>NC_081853.1:22555167-23934045 GCF_963259705.1 Myotis daubentonii | reverse complement strand
ACTTTAAAGAATCACTTTACGGCTTCTCTTTGGCATATCCAAATTGCCAGCATCACTACTCTTGCACTTTGGGGCCATTATTAAGTAAAATAAGGGTTACTTGAACACAAGCACTGCGACACCAAGACAATTGATCTGATAACCAAGCAGGCCATTAAGTGACTAATGGGCAGAGAGCATGTGTGGGGGGCAGGGGGAGATACGCTGGACAAAGGGATGATTCACACATGGGCAGGACATAATAAGACGGTGAGAGATTTCATTACACTGCTCAGAACTACATGAAATTTAAAACGTATAAATCATTTATTTCTGGAATTTTTAATTTAATATGTTCAGATCATGGATGACCATGGGTAACTGAAACCTTGAAAAGTGGAACCGCAGATAAAGGATACTACTGTACTGTGTAATAATTCACCCCAAAATTTAGTGGCTTAAAATAACAACAATTAATATATTATCTCTTGTGGTTTCTGTGGGACAGGAAATCAGGAAAGGCTCAGCTAGATGGCTCTGGTTTGGGGTTTCTCATATGGTCACAGTGAGTCAGTGGCTGAGCTGAGATGGAATGGGGGTGGCGTGGCTGAAGCTTCGGGAGCTAGCTGGCAGGGTCTCTTTCTATCTCTCTTTCTCTATCTCTCTCTCCTGTGATCCATTCTGTGTGGACTAGCTTGGGCTTCCCCACAGGTAAGAAGTCACCTGGCTTACATAGCGGCTTAGGTCTCTACAGGTGAATGTCTAAAGAGACCCAGGTCTAGCCTAGCCTCAAAGTCAAATAATGTCATTTCTGCTGAATTCAATTGGTCAAAACCCACCTAGTTTGAAGGGGAGGGGACATAAACCCCACTTCCCAATGGGAGAAATGTTGAAGTCACATTATGAGAAGAGCATGTGGGTGAGAGAGATCGTTGTGTTCCTCTTTGAAAAATGCCATTGATCTACCACAGCAAGTTGGAGGAACATGTAGGAGACCATCTTGGCTGTACCAAGAGGTCTGTGATGATTCATTTTATGTGTCAACTTGACTGGGCTAAGGAATGCCCAGATACCTGGTAAAACTCATGTGTGTCTGTGAGTGTGACTCCAGAATAGACCAGCATTTGAATTTGTGAACTGAGTAAAGCAGATTGCCCTTCCCAATGTGAATGGGCATCATCCAATTCTTTGAGGGCCTGAATAGAACAAAAGGGTAGAGGAAGGATGAACACTCTCTCTCAGTTTGAGCTGGGACTTCTGCTGCTTCCCATGCCCTGGGACATTGCTCCTCCTAGTTCTCAGGCCTTTGGACTCAGACTGAATTATACCACCAACTTCCTGGGTCTCCAGCTTGCCAAGAGCAGATTGTGGGACTCTCAGCCTCCATAATCATGTCAGCCAATTTCTAGAATAAATCTCCTATTATATATGCATATACATATATACAATCTCATATATATATATATATATATATATATATATATATATATATATATAATCTCATATATATACTGTGTGTGCGTGAGTGTGTGTGTGTGTGTGTGTGTGTGTAATTGATTCTGAAGAAACCTGACTAACACAGGGTCCATATGGTGGTTTGAGGAATTAAGCTCATAGAGATTGGAAAGGGAGAGCTTTTTAGGAGGAATGAATTTGGATTTGATCTGAAGGCAGAGAGAACAATGAAGGTTTGTGAAACACGAGTGAGTTTTGCATGGGTTTGGGGAAAGTAAAATTTGGTGCTGCTTTGGGGAAAGGATGGAGGTAGAAGAGAGCCATTTAGGGATGGCAGCAATATCATATTGTTGACTCAGCTTGTAAGCATCTGTGACCCCTGGGTCTTTTTCTTCAATGCCTGGGCGCATTACTGCATTGGAATTGCTTTTCCATCTCTCCGAATATCAAAGTCATTGCTTTTGCATCTCCAAAAATTTTGTAGGTTTTTTGTTGTTGTGTTTTTTTTTTGCCAGATCATGTTTTACCAAAGGTCAAGGGCACTCTGAGGGTCTCTTCCTTTCTCCTAGAGTATTAGAAACTACCCCAAATGCAGTGCTATGTGCAGTTTTAATGCACACACTCTAGGTCCCTCTGCCTGGGTCATGAATTGACCTAGATGAGTCTGGCTCTGATTTCAGTAGGCTTCATCTGCCCTGATGCCAGACTGTGAGCAATCTCCTACAGAGAGAGCCCCTGGCACTGGCCCTTCCTGACTACATGACTTGGTAAAATAACTTAACCTCCCTGAGACTAATTTTCTTTATCTGTAAATGGAGATTATAATGGGACCTACTCCATAGAGTTGTGCTGAGGCTTTTGCAAGATAAACCATGAAAAGAACTCAGCTCAGAACCCAGTCTCCAGTAGCCTCTCAATGAGCATGAGCTGTTATTACCAAGAACTGGAAAGTATCGTCCAGGATCAAAAGCTCCATATGGTGTGGTAGAAAGAGAATAGGATCCACAGTCAGATATCAAGTTCAAAGTCTAGCTGGGCCATTTGCTAGGAGTTTGACTTTGGGAAAATCACTCTCTCCATCCATCCATTCATCCATCCCTCTATCCAAAACCTATTTTTCTAGTATTTTCCTTCCTGGAAGTGAGTTCAGTGCTCAGGATTTAGCAATGGATAAAGCCATCCCAGCTCCTACCTTCATGGAATGTACAGTCCCTTGGGGAACACAGATGTTGAACACCTCGTAACCTGTAAGTTATGTGCTCATGATGGAAGAACAAGGTGCTAACCCAGTGATTTTCAACAAGGGATGATTTTGCTTCCCTCAGCGGACATTTGTTAATATCTGGAGATACTTTTGGTTGCACAACTTGGGGGTGCTACTGGCATCTGTGACCCTTGGGCCAGGAATGCTGCTAAACATTTTATAATATACTAGAGGCCCGATGCATGAAAATCGTGCAAGAGTAGGCCTTTCTTCCCCTGGCTGCCAGCACCGGCTTCCCACTGGCACCTGGGACCCAGGCTTCCCTCCAACCCCGGCTTTGTCGGGAAGGACATCCAGTCTAATTAGCATATTACCCTCCTATTATTCTAGATAGGTCAGCCTCCACAACTAAGAATTGTGCAGCCCCACACGTCAAAATTGTCGAGGCTGAGAAATAATATAGGAGCTCACAGCAGGGAGTCCTCAACTAGTAAGGGAGGTGGAATGTCAGAGTAGGATCCCCTGAAGAAGTGACATTGGAGATCTCAAGGACAAATTAACTAGTCAGTGGGTATGTATGTGGAAAGGGAGCTTGTGGGTGGAATAGTGTTCCTGGCAAGAGAGAGCAGAAAAGTTAATTGCTCCTGGAATATAGAAAGTGGTGGGGGTTGGGAGGTACTGATGAGACTGCACAGGTGAAGCACATGCTACAGGAAAAGTCTAGCATTCAGTGGGCCAGGCCCTGGGCTGAACACTTTTACATGCAGTATCTCATTGAATCCTCACTGCAGCTCTCTAAAATGTGTGCAGTTGTTTTCCCTTTTACAGCTGCTTTATAGAAGTGACAAGTTTAAGGTCACAATGCTTTTGTTGCCACAGAGCTTGACGCCAAACACATCTAAGTCCAGGCACCAAGGAGGAACTCAAGTTGTGTTTGTTGATTAAGTGATCAAAACCAACCTAAAGCAGAGCTGAGTTAAAAAGAGATGACTGTCCCATTGGACCTGCAGCATTGAGGCAGAGCCACACCTGTCTGTAATTTAGGCAGGTGTACCTGCATGTCCCTGAATGTCCTGTCTTCTCTTGTTCCTTCTTACCCCCTCAATGGAGAACACATTCCAGAGGCCACCTTCATTCTCAGTTCCCTGTCCTGTCACCTCATCACAGAAGGATGTGGACTTGGCCTGGCATGATCTGCTTCTCAAAGGCCACTTCATAGCTGTGGGATAACTGAGGATACACCTGCTGACCTACATTGTGCCTTTTCACAGCATGGCCTGTGGGATCCACAGCAACCCACAAGGAGTTCACAAAAGTGTAGGTTCCCAGACCCCATCCCAGATTGTGAGGGCGGGGTGCAGGAAGATTTAACAATCTGTAGGTTGCAGATTTTCACAGTATCCTCAGCTGACTTTTAGGTAGGCTAAAGTGTGAGAAATAGCACCACGAACCAGCAGAACAGCCAGCGTTTTGGTATGCAGCCTGCGTCTACACAGTGGTCCCAGCACGTCCTACATTTGTTGAGACCTACCTGTGTGCTGGGCTCCAGGCTAAACTCTTCCTTGCATGGCTTACTCAGGGATCTGTGTGATGTACTGTTACTACTCCCTTCATTTTACAGATGAGGAAACTGAGGCCCAGAGCATTTATGTGGCTTTCTTCCATCCAAGCAGCCTGATCTGGGGTACAGAAAATACTACCTCATTAAATATAGGTGCTGAAATCTGTTTGTGGGCTGGAGGAGTTCATTTGGTTGGGCTCACCTTGCTGGTTGTGAAATAGCCCAGCTTTTTCAACCCAGTGAGGAGCTACGACAATAACCTGGCAGAGCTGACGTCCTGTGCAAGGGAAATTGATTCTCTGAGACCTCCAGGCAAAGCAATCTTGCACCCAGCAAGAGTGGTGCCATTAAACTTGTCTGTAAACACTGGATCTTTGCTTAGCTGGGCTGAGTCCTTTCTCTAGCACCTGTCTGAGGCCTGTTGACCCTCCATCCTCACCACCACCTGGCTGAGTGTCCCAGCTTCACACAGCATCTCCTGCACTCTCATCTCTTCCATTCTAGCCCCTGAAATGCAGCCAGATGGGTCTTTCCACGACACAACTGGAACCAGTGTATCCCTCCTTGCCCATCACCTACCCACTGGCTCCTCTGGCCAGGGCCCCTGCATTTGGCCCCAAACCATCTTTCCGCACCATTCTCTCCAAAGCACAGTCCCAGGGGATTTCATGGCTCACATGGAGGAAGTTGGGAAGAGCAGGGTAGAATGAGGTTACTTCCCTGTGGGCCATGTCCCTGATAGCTTATGGCTCTATGGCATGCAGAAGGGCAGATAGACTGATCCACGAATACATGTAATGTGCATCAACAACCCTACCCTATGTGCAGGACATGTCACAATGTCACACACAACCATGGGTGAGGACAATAGGGGCAGGTGCAGGGAGGGCCTTTGTTGAACCCTTGTATGGCCAACCTGAAGACAACAGGAGCTTAGTTTTGCAAGAAGAGCAGCCAAGGGAGCACTAACCCCATTTGCTGTGACTGCTCCACTGACTAGCTATGTGGCTGTATAAATCACTCTGAACCTCATCTGCACATGGAGCTGGTGTGACTCCTCTTCCACAGGGTTGCTGGAAGGATTTTTGTAAGATAATGTGTGTGAAGGTGTGTTGCATACTCTGAATGCTTGGTGCATACAGGGTACTATTATCAGGCATTGTCAATGTGAGCTGGCCCTCTGTCCAGAATCCGAGATCTCCAAATCCTTTCACTTCAGCTGCTCCCAATAATGGCCTGCCTGGTAGGGCCGGCTGTGTTTCTGATTTTGACTCTGAGGCAAACATCAATCTGGGGTGTGCTTTGTGAGGATGGATGAGTGGACACCCAGCCACTCTCCAAACTGGATCTGAGCCTTTAAATGATTAATGTATTCAGGCTGCAAATAGTACCTTACATCTCAGTGCCTCCAGGATGCTTGGAACATCCTCAGCACTTTGGACATAAGGCAAGCCAGAGATGTGGCCCTGTTTGCTAAATTTAGGGTTGGGTGCTGCTTTGTGTAAACAGGAGGCTATAGTGTTGGGGGCAGGACTGGTCTCCTCTATTCAGGTGGGTGTGAGGTTTTGTTTCCTTCCTGGTAAACTGGAAAGAACCCTGAGTTAGGAATTAAAGGATGTGGGCTTGGGTCTTGACATTCTCTTCAACTGGTTGTATGACTTCTCTGAGTATTGGCTTCCTAACTTATAAAATGGGGACATCACTCTCACGTGGAAAAGCTCTTTGGAAACTAAGAAGCAGGCACCTGGCAGTCACGAAGCTTCCGGGTTTGTTTGTAGACTCTGTGTCTTGAGTAAAAATCACATGGTGGGATCTATATGCTCTTAGGCTCACGCATCCTTGTCTCCAATCCCAGGGCAGCTGACTTTGGACATCTGGATCTAAGTGATGCTGCCTTTTTTTCTCTTCACCCCTTAGTTACCCGGTTAGGCCTGGCACATAGTAGGCTTTCATAAAAATGGTCATTGGATGGATGAGGGCACCACTGCAGTGATGAAAACTGGATCACCACCCAGTCCCACAAGGAAAGTGTACTGGATGGAAACATCTCAAATAGACTGCATCTTGCCTATCAGTGACCACTGCTTCTGATCCCCCTGAGGACTTTGGACACCCAGCCAATGGAATTACATCTTGCTAATTTCATTTTGATGCCAATTTGGAGCCTGCCTCACCTGAGCTCCACCCACGGAAACATCCATGAGCATGAGTGGCACCTGGAACGTCTTCACATGAGAACAGTTGCCCATGCAGACAAGCAGAAGCACATGAGTCGTTACCACCACCTCTAGGGCTGTAGTCATCACCTCAAAATCTTGGAACAACCAGACCCCTGTGCACATACTTGCCTTTTGTTTCTCCCTCTAGTCTGGTTCACTGTTTTTCACACTTGACTGGACTTATACCATTGAAACAGTAGGATTTTTCCAGGGAAAGTTTGACCTTGCCTCATTCATCCACCTTAGGCCCCGTCTTCCCTACCACTGCAGTACATGCAGTCCTGCTGTACACAACTTGATCACTGCTGTACCCTGGGCACCTGGTGCAATCCTTGTATAGATGATTGATTTATAGGTTGGTAGGTAGGTAGATAAAGACATAATCAGAGACATAGGTATATATAACTGCTCAATAAATGTTTGTCACTTGATTTACTAGGTATTAATTAACAGAACAGACAGACCTTTGACATCTCGGTGGCTTGGTACTAAAAAGGTATATTTCTTGTTCATGCAAAGTCTCTTCTCTATCTGGTGACTCAGGGTCTTCCTGGTTCTGTCATCTGTACTTATAGCCCCACAAATCTCCATGGCACAGAGGGAAAAGAAGGAGGAGGTGCATCAGCTCTTATCTGCGTCAGCCTAGAAATGCACACATCCCCTTGGCTCACAGTCCATCAGCCAGAGTAGTCATGCAGCCCCAAGTCAATCAAGGGGAGCTAGCAAATGCAGGCGAGCCCCTGGACTGTTTGGAGCACCCTAGTTACTATGCCATAGAACCAAGGGTTGACCAGGAGATGGCCCAGGATAAACCTACCCTGACTTACTGAGTAGCTGTGTGTGCCAGGTACTGCATGAGGGGCTTTTCCAGCTTTCTCCTCATGCCCTCTTCCCAACACTGCAGAGAGGCAGATGAGGAAACTGAAGCTGAGTGAAGTCAACCACTTATCCAAGTTCACATAGCCACCAAGTAGCAAAACCATCATTCAAACATGGGCTTGCTTTTTAACTCCAACCCCAGTGCCTTCTCCACTGTGGTCCAGATGTTCTGTGAGCACAGATGGCCAAGGGGCTTCAAGACAAAGAAGAGGTGGGGCCTGAGAATATGCAGGAACATGGGCAGGGAGAAAAGATGTAAAGGGTCAGATATAGCCAAAAGAATACATGTGCTGTCATCTTTGTGTGGTATTGCTCAGGAAGCAAGCGCTGGACTAGGAAAAACAGCTACTTTTATAGTGAGAGGTGAAGACAGGAGATGCCTTATAAATGTGACTCTATTTATTGACTGCCTCTCACAAAAGTTTCTTGGACACTCAAGAAAGTCATTTAGATTTTGCCTCATCTTTGAGAAACGAGGACTGTCTCACCATGCTTTCAGGTGATTTTTGAAATGAACATTTCCTCTACCCCACAGAGAACCCATTATTCAGACTTCTTCTTTTTTTTTCCTTGTCAACTTATTTTTTGGTCTATTGGAATCCCAGAGGGGATAATAAATATAAACAGTAGGAAGCAAAACAAAAGAAAAGAGAGAGAAAAGGAAGAAACAGCTTCAGTATTCAACAAACTACCTTTAATAAGTGGGTATTGTTAACAGGTCTTCATCTGCTCTTAGCAGACCTTTAAGAGGTCTGTTCTGAATACAATGACCACAATTTGGAGTTATTGAGTTGGAGGAGAGATGATCCATTTTTATCTAGGAGAGCCCTGTGGTTTGGATCAAAACCTCTGATATGCTATTAGACTTGGCCAACAACTACTTGGCCCAGGGCTGTTTGAAAACCTGGGGAGACAGCTTTATTAGGCATCTCTGCTGAGTGACTTAAGGAAGACCATTTGGTCACTGGGCAGCTCTGACCATGAGAATGTTCAGTTTTCTATCGACTCCATATCTGCCTTCCTGACCCTAGCACCTAAATGCCCTAGTTCTGTCCCATTCTTCTTTCCTGGGACAAACTGTAGTGGCACTTGTTTTATCAAATTTCTCATAGACATAAAAAGCTGGTCACTGAGTTATTTCACAGGACCTGAATGAAGCCTTGAACATCATTGAATGAAGACTTCAGGTTGTGTTACATCAGGTTGTAGGTGGCAGCCACTGCAGGGAAGTGTGGAAACCTAGAGGACAGAACTTTGGTCCCAGGGCCACAAATGTGGCCTGTGCATTCATGAGTGTTGGTTGCAGGGAGTGGCATGGAGTTGCAGAAGCTCTTACAGAAATGCATCTCTGTCACTTGGTCGAAATAACAGCTACTTAAGCCCACTCACGGCTCCCTGTTACCTTCAGATTTCCTCATGCAAGTTGGTAGAAATACAGGATTTGGTCCTGGCAATTCTCATGTGGAGGAAGCAGTGCTGCATTCCACAGTCTGAAAGAAGATGCCCATATTGGGCAGAAAGTACAAGAGGAAGCCCGAGAGGACAGAGGCCATCACAATTCATCCTCTTCTGATTTACTTTCCTTCAAATGCTAAAACAGCATTAAAGGAAAAGATAAAACAAGACAAAACACAAAATTGTTTTCATTCTCTATTTTTTTCATCTATTCCACATGTATACATAATTTTATGTAGTCATAATCAGGGCATTGGCAAATTTTACATTTCTCCTCCTAAGGAAGTTTTCCCCAGGGCCCAGTCTCTGGCTTAGTCCCAGGTAGACACAGAGATGAGGGACTCTGTGCTTGTGCTTGGGCTCTGGCCCCATTCCAGATTCCTCCCCAACTCCTTCTCCTGTCTCCACACCCTCCAAATCCTCAATACCACACCATCACCCTGCCATAGGAACTTGGCCTATATGGAGCAGGCTTAGTATTTTACGGTCCTGCAAAGTGAGCAAAATATCCCCTTTCCTACAGATGTGGAAACTGAGGCTCAGAAGGGAGGCAGCTTGCCCATCAACCAGGCCTTCTCACTCTGAAGCCTGGGATCTTGGCTACTTCTGAATCAGCCTGTCCCATGTTTCTGCTCCAGCCACCTGCCTGGTACCCCTGTTCTCACCTGACAAACATAGGGCCAAACAGAATGACTGACGCACAACCCCTTTAGGATCCAGTTCTTTGGCTCAGGGATGGAGGTGGGCCCTATTCATGGTGCGTATATTTCCTGAAGACCAGGAGAAAGTCTTGGCTGAAAGCATGGTTAGGCCAGTTGCTTACAGGCTGTGATCTTGGGCAAGTTTCTCAACCTCTCTCTGTCTCAGTTTCCTCATCTGTGAAATAGAATTTATCTCATTTGGCTGTTGTGAAAAATAAATGAGCTGATAAAAGCAAACCGCTTAAAACTGTAGCACATAAATACTATATAATTGCCACTGGTATTATTGTTGTTGTTATTTTATTATTATCATCATCATCATCGCTGACTGTGACATGTCATTTCTAGGCAGAATACACTCACCCCTGCCCCATTGGCCTCTCCACTACATTTTTTTTTTTTTTATTTGGGGGCTGAGGCCTCACAAGTCATAGGATTTTCTGATAGAAAATGTTTACTGTAGTCCTACTGTGTGTCAAGTCTTTTATATTCATTATCTCTTCTCCTAACAACTGAAACAGGTATTACAACCACCAGTTTTCAGATCATAAAACAAAGGTTCGGGCTCCCACAGCTGGCCAGCCAGGCATTGAACACGGGGCAGTTTGGTACCAGAGCCTGGTTCTCTCTTCACCGCCATTTTTCACTGGCGGACCGGGTACTTACATTGGTCTCTCCTCCTTGGGGGTGATTTCTGAGGAAGTTCGGTTCTTACTTTGATGGCATGCCATGCTATTCAGCGAGGAATAGTGGCTTTGTGGGGATCGTGTGAACTGGATCTTCCAGACCATCCCTGCTGTTGGCCAGGAAAAGCTGGGAAGACCAGGACCTTGTCCCTGACCGGAGCCCGCCCGTGTTCTCAGCACGGCACAGTGTGCCTCCCCAGGTCTCTGGAAAATTCTCTTGGGGAAGCTGGATGCAAGAAGCTTCTTCCATTTTTTCCTCCTTTTGCCTTCTTCATTCATTATCAACTATTTTTTGAGCCCTACTATGTGCCAGGCCCTATGTTAAGTGCACAGTATGTCTCTGACCTCCGACCTCGTGCAAAGGCCCTGAGGTGGGAGAGAATTTGGTGTGTTGGGATAAGGGGAGGCCAGCGTGAGTGGCGCTAGCTGAAGCTGGGAAAGAGAGAAGATGAGCCTGGAGAGGTGGGCAGCGGCCAGACCTTGGCGGCCTCCTCTGCTCTGAGATTATATTCTAAATGTAAATGCCCTCAGTTGTTCTGAGGCTGTGAGACCCACTGTGAGCTTATTAGTGGCCCCACCCATGCCTGCTCCCCCTCTCCCCGCAGGGGCCCTCCATTCATGTTCTCACCGCCCCTTAACTACTCCAGCTAGAACTGCAGAGCCCTCCTCTCACTTCCCTCACCCTCATCATCCATCATCTTATCTACTTCCCCTTCTACAAGCTTCTCCAATACATCCCTTCCTATCCAGCCTTGGGCCCCTCTTGGTCAGGGTCCCCCTCCCCCCCCCATATGACCTTGTGATGGTCATTCTCCACCAACTGTCTCCATCCTTCACAAACTCCTTCCAACTGAAATCAAACTATGTCACTCCCCACATGCAAAACCTTCCAATACTCCCCAGAGTCTGTGCTGTGCTGTTCAGTACAGTAACCTCTAACCACAGGTGACTACTTAGATCTAAGTTATTTAAGTTAAATAAAATTTAAAATGCACTTCCTTAGTCACATGAGCCACATCTCAAGTGCTCAACAGTCACATGTGGTGCCATATTGAGCAGCACAAATATAGAATAGTTCCCTCATCACTGAAAGTTCTGTTGGACAATGCCAGACTTTATGAGATAAAATCCAAAGTTGTTAGCCTGGTATTTAAAGCCTTAAACAATCTGGCCCCATTTGGCTTGTCCCAGTTCATTTCCCATAAGCCCTTCCCGTGCACTCTCAGCTCCAACCACATCACACAACCCTATGATTCCCAATCATACTTGTGTTAGTGTGTCTCATGTAACCTTCTAGAGCAGCCGTGGGCAAACTACGGCCCGCGGGCCAGATCCGACCCGTTTGAAATGAATAAAACTATTGAAAAAAAAAGACCATACCCTTTTATGTAATGACTAGGGGCCCGGTGCACGAAATTCGTGCACTGGGGGTGTGTGGGGAGGGGAGTGTCCCTCAGCCCAGCCTGCCCCCTCTCACATACTGGGAGCCCTCAGGTGTTGACCCCCATCACCCTCCAATCGCAGGATCGGCCCCTTGCCCAGGCCTGACGCCTCTGACAGAGGCATAGACCCCCATCACCCTCCGATCGCCTGATCGGCCCCTTGCCCAGGCCTGACGCCTCCGCCAGAGGTGTCAGGCTTGGACAGGGGACCCCCATCTCCCCCCGATCACTGGCTCTGGCCCCCGCCCAGGCCTGAGGCCTCTGGCCCAGGAATCATGCCTGGGCAGGGGACCCCCATCTCCCTCTGATCGCTTGCTCCACCCCCCGCCCAAGCCTGACGCCTCTGACCCAGGCTTCAGGCCTGGGCAAGGGGACCATCATATCCCCCCAATCCCCGGCTCAGCCCCCCGCCCAGGCCTGATGCCTCGGCCAGAGGAGTTGACCCTCATCACCCTCCGATCACCAATCACCGGATCGTCCCCTTGACCAGGCCTGAGGCCTCCGGCAGAGGTGTTAGGCCTGGGCGGGGGACCCCCAGCTCTCCGCGGTTGCAGGCTCTGCCCCTGCCCAGGCCTAACGCCTCTGGCCTAGGCGTCCGGCCCAGGCAGCGGGGACCCGCAGCTGCAGCAGCCCCGCGATCGTGGGCTCCGCTTTAGGCCCAGGCAAGGGACTCCTAGCTCCCGGGACTGCCAGCTTCGACCGTGCCCAGCTCCCATCGCTGGCTCCACCCCTACTTCCTGCTATCACTGGCCAGGGCGGAAAAGGCACCTGATTCTCTGATCATGGCTGGGGGCAGGGCAAAGGCGGCCCCAGGGCCGCCTTTGCCCTGCCCCCCAGCTCTTAGCTCCCCCCTGGGTTTCCGATCACTGTCAGTGGCAGGGGGCTTCTTCCTGCTTTCCCTTTCGCCTCCCTGCATTGTGCCTACATATGCAAATTAACCGCCATCTTGTTGGCAGTTAACTGCCAATCTTAGTTGGCAGTTAACTGCCAATCATAGTTGGCAGTTAATTTGCATATAGCCCTGATTAGCCAATGAAAAGGGTATCGTCGTACGCCAATTCCAATTTTTCTCTTTTATTAGTTTAGATGTTTACTTTGAATTTATATTAGTTCACACAAACACTCCATCCATGCTTTTGTTCCGGCCCTCCGGTCCAGTTTAAGAACCCATTGTGGCCCTCGAGTCAAAAAGTTTGCCCACCCCTGTTCTAGAGTCTATGAAAGTATGTGTTGTATGTGTGTATGGACATGTCTTTGTGTGTGAGTAGATATATGTATATGTATATACATTTATGCGTGTGTCTATTTTCTTGCCACCCCCCTTTCTTATACAAAAGGTAGAGTACTAAGGCTTCTTTTGAGGATGTTGAGAATGTTATAAAATTAGATTACAGTGATGGTTGCACAACTCTGTAAATGTACAAAAAGCCATTGAATTGTCACAGTTGAACCTTATGGTAGACAAATTATATCTCAATAAAATTTGAAAATTTTCAAAAAAAATTAAAAAATGTTTTTTAAAAGATAAAATGCTGCATATGCTGATACAGACTGTTTTGTATTTGCTTTTTTAAAAATTTCACAATATAGCCTGGAGCTCTTTCCCAATCACTACAGAACTTCCTCATTCTTTATACAGCTGCAGAGTATTCCATTGTGTAAATGTTCCATCTGATGTACCATAGCTCCAGCTGATAGACATTTGGGGTCATCCCAGCCTTTGTTGTTCTGGACAATGCTACAGGAATAATGTTGCATGTGTGGGCTGTTGTATTTGTAGAACAAGTTTCTACAAGTGGGATTGCTGGGCCAAAGAATAGCTGCATTTATTTTGACAATTATTGCAAATCTCCCGTCATTATATTGAGAGTACCTATTCCCCAAAGATCACCGACAGACTTTTGAATCAATTGTCAATTTACTTTTAAATTGCATTTGCTTAAGAGTGGGACTAAGTAGCTTTTTCATATATTTAAGAGCCTTTTGGGTTTATTTTGGGGGGAACTGCCTGTTCATGTCCTTAGCCCATATTTATTATGTTGCTGTTGCTGGTCTTTTTTATTTTGATTTCTAGAAGCTCTTTGTATATTGCAGCAATTACCTGGTCTGTGACATAAGATACACCTTTTTCCCAATTTGTCATTTGCCTCTTGTGATTTTACTTATGTTTTTGTTTTCCCACATAGAAATTTAAAAGGTTTTTTAAAAATCCTGATAAAGGCACCAGTTTTATTATTTCGGCTTTTGGATTTTGAATGCTAGAAATACCTTACCCATTCCAAGGTCTTAAAGAAATTTGTTTTATTTTGATACTTTATGGATTTATGTTTTTGCTACTAAATCAGAATTTTTATCTACTTGATCCACTTAGTGTATGGTGTGGTGTATGGATCCAACCATCTCTTTTTCCAAAGCTCTACGCATTCATCTCAACCTAATTTATTAACAAGCGCATTTCTTCCCCACTGACTTGAGATATTGCCTTTATCACATACCAACCTCCTGTACAGATCTGAGCTTATTTCTGGACTAGTCTGTTCCGTTGGTATGCCTGTCTCTTTATGTGCCAATACCAAACTGGTTTAATAATTAAGGTTTTATGGTACAAATATGATTTAAACCCACTTCCCCCATGATACTTTCCAAGATATCCTTAAACAAATAAAACCGGCTTCCCCCTCTGCTCTGAATGCACAGTATGTCTCTGAGCCCCAACCTACTGCAAGCTCCTTTAAAACAGCGCCTGGCCCTTTATGACTGTGACCCCAAAGTGCTTGCGGTGGGGCCTGGCACAGGGCAGGCCACCAGCATCACATTCATCCCTCTCGTCACAGTGTTAACCTTCAAGCACACAGGGCTCTGGATGCCCAGGTGTCACATGTTTCTGCGTTTGAAAATGAAGATACAACTTCCCTGCCTCCAACCTTCTGGCATTTCTCCCAGAGTCCCCCCAGATGTCTCAGGACCCAGCCTGTGGCTCTGCAGTGAACGTGGGCATTTTCAGGACTGGGTGCTCCACTTTAGACCCTGGATGCTCAAGAGCCCTCAGCGACTGGCCTCCCCTCTCCTCTCTTGGACTTCACGGCCCATTGATCCCACTGTTTCATGTCCACTGGGAGGTTCCTTTCTTTTGCCAAGAGAGCGGAGTTGGAGTCTTATTATTCTTTCTTTTTTCAGTAAGACAGCAAGGGCACTTTGCCCTGCCTTTGTTGTCCACTCTGCCCTGAAGACTCTGCAATGGAAAAACAACTTTTTCTGTTGACCCTAGAGATATTTTTACAAGTCTGGGCCAGTTCCTGACTATCAGCTCTTTTTACACATCAGGCCACTTTTAGGGGCTGACCGGCATTTAACAAACACTTCTGAAGCCTATCCTCATAGCAGACCCTGTGCCAGGTGCTTCTCTCTGTCTCAGACATTCATTTTTGGTAAGGAGCCTGCATGGACACAGAAAACAACAACAGTATCACATTAAATATGACGCGGTATGCACTGTGTGGTCTTTCTGGGTTCCTGATGCAGCTGGTGGCACAGTGTGACATTTTCTCAAGCTGAGGTGGACCTAAAACCTGTCTAGTCCACTTCGTCTTCTCATTTTGTCCATGACATCACTGAGCTTCAGGGAAGTGACAACACTCCAAATTCCCAGGAAGCCAGACACAGGGCTGAGAATTGGGGCATGGTTCTCAGGCCTTTCATCAGCCTTACTGTCCTCTCCCTGTCCCTCACTCCCGTGGCTAGTCACCATAAACCTCCCAAACATTTCCTTTTTCTCTGTATTCCCCACCACCTCCACTGCTGCATGGGGGAATCCAAGCCAGCACCATCTCTCATCTGCATCATCTCAGTTTCTCCTCTTTGCTTGAGATCTTTAAAAAATGCCATTCTGATCAGATCACCTTCTTGCTTAGTAACTCTCAAGGGCTCCTGATTACTTTTTGCTGATTATTTAAACTATTTTGAAATAATTGTAGATTGGCATGCAATTGCAAGAAATAGTAGAGAAGTCCTGGGTACCTTTAGAAACCCATTTTCCCCCAACATAAATATCTTGAATCACTGTACCATGTTGCTTTTAAGATAAAGATAGAGATTACTATTCTAGTTTGGCACTGGAGTCAGAGAGATCTGGAGTCAAATGCTGGCTTCGCCGCTGACCAGGTGACTTTGGCAAGTTATTTTTGCTTCTTTGAGTACAAAATGTATAGTAAAGGTACTCACCTCAAAAAGTTGCTTGAGGCTTAAAGAAATAATGCTTATGAAGTGCTTAAAACAGAGACTGACATTTTGATTTGCATTCAATAAATGGTAGAATGGCCTGGCATAATATGGCCCCTACCTACCTCTTCCTGCCCACAACCTCCCTTGCTCTCTCTCTGCTCTAACCACACTTCTTTCTGAATCTTCCTCTCGTCTTGCTCCTTCCCCACCCCAGGACCTTTGCTCATGCTCTCCCCTCTTTCCTGAATATTTTTTACCTCTGCACATTATTAACTCTGCTTTAGTCTTCAGTCCAAGCATCCCTCATCAGAGGAGCCTTTGTGACTGTACAAACCTAATTGCATTCCTTCCTTCACAGTGCTCACAATTTCCCTTTACAAGGACTTATTTCAGGATGCAAATATATAACAATATTTGTTTTTATTTGTTGTTCTTCTCCACCACCACACTATGAGTACAGAAAAGTCAAGATAATGTTTGTTTTGCTCATCAAAGTATCCCCAGCACCAAGCAGAGGGTGTGGCATTGAGGACAAACAAATATATATTTCACAACTGAATCAATAAGCAAATGGCAGGGTTAGGTAGGGAGAGAATATGATGAGGATGATGGCGAGATTTTATTAGAAAATATTTATTAAATGTTTATTGTGTGCCATGCAGTACACTTAACACTTGGTATGAATTATCTCATTTAATTACTAACATTTAAAAATAACCTCAGTCATTCTCTATCCAGCTTCATTTTTTTTAGCTTAGCTTTTTATCACTCCCTATTATTATATATGTTTATTTAGTATCTGATTTCCTCACTAATATAAACTTCAAGAGCTCAGAAATTTAGTCTTTGCTCCCTTCTCTGTCTGTAGAACCTAGAATAGTGTCTAGTACACAGTAGGTGCTTGATGATTATCTATGACAACCAGAGCTGATTTCCACAGAGTCATCTGAGAGCTGGTGTAGACAAGCAGGCTCAGAGTTCTGCCTGAGGGATGTGGGGCTGGAGAACGTAAACACCACCAGTTGCTTGTTGAGGACTGCAGGTGTGGTTTGCTCTCCAGCAGGTCTGGTTTGCTCTGGGAGGCTTCTAAGTCAGACAGAAATTCTCAGGCAAACTGTGGCACGTTTTTGCCAAGGGCAAGTAGTGGGGCACTAGCCAGTGCCTTTTTCAGATGCCATTCAGAATCTCACCATCCAAAGGTTGCTGTATTTCTCCCAAGATGACATTTAAAAACCACATATTTATAGGCAAAATGTCATTCCTCCTCTCTCCCCCAGCTCTGCTGCTCTCCTCACCCACACCCACTTCCTCTCACTTTGGGGTCCTAACATACTTCAAGGTCTGGTTTAGATCCCTTCCTGGGTCCAGGCTGGAGGAAGCCCCAGAGAATACTGGTGCCCCTTCCGACTCAGTGAAGGGGTTCAGCTTCACTCTATGGGAAGGCATCCTTGTCAGGTCTACAGTCTGATCTCTGGGTGGCCCTATT
Source organism: Myotis daubentonii (assembly GCF_963259705.1). Lineage (NCBI taxonomy): Eukaryota > Metazoa > Chordata > Mammalia > Chiroptera > Vespertilionidae > Myotis > Myotis daubentonii. The sequence continues at coordinate 23,916,757 of NC_081853.1, read as the reverse complement.
CTACCCTCCCTAGTCTCACAGAATACATCCTAGTCCATAGGCAGGGCCTGGAAACCATCCACTCTCTCCTCTGCATTCTCCACAGTTCCTGATGTGACAGGGTTCCCTGCCTCCAACTGCATTCGTTTTTACAGCAGCCACCTCTGGCATATATTAAATCCACAGTCAATTTGAATCCCCAGCATTCTCCATCAAACACTTGCTTCCAAGTGAGACGGAGACCCCCTGTCTGAAGCTGAAGGATTGCATCTGCAGAACCACAGGACAGAACAGGCTCTTGGTCCAGGATGCATTTCATCTGGATAAACACAGCCCATGGAGGAATCAGTTTTGTCTCTCCTCACCATGTTGGTCGATGTTCAGCCCTAGAGTCATTCTCTTTCATGAAGAAGTGGAGTTGAACACATTTCCCTTATTTCTATCCTCCCTCCTTTTATTTCAAGGAAGGGCTCTGTGCCTACCTACTGTTATTACAGAACCCAGCTTGCTTTCTTAGCATCTAGGTCTGTGCAAACCTGAGCTTGTGTGGACGTATACCCTTTCTGACCCCCTTCCTATCCCACCAGCCCTTTTGAAGGAAAAGAATTTATACACACTCATCTTCGAATCCTTCACACCGTGCTAAGGCCTGGCTCACAATAGGTACACACATGTCAAATAAATGAATGGATGAATTCTCTGCATGGGACCCAAGACCATCTATGGTCATCTTCCTTCTTGCCTCTCATTCCATGTCGCACTTCACACTCCCGTACTCCAGCCACATCAGATCCCTCACCTCTGCTTCTCATCACCCATCTCTGTTGTCTTTCCCTGAAATGCCCTTGCTCCTGCTTTCTCCTCCTCTTGAGACATCTTCCTGGGGGTGGAGAAACGGTAGCTGGCCTGCTTTTCCTCTCTTGATCAGTGTCTTCGCTGTTCATGCCTTCATTTGCTCAACTACAAAATGATTGGAGGTCTGATTCCCCAGAAATAGAGCCTGAAATGGGCATTCTGGTGCATAGAATTTAATTGAGGGAGTGCTCTCTGGAGAAATCTATAGGGGAAAGAGGGAGAAGGAACTCAGGAAAGATGTGGTTTCTGAAGAAGTCCACCCTCAGCCTGATCCCCGGGAGAGCTGGAGGGTGAGTTGCTCCATAGAGGTTATTGCCACCTAGAGTTTCCCACCAACCAAAGCCAGTATCTGCAGAAAGGGGCAGGTGGGAGAAGCCATACCCACAGAGCCAGAAGCTGGGTGTACCTGCCAGGTAGAGGGCAGGGAGTAGGGGGAGTGGGGGGAGGGGAGGGCGGTGGGGGGGGGGGAGCATCACTAGCATCTGCTAACAAACACTTGCCTTATAGAACTGTTGGGAGGATGAAATCAGCATATTTAAAATACTAAGAATAAGCCTGGCTGATGTGGCTAGTTGGTTGGGCAACATCCTGTGCACCAAAAGGCTGCTGGTTCAATTCCCAGTCAGGGCACATGCCTGGGTTGTGGGCTCAATCTCCATGTGTAGGAGGCAGCTGATCAATGTTCCACTCTCACAACTATGTCTCTCTCTTCCTCTCTGTTCCTCTCTCTCTAGAAATCAATAAAAAATCCTTTTAAAAAATACTAAGATTAGTCATCAACACTTAATAGCTCTTGTTCCTATTATTTGTACACTTGCTTCAAAACGAAGCTAAAATTCCACCCCTGAAGTCTTCCTCACTCACCGTCTAATTGTTCCTCCCCTGTGCTGCTTCAGCACTTGGTGTTTTTCCTTCTCATTTAAATTTTAAAACTGCACAAGTTAAGCATGGTAGCATTGTTATTGTGTAAGAGTCTAACAGGGCCTGGAATATGTAGGGTAGACTGTTCTGCTCTCTGCCTGCATCCTCCCCTGAGGAAATCCCTGTTAAGTCTCCACTGGTTGCACTTTTGGTCTCAAGTGTGTCTGGCTGCCTTGTTTTGGAAGAGTGGGTTTTCCTGGCTGCACTGAGAGCCCCTTACTGGACGGCATCTGGCTTGTTCTTTCCTTTATCCCCTGCTCAGCTCAGAGTCATCCCAACTTTCTAGATCATTGGAGGGGGATGGGTGGAGTAGGTGTCAAATACACATTTCCAACCTCCTCTCTTTGGAGATTCCAACTCTGGAGACATGAGTCAGCCTCAGGAATCTCTTTACAGATTCTGCTAACATGTTCTCCAGGTATGAGGTAAAAGTACAGTTTAGGAACATTGTTTTCAAGGTGGCTTCCATCTGATGAACACCTTGCTCATTGATTTATTTCAATGTCTCCTCCTTTTTGCTTAGTAGGATGATCATTTTGAGTGTATGATCTTAATGACTTTGTGACTAAAATAGTAAAACATGGTCATTGTGGAGAATTGGAAAGTAAAGTCAGCTTTATTCCCATCCCATCAAAAATACTTTTGAGGGACTTTGACAGGCCCTGAGCTGACGCCATCATGCCCAGTTTTGTTGTTGGCCATTTTGGACCCCTGCCCCTCTAACAGGCCAGCAGGGACCCATGCTTCTTTCTCTTCTTATGAACTCAGAGATGACATGCTCACTAGCTGGCCAAACTCCAGTCACTTCCTCATATCTTCTTTCTCTTCCCCCAGAGGAAAGAGGCTGTTTCCCTCATAATTTGCTGTCAGTTACATCTTTTAAGAAGTCTTCAAGTTCACGAGTGTTGTCAGGGCCCTGTTTTTAGCGGAGTGGGACCTCTCCTTGGTGTCCAGGTTGTTCCAGCTCCCTCACTCCCAGATGTGCTTCTGAATGATCATGTGACCACCTGTGTCCTCACTTCACACCCCATCACCTCATATAAACTTAGCCACATTTGAGTAATTCCTCACCCTCCCCTGCCCATTATCAGATGAGGAAACTGAGGCTCATGGTGGAGAGGTAGCTTGTCTACCTTCCCATATGTAGCAGTATGCCTTCCACTCTGGTTCTGATCCCAATGCCTCAGCTGATTCCACCCTCCACCCTCTCCCCTGCCCCCCCCCTCCTGTCAGCTACACTGACGTACTACTTCCACTTCATTCCCATGACCCTTTGTGCCTCTGAGGTGGCCATGACCACATTCTGCCAGAGAGAGAAGGGGGAGTGTGTGTCTGTGTGTAAATAGATAACATTGATCTTTCTCTTTCTAACCCAGAGGTCAAAAGCTGCCAACCTGCTGGCCAGAGATCTACCACAGCTATATTGTTTGGTCCTCTTAGAGCTCTAAATTTTTAAAAATTAGTTGATAACATTTAAAGATCAAGAGTATTCACATAAAATTTCAGATGTCAGGTTTCTCTTGAAAAAGAAAGAAGAAAGAAAGAAAGAAAGAAAGAAAGAAAGAAAGAAAGAAAGAAAGAAAGAAAGAAAGAAAAAAGAAAGAAAAGGAAGGAAGGAAGGAAGGAAGGAAGGAAGGAAGGAAGGAAGGAAGGAAGGAAGGAAGGAGAAAGAAAGGAAGGAAGGAAGGAAGGAAGGAAGGAAGGAAGGAAGAAAAGGAAGGAAGAAAAGGAAAAGAAAGAAAGAAAGAAAGAAAGAAAGAAAAGAAAGAAAGAAAGAAAGAAAGAAAGAAAGAAAGAAAGAAAGAAAGAAAGAAAGAAAGAAAGAAAGAAAACTGGCAAGTTAGGCTCTTATCCCTTCTTGGCCACATTCAAGTGGACCTAAGTAATGGCTATAACAGGGTTAGTGTCACAGTCCCCACCACTCCTTATCACCTCCCCAAACCGAGCCAGTGTCAGCTGCTATTTGTCACCTCACATACATTATTGCTTTTTCTTATTTGTAGATTCCAGGGAAGAAAGCCATCAGTTAGACCAGCCCACCTCAGTATTGCCAAATCCTTATAGGCATTTGAGTTTGCAGTCCCTACCAAATCATCCTTACAAGTCCTAGAACCTTAGCACACAGTAGGTGCTCAAGAACAACTAGAGCTACCATTTGTTGAGTGTTTATCCTCAAGGAGGCTATGGAATTTTTCCCCCTTTTAACAGATGAACTGATAGGCTCAGAGAGATCAAGGGCATGTCTAAGGTCACATAGCTGATGAGTTTTGTCACTGGGACTTTTGTGTGTCATTCACTTTTGCACTGAGTTGTCTCATGTTTTACAACTTTTCACACCCATTCCTTTTGCCTTTTCAACTTGCCTGCTGGTTTCTGAAGGTTTCATAAAAGAGATAGTAACTAAAGCTAAGTCTTGGCACCATGACTGGGCAGAGACTGGTTGAGAGAGGGAGAAGGCGTTTTCATCCAAGGAGCAGATGAGGGACAAACACAGAGAGTGCTAAATGTGTACCCAAAAGGGGCACTGTAAACTAAGGTGGGAAAGGGGCCAGAGCATGAAAGGTCTTGAATGGCAGCCTGAAACTCTAGTACTTCTGAGTGTAGTAGGGAGCTATGAAAGGTTTTAGAGCAGGAGGGGACATGATCTGTTTCTGGCTAGTGTAGCAGTAGGATGCGGTAGAGAGGATGACACTCTGAAAGAATCCAGAAGAGAGGTGTTAGGTGCCTGGAGAAGAAGCCTTCAACAGAGGGCAGACAGCAGATTCCAGGGGACTGTGGGCCAGAGGGGACATCAGTAAGGACTTGGTGATGGGAGTGCCTGGAGCTGGCCATCTGGAAGGACTGCAGTGTCATTAGCTGGGTTGGGGGAGGTGGGAAGAAATGTGGGTTGATGGGGCATCCATGGAGAGATGTCCTCTGGGCACCTCAGAGAGAGGACAGGGCCACTGCAGGAGTTGCAGAGCCACCTGCCAAGCCAGGTGTGGAGCAGTGAGAATGGAGTGCTCTGAGCCAAGAAGAGCCTGGAGATACTTCCTCTCACACCTGTTGGATTTCCTTCTGATCACTGACCTCCAGGCTCCCCCTCTGTTTTCTAAGCATAAGCCCCCAAGAGTGAATATCCTCTGCCCCTTCCCAGGGCTGCAGAGCACAGGCCATGATGAATTTTGGCTTCATGAATAGTGGCAAGATACCAGCCATTTCCAGGAAGCAGGTGATCCAGACACCCAGAGCCCAGCGTTTCCCCAGGCTCCTCATTCACCAAACCAAGGCCTGGGGAGGGGGATTCCCATGGTCAGCCCCTCCTTGCCCCCCACCCCCCACCCCCATGGAGGCCCATCTTCTCTTCCTGCCAGCACAGCAGTGCATTTGGCTTTTTATAAAGCCAATAAATAAATAAAGCAGGCATGATTAATTGATAGCATGGAGCAGACCAAGGCGCTGGGAGTCAGGTGGCCCGGCTTCCTGGTGGAGCAAGGCTTTTCAGCGACCTGGGGCCTGTGCCAAGGAGGGGAAACCTGCTTTGAGGAGGTGCTTACAGTGTGTGCCTGGGTTTTTTGCTTTTCTTCTCAGGCTGGGGCTCTGTCCTGGTCTCCTCCGGGCCATAGGCCATAAGCCGGGTTAGAGGCCAGAAGCCAGAGACCAACAGGTACCCCTGCCCTACCCCCATCCTTTCTCAGAGTCAGTCCACCAAAACTATGTCTTCTCATATGCCGGCTCCACACCTCAATTCACCCCACACTGTGTGACCTTAGCCACACAGGTTCCAGTTGTATTGGGGAGCCTGGATGTGGCTGGGGCACCCTAAAACCAGGGGAAAGGGTTGGGAGAGGTGTCTCCAAGGGCCAGGCTGATGGTGGGGGTGGAGTAGGGTAAGAAGCAGGTTCCCATAGAGGTTCCTGGAGAAGACACCCAGAAGAGGCCAGAGACCCCTCTGCCGGCCGCCCCACGTGTGCGCTTAGTGGAGGGAGCGGGCTGGACAACGCGCTCCGGTCCTGTAGGGCGCTCTCCATGCAGAGTTTGGGGAGGGCAAAGGGGTAGTGCGCAGGGAGGAGGGAGCAGGGAGGAGGGAGCGGGGAGGGGAGGGAGGCGGGCGGAGCGCAGTGCAGCGGCGGCAGAGGCGGCGGCGGAGGGAGGAAGGCAGGCGGGCGGCTGAGGGGCCGCGGCGAGGCAAGCGCGGGCAGCCGCGGCAGAGGATCGCAGCCGCAGCGGGGCCGGGCCGGGCCAGGCGCGCACCAGTGGCTGCGGCAGCGGCAGCATCTCGCTCGCGGAGCCGGCGCAGGTGAGGCAGGGGCGTCGGGTCCGGTCTCTGGGCCTCTTCCCCTCTCCCCTGGCTTCCTTTCCATAGGTACTCAGCCCCGGGAATCCCTGCGGGCCAGAGCCCCAGGCGGTGCACGTCCTGGGTCCCCTTGCCCCGCGCAGGCAGGCGCCTTGTCAGCAGTGACCTTGAGCGGGCACCAGGCGGCGAGTGACGCGGGCCGGGGTGGGCGCCTGCGGACCCGGCGCCTGTGGACGCCGGGAGGGGACGCTCAGCGCGCCTTCAGCGCGCAAACTTTCCGGCTGCGGCTGCGAGCAGCCCTGGAATTGGGGGGCATCCAGGGTGCTAGAATCCTCCTGATTTTCTCCTTCCCAGTTGTCTTGACTTCTCTGCCTGGTCTCTCCCCGGTATTACCCCCCTCCCCCCTTTATCCAGGCCCCGATTCCTGCAGGTCAGGAACATGACTAGAGCTGTGGACTGTGACCCTGGGCTGGGGGCTTCTGTCTCCAAAGGTGGCTTCTCCCCTGAGTCCAAGTGTGCACTGGTGTACCCTCCCCTCCACCAGGTGCTCTCCGCATCTCCAGCTTTGCCTTTTCCTTAAGCCCTTCACCCTGCCCATAGCTCCTCTCTAATCACAGTGGGGGTGGGGAAGGGTTGCTCTTGGAGGAGTCCCTCACCTAGTGGCACATAGCTCTGAAGCCCCACACTGCCTTGGGCTCTCAGATCCGCACCTTAAATTTTCAGCTCTGCTTTCAAGGCTCCTTCAGAAAGTGGGCTCAGGCTGGTATCCTGCCCCAGACCACCATGATGGATTGATATGTTCCTGGACATCTGGACTCACCCAGCCAGGGCTTGGTCACCCTGAAGCCTCCTATGGTCTCAGGAGGAAGGGATGTCCTGGCCTTGGGGTGTGCCCTGGCCTCCTAGAACATTATTAGCCTTGGAAAAGGGAAATGAGGTTCAGAGAGAGTTAGCCAGACTCAAGGTCACACAGCCAGCCTGAGCGGAGCAAGAACTGGGCTTTCTCATTGTAATGGGTCGGGAGTGATGGAGAAGACTTCTGTTTGGTGCCTACACCTGGGGGATATGGCTCTGAGGACACTCTGTCTCTTACTATCTCTGTGACCTCTGAGAAGTCATTTCCCCTCCCTGACTTACTTTATCCATGTGTAAAATGAGGGTAGCTACCTCATAGAGTTGGTCTGATAGCTGAGTTAATGTTCTTTAAGTTCTTACCATTCATGCCTAGTGCATGGTCTGCGTCCAAAAATTTTTGGCTACAACATGTGAATTTCCTTTCTGAGCCTGGAAGGGGAAAAAATCTTTCCCATCCTTTTCCTTCTGCTTCTGGCTCCTAGATTTATGTGGGTTCACCCCTGTGGCTCTGTGGGCTGTTGGGAGGCAGGCAGTGCCTGTTGGAACCCTGAGCACCTGTGCTCTACTAGTACATGGAGTGTTGGGTGGAGGCAAGGGTTCCAGCACACTCAAGAGCCTGCTGGCCCACTAGTCAGGCTAACTTAAGCTGTGGCTTCCTGCTGCTTCCATGGGGAAACCTAATTTCTATCTGGGAAATGAAGACAAGGCTCTGCTGCGGCTCCAGGAAAAGACCCCCTCTCCATGCAGTACCATGGGAGGAGCATCATTCTCACCTCATCCATCTGACCCACTCTTCTCCTACCTCTGTGAGATGTCATTTCTTCCCCCAGAGGCACTATTGGCAGCAGAGGAGATGGTGTGGGTTGGGGGAGGGGGGTCTCATTCATTCATTCATTCACTCACTCACTCACCAAACCTTGATTTATGCCTTCTCTGAGTCAAGAGGTGCTTAGAAATACAGACAGATTGGCCATATCTGGCACTTATGACATATCTACCAGGTGCCAGACATTTGCTAGGTACCGGAGACACATTCATTCATGTGATAAATTTTTATTAAGTACTTAATATGTGCTAAGCACAGTTTGATGTGCCAGGGACATGGGTAAATAAAACAGACCTCCTCCCAACTGCTTAGGATGACCATATAATTTGTCATCCAAACTGAGACACTTTCAAGAACGAGAAAGGACATTATTAATAACTAGAGGCCCAGTGCACGGATCCGTGCACTGGTGGGGTCCCTCAGCCTGGCCTGCTCTTTCTCACAATCCGGGACCCCTCCAGGGTTGTCGGACTGCTAATTTCAGCCGGATCCCGCAAATGGCCTGTGGGAATTGGCCGAAACCCGCAGTCTGACATCCCCTGAGGGCTGTAGCAGTGTGCGAAGCGGCAGGTGGCCAGGGAAGAGCCCGAGCTGGGTTTGGGCACCGCCCTGCTCCTGCTCATCCTGTGTGCTGCGCCTGCCATTGCTGTCACTCAGTAGCACTGCCTCGGAGGTGGGAGAGGCTCCCATTGCCACAGCTGCACTTGCCAATCATGAGCCTGGCTTCTGGCTGAGCTGTGCTCCTGCTTTGGGAACACACTGACCACCAGGAGGCAGCTCCTGCGTTGAGCGTCTCCCCCCTGGTGGTCCGTGTGCAACATAGCGACTGGTCAACTGATCGAGCAATTGACTGGTCATAATGGTTGCTTAGGCTTTTATTATATAGTTAACACCAGGACCATTCAACTAAAGTGGGATATGTGGCTATCCTGTGACCTTATGTGTCCACACCAGTGTCCGTGGAGAACTGTTAATATTTTGAGCTTGTTTTTTTTTTTTTTGCCAGGCTCTGTGCTAAGCCTTTTAGGGTTATCATCTGATTGAATCCTCACAGTATTGTGAAGTGGTTTACCATCTGTGTGCATCTGGTTACTAGTGGAGCCCCTTCTGCAACTTAACTCCTGGGCTGCACTGCCTTACCAGAGATAGGGCCCAAGGCTACTCTCTTTCTCTCTCAAAGAGGCACATAGACAACTGTTAAGCAGGAATACAAATGCTGTCATAGATGTGCCATGGGGTGCAGATGGAGGGACAGATTCTGCCTGGATGAATCAGAGGCAGCTTCCTGGAGGGGGGACCTTTGATCTGGACCTTGAGACATGAGTTAGGATTTTGACAGACTGTGCAGATTAAAGGGAGAGCATTCCAGGCCCAGGTTGCTAAGGTCTGAAGGTGTGGGGTATGTGCACTGTTTGGGAATACCAACTCAAAATAGATCTGGATCCACTTGTGACCAGACATGAATTATGTCTGAAACAGTAGGAGACAGTGGATATTCAGTCCAGGAGTAGTGTGCTATGGCATTCGATGAGCTCGGCATTTCAGAAGGATGCTCTAAAGATGGGCTATTCTGTGGGCCGGGAGCAGAGAGAATTTGTTGTACTAGATTTCCCTTTGACAAGATTTTCTAGTGCGTGATCTATACCAGAGATTGCCTGCAAGGTCAGGGAAATAATTTTGTTATATAGAGTCACTGCAGAAGAATTTTGCCAGCATCTGTAGCAGCAAAAAGGTTTCACCCGGCAAAGTGATTGCCAACAAAAGAAATACTAACCTACTTAAGGGATAGGGTTTTTAGTAGCACCATTTGCAAATAAAGAATATGCTTATACATTAAATCTTTTCTCTATTAAATCACGTTAAAAAAGCTCTAACTTCCTTTCCTTCCCTCCTCTCTATGTCATCACCGTCACCATATAAACCTGGGAATAATAAAACTATATTTTTTAGTAATGTCTCATTTCTCAACTTTTCATTAATTCAGATTGGTCTCCTTTCCTCCCTCCCCAATGCAGTGGAACTATCAAATCTTTATGGCATCTAAAAATTTGGACCCATTAATAGAGAGCCAAAAAAGGGGGTCAATTATTAGGGTCTGGGGATTGGAAAATCAGACTAGAAAGGTCTGAGAAGTGGAAGAAAACCTGATGGATGATGGGAAGAAGGAAGGAGTGTGTGGCTTCTGCAGTCAGTCACACAGGGGCCTGTGTTGAGAAGGGCCACGTGATTTAATGCTCTGTGGTTGCCATATTGAAATGCTTAATAATTTTTCGCCAGGGGGCAGGGGGGGCACATTTTCATTCTGTACTGGGTCTCACAAATTATGTAGCCAATCCTGGGAGGGAGGAAAAGATAGAGGTAGGAAGTGGTAGAGGGGGAGGGACACCACACAATGGGAAAGAGGGAGCAAATGGGAGGAAGCACTGGGGTTGGTCACAAGGCACAGGAAGCAGGGGAAAACATGAGCAGGAGCCTTTATTTTGGTTTCTTCAGAAAGGATTGGGAAAGGTGGGTTTACAGGTTTAGCATTGCTTGGTTTGAATAACTTCAGTGGCTCTGGGACATAGGGGCTGTCCCTAGTTGTCTAGCACCTGGCACTGGGGTGATTAAGGCAGGAGAATAAATAATGAATGGCCCAGAGTGCAAGAGCCCCTTAAAGGAAGTAGTGAGGAGGAGTATGGAAGTATGCTGTCTCTGCCCCTTCCCACCTGTCCTCACTCCAGCAAGTCATAGAACTTTAAAGTTAAGGTACTCCTTCTCTTCAGGAGTAAGTGGGCCAACTCCTTGATTTCACAGAAAAGGGGAAAGATTGGCCCAGACAGGGAGAGCAACTTCTCCAAGGTTACACAGCATTTTAAGGGAGCTGAGCTAGAATTTGTTCAAACCACTACTTGGTTAGTATTTACTTTTTCTAGAACAGAGTTATAACTAAGCCAGATCCATCAGACTGAACCAGTTAGGTTCTGAATTCCTGTTTCATTTAATGTCATCCCCAGTGAGTCTGGAACATAGTAGATGATCAATACACAATTGTATAAGTTTCCAAGGGCTGCTGTAACAAATTATCACAAATTGAGGAGCTTACAACAACAGAAACTTATTCTCTCACAGTTCTGGAAGCTAGTAATCCTAAATCAAGGTGTCAGAAGGGCCACACTCTCACCAAAATCTGCAGGGAAGAATCCTTTTTCCCTCTTCCTAACTTCTGATGGCTGCCAGCAACCTTTGCTGCTCCTTAGCTTGTAGCTACATTACTCCCATTTCTGCCTCTGTCTTCTTTGTATGTGTGTCTCTATTTACAAATTTCTCTCTCCTTATAAGGACACCAGTCATATTGAAATAGGGCCCACCCTATTAAGTATGACCTCATCCTGATTACATCTGCAAAGACCCTATTTCCAAATAAGGTCAAATTCACAGGTACTCCCACATGTCTTTTGGAGATGACACAATTCAATGTACAACAACAGTGAACCAAAGAGTAAGTGAATGTTTATGATTTCAGATAAGAATGAGTTCCCTTCCCCAAAGTTAATACCAGTTCTGAAGACTCAAGAGTCCTTTAGAAGGTGAAAACAAAAGCAGTAACAATGATTCAATCCACATGTAGAGAGAAAATAGTCCACGTGTACACAACAGCATCTCCCCCCATGCACCAGCTTGCTTGGCTTATAAGGCTGGCACCATCATTTTCTGATTGTGTCTGTGTGATCTTGGGTAGGTGATGTAAGCTCTCTCTGTTTCCTCATATGTATCACAAGAGACTAACAGTTTCTACCACATGGGAACTTTTGTTGTGAGGAATGACAAAAAATTAAGTCAAGTTCTTCAAACAGTGCCTGGCACACAGGAGGCACTTTCTTTTTTTTTTATTTTTCTTTAAATATTTTATTGATTTTTTTACAGAGAAGAAGGGAGAGGGATAGAGAGTTAGAAACATTGGTGAGAGAGAAACATCAATCAGCTGCCTTCTGCACACCCCCAACTGGTGATGTGCCCGCAACCAAGGTACATGCCCTTGACTGGAATCAAACCTGGGACCTTTCAGATCGCAGGCCGATGCTCTATCCACTGAGCCAAACCGGTTAGGGCAGGAGGCACTTTTTAGATGTCAGCATTCATTGCTACCATCATCATCATCTTGTAACTTACAGAGCACTTTTCACATATCTTTGTATCTTTCTATCTCTCCAGCAAGCCTATGATGTAGTTCAATAAATATCAGTTTCCACTCTAGCCAGTTTGTCTCAGTGGATAGAGCATTGGCCCTCAGATTGAAGGGTCCCAGGTTCAATTCCAGTCAAGGGCATGTACCCTGTTTGCAGACTTGATCCGGGCCCTGGTTAGAATGTGTGAGGGAGGCAACCATGTGTCTCTCACATTGGTGTTTCTCTCTGTGTGTCACTTCTCCTCCCTTCCACTCTCTCTAAAAATCAATGGAAAAATATCCTCGATAGAGGATTAATGTAAATAAATAAATAAATATCAGTTCCCAGCCCTCTGATGTGAAGACATTGCTATCAGATATTTTCTGCTTTCATGGGGCTGAGAGGTTGGGGAGCAGTGACACATCAGGCCATGGTAGGGATGGGTGTGAGGGGCGGTAGACAGTACCCAAAAACGGGAAATAGCTTCAGCACCTGTTGCCCAGTTGTCACTGTGCTTCCTGGAAGACGGGACTGATTAGGTCTTTTGTAACCTTGCATCCTTAGGCCCTAGCATGTAGTAGTCGGTTGATAATGTGTGATGGATTTCTTATAAAACACAAATAGTCACTTCCTCCACCCCAACAACAATAACAAGACCCTAGGATGTGGCTATATTGCCTAAGTAGTGATTTCTGTTCACCAAAACTCACCGGTGAGCTGTCAACATATGATCAACTTGGGAAAAAAATCTGCTTTTGATGTTATTTGAGGGAACAAACTATTGAGGTGAACCTCCAGTAGTCATATTATAGAACTGAGTAAGTTCTGAGGGGCAGAGGTGTATAGAGGGTCCAACATGTAGGTGGGATATAAGAGGTACTGCATGTAGTGAATGGGCATTGGAGAGAGATGCCACATTAAACAGAATTTCCCAAATGTTGCCATCAGGGGTAGATAAGAACATGAGGCTAGGAAAGTTCTCTCTTAGCAAATCAGTGCAAAGGACAGCCAGTTGAAAACTGAACATTTTTATTGTTCAGTAATATAATGATGTTTAAGAGTGCGTAGTAACACATTCTGGACAGACCTCTTACTAGTTGTATGACTTTGGGCAAGCTTTTCTGTGCCTCCATTTCCTCAGCAGTAAAAGAAGGAAAATAAAAGTAATGCATAGGATTATTTTAAGGATTAAGATTTGTGAAGTGTTTAGTAAAGAACCTGGATCATAAATATCATCTCCCTCCCTTGCCATCTTCTTCGTCCTCCCACTTCTCCTTCTTTTTAATATACTGATTTGGTTGGTCATTAGTGATTTAAAAATACTCCCAGTTCCTTACTCTTTAGGCACATGATAAATTGAACTTTCTTACCTCTTTTGACATTAGTTGTAGCCATGTGTCTTCCTTTGGCAGTGAACTTTGAGAAGTGATATGTGTTACTTCTGAGTGGAAGCTCCAATAATCAGCATGCTGTTTACCTCTTTTCCCTTTTCCTCCCTTGGCAATCTAGGCAATGGAGCCTCCTTCAGTCTGATTCCTGAGTGAGAGTGATACAGAACAGAACCTCCAGCCAATCCATGATGGACATGTAGCATCACTGGGCAGTAAGCCTTTGCTTTAAGCCACTGGCAGTTTGGGCTTATTCATTATTGCAGCATAACTTGGCCCATCTTGACTGATACAGATAGGGAGTGAGTTGAAATAATCACAATTTGTTTAGAGATATCCATGAGTCTTTTAATTCCTTCAAGTGTGATGCCAAAAAGTTTAGTGTTTGAAGGTGTTATAGCCAAAAAATGAATAAGAACCACTGTCCTATGAGTTTAAGGCCAGTCTCCCTAGCATGACATATATGGACCTTTCCAATTTCACCCTGACTTCATCTACTTTTGTCTCCACATGTTATCTGAGCTCTTCCTGACAAATCCACAGCATCCTTGAAATGGGCCACGTGTTTGCACATCTCCAGGCTTTTACTCATGCCCTGTGTAGAATGGGGCATCCTGTCACCCAACGAATGGCTACGGTGGAGTGGAACAAGTGCATGGGGGGAAAGGGGAGCACTGGGCTTGATCTGTGAGGCACAGAAGGCATAATTAGAACTGAGAATGAGATTCCTGTTCAAGGTGAGTTTCCTAGCCATTAGAGCTTGGCCTGGCAGAGGTGGAGTGTCATCAAGGGGGTTCCTGGTTAGCGGAATTAGTGCAAACTCTTCAATCCTGTCACACGTGACTTTCGGTGAGATTGGCCAAAGAAGGTGGATCTTAGCTGCAATTCTGTATCTATTTTTACCTTTTCAAAATAAAAATAACTTTTACCCCCTGATTATAGACATGCTACAAAATGATTATAGAAAATTCAAACAGTATTGAAAAGTACAAAGAAAGGAAAACTCAAATAAATGCCACAAAATAGCCAACCTCCAAAAACATTTTATCAAATGTCCTTCCAGACATTTCTCTAAGATTGATAGGAAATAGAAAGATGGTGTGTGTGTTTTTTATCTTTCTCACTCAGTAGTAGAGTATGGACATCTTAAATATCAATAAATATACCTCTAATTCATCTTTTATAAGTAGCTCTGCCATAATTGATTTAATGGATCCCTTCCTGATGGACACTTAGGTTGTGTTCATAATTTTGCTATTATAGACAACACTGTAGAAAACATTCTCATATGTGGACCCCTGGGCATGTGTCCAGGCATTTTCTGAGGATGAATTCCTAGAAGTGGAGTTGCTGAATCAGGCAAAACTGTTTGGAATGAAAGAAGAGAAGAAAGCTGTGGTATGATTAGGTAGAGAAATTATTTCTGGCTTAAGGGCAACCTGAAAAGCGTCTGAAGGAAGAGGGAGATGAGTGGGAGATTGCAACTGGGCTGGAAGGTTGGAGGAAGTGAAAGAAGGGGAGAGGATGTGGAGGGAGCTGGTTTAGAGGACCTCAGTTCCCAGTTTGAAATGATCCATCCCCTAGACAAAGGCAAAATGCATATGGCAGTTATGATTTATGTAGATCCAGACAATTATAAGCACTTGGTGTGCTCATTTCTATTCGAGCTTCGTCACCACCTTGCAAGAAAGATCTCTGTTCTCATTTTCAGAGGAGCAAAGTGAAGCCTGGAGAGGATGTGGTGAAATGAGCAGATAGATGTCCTCATTTTATAGTAGGTAGGCTTCTTCACAGCCCTACACCTTTCCTTTGCACACACCATAGGCTAGCTCATGCCTCCAGTTTTTGCAGATGCCATTTCATCTGAAAGGCCAACACTTCCTCACTCTTGGGAAGGAAGACTGGTCATATGTGACTTCTTTGTGAAACTTTTCGTTATGACCCCTCAATCCACCCCTCGCACCCCTAAAAGCAAGACAGAGTGGGACAGGGCTCAGAAAGCAGACCATCACCAGAGCATTAATTATTGTGTACTAACTGTTGAACTAGGGAGTCCACTTTTGGCTTCAGTGAATTGGATTCCCTGACTCAACTGAAAAACAAATAAGACCCCTTCTTATTGCATGTCATCAAAACTTTGCAGGTGGGTAATTCAACAGCTCATCCATGCCATTGAAACCCACAGTCTTTCTGTTCTTCTCTGCCATTAGCAGCCAGAAGAAGTTCCTACATCCCAAGCATCCCCTGCAGATATCACAGTGCCCAGAGGGCAAAAGGCATCTCTGTGTCTCTTTTATCAGGGAAGATGTCCCAGCCAACTTCCCCTGTGTCTCATTGGCTGGAGTTGGGGCACATGGCCATCCATGCCGAAACCAATCACAGCTTAAAATGACCAAGACTGCCTGACCACCATGACTCAGTGAACCAGGAGGTGACTGTTTGGTTCCCAGTCAGGGAACATGCCTGGGTTTCAGGTGTGGGGTGTGCAGGAGACAGCCAATCAGTGATTCTCTCTCATCAGTGATGTTCCTCTCTCTCTCTCCCTCCTTCCCTCCCTCCCTCCCCCTTCCTCTCTGAAATCAATAAAAATATATTTAAAATATTTTTTTAAAAAAAGAGAACCAGGACTTATCTCTGAGTCCGTTGGGGATACAGTCAGGACTCTCCAAGCCAAAAAGGAGGAGAGAATGGCCACTGGAGAGGCAGTGTCCAGAGCCCAGCCAACCATGTGCTCACTCTCCTGGCTCCCCTGCTAGGCTGGGTGATATGAGAGAACAGGGGATTGGAGCTTATTTCTCTCCCTGTCCTTTGCAGGTAAGCACACAGTTTTTCACATGTAGATATTGAGGAAACTATTGGTTGAAAGAAATTAATCAGTAGGTGCTTCAAGAAACTCCATCAGACCTTGAGATTTAAGGATTCTCTGGGTACCAGCAATGCCAATGCTCTGTTAATTTGATGGGTGATTTTGGTATTTTGAAGAGTATATAGGAATGACTTACATTGTCCTCATAGTTGTGGGAAAAATACTAGAACTTTAAAAAGATGTAGAATAGGTGCCCAGAAAAGCAGAACAAGGTGTATTAGGGACTAGATACCATGAAGGGCAGAGGTAGGTGGTGGAGAAAAACACTTGTGTACTCCTCAGAGAGTGGACATGAGTGTGATGGATTTGAGGCAGTAAAGGCGTCTACTAGGCCTGAAGAGGATTCATTCCTGAGAACCTACTCTGTGCTGGGCATCGTACTTGTACCTATTTTGTCTCACCCTTCTCGTGTCTCTATGTAAATGGGGAAGCTGAGGCTCAGAGGATAAGGTTGCTTGTCCAATATCACTGAGCCAAGAAGTGATGGAATTTGGCTGAAAAAGCAGATCTGTTCTGAAAAGCTGGCTCCCTTCTGCAAAGGGGAAGTGATGGCCATAAGGGGCCCACCTAAGTCCAATGGGAAATGGGAAGGGGAGCCTGGAAACTGACAGGAGGGCCTAGAAAAGGCTTGGTGCAGTGGAAATACAAGAGAAAAATCCCAGTGGAAGAGGTGTTTATACCAAAATTCAGGGTGGGCTTGAGGAGCCACTGTCTTTGGTATTGAATTTGACTTCAAATCCCTGATCTACCAATTAATAGCTATGATCTTGGGCAGGACACTTCCCTTTTCTATACCTCAGTTTCTTCCATTATAAAATGATGATGATAGTTAACTGCGTGCCCAGTGACTGACATGTAATAAGAATTTAATAAATGGAGTGATTATAATTATCGTTACTGTTGTTGCTGTTCTTTTAGAACTTGGTGGGTAACCAGATCTAGAGGTGACTGGCTCTCAGTTATGTTGGTCACCATATGTATTGGACCTTGGCTTCATCCCTCCCAGCCTGACTCTCTAAGCCTCACCTGTAAACTGAGGGGGTTGGGCCCATTGACTTCTAGCATCCTCCCTTGTTCCAAACCTTGCACTTGTGTGAGGTGGAAGGGGGAGGCTGTAAAGACAAAAGGAATCAGAATAGAGTGAGGGGGATGCCTTTATTCTGGGGAAGCAAAGCAAGGGAAGGGCAGAGAATGGAAGGAAGAACATGGGGAGCCAGAGGAGGCTGAGCAGCCAGAGAGGACCAGGCAGGTGTGCAAGCCCCAGGCTGGGCAATTTGGAGGCGGGCACAGACGTGCACAGCTAAAACTAAATGAGGCAGAAGCACGTTGAGAACAGCTGCCTCTAAATTCTGCCCTGGTTGTGGGAGAACCAGAGGGAGAGGAATCAATCACAGCTCTTCCTGATGCTTAATATCTGGGGTATGGGGGGCAGGTCTTTGAAGCATGTGTGTTCAAAGACTGAAATTGAATTTCTCCAAAGTTTGCAGGAACACTGCAATTATGCCTGAGAACATGGCTATGAAATCCCCTTGAAATCTATTTTTGGGCACAAGGTTTTATAACCAGAGTCAGAAATTGAGTGGAAGTGTGTGGGAGGCTGACCCTGGACAATTTCCATGTTTGAGAGGAGGGGAAAGAATATTTTTAACTGCAAACACCATGTCTCATAGGGTAAGACTGGGGAGGAGGCAGCCTCACCACTTTGGGTTTCTTACCCACTGCCATGTTAAGACAGGAACTGTCTTTGACAGAAGTTATTAAAGTCTCTTACTCAGAGTGGGTGGCTGGAGGCTTGCCATTGAGTGATGGGACTTGTCTGGGACTTTTGCGTTTAGGAATATAGATATCTGAAACTTAATTTTCTAGAGACTCCTGCACTTGTGTACTTGTTATAGGACCCAGGGTACTTTGTCTGGCCAGAGACTTTGCTCTTACACTACTATATAAGTTAGCTACTGCTGTGTAACAAACTGACCAAAACTTGATGCCTTAAAGCAGTAAGTTTGTATTATTGCTGAAAAACCTATAGGACAGCTGGATGGTTTTTCTGGTCCTGACTGGGTTTCCTCACATGTCTGTGCTTAGCTGTTGGTCAGGCAGGTAGCTCTGCTGATCTTGCTGGGCTCTCTCACATATTTGGGGGTTGGCTGGTTCTGATTAGCCTAGGATGGTTCAATTGGGATGGCTCATCTCCATTTCCAGGCTCACCTGAGCTTGTTCACATGGCAGTGGCAATGGCAGGGCTGTGTGAGCCAAGGACAGAAATACGAAAGGACTCTAGAGACCCAGGTGTAGAATTGGCACAGTGTCACTTTCAATGCATGCTGTTCGCCAAAGCAAGTTAAGAAGTCACCTCAAATTCAAGGATGAGGAAATATGATGATACCTCTTAACGGCAAAGTCAACTGGAAAAGGCTTGGATCTAGGCAGGCTTTTATCTAGGACCATTGATGCCTTCAATCTGCACAACCGCCAGCTTCAGTGTTGGCCTCCAGGGCTGTCACTGCCACAGTGGGTGGCCATCCCTCCTAAAAGTCCTCCTGAAGCCCAGGATTCCCTTTTTGTGCAAAGAGTTTTTCATAAGAGTCTTATTTGTGGAACCAGGAAAATGTATGCCCCCAAACAATGAGAGGTTTTCACTCATGAGACTGACAGAAAATAAAAAGTGTGATCCTCTCAAGAATTGGTGAGAACGTGGGGAATGTAGGTACTGTATACACTGCTGGTCAGCATTTCCATGCCATGGCCCATTCTGCAGCATCTGTTAGAATTGAGAATACATGTAAGGGTTTAAATGTGGAATACTACTCAACAATAAAAGGGAATGAACTGTTGATATAAGCAACCACCTGGATGAACCTCAAGGAGTGAAAAAGGCCAATTCCCACTGCTTATGTACTGCATGATTCCATTTAGGTAACATTAGTGAAATGACATAATTACAGAGATGGAGAACAGGTGAGTGGTTGTCAGGGGTTAGGGATGGGGAGAGGGTCATGCGGCCATAAAGGGGGAGTAGGAGGAGGTCTTGTGGTGATGATACAGTTGAATATTTTGGTGGTGGTTGTGTGTGCACAAAGATACACATATGATAAAATTGCCTAGAGTTACACATAGGCATACAAGTGGCTATACAACTGGTATAATCTGAATAAACTCTGTGGATTGTACCAATGTCTTTTTCTTGGTTTTGATATTGTATTCTATTCATGCAAGATCTTGGTTTTGGGAGAGGCTGCTGGAAGCGTGTGTAGGTCTTCACCATACATTTTTTTGACACCTCCTGCAAATCTACAGTTATTTCCAAATAAAATGTTAAATGTAACTACACAGGTTCTCTGGCCTGGCAAGCCCATGCTATTGTTAGTATCCATCACAGAGACATGATCCTATGCCCTGGGAGGCTTATGCAGATGGTCACTGGACACTGCTTAATATTGAAGTGTTGAAAACCATTGGAAATAACCCAAATGTATTCTTTCACCTAATAACCATTTATTAAGCTCCTACTATGTGTCAGGCACTATGCCAGGCTCTGGGGATATAGCCATGAACAAAATAGTCCAAGTCCCTGCCCATGTGGGGTTCATGTTTTAGTGATTGTCCTACAATAGGAGATTAAATAAACCACCGAGTAGCTGCACTGAGGAATTCCACGGTTCTATCTCCAGAACATATTACTGTGAGGAAAGGGAAAGAAGCAGAATCAGGCATTTAATATGCCATTTATTTAAAGAAGAACAAAGAACCTTAATAGATATTTACAGAACAGTCCATCTAAAAACAGCAGAATACACATTCCTTTCCAGTGTACATGTTCCATGTATAGGATGGACCACATGTTAGGCCACAAAACAAGTCTCAATAAACTTAAGAAGATTGAAATCATATTAAGCATCTTTTCTAACCACAATGGTATGAAACTAGAAATCAATTACAAGAAGAAAAGGGTGGGGAGGAGAACAAAAAACACTGTCAAATAAAGGAAGGGCCAAACTTTGGAGTGCACTTTGTTGGCTATTAAGCTAGCCCACCTCACTAGAATTTTGAGCTGTTTTGTTCCTTCAGTAACCCCACATCAGAGCAGGCCTGGCACAGAGGAGGAACTCAAATATCTGTTAAAGGAAAGAGATCATTGTACCTGTTTTATAGGTTGGCCAATGAATATAGGAAGTCCTTAGCAATGATATATTGGCTTTATTCCCAAGAGAGCTGTGAAGTATCAATTGAATACCCATGATCTTGAGGATACCATATATTTTTCTTTCAACTTTGTCATCATGAGCGCATTTCCTGCAGCTCCAAGAAGCTGTAATTGTCAAATCTTAGGTCTTACTTGTCTACACTGGTAGGTTGTGGAATGGTTTCACACTCTTATGGTTCATGATACAGTGTGTCAGGCACACCTGCCTGCACTCTCTCATTTAATCCTATCGATCCTGTTTGGGACAAAATTGATATTCACACATTTTCTATGTAATCTCAGGCCCCAATCCCTCATGTACATTTTTATGTACACAGAGATAGATGGCTGGAAGCAGAAAGGTCAGTATGGGACCCAGAAATTCGCTGGAACCTACATGAGGGCCTTAGAGGGCTGGGATGCATTCTCTTTCCTCTCTGCTCCCACTCAGCTTTTTAGAGAGCCCACCATTGTCCTGTGATCCATGGGGAAGGCTCCTCACTCTCAGATGAGGGGCTTCTGACACCCACTATGTCTCTTCCTCTCTGTAACCTCCATGTGTGGTTTAGAACTGAACACAGAACAGACACCTGTGAACTGTTTGCTGGGTTGTTATGAGTTGAGAATGTTTAATAGCAAGTGCTGGATTTTCAATCACAAGAAACGCTTGTATAGCACTTAGCTTTTGCTGTAAGAGAAAAGAGTGTGTTCATCTCCTTCAAATCACACTAGAGATTACTAGTATGTGGTAAGACAACTTACCAGCGAGGAAACAAAGAAAGCAATTCACTTATTCATTCATTCATTCATTCATTCATTCACTAAACATGTCTGAGGGCCTCATTTGAGCTTGTGACTGGTCCTGAGCATGTGGCTTTGACCCCGCACCATCCTCAGGATGAGGAAGCAGGCATGCAGGTTACTCAGTGTCGCTGGAAACCTGCATATTGGGGGTTCACAGCAGACAAGTGCTGCCATGCCTTGCTGTCCCCATCAGACCACAAACCATCTTTCCAAGTGTCAGACAAGCTGCTGAAATATGAAGATGCTCTTGAGGTTACCGAGGGAATCATTTCAAACCCAGGGATCCCCAGAATGTGGGCATCAGTAGCTGTGATCATGACCTCAACCTGTCCCCTTATCCGTTTCCCTGCTGGGTCCTTGCAAATCATTTATCACTGTGCTGCAGAAAAAAGCTTGCGAG
Source organism: Myotis daubentonii (assembly GCF_963259705.1). Lineage (NCBI taxonomy): Eukaryota > Metazoa > Chordata > Mammalia > Chiroptera > Vespertilionidae > Myotis > Myotis daubentonii. The sequence goes on along the minus strand of NC_081853.1, from coordinate 23,895,256 downwards.
GCCAGACGACTTGTCTGCAGCCCGTGAGTCTCGGCGCCCACAAAGCAGAAATTAATGAATGATGGTTGGGAAGAGAGTCGGGGAATAGGACAGCAGCTATTTTAGGCTCCCGCTGCCAAAGCAGATCCTAATGCCTGCATCTGTGTGTTAACTCTCTACTCCCTTCGAGCAGAAATCGAAATCACATTGGCTTGATTTTGTTTGCTTGCCAACTCCAAGCTCCTCAAGTTTGTATTTCTTGTAAAAATATGCAGATTTTGAATTAATAAAAAGAAAATAGAGCTACTGTGAAGATGGATTCTCGTCCTCTCTCTTTCTGACTTACTGTGAGTCATCAAAACTCTCTCAGAGCCAGCCAGTAAAATAGACGAAGGTCAGAATGACCTGAGTTCCCATCTTCACTTTTTCACTTTAACTGTCGTTCGACCTCTCTGGGCTTTAGTTTTCTCAACTGTAAAGTGGGGACCAGAAGGCAGCATTGTTGGAGGATTAAAGGAGATACTGTATGGAAAAGTTCCTGGCACCTGTAATCCCTTCGTTGATGTTTACCCCTTATCTATAAGGAAAACCATCACCTCCTTTCTTCCTAGGAAGAATGTGGCCTCGGGGTATTAGGTTTGAGTGTGAGCTGCTGTGTGATCCTGGGGTTTTGAGCATTGATGGGTTCATGAGACATGGGAGAAGGAAAGTCTCCATCCTTCTGCCTCAGGGTCTATGTCTGGGATAGGGAAATGGAAATATAATATTAATTGATTATCAGAATTTTGCTGAGCATCTCCTAAGTGCAGCCGCATGATGACTGTGAGGACCTCCTTGTGACTTCTGGTGCTGATCTTTGGTGCTGGGCCCACGCATCATGGAAATGGATCTGAGTTCAGTGTGGTTGTTCTCTAAAAAGCAGCAGTTTGTTTTCATGTATAAACCTGAGCATTGCCTTCCTGGGGTTTGGCCATGTCAGGCTCCAGTTGGAGGACTGCTGTGGAGGACCAGGAGAAATAAATGTGAGCTCTCAGGGTGAAGCCCTTGGTGGGGGTGGGTCCAGAAAACCACACCTGGAGCACTCAGGCCCTCTCTTGGCCAGATGAGGCTGCTGGTCTTGTCCTCCCAAGGCTGCTGGGACATGTGGGGGCCTGGAAAACAGCAAAGGGAACGTAACTTAACGTGGTAGCCGATTGGGACCCACCTCACAGCACTCGTGGTCTGGAATGCTTTCCTTCATGGCACGATCTGCTGTGGGTTTTAGGAAGGTCACTCTCTGAATAGCCCTGTGATGGAGAGATGTCTCTATCTCCACTTTACAGATGAGACCCCGAGGCTCCAAGAAACTAAGGAAACCTGGAAATCACATAGTCAGCAACTAGAATACAGCCAGAACCTTCTCCCCACCCATGCTGTTTCCATTCTTATGTTACAAGAAATAGTCCTATTTTGACTTGAAAGTATCTGGTTATGAAGGACTGGAACCTGAGTAGGCCTTCAGAAAGGGCCTTCCACATGGGTAAACAATTCAGTAAAGTCTCTGCAGGTACCAGTCGAGCACCAACTATGTCAGTACTGTACTAGGTATTTGGGACTCACCAGTGAGCACAGCGCTACACAATAGGCGATTATGGATTGAGTTTAAGAAACTTGCTTCAAAGGCTTTTCTAAAATGGATTTGGGCATCTTTTAATTCATAACCAGGTGAGAATTATCAAGCCATGACCTTTCCCATAATTAAGTGAATGATTTTTTCTCTGGGAGTCGATTTTGTTGCTTCTCACTGTTGTATGCAGGTGGGCTCTGTGCCCTATCAAAAGCCACTTTTCTGTCTCTGGGAGTCATTATGAGAAAAGTTTTATGCATCTACTTCACACAATTTAATCATCAAAAGGTAGAGAGTTTAAATTCATTTAACAGCTTGAGTGAGTGACTAGAGCTAGTGACTTAAATTTCAGAAACCTGTTTCTTCATCTGTAAAATGGAAACCATAGAACCTTTTGTAAGAAGAGACTGAGATATGGAAATGTATATCTACTAGAGGTCTGGTGCACAGATTCATGCGCCAGTGAGGTCCCTTGGCCTGGCCTGTGGGGATTGGGCTGAAACCGGCACTCCGATATCCCTTGAGGGGTCCCAGATTGTGAGAGGGCGCAGGTCAGACCTAAGGACCCCACCGGTGCACGATTGGGGCCAGGGAGGGACTGTGAGAGGGCTCCAGGGCATGTCCAGCCTGTCTCACCCAGTCCTGATCAGCCAAACCCCAGCAGCAAGCTAACCTACCAGTTGGAGCATCTGCCCCCTGGTGGTCAGAGCATATCATAGCGACTGGTCGAATGGTCAAAAGGTCGCACACTTAGCATATTAGGCTTTTATTATATAGGACTAGGGGCCCGGTGCACGAAATTCGTGCACTGGGTGTGGGGGGGGGGAGTGTCCCTCAGCCCAGCCTGCCCCCTCTCACATACTGGGAGCCCTCAGGCGTTGACCCCCATCACCCTCCAATCGCAGGATCAGCCCCTTGCCCAGGCCTGACGCCTCTGACAGAAGTGTCAGGCCTGGGCAGGGACCCTCATTTCCCCCCATCACTGGTTCTGCCCCCAGCCCAGGCCTGATGCCTCTGGCCCAGGCATCAGGCCTGGGCAGGGGACCCCCAGACCCCTCCGATTGCTGGCTCTGCCCCTTGCCCAGGCCTGATGCCTCAGCCAGAGGCGTAGACCCCCATCACCCTCTGATCACCTGATCGGCCCCTTGCCCAGGCCTGACGCCTCCGCCAGAGGTGTCAGGCTTGGACAGGGGACCCCCATCTCCCCCCGATCACTGGCTCTGGCCCCTGCCCAGGCCTGAGGCCTCTGGCCCAGGAATCATGCCTGGGCAGGGGACCCCCATCTCCCTCTGATCGCTTGCTCCACCCCCATCCAAGCCTGACGCCTTTGACCCAGGCTTCAGGCCTGGGCAAGGGGACCATCATATCCCCCCAATCCCCGGCTCAGCCCCCCACCCAGGCCTGATGCCTTGGCCAGAGGAGTTGACCCTCATCACCCTCCGATCACCAATCACCGGATCGGCCCCTTGACCAGGCCTGAGGCCTCCGGCAGAGGTGTCAGGCCTGGGCAGGGGACCCCCAGCTCCCCGCGGTTGCAGGCTCCGCCCCTGCCCAGGCCTAACGCCTCTGGCTGAGGTGTCCGGCTCGGGCAGCGGGGACCTGCAGCTGCAGCGGCCCCGCGATTGTGGGCTCCGCTTTAGGCCCAGGCAAGGGACCACTAGCTCCCGGGACTGCCAGCTTCGACCGTGTCCAGTTCCCATCGCTGGCTCCACCCCTACTTCCTGCTATCACTGGCCAAGGTGGAAAAGGCACCTGATTCTCCGATCATGGCTGGGGGGCAGGGCCGCCTTTGCCCTGCCCCCCAGCTCTTAGCTCCCCGCTGGGTTTCCGATCACTGTCAGTGGCAGGGGGCTTCTTCCTGCTTTCCCTTTTGCCTCCCTGCATTGTGCCTACATATGCAAATTAACCGCCATCTTGTTGGCAGTTAACTGCCAATCATAGTTGGCAGTTAATTTGCATATAGCCCTGATTAGCCAATGAAAAGGGTATCGTCGTACGCCAATTACCATTTTTCTCTTTTATTAGTGTAGATGTCTTTTTATCTTCATTCATTCATCCATCCATCCATTCATTCATCACTTAGTCTATATTGGCACGTGTGAGTGCTCTGAGTCAGCTGTTAAGAGCGTGACTGTCCAAGGTTCTATAGTAACGACAGCTCCCCTGTTGAGCCTCCTATTGATTTTAAAGGGGCCTTGTTCCAGAATCTGGGTGTATACTCTTCTGTGTCAGTCACAGATGGTGACCAAAGTCATGGCTGGGACCTAGCTCCCTCCCAGTCCCTTTTCTGCTTTGCCTTTTCAAAATGAGGACTTGCATTCTTTTGACATTAACATTATTGTTGCACTTTGTCGCCGGAGCCTTTGTGTCTGCTCTGCAGTGTGAGGACAGAATCCTCTGTATTTGGGGGATGGCAGGCGTGGATTGGTGTGTGTTGGCCCTCCCCGCTTCAGTTTTGATCTCTGAGGCAGGCCTTCTGCCATCTCTAGGATGTTGTTCCTTCTCTCCTTTGAGCACCTACTCTGCCCATGCAACACCCACTGCTGGGAGGATGTGCAGCAAACATCTTAACAGCATGGCAGAGTGTAACAAATAAGGAAGGGCACTAATAGCCATCAGGCTTCCTCCATGTGCAAAGTATATCATAAGTGGTTTCCCAGCAACTGCATGGGGGCCAGTGCTGGTCCACAGCAGGGTTCTCTGGTCCTAGGAATTGAGGGACAGTGGGGGAGCTTTCTATAAAGCCAAGAGAAAAGGAGGCCCTTTTGTCCTCAGATTACCACCTCCCTACTCTTTCTGTGTTAAAATGGCCTTTTCTCTATGATGCGGATACAAGAAGGCAGTCTTTTTATTTATTTATTTATTCATTCATTTTTTGTTTGGCAACACTAGATTGATTTGCCTAATGTTATTTTGTTTGTTTGGTTGGCTGGTTGGTAGGTTGGTTGTTGGTTGGTTAGTTTTGTTTTGCTTTCAATTTTACTGGCCCAGCACATCCCTAAGTCTGGGAAACACTAACTTATCTTATTCTGGGAGGGGTTTTATCTTAGTTAACAGTCCTAACAATTTTTTGAAATAGTTATGATTGTTCTCATTGCACGGATGAGAAAATTGAGGTGCAGGGAGTTCATAATAGCAAAGACAAGTATCAAACCTAGTCTGTCTCATACCAAAGCCCTCACTTGTCCCCCTCCCTGGCCTAGGGCTACTCCAAGTGACTCAGGATGGTCAAGGTGATGGACTTCATAGAATATATTGAGATCTGTACCAGATAACTCAAGGGCTACATAGTGCTGACAGGTAGGTAGGTAGGTGGTCTTGAACCTTCAAATCTGGTATTCACACACAGCTCAAAGTAGATCATCTCCACTGGTCATGGATCTGTCCTTCTCCCCAGCACCTCACACTGAGTAATTGCAGCATGAACATTGGTCCACATCAGCACAGTGAAGGGGAAAACTTTTATGATCCTTTTGCTTTTCCATTTTTTTTTAATCTTCACCTGATGATATATTTATTGTTATTTTTAGAGAGGGGGGAGGGAGGGAAGGAGGGAAGGAGGGAGGGAGGGAGAGGGAGAGCGAGAGCGAGAGCGAGAGCGAGCGAGAGAGAGAGAGAGAGAGAGAGAGAGAAACACATCTATGTGAGAGAGAAACATCCATTGGTTGTCTTTCCTACATGCCCCGACTGAGGATCAAACCCACAACCTAGATATGTGCCCTGACGGGGAATCCAACCCACAACCTTTTGGTACAGGATGATGTTCCCACCAACCAAGGCACCCGGCCAGGGCTTTGCTTTGCCTTTTTAAGGTGAGGACTACACTAATACCTCTCAGGGCCCCTTTCTCTCTTCACTGCAGTTCTGTCCTCAATCAGCCAGGGTTTCCATCTTGCCCATCTGATGCCACAGGAAATTAATGGCCTGGCATTCTGATGAGTAAGCACTTGGCGGGTTTTATAAAATGACTTTACTGATTTGGCTTCTGTTGGCCATACGTGGTTTGGTGAAGGATAAATCATGACGAAATGGGAATCTGTTTGCCTTAACTTTGTCCCCTTCTGAGAATGAATTTTCTTTCTCTGGTGGCTGTCTTAGAGGACTCAGGTCATTTGGCACAAACCAACAGGGACAATCTATAACTAAAATGGACTCTGACTCATTTCTGAATAAAATGTTTTTCCTTCTGATCTTGGACAGTAGGTAGTTGAGGCAAAAGACGTATAGAAGAGTGTTGGCAAGTAAGACATACCTGTTATTTTAGGTTTGTGCTCTCAAGAGTCAATGTGCTGTTGATGACAGGTTCCATAGCGGCAGGTGCTACACCTTAGAATTGGGATGTCCTTCCCACAGTGGGCCACTGGGACCCTCTCTGTGGCTGGAGGTCCTCAGAGAATGGCTGACATCTGGCAGCAGGGACCAGCCCTCATTGTTTTGGGTCTGAGAAGCAACTTCACATATCTCATCTTCTGGGTGTTCCTGACAACCCCCAAGGTGGGCCATTGTGCACTGGCCTTTCTCAGTGTTAGAGAAACTGAGGCTGGGAAAAGTAAATAGCAAAAACACCTAATACTTTCCTCACAGGAGTTGTGGGGAGAATTTATTATGTATATGATATGAATAATGATAACAAATATATATATACATAAGAGTGTGTGTGTGTGTGTGTGTGTGTGTGTGTGTGTGTGTGTGTAAAAATCAGAACCAGTAGTTGGCACATAGGAAGTGTTTAACAAATTTTGGCTATTGACCATTATTATTATTTCTAGGGCCACACAACTAATAACTGGCAGATGTCTTGAGTCCCAATGACTCTTGATTTCCACTGTTTTATCACCTTGTTATTCGTTGTTCCACTGAGACTAAAATGTCTGATTAGAGCAAATTTCCTCGAGAGCTGTTCCCAGAAGTTTCTGAATTGTAGAAAACAGTGTTGGCCTGAAATGCCATTGGAATGCATCTTATATTCGATTTGTATATTCAACAGAAGCATTAAGAGCGCTCTTTAGCAAGATGATACAAGTAGACAGTACTTGAGCACTTGGTATATACCACACATCATGCCAAGCATTTAACATGGATTATCTCGCTTAATCCTCACAGCAATACTTTGAGCAACTTATTTGTATTGTTCCCATTTATATATGAGGAGACTGGAATGCAGAGGGATTAATTGTCAACCAAAGGAGGCTGCCAGTAAAAGGCAGAACTAAGTCTGAAACCCATGCTCTTTATTTCCTAAGGTATATGTGTATTAGAAGGTCTTCCATGTAGAAGCAATTTCTCTATACCACCCCTTGGGTCATGCATAATGTGTCAGCCACGGCCCCATGTTCTCAGCACCAAATATGCTTTCAGAAGGTTCCAGTCCTCACTTGTGCCTCTCTGATTGAGGCCCAGACTCCTCTTTGGGCCTCAGTCTCCCCATCTGTATAATGAGCATGTTAGGTGGTTTCAGTACCGCACCCCACCCCCACCTTAATGTTCCAGAATTAGAAGCTTCCATGAATGGAGTCCACCTGCTTTTGTTCCGAGTTTTATCTTTTTAGGGCATAGAAACTGCTATTTAGAAAATGTTCTCAGTTTACTTATCTGCAAAATAGGATTGCTGTGAATATTTACTAAGAATGCAACAAGCACCTAGAATGGTACCTGGCACATAATGAATGCTTAATAACTACTCACTTTAAGGAGACAAAAGTACTTCTATTCTATGGAGACACTTGTCACATACTCATGGGAGTCCCAAGACATAGTCCCTGTTCTCCACAAGCCTAATATCCGTTTGAGAAAACCACGTAGAGTTAACTGATCTCTTGGTGTTTTTCTTTGGAAAACAATTCATGCTGGGCTGCCTTTTTTCAGAGGCATTTACCACTATTTGCTTAAACAAATTAAAGTTCTCATTCTGCATGGCTCAAATGGGGCAACCATAAGAAAGCAGAAAGGAAGGGGAAGAAGACAAGGGACACAGGAAGGAGGAAAAGATGGAATAAGCATTTTACAAGTTCGCTATGAGAGGAGAATGAGTGGCTCATTAAAACAAATGGAGGAGTGGCTCTAGATGGATCCATCTGATTGAAGGTTGTCCTTTGGTGTCTTTAGCTAAAAAGTCCACATGTCATATAAAAAGAGACTTCTTTTTATAAATGCGAAGCCTTTGAGTTGGGGCTTAAAAGACAAATCAGTGAAGAGTGGAACTAGAATTCTGGTTGCCCAAGATTTGTCCATCACAAAGGTCACACGCGTATGCATTCGTGTGTGTATTTGTGCATGTACACACCCACCACTAGAGCATAGGCACCTTTGTGCACATTAGGAAAAGGTGCCCCTCTGGACAGAAGCAGGCCTAGGGCACCTCGGTTGGCAAGCAGACAGTGTGCTGGATGTAAACCCTAATTACCTTCTGAGCCAGGTGCGTGTGGCTCTGCACAGAGGTGAGTGCAGCCACACACATACGTACTCATACTCCCAGGCAGGAGAGGAGACTATTAGCTGAGGTCTGGTAATCTCACAGTGAAGTGGAGACACCTCAGCCAGAGTCTCCATTGAACATGTGGCAGTGTTTGCTTTCCAAGAGTCACTTCTACAAAACCCACAGCTTTGCTTTGCTTTCTCAGCTGCCTGCTTGAAGATAATCAGTTTTGTTCTGTGCTCTTCCCAACCCTTCTGGTCCCAGCAAGCACACTGGTCTGACTCCAGAGTGTGGATTTTATTCCTCATTAGGTACCTTCTTTCACTGGGAAACAAGTGTTGAGTCCTGCAATTTACAGAGTGCCTCATTTGATCCTTGCAGTAACCCTGAGGATTAGATAGTTGAGAATTAATACACCCATTTTACAGAAGAGGAAATGAGCTCTAAGAGAGGAACTTCAGAGAAACAAAATGTCATGGGTGATCTGGATTTAGAGAGTGTGTCACGTGGTCTTGAGTGAGTCCATAGCTCAATTTAGCTTCTGGTAAATTCTCATGAAAGTGTAAACCTTCACAATCTTTCAGGCCTAGCTTCCCTTCCCCATCTCCTCTGACTTGAACCCCCATCCTGACCAACTATCTTCCATGATGAACTCAAACCAACAGAAACTCAATAGTTGTCTTGATTTTGTCATTGTCCCAAGTAAAATAGCCATCCAGTTGCTATTGGAACTTGTTGCCAAACAGTCAATTAGTTTTTGTTGTTAGTGTGATCCCTGCTGTGGTTACTGCTGTGGTCATCATTGCTACAAAGCTGCTCCTAAGAGCTGGACCTGGACCCAGACATGTTGAACACTTCTCTTTAGAAATTGCCTTCAGAGCCTAGGCCCCATTGCCACAAATATTCTAAGATAATAAATCTTCTCTAATTTCCACTTAGGCAGATAGCATATCAGTGCCAGGCCCAGAGTGAGTACTAAATAGATCATTGATGAATGAGGCAATTAATTGATGAATCCTTTGAGGGTGGTATTTAATAGAGTCTTCCAATTGCCAGTGGCCAAATCACAACACAAATTAATTTAAGCAAAAAAAAGAAAAAGAAAAAGAAAAGAAAAGAAAAGAAAAGAAAAGAAAAGAAAAGAAAAGAAAAGAAAAGAAAAGAAAAAGAATGTATTGGCTCACACAACTGCAAAGTACAGGGGTGAGGGCATCAGGCACAGCTGAATCCAGAGGCTCAAATCATATTACAAAGGCTTGGTTTTCCTCTCCTTCTCTCAGCTCTGCTTCCAGTGTTGGCATTATTCTCAGGGGTTCTTTCTTCATGGTAAACCAGATAGCCACCAGTAGTTCTGGCCTGACCTGGTTCTTACAGCTAGCTCACAAACTTAAACAAAGGATAATCTTTTCCCTTCCCTGTCCACAAAGCAAATCTTATCAGTGGTTCTCAACCTTCTGGCCCTTTAAATACAGTTCCTCATGTTGTGACCCAACCATAAAATTATTTCCGTTGCTACTTCATAACTGTAATGTTGCTACTGTTATGAATCGTCATGTAAATATTTGATATGCAGGATGGTCTTAGGCGACCCCTGTGAAAGGGTCTTTCGACTGCCAAAGGGGTCGCGACCCACAGGTTGAGAACCGCTGTCATAGATGAACTGAGATGGCCCTGCTTAGGTCATGTGCCTTCCCCTTTAAACCAATCACTGTGGTCAGAGGGATGGGCTGCCAGGGTTGGCCAGGGGAGGCACAGTGATTGACAGCTTCACCCAAGCCCTAAAGGATGGGGAAGAGATCATTCTCTAATGAAGACTGGGGCTCTGCAGACAGTAGATGCTCATTCAAAGGCAGGCGAAGATTCTGGAACAGGTAAAATGTCAGTAGGATTGTAAGTTGAGTGATAAGGCTTTAAGTCAAAATGAGAAATAAAGTAAGGAAACATTTTCTTGGATGATTCACCACCGACCTTGAAAGGGGTGTTGGCAGAGATGTTCTCAGTGGTGGCAGCCAAAAAGAACACGTCATGCTTCTCCCAGAGACTTCTTTGATGGGCAGAGAATCTTAAGGTTGGAGTTTATATTAGCCAATGACTGCTTCCCCCACACCCCCCCCCCCCGATTCTATAGGAGGAAATGGGCAGAGCCATGAAGTCAGCAAAACTTGTCTTTAGCAAACATTCACACCCACTCCCCTCTTCCCAGCCCATGAGGAAGTTTTCCACTATAGTCATTTAGTAGCAATATCTTTCCTCACGTTTCCCCTGTGTCTCTTTCTCTGGCTCATCCTAGGCATTAGAAAGAATGGTTAAGAGCACAGACCCTGCAGCCACTTGAACCTGGTTCAACCTCTCTGAGCCTCAGTTTTCTCATGTGTAAAATGGATCTAATAACAGTACCTATCGGGCAGGGGCCTTGTGAAGGTCAATGAGATCATGGAGGTGAAGTGCATACAGCAAAGACTCAATGGGCATATGTATGATCATTATTGGTAACCACATTCATTTTGTGCCCCCATCTTTTAGCATATCAGATTCCATAGAAAGACCTAATACGTGCACGAGGCTTACCGGTCTACAGTCTAAGGACTCTGTGCACACAAAGAAGAGGCCGGTCTCACATTCCAATTCCCATTCCAGTTGCAAAACTGCTTCCTGCCAGGTATGCTGTGGTTGCCTTATCAGAAGCCAGTGGAATCATGAACTGACCCTTGAGGCCTCCCATTCTCAGTCCTTCTTTAACCAGACTCCAGGCTAGGTATGGAGGATTCTGGAATTTCTTGTTTCTCTTGGATTTATTCACCTGCCTCTGCCCTAGGGGGAAGTCCTCATACTCAGAATCCACAGGGACCCCTTGCCCAGGCCTGTCCTTTTTATGGACCTTCATGCAACTTCTCTTTCCTAGAAAGCTTCCAGGTTTAGAATATTAACTTAATTAATTTTATTTTATTTAAAATATAGGCTATGCTTACTAAGCATTCCCCTTAGTGCTTTGTAAATACTTGTACTGACTTATTTAATCACCCCTATAGGTTATAGGTGCTATTGTTATCTTTTTTTTATGGGTGAAGAAATTTAGATATAAAGGAGTTCAGTAGCTTAAAGGTCACATAGCCAATTAATGGGGAGTTTGGATTTGAATCCAAGTCTCTCTGCTCCAAGGTCATGTTCTTGGCCAGTAATCTGATTCTGTACCTCTCTGATTCATGCTTCCTGTTTTAGGCTTTAATCTTAGGGTCCTCCCTACCTTCCAAGGTGAAACATGCATTTAAATAGGACTTAGTGCTCCAAAAATGCTGTCCGATGCAAAGCAAAGAAGATTTCAGACCTGGTGATAGAGGCAGATGGGAAGTCCTTAGTGGCAGACCTTAGTAAGGCATGGACAGAAGCCCAAATAATCCTAAGATTCCTTTCCAGCAGTCTCTGATTATTAGGGGAATTAGTGTGATTTGTTGAGAGAATGGAATCTGGATGTGGAGTCCTAGTGAACTCCTACTCATTCCTTGATGCCCAGGTCCAATGCTTCCTCCTCAGGGAAGCCTTCCCTAACTGCCTCGAGCATTTGTGATCCCCCTAAGCTGCCCATCATCCTTTTATCTAGCAAGTACTTTCTAAACACCTGCTGTGTGTCTGGAGACCTGAATTTTCCATGCCAAACTGCAAACTCTCAAGGCAAGGACTAGATTAGCAGAATAGTTACCTTTGCAGGTTTTGGAGCTAGACTATGTGTTTGAATCCTCATTCCTTTATTTGCTAGTAGTATGACTTTGGGTAAATTCCTTAACCTTGGTCAGTCTCAGTTTTCCCCTCTGTTAAATGAGCCTAAAAATAGTACCTGCCTCTCAGACTCTCCAAGTGTGGTTGTAAATATTACTTGAGTTTATATGTCTGAATACGGTAGGGACCTAATGATTCTTGCTATGTAGCAGGTGCTTTATAAATGTTAGCAGTTGTTATCAAAGCTGTTTTTCATATTTGTATCCTGAAGATCAAGCATACTATCTACACCCAGTAGGTGCCCCTTGAATGTTTGTGTGAATAGGAGAAGGAGGGAGAGAAGAAAGAAAGGGGGCAGGGAGAGAGGAAGGGAAGAAAAAAGGAAGGGAGAGAGAGAATTGGATACTTCACCCATCTGCACGTGAATCCTCTCACTATGTGAAATAGGGAGACATACACCTGCCTCCCAGCTTGTAGGTGGATCAGTGGGGTGCATAGAATGTGACAGCACCTTGGAAATGGGGGTGCCCTGCATAGAGTGGGGAGATTGTGATCATGTTGGCTGCAGGAATAAATAACCTGGGGCTAGGCCTCTGGGACCCCAGCGTTGGACCCAGCCTGGGAATGTGGTCACTCAGGAAGGGCTGGGAGACCTGTAGGAATCTGCCAGCTGAGATATCCCACCTGTAGTGGGTCAGCCTCCAATGAGTTCTGAGACCACCCTCTGCTCTCCAGGAAACTTGCACCTTCCAAAAGGAAGAATATATGAAAACCAGTTTTTGCTCATCAGTGAGAAAGGATTAGCATACTCATCGTAGATCTTGTATTTGGAGGGACACAGAATATGGCCTAAAAAGGGCTGTCACACCGGTCATAGCCTCTGATTGGCAGGTTGAAGATGGATCACAGTTCTCACTTTTTGGATGTGAACACTAAAGCATCAAGAGGTGAGCAATCTGTTTATGATCCCACTGCTGCAAAGACCAGAGTTGGGGCTTATGGCCACACAACCAAGCAAAATCTGACCCCACACCCTTGAAAGAATGAGGGTAACTTTAGGTTCCATAAAAGGGGAAATTTCATAGGACAGATACTTGTGCTGGTCTGTGACAACCCCATCCCTCCCTCACTCTCTTGTTCACACAGATATTCATGGGACACCTACTGGGTGCAGGTACTCTGCTTGGTCCTCAGGATACAAATATGAAAAACAGTCTCAATAACAACTGGTAACATTTATAAAGCCCCTGTGATATGGCATGAGTTATCAGGTACCTACCATATTCAAGATATATAAACTCAAGTAATCTTAACAGCCACACTCAGAGAGGCAGCTACTAGTTTTAGGCTCATTTAACATAACCAAGGGGAAACAGAGGCTGACCCTACTCACCTGGGCCTCCAGAATCCTCAGAGACCACAGACTCCTGCAGCAGGAGGAAAAGTAAGCCAGTCCATGCAGTGCTCCATTTTACAGATGCCAAAGTGGAGGCACCAAGAGGGGCAGTGATCTCTCCCAGGGCCACTGAGCAAGTTGGTGGCTGACAATGGGAATCTCTGGTGCCAAGGGGTTTCAAGGTTTTCTTTTATAGATTTCAGGATCTAACAGGGAATAATGTAACCAACATCATTTATTTACTCAACTAATATTTATTGCATACCTACTATGTGTCAGGCACTTTTCTAGGTGCTGGGACTCCAGCAATGAACAACCCAAAGGTCCCTCATAGAGCTGATATGCTACTAACATTCGTGCAACATTAACTCACCACAAGCTTAAGAAATAAAATATTTTTCATATAATTGAACCTTTCTGCTCACTTATTCCACACACACCTTACCACCCTGGAAATGCCACAATCCGATTTTGAGGTTTATCACCCTCCAGGCGTCTTTTGATACTTCCAGTACATATGCATGTTTCTGTACTTTATGTAAGTGGATCGTACTGTTACCAGACAGGGACCGGCCCAGAGAGGGTCTACTTCAGGCTGGCCTGTAGCATGTGGGTTCGTGATTTCCTGTAGGAAAGATTTCACAACATGTGTCCAGGTGATTTTGAGAGTATGTTTTATTAAAGCTGGGAACCGACCGTGAAACAAAGCAAGGACCTTGGGTAGAAGAAGCAACAAGGGAGAGCCTAGGCAGTGCTCTGCTTTGGCTCCCTAAAACATTATAGGAAAGTGAGCCACGTCGGGGCTGCTTTTAGCTCACAGGAAAGCCAGAGGAAAGGGGGCCTTGGACACAGGGTCAGGGGGTAAGCCTGGGGCGAGCTGCCACTGCCACTGCTCCTCTGGTTGCAAGTCTCATGGAGACCCTTAGAGTTTAGAAGGAAGTACAGAAGCGGCATGGGTGGGCTCTAGATACATCCCGCAGTGAGTCTTTGTGGGTTTGTGGGGTTTTTTCCTGTGAGCGAGAATTTTAGGGAAGGGTTTTAATAGAATACTTACCAGCTTTCCAGGTGTGTTTTTAATGTGCTGATGCATCAGGATGAGCATATAGGATAGTTTGGAATTATTCTTTGGTCTGTTTAACTGTTATCTTGGGTCTGTCTGGCTTTAATGGAGTTTTTGCTATTTGTTCCCCTGACTTCACCTGTCCTTGGGTTTAGTTGGCACAAATGGCATTAATTGGGTCTCTGTTCTTTATTTTCCCCAATCTGGGTGATTTAAGCTATGTATTTTCTGTTTAAGGAGGAGGGGTATAAACCATTTGCTCTCAAGTGTCCTTGGTTAAGGTAGACAAGGCCTTGCGATTCACTAGCTGGCTGTAAGTTGTTCAAATTGTTTGGCCTTGTTCAATTTTCTTAATCTGTTTCTCCATTCCACTTGCCCAGAAATTTTCCTAGCTTCTGACTATCCTGCCACAATACTGTATATACCATATTTTTTTCCATGTATAACACTATTTTTTTTCTAAAATCATTACACTGAAAATCGATTGGCGTCTTATACATGGAAGTCAACCGAGGAGGAGCTGTGCAGGTACTTAGCTGCCCGTATCTTACCAAACAGGCTTCCTCCAATCACGAGCCTTATTGTTACTGATGTCAGCTGATGCCGTAATTGGAGGTGGAGGTGGAGAGTGCACAGATGCAACAAGGACCTGAGCGTTCTGAGCCCATAAAGATGTCAATAAATAAAAAGATAAATACCGGTAAGCATTGTCTTACTCTGCAAAATTCAAACTGAACGTAATCAGCTATGCAAGAGAGCATGGAAACAGAGCTGCAGAGAGACAATTTGGATCTCCTCGCACTGAGTGTATGATCAGACAGTGAGAAAACAGGAAGAACAACTCCTTAAGATGCCAAAAAAGAAGAAGGCCTTAAGAGGAAAACCAGCAAAATGTTTAAAATATTGATTTCTTAATTTTGGGTTGGAAAAGTGGGGGGCGTCTTATACACGGAAAAAATACAGTAACTTTCTGCAACTTACTATCATTTGAGGATATATTCAGATCAATATATGAGGGGCTAGTTCATTTTTTACTCTGTGCAATATTGCACTGTATGGAGATCAGACAATTTATTTGTTCTGATATTTCACAATGACAAGAGTCCCTTCAAACTTCAACTTCAGCCTTGACCCTCCTGATTATTCCCCAAATTGGACAGGACCTGGAAGCCAAAAAGGATATCTGCTCCTTTTATTCAAAGTGAATTGTTGGTTACCAAGCATCTACCATGCAAGCCCTTGGTTAGCTGTGATTAGGGGTAAAATGATGATGGTGGCCTCCCCTGGGGAGGGTATTTTCCTAGCTCCTTTAAGCCTATTCAGGGGTTCCAGATTGGGGTGCTAGGTTCAATGGAAGAGCAGCGTTGAACAGACCTCCCTAGAATCCCTGACATTTAGAAGAAGAGAAAGGAGATCAAATATCTGAGCATAGACTGTGTGTGTGTGTGTGTGTGAGTGTGTGTGTGTGTGTGTGTGTGTGTGTGTGAGAGAGAGAGAGAGAGAGAGAGAGAGAGAGAATGGCATGTGCATTATCTCATAAACATCCCTGTGACATAATTTATTAGTTCTCTCTTGCCGCATAACAAATCATCACAAACTTAATGGCTTAAAACAACACACATTTATTATCTCACAGTCTCCATAGGGCAGGAGTCCAGACAGGCTTATTTGGGTATTCTGCTCAGGGTCTCACCAAGCTGCAGTCCAGGCTGGGGCGGGGTCTCCTCTGTGGTTCAGGGCCCTCTTGGCAGAACTCATTTTCTTGCAGCTACAGAACTCATTGGTTCTCCAAGGCCAGCAGGAGAGGCTCTAGACCAGGGGTGGGGGACATCCGGCCTGAGGGCCATATAAGGCCCACGAAATCTTTGCTCTGCCCCTGCCAATGCATTAGGGGCGAGTTAATTAAATGTTTGACTAAATATAGCAGGCTAATATTGAAATTCATAATTTTGTATGGCTCTCAAATGATTTTATAAATACCCAAATGGCCGTTGTCAGAAAAAAAGGTTCCCCATCCCTGCCTAGACCCTCTTTTGAAGGATCACCTGATTAGGTCAGGCCCACTCAGGATAATCTCCTTATGGCTTTACCTTAAAGTCAGCCGATGAGGAATCTTATTTACATGTGCAAAATCCCTTCACCTTTGCTATATAACCTAACATGATCACAGGAGTGAGATGCTATCATATGTACAGGTCCTGCCCACACGCAAGGGGAGAGAATTTTTCATGGCGTGTACACCAAGGGGTGGGAAACTTGAGGGCCACTTAGAATTCTGCCTACCACAGGTTGGTGCTATTGTTTCACCATTTTAACTCAGCAAAGTGCATTGGTTAGCCAAGGTCACACCTTAAGCAGGTGGGTGCTGGGATTCAAATTCTAGCCTACCGTGAGAGCACAAGTTCTCTCACTGCTCCCAGAAGCTCTCAATGCTTTTCTGAGAGGGGAGAAGGAACCTCCTCCCCATGCTTCACAGACATGTGCTCTCTTGGGCACCATCTCTTCCCAGGCTCCTTCTAGGAGAAAGGCCATCTTCTCAGCTAGACCTGGATTCACAGAAGCCAGGGTCAATCCCTTAGCCACCGAGCTAGCCCCAGCACACAGTAGGTGCTCAACAGATATTTGCTTGCTGTGGGCAGCTTGTATCGCCTTTCCTTTTCTTTCTCTAAGCTGGCCACCTCTGGGACTGCTGAGCACATCTCTCATTTTTCAGGGAACACCAGATTTATACTACAGAATTTCATCTCACAGTTTGGCGAGGACATGATGCTCCAGTTGACTTAGGGATTGCCCATCCAGATTTCATTAAACATTTTTATAGTTTCTATTCTTGTTATAAAAACAGTAAACATTATTTTCAGCATGGGAAATGCCAATGAGCAAAATAGAA
The DNA here is from genome assembly GCF_963259705.1 of Myotis daubentonii. Classification (NCBI taxonomy): domain Eukaryota; kingdom Metazoa; phylum Chordata; class Mammalia; order Chiroptera; family Vespertilionidae; genus Myotis; species Myotis daubentonii. The sequence continues at coordinate 23,878,196 of NC_081853.1, read as the reverse complement.
ATAATAAAAAGTTAAGCACCTAGACATCTAGCCTCTTGTAAGACCACTGTGCGCACCTTCTTTCAGCAGGCAGGATAGCCTAGCAGTTAAGAGTGTAGATGCTTGGGTCACTGGCCTCGTTTTTAATTCTGGCTTCCCTGTTAATAGCTGTGTGACCTTGGGGACAAGCTGTTTAATTTTTCTGTGCCTCAGTTTCTTCACCTATAAAATGAGTGTGTCTCTAGTACCTGCTTCATAGGGCTGTGGGAGGAGTAAATGGGGTCATGTATGGAAAGTACTTAGAACAGGGCCTGGCACACAGTATGTTTTATGTCATCATTTGTCATTAATATTGTTTTGATTAAAAAAAAAGGGTCATACTTAATATGCTATCTTATAACCTTTCTTCACATCACATGTCTTTCCTTGCCAGTAGATATTTACCCGTGACATAATTTAAAGTGGATAAATCCCCTTCCACTTCATGTATTCAAGCAATCCTTTATTGTGGGCCTATATGTATTTTCATTCTTTAACTATTATAAATAACACTGTAGGGAACTGCCTTGCAGCTAGGTTTTTGTGTAATCCTTACTTTTCTCTGCTCTAGAATGGCTTTCTCAGAGCATCCACGGGCCAAAGGCCATTCAGTTCCTTGGAGAGATCACCATTGCCCTTCTGTTGAGTGCCAGGTAGAGTCAAATTGACCTCTGGAGGCCTCGCCGATTTGGCTCAGTGGATAGAACATCGGCCCTTTTACTAAAGAGTCCTGGGTTCGAATCAGGCCAAGTGCACATACCTCCAGTGCAGGGTCAATCCTCGGCCTCAGTCGGGGGGGCACATGCAGGAGGCAACCGATCGATGTGTATCTCTCACATCGATATCTCTCTCTCTGTGTCTTTCCTTCTTTCCACTCTCTCTGAGAATCACTGGAAAAATATCCTGGGGTAAGGATTAACAACAACAAAATTGACCTCTGGAGACATTTTGCCACCAGTTTAGTCCTCACCAGGAGTCTGGGCGTGGTTCTGTCTCCCACGCCCAAACCTGCCACACAGGGGATTAGTCTTTATAGTCACTACCTGAAGGTGAGTGAGGGCCTGCTCCAGGACCAGCTCTTCAGACACCATGGACTGTGCCTGGAACCCCTGTTGGTATTTACTCCTCAATTATGAGCAAGGAGGTGCCCCAGTGTGGAGCAGGCCAGGCCAATGTAGAGGGCCAGAGTAGCTCCAGACGCTCCAATTTGTTCTTAGGACTGAAAACATATGATGCCTGATTCACTCTTTATTCCTATGAAAATAAATCAATAATCAAAAATGCCATGAACTACAGATATATGTAGCGACATGCCTGAATCTCAAAAAGATGATGTTGAGTAAGAGAAGGCAGACCCCAGAGGGAACTTGCTGGCTGGTCCCTTTTGTGGGAGGGTAAAGATGGGCAGAACTCCCCGGCTGGTGTGGCCCAGTTGACTGGAGCATTGCATCATCCTGTATACTGAAAGGTTGGGGGCTCAATCCCTGGTCTGGGTATATATGGAGGGCAACCAGTCAATGTTCTCTCTCACATCAATGTATCTCTCTCTCTCTTTCTCTGTCTCTGTCTCTCCCTTTCGCTCTCTCTAAAATCAGTGAGCATGTCCTCAGGTAAGGATTAAAACAAACAAACAAAAAGAATAGGCAGAATTAATCTGTGATGACAGAACTCGCAGGGAGACTAGGATGGACAGGAAGAAGGCTTGTGGGAGGCAGGTCCTTTCTGTGTTTTGACCCAGGGGCTAAACACATAGATGTGCTCAGTTTATAAAAATGCGGTACCTGGCATTTCTGTATTTCTGTGAGATTTAATAAGATGTTTACTACAATTAGATCTGATTGCCCTCTACATAACCTATGTAGTATTCCTGTCTGGAATGTTTACTAAGAGTCTAACTGTGAGAAATAGTAAGGCAAATCCAATTAAGGGACTTCCCCCAAATACCTACATTGCAAGAAAGAAAACATCTGGAGAACTGTTCTAAATTAAAGAAAACTAAAGCGACATGACAACAAAACCTAATGCATAATCCTGGGTAGAAAAAGAAGTTGTAAAGACCAGGGACACCTGGGGAAATTTAAACAGGACTGTGGATTAGATGATGCACTGTGTCAATATTGAACCTCCTGGGATGGAAATGGGATGGTGGAATTGTGCTTGTGTGGGAGAATGTCTTTGTTCTTAGGAGATTCATGCTCAAGTACTTAAAACTAAAATGGACTGATATCTAGGGGGAAAGGGAGGGAGATAGGGAGAGAAACAGAACACAGATGAGGTTGAATGTTAACAATTGGTGAATGTAAGTGAAGAGTACTTCTGGCATTAAGATATTCTGGCAAATCTTCTGGGAGACTGACATTTTCAAAATAAAAATTGGGGAAATAAAGAAAAAAATACTATTTCCTATTTTTTAAAAAAAATGAAAGAAAATCTACCAATTATCAAGTTATGGAACTGTGTCTTTTACCTGTTAGGCATTTAATATGCATTACATACAATCTCATGAGCCCTTTGGGTCTTTACAAATAATACAAATCCAACCAAATAACTAAAGTGGACATTTATTGGCCCACATAGCTGAACAATCCAGAGATATCCAGCTTCAGGTCAGGTTTGATCCTTTCAGGATTTGAAAGGTCTGACACATTTTCTCTCCCTGTTTTCTCTGTTCTGGTTCTTCTAATTTGGCCTCACTTTCAGAATATTCTCCCCTCCTGAGCATTAGCTGGCTGCCAGGACCAAGTGGATAGAGGATAAACTCCCCACAGGGAGGAGGGAAAGGATGCTAGAAAGGCTCCCGAAATGGCTCCCACACCTGCATGTAACCCATGAGGCAGATGGTCTTACCCCCTTGTGTATATCAGGAACCCATGACGCAGAGAAGTTACGTAATTTGTCCAAGGTCTCACCCCCAGGAAAGGAAAGCTGGCATTTGAACCTGGGTCTGCCTGCCCTCCCCTTCCCTCTTTTTTATACAAGTGCCTGTGTTATTACAAAATGTCTGCGAAAATGGCAGAGAAAAGAGCACCTGGATGCCATCCTGACACCATCATGTCCGTGTTTTCTTCCAGTCTTTCTTCATCTCCAGAGGTTTTTTCTCTTTTTTTACGGGAAGCACATGGAATTAGATATTGATATGAGAGCCCCTGAAGACCCCCAAGCTACCAGGACACCCTCCATTTGGGAGCATCTAGGGTCAGATGTTCTAGCCTGTATTTGAGGTTAACCCTTTCAATGCAGGGTTCCAGATTGGCCTTCACCAGGTGGTAAATCACCTGTTCAGGCAACGGGCAAGTACTTGGGAAATAAAAGCAACGGTAACAGAATTAATGGAAGCGCTGCATGTTCCCAGTGGTTCATATTGTCAGTCACAACATATCTTAACCCTCACCACATTCATGAGAGTGCACCGTATGACCCCCCAGTTTTTAGAGGCTCTGAGAAGAGCAATGACTGGCCCAGGTCACCATCAGCATGTGGCAGAGGCAGGAGCCAAGCCACGCCCTGCGCCAGCTCTTCAAAGCACAACCTTGAGCTTCCACCAGGCCTTCTTTGAATAATTCTGAGAGCATGTGCCACCCTCACCCCCACCCCTACCATGGGTTATAAGAACTTGAATCAAAGGCCCCTCTGTTGTTGGAGAAGTCCTCCGGCTTTGCTTCAGCCCAGGCACTTTCTGTCAAGGGGTAGGATCTGCGCTAATAAAAACAAGTGTCATTTTACAGTGCTTTCTATAAATCTGTTAGTGACCTTTAATAAAAATGTATGACCCTAATAATCCTGTTCTGAACACCCTGGTCAGATCATTGCTCACTGACCAGTAATCTGCAAACCTTTAAAATTTAGTGACTGGACCTGGGCCCATGCCAGGGGTTCCGCTCCAAGTGATGGGAAGGGATGAATAATGATTAATCCAAACCACTTGGTGCCAAATGCAAAGCTGTTTGTGTGTTTTTTTTAAATCAGGCCATTGGTCTGGGAATCCTACGAAGAGCAGTAACTGGAAGACACCTGAGTTTCCCAGAGAGCCCATAAACCAGCTTATAACCAAATTTAGCCCCACCTGCCTGATCTTTCCCCAGTGCCTTTCTCTTCCTCCATGTCATCATGGAGGAAGCCAAAAATAAAGTGTGACCCCCACTTCCCAGCTGTTATGGACAAAATCCAAGGGCATGTCCTGAACCCATGAGTGTGTCCACTTTGCTTACGGGGTTGGAAACCGGAGCACCACAGGGAGGTTGGGAAAGCTGGGATTGACCTGGGTTTTCAGCATCTCATTTGTTCATAGTTCTCTCAGCAGAAACCCAAGTGGGTCATTGAACCAGTGGGGATTTATGATCTTGAAGAATCGCCAAAAGTTTGCAGGTCCAAAACACCTTATCAAGTGTTTGCTTGACTGTCTCGTTGCATAAAATCATACTGCTTTTGCTCTGAGGCTCTGTAACAGGCAAATATGGAGATTTGCACAGACAGTGCAGTACTTTGGGGCTCCCTGCCCACAGTGCATCCTGCAGAGATCCTCAACAACTTCCGCCTTCTCCATCACTCAGGATTCAGGGGAATGATGCATCATGGGGACTTCAAGGTGATATATGTTCCTTCAGCAAAGGGCTCCTCCCAGGTCACCAGCATCCTTTGGGTCTTCCACCTCAAGTTGCTAAGCAGCTTTGGAGCTTCTCCACCAAATTTCTAATTTGAAGAAGGGGCATTTGTAAATCACAGGGGCACCAGCCACAAGCACTTCTTTTTCTTTGTGGAGGAGGGAGCACGGATTCTGGAATCCCAGACTATCCAAACAAAAGGCACTGAAACCACTGGATCTTTGCTGCTCTAAGTGCGCCCCTCCCCTCACCATCAGCAGCATCAATATGGGAACATTACATAAACACAGAATCTCAGAAAAGGCTTCCTGGGACCTGGAATTCAGGGCTCAAACAAGATGGGTACCAGGCCTACTGAGTCGGCATCTGCCGTTCAATAAGATCCCCAGGTGATCCATGTGTACTGGAAGTTTGAGATGCATTGACCTAGCCCACACTTCCTTGCTGTGTATTTTGGAAACAGAGGCACAGAGAGGACCCCAAACCACACAGCAAGTTGGTAGCTGAACTGAAGCCAGTTCTCAGGATTCTCAGCTTTCTGCTTCTTTCTCCTACTCACGCCATCTCCTTTACCACAAACCTGCGTTCCAGCTGTGTTTTCTGCCATGCTCGTGGCTTGCTGAAAGAACAGGAGGGATGCTGACTATTAGGGTGTCTCTAGGGCAGTGTTCTTCAGGATGCCCAGAGGATAACCATTCAGATGAGAAATGACCACATTTGCACCTAAAACATCCAGGGATTTCAGAATTAAAGGGACCTTAAAAGTCAGCTGATGCAGAAAACCCTTTATAGACTCCCAGCATCAAGGCCAGCCAGCTCCACTTGGATGCCTGTAGTGACAGGGAAGTTACTACCTCAGAGGGCACCAACTCCGTTGTTGGAAAACACTAATTGCTTTTGTATTCATTTCCAATATTAGATTTAATTCTGCCTTGCTGATCTTCTACCCACCAATGCCACTTCCACTCCCTGGAGTAGCTTAGAAAGGCCCAGGTCCTCTTCCACTCAAGAGTTCTGTAGACACTTAAACACTAATATCAGGACTTACCTTCCCTGTTTTGTTATTTTTAGTGTGTTCTTTGAGTAAATGATTTTTAGATGCCTCTCCTTTCCTGCATCCTCAAACCACCATCTCAGTCATTATCTTCAGAGCTGCCTGTCAATATCACTCTTCAAGGGAGTTGAATATCACACTCTCGTTCAGAATGGCCTAGTCCAAAAAGGGGGGGGCACTATCACCTCTTTTGATTAGGTATTCTACCTCTTTTAATGCAACCTAATTTTGATGTTTTTTTTTTTTATTTTAAGCAACAACATCACACTGTTAACGCCTATTAACCCTGTCAAATATGCCTCTCAAAGCTTCATCACATGAACTACTGCCAAGCAAATTCCCCCACTGATTTGTACTTAATTGCCTAAGTCCAGATGCCTGACTTTCATCTATCCTTGAGTATCATCCTCTCTCGGTCTGGGTTTCTGCCTGTTGGGATAATTTTGGCTCTCAAGTCTTTTACTTTGTGAATTAGTCATCCCTCCCAGCTGAGCTAACCTCAGCCAACCCTCAAAAATTTATTGAGCACCTACTGAGCATTCAGGGTCAAAATTAGAAGATAAAAGTGGGACATGTGTCCCTGTCTCTTCAGGGGTTTACAGTCTGGTTGTAAAATGAGGACTCATCTCCAGGGCACAGAGGCAAGTGCAAACCAAGGCCAAGGTTGGGAGGCAGCCTCTGAGGAAGCTCTTGTTCAGGGAAGTCTGTGAATCACCCACCTTACAACTGCCCAGGAGCTTGTCAAAAACACAGGTACCTGGACCCACTCAGCTCAGGGACCTAGCCCCTTATTTGTAACTCTGTAGGTGACAAGCCAAAGTTAGAATCCAGTTTAAAGGGCTGAAGGAGGTGAGCCCAGAACACTGGGATCAGGGAGGAGCTGGGGGAGGGGAAGGCAGGGGAGGAGTGGGGCACTCTAGATGCAAAATAAGAATGGGGCATGGGCACAGGCCAGAAGGGGCTCTGGAGACTGTGCTGGGTGAGACAGAGATTAGCTGACCAGCCATGCCCCAGCCCTGCTCAAGAAAATTCTGCAGCATCTCCACGCTGTAACCCCAAAGATGTGGCCCTGAGTTCAAAAACACCTCAGTGTCCTGAGCGGGGTCCCAAACTGAGTCCTCTTTTCGACAAGAAGAGAAAAGCATTTGGCAAGTAGCCCCGCACCCTGTTCTCATGAGTCCTGTGGCTTCCCACAGGTTCCCCACCCACACATTCTGAAAAGGGTCATCATCTCCACCACCCTCCCCCGCAACCCCCATATTATAGTCTTAGTATCTCAGTTGTTGGATGTTTGCTTCCTGAGACTGAATTTAGCATTTACAAGCAGTGTGACTTCGGGACAGGTTCTCTAACATCTTCTATAAAAGGGGGATAAAATAGTACCTCTGTCCTCAGGTTGCTGTGATTTAACATGATCCACTGAGTGCTGGCTGCTTACTGTGTGCTGTACTCAGTGCTCAGGGCTGGGGATACAGCCAGAAGGAAGCGGGGGGCGGGGGGCGGGGGGCGGGGAGGGCCTTCCCTGAGCAAAGAAAAATTCTCATGGAGACAGACAGCAAACAAAATATACTGAGTGTTTTAGATACACTGAGGTAAGAAGTGCAATTTAAAAGAATAAAACAGGACAGAGGGATCAGGAATTTGGGGCGAGGAAGAAGGGGTGCAATTTTAAATAGGAGGTTGGGAAGGTGACATTTGAGTGAAGACTTGAAGGAGGTCGGGGGGGAGCCATGAGGATAACTGGAAAAGAGCCTTCTAGGAATGGGAACAGCCAGTTCAAAGGCCCCGAGGCAGGGGCATGCCTGGAGGCACAGGGGATCAGTTTATGGTGAGCACAGAGTATGTGATTTAATTGCTCGATATTATCACTGATATACTTACTAGTACTTATAATCTTGGTAGAGCCATAGAATTTCACTTGTGAAGCTATGGCAGTTAGAGCATGGATCAGGAGTTAGATTAGTCTGGGTTTGAATCCCACCTCTGCAATTCTCAGGCTGTGTGATCATGGCCAAGTTACTTAACTTCTCTGAACTTCCACCCAATGGTGACAGTAATAAGACCTAAAGTTCAAATTTGTCAATCAAATGCACAGAAGTATGGAGTTGACCCTAAAGTGCAGGGCACTGGTGAGCTGCTCTGAGCACCCAGCATCACTCTCCCACTATACAGGCTGTGAAGCCACACCCCCATGCTGCTGCACAGGGTCACATGGCACCAGTAAAGCCTGAGAGTTCTCTCACCCAGGCCCACCCCCACACTTTCTATCCTAGTTCAGCTATTTTTTTTTTTAAAGTGAAACTCAGCCTTTGATTTTAAAAATAGATCACTCAGAGTTCTCCTCCCTCTAATTAGGTTGTGCCAGTTGTTTATTTTGCATAGTGAGGACGGGAACTTGAAATTTACCAGGAAGACTGGAGAGAGACCTAAACTGACAGAGTTTTTTGGCCACCAGTTACGTCTCTCCATCCTGTTCTTTCTGAATGTCCAGAACACACTGGATCTGGGGTCAAAGGATTCAGGTTTGAATTGGGGCACACTTTACTTTAGCAACATGTGCCCCAATTCAAACCTCTCTCGACCTCATTTCTAAATCTATAGAATGGGGTCACCAGTCAAGGTGCCCTGCAGAGCTCAAGGGCTCTTTGTAAAGATCAAAGGATGGGGACATGCTCAGTGTTGACCAGCTGAGTGTTCAGACGGTGTGGGACTTCCTGATGTGGCTGCAGCCCAGGTTAACATGCTAGGAGCAGGGAACCCAGAAAGGCCATGTACTGAGCCACCTTTTCCCACTGCCTTATTTCTGGGGGCGGTTATACTAAGAAAGGTCAGCCTCAGGAACCCTTCTGGGTCCTCCAACCCCTAGAAATGTCTCCTAATCTCCCAAGGGCAGCATGTCGCGCTGTTTGAGAGCAAGGACAATTCTGAATTAAATAGGTTCAGACTGGAATACCCCCCCATGGCTGACCAGCTAGGTGACCTTGAGCTAGTGACTTGGCCTCTGCCTCAGTTTCCTTATCTATAAAGTGGGGAGAATAAATAACTCTTCTGGCAATTGCAAGGACTTCTGGACAGTGCCCAGCAAAGAGTAGGTGTTGGTAGGAACTACTTCTGAAATGGTCCTGCCCAATCTCTTCATTTTCCAAATGGGGAGACTGAGGCCCAGCAGGGAAAAGAGTCTGCTCAATAAACACCACCAGCCAGTGGCCACGCTGGGCCTCTTGGGTCTCTAGGGCTCTGTCTTGCTGGAACCCCAGTGAGGGTAGAAACCTTACCTGGATCCTCACAGGAGTCTAAAGTGGGGGGAATAGTCCCTGTTGCCTGGTAACCTACTAAAATGGGAAGCCAGGAAAAGGGTGGTAGAATTTTGAAGCTCAGAGAGTAGTTCAGGCAGAACTTCATGTTCCTGAAGGGGTGAGAGACCCTCCCCTCTCCTCCAGCCAAACCCACTAAGCTCCAGAGGAAAGTAGATTTGGGTGTGGGGGACCTATGCCCCTCTGCCCTTGTGGGCTCCCCTCTAGGGCAACAAGATTAAAAACATGCAGAGTCTCCCCACACCAGGAAGGGAGTGCGAGAAAGATGGCCAGGGGCTGGCCAGGGATTGGAGCCTGGTCTATCCATCCATTCACTCTTCCTCTGAGCTTCCATCAGTGCATCTTGAAGGGTGCTGAGTGGACAGGGAAGATCATCAGATGTGCCCAGACTTCCTTTGCCTGGAGGAGGAACAGATGTACATATGGACATTCCTAGTGAATGAGAGGCCCCAGGGACTGTGAGCCAGAGAGAGCCAGTACCATCAGTAGTGACCTGGGGGACTGCCGGCAAGAGCTGGAGATTGGAGAGCTCGGTGAGACTTGGTGAAGAGGAGGGAAAGGCCCTGGTTACTGGCCTGCAGCTCTGTGCAGATCAGCAACAGGGGTTCTGGGAAGGCAGGGGAGAGGCTCCTAGAGAAGGATGGAGCGGGGCTCTGGGTTCAGAGAAGGTGTGTGTCTAACATGGGGCACAAGGCTATGGGGTTGATATTTTACCCCCAGTTGGAAGAGTTGCTTCCCTGGACCCTTTGGTGGTCTCTCTGAGTCGCTGCCAAATCTCTGCTTTTAGAAGCAGCACCAGGTGGGGCAGTCCCTGACCAGCCAAATCCCTCTAAGTAAGTGTCTTTGGGGGCTCAGGCCAAGCAGCCAGGGGCACAGTGTGCAGCGGGAAACCTCTAGGCCATGAACTGGATCTGATCCCTGGTCTACCACAGGCTTCTTCTAACCAAAAGCAAATCCTTAACTGTGTCTGAATTTTGCTTACTTTCTCTGTGACGTGGATAGTCCCCACTCAGGAGACTCTCAGAAGTTCCTTCCACCCTGAGGAATCCCTCACGGGTTTGCCTCACAGTGAGGTCAGAAGCAGAGCCCTTCACCGGTGGGTTCAGGCAGCAGCCCTCTGTCTGTTTTCCCTTCTGTGGTTGATTTCTCTCTGCTCCCAGCTCTGACACCTGCCGATTCCTGTGCTGAGTGGGTGGGACCCCCAAAGCAAGAGCTGATACCATGCCTGTCATTCCTTCGGGAGCTTAAGATGTCAGAAGGGGATGTGGAGCCTAAATTTTAGGAAGAAATTACTCTTTGGCAAGCACCAAAGTGGTTTCAATGACAAGTTCCCACACAGCTTTCATTCACTCATCCAGGCAATATTTATTGAAGGCCTACTATGTGCTAGGGGTACAACAATGAACAAAATCAGATAAAGTCTCCTCCCCATCCAGCTGGGAGACAGGCGTTAATCAAGGAATCATCAAGCTATGTGTCAAGTTGTATCTGTGGTGAGAGATGGACACAGGGCATACATGGAGCTGTGGGAGGGTTGTAGGGGTGCAGCCTGTGCAGCATGGTCAGGAAAGGCTTCCCTGAAGAAGTGATGTTGAGCCACAGCCTACAGGATGGGGAGGAGTTATTCAGGCTAAGGGAATAATGAAGAAACAGAAGTTGGTCTGTGCAAAAGGCCTGTTGCCTAAACTCTGAAAGTAAAGAGGGTGTGATGCAGGCTAAGATGGGTGGGGCTGGACCTGAGCTTGGGAAACCCCCTGTGGAATTTTTTCCTCACTCCCAATGCAAAGGGAAGTTTCATGAGTGTTTGAAGCAAGGGAGCTGAGGAGCAGGTGGTGAGGTGACACAGAGCAATTTGCATTCCTAAAAGGTCAGGTGGTAAGGGGCTGAGGTGGATGGGGAAGCCTGGGGAGGAGCCACCGCAGTTACCTGGGCAAGAGGCCCAGAGAAGGGCAGCAGCAACAGGAATGGAGAGGAGTGGCTGGACTGGAGGACATGGGATGAAATGACAAGACTTGGAGATGGAGCACTAGGGGTGTCCTGATGAGCCCAGGTTTCTGGTTTAGGTATCTGTGCAATTGCTCGTGCCTTTTTGTTTGTTTGTTTGTTAATCCTCACCCAAGGATATTTTTTCCCACTGATTTTTAGAGAGAGAGAAACATCAATGTGAGACACATCGATTGGTTGTCTCCCGCATGTGCCCCCACCAGGGCTGGGGATCAAGCCTGCAATTCTTGACTGGAATTGAACCTGGAACCCTTCAGCCCTCAGGCCAGCGTTCTATCTACTGAACCAAACCAGCCAGGGCTGCTCATACCTTTTCCTGAGATGGGAGAGACTGAAAGAAGACTAAAGTTTGTGGGGAAAAGATTAACTTTTTCTTTTCCCCAAATTTGGCAAATGTGGCCCTCTCCATTTCCTTTCCTTTTCAAGGCACCAGAGAGATCAAATACCTTTGCTCTTGTGTTTCCAACGATGTTTTATCATCTCTCTTACCTCTGAGAAAAAGCAAATTAAAAATACGCTTCACAGACCCAGGTCCGAGGCTCACAAAAGAGTTTTGGTGAATAGGATTAGTCCCTAAGTCCCAGAAAAGCTGTGGGGTCACGCCAGGCGGAGAGGGAGATCCAACCTGCAGAGAAGCCGAATCTCATGACCAGGGAGGCTTTCAGAGGTGCCCTTGGTGACGCCCACTTGCCACAGGAGGAAAATCTTTCAGGAAAGGAGCTCCGGCCTTTGTAAGTAACTCGACTGCTCTGGAGTTGGGAGCTAGGCAAAGGGGGCTTTGCTTTGGGGGGAAGGGGGCATGTGGGCTTGGGTTTCCTTGGAGACCCCAGAAACCTGCCAGGGAGATGACAGGATGGAAGGAATCAGGGTCCCGGTTCCAGAGCGAAACACTCCGGGTTTACATTCCCTGGCTGTGGGGGAAGATCACACCCCCCTCCTTAGAAGCAACCTGGGAGTGCTCTCTTTATACATCACTGCCACAGAACCCCCATCTTAGCAATAAGAGTACCTGTTTTCCCATTCTCCAGATGAGCGTATTGGGGTGCAGGGCATTTCAGCCACTTCCTCAGGTGTCTCCCAGCCAGGGGTGGCTGAGCTGGGCCTTGGGCCAGTTGTGGTCTGACTCCAAAGCCCAGGTTTTTCCACACTGCAGCATGTATGTGATAAGGGCTAAAGGAGAAGAGAGAGAGAGAGAGAGAGAGAGAGAGAGAGAGAGAGAGAGAGAGAGATCCATTTGCAATTGATGTCAGAGGCAGGAATAGCAAATTATCATGTTTGGGCATGAGTGTAGATGATGTGTGGCTGACACTGAGCAGTCTGTGGAAGCACGGTGAAACTTTTCAGATGGAGATGGTGGGAATGGCATTGTGGAAAGAGGGAATAGCATGTGCAAAGGCATAGGGGTATGAAAGACAGTGCTTGTTGGGGATGCATATGTGCCCTCCTCTTCCTGCCTCATCATTTCCCACCTCCTGACTGCCTCCCTGCTTCCACCCCAAGCTCCTCCAGTGTATTCTCCAACAGAAGCAGCCAGCAAGAAGGCTTCTTAAAATGTAAAATATAAAAATGTTAATCTGATCGTGCCTCACTAAGCCTCCTCCAAAGGAACTGTTCAGTGACTTCCTCTTCCACTTAGAAAAAAATCTAAACATCTTTCCATGTCCAGTTATCCCTGGTGATCTGGCCCACCCGGGCTCACCCCTCATCTCCCTCCCTGCTCTCCTTCACTCTCACCAGCCACCATGGCCAGGGTCTAGCTGTGGTCTCTTCTAGAGGAAGAAACTTTGTTCCTTTAGAGCAACGATTTTTAACCGGTGTGCCGCAAGAATTTTTAAAGCATGCAGTACTTGACTGTTTAGTCAGGGACACTGACTTCTTTTCCCTTGGATTGTCAAATTAAAAAAAAAAAAAGACAACCGTCAACACAATAGCTATCCAGTGTGTTAATCAAAATTATACTGATTTTTTTGTCAGATTGGCAAACATCTATTTTTGGTGTGCCACCGAATTTTAATAATTAGTTTATGTGTGCCATGAGATGAAAAAGATTGAAAATCGCTGCTCTAGATCGTCACAGGGCTGGCTTCTTCTCATCCTTGAGGTCTCAGTTTATGTCAGTACTTAGAGAAGACTCACCCCGGCATGTTGTCCTGTTGGATTCATTTGTAACACCAGTCCTCAGGCTTGACTGTTTCCTGTCTCTCACCTCTTTATCGCAAGTGCCTCTAGCAATGCCTGGCACTCAGTGGGTGCTTAAGAATAATTGCCGCCCTACCTAGTTTGGCTCAGTGGATAGAGCGTCAGGCCTTGATTTCAGTCAAGGGCATGTGCCTGGGTTGCAGGCTCACCCCCCGTAGGGGTGTGCAGGAGACAGCCGATCAATGATTCTCTCTCATCACTGATGTTTCTATCTCTCTCTCCCTCTCCCTGCCTCTCTGAAATTAAATATATATATATATCAGAGGTCCTCAAACTTTTTAAACAGGGGGCCAGTTCACTGTCCTTCAGACATTCCACACATGCGCACTGCGGGCCCGGGACAAGGCCGCTGCTAAGCAGGACAGGCAGCGGCAGCAAAAACACCCGGTGGGCCAGGTAAATCGGCAGGCTGCATGTGGCCTGCAGGCTGTAGTTTGAGGACCCCTGAATATATATATATATATATATAATTTTTTTTAAAGAATAATTGCCACATTTGCCTGATGTATGTGGAAGGATCAGAGGCTGAGGAGAGGCCTTGAATGGCAAGGTAAGGCATTTGGACATAATCCTTTGAGTAATAAGGAATTACCAGTTCAGACTGCAAATTTGCCCACAGCTAATGAAAACGGGGCACTTTCAAGTCTTGAAAAAAATATTCCCTGGGTGGGTTGCTGGGCAGCAGCAGTATGATAAGCATCATTACATGGCCGGCTTTCACCCTAACTGCTTTGGGGCACACCCATTGAACAGAAGTCCCCACATAGGAGCTCTGGCAGCCTGCTGCTCTGGAGTGCTTACCTTAGAAATGCCTAGTAGAAGAGACTGCATTTTTTTTTGCTTTGATTTTTTTTGTATTGTAGTAAAATATACACAACATAAAATTTACCATTTTAATCAATTTTAGTTATTTGGTGGTGAAATAGCATTAAGTACATTCACATTGTAGTACATCTGTCAGCACCATCCATCTCCAAACTTTTCATCTTCCCAAACTGAAACTGCCCTAAACCAACTCATAATAGAAAGCCATTATATTGATTTACCATTGAACCGCCATTACCCTGACCACTAATTCCCATTCCCCTTGCTCTGAGCCCCTGGCAACCACCATTCTACTTTCCATCTCTATGAGTTTGACTGCTCTGGGGACCTCATATAAGTGGAACATCAGTGGAATAATTTTCCTTTTGTTGCTGGCTTATTTCTTTTAGCATAATATCCTCGAGGTTCATCCATGTTGTAGCATGTGTCAGAACTTCCTTTTTAAGACTGAATAATATTCCACTTTTTTTTTTGTCCCCTCATATCTGTCTATTCATCAGTAAATGTACACTTGGGTTGTTTCCACCCTTTGGCTCTTATAAATTATGCTGCTAATTAACATGATTGTACAAGCATCTGTTCAAGTCCTGTTGTGTATAAACCCAAGAGTGTAATTCCTGGAACACATGGTATTTTACTTTTAATTTTTGAGGAGCCCCCATACTGTGTTCCATAGTGGCTGCACCAAGGACACTGCCTTCTGCTGCATTCCTCCATGTACTTATGCAGCCAAGACCTCCTTGGATTCAGATCACCCTGTAACATCTATGTGCAGTGTTACTATAACAACTTAAGTGACTAAGTTAAAGCAGATATCTAGTTTGCTTTGTGAGTTTAAAAGATCTTAACTTATAGCTTCACCTCATGTCTGACTCCTAAAGGGGACTGCCCATTCTTTATTTTCCTTGATGTAATTGTGGATGGGTGCTAGATTTCATCTGGACATGATGGAAATATTCTACTTGAGGATGGCCCAGAGCATCTGCCCCTGAAGACAGTGTGTAGGATTACCAGCCTTCAGGGGCAATTCACACCAACCAGGCCACATCCAGGGATGGAATGGACACAAGAAGATCCGTTTATTCATTTATGATTTTTAAGAAATAGCCTCATTCTCACAACCAGAATATTTTTTCCTTGAAGCCCCAGAGCTCCATGGGAAACCAACTCATAATAGAAAGCCATTATGTTGATTTACCATTGAACCGCCATTACCCTGACCAGAAACCTAGAACTATCATGATCAGTGCATTCTCTTGTGGTTTACGAAGTTATGTGGGTATCATAAGATAGCCCCACAATGAAGCAAGGAGTAGAGGGAAGGAGCGTGGGATGCCATCAAGCTAAAGAACTCTCTCAATGGTAAGGATTGGTTAGACCAGTGGTCGGCAAACTCATTAGTCAACAAAGCCAAATATCAACAGTACAACGATTGAAATTTCTTTTGAGAGCCAAATTTTTTAAACTTAAACTATATAGGTAGGTACATTGTTATTAACTTAATTAGGGTACTCCTAAGGCTTAGAAAGAGCCACACTCAAGGGGCCAAAGAACCGCATGTGGTTCGCGAGCCACAGTTTGCCGACCACAGGGTTAGATGATTGTAGTTGTTGACACTAGCTAAATCTACCACTACCTTCACCCACTAATTTACCCATCCACTGATCCATTCATCCATCTGTTCATCCATCCATATATCCATCCCTGAGCTAATAAGTTTAATAGTACAGAGAACATTTATCCAAGCTGAAGGAATATCATATGCAAAGGGCCTGAAGGAGTCTATTGGCCAGTAGAGCTGGATTGTGACACAAGATGAGGCTGGAGGGGTGAGCAGGGGCCAGACTATGCGGGCATGTTGGAGACTATATGGAGTTCTGACTATACCAATGGTATCAATAGAACTTTCTGTGGTGATGGAAGTATTCTGTATATGTGGGTCCAATATAATAGCCACTAGCTACTTATTGCAACTGAGCACTTAAAATTTAGCTGGTATGACTGAGGAACTGAACTTTTGTTTCTTTTTCATTTTAATTAATTTAAATTTAAGTAGTCACATGTGGCTCATGGCTGCTGTGTTGGACTGTGCAGGTCTATACCCTAAAAATACTGGGAGGCCACATGAAGGGTTGTAGCAAGGGGTGAATCACCATGATCATGCCATATCTGGCTGCCATGTGGAGAATGGATTGGGAAAAGAGAGGGTGTGGAAACACCCAGTGAGGAGGCTTCTGCCGTGGTCCAGTAAAGAGGAGTGGCTGCCTGGACTGGGAACAGGGCAAGATGGAGGTAAAGAGAAGTGAAGAGATTTTGGAAATCAACAGGACTTGGTGAGGAGGAAGATGATGATTTTGAAGTGCATCGAGGTAACCTCCTGGCCTCTGGCAGACACAATGAGCTGGAAGAAGGGTGCTTTCTCTGGGACATGGAACCTGGAAGAGGGCCATATTTGGGGGAGTTTGGAGTTCCTGAGTTCTGCTTGGGCCACATTGAACAAGAGTCGTTTTGAGTTATCTAAGGGGATATGTCAATTGGGAGCTGGAGCTCTGAAAAGTGTGAATGAGTGGAAATTAAGAGCATGGGTGTGGATGGGCAAGGAAAAGGCATGGGCCCAAGCCTTGATTGCCTCCAACTTCAAGGAGATTGATGCTGGGTGGAGGAAGATGCAACTGCAGAGGTGATGTCAGAGGAAACCAGGATGGTGTAAGACCATGCAAGGTCATTGCAAGGACTTTGTTTTCATTCTTGAAGACAATGGGGAGCCATTTGAGGGTTTTGAGACAAAGAGTCACATAATGTGGCTTGGATTGAACAGGACCAGTCCTGTTAAGGAGGAAGCTTGGGGCAGAGACAGAGAGACCAGTGATGCCATAATCCAGGACAGAAATAATAGTGATGGAAAAATACAGTAGTTGGCAGTGGAGATAGTCAGATTCTGGATTACTTAAAGGTGGACTGAATGTGGGAGAGGACTTAAGGACACCACCCTTTGATAAGAACAAAAGATGAAGGATGAGAGAGAGAGAGAGAGAGAGAGAGAGAGAAAGAATAGGCAGAATCAGTCAGAGAATCTTGGTCCTCTTCTCTGTCTACATTTACTACCTACATTATCCCATTCCATGTTAAGACTCCCTAATTTATATCTCCATCCTGGACCATTGTATCCACCTGTCTGCTTGACAGTTCCTCTGAGATTTTTAACAGGTATCTCAAGTTTAATATATTTAGAAGCCAAACTCTTGACATTCCTCTCCACCCTGCTTTTCTGATTATCTTCTCTAGCTCTGTTAAAGACAACTTCATTCTCCCAGTTCTTGCCCTATATTGTCCCTCACTCCACCCAGCCATTAACAGATCCTCAATTTACCAGTCCTCAGTTTTGGCCACAAGAAGAGAGAAATGAACTTTTCTTTCTCAAGTGAAGTTCTAAAATCTCAGGGAAGGAATCTGATTGGTCTAGCTGGCTCAGGTGCCTATCCCTGAACCAATCAGCTTTGCCAGGGTGTGTCTCCCAAAGTAATCATGTGGGCACAGTTCCCTGAAATGGCTGGGCATCCTGGGCAGGCACAAATCCAGTATGGTTTTCAAACTTGGGTTTAAGGGCACACAAGTGACTCTTTCTTAAGGGAAAACTAGCCAGCAAGACATGGACCAGGTAATGCCTGTGTGAGGAGTACCTCCTGTCTATACACCAGCACAGTCACTTTCCTCAGTTCCCCAATCAAGTTGCTGAAGCTGAGTCATGATTGACTACTGCTACAACTACTACTGTCATCCTCCCAGCCCCTCCCATCGCCTCGGTCAGCTCGGCAGTCTTCAAGTGGATTTCCTTGCTGATTTTCTGGGAAGACTGTTTTCAACCTTCTCCTCCCAACTTAGACCCCTACGTGCTCCCATCTTTGCATTCAAAGGCACTCTGTGCTCACTGCTGGTCCTCTGCTTCCAGGTGGTATGCCATCTTTTCAGGAATAAGCCATGGAGGAAAGTAGAGAGCAGCCTAGAATCAGGTGATGAGGACCGTTCGTTGCATGTGAACTTCATCATCTTCCCTTCAGGCCTTGTCCACCCTCCCTTCTCTCCCTGAAGAAGGGAGGTTCCTTTTGTGCACTTCCCTGGACTGCATTCACCCTGAATTTTACTTCCCCATCTGACTGTTCTTCAACGATCAACATCAACTTCTTTTCTTCTCAGACATATTCAGGCTTCCTCTTTTGATGCTTTCACTGTCCATGGACCATCTTTTAACCTCTCCTTCCTTTTCCAGCCTGAGTTTCCAAGAGAGAGCTCTACACCTGCTGCCCATCCGGTACCCCATCCTCTGAAACTCTAGCAGGGCCCCCAGCCTGTTTTGGGCAAACCCAAGGGGCCCTTTTCACCTCCCCACTTCCCCACAGCAGCTGTGGTGACAGAGTGGGAACAGCCTGCCCAACTTCTTCATGTAACTCTGCTGCTTGGATTCTGTGATGGAAAGTTTTGCACCTAGATGATTCGGGGGGTTTGGGGGGGGGGAAGAGAAGAAAAACAAAACAAAGCAAAGAGGGGAGGACTATTCAGATTTCAGTCTGATATGAGGGCACTTTCCCATCCACTGCGCCTCCAGATTCCTGCCACTCACCTTCCTCTCTCCCAGACTTACCTACCCAAGACCCCTGAGCACACCTCCTCTCCTGTTTTCACTTTTATAGGCCCATATCCCCTGTCAGTTATGCCTTCCCCTCATCTGCCCCATGGAAACCCTCTCCATGGGCTGACACAACTCAAATTCTTCTTTTGCCCCAATCCTGCCCCTTCCCAAACCCTCACCCAGTGGAAGGGGCTGCCCATTTGCTCTCACCCCCATCACCCACTATGCACAGAAGCCCCATGGCTTTGCTGAATCACAGCATCATATAATGTTCCTCTGTAGTCTGTCATTCACCTGGCAATTAATCACATCCTGCTGTGCCCCATCTCTGATGCTGTTGATTTGCAGGATGCTTCATGCCTTGTATTATTATGTAACTCCCCACGTGTTGTCTCATCAACCTGAATTAAGTTCCGGTGGGGGTGAGGGGGTAGGCAGGGTGACTTATCTGTCTTTGAATTCTCCAAAGCTCTTAACAGAATGGCTCACACAGGAGATGCTCAATAAATGCGTGACGATTGATGGGTTTGTTGTTGATTTTTCTCCAGCCCATGCTTTATGCTGCTGTCAGAAAAATCTTTCTCAAGGATTGTGCTCATTACATAACTCATCTAGCTCCTTCAGTTCAGTCTGCCAGCATTATTGAGTGTTTGCTGGGTGGGTGGTACTGGGTAGGGACTTTGAGTGTGAAGAAAGGGTAAATGAAGAAACAACTGATAGAGGCCGCCACGGGCCTGACATACTCAGGAAATGGTCGCAAGTGGAAGGTGCGTATGGAATTAGGCGATGACTAGAAGAACCTTGAAGGCCCTGGGAAGTCAGAGCAGTGGGGGTGTCCTAATGAGCTCCTCCGGTCATCAAGGCTGATGTTGGGAGGTAGAGGTGCTTGAGCTGGGTCTCTTGAATGAGGAGGTTTGGGACAGGAAGAGAGAAATTCCTGGCAAGGAAAATTGGAGGAGCAAAGGGATGCAGCCAGGACTATGATTGCAGCGTTTGTGTCCTCTCAGCCATCCCCAGGACAATGTGAGAAGGTCAGAAACCAGTATGATTTGCAGAAACCTCTGAGTCTTTATAGATTTCAGGAGGGTCATCGATGTCCCCAATAGGCAATTTTGCTCAGCTTATGAATGCAGACTGACAAACAGCGATATCAGCCAGAACTCTCTCAACACCCACTTGCTCTCCCATCTCTTGCCATTTTAGTTCTCCACGCCCCCCCCCCTCCCGCCGCGTGGAAGCCCTCTGCCCCTGATCTGGCATCTGAATCCAGGGAGGCAAAGGGTGGGCTTTGAGTGCTTGTCTCTGGGTAGGATGGCCCACTAGTCCCTTAGTCGCCTGTGATAGCTCCTAGCAAGCCACCCTGAGCAAGGCTCCGTGCATCAAGGTTTTTTGCAACAGGGAGGTCAGGTGGGTCCTCCCAGGTTCCTTGGAGCCACATCAAAGATCTTGTGAGCACCGTGATGTCACAGCTTTATGTTGTAACACAGGAGGGTGAAGCCCCCTCACTCCTCCCTTTGACTTCTATTCTAGTCACATAAGGAGACTCTGAATGTTTTAGGGTGAAGGGAGATCCAGACTGTCACCCCAGGAACTAGCTGAAGATGAAGTAGAAATGGGAACTGTTGGGGGGACGTGTGAACCAAGATTCCAGGTTTCACCCAGGGTGGTATTACAGGAGATAAATAAAAATCCAGGTCCTGGGCCTTGTTTCTCACACCTGTCTCCTATGGCCTCTTTTTTGTCTTTTTGTAACATTTTTCGGGGGTGTAATTTCAACTGTTATTCACAAGCACTCACTGTTTACATTTTCCTCCTGTCTCTGTGTGTGCTCACGTGGCACATCTTCTGAGCAAGTTGCAGACCTACTTATACTCCGCCTCTAAATATGTCAGTGAGTATCTCCTAAGAACATAAAGCCAGTACAGTTATCAAAATCTGGAAATTTAACATCAATCCAATGCTATTGCTTAATCCATTGTCCATCACATACCATCAACTGCCCCAATAGTGTGCTTTAAAGCTTTTTCCCTGGATTCTTTTGAGCACACACACCCTTTTTTATTTTTAACTTTTTGTTTGCAAATAATTTTAAGATCTGAGAATAGTCACAAGAATACTGCAGAGAACATTTATACATTGTATTTAGATTCACCTACTGTTGATGTTTTTCTCCACTTGCTTTACCATTTACACAGATTCTTGCTTTCATTCTTTCTTTCTCTTCCTCCCTTCCTCTCTCCCTTCCTCCCTTCCTTCCTTCCTTCCTTCCTTTCTTCCTTCCTTCCTACCCACATACATAAGATTTTTTTCCTAAAACATTCGAGTGTGATTTGCATTCACATATCCCTTTACACCTAAATACTTCAATTGTATTTCCTAAGAATAGAGACATTCTTTTACATAACCACAGTATGGTTATCCACTCCATAAAATTAACACTGATATAATTCTTGTTTATTAAGATGAAATTTACATAACATAAAATTAATCCTTTTAAAGTGAACAATTCAATGGCATTTAGTACATCACAATGTCATGCCATGCCACCACCACATCTATCTACTTCCAAAACATTTTCGTCACTCCAAAAATAGTCCTTGCACCCATTAAGCAGTTTCTCCCCATTTATCCCCTTCCTCTAGCCCCTGGTAACCATCTATCTGTGCTCTGTCTCTATAGATTTATCTGTTCTGGGTGTATCAATGGAATTATATAGTACGTGACCTTTTATGTCTGGCTTCTTTCACTTAGCATACTATTTTCAGAGGCATCAACATTTATCATCACTTCATTCCTTTTTATGACTGAATAATATTCCATTGTATGGATATACCAAAATTTGTTTGTCACTTCATCTATTGATGGACATTTTAGGTTGTTTTCACCTTTTGGCTATTGTGAATAGTGCTTCTGTGAAGATACCTGTACATGTATTTTCAATTCTTTTGGGTATGCCTAGCAGTAGAATTACTAGGTCAGATGGAAATTCTATATTTAACTTTTTGAGGAATAACCAAACTGTTTCCACAATAGCTGTGTCATTTTACTTTCACCAGCTACATACATAGGTTCTGATTTCTCCACATGCTCACCAACACTTATTATTTTCCATTTTTGTTTGCTTATTTGTTTATTAGAGCCATTCTAGTGAGTGTGAAGTGTGGTTTTGATTTGCATTTCCCTGATGGTTAATGATGTTGAGTATCATTTTATGTGCTGTGGACCATAGATACATCTTTTTAAGAAAATATCTGTTTAAGTCTTTTGCCCATTTTTGAATAGAGTGTTTGTCTTTTTTTATAACTTTTAACAGTTCTTTATATATTCTGGATACTAGACTTTCATCAGATAAAAAAATTATAAATATTTTATCCCATTCTATAGGTTGTCTTTTCACTTTCTTTTTTTAAAATGTATTTTTATTGATTTCAGAGAGGAAGAGAGAGGGAGAGAGATAGAGATAGAAGCATCAATGAGGAGAGAGAATCATTGTTCAATTGCCTCCTGCATGTCCCCCATTGGGGACTGAGCCCGCAACCCAGGCATGTGCCCTGATGGGGACTTGAACCGTGACCTCCTGGTTCATAGGTTGATGCTCAACCCCTGAGCCACACCAGTTGGGCTTTTCACTTTCTTTATAATGTTATTTGATGTGCAAAAGTTTTATTTTAATGAAGTCCAATTTATCTATTTTTCCTTTGTTGCTTGTACTTTTGGTGTGTGCTATAATTATTTTATCTAATTTGCTGCCCTGTTTCAAGGGGAAAAGATAGGTCACTTGCATTTGGTTGACATATCTCCTTAGCTTCCTTTAATTTAGAACATTTACTCAACCTTTCTTTGACTTTTATGACACTGAAATTTTTCAAAAAATACAGTCCCTGTACTTTTTTATAAAATGTTCTTCATTTTGGGTTTGTCTGATATTTCCTCATGATTAGCTTCCAGATATGCCTTTTCAGCCAGAACACTGCCTAGGCAATGCTGTCCTTCCCAGGACATTGAGCCTAGAGCACATGATGCCTAGGAGCCTCGCACTGGAGATGTTAATTTTGATTATCTAGCAAGGTGTCGTTTAATTCCTCCACTGTATCCTTACCAATTTGTCTCTAACCTCAAAGACCATGTAAATATCCTGCTTCTCCACAAAGTTTTCCTAGACTTAGCATCCATTGATAACCCGTGCCTGGTACATCCTTTATTTACTGTGATGATTTCCAAATGCTGATTTTCCAACTCCAGCACTCTCACTGCATTTACCGGTGAGTCGTGGCACTCTAAACAGAGCTCTCCCTTCTCTCCATTGATTCATTGATTTATCTTTTTTTTTTCGATGTGTTCATGAATTCCTATTTTCCCTCAGTGGTTTATAATTCATTACTGTGTTTAATTATTTTGGTGGTTAAATCATCTCAGAATTGGCCAGTGGGAGCCCCTACAAGATAGTGTTTGTGTCCTTGTGACAGGTCTCCCTCTCTCTCTCTCTCTCTCTCTCTCTCTCTCTCTCTCTCTCTCTCTCTCTGTTGTGTGTGATACCTCCTTAACCTTCCGGCTAACAAGATGTTCCTCCTGGCTCACCATGAATCCAGCCCTGCAGTCAGCCATTTCTCTAAGGATCTATGGTTCCTGTTAGAGGAAAATTGCATTAGAGAGCAAGATCTTGGCCCCAGGTGGCCACACACTTTTGCCAGGCCTTCTCCATATATAGGTAATGTGGGGGGATCAGAGCTGCTTCCCGCCCTGGCTCTGCATGGAGCTTTTGCAGCCACAAGTGTGAAACACCCAGCCCACCATAGCAAGTACTCAAAAGAGATTGGCCTCGGGCATTATTTCATGCCACATCTCTTTTTAGCTAAATCTTTGTGCATACCTGTGATAATTTCCAGAGGAGTGAGCCTCCTGTGTCATGAAAAATCATGTGTTCTTTAAACATAGAAATGGATTATTTGGTGGTATGTGAGCACAGGGCTCTGCTGAGTTTTATGCAGGCCGGACACTTGTGCCTGTGTACTTGCTGTGGTCGCCAACCATCCTTCCTTACTCATCATGTACTTGGCCCCTAAAGGGTCTGAGTTTGCAATCCCAGGTCAAGACACTGCCTCCCTAGTCAACCAGTCCCAGGTGAGATTCGCTTTCTTGGCTGCAGCGTTCCACCTTTGCACCCCTGCTGTAGTGGATCTTGCTCTGTTTCTGTGTGTTTCCTTTTGTTCAGTTATGGTCCCACGGTTGTTGGTTGCCCTGAATTCATTTGAGACTCTGAGGTTGCTTCCCATCCTAGGGGTTCCCTAGTCCTCCCTGCCTTGAATCACATGTCTACGCTGTTGGTCAGGAAGCCATTAACATTCTCATCCAGATCACTGATCAGCATGTTGAAGTCCCCTTTAACAGAAACATGTGCTGTCAAAGATGCCCCTCTAGTTGACACTTCCAAATTCATTTGGTCATGCAAACACTGTGAATCCCTCTGCTATACTGTGATCTGGTCCTCCTCTCTGCAACATTTCCTCAAAAGCATCAAGAGAGACCCCCCCCCCCCCCCCGCTCCCCCCCTCAAACACACACACACACCACACACACACACACACTGTTCTTGTTTCTCTGCTTAGAGATCCCTGTGAGAGACAGCAGGAGGCAGGAATATTCCAGGCAGCAGTTGGGGGAATGAGGGGGTGAGCTGAGGATGTCCAGGCCTTACCCCCCTCTTTCTTGGTTATAAGCTGCTCTCCTCCTCCATTGCTGAACTTCCCAGAAATCCCCAGGAAGGTCACTGCATCTCCCTGCAGCCTCTGGCCTCTCCTGCCTTCAGGCCCTCCCACAGTTCCTCAGAACCCAGACAACCACTGGGAGGTCATGTCCCAGGGCCCTCCCTTCCCCTGGATGACCCCTAGAGAAACTAAGTGTTTCCAGGCCAGCACTACCCCCTTACCAACTCCCCTCTGTGGAGTTTGCAGCCTGAGGATGATTCTCCTTGACAGGGAAGACAAAAGCCAATCCTCAGGGGAACTGCTGCACTGTTTTCTCCCCTGGGGCCACCTGAGTCCTCTGTCCTAACCTTTGGCACAATGGCCAAATCATTTCCCACCTTCAGAGCAAGCCCTATATGATGAAAGAGTACCTTAGATGTGAGATCAAATCCTGCTGCCTTGCTGTGTGAATAAGTGACTCAGCCCCTTATCCCTCAGTCTCTGCATCTGTACAAGGGGAATGAGAACATTGCCAGCGTGCTAGTTCCTCACCATTTGCCAATCCACCAGAGTAAACCACCACCCACCCACCCCTATCCCAGTTTGCCTGAGACTAACAGGATTCCTGGGATGCAAGATACGGACAGGCCCTAGGAAGACCAGGATGGTTAGTCATCCTCTGGCCCTACCCAGATCCACTCTCCACCCTGCTCTGTGATGTGGGAGACTAACCCCCAGGGACTGTTCCTGTGAGCTCCTCTGCCCTCCAGCTTTAGCTTGGGTTCAGCCAATGGGAGGCATCAGCAGGAGATGGGAGGGTTGGAGGAGAGAAGGGGGGCGGTATTTCTTCCTTACTCCCTCTCTGCTTCCAGGCCCCTGCCATGGCTCCAGCTGTCACTGGGCTCCATTGACCCTATTTCTCCTTGTCCCTTCAAGTCTAGGTGAGGTAGTAACCTTCCACCCAACTCTTAGCCCTTTGGGTGCCTTAACATCCCTTCCAGGACCCCATCCACTCCTTGCAAATATTGCCCACATTCAAGTCTCTCATTTCTTTTTAAATTCATCTTTATTATTGAAAGAATTACAGATGTCCCCTTTTCTTCCCCCATTGACCCCCTCCACCCTGCACCCACACCCTAAAGTCTCTCATGTGAGCCAACTGAGGTGAATGCTGCTGGGTATGTGGCAAGGATTCAATTATATACTGTGTCTGAAGGACCCAGCTCAGTGGCTGACACAAGATGAGTGCTCTGTAATCTTTTCACTGTTTACTCTTATCATCATGCTAATTTCTAGCTGTCACCTTTTTTTATCTGGGTGGAATAGAAAGTGTACTGGTTTGTAGGTCCTGAATGTATGGCCTTGGGCAAATCCCTTCATCTCTCTGAGCTTCAGTTTCCTCATCCTGAAATGGCGTGAATAACAGTATCCTCTGCTGCTGGCTGGTGGGTATTTTGCATCTGTGCTTGGTGTCATCTAAAGCCGTGATCAATGGTGCAAGACCCTCCCCATGGCCTCCACTGGCCTGTGAGCAGGAAGAGGACCATCATCTTTGCCCTCAAAGACTAGTAGTATATCTGGATGAGAAAGTGCTGCTTCTCTGTCCTTGTTTGTCCCCAGGTAAGCACTGGTGACAAAGTACAACAGTCAGAGGTTGTTTTCAAAGTTTCTCTCTTGGCCTCTGGCCCGGAAGCAGCTCCTTCACTCAACCTTTCCATCTGGCAGATCGAGAGGAGGATGCGAAATGTGGGTTTTTGCCAGCTTCCCAGTTGGTACAGCTTCTCATCTGCCAAATAGGGATGGCGCAGCACCTCCCAGGCACGCCCTTTGTGGGTTGAAACAGAATGTGAACAGCCATCATTGAGCTCTGCCAGTGTGTCTCCCAGGGGAGGTGGGAGAGAATGGGGGTGCAGGACTTAACACTGGTTTAGAAAACACCCTTCTCAAAGCGAATGGCCCCGATGTGGCTGGTGGTGTAATGATTAGCATAGTACACACTTAGAACCCTCAGATCCCTTCCAGCTTTGAGATTCAGAGGCTCTCGTGTCCCCTATTACAGTGCTCAAACGCCTGTTGCATTAATTTTTGTTAGGAGCACCCTGTCTTGTCTTTGATCATTTGGGTTGCAAGTTGTATAGCCTCAGTTTTGATGGTGGCATATCTTTTTCCATCTTTTGTTTTGAACATATTTGCCTTTATGTTGAAGTGCATTTCTTGTAGGCAGCACAGAGTTGTGTCTTGCTTTTTTACTGATCTGACAATCCCTGCCTTTTCACTGGGGCTGCTTAGACCACTTGCATCTATTGAGATCATAGATATGGTTAGCTTTAAATCTCTCATCTTGCTATTTGTCCCATCAGTTCTTTGTTTCCCTTTTTCTCTTTTTCTGCTGTCTTTTGAATTCATTGAATATCTTTATGACTCTATTTTATTTCCTTTGTTGATTTATTAGCTCTATTATTTTGTTCTTTTAGGATTTATAGATCTTTAACTTATCACAGTCTATCAAGTTACATAACATGTTACATATAGTATATCTTATACTGGTATACTTCCATCCCCCCCCCCAGATCTTTTTATTAATATTGTCATATACTTTACTTTTGTGTATGTTGTAAGCACCCCACTACTTTTTATTATTTTTGTATAAACAGTCAATATCTTTTTTAAAGTTTTGAATAATTTTTTTTAAAATCGTCTATATTTGCCTATTTATTTTCCATTTCCAATGTTCTCCATTCCTTAAAAGGATCTGTATTCCCATTTGGTATTGTTTTCCTTCTGTCTGAAAGACTTCCTTTAGCATTTCCTATAGTACGACTGCTGGTGTTGAATTCTTTCAGATTTTGTGTGTCTGAACATGTCTTTATTTCGCCCTTGTTTTTGAAAGATATGTTTGCTGATAGTTTACAGCTATTTTTCTTTCTGTGTTTTAAAGATGTTGCTCCACTGTCTTCTCACTTACGTATCTCATCACAATGAGAAATCCGTCATCATGTTTCTTTGTATCTTTTATTCTGGCTGCTTTTAATATTTGTCTTTATCCCATGTTTTGAGAATTTTTACTTTGATGAAACTTGGTATAGTTTTCTTTATATTTTTTGTGCTTGGTGGGATTCTTTGGTTTCGTGTGTGTGTGTGTGTGTGTGTGTGTGTGTGTGTGTGTGTGTGTTTATAGTTTTCATCCAATGTTGGAATGAACAACATTGGATGAAAACAACATTATTTCTTCATTTTTTTTTCTGCACTCCTTCCCCTTTCTTGTCTCCTATGAGGACTATAGTGAACATATGTTACGCCACTTAACATTGTCTCACAGCTCACTGATGTTCTGTTCAGTTTTTTATTCTCTCTTCTCATTTCTGTTGCTGTCTTCAAGTTCACTAATCTTTCTTTCCACACTCTCTGATATTGATCTCATCTAGTGTCTTTTTCATTTCACACATAGTAGTTTTAATCTCTAGAAGTTCAGTCTGTATCTTTTTTTGTATCTTCTTTATCTCTACTTAACTTTTGGAACATGTGAACCCAGTTATAATAACTGTTATCGTGTCCTTATCTGCTCATTCTGACATCTGGATCAGTTCTGATTGACTGATCTTCTCATTATGATTGTAATTTCCTTCTTCTTTGAATGCCTGATAATTTTTATTGGATTCTAGACACTGCATTTTACCTTGTTGGGTGCTAGATATTTTAGATATTTTTGTGCCCTTATCAATATTCTTGAGCTTAACAGAGATGCAGGTAAGCTACTTGGAAGCAGTTTGATCCTTTTGGGTCTGGCTTTGAATATTTATGAGATGGGCCCAGAGCAGTGCTCAGTGTAGGGCTCATTATTCCCCGCTCCTCAGGCAAGACCCTTCCTTAACTCAGTGTCCCACAAATCCTGAGGTTTGCCAGTCTGGCTGGTGGCAACAGGCACTACTCCCAGCCCTGCCTGAGTGCCAGGCTTTGTTTCTTCTAATCCTTTGAATGGTTCTTTCCCAGAAGTTATTCCTGATCTCCCTGAGGTCTTAGGCATCTGGGCCCCTCTGCCTGAGTGAGCTTATTTCCTAGTTTCCTCACACATAGACCCTCTGCTGATCTCCAGAGATCTCTCTCTGCACTGCTCTCATCTCTCTAGTTCTCAGTCTTAGACTCTCAGCTCCATCTCTTCAATTCAGAGAGTTCACTAGGTTCCACCTGTTTTCCCTCCTGAGCAGTGAGTGGCCTGGAAACCTCTTAAGGTAGTAATAAGCTGAGGCAGTCACTGGGTTCACCTCATATTTTCCATCTCTCAGTTATCACTTACTGTCATTGTCGGATGTCTAGTTGCAAACAAATCATCGTTTTATATGTTTTGCCCATTTTTAATTATTTGCAGGCATGAGGGTGAATTGGTCTTTGTTACTCCATCTTGGCTGGAAGTGGAAGTCCACTGAGCAGTTTAAATCAGGAAAGCAATGAACCAGCTTTGTTTGTTGAACAATCCCTGTTTCTAGAAGTTATTCCTGATCTTCCTGGGGTCTTAGGCATCTGGGCCCCTCTGCTTGAGTGAGCTCATTTCCTAGTTTTCTCCAGCCCAGAAAGGTGGTGTTGGCATGAAGCCAGCCCTTGAAGACCAGCCCTGTACATTTCCCGGGAAGTGGCCCAGCCTCCCCTGCTGTCACCTCACATTCTTGTCTGCAGGTCCCTGGCACTCAGAAGCAGGGAGCGTTTGGGTGAGCAAAGCAACTTGTCACTGTATTGGCAAGAGTGAGGGAGTTGATGCCAGGAGAGCCCTCATGGGCCATGAGAAGAGGAATTAGGCTTTACACTGGAACAGCACCTCCACCTCAGACTCATCCACACCCTGACCCCCATGGGACTTTTAACCCCTTCCTAAAGGCTGGAGTTGTGGGAGGTCTCCCAGATGCTAAGTGGTATAATTTGTGTCTCTGAGCACTTGTGCAGGTTTGGGGGGCCCAGAGCATTGATTTGGGTGGCTCCAAGGAGGCCAGCAGGAAGATCTGGGAGTGACTCTAAAAGCCACCCCACAGCCTTCCTGCCAGCAGAAATCTCTTTGAGCTGAGGCCGGAGCAGCTCAGTGAAACACCCCCTGGGGACCATTTACAGAGGTAGGCCTTGCCTGGTCAGTGCAAAGCTAGCAGGGATTGATGAGGAGAGCTGATGGGGGCGTGTGGGGGCATCCTCGTCAGGGAAGAGCAGGGCTTTGTGGCAGGATGCTTGTGGCTGCTGTGTTGTCACTGCATACAAAATGCTACCTAAGAGGAGCCAGTGGAATTTTCCACCAAGGCTAAATTATGGCAGACTGTGCTAGACAGCAGCCTCTGATTCTTGTCTGTCCCTGCGATGTCCAGTGCTCAGAACACTGGAGAAGGCAGAGGACACAGAAAAAATGGCACGGGGTGAAATGAAGAAGCTTCACTACTGGGCACACACCTAACAGCCAGAGTTAGTTGTGTTGTCTGGTGTCCTCAGATGTCATCTGTGGAGAGAAGGGAACTGCATGTGGCTTCCAGAGCTGCTTCCTGAGTACTTGACCTGCAACATTCCTAACCATTGAAATTCTAAATCAGAGCCTCCCAACTGGAGTGGGGGCTGGGGGGAGGGTCTTCAGGCTTATCCTGTGAATTTGTGTTTAATTTTGTGTATATTACGTAATCTCGCCTACTGACTTAAACTGGAATTAGTTACCCAGATCCCCAAATTGGGTGGTCATGGGAAAACCTGAATTTCTAACATCTCTTGAAAATTTAGAAGCGCAGGCATCCCTGAGCCGGGGAGTGGCCACTCACCAAGCCCCCACAGTGCCCACAATTCTCTATTGCCTTCCACATACCAGGCCGGTGAGCACCCACTGATTCCTGTGGACACTCACCTTGTGATCCTGTGAGTGTTGGAAGACCCTGTCCTCTGCTGTGTAGAGCCTGTCCTCCTCTAGTTTCCCACTCAAGGGGTCCCTGGAACTACATGGAAGGATCATCTCCCTTTTCATTTGTGACCGCCTCATGCTGCTGTGTCTCCCTTACATACTCAACTCAAATCTCCCAGCCTCCTGCCAAGAGTCTTGGGTCCACATAGAACAGGGCTTCCCGATCAACCTGCCCCTTGACAAAGTGACCTGAAGCTCATTCCTGGGAAAGTGGAGCAGTTTGTTTTGGCAAAAGGCAAAGCCTTACACCATAGGCATGACCTGCTCATGTGGCATTCTGGCTACTGAGGGGCTCACAGGGGAGGGACTTGGGGACAGGTCCTTGTGGGTGACCTGGATAGTCTGAGATGGGGGGAGGGTGAAAAGATAATCATGTATTCTTCTTCCATGAAGAAGACAGTCCATCTCTCTGGAAGCAGGGGGCTGAGCCAAATGGCCTTGGCTTGGCTCTCTCAGCTCTATGATTTGGAAGCTCCCAAAGGGATGCATTTTATATTGTCTTTATGTCACAGTGACCATAAAGACATGTTTCCTCAAGGCCACAGAAGAGAATGTTTGGGGGCTCTTTTTAGTATTGGGGATCTTGTTCATTTGGTTGGGGTTTGGGCACTGGCCTGGAGGTTCTATAAGAGGCCATGGAAGGTACATTTCTTGAAGGGAGGAGAGGCTTGCCCCCCCCCCCCCGCCCCGGGGCTGTCTCCCGGGCTGAGTTGGATGGGGCCCTCGCAGGGTCACCTTGGGATACAGTGCTATGGCAGATATTAAAACTGTGGAAACCAGGGTCTCACCATGCAGCCACTACCACCAGCTAACAGTGGGTTGGCTATAAGCAAGTCATAGGGCCTCAGCTGCCATGTGCACCTGGAAGGAGCATTTTGCCTGCAGGTAACAATACATAGCTAAAAGTACTAAAGTAATAAGCACCTAGTAGTGGAAGATCCCAGGTTGATTCAGTAAGGATTCAGGTGCCATCTCATGGTGTCAGGGAACCGTCACACTCAATGCCATCCAATAGTTCACCTACAACAAAAAATCATCTGCAGGCTGGATTCAACTTGTGGCTGCTGCCCATGCTCGGGAGGCCCAGAGAAGGATAGGATTTTCCTGAGGTCACACAGCAAGATAGCGGCTGAGCCCAAATCTTCTGACCCAAGCAGGGACCTCCTGGGCCTGCTCCACATTAACTTCCAAGTCCATTCTCTCTCTAGATGTTGGACAATATTTTAGCCTTGGGTTCAAATCACGTAGGGTGAGAAATACAGCCCTCCAGAAATTTTTTCTATAAGAAACAAACGGGGCAATTGACAGCAAGTCATGTTAAATCTTCTGGCACCGTCTGAAGAGTGGCCAGCAATCTTAATCCTGAAACTGTGTTCGACATGGGGCCATTTCTGTCCTCTTGTTTAGAAGGCAGAGGACCCAATGCTTCCTCTTTAAAGGAGTCAGAGCCCATCATTCATGGAGTATGGAGCCCTGGGGTTTTTTCTGAGCTGCCTGGCCTCATGTAGGGCTAAGGGAGGAGGCAGTGGGGTACACTCTGTGTGATCTGTCCAGCTGTGTCCACAGCAGACCCTTGACAAAGACTTTGTCTCCCAAAGTCTGACCTCCAGGAGCAGGTCTCAGTAGGAGCTTGGGTAGCACTAATTAGATGGGAGGCAGGGTGGTTAACAGCCCAGGCCTTGTTGCTGGATGGAACTGGATTTGAATCTTGCTTCGTCACTTACCAGCTGTGTAAATTTGAGCAAGCCACTTCACCTCTCTGCGCCTCAGGAGTCTTCATCTATAAAATGGGTCAATAATACTTACGTGCAGAATTGGAATACAACTCTGTTCCTACTTAAAGTTCCTATAGGTAGGAAAGACAGACTTGTCACTCAGCTATTAGCAGTAGTGTTAATTACAACAAATCAACATGTAGTTCACTGAATTAAGAAACAAAAAATTTGGGGACTGAAGGGTCCCAGGTTTGATTCCGGTCAAAGGCATGTACCTTGGTTTCGGGCACATCCCCAGTGGGGGG
The DNA here is from genome assembly GCF_963259705.1 of Myotis daubentonii. Taxonomy (NCBI): domain Eukaryota; kingdom Metazoa; phylum Chordata; class Mammalia; order Chiroptera; family Vespertilionidae; genus Myotis; species Myotis daubentonii. The sequence goes on along the minus strand of NC_081853.1, from coordinate 23,845,933 downwards.
TGTGCAGGAGGCAGCTGATTGATGTCTCTCTCTCATCGATGTTTCTAACTCTCTATCCCTCTCCCTTCCTCTCTGTAAAAAATCAATAAAAAATATATTTAAAAAAAAAGAAACAAAAAATTCGGGGTAGCAACAAAATTGGCAATTGCTTTGCCCTTCTGATTTATGCCTAGGTTAATTTTTTTTAATTTTAAAAATTATTTACATAGCATTTACTATGTGGAAAAATCTGTGCTAAGCAGTTTACAAATACTGACTCATTTAATCCTTACGCCCATTCTCTGAGGCAGATACTATTTTACAAATTTACAGATGAGGAAACTGAGACCAGAGAGAGGAAGTTACTTGCTCCAGGAAATGAGACCAGGGAGAGGAAGTAACTTGCTCCAGTAACAAGCTGCAGGGCTGGGCTGCAAAACCAATCCATATGGCTTGGGGGCTGTTCAAGTAACCATTACTTCCTCCTTTGCTGCTTTATTCCTCTGAAACACTTTTTCCTATTTGGAATTGATCAACTGAGAGGAGTAAACCATTCTTCTTCAACCTGAGGAAGTAGTTGAAAGACTGTGATGTTGGGAGATAAAAGACATAGATCAGATTTCCACCCTGCCTCCTGCCCAGCTGGGTGACACACGCCAAGCAAGTCCCCCGCCCCTGAGCCTGTCTTTTCTCATCTCTAAACTGGGCTGATAGCCCCACCTACTCCTCAGTTGGAGGGAAATGGACTTAGCCAATGGATGTGAAAGTGCTTTATGAAGCCTTAAATGCAGTCTTTGGGGGCTTGGGGAAGTTAAATAGAATCATAACGCTGGTTTTCACTAAAAAAGTGTCCAGCACTTAAGGGTTGCTCTCCATTGTCTATGAGGGTCCAGAGGCTCACAGTGAAACCAGCAAGCAAAGAGCAACCCACACCCCTCGCCATGGCTAGTGATCATTCTGACCTTGGGCTTGTCCTATGACCCTCCCTGGACTCTCTGCTCCAGAGTTCAGGGGTATTTAACGATCAGCCACTGAGAAGCTCAGCCCTCCCTCAATGCACAGCATTAATACCCATGTGGGTTGTAAGAGGATTTCTGCCTTTGCGTTACTTGGCAATATTTTGTTTAAATGAATTTATGCCCTGGATTAATATAGTTTGTGAGCTGAACTGCTTACTTGGCAAGCAGGGGGAAATGAACAGGATTTTAAGAAATCTGGTGTGAAATCAGTTTTTAGAATGAGGGTGTGCCTGGGGGGTGTGGAGCTGGGCTCAGGAAGAAGCACCCTTGTTTTCCATCCCTCCCGGGCTACTTCCCAATTGGGACACTCCACCGGCAACCAAAGCGCTCCCTCTCCTCTGGAAAATAACAGTGCCAACCACAGGGTGGTGGGGCAAGATGATGCACAGTCCCTGGTGTGTAGCACTGCTCAGCTCCATGAGAGCAGGCTCTGCACCCTCGACGGGCATGTGGCACATGGGAGGCCCTCAGTGAAACTGTGTGGAATCAACAAATGAATGGTAAGTACAGTCATTTGTTGTTCTTCGCAGATTCCATGTTCCTTATTATATTCTTCTATTTGCTGAAATTTATTTGTAACCTCCAAATCCATACTCACGGTGCTTTCGCAGTCATTGTAAACATGTGCAGAGCAGGGAACATTTTGAGTCACCCAGTGCACACGTTCCCAGCTGAGGCCAGACAAGGTGTCGCTCTGCCGTCTTATCTCAGCTCTCATATGTAAACAAGTACGCTGTTTTGCAGTCTACTTGGTGCCACGTTTCTTATTTTTGCACTTTTTGTTGGTGATTTTGCTATTTAAAATGACCCTATGCTGCCTAGTGTTCCGAAGCCAAGAAGGCTGTGATGTGTCTTATGGAGAAAATGAGTGTGTCAGATAAGCTTTTTTCAGGTATGAGTTATAGCACTGTTGACCATGAGTTCAATGTTAATGAGTCAACAGTAGATATTCAATAAGGTGTCTTTGCACAGAAACATAGATAAAACAAAGTTATGTGTTGGTAAATTGATGAAAAGGCTGTGAATAGAGGTTTTCAGGAACCTAACCCTGTATTTACCCTAGGAACAAGATTTCAGTATTCACTAATTCAGTTTTGTAGACATGATTACTGGATAAAATAATAAAAATTAACTGGATAGCAATAGTTATATGATTATTATTTTTTTATTATTCAAAAGGGAGTCCATTAGTTGGAGCATTACCCCGTTCACCAAAGGGTTGCGTTCAATCCCCAGTCAGGAAGCATACAGGAGCCACCTGATCAATAATGTTTCTTCTCTCTCTCTCTCTCTCTCTCTCTCTCTCTCTCTCTTCTGCTCTCTCTCACTCTCTCATTTTTCCTTCTCCTCTCTCATAAATAACATGTCCTTGAGTGAGGATTAAACAAAAAAAGCTGTCAGGAAAGAGGTTGGAGTTTGGAGTTCTCTCATCTTGACCATGGTTGTGAGGATCACATATGATAATGTCTGTGAAAGGTGGTTGTAAACTGTGAAGTCAGTGGATGGGCATTGTAAATGGCATCACATTAACTATAGCATGGACAATACTATTCCAGGGAAGTTGTCCTGTGCCAAGGTCTCTGGGGAGGTCCTGCCTTGGTCCATGGGGCTGAGATTGAACTTTAGGGCCTTAAGAAACTACATTGAAAGAAACAGGGGAAGTCCTAGTGGACTCCACAGGCATCACTTCTCTGCATATGCCAAAACCTGGATGAGGGCTGTTCCTGCCTACTGTCCACTCCATGTCCAGCACCCAGTCTGGGCCACCGTTGTCTCTTGCCTGGACAGTGGCATGACTGCCTCAGTGCTCTCAGCCTCTCCTCTGGGTTCTCTACATCCATTCTCCACATCACCGTGACTGGCCTCCTCACTCTTCCACTTTATGCCCTTTAATGCTTCCCATTTTTCCCAGGAAGCAAACCCAAAGCCCTGCCTGTGACCCACGAGTCTCTGGGCAGCCAGGCCCCTGCTTATGTCTTCAGCTTCCCTAACACCATGCTGTCCCTCACTCTCTGCTGCAGCCATACTGGCTTCCTCTCAGAGCCTTGAATGTGCTGTGCTCCTCCTGCCACAGATCCTTTGTACTTGTTAAACCTGTTTTTGTGACCCAGTCCCCCCACCTCCACCGCTTTCATCTGATCACAGCCTGCACATCTTTCAGGTCTCAGCTCAAGTCACTTCCCTGATGACCCTACCCAGGACAAAGTGGGCCCCTCACAGCCCCCACTCTACCCCACTTTCCCTTTTATTGAACCTGACACTTCATATTTATTTGAGTGACCATTTGGTAAATGACCATCTTCCCATCCCTTCCCCCAAACTTTAAACTCTATGAGGTCAAACACTAGGGCTGCCTTAGCTCACCACTGAGTCCCCAGAGCAGAGGAGAGGGTCTGGCACATTGTAGGTGCTCAATAAACACAGTAGGTGAGCAAACATCCATACCCATGCTGGCCACTGGGGAAAATCCTACTGGACAAGATCCAGGCTCTCCCTGGCAGTTCACAAACGGAAGGATGATGAGCTGACATCTTTGGAGCCCCCCGCCCCAACCATATACATGGATTATCTCCTTCAATTCTCTCAACTAGCCAATGAAGTGGAGAACTAATATGTCCCCTGCTTTGGAAGAAAATGATGATGCTTCTCAGAGAGACAGGGAGAACTGACCCAAGGTCACAAGCTAAGAAGGGGCAAGGACAAGATTTGTACTCAGGTCCGGCTGACTCAGGAGCCTGTGCTCTGAGCCTCTACCTCTGACCCCTCCCTTGTCTTCTTACCTCTGGTTTGTCCACACCCTGTACATGACAGTTTCATATGCAAAGAGATGCATTATTAGGGGACTGAGAACTTGACCTCACGTCACAGCCATTCAGATGTTTTCTTCTTTTTTAAAAGTATATTTGTATTGATTTCAGAGGGGCAGGGAGAGGGAGAGAGAGATAGAAACATCAATGATGAGAGAAAATCATTGATCAATTCCCTCTTGCAGCCTCCCCCCCCACCACCACCACCACCACTGCCACCACTGGGGATTGAGCCTGCAACCCGGGCATGTGCCCTGATCAGGAATTGAACCATGACCTCCTGGTTCATAGGTCGACTATCAACCACTCAACCATACCAGCTGGGCTGTTTTCTCCTTTGTATACTCTGGGTCCAAAGGCAGAGCCTCTTGCTGATTCTGTTCTTGTTGGGGGGACTTGACTGGCTGCCTTCAGCATATCACTTTGCAGAAGCCAAATCTGACTGACAGATTAAGTGCCTACAGTCAGCATTGGAGGTGCTTGGGGTGGCTGTGGCCTCTGGAAGGCATTGGAGGGCCACAGGATGCTGAGATAGTAGGACTCATTTGACTCAACCCCTTATTTTACACATGGGGAAACAGAAGTCCAGGAAAGGGAGGGAGTATGATTCATAACAGTAGCAAAATTACAGTTATGGAGTAGCAACAAAAATAATTTTATGGTTGCGGGTCACCACAACATGAGGAACTGTATTAAAGGGTCGCGGCATTTGGAAGGTTGAGAACCACTAAGGTCAGAGAGTTTCAAAAACAAAATGAGAAGCAGAGGCTCTGGGATTTCTGGGCACTGTTGCTCACCTTTGCCTCAAGGCTTCGCTGGCAAAATGGAAACTGAGGAAAGTTTTCTCTACCAGTCCATTGTGGTACCTGAAATTTCACCATTAATTCCTTTGTCTTAGAGAAATTCTGCTAGTTCTCTAACAGAATGAAAATACTCTTGGATAGGTGAAGTGGGGAGAGAGATCCTAAATCATCAGTCAAACAATTTATTCATGTCTCCCCTCATTCCCTCTCTTTCCATCTATGTCTCCATCTATCCACTTAGCTGTCTCTCCAAACATCCTTATACCCATCCATCTACCTATCCATCCATCCACCCACCCATTCATCCATCCATTCATCTACCTACCAACCCTTTCATCCATGCAGCCCTTTCACTAGATTCTCACTGAACACCAATTCTGTGGGATAAAACAATGAGTAGGTCTTAGTCTTGGCCTCTGCAGAGCCCCCAGTATCCTGGAAGCAGCAGAGCTGTGAGGCCACATTTCCCCTGCACTGTGAGGACCACACGAAGGGAGGTGTTCACAGCTGGGCTTCATAGCAGAAAGAATCTACTGACCCTCACCCTGAGTTCTTAATTCCAGCTCTTGCTGTGTGTGCTTGAGTAAGGCCGCTCCCCTTTGGACTCAGTGCACCCATCTGTGATGTGGGCAGATTGGACTAGATTCATGTTTCCCAGACGCCAGTCATTCATACACCTCCCTCCACACCTGTAGATTAGATCACCTGCTCTAAAAAGTACTTAATGTCTTTATTCAAATGAGCTCACTTTTTTTTTTAACCTAAATAAATTTTAGAATGAAACCTTATTGCTACCATAATGGGAAAATATGGTAATAGCTGTTATAAATAAAAAAGTAACTGTAAAAATAATTGTTAAAAAGGAGGCAAACTGTGAGGTGGTTAAATTCTAGGTAGACATTGCTTCCCACTAGTGTGGTTAAATTCTAGGTAGACATTGCCTGTTCTTGGTTAGGAGAGAACTTAGCAAGTATTGGAGAGGTGGTCAAGTCACCTCAGACTCTCCCCTGGAGTGTTTTCCTGCAGTGTGCCTCAATATCATGGAGTGATGGTGGGGATGAGGGTCACCCCTGAAGGGTCTGAGTATAGATGCCACTCTTGCCCAGAAGAGGAAACAGTGCCCTGGAGGAAGCTTCAGTTCACATGCTGTCCCGGCCACTCCCTTCTGAGCCCTTTGCCTGTGCCCTGGGCCTGACCCCTCCTGAGAGGTCACACCTCTCCTGTAGGCCTCCCAGAAGGGTCAGGAAGCCGTGAGCCAGATTCTGTAACTCAAACTGGGTGGTATCTACTTCAAATCCTGCCTGCGGAGGGAAACCAATATGGAAATCTGAAGCCAGCCCATCGGTGCTTAGCAGGCATCAGGTGCAGCCCATCACTCGGAGAGGGCCCTGACCTTTTCCAGTTTTACCTTCGGCCACCAGACTTCTCCACCCAGTCTCTATCACCCCTCACCCAGGGTCCCTAAAGCCCATGACGGTATAGGGTCCCCAGGGTGTGGTCTTTCTGAATTTCCCTGTGGCATTATCAGGTCTGATCAGAAAACAATATGTCTCTTAGATATGCCAATGCCTGAAGTGTCTCACTAACTCTTCATGCCCCTGGAAGGCAGGCGATCTGGCAGATGGAGCCAGAAGGTCCAGGGTTTGGGTTACCTTGTGTTCTGATGGCTCCCCACACGTCCTCACCTCCGGGTTTGGGGGTTGCTGAGCCTGCTGTAGCAACATTAACATCAAGGGTATTATTTACTTGAAAAAATGTTCCATTTTGGACTCAGATTTCAGAAGGATATTTGAAATACTAAAGCTGCTGCCAAATCTGTTGAGGACAGAGAAAAGGCCTTGGCTCCAGCTGGGGCCCATGGTAGGGAGGGGTGGTCTTTGCAGCCCCCAGACCCCACTCCCAGCTCTGAACAGCCAAATCAGAAAAGCCCAGAGTGGGGGGAGGGTTAAAAACACAGCTTTGGGTTTGCCTTAGAAAGTGCTTTTCCTCTCCAGGTAATAGGTATATTCTCTCATGCAGTTCTTGCAATTCTGACCCTTCCTTCCTTCCTTCCTTCCTTCCTTCCTTCCTTCCTTCCTTCCTTCCTTCCTTCCTTCCTTCCTTCCTTCCTCTAGGCTGGTGTTCAACTAACTAGCATGGTCAGGAGAGCCCTGTAGGTTATTTATAGCTTGTGGCCCTCTAGGTACATGCCATGGCCATACTACTTGTCAAATATTTTAAATCTCCTGTATTCAAAAACATTTATTGAGCACACACTGTCAAGCCCTGGGACACCTCAGTGTCCAGACATGGTCCCTTCCTCAAATGCTTGTGGTCCACTGCAGAAGGAGATGTGCCCCCGACTGCAGTGCAAGGATTGTTGTGGTGGAGATCCAGACATGGTGGCTGCTGTGGGAGCCGGAGGAGGGTGCCCTCACATCTTGGCCAGAAATGAAGCAGATATTTTGGAAAAGTTACCCAGAGAGTGAAATTCCACACTCCCAACTTTTATTAAATCCCCTATTGACCGAGCAGGAAGGCACCTGAGAGATCTTTGAAACTAGTATTCCCTCCCAAAGTGGGTTCTGAGGAATGCTAGTTTTGTGGTGTGTCAATAGACATTACTCAAAAAAAAAATGTGCCAAGGTCAAGGCAGTTTGGGAAATGCTGAGTCAAGCAAAAAATCTAAGCTGGTTTCTATGCTGCAGGACTTCTCAGAGCCTTGATCTATTTAGTCATTGCTTTCTTAAATCTACAAGGAAGGCGATGGCTCCAGCATGAAACACGGTGCTGTGTTTTCAGGAGCCTCTCAAAAGACTAGCGCTCCCTGGTGTCACCTGGGAAACTCTAATCTAGTTCAGCTCCCCTATTCACAGATAAAGGGAACTGAGGCCGAGAGAGTGGCTGGCACTTGCCCAATGTTTTACAGGGAGCAGGGGGCCAAGCGAGGACTAAAACCCAGGCCTCCTTCCCTTCAAAAAGGCTCTTTAGGGTGTGTGGTTTGGGCTTTGAGTGCTAGTGGCACATGAGAAGAGTGGGATCCATGTGGGCTGAAGCAGTCCTGGAAGGATTCCTGGAGGAGGTAGGATATAAGCTGGAAAGTCTAGGGCCCCTGGTTGCCATTGACTCATGATTTTATTGTCTAAACAGTAGTACCACTGCGAATCAGATATACACTCACTGATGCCCAGTTTGCCTGGAAAGGACTTCAGGCTGGGCAAGGCTTCCCACCAGAGAGAGATTAGTCCCTGCACTCCCAAAGGATGCAAGCACTTGCAAGTGCGTTTTCCAGGCCCTCTCTTCCTGGAAGCCTTGCCTGACTGCACTGCAACCTCTAAGTCAAAATGATCTCTCACCCAAATTCTTACCCTGGGTGTCATTTTCTTGTGAGTTTTGTTTTTAGCCAGTGTGAGAGCAGAGCTGGTGGTTTAGTCTTCTTTGTGACAGTTCATGTTTATCAGGAATTCACTGTGTGCCAGTGAATTCAGTGTTTCCCCTTCTCATTTACCTTCTCCACTCTGTTGCTGTTTCTAACCCCATTTTATGGAGGAGAAAACTGAGGCTCAAGAGGTGAAGTGACTTGCTTGAGAACATGGACCAGTAAATGGTGCAGAGACTCGAACCCAGGCCTCCGTGTCTCTTTAAGTGTCTGGCTTGTGAAATTGGACAGAACTGAGTCATGGATAACCTCGCAAGCATCCTGCTCTCCCTAGGGTAGTGATCTGAAGCCTGGTCTCTCCTGTGTCTACAAGGCAGGAGTTGGGGCCCCTGCCCGGCAACCATGCTCCACGCTCAGCACTGTCTCAGCTTGTTGACTGTAAGAGGATCCAGGGTGTGTGCCCTTCTACACCTGCAATGTAGAAGGGCAAGAATCATAGACTGACAGCTGGCATGGCCCCCAGGCTCCCATACCCACTGCCCCTGTGTCCGACTTGCCCAAGACCTTTAGGAGTCCTGATTTCACTCTACCTCATGTCGCTCCAGAACTTTCCATGCTGGGGGCCCGGCAGTTTTTCCACCAATTACCCCCATCTCAACCCCTCACCTTTATTTATGGACAGAAAACTTGGACCCAGGGTTCACAGCTGTTGTCTGTGTGGATGAAATTTAACAGTGGTGACACCCAAGAAGCAGCCTGCCTTGGTTTAGGCCAGGGGCTGGGGTCTTCTTTCTTCCATAATTAAAAATTCACCAGTGAAGACAGATTGCTCATCAATCTTTCATCCCAACAGTTCCCTCTGGGGAAGAAAGGGGCACCAGCCTCACTGCCCACAGCCCAGGACCTTGCTCATGTGTGTGAGTTCAGGGCCTTGTGTGTGGAGCAGGCAGGCCCACCCAACCCAGGAAGGCCCCTTGAATATCACAGGGCACTGGATGTGACAGGTGGCCAATGCTGAGCTTTCTGCCTCCCATAACCTGAGACGTCAGGAAGAGGCCCACACACCAAGGGTCAGAAAGTGAGTGTGTGGAGCAAAACAGTCAGGAGGCGTTTGAATAGCCACATGGCTAGTCTTATCCGATTGAAACTAGGGGAGATGCACTCTTAAAGCTGCTAAGAGAGTAGATCTTAAATGTTCTCACCACAAAAAAGAAATGGTAATGCTGTGATGTGATGGAGGTGTTATCATTACTAAGTATATCAGATCAGTACATTTTACACCTTAAACGTACACAATGTTGTATGTCAGTTGTACCTCAATAAAACTGAAGAAATACATATACTCCATGTTTTAGCCAAGTGGGAAAAGTTAATACAAACAAGCGAACGGTGGGATAAGGTGTTTGAGGACCTCAGCACAGGGCCAGCCTTGTCGGCAATGCTAGTAATTAATGTCGATGGTGTTGCCTCTGCCTCAGAACTCACCAACTGTGCTGGTCTAAGGATGTTAGGTAACTTCTCAGGGGCTGAATTTGCTAATGGGTAACACGGGAATCTTAACAGTGCCTGCCTCAGGAAGTTGGGGTGAGGTGTGACTGAACCGGGGATCCCTTGATGTTGTAAAATCGAGCAAACCCAGCCTAACCTCAGTTGGCTGACACAGCCAGGCCCTCATGTGTCCTGGGCCAGGAGGAAGGGACAGCCTGGCAGACAAAGCACTGGCTCTGTCCGCTTGCGTGGCCTGTGCAAGCCCCACCCATTTCCTGGCCTCAGTTTTCCCGTCTGACCAGAGCAGGTACCAGAGCAGATGATTTCCTGGGTCACTTCCGACTCTGGGTTCCACGAAACCCTGCACGTGGTTGCCTCTTGTCAGGCTTGTGCTTTTCCCAGAAGAGATTTGGGGAGGAGAGCCCTCCGCTGGCCACTTTGTGCGTCCTGTGACAGCTGTGTCAGCCTCGTGCCGGCAGCTGTGCTCCCGGACCTCTGGGAACCTGGGCTGGGCTGTCTTTCCCAGAATGGAACAGCCTGCCTCCCCAGTGAGAGGAATTTGAAGGGTGTCTAGTGGAAGAGAACAGGCAGAGGCAGTGAGGGGGACTCAGGACCTGGGCTAAGCTCCAAATGCTGGGGGCAAGGGCAGGGGTAGGCACTGGGGGATATGGCAGAAACCTGGAGTTCAGGCCAGGTGAGCAGGACAGAGGCTCAGCACCAACTAACAGTCCTTGGGGTAGAACTGAGCTCCTGACACTTGCAGGGGCCTGGTTAGCCTTGCCTTGGGGTCTGAGGCTCCTGTGGGTGAACAGAAACAGGACCACTGTGCTAGACATCTGCCATTTGCCCCTTGAGACTCCCTCTCCACCCTTTCACCCCACCTGTGCTCCAGGGAGGTGTCTTGTATGCATCAGTGCCCCGCTCCCTCTCTGGCTTCCTGTTGACTTTGACCGATGTGGAGCTCTGGCAGGATGTAGAGCAGCGATGGTGAACCTTGTGAGCTCGGCGTGTCAGCATTTTGAAAAACCCTAACGTAACTCTGGTGCCGTGTCACATATAGAAATTTTTTGACATTTGCAACCATAGTAAAACAAAGACTTATATTTTTGATATTTATTTTATATATTTAAATGCCACTTAACAAAGAAAAAATTAACCAAAAAAATGACTTCGCGTGTCACCTCTGACACGCGTGTGTCATAGGTTCGCCATCACTGACATAGAGTGAGGGGGGAGAAACGTTAGGGTATTTAGTCTCTCAGCTCGCTCTCTCCCTCAGAGTCACCTTGAGTTGGCTGCATGCCTTGACCACAGGTAACACTCTGTTGGGGTCTCTTCCTCGCAGCCCTCTCTGTGCCTGGGTCTGGAAATCATTCTCTCCTCCCACCCCCTTCCAGACTAGGGGTGGTAGCAAAGGAACCCTCACTTCTCTCCTGCCCATGCCTTTGTCAAGATGTCGTTTATTAAACCCTCAGGACTCTGTCTGATTCATCTCCACCGCTGCAGAGCAGGAATGTTGGAAAGGGATCCTGGAGAGGGGGCAGCCGGGCTCCCCATCTAAACTTTGTCTGGAGTCTGCCCCAATCTTCTTTCCCTTGATTTCTCCAAGGGACGGTCCTGGCATTCTTCCTCCGGACTTCTCAGTTTATGTGTCTGGAGCAGGAAAAGGGAAGGGAGGGGTGGGAGCCCAGGCAAACCCAAAAGGTGAACATGCTGGGCTTCCAAGTCAAAGGCAGACACCAGAGCAGGGGCTGAACTCCAGGTAGGGGGCAGAGGGAGATGGCAGACAGGTTTGGATAGAGGAGCATTTGTGGGCCTATACGGGTAGCCCATGTGGATCCAGCCCTGCTGGCACTCAGCCCAGAGGTGCAGCTCTCCCCAAGGGATTCAGAAAGTGAGACTAATACATGAAATCCCTTGGTTTCTAAATACTGGGATTAGTTCAAATATTAAAATTTTAACCAAATATTAAATTTGAAACAGCCAGATCTGGATCCCTGGCCACCAGTTTGTGAACTGTAAAATACAAGCCCCTCTGATGGGCCTTTCTGATCTCTTTGCTTGTAGGTTTCCCACACCTGGAGCCAGACTGAGAGCAGCCCAGGAGACAGGTGAGTGTTTGAGCAAGACCCTTGGTTCACCTGGGGGGACTCAGGATCCCTACCCACAGCTGTGTGCACACTTCAGCGCCGTTAGTAGCCCCAGAGCTGTTAGTGGTTTGCAAACCACCTGTCTGTACAGTCAACCACCCCCTATCTTCCCACCCCTGCTGCTCTGACCACCTTTCCAATACTGGAGCTCTCAGCAGCCACTCCCAAAAACCTGTGGGCCTGCAGGTATTAGGGAGGAAGAGGGAAGCTCCAAGCTGATTGGAAGCTGCAGTTTGGACATATTTCCTGCATATGTGACTTCTCCCCTTTCCAGTCCCCACAGAGCCTGGGTGTTGTCATCTTTACTTCGGTGTGATATTCTACCAAATGGAGGTGCACTTGGATTAGTAAGTGTCCTTTTGAGATAAAGAGCAATGTTTCTGGGCGGACTGGCTCTCATATCAATCATTCATCCTTTAGTATCTTTTAACACCATCATGGCAGTTTTGCTTGTTTGGGGAGAGGGTACTTGAGAAGGAGGAGTAATGTGCCCAGGGCCTGAGCCCAGCCTGGGAGCCTGAAGAGGCCTATCCCCTGGGGGCTTAATGACTGTGAGTCCATCCATTTACAAATGAACATTGGGGACACAGCCCCCCTTGCCTGGGGCACTGCCTGGGAGTTCTGCCAGTGGCCCCAGGGCTCCTACTTCCCCAGCAACATCTAAGAAATTGTCCTTCACGGTGTGTGCTTGTGTGGACCTGGCTTCATTCCTAGGTGGAATAAGCTGGCTCCTGTGTTTGATAGAATAGAGCCTTCCCCACCCAGTGCCCCTCCCCATGACCTGTCATAGCACCATCTGTGTCACTCCTTAGGCGCAGATGAGAACGCTTTAAAAGCTCCCATCAAAATGTCATCTGTAGGTTAGTGGTTATTTCTAAGTTATGAGAATATGAGCCATTTCGGTTTTCTGTTTTCCAAGTTGGTTTTCTGTTTTCCAAGTTTTATGTAATAAGTATGTGTTACTTTATCCCCCACCCCCCACCCCCGAATGCTACCTGGAGTGGTCTAGCAACCCATGGGCACCCATGTCCATTGTAGAAACTGTCTGACCAGAATAGCCCCAGCAGAGAGCAGGGTTTGGGGAACTGGGACATGGAACAGGTAACTTTTGATGGAGAAGTAAAAGGTGAATGTGGCCTCCTCCTCTGATTTTTCCTGTGGTCATGAGCTAAAGAGACAAATTATTTTCTGAAAATAATGTGGGCTTGGTTTGTCCCTTTGTTAAACTGCTTATCACCTCAGAATATAATTGTTTCTCCCTCTCCACACTCCGCTTCTCCAAGAGCGGGGCCCTATCTACTCTCCATTCCCAGGGCTCAGCAAGGTGGTAATGGTATGGGAACTTATATTTGCTGAGAACCTGTCCCATGATAGGCACAGAGCTAAGGAGGTGATGGGAACCTCTTTCTTCAGTTCATCCTGAGAACAAGACAGAATACTTCTCCCCATTCTGCAGGTAAGGAGACTGAGGCTCAGAGAAGTGAAGCAGTTTGCCCAAGGTCACAACTGGTGAGAGGCTGGATAGGAACCCATGTCCATCTGACTTCAAAGACCTAATTTTTTTCCACCACATGCCTATGAAAGCAACGTCACTTTTTTAAAAGGTTGGAAAACACAGATAACCATTGATTCGCAGTTTTACGTCGTTGCCACGGGGTTTTATTCCTCTTTTTATCTATCTATGCTTGCTCTGACATGCTACTACATTCTTCTCTAGGCTGTCACACCACTGTGGCTTTTCTCAAACAGTCAGTGCGTCAGTGAGAATTTGTGAACCAGATGAGCAGGCGGAGGGGGGGTCAGGTGGGCCTTGTTAGCTCATGTGCCTGTGAGGCACACACCAGCCCTGCCTCCTCCCAGCCCTGCACACCCAGTGCCTCATGTTGCCAGTGAGATCAGAAGGTGGAACAGGACATCTGGGCTGGATCTGGGAGCCATCCTGGAGTCGTCCTGTCCCCACAGACCCTGTCCTAGGGTAGTGTGGTGTAATGGTTAAACCCTTGGTGGTAGAGCCAGGCAAAACTGAATTTCAGTCCTAACTGCTTCATTCCCAAACTGTATGGAGCCTTGGACAAGTGAGTGACAGTACTTCTCTGTGCCTCAGTTTCCCAGTCTGTAAAATGCATACCCACTCCATCGAGTGTTGTGATTATAGCCAGACCACCTCCTTCCCTTTCCTTTCTAAGTAACCAGGCTCTAAGCTAAAGGGCAACTTTATCATAGCCAGGGATGGATATCACTTTCTGGCATTGACTATACCCATATAACGTAGGTTTTCTTTGTTCTTCCTTTTGTATTTTTTTTAAAGATGTCTAAAATTACTACATAGATTCTAGGGAGCTTTTAATATGTGTGATTAGAAGTTATTACACCCCCAAGGTGGCATAACTTTATAGAACATTTTAGGAATTTAAAAAATTTTTCTCTTTCAAAATGTGAGTAATCAGTAATTCCACTTTTAGTGAGTATGCCCTGAGGAAATAGCCCAAGACACATACTAAGATTTACCAACAGAGATGTTTATGGAAGCATTGTTTTTATCAGTGAAAAACAGGGAACACCCTGAGTGCAATAGCAGGGATTGGGGATGCCCTCATGGCACATGTAGATAGTGGAAGGTTCTAGGCAGCCATTGTATACGATGGTTGAGATGAATTTTTAATAACGTAGGGGGAAATATTCAGATTCCAGTGCTAAGTGAAAAGGCAAATTGCCAAAACTAACCCTAACTGCATTTTTAAAAATAGATAGAAAGGAACATAAGTAAGCCAAGTAGAAAAAGGAGAGAGAGAATGAGAGCGTGGGGAAGTGTGGGAGGGTAACAGGTAAGTTATTTTCTTCTTTGTGCTTTTCTGCATTTTCTATATCCCACAGTGGGATGTTCACTGTGTATATTATTATCACAAAGAGTAGTTATAGTTAAGATAAATTCTCTGCCCCCACCATATGCGTGTATGTGTGCCAGTCAGCAATATATAGTGGCATTTTCCACTCAAAAGAGTTCTTTTTCTCAAAACGTTTTTTATCCAAAGCCAATGCCAATGTCATGTGGTCTTCCATCCCTAGAACTGTCTTTGGGGTCTGCATTAGTTTGCTAAGGCTGCCATAACAAAATACCACAGACTACGTGGCTTAGGCGATAGGAATTTATTTCCTCACAGTTCTGGAAGCTAGAAGGCCAAGATCAAGATGTTGGCAAGTGTGGTTTCTTCGGAGGCCCTTGGCTGGAGATGGCCACTTTCTCCCAGTGTCCTCACCTGTTCTGCCCTGGTCCTTGTTGTCAATGCCCTAATCTTTCCTTCTTATAGGGCCATCAGTCATATTGGATTAGGGCCACCCTAACGACCTCATTTTACCTTAATCACCTCTTTAGAGACTGTCTCCAAATACAGTCACATTCTGGGCTGCTGGAGTTAGGGCTTCAACAAATGAATTTTGGGGTCACAACTCAGCTCAGAATTGGGGCAGCCTGCCTACTTCTGGTGACTGTGGCTATCTATTTTGCAGAGTGCTGAGTTTGAAGCTTGAGTAGGAGCAGGGGAATGTAGAAGAAGAAGACATTGTCCCTGCCTAGAGGTCCCCAGGGAAGTATAATGCAGACTCCTAATGCAAGGAGTATACCCACCTCTCTCCAGCAGGACCCAGAGCAAAAGTATAACCCTTCCTAGCTGAGCCCATCCATCACCAATTGGCTGCTGAAGGTTAGAGCAAAAGAGTTCAGTCCACAAAAATTAATTTTACTAAGAAACTCTCATGCACTTCTACTATGCTAAGAAGTAGTGGGGTAGCTATAAATAATTAAATCGTTCAAATGGACTTCAAAAATAATTTTTCTTAGCATCAACTCAAAAACTACTTTGATTTATAAAATCAGTGGTGGAGAGAAGGAGTAGGATGAGCAAGTCAGGTATGGAAAGTGTGGTTGTTGAGTTAGTGGAAGCAATGCTGATTATGTCAGTGGGTAATGAGAGAAAAAGTTACTGAGAGTGATAGGGAGAAGCTGATGCAGGCATCCAGTGGCAAGCAGGCACCTTAGATTTAAGGTGAAAGGTAATAGGGAGCCATAGCAGGTTCTTGAGCAAAGGTGGAACAGAATGAGAACAGAGCTAAGAGAGACTGCAGCAGAAAAATCTAGTGAGGAGGCTTTGCAGAAGTGCTGGGATGAGGTACTAGATATATAAATGGCACTCCAGAGGAAGATTTGGGAAGATGTTATTAGTGCTATTTCATTTTTCTGGGCCTTTGTCCATGCCTTTTCCTCTAATTCACCCCCAACCTGGTAAACTCCTAAGCACTCTTTAAGGACCCATTCATGGAGCCTCTCTGCCCTGAAGCTTTTCTTGACCTCCTAGGAAGTCACTCCTTCTCTTGGGCTTCCTCCACATTAGAGCACTGGCATACCATATTATGGGGATCTGACTACACATCCTCCTGTTTGCTCTGGACCTCACTCAGCTGAGAAGAGGCCACTAGCCTGAAGCCCAGTGTCAGGGCCCAGGCTGGGTCCCAGGACTGAGCCCAGGATCTTGGAGTTGCGGAGGGGATGGATGATTGAGAAAACCTGGCCCCACAATGCATGGCAGCTTGGTTTTAGCATTTCCCTCTGATTCAGCAAAATCTCTTTCTCAGCACCTTTCCTGGAAAACTGACAATTGATCGTTATTCCTAGAGATTTGCTTGGTACTCACTGTTTATTTCTTGCTCAAATGTCCTGGGACTTCCTGCCCTGGTAGAGGTTCACACAGGAGTAACCTAAAACACATGTGATGGGTCTGCTCCATCCACCTCTCAGACAACTCTGGCAGTGAGTCTGGGACACAGTTCAGGAGGTATTAGCATTCTCCCATTCTGCAGATAACAAAACTGAGGCTCACGGAGAGGAGTCACTTGTCCAAAGTCACACAACTCAGAAATGGGAGAAACAAGACTAAACCCAAGTAAGGAGTTTCCATGTCCAGTGCATTTTTCTCAATCGTGTTTTTTTTTGTCTTTAATTTCTTAGTAACTTTTGAAGTAAATGGTCTGCCACATTTTGCTTTCAGAGCAACTGTTTGTTACCTGCTACCAAAATATGTTTTTTATAAGGTTTTAAACTGTATAGCCCTATTGTGATTCCTTCCACATCTATGTAAATAAGCCTATATCAACCAGCTGCAAAGCAAGAGATTCCACGAGATATTATATCATTTGTATGAAACCTTTCCCTGCACCTGGCCAGTTTTCTTGGCAGCATGTATTTATTCATTTGACAAATATTTATTAAGCCGAGTACTGGGAATACAGCAGCAAACCAAGCGGCTGTGGTCCCTGTCCTCAGAGAGCTGCAATTCTACTAAGGGAGATGGATGATAAGCAATTACAGTCACGTATAATACGTCAGAAAGGCTCTCCAGGAGAATAAAGCCAGCGAGAGGAGAGAGAGGAGGGGAGGGGCTGGAGGGTGGGCAGGGAAGACCTCTCTGAGGAGGTGGCCTTTAGGACTAGAATGAAAGGAATGAGAACCTAGAACATTCCAGGGAAAAGGAAAAGCATAGCAGGTAAAGGCTTGGGCTGTCTGGGGAATATGGAGGAGCCAGGATGGCAAGAAATAGAGCAGGGAGCAAGTGGTAGGAAGTGAGGTCAGGGAGGGAGGTGAGTTGTCAGGCAGATAGTGAGGACTTTGCTTAATTTCAGGTGGGATGGGGGCATGTGAGAACTCAGGCAGGGGAGTGACTTGGGCTGACTTGCATTAACGGAAGCCCCCTGGTTACCTGCTGCAGTCCTATCTCATAGCTTTCTGGAATTTCCCTACCTAGTTCTCGGTATCTTCCATGAGCCCCTGGGAGGGGCAGTTAGGAGAGAGGAAAGCACATCTCTTGAGCAGTTGCCATGTGCAAGTGCCCTGCCTGGAGCTTTGTGGGCACTACTTCACTTGAGACTTGCACCACTTCTGAAAGGGGTGGGCATCGCTCTCTCCATTTCACATGCAGGCAGACTGAGGCTCAGAGAGGCCAAGTAACTTACCCTGGATGACCCAGTCAATAAGCACCCAGAGCAGGATGGGGAGCAGTGTCTGTGGGACCGCAAGCCTGAGTCTGGAGTCTGCCTCCTGCTGCCCGGTGTGCACGCCCTCAGGTGTGGTCTGTGAAGCTGGCGCGACATTGATCCTGAGCTAGTCTCTCAGCTGCTCCCTTCTCCTCCATCGTCTTTGCAACCCTAGGGGCCTGCTCTCCTGAAATGCAATTCATATTGGACTCCACTTTGGGAATCCCTTGGGCAAATCTTGGGGAAGCCCAAGGTCCTGGAAATGCCCCTAAATGAGGCCACTCAAAAACTAAGCAGAGAAAATGAGCAGCTTCGAGAGTCCGGAGGACAGAACTGATGGGTCAGGGCTAGAAGGAAGGCTTGGGCCAGAGCCTAGAATAGTGGAATCTTTTCCTAAGGATGGATGCATAGATAAATATATGAGAGAGACATAAAAAGGAAAAGGGGGGGACAGGGAGAAACAAAAGAACCAGGCATGGTCAGAGAGGGTAGGCTGAGTCACAGCTTTTTCCAGACCTGTAATGAGTCCATTGGGAATGTGAGATGACATCAGAAGCAGCACAGTGTGGGAGGGAGCTCCATGGGGTCAATCACTGTCTGGCCATGAACTCACCCATGAACAGACCAAAGGCACTGTCGTGTCCCAGTGATAGTCACCTCTCAGCCCTGAAACATCACAAGATGCTGAAATTGCAAGTGAGTTCTGCTGTTCGTTATGTTGTGAATTTTATACCTATTCCCATTAAAACAAAACCAAAAACCTGGTAGGCAAAGGAGTTAACTCTCATAGGGTTCACCTTCAGCTACCTGGAACTCCCTCTGCAGCCCCTCCCCTTGCATAACGGTCAGAGGGCCTTCCTCCACGCTGTCCAGTGACATTTTTGTGTTGGCAAATGGTTTACGTCCGCCCTCACCAATGACCTTTAGTTATATGTTCTTTAATTTAGTTTAGTTCTTTAATTTTCTACCTCATTTTACACACACTTGCGAAGATCCCAGTTTGAGTCAGCCAGGCGTGCCAAGGAGGCTCGTAGTAGCAGGACTGATCAATGCCGGGAGGCTGCTTGCAGCTGCCAGCGCCGCAGTCCTGGGTGGGGGTTGGCTGCGGGCTCTGCAGCAGTGGCTCTGTCCGCCTCTGATGCTGGCAGCCAGAGCTCCGGACAGCTGCTCGCCCTGCAGAAGAGCCCAGGCCACCGGAGAGGTTTGCTCCTCTGTCAGCGCTGGCCCAGGACACACTTAGAAAGGTAAGTGAGGGGCTGCAGGTGCTGTGGACAATGGAGACTGGGAAGAAGCCATGGGCTCTGGGACTTCTAGAAAAACAAAGCTGATAAAGCTGTTGCTGCTGAAGTTGAAAGAGGAAATAGCTCAAGAGCTATTCTTGGTGATTCTATGAAGTAGCAGCAGAACTTGGCTCTGTCTACACTTGAGGTGGCCCAGAATTCTGGGGAAGGAAGGTTGCTATTGGCTTGCACCCAAAGCAAGGCGGTTATAGGACTTCCCCGAAGGACCTGCGCTCTTTCCCTCATTCTTTGCCAGGACCATATACATGCCAGGCTCCCGGCTGGGTACCAGGGGGTTCGAGGAGCACTAGAATGAGGCCTCTACCTAGAAATACTCCTCGTCTTGCCAGGAGGATGGTTGTTCAGATAACTGTAGTGTCATGTGATACGTGAAAGGAAAGGGTCTGTCTAAGTCAGGAAGAGGTTAACCGGGGTGCTAGAGAGTATTTTTCAGATAAGGGACCATTTGGGTTGGGTCTTGAAGGATGAGTAGGAGTTCCTCAAAAGGCAGCCAAGATGTTATGGACATACAAAAATATAATAATGTGTGGTAATGGGCTCATCAAGCCTGAGCAGAGGCTACAGAAAACAGAAGAGTCCGATAGGGCCATATCATGAAAGGCCTCAAATGCCAGGTAAAGGAGTTTCGACTCAGTCCTGCAGGTAGGTAAGAGGCACTGAAGACTTTAAAACAGTGGTGTGACGTGGTCATTTTTGCATCTTAGAAAACTCAATCTACCATAGCATGGACAAGGTGAGGAGAAATACCGGAAGATCCTGAAGAGAAAAACGTGACCTCAAAGTCATGGAAGCCAAGGCTTTAGACTGAGACCGTGTAGTCAGGAGGTGGGAACAGGGGACAGCACTGTTCTTTTCTAAGGTTGAGTGGCAAGGCTGGTGAAGGATCAACTGTGAGGGAAAAGGAGGGCAGGGCTCTGGGTGGGCAATAGGGCCTCTTGATGAGAGGGGAGATGAGGGAGAGAGGAGGTAATGAACTCTGTGGGGATATTTCTGGAGGTTCCTAGTCAAAGCTGGATTCCTATTAGTCCACATGTGGACACGGAACTTGTGATATCAGCCATCAGTCAGACAGCAAGGTCTTACCCTGCACCTACTGTGTGCTTAGCTTCATATTGGGAATCATATTGAGTACAAGTATGAAAAAGAGGTGTGTGTCACATCCCCACTGTGGGCATATTTTCCAAATATTGAAAGGGAATGCAACTGTGCAGAGCCTAAGCTTGAAGTTGGGCATTTAAAATGACCTCGTGTCTTGGCTAAATGCCAGGAGACCCTGGACAGGGTGGCAGAGGGGCAGGGGAGGGGTGAATAGAGACTAGTTAATTGAGCATTGCCTCTGCCCACCATTGACCCTTCTCCTAGGAGGCCAGAGATTCTGCTTGGCTTTGGAAAAGACCTTAAGGTTAATAGAAAGCCCCAGTGCTGGCGGTGTGGGGGATCTCCCAGGTCAAAGTCACCAGAACAGACAATTCCACTGTACTGTGCCAGGCATTCCCCTGTCTGGACATATTCAATCCTCACACAAGAGGATCAGAGAGGCAAATCATCTAGCTAGTGTCACACAGCCAGTACATAGAACTGGGTTCCTGCCCAAGCCTGGCCAACTTGGGTGTAGGGTTTCTCCTCTCCCTATATTGACCACCACACTAGTGGTGCACGTCAGTCTCTGGGTGAATTGAGACAGTACATTTAAAAACAGTTGGAAATTCATCCCAGAATTATCAAAATAGAGGGGTGTGTGTGTGTGTGTGTGTGTGTGTGTGTGTGTGTGTGTAGAATCCTTCATCATACTTACATTTATTGAGCACCTACTATGTGCCAGGCCTTGGGGATATAGCAGTGACTGAGACCGACATTGTCCAGGCCCTCAGGGAGTCAGGGGTGGGCATATGGGGAAGGCCTTTTACATAAGTAGATATGTACAAACACAAACACACACATAGGCATGCCTTGGTGTTCTAAACCAGTGTTAGGAGGATAGGCACCTTCACCTCACCCAGACACACAAATGCATGCCCCCATGCTCGCACTCACAATATCCACAGCTTCGTGCACACCTGTTCACCCACAGGCGTTAACTAAGGAGAGGGATCCAGAACGATAGCCTGATACGGTAGCAGGAGGATTTGAAGTGCCGCCTGCCCTACTTCTCCACAAAGGCCATCGCAGGATCTCAGTGCAGGCTCCTACATCCACCCCCTCCTCCCACCAGTCACAGCTGAGCTCCTGGAGCTAGATGGTGCAGACTGCAGCTTTGCCCAGGGACTTTGCTGAGAGTCGTCATCACCATCTGTTAAACATGGGCATAGGCACTTGGTGTGCATCGTTTCCTATCACCTTTACTCCAGCCCTGGAGGTTGTTACCTCCGTTTTATAGGTGAGGAAACCAAGGCTTTCAATCCGGGGGAAGCCAGACAAAATATACCTGGGGACTTCAGTCTGCAGCCTCTCCTGGGATCTCTTGTCTAGGGTCTCATTCAGCTCGAGTGACAGCCTGGACTTGAACCCTGAACTCCCCCACTGGACACAGAAACCCTGTGCTAGGGCTGCTCAGGATGACCTGGATGCCAGGGCCCACCTTGGACAGTGGAGTCCTAAAGTCGTTCCTGTCACTTTCTGAAAAGCTGAGACTTCCCGGAACATGGGCACTTCTTTTCCTGACACTCCAGGCCTGGTTCCTGGAGCCACTGTCCAGTTTCCTTCCAGCATGGCCCCTTTGGGCAATGACTTATCAGGTGAAAAGAAAGGACTTTGAGCCAAACAGAGAGGCAGAAGGCTACTGCTCAGGGTGGTGATCAGGCCAGCTTTACACTCCCCACCCCACTCCAGCCTGTCTCTCCACCATACGCTGGGGATAATAATTGTATTCCACATTGGGTTCTTTTGGGTGTTAAATAAGTTTGCACATGTGAAATACTTAGCCCAGAGCTTGCACACAGGCCAGCACTGTTGTTTTGTTACTATTAGCATCTGTCCATCCACCCACTAGTGATTTCCTGCAGGCCTGTCTGGTGGAGGAGTCAGTGTGTTATGCTGTAGAGAGATGGGGGAAGCTCGCTTTCTAATGGGGAGATGGAAGTATGAATAAACAAGGCTGCTTTGATGTTGCGGGGGGCGGGGGAGGGGGGTGTTTCCTCATCAGACAGGGTAAGAAAAGAGATTCCAGGAAGAGGAACCAGCAGAGGCAAAAGGTCAGGGCAAGAACAGTCAGATGCACTGGAGAAACTAGACATGGAACAGGAGGAGCAGGTTCTAATATCCATAGGACCCAGGCACATGAGCTAACTGAGAGAAGCAGGCTGGGTGTAAGGCAATATGGAGGGGTGGGGACTGTGGCCAACTGGAGAGTGCTTGCTGGCTCTGGAGGAAATAGGACTCAGCTCTAGGCCATTGTTGTTGTGAAGAAAAGCTGGCCCAGTATTGCCAGGTCTTCTAGGTTTTTAAGAGATGCCAGGAACCTAGGTTTTTATGTGAAATCTCATAACTTTCGAACATGGGGCCAACACTAGGGAAGCCAAACAAATTATACCTGGTGACTGTAACCTGCAGCCTCAACTGTAGACCCTAGCAGTGGGGTGGATGGTGAGTGGTGGCACCAGAGGAAATGTAGCTGTGGTTCCAGACTCTACATTGTGCCGGCAGGCTGGGTCTGCCACATAGGTGATGCCTAATCCACACTTACTCTACAGATGAGTCAGGGAATTTGGACTTTATCTGAAGGTCAGGGGAGACTCTGAGGTTGGTTGCAGAGGAGTGAAGTGATGGTAAGTTTGTCTTATGGCTATCACTCCACGTGCCACAGGGAAGCTGGCTTGGAGGGGGGCAGATAACAGGCAGAGAGGTGGGTCAAGATGCATAACAGGAGTCCAGGCAGAAGGTCATACTGCCCAGGACCAAGACTATTGGGTGAGAGGAGAGGAGTCCAATCTATGCAGAGATGAACTTGGAGAGTGCAGGAGAGGGGAGGCCAGGGTGTCCCACCAGCTCCCTGACCCACCTGGTGACCCAGTGGTGCTTCTCACTAAGGTAAGGAATTGGGGATGAGAAGTGTGCAGGGGCAGTACGAGGAGGGAGGATAAGTCTGGTTTGGGGCAAGTTAAGTTTAGATGCCCATGGGACACCCAAGGAAAGATGTGTCACTGCCAAACATGCTGGTCTCAAGAGAGGGAAGGCTGAGGACTCAAAGTTACATCCCCATCTGGCTCTCACTGGCTCTCCAGGGACCCCTAAGATCATTGTGCTCTGTAGTCTGAGTTGAGAAGTTTATTTCTTGGGTTTTGGTTTGTGTTTTGTTCCTAGAAAGGCTGAAGAGGGAAAAGGTGGGTTAATCCTTAGTGCCAGAACAGATATCTGTGAACACATCAACTCTACATACTCTCCCCACACACACCCCATGAAGTCTTCCAGGTTTTTAAGAGATGCCAGGAACCTAGCATCTCTGGTTGTGGGGCAGGAACACATGGGTTACCCAGGCCCCATGGTTGCTACATAATAATACCTTATTCCCAGAAGCCAGTCTCTGAGCCCAGTGTTCTGAACTTTTGCAATGGGATTTTACCTGCCCTTGAAAGAAGAAAAGGATTTGCTAAGCAGATTGATGGGTTAACAAGCCCACTTAGGAAAGCAGGCTTTTAGCAGCAGCATTTGCATTCCAACAATGAGTGTACAAATTATAAATGACTTCTTGTCTATTTTTAAAGCAGTTTTAAGACTTCTCATCTGCTGTCAAGAGTGTCACTGAGTGTACCAAGGATATTCCCAACACCGCTGTGCCCCTTTTGGAGAGAGGGGGGGGGGGGAGGGAGAGAGAGAGAGAGAGAGAGAGAGAGAGAGAGAGAGAGAGAGAGAGAGAGAGAGAAAGAAAGAAAGAAAGAAAGAAAGAAAGAAAGAAAGAAAGAAAGAAAGAAAGAAAGAAAAAGAAAATCCTATTAGAGCATTGATTTCTACTGGTGTACCACAAGAATTTTGCAATACCTGACTATTTAGTCAGGGGCACTGACCTCTTTTCCCTTAGATAAAGGAGGGGAGGAGGGGGAACGCCCAGCCCCGGGCCATAGAAGGCTCTGAAATCATTTGGTCTGGTCCTGCCAGGGCATTAGGGGTGAGTTAATTAAATGTGTGGCCAAATATAGCAGGATAATTTTTAAGTTGATAATTTTGTATGGCCCAAGAATGAAGTTATAAATATCCCAATGGCCCTTGGCAGAAAAAAGGTTCCCCACCTCTGCTTTGATTGTCAAATATCAAAATGACAACAGCCAACACAGCAATAGCTGTCTGGTATGAATGGATCAAAATTACACCTGTTTGTGGGGGGGGTTTTGTCAGATTGGCATAAATTATATTTTTTGGTGTGCCACAGAATTTTGGTAATTAGTTTATGTGTGCCGTGAGATGAAAAAGGTTGAAAATCACTGTGTTTAAGAACTAACATTTATTGAGCATCTGTGAAATACACCAGGCACTGTGCTAGGCATTTTAGTGTCATTTAAGGCTCACAGTGGTCCCAAGAGAGGTGGCTGTTTTTACAGAGGAAAGGAGACGAGGCCCAGAGACAGTGCTGCCAGTGCAGGTATGCTCAGCTTGCAAGGACCAGGCCACCCCGCTCTGAGTTCTTTCTGAATACACCTCATAGTGGTTTCTCACTAATTCAAGTTTCTGTCACTTGACCAGAGCAGGAATGGTCTGAAATTATAGCTTCTCGGGATTTGGAGAGCTGGGGCGGGGGTGCTGAGGGGAAGGAAAAGGTGGGAGAGGGAGCTAAGTCAAAAAGAGGACTTGTCCATCCACCCATTAGTTCAGAGAGAAGAAACAGGAAACAGCGTAAAAATGGAGAAGGAGGGAGTCTCTGAAGGAAAGTATCAAATATGACCTGGTTCAAATCCCAGCTTTGCCACAAGCACCCCTCGGACAAGTCCTTACTCTCTCTGGGTCTCAGTTTCTGCATCTGCAAAGCATAGAGTTTGTCCTCCATATCAGCTTTCCCCACCTACAGTCATCGGTGTTGTGCTTCACAATTTTCACCATATCTGAAAACCACCTGCACTATTATCCACCTATTCTTGCTTTTATCCATTCATCATTTTACTTATGCTATTTTAAAGATAAACTTTATTATGCAACTCAACTGGAACAGAAATCACTTGTCAGTCATAGAAGCTAACCATCAAAATAAATACCAAAAATATATATATTATGATGTTAAATTCTACCCAGCTGTTGTGGCCTGACGTCTGCTCCCCGCACCCACCACTCCCATCTCTGTCTCTGTTAGAAGGGTAGGGGTTCGGCAGGTGCCAGCAGGTGGATGTTAAAGACACACTGGCTTTGAGCTGAGTCACTTTTCCTGGAAAGAACCAGCACGAAGAAAGGGAGCTGGAACCCCGTTTCCACATCGTGGGGCAGCGGCACTTAGCGCCTCCTTAAATTCCCTCCCCAGCAGTCTCCAGGGTCTCCAGAGTCTGAGGTCATGCTCTGCAGAAAGCCAGGCCAGATGTGGTTCTAACCCTGCTGGCACTGACAGAGCCTGGGGAAATCTGGGCTCGAGAAGCCCACAGGGGGGCACAAAAGAGGACAGGAAGTAGGCCGGATTCCAGGACAGCCCCCCTTTCTGTGACGAGGAGGTGAGTGTGCTGTCATGCTTCCTCCCTTTTGGTGAGGCCGGGGAGGGCAGAGCCCCTCCAAGGGGCTTCAGTCAGCAGGCTCTCTGCGGTCTTGGATTGCTGCTCGAGCCTCGGTTTCTTCCTCTGCCAGGTGGGAAGGACATGTTGAAGCCCCTCAAGCTTGCCCTGGGTCACCTTCGGAGGGGGGGGCAGCCTGTAATCCCTGTAATCCCATATTAATGAATTTATGTGCCCAGGATCAGGCTTCGTGGGGAAAAATGGAAAAAACTAAGCAAGCTCCTCTCCCTCCCTGGGAAGCTAGGGGGAACCGGCAATGCTCATAATGGAGTCAGAGTGGTGCTAAATCCCTCATCAACCCTGAGCCCCAGTCAGACTCCTTTGGGCTCCGACCCAGTTCTGGGGTTGTGGGTCCCCTCTGTGGCCTTCTCTGCTGTCGTGTGAGCGTGTACAGTACGTGCGTACATGCATGAGAGGATTTTCCCCCTCCTGGCCTCTGATGGGGCCTTCCCTACTGGCTTCACTCAGCTACCGGCCTTAATGAGGAGGGAGGACAGGGAATGGGAGGGAGAGACTTACTCTGAGCCACCAAGAGCAGACAGAGAATGTTAGATTAAAAGAATCTCAGAGACTTCATAGTGTATTGTTACTCCACAACCAGGGTTCAAATTATGAGCTCCATTTCACAAATGAGGAAACCAAGGCCCAGAGAGGGAAAGGTCTAACCGCTCGTCTGGGGCAGAGCCAAACCAGACCCGGGTTTCCTGACTCTGGCCCAGGCCTCTCGACCTGCATTATTCCTCCTCTCAAGGGAGCTGATGTGGGTGGCTCCTGTCAGAAATGCCTGCCAAGTGGGTGTCCATTATATGGGCCTTATGCTTGGGGTTTGATCCAATTAGACTCTTACCTGTACTAATGATAAAAGTTCCAGGAGCGTCTTTGCTCACACTCGCCTCCAGTTGTGGCTTCTATGGACACCTTCCCCTAGAGGTTGTAGCCACTTTCCCTGTCCTTTGCCAAGCTTGACATACAAAATCTCACCAGGGCAGGCAGGCAAGGCTGCCCAGGCTCCCAGCACACATAAGAGGACTGCTCCCCCCTTCCAGGGTGTCCTCTCTTGTGCACCGGGACCTCTTCTTTCAGAGCATCTGGCTTGTGCAGGCTCAGAGTATATCCAGGTCTTGGAATCTGGGGTCTTGTCTGACTACAGGATGGATTCCTTAACTGCTGGATAATGAGTCACAACTACAGACCCAACCTCTCTCTGGGGGACTTCTCAGTTTTGCCCTGCTCCTCACACTTCATCTAGTCTCTGTCTGACCTCCATCTGTTTTCCATGGTCACCCTGCTCATTCCAGCTCATCTTCCCAGGTCCTCCCCAACTTTGCAGGGAGGGAAGAAGTTGGCTTTCTGGTGAGTAAGGTAACTGTTGTTCCCCAGGCCCCCCTAGGACAGTTGCATGCAAGCCTTCAGAGCCCCCTGTCCAAGTCTGAGCCAGAGTTGGCACAGGTTGGGCCAAGAGCAGAGAGAGGGCTGTCGATCCTGCTGATGGAGAAGTAAAGCACCAACCCGTCTGGAGTTTGAAACTAGAAGCTTGTGAGTAAAGCCATAGCCGACGCCACTAATGCCACCGAGCCAGTTCCCACCATGAAAGGGCCTTTTGTTTTACTCCCTGGTTCCTGGGTGAGCAGTGATTCCATTTTAATTAAATACTCAGCAGCTGAGGTTGAGCAAGCTACCAGAGCCCTCTGCCCCCGGGCACAGGGGGAATGACAAAGGAGAGGTGAGGGGCCCCACCATGGCTGGAATTGTGAGCAG
Organism: Myotis daubentonii; assembly: GCF_963259705.1. Taxonomy (NCBI): domain Eukaryota; kingdom Metazoa; phylum Chordata; class Mammalia; order Chiroptera; family Vespertilionidae; genus Myotis; species Myotis daubentonii. Next base: position 23,818,566 of record NC_081853.1, on the reverse strand, counting down.
GAGCAGGGGAGCCTGGGCAGGTAGTTCTATGCTGGTCAGCATCTGGTTAATGTTCAGTACAGACGAATTCACCCTGCACGATGCCAACCTTCCTTGGGTGTCTGGTTAACGGTACCTTCAGGGACACACTTGGGAAAGTAAACCCAAGGACAGGAGGAAGATATTTTTTTATTTTGCACAGGCTCAGGAGGGACTCAGGGAGGGGCTGATGGAGGGCTGTGCTGGGATGGCAGCCTTTCTACCCCCTGCTGGCCCCAGCCCCTCTGCTCTCTGATACCATCTTCTCTGCCTGCCACATGCTGGCTCCTTGCTCAGAAACAGTCCACTGTTCAGCAAGACAGCACAGACAAAACTCTGAATCAAGAGACATGAGGGAAAACTCAGCAGTTACCTTCTGATCTTACCTCTACCTTGATCCATGTCATTGAGGTTCAAATGTCTCCTCCCCTGAGAAGCCCTCCAAAATCTGGCTTAACTCCTACCACCCCACACTCTGTGTTACCCATCATGCTAAAATCATCTTGTTTGTGTATTTGAATTCTTGTGTGCTGGCAGGCTCTCCTCTGTAGAATGTAAGCTCTGTGAGGGCAGGGTCTTGGTCTACTTTAGTCACTCAGTGTCTGGCACAGATCAGGTGCTCAGTAATGGTTGATTAAATGAATACACTTAGGTAAAGTGTATTCTGCCTGATGGCAAAGACTCCATCTAAAAATGTGACATAGGGTAAAAGTCCATTGTGAACACCCTGATTCTGGGACTAATCAGCAGAGTTTCACTGAACCCCTGTCTGGCTCTGTACCAGTCTCTGTGCTGGGCAGTGTTGGGGTACAGAGATGAAGCCAGCACCATGCCTACCCTCCAGGGGCTGTAAGTCAAGGGGAAGACAGACACAGAATCACAGTTCGGTGGGATACAGCTGTAATGGAGGGGAGACTCTTGGAGGATCCAACAATCAAGGAGGATGAGCAAGAGCCCACCTGGCAGAGAAGAGCCCACAGTTAGAGGTGGAGTGTCTGAGAGGGTGGGGTCAGTTCTGAGAACCAAAGGTGAGACATGGTAAAGCCTGGAATTAGAGGGTAAGTGAAGATCTGTCTCTTAAGGGGCTTCAAATGCCACACCTGGGCTCTGACTGCAGTGGGGAGCCACTGAAAGTTATTCAGCAAAGTCAGTGTCCCAGCAGAGCTGTGTTTTAGGGAGATGCCTCCAGTAGGAGCTGGGAGTGTGGACTGAGGCCCCAGAGGATGCAGGGCCTGCCTTTGCTCCCTCTGGGGAAAGGGAATACGATCCCGGACACTGGGGCCACTCTCTGAGGACGATTGTAAGTGCAGGCCTCTGCAGAGGGTCTGGTGGTAATGCAGGGGGAGGGGGATCACTTACCTGTTATAAGATATGCTTCCCTCTGAAAGGGATAAATGTCTTCCTAGATCAGAGGCCAAGAGGGCAGGTACCACGTCAGTGTTCCCTGGTATGATCTCTAGGCCTGAGGCTGCAGGTCATCACCCTGCTTAGTTTGTTCCAGGACTGAGAAGCCACCTCAGAAATGTTATCCTCTTGTTTAAATGCATGTTGTGCAGTCAACCAACAAACACTTATTTAGGGCAGACCAGGTTTTTGTTTGTTCATTTGCTTGCTTACTTTTTGCTTTATTCTATTCAACCACAGATTCTCCTAGGATGGGGAGTGAGGGGACCTGCATGGGCAAAGGCTCAGAGGTCGAAGTGAGTTTGGAGTAAGTTGAAGAGGAGGTTAAGGATGTTTTCATTTAAATCTCTGTAGGCTTGGGTTGGAGTTCTCTTTCTCTCAGTGAACAGTTGGGAGATGTAGAAACACATTTCTTTGTGTCCACCCCACATTTTTGTCATTTAAGAACAAAGTTTGTGTCATTAGGCTACACGCCTGATGACATGTAGACCAAGGCCCTGTCATTGTGTTGGCATCCTACAGGGGAGAGATAGTCAGCACACAGGAATTCAAATAATTACGATGGGCTATCTCTTCATCTTGATAACAATCCATGAAGTAAGAACTGTAATTATCTCCATTTCACAGTTGAGTAAGCTGAGATGCAGAGAAGGTAAGTCGCTTGCTCAAGGTCACACAGTTTGGAAGCAGAGTAACTGGGCTTTGAACCCAGATCCTCTGTATTCACAAACCCTGTTTTTATCCACTACAGCAGTGCTTTGTCCTTTACATATCTCTGAAGCTAAGTCAGTTAACCCCAAATTATGCTCAATTCATCTCTTTCTCTTTTCTTTTCTTTTCTTTTTTTTTTTTTTTTTGAGGCCTTTCTAAAACACACATCTCAAAAGACCTTCCCATGAATTCTGGAGAGGCCTGTGCATTCTGAGGAGTCTACTTTGCTGGTGGGTTTCTCACGTATTTTCCCCTGATATCTGCTTTTCCGAGTAGCCCTCCCTGGAGTCTAATCCTTCCCCTCCTAATTCACCTTCACTGTCTGTAAGTCCTTTTCCTACTTGATCTTTGCCACACCCTTTTGAGAGTTGGTGGCTTGAAGGCCATTTGACAGAGAAAGTGACCAGGGCACAAAGATGTGAGGACAGTGACAATAATAAAGTTGCAGCAGCTAAAATGTATGCAGGGCTTTCTTATAGGTAGTAGATACTGTTATTGCTGTTGTTCCCATTTAGCAGATGGTAAAACTGAGGCACCGATCTTTAGAGCAACTCATCCCAGTTCACAGCTAGTAAGAGGTGGAACTGAGGTTCAAACACAGGAAGTCTGGCTCCGGAATCCACACTCTGAACCGTTTCACTCAGCTGCCGAACATCTGGCTCATGGGGAGAGGGGCGGAAGCACATAGCAAATATTTGGGCATGACTTGATTGGCATACTGCTCCCTACTTCTGCTTCATTGGTGGCTGCCTCTTTCCTTCCATCTCAACCTAGGGTTTCGGACTGCCCTGGCCACAACAGAATCCTGCGGGTTTCATGCTGCAGGGGTTGGTTTTAAGTGCTGTTAGTCTTGAGAGGATGTGTGTGTGTGTGTGTGTGTGTGTGTGTGTGTGTGTGTGTGTCCTTGGTGTGCCACAAGCAGGTTTGCTGAGATTCCTTGTAGCGTGTGCCTGGGGAAACCTAGCACATCAGCGTGCTCTCTGACTCCCTGCAGCCTCCTTCGTTTGAGGAGGAAGTCTTTCTTGACTGTGTGTTCCTCCCATCCCTGGATGGCAGCTGACTGTAGAGTTTTCATCTTAGAGACAGAGAGAAGTGGCCTTTCAAAATAATTTGAGCCTTTAGGAAACTCTGGGTTGTTGTTTTTTAAACTAAGCCATGTAGGAATGACAGCGAAGGAATTCACCATCCTGCCTGAGACTGTTTTTTCCTCTTTGAAGAAATATGGGGGGTTTTTTTAGCTACTGGAGTGACTCTTAATTATTCTAAATTGACAGCCTCTCACTCTACAACTGTGATATGGGTCATGCTAATTAAAAAAAAATGTTTTTAAGAACTTGTTTCAAAGCCTTGGCACAGCCGTGGGCAAACTATGACCCGCGGGCCGGATTCGGCCCGTTTGAAATGAATAAAACTAAAAAAAAAAAAAAAGACCGTACCCTTTTATGTAATGATGTTTACTTTGAATTTATATTAGTTCACACAAACACTCCATCCATGCTTTTGTTCCGGCCCTCTGGTCCAGTTTAAGAACCCATTGTGGCCCTCGAGTCAAAAAGTTTGCCCACCCCTGCCTTGGCATCTCTCTCGAGGTAATGAGAGACACCTTGGAGACCTGCAAAATATAAATGTGCATGATATAAATGATAAACTTTATTTACTCAGCAGACATTTCTTGGGTGTCTACACTGTGCATGATGTGGGACTTACAGTGATGTTCAGACCTACATAGTCCCTGCCTTAATGGAACTTGGGTGCCATACAGGGAGAAGACAATGCACCAGTAAATCAAGTAGATCATTTCAGATAGTTGTGAGTGCCCAGGAGCATATGGCACAAGGTGATGTGATAGAATGACGGGAGGCTACTTAGCTCAGGTAGTCAGAGAGGCCATCTCTGAAGAGGAGGCCTTGGAGCTGAGAGTGCAGTGACAAGCAGGCAGCTTTGCAAAGATCTGAGGGGAGAGCATCCTGGGCAGATGGTACAGTCAATGCAAATGCGTCAAGTTGGGAATGAGCTTGGTGAGTTCAAGGAGCAGCAAGGAAGAGGACATAAGTAGGAGATGAGGTCAGAGAACTGGGCAGAGGCCATTTACGTAAAGCCTTGTAGGCCAATCAAAGAGCTTGGATTTTATTCTATTAAGTAGACTACATTTTTGTTAATTAATAAATGATGTTTGACTCCATGAAAGGTGATAGATTATGGTTTATTTTATTGTTTTGCTATGAAAAAAAAATTTTCAAACATCAGGTAAACATAATTTTGATTAAGGTATGCAGGTTCTCTTTTTATTGTAGTTTTATGTTATTTTTATCTTTTTTATTATTGTTTAAAGTATTACATATAGTATTACATATGTCTCCTTTTTCCACCATTAACCTCCCCCAGCCACCCCCACCCCCCAGCACATGCCCTCACTCCCTAGTGTCTGTGTTCATTGGTCATGCTTATATGCATGCATGCATACATGCCCTTTGGTTGATCTCTTACCCCTCACCCCCACCCCCACCCCCGACCACCCTCCCCTGCCTTATGTAGGTTCTCTTTAAATGAGTCATGGCAGCTTGATGTAATGATCACAGGGTTCAAGTTTCAGCTCTAAAGATTTCCTAGCTGTGTGACCTTCGGCAGGCCATCTACTATTCCTGAGCCTCTGTTTCCTTATCTGCACAGTATGGTAATATGTATAAACTGCCAGGTGTTATGTCACTGAAAATATGTATTAGTCCATTGAAAATTCTCCTCTAAGACACCCCTTACTAATTAGGACCTTAGATTGCACCTAGGGGAGGAGATGCTTACTGGAGTGTTAAGAAAAGGTCTTGAATTACCTCAAATGGGCGTGGTGTGTAGAGGGGTGATATCTAAGAAGAGTATCTAACTAACACCCCAGCTTATGCCTTCATGACCTCCACCACCCCTCCTTCCCCCAAAGGCTCCCGACACCTGACAGTGCCCTGTACCTAAAGACCAACTTATAGCAGAAGATGTCAACCCTACAATGGCTTCCTGGTTAGAGTGGGAGGGATCTGTCCAGGACGGGCCTATGAGAGCCTTGGAGTGTACTGAGATCAAAATCCTGGAGCCAATCAGCACAAGGACTCTGGGAGCTCTCCAGGGTCCTGGCAAGTGGGGAAATCCCAGAACATTTCAGTCACCTCAACTCCAGTTGCATTGTCTTAAATGAATTGTGGTTACCACAGCTGGACCAAGAATGAGTGTTTGGAAAAGGAACCACATTCAGGATCATGCAGACCTGGGCACAGACAATAGGGTGGCAAGGGCCTGGAGCAGGGTGGGAACCAGGTGGAGGGGAGCTTTGGGGGGAAAAAGAGGGACATATGATGTAATAATCTCAACAATAAAGATGAATTAAAAAAATATATCTAACCAGCCTTGGCTGGGTGGCTCAGTTGGTTGAAGTGTTGTCCCATGCACCAAAAGGTAGTGGGTTCCATCCCCGGTCAAGGCACTTACGGAGGCAGCTGATCAATATTTCTCTTTCATATAGATATTACTCTCTCTCCCTTCCTTTCTCTATAAAAAATCAATTAAAACGTATTTTAAAAATCGCTAACCGGATGATGACCTTATCCACTTAAACCTCCATTTCCTCATCGATAAAATGGGAATGGTGATGCCTGTTTCTTATTGGCTGTATGAGTTAACGAGCTTAAGCATTAAAAGAACCTAATGCAACGTCAGACAAATATAGATGCTCGTTAAATAGATGTTTCTCTCCCCAGGTAGAGATCTCTCAGAGAAGCCTGTTCTGGGCCAGAGTATTGGTTATAAGAGTATGGACTCTGGGGTCCCTCAAACCTAGTATAAATTGCAGCTTTGTTTCCTCCTGGATGTGTGAGTGACTAAACCATTATTGGTCTCAGTTTCCTCACCTGTAAAATAGGGTGAGTCCTGAATAATTAATAGGGTCTAATAGCTAGAATTTGGTAAGTACCCAACGAAGACTTGTGATTTGTATTGAGTTTTTATGTCACCTTCCTTTCCTTCTCTCTTCTAAATAGAGGTGAATTTGGAACCCACCTCTAACCTGACAGCAGGTCATTGATGTTTCTCTGAACCCCATTAAGAGGGGGAAGACAGTAAATGGCAGCAAATGAACATGCTCCATTGTGACCGTGTGAAAGGAAATGAAACCTGAGTTGTTTGAGTTGAGCAGATATTACCACCAGAGGAACACCATCAGTCTTAGGTGGAGCCTAGGGCACATGACCATCAGTGTTTCATGGACATGTCCCCAAGAAAAATGTGTGTTTTTTTCTTACACCCTTGGAATGTAAGAGGAAAATGTCTGTGAGGTTTGTTACTAAAGTTTCATATTCATTGAGGAAGAAGAATGAAGCTGTGGTCCTTTGAATGCCTAAAACTTTTCCAACAGAAAAGCACAAAGTTGGGATGGGCAGAAACCCTGTGGAACAAAGAGGATAGCACATGGGTGTGAGAAACCACAAGGCTTGACTTTCAATGTCTACTACACCCCTTAGCTAGGCAACATTATTTATGTTTAACTTTTAATTATAGAGAATTTCACACTCTCCCTCCTGGGAACACGCCAGAGCCTTTCCCTTCTCCCTCTTCTTTCTCCACAAACATGTATCTCCTAAATTCTAAGGTACCTCATGAGACTTGCAACCAGGGGAGCAATGGTCAGTGGCAGCTCATCCCAGGCCAATCCTCTGAACCTTCCCCCAAGGCCCCCTTTTCTCTGACTCTCCACTGAGCTGACAGCAGTCCCACCTTGGCTCACTTCTTTCTCATGACGTATCTAGAAAGCCAAAGCAGCCCTGCCTAGTCTTTCTCCTGTTTCTTCTTCTGTCCTAGGCCCTCCTTGTTTCACTGTCCCCAGCTTCAATAAACGTACTCTCGAAAACACCTGGAAAAGAAAAAATATAAAGCCCCATGTACTCAATACCCAGCTTCAATAATAATCAACCATTGGTTAATCTTGTTTCACCTCTCCTCCATCCTTGTCCCTTCCTCTTGTATTGTAGTGAGGCAAATCAGCTGGGTGCAGTAAGTATTCACCTCTGTGAGCCCAGTTTCCTAAGCTGTCAATTGGGGTGATAGTAACATAACAGGGTGTCTTGGAAAATAAAGGAAGAGCATAATGAAGTCCTAACAGTGGTTGTCCTCAGGGCCTGTGAGTGCCCTTGTCTTCCCAGCCTCCCACCTAGTTGAACCTTAAACCAGTGCAAACTGGGGCCTCAGACCTCCTTCTCCATGTTGAAGTTCTCTGACCTGCCTCCTACTCAGACCTGAATTCTGCATGTAGACCTTCTGGAACTAGGCCTCCATCATTCTATTTGCTTCTCACCTTTGGGAATTGAAGTTGCCTCTCAATCCTCTGGTCTGTCTTGATCCAGGGCTGATGAAAATGCTATGGAATTGAAAGTCGGGAATTTCTATCACACTAGTTAAATGGCTTTCACCAGCGCAGACCTCAGCTTCTTCATCTGGAATAGTACCAACTTCATGTTAGGAAAATTTAAGCGATGAGTACTTTTGCAAAGCTAATATTTGTTATTCACTCACTTTGGAGTAAGCATTGTGGAAAGGGATTGTAGCCATCAAGGAATACAGAGAAATGGAGCAAAAGGAGATACCTGATATCAAGAGAAGTTGTGTTTAAAGATGGGAGAGAGCACAGTGTGCTTGGAATCAGTAGAGAGGATCCAAGAAGAATGATTCAGGGGAGAGAGGCAGGGGTAGCCACTGGAATTAGCTCTTGTGTGACTTCAGTGTCAGTGGGCCTTCAGTCACAGAGGCTTTAGTGATCAGCTGATGTGTGACCCTTATCCTTAAATCTTTGGGGCCATTGAAGGGCTTTGAGAAGGGAAGGTGACATGATCATGCCTGCTAGGTGGGGGACAGATGGTGAGGGCAAGACAGTTTGAAGAGGCCCATCAGTGGGGGTTTGGGGAATATTCAATCGAAGGAGACCGTTTGCTCCTTACTGAATCCCCAGTGCCTGGCACACCCTCTGGAGGGATTCAGTTAAATATTCAACGAAGGAGCATCTGCAGTGCTTCTGGGACATCTGCTGGAGAAGTTCATGCATGGTGGGAAGCACAGGTGTTCTTTTCAGGAGAATGTGTTGACTTGGGGGTCGCCGGCACTGTGGTTCAGCTGTGGGAGGGAGAGGATTTATCTGATGAAGTATATCTAGCCAGGACTTGTAAACTCATATGCCTATAGGGACCGAGCACATTGTGTAAATACAGATGTAATTACAGCAGAGAGTTGTAATGCAACAGGGAGTGGTAGAGACTGTGGCAAACTGGTGACACATGCCCTCTCAAAAGCTCAGCAGCTACTCGGCCCCAGCTCATCATTGCCTGCAGACCCAGTGTTGCCAGATTTTTCAAGAGGATACAGAAGTTTAGATTTTTTCTTTCTAATACTACAGCCTGGTAGCCTCTTCATTTTTTTTTAAATATGTTTTTCTTATTGATTTCAAAGAAGGGAAAGGAGAGGAACAGAAAGATAGAAACATCAATGATGAAACAGAATTACTGATTGGCTGCCTCCTGCATGACCCCTTCTGGGGTTTGAGCCTGCAATCCAGGCATGTGCCCTGACTGGGAATCAAACCATGACCTCCTAGTTCATGGGTCGCCTCTCAACCAGAGCCACACTGGCTAGACCAGAAGTTTAGATTTTTATGTGAACTTACCCATCCTTTAAACCAAAGTGATACATAGAAATATAATTCAAGCCACATGGGTAATTTAAATTTTTCCAGTAGTTACATTAAGGAAGTTAAGCTGCCTTGGCCAATTTGGCTAAGTGGATAGAGCATCAGCCCTCAGACTGAAGGGTTCTGGATTTGATTCCGGTCAAGGGCACGAAACTCGGTTGCAGGCTATGTCCTCAGCCCTGGTCAGGGCACTGCAGGAGGCAACCAATCAATGTGTCTCTCTCACAGTGATGTTTCTCTCTGTCTCTCTCTCTCTCTCTCTCTCTCTCTCTCTCACCCTCCCTTCCACTCTCTCTAAAAATCAATGGAAAAATATCCTCAAGTGAGAATTAACAAAAAAAAGGAAGAAATTGAATTTTATTTTGATACATTTTATTTAACCAAATATATCCAAAGTATTATTTCAACATGTAATTAACAAGACAAAACAAAAAGGGGGAAGACATTTCTATCCTCTTTTTTTCACACTGTCTTTAAAACCCGGTATGTATTTTACTAAAGCACAGCTCAGGTGGGACTAGTCACATTTCAAGTGCTTAGTGCAGCGGTTCTCAACCTGTGGGTCGCGACCCCTTTGGGGGTCGAACGACCCTTTCCCAGGGGTCGCCTAAGACCATTGGAAAACACATATATAATTACATATTGTTTTTGTGATTAATCACTATGCTTTAATTATGTTCAATTTGTAACAATGAAAATACATCCTGCATATCAGATATTTACATTATGATTCAGAACAGTAGCAACATTACAGTTATGAAGTAGCAATGAAAATAATTTTATGGTTGGGGGTCACCACAACATGAGGAACTGTATTAAAGGGTTGCAGCATCAGGAAGGTTGAGAACCACTGGCTTAGTGGCTGTAATTGTTTTAGAGCACAGTGAGGGTCAAACAGAAGAGGGCTCTACGCATTGGTGCCCAGCTTGCTGGTGCTGGAATGGAGTAACTTGCCCAGAGCCTGTACTTGCTCAACCCTCCTGCTCTGGCATTTCTGCACTCAGGCCTGGCTGGCACCCCTCCCACTTCCCCTCCCCATGCTGAGTTGTCTGCCAGGGGAGACACCAGGGATAATGAGGCATTTTTGAATCTTCAGCAGGAAACTCTACTTGTCTGGTGTCACCACTCCACAGCTTGTGCAGTGTGGACACCAGGAGGGGTATCCAGGAGCCAAACCTTCATGTCAGTGGACATGGCCAGCTGGTTTGAAACCTGATCCCCAGTCCCTGAGTCTAAGGCATGTGCACAGTCTAAGGGCACATGCTGCAGACCCTCTTTCCGGATGCCAGCGCTGTGAGCACAGCTGCCTTCCCCTCAGCTTCAGCAACTTCACCTGGGGAGAAGGGCACATGGGGGCTCCACACAAATGAACTGACAGAATCCATAGCTCCCACGACCCTGGTAAGCTGCTGAGGAAAGCAAATGATAATGAAGAGACAGAGTAGATTCAAGAGCATCTCTGCCTCCCTCCCTACAACAGGGTGGAAAAGGTCGGGCTCCCAAGCAGGAGGAGGTGAGGACACACCAGCCCTGGGCAGTCCAGGGAAGGAAGGATTGGTTGGAAGTGGTCCTAGAGCTTTGAGCAAACCAAGGACATTTTAGAAGTCCCCCCCCCTATTTTTATTAAGGTTAATTTTCATACAGTAAAAGTAACCTCTTTTAATGTACAGTTCTGTGAGTTTTCACAAATGCATACCATTGTGTAACCACCATTCTAATCAAGATATAAAGCAGTTTCATCACCCCAAAAAATTATCCCCTGTCACTTGGCAGTCATTTCTTCCCTCCCTCCAATCTCTGGCCACCATTGATCTATAGATTCGCCTTTTCCATAACACCATATTGATGTAATCAAACACTATGTAGCTTCTTTCACTCACCATAGTGCACTTGAGATTCTGTACATATATCAGTAATTTGTTCCTTTTCATTGTTGAGTAGTATTCCATTATAAAGATGCCCCAGAGTTTGTTTATTCTGTCATTTAATCATTGATTGAGAGGCATTAGGGTTGTTTTCAGGTCTGGGTAATTATTAATAAAGCCACTTTATTTTCATATGAACATAAGTTTTTATTTCTTCTGGATGAACACTTAGGAGTGGGATTGCTGGGTTATATGAGCTGATATTTAATTTTACATGAAACTGCCCAACTCTTTTTCTGGAGTGGGTGCCCCATTTTGCATCCCCACCAGCAATGAATGAGAGTCCCAGTTGCTTCACATCCTCACCAGAACTTAGTATTGTAATCACTTTTATTTTTAAGCCATTTTGATGTGTTGGGGGGTATTACTAAGTACCTCCTAAGTGTTAGGCACTGAGTTAAGTGCTCTACCCACATTATCTCACCAAATGTTGGGTCTGTGATACCATTTTGCAGGTTTGGAAACTGAGGCCTAGAGAAGTCTCTGAGGTCCCTCAGGATAAGGACTGGCCCAGAGCATAGAATCACAACTGTCTGATTTGAAGCTGAGCCTTTCCCCAGGACCATCCTGAGCGGTCGTGCCCAATGTGGGGATGAGGTCACCCCACAGGAAAACCGGATTAAGCACAGACTCGCCTCTCCCTCTGCTTTAGCACAACTCTCATGACAGTCATTTCTTAGCCTGTCTGCCTCTGTTGAGGGTCTGTCAGCTTTTGAGGGACTGTGCCATAGTCAGCTATATATCTCCAGGCCTGGGTCAGACCCAGCCAAAGAGCCAACCAGCAAGTGTAGGAGCTCCTGCCGCAAGACTGACTCCCAGGCTGGCCCCTGAGGGCTTCTATCTTTCTCTGCATTCCAACAGCCTTTCTGGGCCACTGGTCTTATCCCCTAAAGAGGGAGCTACTGAGAAGATGGGGCAAGAAGTCAGGAGGACCAGGTCAGGCGTGGACAGTTCTGTCAGCCCTGACCCACGCCAGCCCCCCAGGTCCTCTCAAGGACTGGCTTCTCAAAACCAGGTGCACAATCCCCCTCTCCAGTCTGGGCTTTCTTTCCTCATGCCTAGAAGAGAAGTCAGGATCTGGGAAACTTCCTACTACCTCCCAATTCCTCCTAAAATTTAATATACAGGCGCATGAGGCATTGCCAGCAATGGACAACTCTGGGAATCCATGTAGACTTGAAATATAGAAGGGAAGATTATTTCCAGTTGGATCTACATCTAGTTCTTTTCTTCTTAACAGTAATTTCTATTTTTGATTGTCATGACTAGGGAGGAGCTACTGACATCCAGTGGGTAAAGGCCAATGTACATGGCAACCCCCACAAAAGAATTATGCAGCCCAAAATGTCCACAGTGCCATGGCTAAGAATCCTGCCATAGTCAAAGAGTTCATAAGAGCCCAGTGCTTAGCACAGCTCCTGGAATACAATGAATATGCAATATGCCATTTGTGAATAAGTGAGCATGTGAAAAGACACATACGTCTGTGATAAGGAAAATCTGGCAGAGAATGAGTAATGTAGCAGTGGCATGGTGGGATTACTAAAGGTTCTTATTTTCCTCTCTGCTTATCTATATTTTTAAAAATTCTCCCACTATGAATTTATATTGCTTCTATAATTAAAACTTAAGCCTTAGCCGGTTTTGCTCAGTGGTTAAAGCGTCAGCCCTAGGACTGAAGGGTCACAGGTTCAATTCCAGTCAAGGGCACGTATCTGGGTTGCCAGCTCAATCCCTGGCCCTGGTCAGGGCATGTGCCGGAGGCGACCAATCAATGTGTCTTTCTCACATCAATGTTTCTCTCTATCTCTCCTCCTTTCTTCCACTACCTCTGAAAAATCAGCGGGGGAAAAAAATCCTCCAGTGAAGATTAACAAAAAACCCACAAAACTTTATTTAAGGAAGAAAAAGAATAGTTATAAAATGTGTATTGAATATACACAGTAATTAAATTCATTCACTTATTTAACCAATATGTATTGATCCCTCACTACATACCAGGCATGGTTCTAGAAACTGGGGACACATAAGTGGGAGGGGGCGGGGGGAATGAAGTTGCCCTCTTAAAGATTATGTTCTAGCAGAAAGAGACAACAAAGAGCTAAACAAATAAATGTATGGTATTTATAATACAACAGAATGGCGAGTGGTACCAAGTGCTACGAGGAAAACTGAAACAGGGCTAGGGGAAGAGTGTGATGAAGAGCTGATCAGAGGAGACCTCTGAGGAGGTGACTTTTGAGTAGGGACCTGAACGCTGCTGGTGAGCAGAACATGACATGATGAATGAATCAAATGTGGATGTCATGTGTGTTTAAAGCAAGATATGCACCACCCTTCTCTGGAAGGTCTCTCTCCGTCAAGCTTTGAGAAATGGCAGGGATTCTTATTTTGGAAATGCAATCTATCAAGATGCTCCCTCTGACACCTCTGAGAAGAGGCTGATGGTGTGTTTCTAAGCAGTGCCTTCCTTCCTCTGAGGAGGACAGAGAGGATGCACTGGCATGCAAGGTATGGACTTTCAAAGATGGAGAAAAGGTTCTTTCGAGGAACCTCACAGGTCCTCTTTCGAGGGAGGCAGTGTAGAGTTCAACTCTCAACACTTGCCTGCTGTGTGATTTGGGGCAGGTTGCTTAAACTCTCTGAGCCTCAGCTTTCTTACCTGCAAAATGGCAACACTAACACATGCCCCACTGGAGTGATGGAGACTCAGATGAGATGATACAATGCAGTGGGTATACCTGTGGGTTTGCTGAATGAAAAAAAGATGCAGAATCTCTCTCTCTCTGAATCTCCAGTCTAGAGAGGAGAAATAGAGTGATGGTTGTCAACTCGGGGAGTGAATCAAAGACCTGCAAAGCCTCTGCAACTCTCAGGCATGGGCGCTCGCAGTAAGCTCTGCAGCACCTCTGGCTCTTACTTCTTTGTCCCTAGAGCTCGGGTCCCAAAGAAACCAGTGACCCCAAAACTAAGGGTTTCTCCCTGGACCTGGTTGCCACACGATTCTGCTTTGGAATGGGAAAAGGTATTTTTAAATGTTCTTGCAAGTGCCTAAGTGTGTCCTGTTAAAAATAAGGTTTGTGTTCATTGAAATGCTGTTCAGGTTCACCACTCTGCCGCAGTGTTTAAATTAACCACATTGTGCACCAAGCGAATTCCAAACAGCGTGTGAATCATTTGAGTCAAAAAAGTTGGGACCTGCTATTTGCTAAAGTTGGATCTTATTTGTGTTCTGTATTTACCTAACACGCTCTTTTATAGCACGAACTCTGTGCCAGGCACTGTTCGATGTGCTTTGCAAATATCAGTACCTTTAACCCTCACACTAGCCCATGGTGCTTCCAATTTTACAGTTGAGGAAATCAAGGCAGTGAGTTAAATTACCCAGATTCCTACAGCGTGCCATTGGGGGTTTTTGCCAACATTTTGGCCACAGGGAAACCTTGCTTATAACCTCCCTGCCAAAAGCCGCCCAACTTTCCCTTGTGTCCTTTTTAGGAAATTAGGAATTCCTTGCAATGCCTAGGTACAGCATTTCCTGCAGCATTCCCTCCTTCACCTGCCTGTGGACTTGGCAGCCTTTTGGAGTCCTGCAGATAAATCACCTATATGCGTTATTTTAAGTGTTCTTTTGTGGTTCCCCATCACCCCGGCTTTCAGCCAGCCTTCCCCAGCTGGCTCGTGCCCCTGCTTTGTCCCAGTTCCCTGGCCCAGGCTTCCAGATTTCCTTATGTGCTCTTCCAGATCTCTGACCTCCCCCCTCCAGCTAAATCTCCTCTCCCTGAATGACTCAGCTCCGTTTCTGCCTCTTCCAAGAGCCTTCTGGGCTCTGCTGGCCCCATTTACCCTCATCTACAGAATTTACCTTGTGCTTCCAGAATCTACTTGCAACATGCAAGCTAGTCCTGTTGTGCTTTTCCTGTGTTTGCAGTTAGAGACTGTTCCTGGAATGGAATGTGGGACATTGGTGAATTCAAATCCCAGCTCTGCCACTTACTTGTATGACCTTGGGCAGGTCCCTTTATCTCTGAGCCTCCATTTTCATATCCATAAAATGGGCATAACAGTAGTTTCCAAGCTCCTATACTGTTGTTGTGAAGATGTGAAAAATAATGATGTAAAATCTCATAGATGGTCTGCACTTAATCTATGGCAGAGGTCAGCCAACTTTTTCTGTAAAGGGCCAGATAATAAATATTTTAGTCTTTGCAGATTGGACAATTTCTGTCACAACTTTTCAGCTCTGTTGTAGTGTGTAAAAAACCATAGATAATACATAAACAAGTGACTGTGACTGTGTTCAAATAAAACTTTATTTACAAACACAGATGGAAGCCAGATTTGGCCCACAAGCTATATTGTTTGCTGACACCTGGTCAAGAGCAGCCTTTGTTATGATTGTCTCTGAAATGCTGTAGAAGATCAGAAGAGCGAAAGCTCCCACTCTCCTGACAGACATGACAGTGAAGAGCAAGGCATGGGAGCAAGCAGGCAGGGAGCAGGGAGCGGGGAGTCAGGGAGCAGGTGTGCTGAGGACTGGGATGAGACCCACAGATAAAGAAGCAGAGGGTGGGGGAGGGGCTCAATGTAGAGCATGTGTGCAGTGGTATCATGAGAGGGGGCCTGGAGATATCCGTTCAGGCCAGGTCAGGCTGACCTTAAATGCCACACTCATTCACAGAATCACCAGTTCCCTCATGTAACAAGTATCGACTGAGTACCTACTAAGTGCCATGCTTTGTGCTGTGTGCTGAGGCCACAGGAGAGCAAGACACACAAAAACCTGGCCTCATAAGAACTTAGGTTCCCTCGGAGGAACTGAGGTCCAGGAAGGCTAATGACTCCCCTGGGGTCACATAGCCATCCTTTGGCTCAGTGCATTCCAAAGTTATTGTTGTTGCAGTGAGATAAGCACAGGACTCAGCTTCACAGTGACCTGGACTTGATCTCACTTCCCCTGCCAGGCATTCCTGTCACCTCTGTGAGCCTCAGTTTCCCTGTAGGCAATATGAGGCCCATGATCCACACTCCCCCATTGATGCAGGATGGTTGGGACCTCAGCCTGTCCTTGCTGTCAGAGACCCTGTGTCATGGCTTCACGAGTGCCCTGATGCCTCCCTGTGACCAGAACTCCTACCTGCTAGAGAGCATTAGCAACGTACTGAAGCTAAATGGAGTGACTTGTGCTATGATTAAGGAAGGGCATGGGGAGGGATGGCACTTTGGGGCAGACTTTCTGGGTCTCCTTCTGGGAGCATCCCAGAGTGAAGAGCAGCTGCACAGATACCCACCTTGGCCACCTGGATGGCAAGCCCCATTCCATGTGCCTTCAAGAGGAGCCCCTCCTTATTCCCATTTTACAGAGCAAGAAACCAAAGCCTGAGAGAATGAGAGATACTCCCCGACTAGATTGCAGTTTAACTGTAGTGATCACTGAGAGTCCACTAGGAGCTGGGCACTTTCCCTTCTGTAATGTAATTCTCAGAGCACCCCTGTGAGGTGGGGATGACCCTTCCCATCTCTTTCACTCTCTGAGTAAGATTGCACAGTAACATGAAGAAAGCTGACATGTAGCTGGATAGATTTTTCCTCTGTTTATACCTATGTGACCACCACCCAGATTCAGTTATAACACATTCCCAGGGGGCTCCCCCATGCCCCTTTCCCATGATTTTCCCCTTCACCTACCCAGAGGCAACCACTACTTGGACTTTATCACCACAGACTTGTTCTGCCTGCTCTTGAACCTGTATCAGTAGAATCAGATGCTATATTCTTTCTTGTGTCTGGATTCTTTTGCTTGCCGCGTCTCTAAGATTCACCCCTGTTGTTAGGGGCCTCCATGGTCCATTCTATTTCAGTGCTATGTAGTATTCCTTTGCATGATTGCATCACAAGTTCTTCTGTTCTCCTGTGGGTGGGTGGATGTTTAGGATGTTTCTAGGTTTAAGTCTCTGTGAATGTTCATGTCAAGTCTTTAGACATATATTTTCATCTCTCTTATTCAGAGTAGGATTGTTAGCCATTGGGTAGGTATAAGTTTAGCTCCCCCAGAAACTGCCAAACCTTTTTCCAGAATGGCCATTTCATTTCCTGCTCCCACCAGCAATTTATGAGAGTTCCTGTTGTGCCATGTCCTCATCAACTCTTGGTACAATCGTTTTCATTTCAGTCATGCTGGCGAGGGTATAATTATACCCATTTCATGGAAGCAGGAACCGAGGCTCAGAGATGCTAGGCCACTTGCCCCAGACCACATGGCTACTGATGTCAGAGCAGAGATTCAGGTTCTATAAGATTCTGAATTCTGGGACTGTGTCACAGCCAAAATTCAAGACATGGAGCTCAGAACAGAATCAGAATGGCAGAGGTGCTTGTAAATGTTTTCTGAAAATGAAGCAGATGGTTGAAAATCAGAGCATTAGTCAAGTGGCAGTGACAAGCCATGCCAGTGCTCATCCCCCCATGGCATAGTGCCTTGGGTCCCCTCCAATATCCCCAGGACGAGCCCAGGCTCCCTGGTAACCCTGCTCTCCCAGGCCACTTTGCCAGCAATGAGTCGCCATGGGCTTGCCAGGAAAGACTGTTCTTTGGGGGGCTGGCAGGACACAGTCTCCATTCTGCAGCCCAGGGCCCTCTCAGAGCCCCACCTCAGGGGCTCTGCTGTGCCCAAAGGCACTGATTGTTCCTCTCAGGAAAACAACCCATCTGAGGTTGGGAGATTAATGGTTCTTCTGGGACTGTCGGACATGGACATTCCTGGTTGGCTCTGGCTTAGCCTCGAATTTCCAGAGCCTGTGTTCCCCTGCGTGTGCCTTGGGAATTACGGCTGGGGCTTCGGACACTAATAGCCCAAGATCCTAGACCAACTCTACTACTGTCTTGCTGGGTGACACCAGGAAAGTCACCTTCCCCCTCTGAGCTCCTGTCACTGTGCATAACATGGAGACACTGGCTGAGAAGAAGCTGGGGCTTGAAGGCCTCCCTCAGGATTCCCTATGGCAACTGGGTAGTTTTGACGCAACTGTGGACCACCCAGGCCAAGTTCTAATGTGCATATGATTCTCCTGGGGGTCTTGTTAAGTGCAGATTCTGACTCAGTGAGTCTGGGCTCGGGTATGAAATCCTGGAGTTCTATCAAGCTCCTGGGCTATGCTGATGCTGCTATTCTAAGGACCACACTTAGGGTAGCCACAGCCTAGGCACCCCTCCCCCCAATCCAATCTTTTAGTCACCTTTTCCAAAACTTAGATTTATCCTAACCAGTATCATAGATGAACTACTGGTTTGAGGTACCAGGCATATTTTTTGCCAAACACACAATAAAATGAACACATTAACTATTGACATAAGGATGGTTTCCCAGGTTACACCAAGCTCATCTCCCTGGCCAGTTCTTTAAATGGACTCTGGCCCTTTAATCATTCTGGTTGAAATTAGCCTGGGTAACGAGGGGAGATCCAGTCAGGAACACCCATGCCCATGTGGAGGACATTCTGCCAAGAGTGCAGCAAGACCTCCTCAGTTCCTGCCTTTTCTTCAGGTCTCCACTCAAGGAAGTCATCAGAGCGTCTTGGGCACCTCTGGAGGCTGGATGCAGTCTGGAGAACTGGGTTTGACACTTTGCTGTGCCAGCAGCTAGCTGTGGGCCTGGGAGGAACACATTACAGTACTCAGGGAACCATCCGTTGTGTGGAGAAAATTAGACAACACACAAAGAGCTTGCTGAGTTGGAATGTGTGCCTTGTGAATAAGGGATGATTTACAATTTTTCTACCTTGTTTGGAACCAAGCACATGCAGTCTATAGAGCCCAGACTTTGTACTGTTTTCAGAAGTTAGATTCTCTCTCAAGTAATCATCCCCCTCTAGGTTATCCTAGAAGGCTATAGGTTTGGGCCAAACAAGCATACGTGGTTTAGTCAGAAATCCAGAGACTCTCTCCTGCCCAGCTTGCCCAGAGACAGCTCACCAACCCCGTAGAAATCCTCCCACCAACCCCCACAAGTACCACTGTTAAGAACAAGGGACTTTTGTGCACCTTCCCCAACTTCCCTACCCCAGATGTGACCTGGCCTGCACCTGCTTCCAGCTAAATCTTCCTCAGTTGGTACCCACAGATCATCCACTTGCTCAAGAACCTTCAGAGCTCCCCACAACTCTGGAACTCTGTGCAGACCCCTCGCCACAGACAAAGCTCCAGCATAACTTTGCAGCGCCCCTGTTCTACACACACACACCCTAATATGAAAAACTTGCTCTCCCCAGAGCATTCTCTGAGCTTGCCCATCTCCAGTTTCTGCTCCTTCTCCCTCCAGATGGACTGTGCCTTTATTCCTTCTCTCAGTTTCCAGCAAGGTATGTCATTCCCAGCTCCCATAGCCACATATGTGTTCTCTGACTTTTACATATGCATACACTAGTATGCACCCATCTTTGACTCAGACTTACACTCACCACTTGTGTGTGGTGTGTGTAGTGGTTCTAGCTCCTGCCAACTATAGAGCTAGTTTTACCTGGCACTAGGACCATACTCAGTGCTTTTTCCAATGACCTTTTATGGTCATTATCTCATTTGAACCACATCTGTCTCTGTTTTCTGATCTGCAAAATAGGTATAATAGCAGGGCCCATAGGCTCAGCCCTCTCCCACCTTCCCGCAGTACACCCTCTGCCCAGCAATTCTGGATTCTGGTTCAGACAGCTTTTGCTGGTGGTGAAGCCTGAGTGGGAGGGTTGGGGAACCTAGCCTGACCCATCTCTTCCCCCTCAGGTACTCCCCATGGAGGACAGGATGCACTGTGAACCCAGGCACTTTGGCTTAGCCAAAGATTCAGAAATGCTGTTGTGTAGTCAGGGGCCTGTGGACATAGGGGCCTGGGTGTGTCCCAGCCCTGCAGGCCCTGAGAGGCAGGCCCAAGAGGCAAGTTAGTTGGCAATAAGAATTGTTCCCACTGTAGACCAGCCAAGTCTCACACCCTCATATCTGCCCCCACTAAGTCTCCCATCCCCACACATCCTCCCCCGTCCCCTCAAGTCTCTCACCCATGAATGATCTGCCCTCTCCTTCCCCACACTGCCAAGACCTGTTTAATCTTTAAAATTAATATTTTAAGCTTTGCCAATTTCCTTACACTCATGACCTAATTTAATCTTTAAAATAGGCAAGTAGTTATTAAATATCTTTTCTCCATTTTATGAAAGTAATATAGGTATAGTGAAACCAAGAGAACATTTAGAAGGTAGAGGTAAGGAAAAATACAAAATACAAACTCATTTCTCAAATAGGAAACTGAGGCACAGATACATAGAGTAATTTATCAACGGTGACCCAGTTGGCAATGCCAGAGCTGAGGCATGGATCAGGTCTGTCTCATTATTTTCTATGATTCCACACTGCCTTGATTTCAAACTGCTTTTTTAAAAAGTAATCAAGCAATGTTATAGAAAGTTTTTTTAAATCAAAGGAAAACTATGGCACTATCATGTTTTGTATTCCCTTATGGCTTTTTCTTTTTTTTTTTTTGCATTCTATTATTACAATATAATTGTGAAGTACAATCAATTTTATATTGTATTTTTTAATTGATTCATTTTTCAGTGTTACTTTCTATAAAACTGGATGTGACCTAAGGTTGGAGTGAGGAAGAGACATTATCCTGCATGCAAAGCACAGGCCCAGCACCTATTAAGTGCTCAGTCAAAATAAACACTATATTGCTGTAGACATTATAATCATGATTTTAAATAGCCATGCCCTAGAACATCGAGTCAATGTACCGCAATTTACTGAACCATTTCTGTGTTACTGGACAATGAGGAAGATTTTAATTTTTTGTTATAAATAACAGTACAATGAGCTGGATTATGGCCTCACATCTGATTCACATGACAGCTTCCAGCATCCAGCAGAATGGCCAAGTTCTCCCCATCAAGGGCACATCAGGGCACACTTGACTCTATACACCTATGTTGAGGAAGAGAAGAGTGAATATGTATTGATCGCCAATGGTGTACCTAGTAGTAGGCCAGATACACTTATACTTGTCTTCCTTAATTCTCACAAGTCCCATTTTACAGGTGAGGAAAACTGAGGCTCAGGCAGAAACACACACATACACACACACACACACACACACACACACACACACAAAGAAATAACCTGCTCTCTATTAGCTAAGACTTGATTAATTATAGTGTTATTTTTCTTAATATGGCACTTTTAAGGGAAAGCAAATAAAACCCAAGAACTAACTCCACATATGTCCAGGAGTAGCTTACCCCTTAACCTTCTCTGTTCCTAGTCCTGACTGGCAAGGACTTGGAGGGCTGGAGGGGGCTCAGTTATGAAAACCTGAAAAGCCCAAGAAAGACAGAATTCCGATGCAGCTTCTGGTCCCCTGAGACAGGAAGATAACCAGAGCGGGGGCGGGGGGGGGGGGGAACACATGGAAGCTGAGTGGGGATGGGACTGGGATTTTGGAACCCCTGCTGTCTTTTCACCTCTGTATCCCTCACTGTGTGTCCTTGGACAAGCCCATTTGTCTCTCTGGTCCTCAGTTTCCCCACTTTTTCAGTGATCCTAGAAGCGACTTCCAGCTCTGAAATTTGATAAAGTGATTTGAGATTTTTAACAGTGAGTTAACTTAAACAAAATGGTTAGAGTTATTTTCCTTCAAGTTCTGTATTACTAAGAAAGTAGAAGAGAGAGTGGGATGGGGAGACAGGGAGCTTTCACAGGTATTGCATATATTTGTGAATTATGGGATATGTTTATACAGTAAACAGAAAAGGCCCCCCATGATCTCATTGACTTCATTGGCTCCCTCCTCCTTCATCCCTAGAGATGAAAGCAGCAGGACCCTTTGACCCTGTCCCTGCCTGGGCTGTGTCCACCCCCTTCCTGCACCAGGCAACCGCCTTTCCGCTTAAGGCCCAGTTTGAATCAAGAGCATGCTCAATTCAGAAAGGTAATAACAGCAAGAAGAGCTAGCATTTGCCAAGTGTGTGCCCTGCATTTGTGTTCCACACATTCTCTCCTTTCATCCTCTCGGGGGGAAGTGCTGCTCTGATGCCCCTTTCACAGGGCAGAGACTAGGTTCAGAAGGGCCAGCACTTGCCAGGCCCCGGTAGATCCTGAATTAGGGCAGTCTGGCTCCAGAGCGTTCTTGCTGGGTGCATGAGGCTCAGAGGAAAGGCAAGCAGTGCTGGAGTGGGGACATGAGGCTTGCAAGCTAGGCCTTTAGGGGGCATCCAGCAGGGCCTGCAGGGGAAGAGGAGCCTGCGCCACGGTGGCTGGAACCCGGCAGTCTCAAGGGGTGGTCTGACGCACTGGGTGAAAATGTGTTGAAGGGCAGCTGAAGATGGGGGCAATGTTAGAGGCCACGTCAAAAGCAGGGTTTGGAGTAAAACTCAACAGAAGAAAGGGTCAATATGGGGAAAGCCCCTTGCCCTGTTTGCTCCGAGAATGCCTACAGCCAGGCAGATGCCCCAGGCAGAGGACTGGGCAATTCTTCTCTAAGGAAACTCACCAGCCCCCAAAGAAACCCCCATGGACACTGCCATGTTAGAGTCTCCTAACGCACAGCCTACCTGAGCCACCTGCAGTGAAGCCCGGCCTGCAGGGATCACTCCCACCCCGCAGAGCTCCCAGTCAGCTGTTTAGTGCTTCTCCCCTAAATGGAAATAGACATCCAGGCTCAGCAAGCATCTGAAGGAAGCAGGGACCAAAACGGAGAAAAAAGAAAGTGGGAGAAAATAGAGATGATGCAGAAAGCAGAAGATAACTTCCCCAAACCACTGTAATTAACATCTCAGAGAGAGAAGGAGGAGATATGCATCCATGAGACAGGCAGGCAATAAAGGGACTATTGGGAGAACAAAAAGAACTCTTGGAAATGAGCTGTTAAAGTCTCTGTTAAAGTCTCAAATGAATATTCCAATAGGATTTGTAAAGGGAGGGGAAGGGAGAAGAGACTGGAAGGATCTGGCTGCTGAATGGATGTTTGGGGAAGAGCTGGTGAGAGACTTCTGGGTTTGAGCAGAGTCCTTATTTGCTGAGCTGGCAACTCACAGGAGAAAAGCAAGTTGTGGGAGGCCAAGAATGGATTCATTCTCAATGAGTTGGGCTGGAAGGCAATCCACCGGCAAAAAAAGCGGAGGGTTGAAACCCTCTGAGAGGAAGCCTGGTGTCTCATAGGGCATCTACTTCAGCCAGCGCTTCTCAAAGGGAACCCACACCCAGCCTCTGAGATACTTGTCAACAACACAGGTTCTTAGCCTGCCAGATCAAAACCTGGGGCGCAGAAATATGCATCTCAACAAGCTCCCCTGGAGTCAGATAAAGGCCAAAGTTCAGGACCCACTGATCTCTGGAGGGAATGGTCCACGGATCCAGGGAAGAACTAGAGAAGTTAGGATAAAAGGAGCGAACAGGAAACACAGGTAGGTTTAAACCCAGGAAAACACTCCACTGGTGTGCTCTGCCATCTCAGTGCAATGAAATTATTACTAATTTCCAAATAGCAACAGCTAGCTCTTCGGTATTCAGTAGCAAAATCACTGATTCAGGAAGCAATTAACATAGAAATTCAATCAATTATTCATTGCATTACTAATGTGTAGCAGTAATCAAATTGGCCTTTTCATATGTATTTTTTCTTTTAATTAACTCTGTCCAAAACTGGAGTAAAGATTCCATGTATAAATGCATTCAGCTAATTTAAAAAAGGAGTGGGGGTGGGGGGAAGCATTTTATCTCCTTATCACTCTTCAAAGAACCCTTTGGCAGGAATTGCTTTGTGCGCTGGTTGATGTCATGCTCACATGCTTTGATATGCATGAGGAATTCCCAAATCCCGTCTGTAGGTACCTGAGATTCCACCATTAGTGATTAGATGAAGCCTGATTGTGGCAGAATAGAAAGAGCACTCGACTAGGAGTCCAGAGACCCAGCTTCCAATTTTAGATGTGCCATTGACTGCCTCTCTGAGCCTCGGTTTCTCCCACTAAGGGGATTAGACACTGCTCAACAGTCTTCCAGCCCTGACATTGTCTCCTCGTATTACCACTGCTAATGCCCCTGAGCCCATTAGTCTGAATGAGTTTATGTCCCTTCTTTTAGGAATTGACCAGAGAGGTCAGGTCCAGTCACCTGGGAGACTTGATGGACCACCATACGCCTCCTCCTGCCTTCTGATAATTGCTAACAATTATCAAGTGCTCCTTATGTGCCAGGCACTAAGTGTTGTTCTTTTTAACTGTGGTAAAATATACATAATGTCAAATTTACCGTTTTATCCATGTTTAAGTGTAGTTTAGTGGCAGTATGTTCACATTGTTGCACAAACATCACCACCTTCCAGCTCCTTGTGAAAGAGTTTTATGTGGATTATTTTCATGGACTCCTCACCACAACTCTGTGAGATAGGGTCTGTTATTATCCCTGTGTATCAGAACCACAGCCATAGCCATTCTATGTAATAAACATCCACAATACTTTAGTCAGATATAACCTAACCACTTCTTTAGCTCAGTATTCTGCAGGCGGGCCAGGGGTCGGCTGATCCAGGCTGGCTTGGTTTGTCTCTGAGCTTCTGCCTGCAGCCAGCAAACTCATTGAGGGGAATGTTCTTCTCATAGTGATGGCAGAGGCACAAGGCGGGCAGATGGAAACCCATAACACCTCTCAAGGTCTAGATCAGCGGTTCTCAACCTGTGGGTCGTGACCCCTTTGGCGGTCGAATGACCCTTTCACAGGGGTCGCCTAAGACCATCCTGCATATCAGATATTTACATTACGATTCTTAACAGTAGCAAAATTACAGTTATGAAGTAGCAACGAAAATAATTTTATGGTTGGGTCACAACATGAGGAACTATATTTAAAGGGCCAGAAGGTTGAGAACCACTGGTCTAGATTCCTATTGGCCAAACTAAGTCACACAGCCAAATGCAAAGCCAATAGAAGGGAAATTGACTGTACTCCCTGAATGAGAATAACAGCAATGTTACTTAGCAAAAGGCATGAATCAGGCAAGATCAAGAATGGGGGCCAATGATGTAAATGGATCTTCTGTAGCTCCATTGTAGAGATTACTCATTCCTACCTCACAGGATCATTTAAAGGAGTGGCCAGGATACCATGGGAAGTCATGCAGGACACCGCTGGGTGCAGAGGAGCCCAGCTCATTTCCTTTAGGTAGGGATTCATCCGAAATGCACTTAAGGGCACACAGCCCTCCATCACAGAGATTTCAACTTTCTTCCACAGTTTACAACTCCCTCCAAAGCTTATAGCTTGGCATTCGGTGCTTCTGGGAGTAGAACTTGAACAGCCCAGCCAAGTTTATCTGGCCCACCCTGCCAGGCTCACAGCACTTGCCACATTGTTCACCACACACCCTGTTTGTGCCTTTGCTCATGTGGACTTCTTCATGGAAACCAGGTCAGGGCTCCCTTCCCCAGGCTGTCTGCCACTAGAGACTCCAGGCAGAGAGCTGGCTTTCATAGCCCATGGCGCCCAAAGCCAGGGGTCACCCACCCCATCTCCTTGCACCCCTGACAAAGGCTTTGTTTCTGACACCACTGGGTAGTCCTCCTGCCCCCAGGCAAGGACCTTTCCCAGCTTCTGCCCATCTCAAGAGAGCTGGAGAAGCCAGGGTGATGGCATTGACCCTGTGGGCACCACATCCATCTTGGGAATATTCTTCTCTTTACCTGGGGTAACCACAGCATGAGGAACTTCCAGAACACCTCCCCCTCCTCAACCCCTAGAGTTTTAGAATTGCTGTTGGAGCAGTTGGAATATGGAGAAATTTCTCTCTTTTCATTTGGGGCCCTAGGTAGATGAAAAATATGAAGTAGGCCAGCTCCCTGACCCAGAATTTTATATTTAAACCTCGCTTTCCATATGTACTTTAGTAATGACAGTGAGAATTTATCTTCATTAAGGAACAAAGGACAGGGTGGGCTCAGGTGGACAAAGTGGGCATGGCAGACAGCAGGAGTGGCCTTTTAGGACTGGATCAAGATGGCAGGATGTTGATGGAGCTGAGAAATCATGGGAAGAAAAGCGATCTGTCCTTGGAAGACACAGGAAGCCCTTTCCTTGTGAAGGGCTGGGCTGGGCTCCAGCGGGGGTCGCCCTGTGCCAGTTTATCACTCCACATGCCAGGGGTTTTCTATGTGTAACTCTTCACCAAGAAGCCTTTGTGTTCACATAATTTTGTCAAGAAAGTGAGGAATCTACCTTCTTACCCTTGCCTTAATTATGGGATAAAATCAGGTGTGATAGTTGACAACTATTTCTTTGTTTTCAAGTACAACTAGGACCCATTACAGCTCTAGCCCAACCTACTGGGAAGACATCGATTTCTTAAAAGCACAAACAATGGACCAAGCTGACCACATGGTCACTAAGCAGAGCGGTGGTCACCTTAGTGATGTGACTTGAAGGCTGCCAGGAAGCTCCCCTGCTGAAAATTGCTCCCACTCACCAAATTGCTGCTGCCTGCAATTCCACCATCAGCATCAAATCATAAAACATCAGGTTGTAATTAGCCTGAGAACCTGTCTACTTCAATGTCCTGGCTCTAAGTACTCTTGGAGAATACCTGATCAGGCCCCTTATTTTAGAGTGAACTCACGGCAGAGCTGGGATTAGAGTCCAAGGGATGAGATTCTCAGTCTAACACTAAATTCCCGATGCTGGTGGTCTCAAACTTTGCTGTGCATTTCAATCTCCTAGGGATTTTGTTTAAAATGCATATTCTGGGTCAGCGGGTATGGCATGTGGCCTAAAATTCTGCATTTCTGACAAGCTCTCTCATTCAATCCTCATGACTAGCATGAAAGAGATGTTGTTATCCTCATTTTATAGATGAGAAAAATAGAGGCTCAGAGAGTTAGGTAATGTGACATGCAGAATAATAGCTCTTTTAAAATGTTGGTGCTTTTATCCTAGGAATCTGTGAATCTGGGACCTTACATGGCTGAAGAGACTTTGCAGATGTGATGAAGGTTAAGGAACTTGGAGCAGAGATTATTCTGGATTTTCTGGGTGGGCCCACTCTAATCACACACATTCTCAAAAGTAGAGAAGCTTTCCCAGCTGTGGTCAGAGAGAGCTGTGAGGATTAAAAGAGGGTCAGAGATCAACCAAAGAACTTGTATGCATCTGTGTATAACCCATGGATACAGACAATAGGGTGGTGAGGGCCTGGTGCAGGGGATGATGGGGACAGACTAGAAGGGGTCGATGGGGGAAAAGGGGGAACAGATGTAATACTTTCAACAATAAAGATTTAACTTAAAAAATAAAAAGGTCAGAGACATGTAATGTTTGCTGGCTTTGAAGATGGAGAAAGGGACATGAGCCAAGGAATGCAGACGGCCTCTAGAAGCTGGAAAAGGCAAGAGGATAGATTCTCCCCCAGAGCCTCCAGAGAAGAATGCAGTCCTGCCCACACCTTGATCTTAGAGTGAGGCCTGTGCTGGAATTCCGACCTTCCGAACTGTAAGATGATACATTTGTGTTGTTTGAAGCCACTATGTTTGTGGTAATTTGTTATGACAACAGAAAAAAAAAACACACAGCAGATTCTGATGCCCAGAGCGGGTTGTTGCTTTTACAAATATTTTAAAATGTAGAGTAGCTTTAAAACTAGGCAGTGGGCATAGGTTGGAAGAATTTTGAGAAGTGATAGAATTTTGAGAAGTATGATAGGAAAACCCTCGAAGGCCTCGACTATGCTGTTAGTAGAAATATGGTTATTAACGCCTTGGTTAGTGGTGACTTAGAAGGAAATAAAAAGCACCATGTAGAAACCGTCAGTAGCAATATGGACATTCTAAGGCGCTGCCAGAGAGGGCTCAGGAGAAAATGAGAATTGTGTTATTGGGAAGTGGAAGAAAGGGAATTGACCCCTTCTAGTCTACTCTCCCCTCCTCCTCCCCTCCCCCCCGCCCCGCCCCCAGCCCCCAAATCATCTCCTGCGCCAGGCCTTCACCACCCTATTGTCTGTGTCCATGGGTTATTCATATATGCATACAAGTTCTTTGGTTGATTTCTGCCTTGTTATACAGGGACAGAAATCAGCAGGATTGTGTCCTGTGGTTATGGGGGAAACAGAACCTGTAATAGTGAACTTGGATATTTAGCTGAGATTTCTAAGTAAAGCATTAAAGGTTGTCTGGTTACTTCTCGCTACTTATAGAAAAATATGAGAAGAAAAAGACAAATTTGAGGGAAGAACTGTTAAACAAAAAGGAAGCAGAACTTGATGATTGAGGAGTTCTCTGCCTATCTCACTGTGAAAAGATGCTAAAATAAGAGGCTCACTCTCAGGACATCACATTCTAGAGAAAAGCCTGAGTGTGGAGCTATACAACTTTCTGCTCATACCTTAAGAAGATCAAAAGTGCCACATATTTAGTCACACAAAATGCTCTTTAAAGCGATTAAGGGTGTGAGTCACAGATCCCCTCTATCAAGGTTGTAATTCCTCAGCCATCTCAGGAAATACCAAAAATTAGGAAGGGATTATCTAGGAAAGATATGGCCATCAGCCTCTTGTCTGATGGAGTGAACCTCCATGACATATACAGGAGACCCACAGTTTTTAAGAATGCTATTCTAGCAGAAACACTGTCATCTTGGGCTGAGATGGAATATGAAATGAAAGAAGGCTGTCAGGCCCCCAACGTTCTACTGACGTTACAGAGGCTGATAAAATTAGTCATCCACAAACACATGCTACCTTTCACAAAAAAGGAAGGAAGACTTAGATGGTGACATGGCAAGCCCAGAGGACTAAACCCCAAGTCACAGAGGTTTCTTCCCAGACCTTGAGACTTAACAGAATTTACCTGGCTGGATTTCAAAATTGCCTGGGAGCAGTGACTCTTCTTTTTCCTTCTATTTTCTCGTGTTTTGAATAGGAATGTCTATAACTGTTATCTTATAGCTGTCTCATCATCATATTTTAGGAACAGATAACTTTGTTTCTTTAGAGGAATTGGATCCCAGGCAGAATCATACCAGAGCCCCACCGATTCCAATTTACATGGTTTAGTTGGTGACATTTGGGGCTTTTGAGCTGAAGCGATTCAAATGAGACTTTGAACTTCAAACTGATGTTATAATAGGGTGAGAATTTTGGGGACCTTGTGATGGAGGGACTGTATTTTGCATGTGGGATGGACGTGAATATTAGTGGGCCAGACGACAGTTTGTTGTAGACAGAATCATAACCCCCAGATCCGTACCCTAATCCCCAGAACCTGTGACTATGTTACCTTACATGGCAAAAGGGACATCACAGATGTGATGAAGGTTAAAGAATTTGAGCTGCGGAGATTATCCTGGATTATCTAGGTGGGCCCAACACCAGTTCTTAAAAGTAGAGGAGTTTTTCCAGCTGTGGTCAAAGAGAGACGTGATGATGATGATGGAAAGAGGGTTATAGACATGTGATGTTTGCTGGCTTTGAAGGTGGAGAAAGGCGTGTAAGCCAAGGAATGCAGACCACCTCTCAAAGCTGGAAAAGGCAAGAGACAGATTTCCCCCTAGAACCTTTAGGGAAGAACACAGCCCTGCTGACACCTTGAGTTTAGACTTAGTGCTGGAATTCTGACTTGCACAACTGTGAGATGATACACTTGCATGTTTTAAGCCACTAACTTTGTGGTAATTCATGACAGCAACAGAAAACTAATACAAGCAACTTCCCAAAATGGTACAGCTCAGAGGGAGGTGGTAGTAGAACATGGGCTGCTTTGATTCCTGTGCTTCTGCTCTTTCCCCTATAATGGACTTCTTCCGGGTGGAAGTTACGCATTGACCTCTTATTTTAATAGTAAATGTCCCTGGACAAGTAAGCCACGAAGTGCTAGATCTGCATGGATTTTAGACTGCAATTAACAGATTGATTCTGGATGATCTGGGCAGAAAAGGAGTTTATTAAAAGCACCTGGAGACTTTTAGGAACCCTTGGCGAAGACTGGGAACTGGGCTCAGGGATGTTTGACCAGGATCAAGGCCCCACACTCTGCAGCAGAACCAGCCTGCAGAGAGCCCCACACCCAAAGTCACTGCCTCTGCACTCACCAGTTCCCAATGCCAAGTCTGGGAGAGCTGTTCTGTAGTGTGGAGCCTAACCCTGAGCAGCAAAGGAGGTGGGGAAGCCAGTCACAGGCATTTTCAGCTTGTTGAGTGGGGAAGCATGCTCTGAGTCTCAAGGTTGGCAGCTCCCTAAATAGAAGAAGGGGTTCAGACACTAGGTAGCCAAAGTATATGACAAGAGTCCCAGGAACAATGTGACGGGCCAGGCTGGGTTTTAAACTTTCTTCCTGTGGTCCAAATAAGCCATAAAATGGCCCCCAGTAGACACCAGTTTAGCTTCCCATTTCATGTCCTCTCTTTCCACTCCTGGAAATTCTCCAAAGTCCTTTGGCCAACCATGTGTCCCAGTCTGTGTGTGTCAAATAGAGTCAGTAGGAAGAGGCAGCCCCAGGGGATGTAAAGAGCAGTCCCCACCCTGAGCCCCACTAGCCTGGCATTGCTGACCCCTGGTGGGACCTTTCACTTCTGGGCCTCGCCTCCACCACTGTCACCACAGAGGGCTGAGCCTGAGCCCCTTCTAGCTCAGATACTCCCCAAGGCTCCGAATGGCTCAGCTTAATATTTTTTCTTGAAGTCACTTACTCTAACCATTTAAATATCATCCTTAGCTTTGTCATAAGGAATAATATCCAGGAAGTCAGCATTTACATTCTAGTTATATGTGTTCTTCCCTGGTTCATAAAAGTAATCCATAATTACTAAAATAAGAACAGCTATTTGCCAGGGCACTTTCTAACAGGTAAAAGCATCTGTACCACCTTTTGGGAGAGGAAAGTAATCAAGTCAGTCCTGTTTCCACCACTTCCTCGCATGGGACCCAGGGCAAGTCACTTCACCTCTCCAAACTTCAGTCTCCTCACCCACAAAATAGGCTGAATTCTTATAAAATACATCACCGGTAAAGCCAGGGCAGTGCCTTGCACATAGTAGGTGCTCAGTAAAGAGTAGCTATGGTTTTCAAGATTATCACCTTTGTCACATTACTCTTGGATGGAGCATGGGTTTTGGAGCCACATGAGGATTTGACACCTGGCTCTGATGCTTCCTGGAGTGTAAACTCAGGTAATTCATGTTACCTCCCTGAGCCTGACTTTCCTCATCTGGAAAAAGAGGACAGCAACCCGCGTCACAGAATTAACCGGAGGCTCAGTGGAGATGGAAAGGGCTCTGCAAATAGCGGCTGTGGTTATATTTGGCCTGATTGTTTTTCCTGTTGATGGCAAAGCTCGATCCTTTCTCTATTTTTTTTTTTCCATGGACACTGGTCAGTCTGCAGGCTTTTAGTTTGCCTGTCTGTTGTTCAAACAAAAATGAGGCAGGGACAATGGAAAATTGAGGCTACATGTCTGCATTCTAAATAGTGGAACCACATAAATGGAAAGAGATTATTTTAGGGTTGGAACGAATGGCCAAGGCTGGGAATGTGTTATCTGAATCATTTGAGCAGCTAGTAAGGGATGTTGCCTGATCTTATCGGGGAAGTCACCCATGATTCTCAAACCGAGCCAATGGCTCCCCAAGACCCCTCTTCCAAACAGACATTTCTGAAGCAGTGGGAGCCAAAAATAGCTGGTAGTAAACTGATTGTCAACAGTCAGAATGGAGGTGTGGGAGGCAAACTTTCCCTTGAGCTCCAGCCACCTAAACTTATGTCTCCTTAGATCTCAGAAAATTCAGGCTTTCTCTGGGCCTTATGTTCGGGAGGTTGTTTTTATCCCTTTGAATGTCAGGTGTGTGGATATCCACACTACAAGTCACCCCTAACCCCTGATCCTGCCAGTGGTCTAAAAGCTCAGCCTGCTTTGAATATTGCTTCCTGGACTCACATACCTTTGGAGTGTGGGTGGTGGAAGGGTGGGAGCAGGCTGGCTTAGCTCCACCATCATGGTCCAGGCAGGCCCTCCACCGCCCTCTCCAGTGTCCCCTGTGTAGGCTGAGCAGAGGGAGAGGGCCGCCTTTCATTCAGCAGCAGCTCTGCACCTGATGCTGGCATGACTTGAACCTTAGACCCCATCCCTAGAAAGGACCAGGTGCACCCTTCCTGGTTCTCCTTGACTCCCCTGAGGGACAGAGCCTGGCTTCAGCAACCAAAGGCCTCTGCATCTTGCCTTCCATTCACCTGGGGAGCAGGGATCATTTTTGAAATTGGCCAAACAGGAAATACTATCTTAGCCCTTCTCAGAAGACTATCAATGCTTCCTCCTTCACACAATTTACTCCATCTTCAATGGCCTTTGGGTACAGTAGGTCAATTTGTTCATTCTCATCATGAACCCAATAACCATTCATTAATTCCTGGAGCACTTACTAGGTGCCGTGGATAAAACATAGTCCTGACTGGCATGGAGTGCCAAGTCTAGTCATTGTTTTCTATCACTATATCGCATTCCCCAAGGCTAACACATAATCCTTATCTATAATAATAAAAGTGTAATATGCAAATTGACTGAATAGCTGAACAACAGAACGACCATCTGGACAACTATTGGGATGACCACACTATGACACCCACTGGCCACCCACTGGCACCAGGCCAGCCAAGGCGGGTGTGATGCGATTGATCGTCGCCCCATGATCGTCCTGCAGAGGGAGGCCCAGGCCACCAACCAGCAGGCTGCGGCAGGTGGGCAGGGCCTACCTCTCTGGGGTGATTGATCATGGGGCTCCCCGACTGTGAGAGGGCACAGGCTGGGCTGAGGGACAACCCCCCGCCCCATGAATTTCATGCACCTGGCCTCGAGTGTTCATAATAACAATCAACAGAAATAATCACAATAATCTAGCTAACGCTTATGCTGTGGCTGAAGCACCTCTGCGAAGCACTTTGCATGAATTTTCTTGAAAATCTCACAATTATCTTGTGAAGCAAACTCTGGTATCCATTTTATAGATGAGGAAACAGACTCAGAGAAATCATGCATCTTGCCCAAGGCCACACCCCTCAGATGACAAAGCCAGACTGGTGGGTTCCTGGTCTTCTCCCACCATGCCTCTCCTGTTACCGTGAACAAAATCAGCATTAGTCAATTCAGGTTTGATTTGGCCTCCTCCCCACACAGGAGATAGTCCTATCGTGGTGATTCCTAAAGTTAAAGTTCAGAGAGGCCAATAGACTTTCCCCAGCTGGTACTTTGGTTTTGGCACTTCTGGTTGCAAATCTACTTTTGCTGAATCACGTAGCCCCTAAATTCCAAATGGGCATTTTGTCTCTCAATAGGTTTTGATTAGCTAGGGCTAAAAGGAAGTCTTATAAGTTTATAAAATATACCTTGGACACCTGGCCCCGTCACACTCTGGCTGGGAGGAGAGACTGGCATCAGAAGAATCCATTCTGAAAGGAGGGGGCCCAGTCTGACTGTCCGTGGTGGGAAGGGGGAGCATTCCTGGTGTGCTACAAGATTTTTTAAAACATGCAATACCTGACTATTTAGTCAGGGGCACTGACCTCTTCTCCCTTAGACTGTCAAATAAAAAAAAAAAATGACAATAGCCAACACAATAGCCATCTGGTGTGGATGAATCAAAATTATACCTTTTTTTTTTTTTTTTTTTTTTTTGGTCAGATCACAAAAAATACAGTTTTGGTGTGCCGCCGAGTTTTAGTAATTAGCTTACGTGTGCTGTGAGATGAAGAAGGTTGAAAATATCTGCTGTGGGCTGCTGTCACTTGTGAGCAAGGAGCAGAGGTGCTATAGGCCCTGCAGTGCACATCCAGGATCTGCCCTGAGCCTGGCCAGAGTCGAATGTTTCATTGGATGTTGATGTCAGTGAAAATTCTGTTGGTTTGTACCTATGCTCAGAACCCAACTCTGCTACATATTAGCATAGTAACATATGCTGGAATTTCCAGGAGTAAAACCACCAGGTATATAGAAGGAAAACCATACTCATTTTGTTCGGAACTTCACCAAGAACTGTTCCCATTTTAAAACTCAGGACCAGCAGCAGCATCTGTGGTATTTGATATGCAAATAACAGCCCTGTCTGTGTCCGTGGCTGTCACCTTCGCAGTGATTCAATGTATATATGTGAATATATTTATTTAGCCCTCACTTCAAAATGTCAAATGTAAAAAAAAAAAAAAAAGAGTTGACAATTCTCAGTTGAATATTGTCTCCTCTTTCATCCGAACTAGTTCATCCCAACTGGGATCCATCATCTGACTGCCTCATTATGTCTTCTAGTGTCTTCATGCCCAGGCATTGAGATGTGGAAATGAGCCTCGTGTTGTTACAGAAGACTTTCCTTTCATTTCTCCTCTATATTACAGTTGAGGCATTACACACCTTTTTAAAATTATGTGTATTGGTAGGTTACATTACCTGTGTGTTTGCTTTCAGGATAATCAAAGGAGTATTGGGTCATACAGGGCTGCCCTGTCCCTAATTGCTGAGACTTCAGAGCATTAGCTCTTACCCCAGGCCTCTGAAGTCTGTTCCCCCACTAGACTAGTGGGTAAATAGTGGGTGTTGACAGAAAATGGGTGATGGCCATTTGGGTGGACAGACAGGAAAGTGAACGGATAGATGCATGGACAGGTGGGTGCACACAAAAATTGAGTAGATGGATGGACATAGTAGGTGAACAGACAGATGAGTGGGCAGGTAGGTGGATTGATACAAGAGTAGGTAGACAAATGAGTGAACTGATGGGTTGGAGTGGTTCACAGACAGGCAGGTGGTGAACAGATGCACTGATGGGTGGATAGATACATAGGTGGGCAGACACGACACGGATGGATGGATGGATGGATGGATGGATGGATGGATGGACAGATGGGAAGGTGGGTGGGTAGAGGAATATATGTGTGGGTAGTTAGGTAGACGCTTGGATGAATGAAATGAGGAAAGATGGAAGGAGAGGCACAGAAAGGTTTATTCACTTGCCCAAGGTCACACAGATAGTCAGTAGAATTGGAACCCATTCTTTTAATTACTGCATTACATTCGATTAAATCACTTGCCCAAGTCACCAGTCAGAAATAGGTGAAACCCTAACTTTGAACCTGGATTTGTTTAACTCATTACTACTCCACTGGCTGAAGACTGGAAAATATCAGGGGTCAATTGTGACACAGGAGCCTGGACCTCATCCTCAGGCAACCAGGGAGCTGGCAAAGGGTTTGTTTAAGCCTGGCTATCACATAATCACTTCTGAGTTTAGAAAGCCAAGTCACCTAGCAATGTAGTGGCAGGTTTTAAGGGAGCTCACCCATCAGGAAACTGTTGTAGTAACAAGGAGTTCAGCCAGAGATAAAGAAGCAAGAATGGTTCAAGAGACTTCTAGAATTTGAGCTGTCAGAACCTGGTGATTACGCCCATGTGAGAGATAAGGAACAACAGAAATCACAGATCTGTGTGACGAACATAGTCACTTCCCCTTCTTGAGCCTTGCCTCCTACATCAAATGTGTTAGTTAGGGCAATAAAGGCTAGGCTGCTATAACAAAGAGACCCAAAAATACTGTGGCTTAACCAAGGTGGAGTGTTTTTCTAGGATAACACTTGGCTGCTCTAGCCTGACATAGGTGTTCTGCTCCACAATGTCACTCATTGACTCAGGTTCCCTTCACTTCATTGCTCTGCCATTTAGGATGTTGCTCTCATCCACACGGCAGAAGCTGGGTTCAAAGCATATCACATTCCAGCTCACAGAGAGGGGAACCAGATGGAGAACACACACACACAAATGTTTTAAGGCAAAGTCTAGAAGTAACAGACATTTGTTCTATTCATATGCCGCTTGATGAGGATTTGGTCACATGGCTACACCTAGCTGCAAGGGAGGCTAAGAAGTATATAGCCTATCTGAGCAACCATGTATACAATCAGATCTCACTTACCTTGAAGTAAACAACTTTGGGAAGACAACAGAAAATCTATCATATCTTGGAATTGTTGGGGTACAGAGGTATTACCAGGACAAAATGAGATACTGTTCATGGAGTACCTGGCACAGGACTGGCATGAGATGGAAGCACGCAAAGGAACAGTAAGGTGCCCCCAGAACTGTGAGGTATGGTCACAAAGTCAGGATGTGGCGAAAGAGATCAGACATATCTAGAGGCAATTTCAAAATGGAAAGTCTTTCATGCCAGAATCTGGGTAAGGCAGGGTTGGGTGAGGGAATGTCAAAGGAGAAGAGGGAAACAAGGTCAGCCTGGAACCAGGATCTGAAGGCAGAGGGATTTTGGCAAGACACATGCTCCTCCTTGGGGAGGAAGAGAAGAGGAGCTGCTGGTCTAACAGCCCACCTGTGGAGCCAACCTAACTCAGATGTAAACATGGAGGTGCAGGAAGCCAATTGGGACAACAGAAACCACTCCAGGTACTTCAGACAGAGGGGATTTAATGCAGGGAATTGGTGGCATGGTAATAGAATAGAAGCCACATAAAGGACAGGGAGCCAAACCAGGGATTAGCAACAGCAGAAAGTTGCTGCCACCCTGTGGCTGTTGTTAATCAGTCCCCAAGGGTTTGGTTAGCATGAGTCTGTTCCCAATGGACAGATCCGCGTGGCCTTAACCGCCCCGGTCAAGATTCCAAGCATCAGAGCCAAGGCTAGACCCAGAATGGAGATCTGGCTGCATCCTTGACACTTCTTTCTCACCAGAGTTATGGGGAAGTTTCTGCAGTGGCAGCACCATGGAAACACACTCCATGTAGGACTGGTATGTGTGTGGACACCACCTGTTATCATTTACCATAGCTACTACTCTTCCCCTTCCACCCATTCCTGCCCTGCCTCACCATATCTCCTATGTCCAGGAGACAAGAGATCAATCTCCAAATATCTGAAAAGCTACCTTGGTCAGAAGTGTGGGCTTGTTTGCTGTGTCTTCTGTAGGTGGAACTGGGCTCCACAGGTGGAAGTGAAAGTATAAGCAGACTTGGTTCTCAACTTGGCTCCACTACTTAGGAGCTATATGTCCTTGAACAAGTTGCTTAACCTCTCTGAGCTTCAGTTTCCTCTTCTGCAAAATGAGGATGTTAATACTGCCCCTGGAGAATTGTTTACAGGAATTAAATGAATTAGTCATAGCAAGGTGGCTAACACAGTGGCCTGGTTTTCTTGTTCATTGTTGTTATTAATGATATCTAGTTACAGTGAGGCAAATTTCAGTGTAAAGAAATGATTTCCAACAGTCTGGGACAACCAATGTGGAGAGGCTGCCTTGGTAGGTGGTGAGGTCCCTTTCACAAAAGGTATGCAAGTAGAAAAGCCTTGCTTATCAGGGCTCAGAAATCCACTTCTTAGAGGGAACAGTTGCTCTGGATGTCCTCTGAGGTCCTAGACAGCCTGAAAGGCAGCGATTGAAGTATTTCCTGTAGCCTTTCAGGGGAAGTCTGGGGTGGGGGGGGTCACCCACATTCGAGGAGGTTCTGGTTCTCAGACTTGACAAGTTTAACCAGCAATGCCTGGTCATCGCATCTGTGATAATAGGGGCGGGGGAAAGCTACATAAGGTCTTGGCCACCCAAACAGTGAGGGTCAGAGTGGTTCTATGATGGCTTAATTGGATTATTTATCTGTCAGGAGGTAGTATGGAATAGTGGTTAGGACTTCAGGTTCTGGAGTCAGGCAAAACTGGCCTTCATCCTGGTCTAACCACTGCTGAGCAGTTGACCTTTTAAAAGTTACTTAACCTCTCTGGCTTCAGTGCCTCCATCTATTAAGTGGTGATGAGAGTATCTTCCTCATAGGTTGATGTAAGAATTGGATGAAATAATATATGCAAAGTTCTTGGCTCAGTTGTTGAACCATAGCCAACACTCGACATAAGGTGCTTGTATTATCACTACTGTAAGAATTTTTTTAAAAGGACTTGTGTCCGCCTGTTTATACAATAAGATTGAAGAGAAATGAGCTAGGGAATCAAAAACAATGGTAGAAAAATAAGATGGAACCATGGGAAGGTTAGTTCACAGCATGTAGGCTTTGTATTTGGTTTTGAGTTTCCTAGAAGTCAAATCAGAGGGAAACCAGATTATTTGTGGATACATATATAATTGTAACAATACCTAATGTAAAAACAATCATATTCATTGTAGAATACACAGGTGAGCATCACATAATTCATTTAATTAATCCGCATTGATGGGTATTTATATTGTTTCCAGTTTTTCTCTATCATTAACAGTGTTACAATGACTATCCGAGTACCCACATGTTTGACTGATTCTTGAATACTTACCTAGCACTTCTATCAACTCAATGACCTTCCAGAGTCTTTCTGGAGAGAAAAGACAGAGATCGGACGGGCTAGGGGTCCTGAGAAGAGATCACGGACTAGAGATTGAGAAGAGCTGTGAGAGAGAAGGCAAGGCAAGAAGTGATTCAGGGAATCAGACATCCAGCCATTGTTGCTGCTGAGTATTCCCTACTTCCCCAATGCCCGGTGGGAGAGATCCTAGGGACTGAAAAGGGAAAATGAGGCAAAATGCCCACCACAGCAAGAGTTCATCATGAGCTCATACTAGATAGGATACTGAGAATAGCAGCTCACCCTCCCACCCCCACACAGACGCAGGCCTCACTCTTCAGCCATGCCACTCTACTCGCCATTCCCATCATGCCTCTGCTCCTGCTACCCCTCCAGCCTGGAACACCCTCGCATTGGTTCTGGCCCCCAGTAAGCCTCGCAAGATGCAGCTCAAATCATCCCTCTTTCAGAAAGGCTTTTGTCCCCACCCCACAGCACTAAGAGTAGCACAGTTCCTCCTACAATGTAGCACCACGACTATTTATGTATTGCTGAGCCCCCCCGCCCCCAACATCCCGGCTCTGATGTTGTCTTATTGAGTCCCTCATAGAAGCATGTTCTAGAAATGAACAAGGGACGTAGCTTTTGTATGAGGTGACTTGAAGGTACAGGGTAGCCTAGCAGTTAAATGAAGCAACTTTAAAGTCAGAAAGCGTTCAAAATTATGGCTCTGCCTCTTGCTAGCTATGTGACCTTGGGCAAATCACTTCACCTCTCTGAGCCTCAGCCTTCTCATCTATAAAATAAGGATAATAATAATAATATAGCTGACATATTCTGATCCATGTGCCATGCACTGCAGATATTTGCTTATTTAAATGCCAGGGGACTCACAGAGCGTTCATCACTATGAAGAAATACAGTCCTTAGCACACGTGCCATGAAAGGCGGATGCTGCCATATGCCTCTCTGGCCAGGCATTCATAGATCAGCCGACTTCCCTGTCATTCACTGAGAGGATCCATCGAGCACCGACTGTGGACTGGGTACAGTGTTAGCCTCAGAGTATAGCTTTAGACAGTACAAGTGTTCTCTGCTCTCGGGAGCTCTAAGCCTCGTGGGAGTGACAAGTATCAAACAAATCATCATGCAGGTAACTGCACAGTTTCCATCCCAGGTAATTGCTATGAGAGACATGTGCATAAAGCTATGCAAGCCCGACAGAAATGGCTTCTGGTTAGAGGGTAAGAGAAGCCATTCTGCAGCAGTGACCTGGCTGATCAAAAGGATATGCCAGGAAGAAATAAGTGCACAAGTGGTCCAGGTAGAGGCCCTGAGGTAGGAAGGGGTCTTATGCACTGGGAACTCTGAAGGAAGGCCAGTGTGCTGGAGCCTAGAGAGCAGGAGATGGTGCTGGGAAGAGGGTGGGTAGAGAGGGGCTTGCAGGATGTGTGGGGAGTTTGGACTTCATCCTGATTGCAGGAAAGCCATCAAAGGACTGAACCTTCACATGACAGGATTCAGCTTCAGCTTCCAGAAGACCTCTCTGTTGGAAAGTGGATTATTGGGGGCAAGAGTGGGAGCTAGGAGTCCCGGTGGAAGGTTCTGCATTCAGGCAGGTGAGCAAAGAGGTTGGAATTATGAGACTGATGACAGTGTAGGGAACAGGGTGTAAGAGGTACTGGGTGTGGAAGCTACCAGATTGGGTGGTGGGCTGGTCATGAGTGGATGATGGATGGCAGACAACTGGTTGACTGGCTAAAGAAGCCATATCCTGAGATGGGAAGACTGGAGGAGGAGCAGGCTGGAGAGAAGGATAGGGCTCAGTTGGGGCCATGAGACATTTGAGGTGCTTTTCAGTTGTAAAGGCCTGGCACTCAGAAGAGGGGCCAGCCATGAGGAGGTTTCTTTGGTTTTTCAACACATTAGAGA
This sequence comes from Myotis daubentonii, assembly GCF_963259705.1. Classification (NCBI taxonomy): domain Eukaryota; kingdom Metazoa; phylum Chordata; class Mammalia; order Chiroptera; family Vespertilionidae; genus Myotis; species Myotis daubentonii. The sequence continues at coordinate 23,778,538 of NC_081853.1, read as the reverse complement.
GCCTCTGTGCGACACCGCGGGTTGTCAGCTCCTCTCTTAAACACCTGCTGAGCGCCGTGCCTCCTAGGAGGGCATGTCTTGGCTCTCCGTGGCCGTCGTCAGAAGCTGGGAGCATTCCCACTGCAGAGTTCCCACTCCCAAGGCTTCCCCATCCTGGCCCACCCGTGACACCTCGTTATAAAGGGCGTCCACGACACAGTGGTTTTCCCTGGTTTGTTCAGAAGCCCAGCTGCTGCCTTTGAGTTGTTCCCATCTTATTATCCCCGGAGTTTCTACTTCTTTTTGTGAAAATTTAATTTTCTGCTAGATTTGAAAGGGCCTGGACCAGCTGTTCAGGTTTGGGAAGTCAGAGTTAAATGCACCATGATCAAAGGCTGCAAGAGGCCAGCAGCATCCATCTCAGCAGCTCCTTAAATCAGAGCAGCTTCACTCCTCCCAAAATGGAAAGCAAATCGCTCAGCATGGACACTTGAAAGCAGGAGTGTTAGGCAATTCCCAGCCTTCAAACTGCCTGCTGCATCTTTAAACCATTTTGCTTTGGAAATGGAATACCCAGGCTTCGTCCTGAGCTCCCCATGAGAAGATGTGCAGAGATGGCATCTGTGGGCCTTGTACTTCCTTGAAGTTTCTTTCAAATCAAGCCCGGGATAAATCTCAAGAAACAGCAAGCTCTGAGAATTATCTCCCAGCTCCCACTCAGCCCACCCCCATGTCTTCTCAGCAGGATTAGAAATCAGGCCACCTGGATGCAAACCCCAGCATCACAGGCTGGCAACCTTGAGCATGTCTGTCTGTGCCCTCGGTTTGCTCCTCTCTAAAATGGGCTGATAACTTCCATGTTTGTCTCCCTAGGTTTTGAGAGGCCTTAGTAAGTCACAAACTGTGACAGTGCTTTGTAAACAGAAACATCACCCCCATCAATGGTTACTATTGTTCAGCTTCTTACCCTCCCAGTGGTACTTGCATTTCAAAAAATAAGGAACTTTGAGAAGCAAGCACTGTTTCTCAGGGAAGAAATGCATTTCTAAAATGCTGGAAAACAAATTAGTGTTTGAAGGGCAGGAATACCAGGTGTGAAGTTACCTTGAGAGCCATAAGGTGTAAAAATAGCAGAGTAGGTGACAGGAGCAGCTGGCCTCCCTCCTGGAGGCTGCAGGGCCACCGTCTGTTACTCTCCTCCTTCCACTCCTCTCCTCTCTTCCCCTCACCTCTCCTGCCTTCCTGTCCTCCCCTTCTTTTCTAATGTCTTCCCTCACCCATCTTTTTTTCTTTTTTAGCACACTGGGGTTTTTTAAAAATTTACCATCTTAACTATTTTAAAGTGAATGTGTACATTATATTCGCACTGCTGTGCAACAAATCTATAGAACTTTCTCATCTTGCAAAACTGAAACTCTATACCCATTAAACACCAGTTCTCCTCTCCTCCACCTATCTTTCTCCTGTTTGTTTGTTTTTTTCTTCTGAGTGCCATTCTCCCTTTTGGTTCCAAGAAAGCTATGTAAGTTAAGAATCTTTCTGTTGAAAGTGACTCAAACTGGCTTACACACGAAAAGGAATGTACTGGCTTGAGTAATTGAAAAATCCTGGAGTAACAGGCTTCAGGTACAGCAGGATCCAGGGGCTGGAACAATAATCAGAACGTACTCTCTCCTCTCTCTGTCTTTCAGCCCTGCCTGTGCTGGCTTTACCGTTAGGCATCCTCTACTTACTAGGATCCTGTCCTTCCTTCCCAGGTTTGGCCAGTATTGCATATGGGGGAAATGTCCCCATGTTACTTACTTGCCACAGTGCCATCGTAGTACCATGGTCAGCCAGGATACAGCCCTGCCCCACCCGCAGCTTTGGGGCATACCTGACCCCACCACTGGACCTTCTGGTCCCACTTCCTCCCAATTACATTGGTCCTGCCACCATGATGGCCCACCTTCTAGTTCCCAGAAGAATGACATAGAAACAGCATAGGCTTCAGACTCACACAGAGCTGAGTTCAAATCCCTACTCTGCCACTTACTGAGATGATGATGATGGGGGAAGGATAAAAACAGAATAATTATATAGAACATTACCACCTGGTACAAAGTCCATTCTAGCCATTTCTGAGCACTCTCCCTACCCTGTGCACAGCCCTCAGTGACTGCCTGCAGTCCTTTCCTCCTTCTTCCCCATGGGGCCAGCACCAGTGCCCTGTCCTCTGGGAATCTGTCTCCTCCACCCCTTGCCCCTGCATCCCAATGCAGCCTGGTCTCTCCTGTAGGCCTCCCCTAGATCACTCTCTCCATTACTCTCCTACTGAAAGGTTCTCCTGCCTCCTTCCTTTTCACTGCCCAGCACGACTGCCCTGGGAATCCAGCCTCGTCCAGGCAGCCCAGATGCTGCAAAGGCAGTGAGAGTCTTGAAATGATCTCACATACTTCTCCTAAGTCCTTAAAGGTTCACATTTCCCGGGCATCTGCCTGCCCTCCAGCATCTTCATTTACCTCCTCAGCAGGCAACATCCCAGGGGCCATGAACTGGAACTGCCTTCCAGAGCCTACAGTGACCACAGAGGGCCTACATCCCATGTGCACCTCTGTGTCTCAGAACAGAGCCCAGCCTAGGAAGCCACAGATGTCAATAATAAATACCCAGCCAGGGAGGGCAGGAGAGAAGTCACCCCTGGGGCTGGGAGTGACTAATGGTGGGAGAGCAGGAATTATGGGGTGAGAATACCACCCCAGTCTGGTGTCCCAGGAGGAAAAGCAAGCACTGACATATCACAGTCCTGGGTTTAAATCCTGACTTAGCTACCTAACCGCTGTGTGACCTTGGGCAAAGCCCTTTACCTCTCTGAGCCTTAGTTTTGCTCAACTGCAAAATAGGGACAATTGTGCCCACCTCAGAGGATGGCTGTGAGCACTCAGTGACACAGTACATGAAGAGGGTCAATGAATATGAGTTTCCTATGAATAAGAAATAATAAATAGGCATACATAAATATTACCTATAAAATAGTATAAATGATGTAATAACATTTCAGTTCTGCATATGTCTCCTGAGCACACACTAGGTGGCCTCCCTCTGTTCCTCAAACCTGCCAAGCACACACACTCCCCTCTTCAGGGATTTTGCCCTTTCAGTTTCCTCCCCAGAAGTGCTTTTTTCCCACATTTCTGTGTGGCTCATTCCATTCCCTCTCTTCAGTCAGGGCTTAAATACCACCTCCTCCAAGAGGCCTTCTCTGCCCTCTTATCCAAAATAGAGGCTGTCCTGTTACTCCCTGCCCCTTGCCTTGCCTTTTTAGCTTCATCGCCAAGATCCCTTCCTGATACATCCTTTTTTTTTTTATTTGTGTAGATTGTTCAGTGTCTGTCTCCCCTGCTGCTAGAAAGTCAGCTTTTGGGGACAGGGACCTAGTTCCCTCTGTCCTCCAAAAGCTAGAGGAAAGCCTGGGACATAGTAGGCACTCGATAAAGATCTGAGTTCTAAGATCTGAGTTCTGTCTAAGAGATGCCCTGGAGACCTTGGTTTTGCACTAGATGGCATCTAAGATGATAACCATTCTAATGAAACCAAGTGACACTTGCTGCATGCCACTCTGTGCCATCACTGCGCTAAACCCTCCCCATGTGCTCCTCCCCCAATCCCACGATGGAGGTCTTGCCACTATTCCCACTGAACAGAGGAAATGAAGCTCAGAGAAGGGGTGGAACTGGCCCAGAATCATGCAGGCACAGCCAGGATTGTGCCAGGTAGATCTGCCTCCACGGCTTAGTCCCTAAACACAAAAATCAGGGTACCACAGGGGAGCCGGAAGCCCAGCACAAAGAAGAGCATGACCTTTGGGTCAGGGAAGGCTACCTGGAGGGGAGGGCATTTGAGCTGGACCTTGGATACATAGGAGCCCTCCAGGCAAAGAGGGGGTAGAGGAGCACTTAGGTGTCAACCCTGAATCCCTTCCGTAAGCGTTCATGTAGTGCCTCTGTGTGTCAGGCAGAGATAGCACCTTTTGGGAATGAGGCCTTCAAATTCCAAAGGAAGCTGAGGTGTTAGAATCAGCAGCCTTGGGAGAACCAGGGCAGGGCCTGGACCTCACTGAGAGAGAGGGAGGAGCAGGCATTGAGCACCCACTGCGTGCCAGAAGTGGTGCCACCGGCTTCCCTTTATCCTCTCATGTAATATCCTCAACATTTGATGTGGAAGGTGATGTTCCCACTTTTAAATGAAGAAACTGAGGCTCAAAGGCCATGCACTGCAAGTTCTGGCTCCAGACCACCTGTGTTTGGTGGGGAGGACAGAGGAAGAGAGTGCCTTCTATCTGCTTCTGGCCAACAGAAACAGAGGAGATGGGGTTTGGGGCCCAGGTCCTGATCAGGCTGGCTGTTGAGACTCAGCAGGGAAATGGCCTATACAATAGCGGACAGTCTTGGTGGCCGGCAGGAGATCCGACCCACACACGGAGGTCTCTTTGTCCCTTCCTTTGTGACCCTGAACAACTCACTGTATTTCTCCCAGCCTCCTGCTTTCTTAACTCCAGGGAGTTAAATGTCTCCCAGGCCCCTCTTCTGGCTCAGACCGTGCAGATTTCTAAGCTTGGTGTGTTTCCTATCGCTGCTCTGACGAGTTACCACAAACTGAGTTGCTTAAAGCTCACCAGCTAACATCTGTATAGGTCAGAAGTCGGCTGCAGGGTTTCTGGCCCAACATCACGGCAGGGCTGCGTTCCTTCTGGAGGCTCTCGTGGAAGATGACTCCTTGCTTTTTCCAGCTTCTAGAGGTGGCCACGTTCCTCATAGGCCCTTCCTTCGTAGTCAGGCCGGCTTTGGTTTTCTCACAGGGCATGCTGACTTCTCTGCCTTCCTCTTCCACTTTTCAGGACCCTTGTGAATACATTGAACCCACCCAGATCATCCTGCATCATCTCCCATCTCAAGGTTAGCTCATGAGCAACCTTAATTCCACCTGCAACCTTCATTCCCCTTTGTAACCTAACATAGCCACAGGCTCCAGGGGTTAGACCATGGATGTCTTTGGGTGGCCATTGTTCCACCTGAAAAACAAGACATTTGGGGGATGCTTTGGGCAAGCTGCTTCTTCTCTTTGGACTTCAGCTTCTATGTTTAGAAATGGGGGTGATCATTATGACCCCCACCTCTTACAGCTGCTTTGTAAACAAACTGAAATGATGTGTGTTCAGGTGGATTGCAGAGGGTCAGGCACTGTGTGTGGGGTTCAGTCTTTATTTTGGGGTGTTTCAGTGGCTGGTAGCATCAGCTGATGGCTCTCACTAGGTACTCAAGCCTTCTTATGCTTTGCCCTGAAAGGCTGCACCCCCACCCTCACACCGGACCCCGAGAAAACAAATGTGGGTCTGTCAACTGCTCCTGCTCGTTATAATCTGTCTTCTTTTCACAGAACCCCAGGGGGCCCTGGGATTTAGGAGTTGGGGAATGTCACTCAAGGATGCCTATTGAGCACTGAACAATAGCCCCTCATGAGGTCATTCAGCCTCTTAGCAACCACTCGGGCCCTTAGTAACCAGCCTAGAAGTGTTGATATTTACCCAACAGAAACTTTGGGTTATATGGATAACGCCCAGTTCCTTCCAGAGAGCCACAGGCCCTCAAAAGCAAGTTCCACCCACTGGTAGCTGCTGTTCTGGCTCTTCTAAGAGCAGGCCTGGGAGGGAGCAAGGAGCTGTTCCTCTCCTGGGACTCAGTTTCCCCCACAATACGGGGATCAGACTAAATGATCAACAAAGAGGGTGCCCATGCATCCTGTTTGGCCTAGAACAATCCCAGCTTATCGTGACTATTAAAAGTATTCTTTTCATTCTCAAAAGTGTCCCCAAATTGGAAGATCCATTTTCTGCTAATCCTAAGGTCATTCCCAGCCCGTGATTCTATTTTTCATCCACTCCAGTCTCTTCCCCTGAGCTGAACTAATCCTGGGACTTTCTCTGTGTCATGCTGTGAGCTTGGGAAACTGAGGAAAATCGGACATGGTGCCTGCTCTGGGGCGCTTCCAGGTCAGGGAAGAATACCACTTAAGCACTCTGCAGAGCTCTAGGATTGAATCCAGGACCTTGTAATTCTCAGCCTCACTTACACTCTCCCCACTAAGCTATTTTAGAAAATAATAATACTCCTTAATATTCGAGTGGCATTTTGCAGTTTCTAAAGCGTTTCTCTTCTGTTACCTTATTTAACCCTGGCATCAATGGTTTTCATATATCCCCATTGCTCAGATGAGGAGCTGGAGGCCAGAGGTCATAGAGGGCGGTGGGTTAAGACAGCGAGTGGCAAGGAAGCAACTCAACCTCCATTTCCTCATCTGTGAAAAAGAAATGTTATCACCTGCTTCATAGAACTGTTATGAAAAATAAATGAGACAATACATACAAAGTTCTTTAAATATATATATAGCAGCTGCCCTGGCAGTGTAGCTCACTGCCTTGGTTGAGCCTTGTCCCATGAACCAGGGGGGTCACTGCTTCCATTCCTAGTTGGGGCACATGCCCGAGTTATGGACTCAATCCCTAGTGGGGGATGTGTGGGAAGTGGCCGATCGATGTTCCAGTCTCCCATCGATGTGTCTCTTTCTCTCTCCTTCTCCCTTCCCCTCTCTCTGAAAATCAATGAAAGTGAAAAAATAACAGCTGCCAAAAATGAAGGCCTCTGCTGTGAGCTGTCATGCCCAGCAGTTGCATTTCTGGAACATTTGCCTGCTTCTCACATGCCCGCAGACACCACTTTGGGGGGCTCCTGAAACATTTCAGAGCACTAGAAACAGTTCTTGGAATTCAGCTTTGCCTCCAGGAGCTGTTGGACCTGCTTCCAGCCTCGGTTTCTTCGTCTGTAAAATGGGCATAAAAACAGGTAGTTCTGAGGATGAAATAGAGCAAAGCACATAAAGGGCTTGGTACTCAAAGTGGATGGGTCTGTATTACTTTTCTGATGTTCAGTGTTTGAGGAGTCTTTGAACCTGGGGGAGGGAAGGGAGCATCCACAAGGTGGGATTTGCCTCCCACCCCAGGAGCCAGTGCTAGCACACATTTTGGGCTCTCTGCTTCCAGTGGCATTGACAGTGAGGGAGTTCAGCTGATGAAAGCTGTTCCCTCCACGCCCTGTTCACCTCAGGGAGGAGAAGGAGCCCCTCTCCCCCTTTTCTTTACAGAGCAGCTCCACAGGGGCAACTCTGTCAGGTTCCATGGTGATGCCTAAGTGGTTTCCTGCCCACGCCTCTTGCTAGCGCTATGAGTCACCACCCAGCTCTGAGGTGGCGGCCGTGGGAAGGGTGTTCCCTCTCTGGCTGCAGAAATGCTGTTGCAGGATTGCTCTAGAAAGCCAAAACCAGGCCCCATGATAAGCACAGCTACCCTTCTTATGCAACTTTTGACATTGTTCAAAAGTAATGTTAATGTTCTTAACTTCCGTTTGCCGAAGGCCCTAGAGAGCTTGCCCAGTCCAGACCTCATGTTCTGCTTTCAACAGCCCAGGCAGAGGCTAGCGTCCACATTTGACAGGTGGGGAAACTAAGCCGCACCTGAGGCCACAGGACTAGGACACTCCCAGCCTGGCTCTCTGCACCAGCCCTCAAAACTATCCCCACTGGCCATCCTAGTTAGCTTTTGGAACCAGAGACAGAACAAAACAGGTAAATTTGATACATTTTATTCTTTTTCAAATGAATGTAATTGTTAGCATTTATGTCCTGCTGCTGGGGTGGAAGTTTGAACTCTGATTTCTGATAAAAGTCTATTTCTGTCCTATGAGCTAATTAAGAATCAGAGCTGAGCTCCAGGAGGCTGGGGGAGAGAAGGAGTATAAAATATTTGCATAGTCATTCGGGGGATTTTGCTTGTTGTCTGCCTTTGGCTGGAGTTCTCTTAATGAAACACTTCCACTGTCTTGCCCAGGCCAGGGGAGAAATAGCCATAAACAAGAGTGGATGGGGCAGAAAGGGTCCACATGCATTCCACCCACCTCAGTCCTGTCTAAGCCTTAAACTGTCTTGGCCCAAATCAAGAAAAGCCAGACTGCACCTTTCAGCCAGAGAACCAGCAGGCTGAGTCCCATCCTGATAGCAGCCCGGCCTGGTTGGGATTTCTGCTCTGCGTCAGGCCTTGGCCACTGTGCATAACAGCTTCCTTCTCTCCCAGAGCCACTGAGAGTGTTTCCCCTTCGTCCGCACCATGACCTCCCCCAGAATAGATTTCCTACTATTTGAAATTATTTAAAATTAATTCTGTAGATTTTGGGGTGACACTGATCCTCTCCATAACCAGAAGAGTATGTGATGTTGGTGCCCAGATAGCCTGGGTTCCTAAATGGACATGTTAAGTCTTGACAGGCTGCCTGTAAAATGATTTTTTTATATCAGCACCTGTATTGTATAGACTTTCATTGGAGCATTCCACTGAGAATGTGTCTGTCTGAAAGGGATAAGAGCCCTATACCTCAGATTATACTGGGGGGCGGGGGGGGGGGTTAGGAAAAAAGAGCCACATAGAGAAAAGTATGCTTCTGAAAATGAACAAAAAGTCTGATCTATAGAATAAGGATCTGCAAAGGAAAAAAATAAAGATACCGTTATGTAGTTTATAAATATTTCTCTCTTTTCCGCGTCCAGCGCAGCTAGAGAGCAGTGCCTTTCCTGAGTAGGGGCAGCTGGGGGTTGAGAAAATGAAAGAAGAGACAGACACAGAGATAGAAGGAAAAAGCTGGGGCCGGGTGGGACAGCTGTCCTCTGATGGAGAGACAGTGACCCAGAGCCGAAACAGCGAGTTTATTTTACACAGTCTGATTTAAACAAGGGTGGATTAATATGTATACAAAGGTTCTTATTTTGGCAACACTTGCTGCACCTCCCACAGCCCATTAGCTACTTAGGAAGGAATTAGGGAGGGCAAAAAGGTTACATTTAAATATGCTAGGAGAGCTCTGCCCTCCAAGCTGGGACTTGTTTGTGGCCCTGCCACAGGTCAGTCCGAGGCTTAATCCTATAGCTGCTCCCTACAGTAGTTGAGTTAATCTTGAAGCGACTGAAAAGAGAAACAATAGCCTACAGCAATGTAAAATGCTCTAAGTTCCAATGTGGTCCTTATTCTTCAGTAAAGTGTCTTGTCCCATCTCTGCTATTTGCCTAGGTTCTAAGTCTCAGAAGAAAAGTCAGTATGTCTTATCAGCTCCCCTTTGAGATAAATACTTATTGCTTTCATATTGTTCACAATTCTTCAGTCGCTCATTCTAACGAGACTTCAGAAGCTCTGTTTTTTGTGGGTAGCCAGCCACAAAACACTCACTTGGGCTGAGTCCCCAACCTGTCTTGCAATACAAGTCATTGTTATTATGGACTCCTTGGGGCTCTTAACAGAATGTAACCACATAGCATGATATTAGAAATCATATAGGATTTGGAGTCAGACCAACTTGGTATGTGGCCTTAAGCAGGTGACTTAACCTCTCTGAGCTCTGTGGCTTCCTCCCCTCAGTTCTGACATTACCAGGCAAGGCCAGTTGCCCATCCTCATGCACCCCTACACTTGTGTTGGCTTTTGTTCACCACACTGAACTATACAGTTAGTTCCCTTGTCTATCTCCCCATTTCCCACAGGCTCCAAGAGTTCCCTGGGGGCAGAGTCTTGTCATATCTGTGTCCCAGTGCCCAATACAGGGTCTGGCAAGGAGCAGAGGCCAGGGGTTGGGTGGGTGGGAAGAAGGAAGGAAAAGAAGAATTGAGGGAGAAAGGAAAAGTAGAGGGATATGCAAACTTTAAACTCTGATGCAACTCACAGTTATTTATTATAACTGTGGACTGGCCTAAGTGATAAGACATGCTAAAAATGATAATATTGCTGCCACATATCACTTCCCAGTTTTCAGTCCTGACATCACCATCATTTTATAGTTAACCATATTGACTACTTATTTATACATGTATGTCTGTTTACCCTCCCAACAATCTGTGAGGTAGGTACTACTATGGTCCTCCTTTTGACAGATAACAGAGCAGAGATAAGGAAAGGTTAAGACACTCACCCACATGACACAGCTGGTACATGGATTTGAGGTGAGGTTCCTAAGACTCCAGAGCCAGTGCATTTAAATAGTGTGCTCCCAGTACCCAACTCAAAGCTTGACAAGTAGTTAATTTCAATAAAGAGTCATGAATGAATGAATGAATGAATGAATGAGTTAATGTTCCTCCATGGCCATTGACTCTCAGTCTTACTCTTAATTCTTTCTTCCTGGCATATGTGAGTATTAAAACAAAAAGTCTAAGCTTAATTGGGTCTGGGTTCAGATCTGGACTTTCCATGTCACCCTGGGAAAGTCGCTTCTCTCTGAGCATCAGGTTCATTCCCATCAAATGGGAATAATATTAGAGCCTTCCTTTCTCAGGCTGCGTTCTCCCAGAAGCAGACCACAAGACAATAATTCAAGTGCAAGTAATTTATGTGGGAGGCACGGGAATGCTGATAAGGGAGTGGGGAAGTGAGACGGGAAAGAGAAGGAGATGTTTTCAAGAGAGTTAATTACCACTTTGGGCAGCTGGAGCTCAATCACGCTGGGGACTCCGGGAACCACTGGAGAACCCACAGCTCACAGTGACCCCACCTGAGGAGCAAAGGAGCTGGGGTAGTGATATGGTACACCAACTCCCACCAGTCATTGGCCGAGGGTGCAGGAGTGAGAGGAGTGGTGTCACTTCTCTAGAACTTGCCCACCAGAGAAAGTCCTCAGGCAAAGAGGTGCAGATGCTGTGGGGGAAATCGCACCAAGTGGTCAGTTAGATCTGTGGAATTATGGGCAGGGCAATAGCAGCATCTCTGAACTCTTAGCATCACTATAAGGATTAAGTGGGTTCCTTAACCCACTTGGAGTGCAAACTCTTGCACATATTAAACATTTCCTCCATGTGATACAAAACAGATGCCCTTGGGATTTGCTCCTTAGAACCTTGTCACCAATCTATGAGCAGCAATGTGATTCTGCTGAGTGCCAGGGGCTGGGGTACAGAGTGAGCATTGCCAGCAGGGTCCTGGCCATCCAACATTCATAACCCTTTCTGGCTGACAGAAGATAATTGAGAAATGACAGACTCATCTCTGGTAATGACCGGGGCAGTGCTCAGAGAGGTGAGGACCATGGGAGCTGCCTTGTCCACCCCCTTCACTTTACAGAGAGGGACGCGGCCCAGGGCACACAGCTGAGGCGGGCAAGACTGGACTCCCAACTTCCTTCACAGTGGCTGTCACACATGTGGAGGGCCTTAGGCAAAACCCTCCAGCTGGGATGCCAGCGATTACTTTTGTAGCACAGGAAGCATGTCCTGCATATGCCAAACAGAAATTCCCTGTATGTGGATTCCCTCCCACCTTTGGCACAAGATGGTTTTGCTTACAAGGGGCTTCACCTTCTCTGGACAGGTGTCTAGATAGTCCTTGCCTGAAAGCTCCCTGGGGGACAATATTTTAGAAGTTTCATGAAACAAATGCATAAGAACAAGGATCTGTCCTCCCTGTCATGGGTCAGCTGTGTGGCCTTAAGCTACGCTCCCTTTCTGATGCTGTTTCCTCATCTGTAAAATGGGGACTGTGGATGAAATGGTGGGCACGGGAGAGATTTGGGAGATGTAAACTGCCTACCTCTTATGGGCAGGGGGAGTATTATTATCATTGTTGTTGATATTGTTGTTAGGAATGGTGTCTCCTTGGGCCAGCCAGTTCTTCTCTCTATGAATCTTCTCTTCTTTTCCCATCGGCTATTGTCAACCCCAAAGGACCAGGAATGTGAAGGCAACCGCCAGAGACCTGCAACCATAGACTATGTTAGGTTTGGGGAAAAATTGTATGTTCCAACCCCACAATGGGGGAAACTGAGGCCTGGAGAGCAAAGAGGACTTGTCTAAAGCCACCCACCTTCAGTGGCTGTCAGCTTTTGCCCACAGACTCACCATCCACAGCTCTCCCCCACATCTACCAAAAACTTTGCCTACCCCGACCCCTCTGCCCCACACACCGGCCCAGCCAGGGAAGCCTGGGAGAGCACAGGCCTCTTGCTGTTCAGTTCCTGGCTGCAGGCATGTTCCCTTCTGCTGCAAGTCAACATTTCTGCCTCTGAGTTTGTGTGTGGCAGATGGCTCAGCAGAACTGAGCCTTGATTGCTGATGGGGGCAGCAGGTCTGGAGCATGGAAGTAGAGCCTACTGGCTCTGGGAGCCACACAGGCTGGCTTGGCCACCTTGAGGTGTGTACTTTCAGATATGTGGTCTTACCTCTACGAGCCTCCCATTTTTAAAATGGGGCAATAAGGTGACTAGGCCATTCCTCATCAATCTGATAGGCTCGTACACTACAGATGTGGTGGGGGGACTTTGGAGGCTGATTTCTATCTCTGGAGAGGGGAAGCGATGCGAAAGGGGGAACCTCAGGAAGGAGGAATCCCTAGCAGGCCCCAAGCCCTGGCCTGGAGTGGAGCTGTCCACGGTTCTGTCCCTCCCTTCCCGGCCCCCGGCCCGGGGAGGAGTTGTGTGGCTCTAGTTGTGTGGAGAGGCTGGTGGCTGGGCAGAGCCAGGCAAAGCCCAGGAACCTGGCCCCTTCCTCCGTTTTCAGTAGTTGACCCTGCACAGAGGGGCTGTGTAGGGTCAGACTGAGGTGGGTGTGGGGGGCAATCTGAGGGGGTGCTTTAGTCCAGAGACTGAAGGCTGGGAAGGAGGGGGTGAGCTGAGGGGCTGTCAGATGCCTCCTTCCCTCCCTCTCTAGTCCCCTGATGGAGTCAGGCTGATGGACAACTATCAGGCAGTAAACTCCAGCCTCAGGAGGCAGGTGGGTAATCATTTAAGAAGAGGGAGCTCTGAGGGTGGTGCTAGAAAATGGGCAAGCTGGTTTTCTTATACTAACATGCCATGTGCTAGCATGTTTTCCTACATGCATGTTTACTATAGAAAATGGGGACTATATATAGGCTTTTTATAGAAGAACCAAAAATCTTAACTCCACCAGTGTTGATATTTGGAGAACACGATATCTTTCAATGTTATATATTTCATCATTATGTCTTTTTATATATATATATACTATAAACATAGGTTTCTTGTTGGGGTCAGGAAAATTGAGATCCTGTTTTATTTCCATTGTCTATGTGGCTTTTTTCACTTGAGGGTATTAAGATATTTTCCTGGGTCATTCAAAATTATTTGAAAACATGATTTTTGATAGATGCATAATCTTCTATTTTATGGCTGCTCAGTAACTTACTAAACTAACCCCCTAGGGTTGGATATTAAGATTGTGTCCAAATTATAGCCATGATTTAAAAGGGAAAACACTGATGAACATCTTTATGACTAAAATGTTTGCATTTCCAATTATTTCCATTAGAATATGTTCATAAGCAAAATTACTAGCTCAGAGGCTGCACATTTTGTCTGTTATTATGTTCTAATATATTTTGACATGTGCAAAAGAAATTATGTAGCATATATGTTAGTTTGATAATACAATGTATATCATGGACCTACCACCCAACCCAAGAACCGAATGACAGCGGTTATTTTGTGTATTCCTAAGAGTGTGAGTGTCCCCATCTCGATCTCTGCTTCTTCCACAGGAAAGATTATCCTGTTTATCATTTCCTTGCTTTTTTTCACTATAGACTGTAATTTTAGAGCAGTTTTAGGTTCACAGCAAAACTGAGCAGAAAGCACATAGAATTCCCATGTGCCGTTTTTCTTAAACATTTTTATCTCGTGGGTGTATGCTTACACTACCTATAGTTTAGTTCTGCTTTTGTTTTAGTTCTTTGAAATAGCATTACATAGTTTGCAATCTTCTGAGACTTGCTTCTTCCAGGCAACATTGTTTCTCAGACTTATCCATGTGGTGGCTGTTGCTGGAGCTGATGCATTCTCGTTGCTATATAAAATTTCCTGGCATGACCATACCACAGTCTTCCAGGGCTGTTTCCAGGGTTCAGCTCCTGCAAACAATGTTGCTGGGAACATTCCTGGCCATGGTGCCATTTACTTAGAAAAGGAACACGGGAGGGAAAACATATTTGGAAGAGGGATTGCATCAAGAGTGGAGATGCACAAGCTTGAGTTAAGGTGTCTGCAGGCCATAAACTGATTTTTGAGGAGAGTTGCGACAAAGAATATCTCATGGGCTTGCCTGAGCTAGAGCAGTGGTCGCCAAGAGGTGGTCCGCGGACCCCTGGTGGTCCGTGAGGTCCGAAAGGTTGGCAACCGCTGAGCTAGAGTATGCCGTTTCTCAAGCTTAGCTGCAGAGGTCAGTGATCTTGGGCCTGTGAGCACAAGTAGCACCTTCCGCCGTGCCCACCTTTGAGGAGGCAGGGTTTGTGAAGGGAACAGCTCCCCCACCTTTCAGTCTCTGTGCCTTTAAATCTGAGTGTCCCTAAGTGTGACGTATGTGTCTCTGAGGATATTAGGTAGTATGCAAGATCAGCCCATCACTGGATAGGAAAACTAGTCTGTTTTCAGTTCTCTTTCAGTCTTCCAGGTCACATCAAGGCAAAAGGAACTAGTGCATCTGTAATTACAGCCTCGTCCCCTCTAACCATTGGCTAAACTCTGAGCAGAGAGCAAATTCAGGGTCTTAAGGGGACAACCAGGTCCACTCAATGGAAGGACATCTTGTTGCATTTCTCTGATGCAGTCATCTTTTATCTGTGGTGCGTAGCATTGGTTTTCCATTGGTGGTGGTGACAAAGTTTCCTTTAAAAATAATGTTTATGTTTTAATCAATCAAGTTATTAAGAAAAAAAACACATGAGATCGATTAAAGGACAGATACGAACTGTCTTGACAGTATATTCAATTGACCCAGGTTTGGGAAACACTGACCTCAATCAGTCATTTTCAAACTTTCTGTCTCAGGACCCTTTATGTTCTTAAAAATGATTGAGAGCTCCCCCAAAGAGATTTGTTTATGTGAATACTTTGCATAATATTTACCATGTTAGAAATTAAAACTGGGGTTTTAACATTTATTAATTCATTTAAAATATCAATCATAAACTCACTATGGTACCATATACAACATATTTTATGAAAAATAACTGTATTCTACAAAACAAAAATAAATTAGTTAGAAGAGTAATGTTTTACATTTTTACCAATCTCTTTAATGACTTAATTGAGGGCAGCTGGGTTCTCATCTGCTTCTGCATTCAATCTATTGCTATATGATGTGTTGGTTAATGTATATGAAGAAGTTCCAGCCTCACAGAGATATGGGGTTGGAAAAGAGAGAAGTATTTTAATAACCTTTTCAGATAATTATAGATTTTTTTCTTCAATACTACACCCAAACTCAACAAGTGATAGTGTATTAGTTTGCTACAGATGCCGTAACAAAATGTCCCAGGCTGGATGGCTTTAATAACAGAAGTGTATTTTCTCACAGTTTTGGAACCTTGAAGTCCAAGATCAAGGCCTTAGCAGGATTGGTTTTTTCTGCGGTCTCTCTCCTTGGCTTGTGTGGGCTGTCTTCTCGCTGTGTCCTTACATGGCCTTTCCTCTGGGCACATGCATCCCTGGTGTCTCTTTGTGTGTCCCAATTTCCTCTACTTATAAGGACATCAGTCCATTAAGGCCCACCTGAAATGACCTCGTTTTACCTTCATCGCCTCTTTAAAGGCCTTATCTCCAAATGCAGTCACATTCTGAGATACTGGGGAGTTAGGACTACAACACGTGAATTTTAGAGGGGACACAGTTCAGGCCATGATAGCATCTTCAAAATTAATTGCAATGAAGAATCTGAAGCTATCTCAATAAATTTTACCTGCTGTGAATTAAAATCCATTTTCTCTACCTTACACTTAAGGAATCTGTTACCTATGCATGCTTTCATAACATCATTCATTGGCCATTTAGAAAATATTGGCTCATTGAGTTGCATAGATCTTTCTAATATTTTGTTATATACGATTTTTTAAAGTCATATCTGTAATCTCACCACTGACCTCATCAGAAGTGTTTTTACATCCTGGGAAGCTATCAAGCTCATGATACCAAATGTAAGTTTTCCAAAATTCTGATTTTCACTTTGAAATCTCAAATTTTACCATTAGCAACAAAAATTGCCAGTTGTTTTCCTTGAAGCAATAATCTTACTTTGTTCACTTTTTGAGAAAATTCTGCCAAACATCCAAGTCTGAATAACCTTCATTTACCTGTCAGTTGTTCCCTTGTGTAAAAAAATAGCGTTTCATGAAAACAGAGGCTAATTCAGCTCACAACTCAAACGATCACACAAAAACTTTTCCTCCAACACCCATCGTAATTTGGTGTGCAGCAGACATATTTTATGCATACTTCCCACTTCATGTTCTCAAGGGTCAAGCTTTAATAAAATTAATCATTTTTCCTGCTTCACCCAGGATATTCCTAAGTGAGGCTGGCATTTTTGTACCGCAACTGTGTGGCAATGAAAGAGTAGAATAACTGCTGTGCAATTTTGTGACACTCCCTTGATTTGCACTAGGGCACCAGCAGACTTACTCACCTTTGCTTTTGCACTAGCAGTGTAAATATCAACACAGTGAGGATGCAAATAGCATCCTAGTGTTATTAGGAAAATAATTTTGACCTCTCAGCCCCGCTACAAGGGTCTTAGGAACCCTCAGGGGCATGTGGATTACACTTTGAGAACTGCTGACCTAGATAAAAATACAGAGAAGATTTGGGGCCAGACAGGGTAGAGCCTCAAAAATGACATTGGTGCCAGAGTCACAAGGCCTTGGTGTGCACCAGGCTCTTCTAGTGTGGAACTAAGTGGGTTTGGACAAGTCACTGTTCTCTGGAAGCCAGACACTTAACACAAAAAAAATGGTGGGTGCTTCCCACATCCCAGAGCTGGGGAAGGGAGGAGATGAGGCCCACACTTGAGAGCCTCTTAATGCGTAAATGGTAATGCACAGACCAGTGGGAGGAACCAGCTGCTTTGAGGAATGAGGCAAAGTTATGAACTTTCACTTCCTGGCTTAAGCCACTTATGATTAGAAACACTGCTCAGATTCCTGTATTCCCCTGAAGAAACATAAGAGAGCTAGACCTGGAGACCCTGAAAGAAATCCAATTAGGTTTCTAATTTTAACAAATTGACAACTTTGGGGCTCTGCTTCAAGTCACGCATTACCACATATAAAAGTCCACATTTCCTCTTGTCTCCTATTGGACAGGTAGGCTCTGACTCAAGTCAGGTAGAAGGCTGGAATCCCACGGGAAATGACAAGCATTTCAGAAAATATGATTTGATCAGCAGTGTCAAGAAGATAGGTGATTCTGTAAAACTTCAGGGAACTGGGAAGTACTTGTTGAAAGGTTTTTAAGTGGACTTCTGCTTCCAGGAACATGGAGTAGAGGTACTTCTCCTTCTTCCACTCACCAAGTGCAACCAAAACTCTTGAACATTATATATTAAAAAACAAACATTAGCCCTGACCAGTGTGGTTCAGTTAGCTGGAGTATCGTCCCATACACCAAAAGATGGTAGGTTTGATTCCTGGTCAGGGAACATACCTAGGTTGCAGGTTCAATCCCCCAGTCGGGGCATCACAAATCAATGTTTTTCTTTCTCCCTTCCTCTAAAATAAATAAATAAATAAATAAGAAAGAAACTCTGCTAATGAAGAACATAAACTGATGAACAAAAATAGATCCAGAGACATAGAAGCATCAAACAGACTGTCAAACCTCAGAGGGAAGGCAGGGGAGGGTGGGTGGGTGGGAAGAGATCAACCAATGAACTTGTATGCATATATGCATAACCCAGGGACACAGACAATACGGTGGTGAAGGCCTAGGGTGGGGGGCATGGTGGGCTGGGAGAAGTCAATGGGGGAAAAGGGGACATATGCAATACTTTCAACAATAAAGATTTTAAAAAATAAAAAACTATATTAAAAAAAAATAAAATGCAGAACAAACCAAAAAAATCTCTGAGAGAGAGAGAGAGAAAGAAGACAGACCTGTTATGGATCTGCAAACCCAACATAGTAGTGAGTTCCTGGGCTTTCTTTTGTCTCACATATCCCAGAGTTAAAGCTGAAGAAGCAAGAAATGAGGAAATGCCAATGAGTAAGCAAAATACACACACACACAAAAAACAAAAGACAAGACATCAACAGAAGTTTGCTCTCTCTAGCCAAAGAACAAGAAAGGGAGCAACACTTTTATTTTTTTAATAATTATTTAATAATTATTTATTGTTGAAAGTATTACAAATGTCCCCCTTAAACCCCCATTGACCCCCTCCAGCCTGCCCCCACCCCTGCTCCAGGCCCTCACCACCCCATTGTCTGTGTCCACAGGGCCATGCATATATGCATACAAGGAAGGGGCAACACTTTTAGATAAAAACTGCTCTACCAGCCAAACACCATAAAAAACACTGTGCCCCCTGCCCCACCAGCAAGATCCAGTAGAGAAACTAGACTTCTACTTTCATCAAGCTATAATGAGGCACCACTGGGATGGTGTCAGAGAAGGACAAGCACGGAGTCAGGACTTTCGTTCCCCACCGGGTGGTAACAAGACCTCACCCCCCAGAACCCATGGTGTCAGTAGAGTAACAACAAGGCACTCCTACCCTTCCAATCCAGGGAGGTATCAGTGGAAGCCTAATGCGGAGCTGGAGTTCCCAACCCCCCTTCCTGTACTGCAGTAATGTCAGAGGAAGCCAGCTGAAATACTGGTAGAAGGTTTAAATATGTCCCAGAGGCCATAACATAATATCCCAAATGCCCAGGCTTCAATTGAAATTTATTTATACCAAGAACTAGAAAGATTTCAAACTGAATGTCAAACGACAATCAGTAGATGTCAACTTTGAGGTTTCAGAGATGTTATTTTATCTGACAAAGATTTTTAAAGCAGCCATCATAAAAATGCTTTAAGGATCAGTTATGAACACACTTGAAACAAATTTAAAAAATAGAAAGACCCAGCAGTGAAATAGAAGACAGAGAGAGGAACCAAATGGAAATTTTAGAACTGAAAAATATGATAACTGAAATTTTGTTAGAAACTCAGTGGATGTGCTTAACAGTGAACTGGAGGGAACAGAGAAAAGAAATCATTGAACTAGAACTTAGGACAATAAGAATTATCTAATCTGGATAACAAAGTAAAATAGACTTTTACTTTTTTATGAGACTATAACAAAAAATTCTAATGTGTATGTCATTGAACTCCTGAGAGAAAATGAAAAAGAGAGTGGAGCTGAAAAGGTACTTGAAAAAAAAATTTCTAAAAACTTCTCAAATTTGGCAAATAAAAAACCACAAACCTACAGATTCAAGAAGCTGAGAAAACTCCAAAGAGGCTAAACCCAAATTAGTCCACACCAAGATACAAAGTAGTTAAATTCCTGAAAAGTAAAAACAAAACTAAAATCTTTAAAGCAGTGAGAGAGAAATAACTCACTTATCAGGGGGAAACAATTTGAATGCCAGTGGATTGCTCATAGGAAATCATGGAGGCCAAAAGGAAGTGGCACAACATTTTTTTCAAATGCTGAAAGGAAAGAACTGTCAAGTAAGAATTCTATATCCACCAACAAGATTCTTTAGGAATTAAGGGAAAATCAAGACATTCTCAGATGAAGGAAAACTAAGAGAATTTGTTGCTAGAAAATCAACATAAAACAATGCTAAAAGAAGTTTTACATGCCAGGACTGACCAGCAGACCCTGAGTGATGGATGAATTACTCTGACACATGTTTCTGTGAAAGAGAAGGCTAAGGGGCTGCTTGGCTATAGGCACCAAACAGCCCTGTTCACCTGCCTCCTTAGACTTTTATTGTAACAACAGCTTGAACTAAAATTAACCTCTAGATACAATCAACAGGGTAAGTATCCTTGAGAAAGCACATGCTTCTACAAGGTCGGGTCTATAGACTAAACATAGAGATTCCAGTAAAATACCCAGGGGTTCAGACTTGTTTGGAAAAATCAAGGCAGGGGCCACTGCCTTCAGCAAGGCTCTCCCTAGAGGCCCCCAACCTTTTGGAGAATCCTCCTTACAGACTTTCCAACAAATTCCCATGCTTTCCCACATCTACAAACAGGAAGGGAAAATTTTTTTTTAAAGGAATCTTAAAAGGAAAGAAAAAAGAATCTAGTAAGCAAAAATGTGGGTAAATGCAATAGAAATTCTTTCTCCAGTTGAGCTTTCTAAATTATGTTTGATGGTTAAAGCAAAAAAAAATAAAACTTTTAGATATGATTGTTAGTGTATGTAGAAAGAACAGAAAACAGAAAATAAAATTGTAGACTTAAATTTTAACATATTACATTAAATCTCCAAACCAGACAGTTTCACTGGAGAATTTTACTAAATGTTTAAAAAAATAACACCCATTCTACACAATGTCTTTAAGTAAATGGAAGAGGAGGGAACACTTTCCAGTTCAATTCATGAAGCTAGAATTACCCTGATATCAAAACCAGACAAAGACAGTACAACAAATAAAAATAAAAACTACAGGCCCACATCCCTCATAAATATAGATGTGAAAATCTTGAGTGAGACATTAGCAAATAGAATTCAACAATGTAAAAACAATTATCCCTTATGACCAAGTAGAGTTTATTCCAGTAATGCAAGGTTGGTTCAACATTTTAAAATCAACGAATATAATCCACCATATTAATGGGCTAAGGAAGAAAATTCATATGATCACATCCATCAAATCAGGAAAAAACATTTCATAAAATTCAACACTGATTTATGATGTAATGCTCAGAAAAATAGAAATAGAAGGGAACTTTGTAAACTTGATAAAGAATGCCTACAAAAAAAAATACATCTAACATAATATTTAATGGTTAAAGACTAAATGCTTTCCCTAAAATTAGGAACAAGGCAAGGTGTCAATTCTCATCATTAATATTCAATTACTAGCCAATGCAATAAGATAAGCCAGTGGTCGGCAAACTGCGGCTCGCGAGCCACATGCGGCTCTTTGGCCCCTTGAGTGTGGCTCTTCCACAAAATCCCGACTTCTGCACATGGGCCACGAAGTTTCAATCGCACTGTACATGCGCGCCCACACGTGGTATTTTGTGGAAGAGCCACACTCAAGGGGCCAAAGAGCCACATGCGGCTCGCGAGCTGCAGTTTGCCGACCACTGAGATAAGCCAAGGCATGAAGATTGGAAAGGAAGAACTAAAACTCCTATTTGCAGATAACTTCATTCTCTGCATTAAAAATCCCAAAGAATCTACAAAAAAAGAAAACCTCCTAGGACTAATACGTGAGTTTGGGAAGGTCATAGGATACAAGACACATAGAAAAATCTATTGCATTTCTGTATACAAGATTTGTATACTGAAAACTACAAAACACTGAGAAAAGAAATCAAAGAATGCCTAAATAAATGAAGTGACATAGTGTGTTCATGGATTGGAAGATTCAGCAAAATTAAGATGTTAGTTCTCTGCAATTCCTACCAAAATCCCAGCAAAATTTTTGTGGATATAGAAATTGTTATTCTAAAATTTATACAGGAAATGTAAAAGAGCTAAAATAGCTGAAATAGTTTTGAAAAAGAATAAAGATACCTGATTTCAAGATTTATTATACAAAAATCAAAACTGTGTAGTACTGACAGAGAGATGACATATAGATCAATGGAATGGAGTAGAGGATCTAGAAATAGACCTATACAAATAAACCACACCAATTTTTAACGAAGGTACAAAAACAATTCATTGAAGGAAAAATGATAATCTTTTCAACCAATGGTTCTGAAGTCATTGGGCATCCATGGGTTAAAACACACACACACACACACACACACACACAC
Source organism: Myotis daubentonii (assembly GCF_963259705.1). NCBI lineage: Eukaryota > Metazoa > Chordata > Mammalia > Chiroptera > Vespertilionidae > Myotis > Myotis daubentonii. The sequence continues at coordinate 23,756,723 of NC_081853.1, read as the reverse complement.
ACACACACACACACACCACACACACAAAAAACCTTCTACCTAAGTGTTGCACCTTATACAAAAATTAACTCAAACTGGACCACAGATTTAAATGTAAAACTAAAACTTCTAGTTTAAAAAAATGTAAGGGGGAAATCTTCAAGATCTAGAGTTGGCAAAGCTTTCTTAGACTTGACACCAAAAACATGATCCATAAGAAAAAAGATGATAAAAAAGATGATAAACTAAACTTCACCAAAATTAAAAGCTTTTGTGCTACAAAAGATTCTGTTAAGAGGATGAAAAAAGATAAGCTACAGACTGGAGGGAAATATTTGCAAACCACAAAATCTGACAAAATACTGATATCTGACATATATTTTAAAACTCAACAGTAAAAAAAAACAAAAAAACAATCCAATTTAAAAAATAGGCAAAGTTCATGAAGAAACATTTCTCCAACGAGTATATTTACAGATGGCAAATAAGCACATGAAAAGATATTTGGCATCATTAGTCATTAGAGAATTGCAAATTAAAACCACAATGAGATATTACATATTTATCAGAATGGCTAAAATAAAAAATAGCACCACCAAATGTTGATGAGGATTCTGAAAAACTGGATGATTCATACACTGCTGGTGGAAATGTAAAATGGTACAGCCACTCTGTAAAAGTTTGGAAGTTTCTTTTTAAAAACACACACAACTAGACATGCAACTACCATGCAACCCAACAATTACACTCTGAGGCATTTATCTGAAATAAATGAGAACTTATGTCTACACAAAATACCTATACTCAAGTATTTATAGAAGTTTTACTCATGATAGCCCCAAATTGGAAATAACCCAGATGTTTTTTGTGGATGAATGATTAAACAAACGGTACATCTACCATGAATAGCATTCAGCAATAAAAAAAAAAAAATTAACTATTGATACACACAACAACTGGATGGATAAATCTCCAGAGAATTATTCTGAATCAGAAAGTCAATCCCAAAAGATTACATATAGTGTGATTCCACTTATAGAACATCATTGGGTGAGCAATATTCTAGACATGGAGAACAGTTTCATCACTGCCAGGGCTTAGGATTGAAGGTGGGGTGGAAATGAATGTTACTATAAAGGGTTGGACTCAGTAAACATGTGATGGAACAGTCCTGATTATAGTGGTTGTTACATAAAACTACATGTGTGATAAAAGTGTATAAACCTACACCACCACAGACACAGACACATAGACACACACACACACACACACACACACACACACACACACACACGGGAATGCTCATAAAAATAGGTATTATCTCTACCCTGAAGTTGGGGAAATGGAGGTTCAGAAAGGTTAAGCCACTGAGCCCAGGGACTCTTGTCTCTCTCCAAAGCATACTCGCATGACCACTTTACTACACCCCTGCCCTGGCAGGCTACCCCAATCAGCAGACAGAGGACAGAGACCCCAGCTTGACACCCCTGACAGCAGGTGGACTTGCTTTCCCAAGACGGGGCCAGAGAGGGGTGATGCCCACCAGGCAAGTTTTGATGGGGGAGGCAGGGGCTGGGTCCCCATTTGGTTGGGTCAGCCCCTACAAGGTAGGTGAGGAGAAGGGTGCCCCTGCTTCTCTTCTATCTCCATCCCTACCCAACTCTGGCCCCAGCCCAGTGCCAGCACACAGGATACTCCACACCAGTCTTCCCTTCCTACCCCTTCCTGACTCAGGTCCTCATCAAGTCACCCACCCCTAATCAATGCCATCTCCCTTTTCCACAGCTGAACTTCATCACCCAGTCCCCAGAGCCAGCAAGACATGGGCCCCACTTTCCAAACCCCCAACGCCTTTCATTTAACCTGACACATGGAGGGGTGAGTTGAAGACTGGGGTTTTGCTGGGGGTGGGATAGATGTGGGAAGAGGGCACTGTTGGGGGGCTACTAATGGAGGTTCAACCGAGCAGGAAAGCAGGGTTTGACAGCAGTGAACTTTCCTGTGTCACCCTGGCAGGGGCACATGAGTTATTTATGCACCATTGTGCTGCTTTGGGGAAATTCCCTTACATGCCTTTTGCGTTTGCATAGGGAATAGGCACAGAATGCAAAGGAGGAGGACAGCATCACTTCACACAGTGAACCGAGTCTCAGTTCTCTCACCTGTAAAATGGGGACAGTGCAGCATCTCCTTGTGTTAGTCAAGCAAAGATGATCCATGTAAAGTGCTTAGCAGAGTAGCTGGAACATAGTGGGTGCTCAATAAATGCTGTGGAATGAATAGGCACACGAGGTGCCCAGTGCAGGTTAGTTAAATGGGCAGCCCTCCCTCTGGGGTCAAAATGCCACTCAGCCTTCCAGAGCCAGCTGACATGGCAGCTCTGTGAGAGTTCTCTGGCTCCTAGCCTGGATTAAGCACATCTTCCTCTGTATCCTGAAGCCCTTTGGGGGGTCCTCTGTTATTGCCTTGCTCAGTTTACCTTACGTTATATATCTCCGAACCCCGAAGTCCATGCCCCACACCCCCACGCCCACCCCTGTTGAGGACCAGAGCTCACACTGCTTATCTTCCAGCATCAGACCCAGCTTACCTTCCGCAAGAACATCCTCTGAGCCAGAGCTCAGAGTCATGATCTTGTCTGACTTCCCAGGAGGCGTCTCTAACCCTTTCACAGATGAGCAGACTGAGACCTCCCTTGCCAGCCAGGAGGCGGGAGAGCCAGGATTCACCTCCAAGATCCTGAGCTCACTTCCTATTATCCCACACTGCCCGGGCAAGGAAGATAAGTAACTCCAGACCGAATCAGGGAGGGAGCACACAGGCAGCCTGGCCAGGCGCCTCTGTCCTCAGCCCTGGGAGATCACCCAGACCTCTTGCTTTGCTGAAGTTTTGTTTCTCACCCAAGCACTCTGGGACTAACCCGATTGTTTGCAAACACATTACATAATTGCTCACATATTTATTTAATGCCATCTCTTGAATATTAAACAATTGATAATACAGAACAGAAACATGGGCATTTAAACCCAGCAGCTTTTGACAGGCGTGGGTGGGTAAGGAGGTTGAGGAGAGCCATCGATGAGCCACCCTGTCAGAGGGGGAGGTGACATCTCCCCTCTCCTCCTCCCGAGATGAGTGAGAGGCTTCTCAGGCCCATGGCTGGCAATGGCAGTGGAGTTTTCACCGTGGGGCTCAACCTCTTTCATTATATAAAGAGATGCATTCTCTCTTCCCTAAAGGAGGCTTGGAGCCAGGGTTTATTTGTTTACTCGTGTTTATAGAGCACCCTCTATGTGCAGTCACTGTTATGCTTTTATTCACCCCGGGTGCCCTGGGAATGAAACAGACATGACTCCTGTCCTCATGGTGCTGACACTCCAGCAAACAGGTGACCAAATAAATAAAGAAGATAGGTTCAGGGCATCACAAGACTGTGAAGAAAACAAAACAGGGTGGCAGGTGGGGAATGATGGGCAGTCGCTGAGGAGGGAACTTTGACCAGAGCTCTCACCGGTAGAAGCAGCCAGACATGCAGAGGTCCAGGGCTTGAAGAAGAGCATGGAGGGCAGTGGGCTGGGAGGAGTGAGCAAAGGCCCCACATGGGTGATGCATGCAGAGGAATGCAGTTTTATTGTTCCCATTTCACAGTAGAGGAAAATAGGCACAGAGTGGTTAAGTAAAACACCCAGGATAGCTCAGCAGGTAAGTAGCAAAGCTGATCCATCTTGACTCCACACAGTCCATGTTGACTGAAAGAATAATAATAATAGCAATTAGGATGGCAATCACTTAAGACAGTGTTGGTTATGTGCCAGGCCCTATTCTAAGTGCTTTAAAAATATTAATAATTTAGTCTTCACAACAGCCCCATAAGGTAGTCACAAACACTATTCCTACCTTATAAAAGGAGAAACTGAAGCAAAGAGTATTAAACTCACTTATCCAAAGTAGTATTCAAACCCAGGAGGTCTGGCTCAAGTCCACGATTTTAGCAAAATGCCGTGGGAGATGAGGAAACTGGGGAACCAGCAATCCAACTCAGCTATGTCTGCATTTCTAAGTCTGGGATTGAGTCCACTTGCTAGCAAGCGTTCAGCAGCACCCATCCTGGGCTGGGCCAGGGGATGCAGGTGTGTGCGGTATTGCTCCAGGAGCCAGGAGCAACCATGACTGGCAGGATTGTCCTCCCCAGAGCCATTTGGATCCCCATTGGCCAAAGAAGAGCCTCCCAGAGCCTGACCTACAGGCCTGCAACTGAGGAAATGTGCCATTTGCAGCCTAAGTGGAGAAATGTCACCTCCTAGATCCAGGAATCGGAAATCCCTTCAGAGCATCCAGAGAGAAATGAACTGAGAGAGGTTAATGGAGTCTAAGAATATTTATGGGAAACGTTTTACTCCAAGTCTGTGCCACAGTAACACCCAAAACATTCTCAGTGGAAATACCTTTTAAGTAAAAATTACAGGCATCCTTTCTTGTAAATAAATGTGATTAGTAGAGTTTCCATGTTGGAGCAATGTATTAGGTGGTTATAACTAACACCAGTGTACAAAGCAACTCATCCCCCTTCGAATGTGGACGGTAATTCCCACTTGAGGGGCTGTGGTGGTGTGGGGGGTGGGGGAGGGACAGTACATGGGAAGTGCTCTGAAAAAGGTGAAAGCTTGCACAAATGGGGGCTTTAAAAGTACCCAGGCTTCTTAAACACCTTGTCCTCTTAGGCAGTTGGAACATTTCCTTCCTTTCTGTTTTCCTCAATGAGAGAATGGAGGAAACCATATACCCTCCCCCCTGGCCAGAGTCTGAAATACAGGGGACAGAGCAAAGCGGTTGGGTCAATGCATCGCAAACCTCTGATACTCACCATTAATTCCAGGGAGCTCTTCTGCACAGGCCTGTCTTGGGGTTGAGGGTTGATGTGGCACCATATTGACAGCCTGGCCACACAGCTCACAGTCCTGGCTGTGCCATCCTGCCGTTGTTTACATGCGCTCCCACCTCAATGTTCTCTTCTTTTAAATGGGAGTGAGAAGCCCTTCCTTTAGAGTGTTTTGAAAGGATTGAGTGGGAGAGAAATCCTGATGTGTCCAGCAGGGGGCCTAGGATATCAGGCGCTGCTTAGTGGTCCTCTGTTCTGGTGGCCCCAATGGGAACAGTAGCCTCAAATTGTGAGGACCCCGGGCCCCTTTCCACTGGAACCGTGTCAGTCTCTCTCACAAGCACTGGGCATAGACAGTTTGCCATCAGTATGGCTTGCTGAGGCTGCCGTAACAAAGCACCTCAAACTGAGTGGCTTAAAGTCACAGACACATGTTGTCTCATAGTCCAGGAGGCCGGACGTCCAACATCATGGATTCGGCGGGGTTGTTACTTTTGAGCATCGTGGCAGAGAATCTGTGCCAGGCCTCTCCCCCGGCTGCTGGCGGTTTGGCGGCAATCTTTGGAGTTCCGTGGCTTCTGAGTGTGCTACCCTCAGCCCCCTTCACACCATCTTCCCTCCATGAGTGTCTGCCTCTGTGCCCAAATTTCCCCTTTATCAGGATACCAGTTATATTGGCTCAGAGCCCACCCTAATGACCTCATCTTAACTTGCTTGCCCCTGTAAAGACTCTACCTCCAAGTAAGGTCATATTTACAGGATCCCCACGTATCTCTGCGAAAGGAAGGGATACAGTGCAATCCATAACACCTTCATAATTGTTTGAATCTGACTCTAAACAGGCTGCCAGTTCATTCACGACATTTCTCAAATAGACTCGAAGAATATTTTGTGTCATTTCCCAAAAGAGCAATGCCCTTCTTCAAAATCATAGACCCCTCGCTTCCAGAAGATTCCCATGGACTCTTGGCCTTCACAAACTCCAGTCTGGGTCTCTGGTCATTATCTTACACCAAGAGGAAGCGGGTTTGAACTCAGGCTCTTTGTCGGCCCAGTTATGTGCTGGACTCTGGGAATACGGGAGCCAGGGTCCTAGCCTTCAAGGAGGTCACGGGGAAGGCCACAAGGACAGGCAGATGGCCGGCAGGTGAGCAGCTGGCTGTTACTGGGCAAGTGGGTGCTGGGGCCACCAGGGCCCTTCCCAGCAATGATCTACAAGGAGCAGAAGGAAAGGCTTCCTTCCTGGGCCACTTCCTGTCTTAAAGTGAGAAATGTCACCTCGAAGGGAGAAATGTCCTTCCTGAGTACGCCGAGGAGCACGGGAGAACCCCAGCCACTCTTTGTGTGGTCAGATAATTGATCAGCCACTCAGCTTTCATTCTGGAATGAGATCCCGAGTCCCTGCCTACACAGCAAGTCTAGAAGTGCAGAGGAACCCAGAGCCCATCACCCCGATAGTACCCCAGCTTGGCCAGGGTCCCTGAGGGGTAGACCGCCCTTCTTGCCAGATCCTCATTCTTAAAATAAACTTCCCAACCGTGAATATTGGAAGTTCCCACATCACTCGAACTGAGGGCACGATAACCTATAGTTCCAACGTTATAGCAACCACGGAGGACAATGCACTATGAACTGGTCGGAAGGCACCAGACTAGGCACACTAGGTGCTGGGTTCGAATCCCAACGCTGCCAGTCTGAGCTTTGTGACCCTAGGTGAACGTTGCCATTTTTTCTCAGTTTCCCCATGTGCAAAGTAGAGACGGTTCCCACCTCACAGATGAGGGAAGTCTATAAAGGACCTCATGTGATACTGGCCCCCCGGCAGGTACTTTCCCTCCTCTCTCTGTGCCTCAGTCTCCTCCCCTGCAAACAAGGGACTTGCACGAAGTGGATTCTGGCCGGCTCTGTAGGGCTTTGGGGAGTGGCCTCCAGGAAGTCCAGCAGCTGGCCGGGCAGAGGAAACTTCCCACACCCACAAGCCTATTCTGCCAGAAGCTGCTGTGTGGCCTGGGCAAGTGCTCCCTGCTCTGTGCAGGCTGACTGGTGCGGCCTCAGGGGCTTCCATGGGGCTTGCTGAAGGAACCAGTACCCATGAGCCTGGTAGGCATTTGCTCAAAACTATTTCTTGCATCTGAGTCAAAGGCTACTGGGCTCCAGGTATCACTGTGCTCCCTCAGGTCTTGCCCTCAGCCTTGGCCTGCCCTCTCCAGGTCAGTGGGAGAACTAAGAAGGGACCTGCCTTCCTTTCACTATTAAACTGGTAGGATCTTATTATTAGAAGGAACCAAAGAACTCCTCCACAACCGCACCCAATGCTAAAAGCTTTATCCAGAATCCTCGACTGGTAACTTTTTAATTTCTTCCTAGTTACCGCCAGGGATGGGGACCTCATTACCTGTTATGTGCAAAGTGGAGAGATGGCACACCATTCATGAACTTCATGTTCAGGCATTTTGTGTATGAAGAACTCCTCACTCAAGGCCATTTGACTCTTATTTTAGACACAATTTTAACAACATGAGTTATCTGTTTCTTAAATTAGAGAATAGAAGACCCTTCTCAGGTTTCGCCTCCCCTGGAACTGTCCCCAAGGTAACGTCCATCCCCATGAAAATCAATCACTTTACCCTCTGTCCGGCCTCTTCAGATGTGCCTCTGTATCATAACATGTTTTATTAGGTTGTTTAGTTACATCTTTCCCACTAAATCCCAAACTCCCCAAGGGGGCAGGGGCGGTGGAAAGAGCTGGCTTGGGACTCTGACTCAAATACGTGTAATGTTCATGCCCTATTTCTTCCTACCTGTGTGACCCAGAGGAAGTGATCTAACCTCTCTGAGCACATGTATCAATCAATGTGTTCACCGTCTCCCTGAGCCCAGAGTCCAGGTCTCGGCGATCTCTGTATCCCTAGTCCCTGACACACAGTGGATGCTTAGCACTTGTTGAGTAAAGGAAGTACCAGGAGGCCTCTGGGTGGGGTACATTATGAAGTCACAGGAGAGGGAGTTTGCTACCAGGAGCAAACACACCGTGGTCATAGAGAGCTTACAGAGTTAAGCCAAGATCAGAGACAAAACAGGAAAATAGGATGCACGGGCTTAAAACATGCTGCTTAGTGAAGGGACAGCAGAAGTAAACATGCTTAGGGGAGCCTCCCATCACCACCCAGCAGTCACCCCACAGGAACCACCAGCACTGTGGTCCCTGCACTAGCTTGGACATAGGCATCTAGTACAGCGATGGCGAACCTTTTGAGCTCGGCGTGTCAGCATTTTGAAAAACCCTAACTTAACTCTGGTGCCGTGTCACATAGAGAAATTTTTTGATATTTGCAACCATAGTAAAACAAAGACTTATATTTTTGATATTTATTTTATATATTTAAATGCCATTTAGCAAAGAAAAATCAACCAAAAGAATGAGTTCGCGTGTCACCTCTGACACGCGTGTCATAGGTTCGCCATCAATGATCTAGTACCTGTGTGACTTAAACTGGGTTTTAAAAAGCTAAAGAGGCTGGGAAGCAAAGGAAGTCGCTACACTGACTAAATAATATGTTTGCGACATAGATGTTCAACTATTTGTCAAATAAGAGCTGTTTTGATTAGCAAAATATCAATTCACTTAAAAATGAAATAAATAGTCGGGTTAGTTCCTCACCTCTGAAAGGCTTAAACTAAAACATACGTCGGCACATGAAGAGGAAGATGGGAGCTGGGAAACCACTCGTGTGGAAACACTCCCTCTTCAGTGATCTTGGAGAAAGGATGTGGGCTCTGCTTCATGGGAAACAAGAAATGGTTTTTGCCTGTTCTCTGCAAACCCAGAGAAAGGATCAGGCATGTTATAAGGGAACAAGCAAGGAGTGTCATGGGGCCAAGAGACAGGGTGGATGGGAGATTGTCGCCATTTCTCCCTGTAGTCCAGGAAGGCTTCCTGAAGGAGGTGAGATCTGGGCTGTTGGCCCAGGCCCTCCCCATCTCTCCTGGCCTTGGCCTCTGCCCAGTGTTCACACCCATGTGTCCTGATTCCTTAGAAACCTCTGTTCTTGGGTCCTGCCAGTTGCACACATGGCAGCTGCCCTTCCCTCACATTCCCAGGGCCACCCTACACTAGCCAGCGTACAGGGAGTCCTCAGAACAAAAAGAACTTCCAGGTAGTCAGGACTGGAGCCAGGGCACAGCTGATAGGATCAGAAACTTCAAGTGAACAGTGGCCCAGGAGGAAACTGTGACACAGGAATGCCCACCACCCACACTGCTTTTGGCAGAGGCCACTGTTTCACCAATCACACAGCCCTGCGGAAGCCAGCCCATGGCCTTAATTGCCAGCCACCCTCCCCTGCCCCTCCCCACCCGGCCTCCCCGCCTCACTGATCCCAAGGCCAAAAAGGAAGGCAGCCCTGCTGGCAGCAAGATGCAGCCAGCACCGTGGCTTCCACACAAGGTGTAATAGCAGACTGCAGACGTCTGCAGTGGCTGTTGGTGCTGAAGCCGAGAGGTCAGAATAGGGGTTTGTGGCTGTGGCTTGAGACCCAGCGGGGTCACCAGGGGATTCGCCACCATCTCCAGCCCAGGTATGGGAGGGCGGGTTCATTGGGCACTGCCCATGGCTCTGGACTGGCTGATCCCCTCAGGGGCCTGGGTCTCCAGGGCACAGGGTTGCTGAGATGGAAACAACTTAGTGTCAGGGGAGGGACCTGCAAGCCTTTGAATTCTGGGCTAGAAGGGAAGGTGGAGGGTGAGGCCTGTTCACAGGGCCCTTTGGAACTGAAGAGGACTTGGCTGGGGAACAGTCTCTGGCCCACTGTCTATGGATGCCCTTTCTCCAGAGGGCTGTTAGAGTGTGCAAGAGTGTGAGCTCTGGAGCCAGACTGCCCAGGTTCAAATCCTGGCACCTATGTACAACTTTGCACATTTGCCTCGGTCTCTCTGTGCCTCAGTTTCCTACCCTGTAAAATGGGGATGGTGATAACTGTACCTATTTTATTTGGCTGTTGTGAGGATCAAATGAGATGATAAACACAGCCCCTTAGCGCAGGTAAGTGTTCCATGGCTCTGAGCATCCTCACTGGAACTGGCTTTCCAAGGCCACAGGGTCAGCCTGGAGAGAAAGTTAAAAGACCCTTTAGGCTACCTGCCCATTTCACAGATGCAACTACAAAGGAGACCACCTTAGACTTTCGAGTCATACAGACCAGGGTTTGAATCTTGTATCTGTAAATGTGTCAGCTAGGAAGTCTTAGATAAGTCCTTGCCCTCTGTCTCCCATTTTTTTCACATGTGAAGTGGAGATAATTATGGGACCTACTTCATGGGATACTTAAAAAGATGAAATTATGCTGCAAACACATAAAGGGCTTATCCTCTACCTCATACTTAAATTAGGAGCCACTATCACCACCACCACCATCATCATCACCATCATCACGGTTACTACTTATTGGTGGTGTTGTTATTGCTATTGTTATAAATAATATCAGGAAAGGGAGACATAGAGAGGGAGAGGGACTTGCCAGTGGCCACACAGCAAGTCAGAGGGCAGGACAGGTCCCAGCATGACCTTCTAACCCCCATCCCTATTCTTTCTGCTCCCCTCACCATCTCAGTGGCCTTTATTGGTCTTTGTTGTCTCTCCACACATCCTGCCTAGAGCTTAGTTTCTCTGTGCAAGAGGCCCCCCTAAAGCATCTGAGAACCCTAGAGCACTAACTGCATTGTTTCTGGGCACAGATCTTGGGGCATCACACAGGGGAAACTGGCATCCCCCAAGAGGCTGGGCCAACAGAGAGCAGGGAGGGAGGGTACCATCTTCCGTGATTTCCGCAGCCCCAGCCCAAAGCCCTCCAGCTTCCCCACTGTCCCAGGGATCCTTAGCCAGGATGCAGACAGAATGCAGCTTTTGAGGGCAGATGTCGGAAGTACAGCACTTCTTGCACCCCAAGGAGCTCCTTAAGAAAGGAAGGATTGGGACTCCACCTTTCACCAGAGTTTCCTTGGACACTGAGGTAGGTCTGAGGGTTATCCTCAAGGGTCCCCTGGTTCTATTAGTAGATGTGGGCCCTCTCTGCAGGCTTGTCTCTGTCTCTTTCCCCATCTGGCATTCAGAGTTTGGATCTTCCCTAGCAGAGAGGGATGGAGACACAAGAGGAGTCAGGGAAGGGGGACAATTGGGTTTGCTTTGAGGAGAAATAAGAGCACATACCTGTTTTAATAATATAAATGTTACATGAGCGATTTATTCAGCACTTACTTATGTACCGGGCACTGTGCTAAGAAATTATGTATGTTATCTCAGTCAATCTTCATTACAGCCTCATCAGGTAAAAATATCAGTATATTCATTTTACAGGTGAGTGAACTAGACGTGGCTTACTTATACACCACACGGTGACTACAGATACCAAGCAAATGATATCAAAGAATGATAGACTCAGGGTAGAATATAATAGGGAATTCTGGGGACTGTGGCAAATTGAAGAGAGACATTCAATTGTTTTTTGTAGAGGCATGATACACACCCATTAAAGTGGGTAACGTGCTCTAATCTTAAATGTAATACTTAATGATTTTTATATATATTTGTAGATGTGACCACAACCCAGATCAAACTATAGAATATTCCTGGTACCCTAAAACATTCCTTCTAAGGCATTAAAAATTTTTTTTTAATTCTGCAAAACCAAAAGGAACCTAAAGAGATGATGACTAGCCCTAACTGGTTTGGCTCAGTGGATAGAGCGTCAGCCTGCGGACTCAAGGGTCCCAGGTTCGATTCCGGTCAAGGGCATGTACCTTGGTTGCGGGCACATCCCCAGTAGGGAGTGTGCAGGAGGCAGCTGATCGATGTTTCTCTCTCATCGATGTTTCTAACTCTCTATTCCTCTCCCTTCCTCTCTGTAAAAAATCAATAAAATATATTTAATAAAAAAAAAAGATGATGACTAAATATAATGTGGTATTTGGAACAGAAAAGAGGACTTTAGGTAAAAAACTAAGGAAATTTGAAGCGAATATGGGCTATACTTAATATTAACATTTCAATATTGATTTATTAATTGTGAAAAATGTACCATACTAATATAAGCTGTTAATAATAGGGGAAACTGCATATGGATAGATGAGAACCCTCTGTATTTTTCTTAGCGATTTTTTGGCAAATCTAAAATTGTTCTAAAACAAAACATTTATTTATTTTTAATGTTTTTATTAATTTTTAGAGAGAGAGGGGAAGGGAGAGGGATAAAGGGATAGAAACGCCAATGAGCAACATCATCAATGGGCTGCCTCCTTCATGCTCCCTACTGGGGATCGAGCCCCAAACCCTAGCATGTGCCCTGACCAGGAATCAAACTGGTGACCTCTTGGTTCATGGATTAAGGAGCAACTACTGAGAAGCACTGGCCAGACCAAATTTTATTTTTTTAAAAATCATTTTGCAAATACTCAAGCAAAATATGTCCTTGAGCTGGATCTGGCCTTTGAGCTGCCAGTTTGTGACTTCCAGTAGTCGAATGTTCTCATTTTACATATGAGGAAATTGAGGCCCTGAAAGGGGAAGCCCCTTGTTCAGGGCTCCACATAATGTCGGTGGCAGAACCAAGACTAAAAGTCTGGTTGGTACTTCAGCAGTAAAAATTGGTCTGGGGTGTGGGTAGGGGGCTGCTGAGGTCTCCCTGACAATGTGCCTTGCTGAGGACTTGCCCTGCAGGCAGCTGCCAGGGGCCACCCCCCTTCCCTCTGCTGCTTCCTCCTGAGCTCTCTGGGCTGTTAGTTGGAAACCAGTTCTCCCACTGGCCTCAGCAATAGAGGGAGTGGTCATGGGCAGCTCCTTTTCTGACAAGAGGATGTCACTTTCCTGATCCAGCCAGCCTCAGTGCACCTGAGAGCTGTCCCTCATGCCCAGCACACCGTCTGAGTTGAGTGCTGGATGGATGGGTGAGTAGAAAAATAAAGGAGGGAAGAAATAAATGTCAAGGGTGGGTGGTTGGGGTGTTTGGGGGCAGATAAAGCCAAGAGCAGACTCCACACCAGATGGCCTGCATCACACCCTGGCTCTGCATGATCTTGGGCAAGTCACTTACCCTCTCTGTGTATCAATTTCCTCATCTTAAAATGGGGATAATAGTAGTACATGCACCTTACAGAATTGTTGAGAGAATTAAGGAGTTGATTAGCATACGAGGGAGGGAAGTAATAGATTAGGAGAAGAAAACAGGGGAAATAGGGGAGGGTGATATTTAGTTTTCATATTGGGACATAGAAACTTGGACAAAGCCACCAGTCTGACCGCTAACACAGGAAAGGGGATGAGTAGTATCATGCTGTGGTTAGAGCACAAATTACAGAGCCAAGTTGCCAGGGTTCAAGTCCCAAGGCCACCACTTACTAGCCATGTGGTCTTGGATGAGTAAGTTAACTTCTGTGTACTTTTGTGTCTTCATCTGTAAAGTGGTGACAGTGGCACTCACTTCGAAAGGTTGTTATGAGAATTAAGGAATTTACTGGTATGTGATTAGCGCTTGGGACTATACCTGGTATGTTTAAGACAACTCTTGGCATATAGCAAGTATTTGTTAAATAAGTGGGAAAGCTCACTGTCTTCTCTGAGGGGCCCTGACTGACCAGGCACTGTAAATCCCTTATCTCCTGTATCCAGGCGAGAACCACCCTTAATGAAGTCAGATGAGGGGAAGGCTGAACTGGTAACCAACCAGCTGCCCACCTCTCTGGCCTCACCCACCTCTGGCCAATCCCAGAGCGGGCAGCACTTCCAATATTTTAAGAGAAACCAGAAATCTAGATTCTAATGCACGATCTCCCAATTTTTAAACGTTGGCATTTGTTCAATTTTATTTTAAGCTCTGGGCAAAACAAACAAATGTATATTAAGCTGGCTGCTCTCCCAAGTGTCTGGTTTGCAGCTTCTACCCCAATCTAGCCCTGCTTTCTTTTATTTTTCTCCTGCATTTTAGAGGAAGGAAACTGAGACCCAGAGAGAAGTGCTTGGACCAGCTGTGTCTGACCAATTAGTGAAGCCAAAAGCAGTCTCCTAGCTCCCCAGTCCTGGTGGCTAGTGACAAGGGAGTCCCTGGGTAACTGACCAGACTTTGGACTAGGTGAGGGAGGGGAACTCGAGGGGGAATTTCCCCCTCGGCCTCAGGCTCTTCCAGTAGCATATTTGAAATACGATATTTGTTAATTAGGTGCCATCTGCACCATGTGTCAGGGGTGCAGCTGAATATAAAGCAGGGGCCTCCCCATAGCAACAATTCACAATGCACAGAGCCACAGATTCACTCCTGGCCCTGGCCCTGGCCCAGCAGGTGAGGAGCCAGGATTCCAAGGGGCTCCGGAATCTCAGGCTGAAAGAGGGAGCTAGCAGTGAACTCTATGGTCAAAAAAGCCACTACATGAGAACTGGAGGGGTTGAGGAGAGAAGAGCGGCATGTTCTGGAGAGAAATTTTAGAGGGGTATTTTGGGGAAAGAGGGTTCATTTACAGCAGTGATTTTCAACCAGTGTGCCTCAAGAATTTTTAAAACATGCAATACCTGACTATTTAGACAGGGACACTGACCTCTTCTCCCTTAGATTGTCAAATTTTAAAAAAAATGACAACAGCCTCTCAGGTCAGGCGATTCAGTTGATTGGAGTGTCATCCTGTACAGGTTTGATTCCTGGTTGGGGCACATACCTAGGTTGCTGGATTGATCCCCGGTCAGACATGTACCGGAGGTAGCCAAATGATATTTCTCTCTCAAATCAATGTTTCTCTCCCTCTCTCTCTCCCTCTCTCTCTCTAAAATCAATAAAACATATCCTTAGGTGAAGATTTAAAAAGTGGTAGCAGCCAACAGAGTCATCCGGTGTGACTGGATCAAATTTATGAAGTGGTGTGTGTGTTTTGTCAGATCGGCAAAAAATATATGTTTTGGTGTGCCACAGAATTTTAGTAATTAGTTTATGCATGCCATGAGATGAAAAGGTTGAAAATTCCTGATTTATAGGCTTGTAAAACTTTGAATTTAAGTTGTTTTTTTCTTTTCTATTGAAAAAATGCTCTTGGATTCCCTCTTACTTAACCTGTCTGCACCTCTACTTCATCATCTGTCAAATGGGGATCAAAATTGTATTCACCTCCTGCAGTTTGTGATGAGGATGAAATGAGACAACCAACACATGCGGAGGATTAAACAGTACAAATCAGCCATTGTTTTCATTGTCCTCAGCAGCCAGCCTGCCTGTTTGCACTAGTGGTGGCTTGAGAACTTTCCACTCTTGGCCTTTCTTTATCCTGACTCTACACGTTTGTGATCTTTGTTTTGTCTGGAAAGTCAAGTGCATATACCAGCTGTGGAGCACCTCTCGGGAGTCAGGTTCTGTGTTAGCCCCTTCCACCGTTTTCTCTTCCTTACCCTCAGAGCAGCCCTGGGAAGCCAACACCGTCACCATTCTTTCAGATGAAGAACCTGAGGCTCTGGGAGGGAACTTCACTTACCCAAGGTCACCACCAACTGGGGACATGACCTTGAGTAAGCCCCATTACCTTCCTGAGCCTCCCGCTTCCTCATCTGAGGTTCAGGACACCTATCCCAGGGCTGCTGTGAGGACCTATGAGGTAATGAGTTGGAAAGTGCGGGGTCAGCTGTAAATCCAAGCCAAACGGACATCGATGTGAGTCCTGCAGAGCCCTGCTCCTGTTTAGGGTTCAGTTCGTTTTGGCAGCAAGAGCTATGGAGAAAAGTTATTTCAAGTGTCTTTTTCTTGGGTGGTTTCCAAAATGCATCATCTCCCTCCAGCTAACAAGTGCAAAACTGGCTTCCGCAGGGGCTTTGCTCAAAGCAAGTAACTTCCCATGGGATAACCTGAGAGCTGAAAAAGAGAAGGGCATGGGGTCCCAGGGAAGACAGGATCACAGAGAAGGCCTCAGGCTACGGAGTCAGACAGATGTGGGTTCAAACCTGGCTCTCCCACTTGTTAGCTGTGTGACCTTGAGACAGCTAGCTAACCTCTCTGAGCCCCACCCAGAGGATTGTTATGATGAAGGGGATGAAAACAGTAGTTGAGAATAAACAAAGCATGGGGGTCCACTAACATCCAATGAGACCAATGCCAAGCCCAAGGCTGGGGCTGCAGACCTTGCATGGTGTGGGGAGCAGGATAGAAACCCGTCAAGGGGCCCAGAAAAGGGCCAACTACTGAACCTGGAAGGGAAGACTGGTCAAGTAGTGCTCAGCAGAAAACATACCCTGGACCATGAGCAGCTGGAGAGCAGGCACTGTGTACTTTTCACCTCAGTGGCCTGGCCCCTTCTAGGTGCACAGCATCCATTTCAGAAACTGAATTTAATATTCACTTTCTGCCTCATACCCACCCATTCAATCCTCTGTGAAGTGTAGGACACTAGCCAGTTCTGGTAATTGACAGATTTGGGTTCCAATCCAAGCTCTTCCCTTTCTGGCTAGGTAGTCTTGGGCAAGTGACCTCCCCTCCCTGACCCTCAGTTTCCTCTTCCGCAAATGGGCTGAAGCTGCCCCCCCAGCAGTTATTGTAGGACTGAGAGATGATATATGTGAAAGCACCAACATGCTCCTAGGCATTCTGAGAGGCAGCAGTAAATGCTGTGGCTCCTCACAAGGGTAGCCCATGGCCACCTCTGCCTTCCCTCCTCACACACAGGCTGCATTCCCTAAGGCGTTCAGGATTTGTCTTTCCATCTCAGGTGACACAGTACAAGCACCTGGGCGGCATACATCTAGGAAGAGTGAAGTGTCACCTCTGCTCCCACAGCGGCTTTATATTATTTCCACACTGCACTATGTTGATTGGACATGGTGGGGTTAACAACATCCATAAAACACGTCAAAAATGAGCTACTACAGGCAAACCACTCAAGATCAAGGCACAAACTGCCCTCAGGAACTAAAACACCCAGCCTCCATCGCTAACACCACCCATTGCTGCAGGTTTGTTAGTGTCTGTGGACGTTTTCAGGTTGCTAGTTCGAGAATGGAGGGCTTTCTGGTGCCACTTTCCATGTCTTATTCTCAAGGATGGCCTGTCAGCTCCGCACTGTCGCTTGACTATTTCTGAGTGCTTCTCTGGTACCTGCAGGTCAGGCTGAATTCCCGAAAGGTGGGACTGACTCTGTCTCTCCCTGTGGCAGAAAACCCACCAAGATGGGGCCTGTGAGGCTGGGGCCCAGAGAGGGGCAAGTTTGGCATGTGTGTGCCCTTGAAGTCTGAAGCTGGCAAAGGTCTCAGGCAGAGCTTGACACGTCTGCTAACTCTCTCCCTGTTCATTCAGTGCAGAACCTGTCCTGGGAACCTCCTCCTCAGAACTGGGAATAGGTTTTGCCCGGTGATTGGTTGGGAAAATCCTGCTTTCTCTCCTGGCACCATTGGAGGATCGCCATAGCTATCTGCCGGGGCCTTGGAGACTTTATCTGTAGCAATTTAGCCTCATCAGCAACCTCTGAACCCATGGTGATGTGTTGCCTAAAGAAGTCACATAGTTTGGTCCGATACATATCAAAATGCATAAGCACAATCTCAGCTCCTCCAGCCCACACCTCTTTCTCTGCATTTATTTAGGATTTTTCTCCACAGGCAACACTGGCAAGACCAGGACTCTGAGCTTTAAAACCAGCCCCACCCCGCCCCCACCCTTTATCACCTGCTCCAGCGCTGACTCCCACCCGGGCCTCTACCTCTGGGCCCCAAAGCTAATTACAGGCTTCCCTAAATCACGATAAGGTAAAGCTAATTAAATCAGGGCCGGCCAACAATTTTCTGGCTTGGGGCAGGCAGTCCAACACCTCTCTTCTACTCCAGGATCCTAAAACCATGGCTTGCAGCTTCATTCGAGTTTGAGAATAGGGTTTTATCACTTAGGTCTGATTTTAGGAAGAGCAGCCAACGGAACATTTTTTCCCAACTGCTCCTTTGCACCATGTCAAGGTGACCATGTGGATCAGGTTGGGGGCTTGAAAAATTGAGGTGCAGCCAAATCTGTGCTGCTAGGGGAAGGTGTGTGCGGAGACAAAGTAGATAACATCTTCTTCTTGGCAACTCCCCATCATGGGGGTGCCCTGCCCATGCTTAACGTGAGCAAAAAACCCTATCTTCAATCCCAGTCCTGCCACTTGCTAGGTGAATACCCTTGGGCAGGAGACTTTGCCCCTCTGTGCCTCAGTCTCCTCATCTAGTAATGATAGTGCCTACCTCACAGACTTGCTGAGAATTAAATGAGAAAACAGCTAAGGCAGCCAGTGTGGAACACGTTTCTGAGCCAACGTTGAATGAACAAGTGCCTGGCACAGAGCCACATACGGAGTAAACACCAAACCATATTAGTTTCCTTGTCCTTGGATTTATAACTGTGAATATTCATGGGACAGAGTGGCTAAGTTCCCAAAACCTTTATGTGAATAAATTGCATGTTTTCCCCCTTTGAGATGCAAGGGTGAGGGCAGCAGGGGTGGGAACGGAGGGCTCTATTCTCACCACCTGCTCTTCCTTTTTCTGGGCCTCAGCATCCCCCTCTGTGAAGAGATGCCACTTGCTCAGTGTCACTCAGAATGAGAGACTTGTACCAGACGTAAGTTCCACCTATGATTCTCAGTCCCTTCCTGCTCTGTTTCCTCATTAGCTGTGTCCTCACTATCTTCCTAGAAGGGGCCAATGTCCAAGACCAGCACGTGGCCTTCATTATTTGCCACCAACCTGATCCACATGGTCACCCTGACATGGTGCAAAGGAGCAGCTGGGAAAATGTCCCGTTTGCTGCTCTTCCCCAGCCATTTGATTACGGACAATGAGTGACATGCTTACCTAATTAAGGAGACCCCAAAGGCAGGGAACATCCGGGGGCAGGTCCACTATATGGCCGAGGACCTACTCTCAGCCAAGGCCAGCATAATGCTAAGGATACAGACTCTGGAGTCTGGTTTGAATCCCAGATAGCTGTGTGGCCTTGGGCAAGTTACCTAACCTTTCTGTGCTTCCGTTTTTTTCTCTGAAAAATGGGCATGATAATAACTGTATATCCCTTATAGTGTTGCTGAAAGAACTGAGTTTATATGTGCCCAGTGCTTAGAACAGGACCTGGAACTTAGTTGGTGCTCCCCAAACATTTGTCATTACTCATATTTCAGAACCAGGATCTCACTGAAAGTCGCCACAGCCAGCCTAGCCTGGGGGTCTGATGGCTCCCATTTTACGGATGAGGTTCAGGGAGGAGAAGCCACGTGCCCTGGCCACCCAGAAATGGAACCCCCGCCGCAGTCCTCTGTCTCAGTGAGGACAAGCAGGGCTGGGGCAGCACAGGGGCGACTGCGAAGAGCCAGGCCTTCCTCAGAGGTGCAGGCAGTGTAGGGAGGTGGCTATAAATATGAGAGGCAGGGGCTTTCTAACTAGGCCAGGAATGTGTGTTAGTCATTGAGGTCAGAACAGGCTGCAGCAGCTCTTGGCTGGGAAAAGAGTGTATCCAGGAGTGAGCTCTCCTGGGCTCAGGTAAAACCTGATGATTCGAGGAGGAGGGTGACAAGCAGTGCTCAGCTAGGGGACACACTGGCACCACCCACCTTTGTGGTAGGGGCAAGGGTGACCCCCAGGAATGCCTCTCCTACCCCTTCTAATTGCCAAGAAATCCTTCTATAACCCAGATGAGATCAGCTGCCTAAACCCACCAGTGGGCCCAGGCCACAGCTGCCGATCGCAAAAAGTAGAGCTAGCCGCCATTCTGGGGAGTGAGCAAGCTCATCCTTTCTATTTTAATAGCTTTGTACTGATGTTAATGTGTTAGGAGAAAAATACAACTATGATCAAATCTATGTTCTCGTGGCTATGAATGCTTAAGATGATGCTCAGTAGGTGTATATGTCTTAAAAAAAGGGAGTTGATTTTTTAAGAATGTGAAGTATGTAGTAGTACATGTGGAACTGGCAAACATTATTACTGAGGTTTCATGGGTTCTGGGTCACAGTTGAAATGCTAACCTCCTTGCTGTGGGGTTCCAATTATTTTCTGTGACTCCCACCCACACCCAGCCCTGCCTTGCCCCAAACATCCCAGGCACTTGCACCCTACCCCACCTCTACTCTCACTGTGCCCACCATCTGGGATGCCTTTCCCATCCACCTTTCAACTGGCAAGGACCAGGAGAAATGAGATCTTCGCTGGAACCTCCATGAGGCCAAATGGAGGCATCCTCCTCCATGCCACCCCAGGCCCTTGTCCATCCACTGCCAGTCTCTGCACTGCGTGAGGCTACCATAGCTGGGACCATCGCTCCCTCCTGTTATGTGTTGATGGGGAAAGCAAGGTCTGGGTGTGTCTGTTTTCCTACCTGCTGTGCCCAGCTCAATGCCTGGCACTGAGCACAGACCAGGAAGCAGACACCTGGGCACATTCTGAAGCTGTCCCTGCCCGGCTATAGGCCATGCATATGCAACCTCAGCCTTGAGGCTTAGTTCATTCCCTCATCTCTCACATAGGAGACAACAAGTTCCCTTCCTGGAGGAGGGAGTGGTGCATGGAGTCAGTGAGTTACACCACCTAAAGGTACCTAGAGGCATGTGCCTGGCAGGTTGTCAGCGTTGTGCAAACGTTGGCTCTGATTATTCACATCACCAAGGCTATGGTCATTATCCGAGGCCAAGGGATATTCACTGAGTCCACAATGATGCAGGGTGGAGGGGAGGGAGGTAAGACTAGAGCATCTTTGTATTTAGGACCAGAGAAAGCCCTTGGCACCTATTTACTCCACCCCTCTCATTTTGAATATGGGGAAACTGAGGCCCACACCCCAGCCTGGAACAGAGCTCATGACTTCCATCTATGTTTGTCCCACCATCATCTCCCTCCCCAGACTAGGGGGGGTAGGTGACTGAGGCCAGGACTCACCTGCCCATCGAGACACTGTAGTCCCCTCTCCCCCAGTTTCCCTCACCTCTTCAGCATAGGCCAGCTGAGACCCAGCCAGGAATTCAAGGGGCTATGGCTGGCAATTCTCACTTCACTGAGGCAGTGAGTCAAAAGCCTTATTCTTTGTAAATTCCTCTGATAGGTGGGAGCAGACATGACCTTTGTCATTTGTTATTTTTAGCTGAGCAGGCGAGGAATAATAAAAACCTGTACGGGAGCTGACTATAAATAACATGTCTGTGGCGTATTTTTCTAAACACATCTAAAAATTGTAGATCTAAACAAGTCTTGTCCTTCAAAGCAGAAAAGCAGTATTAGCACGGCACTTTACAATCAACAGAGCCAATTTTACAAAAGCCATTGCTGGGGATCACTACACAGGGCCCTGAGGGAGACTCTTTTATTGCCCCCATCCTGCAGATGAGGAAATAAGAATGAGATTCGGCCAGTAAGCTGCCAGCAGAGTGCCTGCCCCAGGACAAGAGCCCCAATATAGATCACTGTTCTTATTGTGGTGCCTTCAGGAGACCGAGTAGCTTGTCCAGGGAGAAGGAAGGGGGCAGACCCGGACCGCCGCGGGGCCACCTGTCTCTAAAAGCCATGAGCCATTAGCCATTGGAAAGATGAGAGGAGTCGGCAGTGGGTGTTGTGGAACCTTCAGAAATAGAGGTTGAGTAAAAAGGTGGTGGCTAGAGTGCTGGAGGCAAAGAAGGAGGGGGGAGAGAGAAGGTAATTGAGCATCAGTTTTCTAGGGCAGTGCCCCACCAGAGTCACCTCATCTGACACTGAAATCCCTTTGAGCAGAGCGGTGATCCAGTGATCCGAGGCTAGCCCCATGGTGGGAGAGTAAGAGTGATGACCCAAGAGCAGGTTCCCAGCGCTGGGTGGGCAATGGCAGTGGGCAGGGAGGAAAAGGTCAAAGGAAACTAGAGCAGAGAAGTGATCTGGGGACACAAAAGGCAGTGACTCCAGACAGCAGCGTTGAGCTCCTGCCCAGGGCTCAGTGGTGTGCAGTGAACTTGGAGTGACCAGCTCTCAGGAGATGAGGGTGCACTTTATAGTGTCCGCCAGTTTTCTGGCAGGTGGGGGGTGGAGGGGTAAATGCTCCCACCCTGGCAAATTGCAAGCTACCAACACAAGATCGTCAATATGCACAGTCAGCTCTCGAGTCAATGCAAGCAACTCCAGAACACCACTGGGCAAGACTGCCGCCACACCAAGCCTCCAGGATAGGATACTGAGGTCCTGCTCGCTTCAAGGGAGAGAAGAGGGGCTCGGGGGTCATTTTAAGCTACCATTAATTGTGCCTGTAACACATGAGCTAGCTGTAGTATTTCAGTTAATTCTCAGCACAATCCTCCGAGGTAGACATCATCTCTTACTCCTAGAGAAACAGATTCAGAGAGGTGGAGTGACTTGTCCAAGGGCACACAGCCAGTGAGTGGTGGAACCTGGATTTGAACCTAGGTGCGTGTGAGTTCAGAGCCCATACCCAAGGCATACACCAGCTGGCCTCAAGCCAGGATAATTCTAGAAACTGAGTTGGGGATGAGTTTTCAGGCAGGAGTTCATGGGTGGGCTCCTCTGTGGGACTGGCAGCTGAGAGCCCCAACCAAGTCTCAGAGGAGTTGGTTACCAACCTTGGGGGAGGTTCTGAGAGGTTTGAGACACCCCTACAGGGGGAGGGTGCTGAGCAGGAGGAACACTGTCTCCCCCTTGTCTCAGAGCAGAGCCACCACTTGGCACCTCACAGGGCTCCCTAAACCATCCCTCCCTCCTTCTATGCAACTGAGTATCCTATGGAGCCCTGCTCTAGGAGACAGTCCCCACACTGCTGGGCATGTAGTAGGTGCTCAATTAATGCTAGAGAACTGAAGAAATGAACCAATGATATCTTCACATTCTCTGTCATTTTGTTTGAAATCGGAGACCAGATTTGCTGTGACTTAAAAGTGTTGTCACCTTTGCAGAACAGAGATGGAGAAGCAAGGCAGACTTTGCTAGGCACTGTGTTATGTGCCCCATACATACATGTTACTCATTGAAGCCTCCTAACACTCTCATAATTGCAGGTATCATTATTCCCACTTCACAGATTTAGAAACTGAGGTTCAAATTGGCCAAATGATTAGCCCAAGGCCACCCAATACTAAGTAGAAGAATAGGGGTTCAATCCTATATCTTTTTTATCTCCAAGCCCCTGCTCTATTGTGCTATGTCCCCCAGAAAAAAATAGCAGTTTATATCTGAGAAGCTGCTTTCAGTTTGCCAAGACCCATTCATGTCCTTCTTATATGTCTTATATGTCATTTTTGCAAATCAGCCTGTGGGGTGGGCAGGGCAGAGAGGCTG
This sequence comes from Myotis daubentonii, assembly GCF_963259705.1. NCBI lineage: Eukaryota > Metazoa > Chordata > Mammalia > Chiroptera > Vespertilionidae > Myotis > Myotis daubentonii. Next base: position 23,733,585 of record NC_081853.1, on the reverse strand, counting down.
GGAGAGAGGAGGGGGGGCTCAGGAGAGCAGGACATTCCCTACCCAAGCTGGCTCCTGATCCAGTGTTCGCCCCACCCCCTGGGGCAGCCTGTCGGTGGCCTTGTAGTGAGAGAGCTGGCCCAGACTTGAGGGCAGTCCCATCCACAGAGCACCTGCAGAATGGAACAAGTAGGCCTGGAACGCTCCCCACTGATGCAGGGTCTCCTTGAAGGAGAGCTCTGGCCTCTGTGCAGATGTTCTTTGGAGCCATATTTGATGAAGATGGGTTCTAAGCAAGGTGGCCCCACAAGGTGACAGTGGGCTTTTCTTGTAGGTTAACGGGCTGTCCTGGAGCCAGCCCTTGCCTCCCAGCCCTTGCCTTGCTGTGGTGTGTCCAAGGTAGGTGGCTGCCCCTCTCTGGACCTCAGGTTTCCCATCTGTAAAATAGAGTAAGCCTGACAGAGGGTCCCCAGCAGCACCTCCCGGCCCTGGTGGGCCACAATTCCACATGAACCAGCTCCACAGCAGGTCCCAAAGGGAATTCCCTCTGGGGAGAATGTGGAGGCCCCCATAGAATTGACTTAGGAGACCATCAAGGCTCTGTCAGCATTGCCCAACATCCCTCGGCCCCACTTCTGGCTGCACACCCTGCCTACACCCTGCTCCCTTTGGCCACTTGCTGGGCCCAGGCATTTCCCAGACTGTAGCATGGTAGTGAAGAAGATGTCTGAGCTCAGAACCCAGCCCTACTTACCAACAAGACAACCTTGGCCAAGTTATGTGACCCCTCTGTACCTCAGTTTTATCACCTATAAAATGGGGATGATAGTCAGACTACCTTAAAGGGTAGGAATTAAAAGAGCCAAGACATGAAAAGTTGTTAGAATAACATTCCATGGCATGTAGTAATTGTTCAATCAATGCCACCTCTCAGTACTATTATTTGTAATAATTCATAATAATACTACCTCTTCTACTCAGCAGCTCTCAAACAGGGCTACCATTAGGGGCAGCCTGGGGGCCTAGAGGGAGCACTGGATTGAGAGTCCTCGGCCCAAAACTCTCATTTCAATTACTCATGGCCTCAGGGAGTAGGGGCTTCTTCACTTCTCCTGGCCTCAGTTTCCCCTTCTGTCAGGTAGCTTCCCTCAGCTTCCAGCACATTTGGGACTCCATAAAGACCTACTGGATGTTCTTGTCCTCCCTGCAGTGGCTCTGTGCAAGCAGGACCCCTCTCCTGCTTGCTGACGTGTGCCCGGTGCAGGGTCGCCTCCAGTCACGGTTGGAGGAATGAATGTGTTGCCTGTGGAAGGTGTGATGTTACTGTGGTGTGGCTGTCTGACAACAGTGTGGAATTCTATCATATGGCAGACCCCTCACCAAGGGCTTTATGTTCCTCATCCTGTTTAATACTTGAAACCCTTCTAAGATTCCTCCTATTTCTGGGGTACGGACAGAAATCTATAATGTGGTCTAAAATGCTCCCACCCCCTTCCCTGTTCATTCCCTGTACTCTTCCCCTCTGGTCATTCAGGCCTCCTTTCAATCCCTTGAGAATTATTACACTCTTTCCAGCCTCAGGGCCTTTTATATATGCCATTCCCTTTCCCAGGAACATCACTTTTACCCAGTGAGCTTCAGTTCAGCCGGCAGACCCCAGCCCAGTCACCACCCCCTTGGGGAAACCTTTCTGTGATCCCCTTCTACTGCCACCAGAGGCAGCCATGTCCTACGGAATGTGCTCATGGCCTCTGCCCTTTCACCTCCTGCCCCGGTGTACAGTTACATTGGTGTGCGTGTTCATCTCTTTTCACATCTGTCTTTAAACCCTCTCCAGAGTAGACACCATAGGCTTTTCTGCTTACCGCTGTATCCTCAGCCCATAGCACAGGACCCAGCAAATACTAGGTGTTGATGGATGCTTGTTGAGCAAATGAGCAGGCAGAGAGGTCGGAAGGATGCCTATCTTACACATAAGGAGCTTGAGGCCAGAGAGATTAAGAGACTTGCCCAGAGTCGAGGGGAAACAGGATTAGAACTAGTCCATTGGGTTCCAGCTCCCAAGCTCCTGTCACCCAACCTCATTCCCTTGTCACCTTTGAGTGCAGTGGAGGACTGAAGCAGGTGAGCCCTTCGCATCTCAGAGGAAGGGGGCTTGAGTGACAGGGCAAGTTTTTCTGTTCCTCTGAGAGCCCTGGCTGCTTGGAAACCTTGTACGGGGTAAGCCCACATCCCACTGCACCTCTGCCAGTCTTCCAGGAAAGATCTGAGTTCTAATTCCAGCTCTAGCTATGTACTTGTCACCTCCACTCTCCAGACCTCAGTTTCTTCATCAGTGAAATGGGAATGATACTCTCCACGTAGTGGGTTAAATATGTATGTCCATAGATTGTGCATTGGCACATAGGAAAGCACTCAGCAGAGACAGCTGATGTTGCCCCTGTGGACTCCACCCCACCCTGATGACACATGGACAGCTGGGATGGCCACATTTTATTCCCTAACTTCCTATTGGTTCCAGTCCCAGCAGTGTCCAGCCATCAAGCCAGTCAGCTTGCAGCATTCTCAATTGTCACCCCCTCTTCTCCTATTCTCTTTGGCTTCGCTATTTCTCTACTGGGTTCTTCCGGCCTCCTCCAGAGAGATCACAGGCTGTGTGGCAGACAGTGGTTTGAATGCCTGGTCCTGTGCCACACAGCTGTGCACCCCTGACCAAGACACATACCCTCTAAGTTGAGAACTGATAACACCAAATTCTCCTGTGGTAGTGATGAGGACTAGGTGACAGCTCGGGTGTTAAGTGGTGGCACATAACAGGTGCTCAGCAAATGTCAGGTTTCCTCCCCTCCTCTACTGACACTCCTGGAGTCATCACACCCATCCCCTGTTTCCTTTTTCCTCTTCCTCTGTTTCCTCAAAGGAGTCAGCCTTCCAGCAGGAATGAAAACACACACACACACACACGTACGTTAACAAGGGACCCCAGCACAGAACCTCACATTCAGTGAAAGCTGACTATATATTTGCTGAATTAATAATCCAAAGGAATGCATTAGTAATGGTGAAATGTCAGGCTGTAGAGGGAGCATTTAGGGACAGGGACTCCTCCCTGCGTGCTCAACTCACCTCAAGTCCAACCCTGGACTCAGGCCTTCTGGTCCCAGTTGAGACATTTCTGGACTTGGGTATCAGAGTGAAGTTAGGGTCTTTCTTTCCCTTGACCTTGCTAGGCATACAGAGAGAGCCCTGTTCATTGACAGGCTCAGGAAATAGCAACTCTTAAGCCAGGACCTCCAAGCAAATGCCAAGAAAATTTCCAGAGCCACAGAAAGATACAAATACTAGTTTAAAACTACCAAGGGAATTGTTTTTTCATTCAACAAACCTACCCTCATCAGTTCAGTCAATATTTATTGAGGCTCGGTGCCCAGTACTGGCAATACAACAGGCAGATGAGACCCATTCCCTATCCCTAGAGAATCCCCTGGCCTGATGTACAAGACAGATGCACATAAAAAGCTCAATTGCAAAAATCTCTTCTTAGAAGGGGAGGGGCAATGGAGGGGAAACCATTAAAGGCTTCATGGAAGAGGAGTTGCTGGATCTGATCTTGAGGGATGAGTAGGTGTTCTTCAGGCAGAGAAGTGTGGGGGGGGGTGAGGGGTGGCCCCAACAGAGTGGTTGGTGTGTGCAAAGGAACAGGCACAGAAATGCAAGAGTGTGTCTGAGGAGCGAGGGAGGCTTGGTGTGGGGAAAGCAGACAGAGGACAATGGGAGGTGTGTAAAATGGTCATCCGGGCCTCATAAACCATGGTAAGGAATTTGGGTTTGATGCCGAGGACACAGGGGAGCCAAAGAAGGGTTTAGAGAAATTGAGAAAGCCCTTTAAAATATAGGGGGTAGATAAATGGGAGGAAGATGCAGGAGAAGAGGCAGGGAGACTGATGTAAGGAGTTGGGATTGATGGATGGGAGAAGGCAGTATGTATGTGTGCCTATTAACAAGATGGCATTAACTAAAAGGGGTAGGATAGCTGAGACCTGGAAAAGGCAGCCTCCCCCAGGAAGTTCTCCCAGGGAAGCTCTTGACTCCTCAGGCTCTCCCAGGAGAGAAAGTGCCAGCTCCCTAATTGGCTCCTGTTCCTGGCCTCTTCGCCTCTCAGAGGGGTTACAAGGTCAACCATCACAACACACTTGCCCTGCCAGCTAGAAGGCTATGATAGGCCCTCCAGGCTGAAGATTTATGACCTGTTACAGTGAGAAGACATACCCGCAGCTGTGGGAAATTCAGGTTCCATGTGGCTCCCTGGACAACATAGTCTATCAGCTAGGAGTGGGGCCTCATGCAGCACTGGTTTTGAGCCCCAGTTCCCCTACTCATTCTATGACCCTGGGCAACATTTTTTCACCTCTCTATGCCTCAGTTTCCTCATCTGTAAAATGAGGATAAAAATAGGACCTACCTCCCAGGATGTTGTGAAGCTCACACCATATGAGACACACAGTAGGATGTCAATGTGAATGGTGGCTGGAATTTGCCAGCAGTCGGGCCTGAACCCTCCTTATTGAGGGAGTAAGAACCATGGGGAGGAGCCAGGAATTAGGGCCTGGGTTCAAGTCTCAGCAGAGTTGCTTGGGCCCTAGAGACCAGTCCTGACCAGCCCCAACAGGTGACATATGAGAGCCCTCATACCCCAGTGGGATGAGGGGCTGAAATGGACCCACCCTCCCCCCAACATTTCTCAGGAGCCATCCAGAGAATCTTACCCCTCACCCCCACTCCACCATGTTTCTTCTATTAATAACAGCTGCCTTCTCCTTTAGCTTTCAACTCTGCCAAATAGGTATTATTGTTCCCATTTTGCAGATGAAAAAACTGGGATTCAGGGAGGTTGGATCATTTGCCCAAGGTCACATAGCCGGTAAATGAAGGAGCTGGAATTTGAATCCAGGTCTGTCTGGCCACAAAGTCCCAGCCCAAGGTTGGGTTGGCTGAGAGAGGGGCCTTGGTAGGAGTGGGGATGGACCCGCAGATGGTGGAGGAGCAACTTGGGACAAAGCAGGCCATGTGGTCCTCCAGGCACACATTCTGTGGCCTCTCAAAGCCATGGTCCTAGGAGAACCTGAGCTGTGTGCTTCACATTCGGGTAACTTGAGGCAGGGACAGAGGGAAGGGTCTAGAGCAGTGGTTCTCAATCTGTGGGTCGCGACCCCTTTGGGGGTCGAACGACCCTTTCACAGGGGCCGCCTAAGACCATCGGAAAACACATATATAATTACATATTGTTTTTGTGATTAATCACTATGCTTTAATTATGTTCAATTTATAACAATGAAAATACATCCTGCATATCAGATATTTACATTACGACTCATAACAGTAGCAAAATTACAGTTATGAAGTAACAACGAAAATAATTTTATGGTTGGGGGTCACCACAACATGAGGAACTGTATTAAAGGGTCGCGGCATTAGGAAGGTTGAGAACCACTGGTCTAGAGCTTGAGTGAGACAGATCTGGTTTCTAACCTTGCCTCTTGTCCTCACTGGCTCTATAACTCCCTGCAGGTTGCTTGAGGTCTCCAGGCCTCAATTTTCTCTTCTGTAAAATTGGAAGAAGCCCAGTTTCTCCAAGGGTGACTTGTGGAGGTCAGACAAGGGAGGGATGTGAGCAGCCTTTGGAAATAGGTTCTTGTTCCCTAAGGGGCCCTGTCAGCATCTCTTTGTAACAGCAGCTGACCCAAGAGCTGCCCTGAAATCCCTGCCCAGGTGTCAGAAGACCCTGAGCTGGGCAAGGTGAGGGCAGATGTAGCCTTCAATCCTCAATAGGGGAAGCAGTGGAGAGCCCACAGCTTACAGAGAAGACACAGCTGGCCTCTGAGTGCATCTGTTTCTGCCTCCCTCAGACCTGTGTGGACCTACCTCATCTGTCTCCCTTGTGCAGATTGCCTCCATCAGGTTGGGCCAAGCTGCCCACCCCCATCCCTAGGCAGACTGACCCTCTCCACTCCCCACACTCCCCTGCTCTAAGATGTGTTCCAAGAGAGAAAACATGGTCTGGCCAACTAAACACCATCTGAAAATAAAACTAGGCTGGCTCTCCCCTCACCCCTGCCTTATTTCTCATGCCTTTCCTCAACCCTGACCCTCGCTCCATGTCCACCATAAGCCAAATCAGTAATCCTCCTGGCCAGCTTCCTGCTTCTCTCCTCCTCTTCCCTGTGGGTAACCCTGACCTGTCATTTCCAATCTTCCCGGAGTTGCAACACTAGCACCATTATTTGTCTGATTTCACAACATCTCTGTCTGTCCAGTCGGCCCTGCCTCCAAACATATCCTGTAAGGACAGGCCAGATGCCCCAGGTGTGTCTGCTGCAGAAAGGGGAGGCACAGGAGGCAGGGCAGGGACAAATGTCTGTGACCAAGTTCCACACTCAAGGGTGACCTTGGGCAAGTCATCCTTTTCTTGAGACCTCAGTTTACTCACCTATAAAATAAGAGAATTGCATAGGAGTCCTTGAAGGGCCTTCTAGTTTTGGCGTTTGACTAATCAAAATCACAGCAACAGATTCATTCAAGGCTTTACTATGGCATCTACCACATGTGGGGAGCTGGGACTCTGGAGACAGCTAATGTGGTCATAGGCCAATGAGAGAGACAGATGTGTAGACCATCACAATACGGTGTGGTCAGAGGATAACAGAGGCATGAACTACTTCTCGTGGTGGAATCAGGAAGGATTGTCTGAGAAAGGGGCACTTGAGTTGGACTCTGAAGATTGAGTAGAAGTTCATGGGCCTAGCATAAGGAAGAACTTTCAAACTATGCTATTCAGCATTTGGGCTGTCTCAGAAGTTAGGGGGGTGGGTATCCCGAAATTAGGGTGTAGATACCGAAGTACACAAGGCCTGGAATGCCAAGGAGATGGAAGCTTAGCCAGGTGCCACTTCTAGACTTTGATTCTGGGAACCAAAATCCAGGAGTTCCTGAGAATTTGGTGTCTGTTGGTGAAGGCCCAGCCCACCACAAACAGGCCAGTGAGCAGGCAGGACTCGGGACTTCCAAGCAGATGAGTGTGAGGGCTCCCAGCTATCCCACACCATGCTGACCTTCACACAGAAAGAGCCCTGGGCTTGGAGTCTGTCTTGGGTCACAGGTTTGGCTTACCCCTTCCTAGCTGAGGAACCTCGTCCTGGCCACCACGAACCTCCAAGCCACTCATAGCTTCCTCATCTGTAACTTGGGTGCTCAGCAGCTACTCTGGTAGTTGTTATGAGGATCAAGGGATTTACTGTTTTGCAGGCAGGTGGCCTTTTGCAAACTGTAAACTGTGTTGGACATGGGAAGGACAATTATTATTGAAATGGTGGTTCAGAACCAGCCCCTTGAGGGGCTATTTGTTTTGTAATCTGGCAAAGTGTTGCCCCCAATGGTGTAATAGTAATAATGGTGGGATTCAAAACACAGACTCATTTGCTCAGACCACATATGAGCTGCAATATGCCTTTCATCCTCTGCCCTTCTTTGCCACCCTCACTCCAGCCATCTCAGATCACTTTTACTTAGTCCTATGTTGGGGGGCAGAGGCTGCCTCTAGGTCTTGGAGAAAAGGGGACTCCTGGCCTGGCCCAACCCTGGAATGGGGGCTGACTTAGAAGTCTGCCTGGAAGAGGCCCCCCACCCGTACCCCCCAAGAAGTGGGCTAATGTGGGAACTCCCTGTCCTGGGCTGTTGGTGGGAGGCAGGATGCTTTCTGAGAGCTGTCCTGGGCTGCTCTGGCACCCGAGCTAGGTACCTGTTTTGCCTGCCCAGTGAAACCCAGGGCCACCCAGTGCTCAGCATCCTTAGTTTCTCAGCATCCTCCCTGCATTGAGTCCTCTCTATCTGGCCCGGGGATAGAATGGGACCCTTGGTGGGGCTTGGGTGGGGGGTGGGGGGAGGTGATGGTGGAGGCAATGGAGAGTAAGGGGTTATCAGTGTGTTCCTGCTGACAGGGGCCCTGCTGTGGTGCTCTCAGCTCTCTGCTTCCCGCGGCCCCTCTGCCCAGCCAGTTCTGATTTTGGTGCAGTGCAGACTTTCAGCTTAACGAGACAAATTGATATTCTGTGCCAGCCCAGGGATGGAGCGGCAGCTCGGGACACTCTGGCAGGCAGCTCAGAAGTGGGCAGGGGGTGGGGGCAGGGGAAGGAGGCAGCTTCCATCTGGAGCTGCCTCCTGGGGCAACTCTCAGCGCTGCCCCCTCCCCCTCCCCCCCCTTCCCATGCACCCCCTCCACACTGACAGGTGCCCTGAGACACTGGCTCTGAAGGTCCTTCTACCTTCAGTGCCCTCCTCCCAAGCAGAGCACCCCCTCCTGGAGGGGGCAGAGCAGTGGAGTGGGAGGCTTCTAAATCTAAGAGAAGCCCCTCCACCCACTGTGACCTCCTAACCTTGCTCCTGGGGCTGCCCCCACCATTCTGGACTTAAAGGAGCAGCAGCTCTGCCAGAGATGAGGCAGGAAGATGTGGGAGGGGTTCTACTCCTCTTTGGGAGTCCCTGAGGTGCTCTGGACATCATCTGTCCCCCAATATGGCCAGCCCCCAACTCATCGCAGATGTCCCCATGGATTATGTAGATGCACAAGACATATGCAGACATCCCTGCCAGTGGGCACCTGTCAGGCCTTCTTGAAGGGGTCTTCTGCCAGGCCTGCAGCCCCGCAGGTGGGAGTGCGTGCCGGCCTGTGGCTGGGTTGCAGAGGTAGTGTTTAGGTGGCAGCAGGGAACTCACTGCAGGCTCTACTCTGCAGGCTCTGCAACCACAGATGTGTAAGTCCACTCCAACCCCCACGTAACCTTTGCCCCCAGGCATGGGAGAGTCCTGACTGAAAAGAGGGAGGGGCAGACCCCCTTCCCAGCCACTGTTGGCCCCCCCAGAAAGAAGGGGAGGACTCAGACCCATTTTTCCCCTCTCTGCTATCACCACCCCGCCCCTTCCACCGCTGGAGGGATCCCTCCCTCCTGCTCAGCCCCAACCCTACCCTCACCATGCCCTTGACATTCCCTCCTACTTCGAGGGAGCCGGCTGATTCCTGGGACTCTGCCAGCTTTAGTTCCTCTTGATCCCACGGGAGGAGTTAAAACCGCAAACAACACCGTGGTGGTTCGGTCCAAGCAACAACCCCGCACACCGCCCCCTACTCTCCTCCCCGGTCCGCCCCGCAGAAAAGCCCTCGCCGAGGCCCTCCCCCGTTCTCCGCCCCCTCCCCCAGCCTCCGGCAGCGCAGCGGCAGGGGTGGCCTCTGCCTCCCCCGAGATCGCATTTTGCCGGTGCGATGCTCTCCTAGAAGCCAGCGCCGCGCCTCCGCCCCCCGCCCCCCCACCTGCTCGGGAAGGATGGTACAGTCTGCAGAGGGACCGGGCACGCTGGCTGGGCTCAGCCGCGGCACCAGCTGCCGCACCGCGATTCTGGGGCTGCCCGCCTGTAAACCGTGCCGGATTTGTGCTGATTTTCGTAGCCAAGTAAGTACCGGCATCCCCCAGCATGAGAAAATAAAAAATAAAAAGCTCCCCACTTCGCTCTCCCCTTACTCCCTCACCCATTTTATTTTGTTTCATTTCATTTGCTTTTTCTCAGCGCTGATGGTGGTGGTGGTGGCGGCAGCGTGGAGGGGGGGTGCGAGCTGGGCTTGTTTATCTGGCAGCAGCCGAGGCTGCATTGGGAGTTGCTGCTGAGAGAGACACTAGTTTGAGGGTCTGTCTGTGTGTTGGGGCTGAGGGCTGGAGTGCCGGGGACACGGGCAGGGGAGCCTCGGACAGGCGGATGCCTGGGGTCTCAAGTAGATTCCAGACAGCAAATGCCCCATTGGATGTTATGCAAGGGCCGGCCAGCCGGTGGTGGGGAGCGGGTGGGGGCAAGGTTCTCTTCCCTCTGAGCTCCTGGACCTGGGTACCCCGCCTGCCCCAGCCAGGGTCCCAGGAAAGAGGCAGCAGGAGCCCCCCCCCCCCCACAGAGGGTCCCCTTGGTGGTGGGGTAGGCTGCCCTGTGCTGGGACCCACCGGGTCTGGCCGGCCAGCCTGGGCATGTGGCAGCAGGAACCAGGTCCCTGAGACGGCCAGGATGGGGGCACGAGTAGGATGGCCAGGCCGTTTTGCAGCAGTCATGCTGGGTGGTAGAGTTGGCACTTTCTGCCAACTGGAAGCCCAGTTCCTCAGCCAGCCTGGGTGGCCTCTGGCTGAGCACTTGGGCACCTGGGCTTCTCCCTGCCCCCTGCAGGGTCAAAATTGGGAAAACCAGCAGGGGACCTCTGAACTCCCAGAGGAGGGGCTGCTGTGGGCAGCCTCCCCTTACTAGCCAAGCGGCCGTGCCACACCACTTTGGTCCTCTGCTCGCCCAGGTTGTGAAGGGAGGGGTCTCTGCACTGGCCAGCCCCAGTCAGGCAAGGGCCCCAGGAGTCTCAGGGTCCCCACACAGAGGCCCAGCCTGGCTCGACCTTCAGAAGGGTAAGTGAGCAGGCGAACTCGGCCAGCAGATGCACTCCCCTGGCCCAGTGCAGGAGGGGCTCCCTCCTCACCTGCATTGCTCTCTAAATCGCTGAGAGGAGGCAGAGCTGATATTTGGGGCAGTTCCAGGAGTGGCGGGCGCCATCCAGAGAAATTCTCCTTTGACGTGTGCAGTAGGAGGGGGCTTGGAGTACAGACTGCCAGGGCTTCCACCTATTAACTTCCTTGAAGGGGCAGTGGCAGGCTTGGGGCTGTGGCTCTAGGTTCAGGAAAGATGCCAATGTTATTTAGCCACCTTCATATGTCCAGTCCCATTCTCATCAGGGCCTTTTCATATCCACAGATTTGCACAGATGCATATATACAATAGAGTGCCCATTGTAATGCACGATATAGTCCAATCATAGACACTCATACGGAGTACCCATGCCCACAGATACAGTCCACCATATGGGACTATAGCTCACATCCCTATGTACCATCTAGCTCACCTGCAAAATACAGCCTGCACATGAATGCAGCATGCACGCACACACACCTGTGAAGAAAGCATGCCCACATATGGAGGTAGCACAAACATAGGAATGCAGTGGGCTGCACATGGGCAACCGGCCTACATGTAGTGCCCTACAGCAGCCACAAGTGTGGTGTGTGTCCATGTGAGGGCTGGCCCTGGTGTGAAAGCTATAAGCACACACACATGTGAGGTCCTGAATGCCAGCTGCATGTGTGTCTGCACATTGGCAAGTACATGGCATGCTGGAATGTGCCCACAGGTGAATGTAGGTTGCACATGTAGAAGACGGCCCTGGGCACACACAGATGCAGCACCTCTGCGTGATACTATATGCACACCCCCACTCAGCCTCCAGGCATCTCGTGGAATTAAAGGTGCCTCAGGCACTGGGGAGAGGCTAGCCCTTCAGGGGCCTTCCGGTGAGGACAGAAGGACATTGGCCTCCAAGTGGCAGCCGCAGCCCTACACAAGCCTGAGGGGAGGGCCAGCCCACATTCCCAGAGAGCTGAGATTGGATTCAGCAAGGCCATTTTGGGTTATTGATGTTCTGCAGGGAAGGCTGCCCAGTGTTGGAAAGGAGACAGGAGGGGGCGGGTGCAACTGCTTCCCATGAACAGACCACCAGGACCCCACAGGCCCCCTTCCCTGGCACCAGGAAGCCAGTACACTGGTGGGGGATCTCTGAGAGATGGGGCCCCGGATGCCTCCAGCATTCGCCAAAGTCCTCTCCAGACAGGTCAGAAAAGCTGCCTGTGGCTTATGCTGTAGAAAGACTGAATCGCTGGGCCCCTTTATCTGTTCTCCAACTGCCCCCTCTCCCTTTCTCCCTACCCAGCACAATTATGGGTCGGGGAATTGGGTAAATAATAACCCAGCAAGGACTCACTGAGCAGATTACTCTGCTTACATCACAACAGTGGGGCTTCGTCTGGCCTTGTTATTCTCATGCACAGATGAAGCAGCAGCACAGAGAAATGTAGACACTTACCCAAGGTCACACAGCTAGAACATGCAGAGTTGGAAGCCAGGCCATCAGGCTCCCTGCCTCCCATCTTAGACCCTCACTTCCCCTCCTGTGTGAGTCCAGTTCCAATTTGGGGTGCCAAAATCTCAAGAACCAACAGGTCAAAAATGTGTGATTTTTTTTTATTTTTTATTTTTGGTGAGGATCCAAGAAAGGGTCTAGAATTCTAGAGCAGCGGTTCTCAACCTGTGGGTCGCGACCCCTTTGGCGGTCGAACAACCCTTTCACAGGGGTCGCCTAAGACCATCCTGCATATCAGATATTTACATTACGATTCATAACAGTAGCAACATTACAGTTATGAAGTAGCAATGAAAATAATTTTATGGTTGGGTCACAACATGAGGAACTGTATTTAAAGGGCCAGAAGGTTGAGAACCACTGCTCTAGAGGGTCTCCTGTAGGGAAAGACAGAGCCTCCCTGGGCTGATGTGGACCTGTCTTAAGCAGCCAGATAACTCCACCACCCCTTTTCTACATGGAATTGATGGCACCTAAAAAACCAAAGCACATGAGTACACGTTGATGTTACCTGGCCTGTGTCTGTTTGTTAGAGGGAAACTAAGGCCTGGCCAGGTCCAAGGTCACATTGTGCTCTCTAGAGAACAGGGAATCTTGCCAACCTCTCTCAGGTCCCAGGCAAGAAGCAGCAGCTGCCTGTTTGCGCCCCTCATTTTCCCCAGATGTCTGACTCCACGTTAAAAAGATGAGCACGCCAGGCCCAGCTTCTGCTCCCGACTAGCTATGTGACCTTGGGCAAGTCACTTCGTCTCTCTGCATCTCGGGCTTTTCATCTGTGATCAGGACATGCCTGTCCTGCTCTGCCTCAACCCACAGCTGTCTGAGAGCCTTGGACACTGTGGAAGGCTGTGCATAGGGGCGGGATTGGCACCAGAACCTGGGACCAGAGCAGCTGAGCATCTTGCTTCCGCTCTTGGCCAAGGTCAGGAGGGGGATCAAGGAAGGAAAATCTCTAGACTGGTGGATCTCAAGCATCAATGGACATATGAGTCACCTGGTGAGGGCCAGGTTTCTGCTCCCCTCCCCTGATCCAGGAGGTCTTGAGGGCTACATTGTCACAGGTGCCCCAGCGACCAAGGTGATTGAGAGTGGGCTTGAAGGAGCTCATAGGCTTTCAGAGCTGGAGTGACCTGGGCATCATGCTCTGCCCCCACTCCTGCCACATCTGCAGAAGCTGAGGTTGCCTGGCAAGTTGGTGACAGAATGAGACTGAAACTCAAGTCCCTAGCCCTCCGTCCTCTGTCCCACCTCTAGGCTTTGGCTTCACCCTGCATTGCTAAATCAGGCCCTTCTGACGGTGGGTCAACCTTCAGATCCAAAACAAGGCTATATTCTCAGCAATGTGGCTGGAAAGCGTGCTCCAGAGAGACCCACCGAGCCTTCTGGTTGGTCCTGGTGAAGCCTCTCCCGGGCATTTGACAGTGGGGAAATGACTCCTCTTCTGCAAATCTTAGCCTTCATTTTCCTAGAAGGGGGATAGATTTAAACAGGGATGTTTGGAAGATTTAAAATCATGTGTGCGAGGCAACTGGCACATAGGAGGTGCAGGGTCAAGGTAGACAGTACTGGGGGACCCTGAGGTGCAGGATGTGGCTCCTCTTGGCCTCCCGTAGAGGAGCTGTGTGGTGTGCAGGTGCTGGGTGCTACATGCACACACATGTTGTGGCAGGGGGTGGGGTGCGGGAGTGGACAGGCTTCCTCCTCTAGCCCCACCTGAAATACACAGTTCTGTGTGGGATGCAGGGCTGGGTCTCCTGCCTTCTCCAAGGCCAGGACAGTGAACCTGCAGTAATTCATTTCTCCCCTCCAGTGGGAGCCTCAAACAAGAAAATAGGGAGGATGTTCTCCCAGACAGATTCAGTTGGATGTCTATAAGAGCTGGTAGTAGATGGAGAAGATGGCAAGGGCCTGGCATTCACAGCATTAGGGTGGTGCCTCAGTTCACCCATCAGTAAAATGTATGATAATAGTACCCACCTCTCAGGCTGTTGTGAGGGGCAAATGAGAGAAGCATGGACATAACGTGATGAGCTCTGGCCTGTATTTATGGCTCAGTGAATGGAAGTTGTCAAGATTGACAATCAGAAGGTGTGAGTTCAGTAGCTACCTCTGCCACTTAAGTGTGCCCTTGATTAGTTAGTCACATTGCCTCTTCAAGCCTTGGTTTTTGATCTGTAAAATGGAAATATGCCACTCCATTTGGAAAATAGAAGGCTGCCCAATTCATAGGACTGCTCTATGACAACAACAAAAAATAGGTGACACTTTCCGCAGCAACTCCTGAGAACCTCCTGGGTGTGCTGAGGGCTTCACCGTGGTCTCTGGTTGAGAGTCCTGCAGTGGAAGGAGGGAGCGTTGTTAAGATCTTAGAAGCATCACCTGGCCAGTGTGGCTCAGTGGGTGAGCATCGACCTATGAACCAGGAGGTCACCGTTTGATTCCCAGTCATGGCACATGTTCAGGTTGCAGGCTCCATCCCCAGTGGGGATGTGCAGGAGGCAGCCAATCAATGATTTTTCTCTCATCATTGATGTTTCCATCTCTCTCTCCCTTCCTCTCAGAAATCAATAAAAAAAAATTTAAAATAAAGATCTTAGAAGCATCATACACAATCCAGGAAACCTCTGAAGAGTCAGAGTGGAGGGCAAGGTAGCTGGGCCTGATGGAGGTGGGGGTGGGGGACCAGGGCTGGCGTCCCTGAGGCTAAAGAGAGAGAAGGCCTTTTGGCCTGAGGGCCAAAATAGCTGATTCTGGGCCCAGCTCAGTTACTATGGGTGACCTTAGGCAAGTCATGTCAGCTCCCTGGCCTCATGATTTCCCTTTGAAAGAGGCGGCAGTGATCCTGCCCACCTCGTGTCTTCAGTGAGCCTCCTGCCATCTGGCTCTAGGGTGAAGGGGCTGTGACAATGCAAGTCTGCAATAGCAGTTATAGCCACTGTGTTTGTTTCCTACAGTTGCCTTAACAAATTACCACTAATTGGGTGGCTTAACACAGCAAATCTTAATTCTCTCACAGTTCTGGAGGCTGGAAGTCTGAAATCAAGGTGTTGGCAGGGCTGGTTCCTTCTGGAGGTCCTGAAGGAGAGCCCACCCCTTCCTCTGCCAGCTTCTGATCGTGGCCAGCACTCCTTGGCATTCCTTGGCTTGTAGCTGCATCACTTCAATCTCTGCGTCCATCTTTACATCACCTTCTTCTCGGTGTGTCTCTATGTCCTCTCCTTTTTTTTTTTTTTATAAAGACATCAGTCATTAGATATAATCACCCTAAATCCAGGATAATTTCATCTCCAGATCTTTAACTAAATACATCTACAAAAAACCTTTCTCTAAATAAGAGCGCATTTTGAGGTTCCAGGTGGACATGAATTTGAGGGGAGAAGATATTCAACCCACTATAGTCACTAATATTTATTTACTGCTAGTAAGTCCTCACTATCACCCATTTTACAGATAAAGAAACCAAGGTCAGAGAAGTTAAGAATATGCCCAAGTCATACAGCAAGTGAGGGACAGCTCTGGGATTTGAACCCAGGAGTCTGGTGATCTTTCATTTTTTCACCTTTTAGGAGCTGGCTGGGGCTGCCCATAGCCAGGAACTCATGGGCAGGAACTCCAGCAAACCCTGTGTTGACTCAAAGAGAAGAGCTGGAGGTGGGCAGGGGAGCTTGGGGGTGTGAGGGGGCTGCACAGCAGAAGGTTGAGAGACCACAGTCCTTTAAATCTGTCACTCACCCTCTGTGAACCTCAGTGTCCTCACCTGGAGAAAGGGGACAGCAACGCCAAACTTGTGGAGTAATTGCCAAGTTCTCAAGTGTTAATCATAGTACCCGTTACTAAGAGCTAAAATGTGCCCATCCTCAAGCACTTTGCAAACATTTTTTCATTTAACATGTGGTACCGTCATTGCTCATTGCAGGCCACATCCTCCCTAATAAGTGACTTTACCATTAAAGAGTTGTGTATTGTTGAACTAGCGACTTAACCTCAGTTTACTTCTCCATGAAATGAGGGTCACATTAGTACGCACCTTCCTAGTTGTTCTGAAAGACAGACGGGATTTAGGTCAAGTGCCTAGCCTGGGGTTATGGTCCAGTTAAAGGATCAGAGGGTGTTTCCTCGTTTGTAAAATTGGGGTAATAGTCGTGTTGTCGTTATTATCATTATTATACTATTTGCTGTGTGAGGTTTTGGTGAAGTCACCAGAGGAAGCGCTTGGCTCAGGGCTTGTCCAGAGATCAGTATTTAAGTGGCCTCCTCTCCTGCCACCAGAAATGCAACGAATTAAAATCCCAATGCCAGTGTTTACTGCTGTGTGACCTTACGCCGGCAGCTTTGCCTCTCATGGCTTGGCACCCTGCCAAAGTGGGGTTGAGAAAACCTGCCTCACAAAGTAGTATGTGTGACGTGACGTGATGGATAGAAACCTGTCACAAATGGAACCCCAGTCATCCCAGACGTTCGAAATATGTCAAGCTTCTGTCCTGCTTCCGGGGAGAGGCCCTCAGAACAGGCCATCCTAGTCCAAGGGGGAGGATTGGATTTTTGCAAAGATGCTGAGAGGCCATGCTGTGCTGGAACAGGGGTTGGAGGAGCCTGCGGGAGGAACCTGGGAATGGGTGAGCCTGGTTAGGGTCCAAGGGCCACAACGCTTGGAAGAAAGGAAGCAGGTCTCTCTGGGGCTCCCATGCCAACCTGAGCGGCTTCCTATAAAGCGGTGGCGTTCTCCGTGCTGGCTTGGGCTGCTCCTCTGGGCCATGCCAGGCTGCCCCAGGGGCCACTTTGCAGGAGCCATGGGGAGCATCATCCAGAGGGGCTTTTCCAGCCTGGCTTCCTCAAACCCCTGCCTCACTGGGCTGGCTCAGGGAGCTAAGCTGTCAGTTTTCTGTTGAGGCTGTGGAGGGGTGGGGCATACTTGGGAAGCCTTTCGGGGGGTGTCCTCCAGCCTGCCTGAGGTTCTGTGTTGGGTGAGGGCCACAAGCTCATTGGGAGCAGGGGTGCTGAGCTCTGGCTAACAGTCTTCTCAGCATTTTAATCTGTGCCCGTAGGCAGGGCACACAACCCACGTGGCCTGACTCAGCTGTGACCGTAGCGTGGTGGTTCCAGACCAAGTCTGCCCAGGGTCAAATCCGAGGTCTGGGGGCTGGCCAGCTATGCGTCCTTCATCTTCAAGCCTCGGTTCCCTCAGCTGCTAAATGGGGATGGTAATAGTGCCTGCCCTGTAGGGTTGTTGTGGTTAAAGCTGAATTGTGTGGATTCCCAGATGCATGTTTTGGTATCTCTGAAACAGGGTGCCTGTTACAACTGGCAAGTCACAGTAGACCAGCCATGCCTTTGTCTTAAGTACACATAGAGTAGTGATGCATCTTACAATGGATGCATCTCAGATTCAGTGAAATATGGTAAGTAAGATAAAACCTATAAAGAATTTAGAACAGGGCTTCCAGGCTGGTGGGAACAAGCCATTCTCCCATCTGCCTCCCAAGCTCAATCATGGTGAGACCTTAGGTATTTCTGTGTACCTCACAGGAGCCTTTGTGCCCTGTTCTGAAACAATGAGCATGAGAATACCCACCTTCTAGGGTTGTTATGAGAAGACAGCACATTTATGTGGTCTCACGTGCCCAGCAGAGTGCCTTTATGGAGTAGGTGCTTAATAATTCTCAGCTCAAAACAAACAGCAAAGATGATAGTACAGAGAGGAGTTTAAAGCATAAACTCTAGGATTCCAATTCTGCTCCAACGCTTCCTTGCTGTGTGACCTTGTACAAGTTTCTTAACTTCTCTGTGCCTTAGTTCCACCATCTGTAAAAATAGAGATAACAAAAGTATCCAATTCATAGGATGGCTATGGGAATTAAATAAAATTAAAGTGCTTAGGGAAGTGCTTGGAAAAAGTATAGGCAATTATTATTTGATGAACTTCTAATGAGTCTCTTCTAGTTCAATAAATGGTAGCTAAAATAGACACTTGGCTCAGTAAAATAATAACAATACAGACCACACTCATTTTACAGATGGGGCAGCTGAGGCCCAAAATGCATGTTGGTTTGTCCAAAGTCACACAGCTGCCTCTCCCCAGTGCTAGAACCACATCCCAATGTCCAGGCACCAGCTTGATGTTGCCTCCTTGCCCATCAGGACTCTGTGATTCTTATGAGAAGGGGGTTCTTGACAAGGGAGGGATGGTTTCTAGAAGAAGCTGCAGCCAGATGTGGTTTCCTTCTTTCTTCATGTCTCTCCCTATTTACCACAGTACAGGGGAAGGGGCTGGGCTGGGCTGGGCTGGGCCCAAGGTCAGCTGAGCCGACTAACCACTGCATAAGCCTACCAGCCAGCACTTCCTGGCCTCCAACTGCCTTCTCAGTGGCTGCTGCAGAGTTGACACAGCAAAACTCCCTCCTGAAGAGAGCAAAAGCTCCGGCTGGCCAGCTGGTCCAGCCACCAGGCAGTGCCAGGGCCACAAAAATGGATTGGGGAAGGCGTTGAGGAGCAGAGACCTAGGTGCACAGCCTGGCCTTGACAAACACTGGCAGTGACCTTGGGCCTGTGACAGTCCCTTTTGGACATCTGTTTCCCATCTTTGAAATAAGGACTTTGGGGCCAAAAAAGGGCCTCCAGGCACTTTAAATGTCTAAGATTCAAAATTGCTCTGGTATTATTGATCATCAGTAATAGGAAAGGATACGGTAAGGAGCTCACAGCTGAGTGTGTGTACACTTCCGTGTGGATCTAGGAGCAAGCCTGACCCAGCAGCAGTTGCAGTTCATCCCAGGGTGGTTCTTCAGAGAAGGAGGCAGATGGAAGGTACACAGCCCAGCAGCTAGGGCATAGGCACTGCAGGCTGGCAAAGGGTACCCAGGCAGGGCAAGACAGTGTCCAAGATGTCATATGTATTTGCAATGCAAGGGTTGTTAAACCCAGTTTTTCCTAGCAACTATCCAAAGACAGGAGATTAAGAGCTCTCTAAGCCACTTTAAATTTATCAATTTATGTGACTTACTTCAGATTAAAATTCGGTCCTTTTCCCCATTCCCACCTCCAGCAAATTTTAGGTTTCTAAACTCAGAGGATCTTGAAAAAGGGAGAGAATGTAAATCAATAAAACCAATACTAGCTAAGGACTTGGTGTGTGCTGGGCATGTGCCAGGCTCCTCGCTGACCCAGACGCGAATCAGCTCCAGAAACACCTCTCACTGGGGAGCCCAGGCAGCCCCAGAAGAAGGTGGCAGCTGATAGCAGACATCCAGCTGGGGGCTGGACCATGCATAACTTCCATGGCCGTGACTGGGATCCTCACCAACTGGACCCCCTAGGGCCTCAGTTTCTTCATCTATAAAATGGGGCCAGTGTAGGACAGAGTCTGTGGCCTTGGCTACCCCTATGCTCAGACAACAGAACTAAGTGTGGCTGGGTATTGGGGTCCAGGGCTGTTTCTGGGTGTTTCTCTGCCCTCTCAGAGACCTGAATCTGCTCCGATGGCCTCAGGGGAAGGGAATTCCAATAACTTCCCTTGCCCTGGGAACCTTCTCCAGGAAGTCTCTCTGAACTCCAGAGTCAGACCTCTACAGTGGGACTGCAGCAGCGAAACATGAATGCAAATGCGGGCATTGGAAAGGGGCCACCAAGCCTTTACACCACAATCTCCCCCAAACCGCACTACAGCCTCCAAGGCAACCTGGAAAAATAACAGCCGTCGTTAACCGAGCACATTCCATGCTCGGCTCTCTATGCGCAAGTGTTCCTGCACCCTCACAACTGTGAAGGGACCACTTACAGAGGAGGAGACTGGTCTCTGAGAAGAGCTGAACTCACAGGGAGATTGAGGCCCAGAGCAGAGCTGCCCAAGGTTGCCCAGGGAGAGCCCAGAAGACGGGGACTCTGTCCATGGTGTTGACTACTCCTGCCCTCCCCGCCTATGCTCACATACCACCCAACCCTCCAGGAGAAAGGGCAAGGTCTTGAGCCAGACCTTAAGCCAGGAACAGGGCCATTCATACCCAGCCTGTGTCCCCAGCACAACTGCCCACAGGGGCACAGGGACAAGTTTAGGACGCCCTTAAGCTGACCCCTTGGCAACGACAGGCCTGGGCCCAGGAATCAACCATGTCCTTGCTCTTCATCCTCAATCCCTAAAAGACACTGGGTAACTAACCCTCATTAAGTTGGAGGTACACTAGGTCCATATTTTGGGGAGAGAGGACTTACGTTTCTCAAGCACCTACCAGGCACAATAGGGGAACTATGGTTCAAACACCTGTAGGTGAGTTATTGTTCCTTTCTGCCTTAGCTGCTTTATCTCTATATGGGGGAAATGACTGTAGCCATGCGGAGATTATGCAAGATGCGAGTGAAAGGCTCTGTGTAGCTCCTGTCCAATTCCTGGTCACTGCTGTGATTATCACCTGACCAGAAACATGTCCATCTCATGTCCATCCTGTGAAGAAGGCATTCTTATCCTCACTTTACAGATGGGGACACAGGTCCCTCAGAGAAATCCTGGGACTCACTCCTGGTCCCCCAGGTTAACAATGGCGCCATGAGTGGGAGCCCATCCGTTCATATACTGTGAGTCATAGTCTTGTAACTTCAGATGGCAGCCGGGGACATATTATAGATGGAGATTGTTTCTGCCAGGGAGACAAAATCACAGATTGCAGAACTGAGGAATCATAGATGGAGGAGACAGCACAGGTAGTGGTTAAGACTTTGATTCTAAACCTAGCACCTCTTAGCTGTGTGACCTTGAACAAGTGACTTAATCTCTCTGTGCTTCAGTCTCCTCACCTGCAAAAGCAAAGTAAATAATAGTACCAACTTCTTGTACAAATTAAATAATTTAATAGATGTAAAGAACTTAGAACAGTGTCTGACACAGGAAGCTCAATGAAGTATCAGCTGTTTATTATTAATCGTGGAATTAGAATGGGAGGGGGAGCCAGGCCCTGCCCTTTCCCTCTCTCCCTGAATCTTGCCCCAGCCTTCTCCATGGACCCCCATGGCCAGCAGGGGACCATTCTAAGAATGTCATCTGGCTTGCCCCTTTCTGGCCAAGGTCTCCACTGCTCCCCATTGCCAAGCAGACAGGCCCAGTCTCCTTGGCCTGCATTCAGTACATCTGAGATGTAGCCCCTACCTATCCTTCCACATCTCCTCCACGATTCATCTTCCTCAGTTAATCACTTCATCCACTTAGTCAAGAATTTAGCATTCAATAGAAATTGGAGTATAGCTCTGCCCTTTCCCCACCTCTGAGCCTTTGCCCAAGCTGTGCCCAACCCCAACACACCCTTTAGCCATTCTTCCAAGCCCCCCTTAAATGCCGTTTTCTTCAGGAAGCCTTCCTGCCTCTCCCTTTATTGTAAGCTCCCAGGCTGCAGACCCCGGACCTCTGGCGTCATGCCCCAGCTGATGAGCTTGGTTTCTTTTCATTTTTGTATTTTTTGGAGATTTCGTTAGAATGTTTTTTGATAAACGCAATGAATAAATGAAAGAATGAATTTCCTCGTTGGTTCTCCATATCCTGTCCCCCCCACTCCACCCCACTCCACCCCAATCATGTGTTCTCCCTAAGGGGCCAGGTGGATCCTTTCAACAATATAAATCAGACTGTGGTGCTCTCTGTTTAAAACCCGATAGACCTCCCCATGACGTACTGGATCCAGACTCCTTCCCATAGCCTGTGAGCGCTTCATGGTCTGGTCCCCCACCCACCCCTCTGTTCTCACTCTCTCTTCTCTAGCTTACTGGCCTCCTTTCCAGTCCACAAACTTATCCGCCTCTTTCCTGCCTCGGGGCCTTCGTGTGTGCTGTTTTCCCATCTAGAATGCGTTTTCTCTTTCTCCTTACAAGATAGCTTCCTTCTCATCGAGCTAAATGGTATTTCCCCACTTGGGCTATTTAAAGGAGCTTCTTCTGTCACGGCCCTTGTTTTTTAATAGAATTTATCACAATTGACATTCTTTTCAGTATTTATTCCCTTGTTTGTTGTCTGCCTCCCTCTACACGAGACAATCACCTCCTTGAGTGCAGGAAGCTTACTATCTTGTTTACTCTTGTATCTAAGGGCCTAGGATGGGAGGTGAGGGGCTGGCGGGTTCTGTTTTGTGCATCTGTGAAGGAGAAAGCAGTGTCCTGACTCAACATCACACCTGACCTGCTATCTGCAAGACAGGGGAGGAATGATTGTGGGAGGTTTCCCAGGAACCTCATGCTCACCCCACCTCTCTGTGGGGGTGCGGTGGAGAGAAAGAGAGTGGGCAAGAGGTGCAGCCTAAATGACGCAAATGCAGTTTCTAGCCTCCTGCCATTTACAGTCTAGCTGGGGAGAAGGCAGCAGAGAGGTGGGTCTATAAATTGTCTAACACCAGGTCGCAGCACGAGGGTTTGAGGCAGGAGAACGCTGAGGAAGGCGCAGGAGGAAGAGCTCGGTGGTGTGCAGCCCTCTTGGAAATTGGGCTTTGTTGCGTTGTTTGTCGTCCTCTGAGTATTTTTTATCTTGAGGACACCTCGTTTAGGAACCAGGACTTAATAAAGGGAAATTTCTGTTGACTACACCCATACAGAGCTGAGCTCTGGAAAGAGCACACCTGACACTTACCTGTCTCACCCCACAAGTCCCCAGCCTTCTCCCCCAGCCAGGCACCCCAGAGCTGCCAACCCATGAGGTGGCCAAAAAGGCAGCCAGGCAACAACCATTTGGCAAACCCTATTTTCCTTTTGAAACTGCAGATTCATGTCGCATGCTTGTTGAAACAAAGGAATGATACAGACGGATCTATAGTAAAATAACTAATTTTCTTCTCCCCACATGTGCCTCGTGTCACCTCTGTTAATATCCTGTTTTGTCAATTCTGGATGTACATTTTTTCCCCACATTTCACATTCCTGAGGTCAGGATATAGGTGGGAGCTGATGACAAGTCACAGTTTTGCTGGAAGCACTCTATCTTTCCTAGTGGTACGAAAAACCATGGTGGAACATAGGATTCGACTTAGAGTCAATGAAATCTGACAACTTGCTGTTCTTTCCCTTGCTTGTTCATTCACTTACTGGCAGATATAAATTCAGAGGGCTGCTGTTTCTTTTCTAGCGGATCATTTTATTCATACCCATGACCTTATTCTGTCCCTAGTGGACTGTGGCCATCCAGGTGGCTCGGCAGGCTTTGAATGAGAGACAGCAGAGGTGAGTGCACATGACGCTGGCTCGGGAGCTGCCAGCCCTGCCTTTTCCCAGCTGTGGTGTGCCCTCTCTGTGCCCCCATGCTCACATGAAGGCGCTAGTATGTGTGCACCTGGGGCTGGCACTTCCCTCCTTTCCCCCTGACATGGATGGTGTGGCATAACAGGACACGTCATTGCCCCTCCCCTACCAGGTAGCCCTGAGACCCAGAGGATGCCAGGGAGTCTGAGCTCAAATACAAAAGTTGGGTGCAAAAGGTTGGCTTCAAAAAGGCACATGCAAACAAAGGCAGGAGGTAAAGTCAGAAAACAGGCTCAAAGGTCAGAAGAGAGAACAGAAGGGCAGAAAACATGAACCTGAAAAGACATTTCCCTCAAAGCAAATAAGACATATTTTTAAATATCAATGGAAGCAAATAGAGGCTTCTCCCTAAGGAGAAAGGCGCAGAAAGTCCAAAGTGATCTACCGGCCTCGTTGGCTCAGCCCTCTTCAGGTGAAGGTCCAGCATTCCAGGAGTCCCTGGTAGCCCGATCCACCTGCTGGCCACAGACCCCTGAGTTCCTTCTAGCATTAGTTTCTGAAGCAGAATGCTGCTGTCTGAGCACAATGCCATTGACTTAGGCACTGTTCTCAGTGCTCTGTGGGGCTTAGTTACTACACCATCCCTCTGGCTGTTACTATTCCCATATGAAAGTCAAACGGCCAGAACGACTGGTTGCTTTGATGCCCACTGAGGCCCCAGTTGGCTCCCTCACCCCAATCAGGGGCAAGGCTGGCCAGCCAACCGCCCATGTCCCCTCCCTCCAGCCGGCCCAGCCCCAAGTGGCCCCAATTGGAGCAGGTTGTCCAGACCCCACTGGTGCACGAATTCATGCACCAGGCCTCTCATTTTCCATATGAGGAAACTGAGGCTCTGCAACATACAGTGACCTGCCCAAGGGCACCCAGCCAGCAGGCTGACTCCAGAGCACCCAGCTTAACCAAGACAACAGCAGCCTCACAGTCCCAGAGTGCTTAGTCTAGCAGGGAGATCAGTAAACAAGAAGCAACATGAGCACCAGGCCAGGGGCAGGCACTTTGTTGGGCAGCCAGGGAACAACCTGGAGAGGGCTGCACACAGGAGCCAGCCGAGTGGAAGGATAAATAAGAGCTAGCCAGCTGGAAGGAGGTAGGAGGTGGGGAGGTTGCTCCAGGCACAGGCATGGCTTGAGCAGTGTGGAGGCCACCACCGGCCAGCAGCCCAGAGGCTCCCGGCAGGGGTGGCGAGTGCTCAGCTGGAGAGGTGGCTGAGCCAAGCAAAGGGCTGAACAGTTTTAAGCTGGGAAGTAATGTGATCGGATTGGCCACTTGGGAGATCCTGTGGCATTAGTGAGGAGAATGGTTTGGAGGGAAGAGCCTGGAGGCCCACAAGGAGAAAGTCAGACAGGCATCCCGTGAACAAGGGCAAAATGGAGGACACGTTTCCAAGAGAGAGGACACGGGCCAGCTGACAGGGCTTTAGGACTCACAGCAGGCATCAGGGGAGGGGAGGGTGAGTCCCAGTTAATGTTGGAGTTGTTGGGGCCCTTTAAAAAGGGATGGAGGTGGTGAGAGGTGGACCAGGCAGAAGCAGCGAGAGCCCAGATCACGTGCGGCTTTGTAGGTCATGGTATGGAGTTTGGGTTTGATCCTGACATTGAAAGTCTTGAGCAGGGTGCGACACATACACAGCCCCATCTGACTGCTATGTGAAAAAGGGATTGTCACCTCATTCAGTCCTTACAACAGTTCTGGGCAGTTGGTGATGAAATTCCCATTTTCAAGATTTAAAAAACTGAGCTGCGCGGGTAGTAAGTAGCAGAGGAAGGTTTGAACCCATGTCTGCGCGACCATATCCTGCACGCTTGATCAGTGGGCACCCATGGAAGGTTCCTGGACTGGGAAATGATATGGTGCAAGTAGGATTGAAGGAGGCTAACCGGGGGGGGGGGGGGGTGCCTCAGGTTTGGTTCCTGCCCCTGCACCTCCATACCCCTAGGAGCAGAGTCCGGGCTGAAGGGCCAGCCTTTGGGCCAGATAGGGAAGCCCTTTCCTTAAGCCACCCAGTGGACCATGTCAGCTGGTGCTCAGCCTGTCTTTGTGATCCTCTGCAGAATGAGCAGGAAGGATGCGCAAGGCTCTGCCCACCCCCACCCACATCTCTGGAAAAAATACGGAGAAAGGCAGAGTAAATTTGGTTTCTTTGCTGTAATTCACAAAGGCCTGTTCTATAAAGCCTTCATGAGGAGACAATCGAGGGGCAAAGGGAGCAGGACCCACTGGCTGGAGAGGAGCCTGCTGCAGGCCTGCCAGGCCAGGGGAGCCTGTGGCAGGTGTGACCCCCACTTCCCCTTAGCAACTGCCCACAGGCGAGGACGTAAAACCATCACTGCCTCCTCTTCTAATCCCTTTTGTCACCCCACTGCTCCCCTCCTGTGCCCTGACTCAGTGCAAAGCTCAGGGATGAAGGCACTGCCATGTCTGTCACCCACCAGCCAGTGACCTCACCACTCTGAGCCTCAGTTTCAACAGCTACAAGAAGCCCTTCACTCAAGGCCTGGCACATCGTAAGTTTAAAAAGCAGACACTGCCCCTGTGGTGGCAGAGATGACAGTGGCTACCCAGCCTCCTCAGTCTCCTGGCCTCTTGCCCCATGCCTCTGCCTCCCTCTCCTCCCCTCCCCCCTCCTCTATATCCCTAGCTGAGGCCAAACAGGACTCAAAACAAGCCCTCACCCAGCGCTTTTCACAGAGGGTTCCCATCGAGTCAGCTCTGCCCAGGCTCTGCTCCAGGCCAGGCTCTGTGCCAGACCTTCTGTCTCATCCTTATCTTATCCTCCCGACAACAGTGCAATGGACACGTCCTCATCCCCATTTCATGGCTGAGGAAACAGAGGCTCAGAGCCATGAAGGAGTCTGTACAGAATGTGAGGAGCTGGGCTCAAACCCAGGTCTGCACAGGAAATTGCCTCTTTTACCAACCTGCTGGGGCATTTTCCAGGGCTATCAGTGAAGGCTGTATTCTGTTGAGGGCCTCTAACGTGTAAGGGGATTTTCCTGCTTTTGGAGGTGAAGTTTTACGAGAAGAGAGGTGATGCAATGGGTCATTGCCCCAATTCTGCTGTAGCTGGGAATTAGGGCTGTGGGAGCCCTGCAGCAGGGTTGGCAGGACAGGGTCAGAGCTGGGATAAGCAAAGATCAGCCTGGCTGGTGAGTGAAGACAGTCCAGAGTAGGGCAACCTGGGGACAGGTGGTGAGGAATTAACCAAGGCGGAAGGGGGTAGTGGCTATAGTAGGTGGGTGTGGAAAGCTAAGAATGCCAGAGACCCTCCCAGAGCCAGCAGCCTTGGAATGACTGTGGTGATAAAGGCGGGGAGATGCTGAGGATCCTCACCGTTGTGCAGACCCCCAGCCTGTCCCTTCCTCTCACGGAAAGGCAGCTGGGGAAGCTGTGTGCCCATGAGGAGGCAGATGGTGACCAGGCAACGAGGAGGATCAGCTCATACCCTCCATGACCTGCAGAGCACTCAGGTCTCTCCCTCCCAGAAAGCCTCTGGTCCCTTTAGAGCAGCGGTTCTCAACCTGTGGGTCGCGACCCCTTTGGCGGTCGAACGACCCTTTCACAGGGGTCCCTAAGATCACCCTGCATATCAGATATTTACATTACAATTCATAACAGTAGCAACATTACAGTTATGAAGTAGCAACGAAAATAATTTTATGGTTGGGTCACAACATGAGGAACTGTATTTAAAGGGCCAGAAGGTTGAGAACCGCTGCTTTAGAGGCTGCCGAAGTTTCTCTGCACCCTTCCCATCTTCAGTCCGCAGAACTGACACACCGTCAGCGCCAGCACACATCACTAATGCTTCAGACCTAGAGAATTCCTCCAGCTGCCTCTTTTCACAGGGCGGAGTTGGGCTCAGAAAGGTCTAGTGACTAGCTGCTCAAGGTCACACAGTGAACAGGTGGCAGAGAAAATAGACGCTGGGCTTATGACTCACTCCTAGGGGAGCATCTTAGGTGTTTCCATCCAGAAGAGAAAGGGATCCCCATTTTCCTTGTGCTCTGTGCTGGGGACTGATGGTGACGCACTGGTTCCTGCACTTTTTTGTGAGCAGCTCCAGCGTCTGCCTGGGCTGCAGCGGGCCAGTCCAGCAGGTTGGTTTTACTTTTTTGGAAGTATTTTTCAGGGAGGTGTTTGGAGGCCAGCCAACAAGTCTTTTCTGCCACCATGGAAATTGCCAACAATGGAATTATTAAAACCTCCCGTGACCCTTCTCCCACCCCACTAATGAAAAACAGCTCGTTGGTGGCCAGGCAGGGGGCAGAGCAGCTGAAATCCCAGAACGAAACGTGCAGAGAATTCCCCGGCGAGAGACTCCCAAGTAGATGGCTAATCAGACCCGAGGGATCCCAGTTTGGAACCCAGGCAGCCTCTCAGGAATGGATTTCAGGAATGGATTTCCAGCTGCTGTGGGACAGGAGCCAGGGTGTCTCCTGAGCCCAGGACTTCCTCCTGTCAGAGCTCGAGCGGTGTTGGCAGGGTGGGCTGTGCCTTGCACGTCATTGATGCTCAATAAATGCTGGTTGTTAAATAGGTATGTAAGTGGGTTGGTAAGAATGAAGGACAGAGGGAGGATGAGATAGGTCCCTTTAGAAATCATCTGTGCCGTGTGACCTTGGTCAATCACTTCACTCCTGTGCTGTCCAACTTCCTGTAAAATGGAGACAGTTATACCTACCATTCAAGGTGGGTTGAAATGAGAAATAATGCATGTGAAGTGCCTGGCATAATAAACACCAGTGACTTGATCATCTCCATCATCACCCTGAAGATGAAGCTTGGGAGACAGCCCTGAATGTGTCTCAGAAGCCCTTTATGAGCTGTGTCACCTTTGGCAAGTGACTTCACTTCTCTGGGCCTCAGTTTCCTGATCCATGAAATGGGGATAAAAAAGGAGCATCTGTTGCAAGGTTGATTGTCGGGATCAAATGAGAGTTAAATTTGCCCAGGAAGCACTGCTCCTCCCCCCAGTGTTGTTCCTCTTGTTCTGACCAGGAGGGGCAGGGCAGGGGGTAGTGGTGGGTCTAGAATGGCAGAGAGACACCCTTCCCTGAACTAGGGAGGGTAGGGTATTTTAGGTTAGACTTCTGTGAGCGAGCAGAATACAAGATTCTCAGTGCAGGGGTTAGGGCCAGCTGAGAATGCCACTGTGATTGACAAGCCTTCAAGGAGACCTGGAGCCAGTGGAGCCTGGACTAGAGGGTCCCTGGGGATACACAGCTCAGGGACAATGACCACCACACTCTGAGGTTCCAGCCTTAGTCCAGCCCCTGAACTTCCCACTCTCCCTCTTCTCTCACCACCAACCTGTCAGGAAGATCTGCCCTTGAGCCAGTTCTCACCCACTTGGGTGGGGCAGAGCAGGGAATGGGCTTCTCTGGGCCCAGGCAACAGGAGCTAAGGCTCAGTTGGTGTGAGCAGAGCAGGCAGTAACTGGGAAGCATGCATTGTAGAACAATGAAGGGTTTGACTTCTGGAGCCTGGCAGAGCTGGGTTCCAGTCTTGCCTTCCCAGCTGTGCAGCCTGGGCAAGCTGACCAAGCCTCAGGCTCCTCGTCTGTAAAATGGGCATAACCGGTTGGCTGTGAGGATGAAATGAGATAGTGCCCATAAACACTGCAGGGTACTACCTGGGAAGGGCCTGCACCCATTTACCCACTCGACTGTGTGCTGAGCATCTACCATGTGCCAGCACTAATGTGGGCAGGGGGGGTTATGGTGAACAAACAAGGCAGTCTAGGGTGATCAACATGCCCTGGTTTGCCCAGGACATTCCTAGTTTTAGCACTAGAAGTCCTGCCTCCCAGAACACCCCTCAGTCTCAGGCAAACCAAAATAGCTGGTCACCCTAATACAATCTGTGCCCTTGTGAAGTTTAAAGTTTAGCGGAGAGAGACAGACAGGTAAATATGTAACAGTCATGGTAAATAAAGGTGTTATTTAAATAATAACACAGAGTAAAGGGGTAGGCTTGTTATTTTTGATGAGGTTATCAGGGCAGGCCTCTCCAAGGAGGTGACATTTGAGCAAGGACCTCAGGAGGTTAGGGAGTGAGACATGTACCATCTGGGGAAAGCACTCCAGACAGAGGGAACAGTATAGGCAAAAGCCCTGAAGTGGGACATTGTAGGAACAGAAAAGGGGATAGGGTCAGTTGAAAAAGGTTGGCCAGTCGAATTAATTGGGACTCCCTTCAAAAGTAAGTAATATAAGTGCCAAGTCAAGTTAGCCTAAGAAAACATTATGCTTTGGCTAACCTAACAGGAAAAGAAAAGGGTATGACTATATCCTGGTGCTCAAATAAGGTCTTTTCATTCCTCAGCTCGCATCTGTGTTATCTTCATGTTTAGGAAGGTCCCAGCAGCCCCAGGCAGATCTCCTACCCATCTGTAACTGCAGCAAAAAGACATGCTCTGTTCTGGGGTCCAGGCATGGCATGTGGCAGCATTCTGAGGTCTAATGTGGCTGGAGCAGAGAGCTGGAAGATAAAGATGTAGAAGAGGAAGGAGGCAGGAGGAGCAGCAGGGCCAGAGCACCTGGGTCTGGCCTTGTAGATCCCAATGACTTTGGATTTAGTTCTGAATGTGCTAGAAGCCACTGGAAGGTTTTAAGCAGAAAATTGGCATGATCCAATTAATGTTTTAGGGATATCAATCTTGTTGGTGTATGGAGAATGAGTTGTAGGAGGCTGGGGACAGTAGGGAGAACAACTAGGAGGCTAGTGCAATCACCCAGAAATGAACAGAAGGAAATGGACTTGAGAGGGACTTAGGACAAAGCCTGGACCATGCTTTGGGTCTGGGTAGGAGTAGGAATACAGGCAAAAACTTGGGTCTCCGCCCCAAAGGAACTGGGGTATGGGTGGGAGTTAGGGACAAGGTAGCCAGTCCCTAGAGTTGGGACCTATTTGCCTGGATGACACAAGCCCCCTGAGCCACATGGGATCTTTGAATACCTTCCCAGTTAGGGACCAGCTGAGCCCAGAGTCTGAAGCCTTAAGTTTGCAAGTGGGTCCAAATGGCCCCAGCTGTGAGGAAAGAAGTATGGAAGGGCAGGGAGCCTACCAGCAACCATGGGAGACCCAGAATTGAGGGAGCCTCCTATTTTAGCCATGGTTATTCCTCATTCCTTCAGTCCTTAGAGGAAGATCAGAGTCCAGCTTGGGCCCCAGAGCTTCTAATGTTCTGGCTTTTACTTTGTGCCTAAGGGCAGCTAAGGTGTCTCCTCTGCCCACCAGGGAGACTGGTTGGAGTCCAATGCAAGAAAAGACTTGCCCAGAAGGTTTTGGCTTGTAGGAGGCAATAAGCCCTCATTGGAGTCACCTGCCTCCTGAACCACCAGGTTGGACTAAGTCCTGGGCCACTTCTAGAATGGGTCTAGTTTTGGATGGCCAAGCAGATGAGCCATGAGCACTTTTATAAGGTTCCTGACCAGGCTTCTGGTATGGCCATCTCCAGGTATAGCTAAATTAAGCCTCTAAGGACATACACCTGGAGGCAGAAGGGAGTCAGTTCTCCATGCACCATTCTAGGGATGTGTCCATGCCCAAATCTGGAAGCTAATGAACAGAAGACTAAGGCACAGAGAATCTAGGAGAGTTGGCTGTATTTGGGAGCATGGCTGGGCTCAAGGTCATCTATGGAACACCCCTTTGGGGGCTCAGCACTTTCATACATATCAACAGCATCTCTTCCAATACAACAGTTTTGCAGGGGGTGCTGCTTTTCCCACTTTCCAGATGAAGAAACTGAGGCTGAGAAAGGTCTGTATGGCATTTGTTACATAATAAGTTCCCAGAAATTTGAAATGAACAAAGTGAGTGTCACCTCCTGCCCCCTAGAGATCATGCACTGAAAGTCATGGCTTCCCACCTTGGGAAGAACATTCATAGCCAAGGAAATCAATCTTTTCATTCCATGCATCCATCCTTCCTCCCTCCCTCCATCCCTCCATTTCTTCTTTCTTTCCTTCCTTCCCATACTATTTACAGATGACCTACTGTGTGCTAGACCCTGTGCTAGACCCTTGGAATACAATAGTGATTTAAAAAATACAGGCCTTGCCCTCAGTGGTCTAGTGTCGAACACCAATCCAACAGTCACACAAAAACATGTAAAATACAATATAGTAAGTGAATCAGGGAAGCCCCCCCCCCCGAGCCCCGAGCAGGTGGGATTAAGCTTAGAATAGAAGGAATAGTAGGAATTTACTAGGTGATGATGGGGAGGGAACAACATTAGCTTTCCAGGCAGAGAGAACAGAACAAAGTCCTGGTGGGGAGAATGAGTAGCATGGCTGCAGCAGAGAGAGGCAGGAAAATGGGGTGTTGGAGCCAGGACAGACCACCCAGGGCTTTGAAGATCACATTAAAGAGTTTTGTCTTTATCTAAAGCAGTGTGGGTGGAGGAATGTTGTGGTATGATCAAAATTGCTTTTCCAAGTGCCAGCAGAGAAGCCAGTTAAGAGGCTTGGCTGGGTGGCTCAATTGATTGGAACATTGTCCCATACACCAAAAGATTGCAGGTTCAATTCCCTGTCAGAGCACATACCTAAGTTGTGGATTCAATCCCTGGCTGGGGCATGAACGGAAGCAACTGATCAAGGTTTCTCTCTCACATCAATGTATCTCTCTCTCTCTCTCTCTCTCTCTCTCTCTCTCTCTCTCTCTCATCAATAAAAATGTATATCCTCAGGTTAGATTTTAAAAAAAAAAAAAGAGGCTACTGTACTCATCCTGGCAAGAGTTGAAAAAAACTTGAACAAGGGGTAGGAGCTGTGAAGATGCAGGGAAATTAGTGGTTTCAAGGAAATGTAGGGTGTAGCTAAATCAATAGGACTTGGATGATGGAGAGGAAAGTGACATTAGTGACTTGTTTTCTAGCATACTAACAGTGAACCCCAAGGGAGAATAAGGTAGGGGTAAGAAAGCTTAAGGGTTGGATTTCAGAAATGTTAAGTTTGAACTCCTACCTTATACCACACACAAATCAAGACAAGATAGAAGAAAAGAGGGGGTTGGGGGCAAGCTTCATGACATTGGATTTAGCAATCATTTCTTAGATGTGATAACAAAGCACAGGCAACAAAAGAAAAAAAACAGATAAATTGGACTCAATTACACTTAAAAAGTTTTGTGCATCAAATGATTCTATCAACAGAGTGAAAAGATAACCCATGGAATGGGGGGGGGGGAATACCTGCAAATTGTATATTTGATAAGGGGTTAATATTTAGAATATATAAAGAACTACTACAACTCAACAAATAAAAGACAACCCAATGCAAAAATGGGTAAAGGACTTGAATAGACATTTCTCCAATAAAATACACAAATGGCCAATAAACATGAAAAAAAATGCTCAACATCACTAATCATTAGAGAAATGCAAACTAAAACGCAGTGAGATTCCATCTCATACCCATTAGGATGGCTACTATAAAATACAAAACAAAACAGAAAATAATGAGTGTTGGTGAGGATGTGGAGAAACTGGGACAATGGGTGCTATTGGAGGAAATGTCAAATGGTACAGCTGCTAGGGGAAATTATATGGTGTTTCTTCAAAAAATTAAACATAGAATTACCATATGATCCAGCAATTCCACTTCTGGCTATATCCCCAAAAGAATCGAAAGCAAGGACTCAGATATTTCTATATCCTTGTTCATAGCAGCATTATTCATGATAGCCAAGATGAGGAAACAACTTAAGTATCCATCAACAGATAAGGAAAGTGTGGTGTATACATACAAGGAAATATTATTCAGCCTTAAAAAGGGAAGAAATTCCGCCTGGCCAGTGTGGCTCAATGGTTGAGCATTGACCTATGAACTGGTCAGGGCACATAAACTGGGCTACGGGCTCAATCCCCAGTGTGGGGCGTGCAGGAGACAGCCAATCAATGATTCTCTCTCATCATTGATGTTTCTATCTCTCTGTCCCTCTCCCTTCCTCTCTGAAATCAATTATACACACACACACACACACACACACACACACACACACACGCATGCACACACGCACACACTAGAGGCCCAGTGCATGAAATTCGTGCACTGGGCGGCGGGGGGGGCGGTGCCTCAGCCCCACCTGTGCCCTCTCACAGTCCAGGAGCCCTTGAGGGATGTCTG
The DNA here is from genome assembly GCF_963259705.1 of Myotis daubentonii. Classification (NCBI taxonomy): domain Eukaryota; kingdom Metazoa; phylum Chordata; class Mammalia; order Chiroptera; family Vespertilionidae; genus Myotis; species Myotis daubentonii. Next base: position 23,700,168 of record NC_081853.1, on the reverse strand, counting down.
ACTGACGGCTTATGCTGTACTCACCAGCCATGAGCCCGGCTTCTGGCTGAGCAGTGCTCCCCCTGTGGAAGCACATTGACCACCAGGCGGCAGCTCCTGCATTGAGTGTCTGCCCCCTGGTGGTCAGTGTGCATCATAGCGACCGGTCATTCTGCCATTCAGTCAATTTGCATATTAGCCTTTTATTATATAGGATATTTTAAAGGGAAGAAATTCTGACACATGCTACAACATGGATGAATCTTGAATACATTGTGCAAAGTGTCACAAAATGACAAATATTGTATGATTCCACTTATATGAGGCCCCTAGAGTAGTCAAAACCATGGAGCCAGAAAGTAAAATAATGTTTGCTAGGGGCTGGGGAGAAGGGGGAATGGGTAAAAGGTTTCAGCTTGGGAAGATTAAAAAGTTCTGGGGATGGATAGTGGTGATGACTGCACAACAATATGAATGTTTTTAATGCCACTGAATATACTCTTAAAAATGGTAAAAATGGTAAATTTTTGTTATGGAGATTTAACCACAATAAAAAGACAAGTAGATGAAAAAATTAAGATAATTCATAGTTCTGAACATAAAAACTTAAAATTATAAAGCTTCTAGAAGAAAACAGGAAAATATCTTACCATCTCGGAGTAAGAAATGATTTTTCAGAGAAGACACAAAAACACTATCATAAAAGAAAAAATGGACAAGTTGGACTTGAGATCTGTTGAGTATGAAGTGTAGTAACATCCAAGTAGAAAGGCCAGTAGGAAGCTGGTATCTGTTGGTCATGATGAGGCCTGGACTGGAGGGCCCCCATGTTGAGGCTCCTGCAGTTACCTACAATCTGCCTTTTGGGTCCACAGTGGGGTCACCTACCTTATGGCCCACCAAACTAGACTAAGTGACTTTGGGCCAATTGTGGAATGGATCTAGTTGTGGATGTCCAAGCAGATGAGCCCCTGAGTGTTTTCCCAAGGTACCTACTCTGAGCGGCATCTCACTGGGGCGCAGCCAAACTTGGGGTGCATCTGTGATAACAGATCTCTGTACAGCTCTGTAGCCTTCACTCCTGTCCTCGGGGCTAATGAGGGAGTCAGATGAAATCTAATTTCCTCTAAACTAGAGGCTGATCAATTATGGTTATAGGAGCTTGCTGTCTAGAAAAATTAGCTTTGCCTTTTGCTCGGGAAAGAACAGCATCCGAGTTCTTTCTCCTCCACCATGTTGGCATGGAGAGGAGTTGGTTATTGTAGGATCCCAGGTCATGGGACCATGGGAAAGCTGTGGAGCGGGAAGTGATTGTCAAGTGGTCTTGCCTGGCTGAAGCATGGGGATCCTGGACTCAAACCTTGCTCTCTCTAACCATCCCCAGATGCCTGAGTTTCCTGGCTTTGGCATCTTGGTGTTATTTCTACCCAGCATTCATTGGAAAGCAGGGAGTTGAGTTGGTCCCAGTAGATAGTGATTCTGGGGCTTTGTGGTACAAAGGGGTCAGAGACTCCTTTAAGAAGCTGATGAAAGTCACAGGCTTTCTCCTTAGAAAAATGTAAATCTACACAAACCTTACAAAGGACCCTTCATGGACCTCAGCTAATGACAGCCTGATATGGGGCTCCCTAAAATGGCACCCACCTCACCCAAAGCTTTCTTGCTTAGCCCTCTGGTTATCTTCTGGGTAAGGTATCATTATGCCAATTTTGTGGATTAAAAACCTGAAGCTCAGAGAGGTAACCCAAGCTGCCTGCCTGGTCCCCAAAGAAGCAACAGGCCCTTTGAGCTGGGAATTCCCAAACTCACTCTCTCCTCCTATACATTCGGGAGGCCCCATCCCCAGCTTCTCTGAGTGGGCATATAAAGTAGTCAGCGGGGGGATCCTGGATGGTGGAGGGAAGAGCTATTGTCTGAATCACCTTTGAGTTCCCAGTACCCAACCCAAAGTTCCAGAATTAACCAACTGAATGATGAGATGGGAGGAGTTGGTCTCTGGCTTTGGAGGTAGATATGCTCTTAGACATCAGCTCTATCCATCCTAGCTCTGTGACCTGGGCCTCTCTGAGCCTCAGTTGCCCTGTACCAAAAAAAGGGGGCGGGGGAAGACCTCAACACTCCTCCAATAAGATTGTTAGAAAGATAAAAGGAAGCAGTTGTGTGTCAGGCTTTGTGCTCAGTGTTTCACATGTCACCTCTCTCAGAGCCGAAGCAGCGGGGTATAAATAGCCCCATCTCACAGATGAAGAAACTAAGGCCCAGAGCAAGGCAGTTACCTGGCCAAGGCCATGTAGCAAGCAGGAGAGCTGGAATTAGAGCTCAGGTCCACCTGACCCATCTGTGCCCTTGACCAAATGCATGGCACCTGACACCAAGCAGGTGCTCCAAAAACTCGCAAGTTGCCCCTCCTGAGCTTTCTTCAGGACCTACAGCTGGTAACATTAAACATAAGACAGAATAAAAGTGGCCCAGGGAGGGTGTAGAAACTTTGCATGACCCCCTCCAGGCCAAGTCCTTAAAGTACTTTCTGATTTCCTACACAGTAAAGTTTCTCATCATGAGCTCAGGGCAATCGTAAGGGCAGTAAAATTCACTGCTCTGTTTCTCTGCTTTTATCTTTTCATTTCTCTCTCCCCACTACTGCTGCAATGGCAGGTGGGAGGCCCAGCAAATGCCCAGTGTGACCACCCCTCATTCTCGCACCTGCTCGCCTCCTCCCTCTGTTCACCTTCCTTCTTCCAAGTGTGTTCAGAGCAGCAGCCCAGGCTCAGACTGGAAGTGATGAAGTTCGCGTGCTCAGCCCACCGCAGCCGTGATGGTACATCTCAGACTGTGGGGCACAAGGGCTCACCACGAGCCTTACAAAAGCTGGGCCCAAGTCACAGAGATGGGCCAGCCTCCTTCCTCTTGGAGCTCCCAGAAAGACTATCATAGTGTGGTATGCTCAGAAGGCCATAGAAACACAGAGGAGGGTGTTGCCCTGGAGGAAGCAAGAGTTACAATTCACTTTTGCCTGCACAGGGACACCTCAGGCAGGGGAACTGCCTGGGCAAAGGCCTGGAGGTGTGGAACCTCCCAAGGTGTTTATTATGATTGGAAAGAAGGATACCAGGGAAGGGCCGCAGGACGTGAGATTGGAGAAGGAGGCAGGGCCTGTGTGTCAGGCTAAGGATTTTGAACCTTGTTCTGAGGATAATAGGGAGTCACTGAAAGCTGTTGAGCAGAGAAGTCACCTAATGGGGTCAGCCAGTGTGGCTACATGGCCGCTGGGGCTCATCTCCGAGCCTCTTCCCTTCTGTCACTACGCTCTCTCCTCTGGTGATCTCACCCTGTCCCATGGCTTTAAATACATCCCTAAGCTGCTGATTCCCATATTTATATCTTCAGCCGGAGTCTCTCTTCTGCACTCCCAACACATCATCCAACTGGCCACTTGGCATCTCTCCTTGGACATCTCACAAGCATCTCAAAGTTAACAAGTCCAAAACAGGATTCTTGATCATGCCCACCCACCCCCCTAAACCCACTCCTTCCCCGACTTCCCATCTCAGTAAATGGCACTGCCAACCAGCTCCTTGATGAAGGCAGAATCTTTATTGGCCATGCTCCTCCTCCCCCTTCTCCTGGATCAACCTTTTGGTTTCACATCCTAACTCGCACCTGCCCACGTCTCTTCAACACCACTGCCGCCCCTGCAGTCAGCGCCCTGTCCCCATTTGCCCAGTAGCCACCTCTTTCTCCCTACTCTCCTTCTTACCCCCTGATAGTTCATTCTCCAACGAATGAGGGATCTTAAAAAAAAAAAAAAAAAACACAAAAAAACTTTGTGCTAATCTGCCACCTAAAATTCTTTAGAGGTGCCCCTCTGCACCTGGGATAAAATCCAGCTCCTCACCATGGCTTTGAAGCCTTGCAGTCTGGCCTTTGTCTGAGCTTACCTTTTCTCACTCTCCCTTACTCACAGGCCGCTGTCTGGGTTATTAAAAGCATGCCCCACCCCTCCCCACCTCAGGATCTTTGCCTGTGCTGTTCCCTGGAACACTCTGGCCCAGCTCTTTACATATCTACCCAGCAAAATAGGTCCCTTGACAGTGGTCATAACACCTTATTCTCTTCAAAGCACTTTTCACCATCTATCTTCCCTAGGAGCAAGCACAATGTGCCAGGCGCACAGTAGGTGCTTATTAAATAACTATTGCATTAATAAATCAGAATATAGCAGGGGAAAGAGAATGAGATCTGAAAGGATAATGGAAGAGCAAGTAGAACAGGAAATACCACCAGATGGGATGTGGGGATTTGATTCTAGTCTAGAGGCACTGGGGAGCCACAGAAAGTTCTTGAGCGTAGTCATGGAAGTGGAAGTGATCAGTAGAGCAAGGGAGGCTGTATGCCTTGTGGTCATGTGATTGTGCTCTGAAATCAAACTGCCTTAGGTCAGATCTTGGTTCAACTCCTTCCGAACTGTGAGACCTTGGGCAAACCACTTAGCCTCTCTGAGCCTTGGTTTCCTCCGTGGCAAAATGGCACCTTCTAATGAAGCCTACACATAAGGCTATTGAGAGGTTAAATGAGATGGTGCATGTAGTGTTCTTGGGATGTCATAAGTGCTCAATAAACATTGGCTGATTCTGCTGCTGTAGGGTTGTTGGTGGGGCTTATTACAGCCAGGTATGTCTGGCATCACATTTGGCGCTGGGGAACCAGCCCTGGCTGTTATTAAACTTACAATCTGGTGGGGGAGATGGGCAGATAAAAGCTCTGCCTTTGGTTGCTCAGGATAAACACCCTACTGTAGGTACAAGCTAGGCCCTGTGCAAACAGAGAATTAAATCTGGTAGAGTCTGGGAAGCCCTCCCAGAAGAAGTGACATTGGATTTCTGGGTGACAATTTCCTTGAGAGAATATTTTGAGTCAGCAGCCACTGGCCCGTGAACAAGGAAGGAGGGCGGGGGGGGGGGGGCTGTTCTGGCTGCTCAGCTTCCAAAATAACCCAGATTCAAGGGCAGACAAGCAGGCAAGCCCCAAGAGCCACTACCATGCCTTCCCTGGATGGGTTCCAGTGACCTTGGAGCAGTCCTTGCCCTTCCCAGGGCCCCTAGATAGCACAATGGCCTGGCAGAGGGATGCCCAGGCCAGAGCTCCCCCCCATCCCCTTCAGGCCGAGGATCTGGGTAGTCAGCGCAGGCACCACACTGTAGACCCTCTCTCCTCTCACATGCAGGCCACTGAGGTACCCCCATGAGACCTGAGTCATGTTTGCTTTCCGGCTTCTAGGCCAGCAGTATGACTGCCAGGGCCAAAGAGGACGTGCTCTGGAACTCGGGCCCTGCCCTCTCCCTCGGCCTCTGTGTCTCAACTCCCATCCCACATGTACCCATCACTGTGTCTTTGCTCCAGTTCCTCTGACTCTTTGTCTGTCTCTCTACCTCCCTCTTCCACTCCTTTTTCGTTCTTTCTCTTTTCCTCCCTCTCCCCCTCCCTCTCCTCCTCCTTTCTATCTATCTCCCTCTCCCTCTCCCTGTCCTCTCTTTTCTTCTACCTCCCTCTCAGTCTCACTCTCTTGGAAGTCTGCCTCTGTTTCTCTCTCCCTCTTCCCCCCACTCCCTCTCACTTCTCAGCCTCTTAAGTTTCCCTCTGCCTTACAACTTCTTTTTCTCCCCTTTCTTTCCCTTCCACCCCTACCCCCTTCTCTCCCTCCAGTGGAGGTATTCTAAAACACAGGGGTGTGTGCACAAATACACACACACACACACACACTCACACTCACACTCTGATCCCCCTTAAGACCAGAGCCTAGGCTTTAGCCCTGCTGCTTCCCACCCCCAACTCCCATTCCTCCCACTCATCCGAGACCCACAAAGCAAAGCCTGGGCCAGGACACAAGGATGAAGGTAGGATTGGACAGAGAGGTGGATATTGAAGCTAATGGAGATAGCCGGGGAGAAGAGGGTGTTCCGTCTTCCCCCTGACCTTCCCTCACCCTTGTGCTCAGAGCAGGGGCCCGGGAGGAGGTTCCTGAGCTGTGTCCTCCCTCTGTGCAGCTGCTGGGCTTCCCAGTGTCAGACAGCAGGTCAGGTCATTGGGCCCATTCAGCAGAATTATAAATAGCAGCTTGTACCCCGCCTGGCCCACAGAGCAACCTACGCTGCCGCAGGGTCCCCAGGGCCCCTGTCCTCTACCCCTCCATCCATCTCTCTGAGGCAAGGCCTGCCCCTGCCCTGTGCCGCCAGTGGGTCCTCAGGTCAGTATCCGATGTGCTGTCACCATAGCAACCTGCTTGTCCAGCCCAGGCTCAGGTTGCTGGGAGGTGTGGGCAACTGAGGGAGAGGTCCAGTGGCCTGGAATCAAAGGTTATGCCTCTGTGCTGGGGCTTTCCTCTCTTGTGGGCTGGGGAATGGGGTCCTGTCCCCCAGAATTCTCAACCTTCTGGGGGACAGTGGGCAGAGATGTCTGATACTGGGAGACGTGGCATAGGGGGGCCACCCGAGGCCTCTCGCACTGAACTGGGGGAGTGGGTTAGCCCTGGCCTTGAAGCCAGAGAGTCGTGGGTTTAAATCCTACATCCACACCTGCTACTTAGGTCACGTTGGGACCACCATTTAACCCTCTGAGCCCCCCCTTCCCCTCTTCCAGGGGTTGCTGTGAGGCAAGTCCCTCAGTCTTCATTCTACTCCTCTTAGCCTCTGTGGGCAGGGCAGGGGCCCGTGAAGCTTGCACTGACCTGGGTTCCAGTTGGCTTCTGCCATTCACCAGCTGTATGATCTCAAGTAGGTTGCACAATCTCTCTGGGCCTCAGTTTCCCCATCTATAAAATAGGCACAAAAACAATGTCTGCACCTCACCATGTTGTCTGAGGATGAATTGGGCCTCAGTGGGAGAAGCCATTGGTATATGGCAGCCACACTTGCCATCACTTTCTGAACTGTTTTTTCTATTCCAACCTTCTTGGCAGAGGTGACCCTGCCTGCATCACTAACTCACTCGTCACTTCAGAGAACACACTTTCTCTCCCAGATCTGTCTCCCCATCTGCAAAATGACCACAGGACCACTCAGGCCCTACCCAGGTCTGAGATTTGTATATCTCAAGCAGCCCCACTAGGCTGGGCCGTATCTAATATTATATACTGACGTCCTCGCCAGGCCCTGTCCTTAGCTCCTGAAACTTGAGCTATGTAGTTGCCTAGCAACCAAGGCGTGAGCTCAGAAGGCTTGGGTGTCAGGGTGTCCAGCTGCAGCCCCTTCCCTGCAGGCAGAGTCCCGGCAGGGGGGATAAGGCCAGGGACCATTGCCCAGCCCAGCCCAGGAGGGGCCTCCTGTTCCTTTCACACCTGTCTGGTCCAGCCTGTCTGAGAGCCCACTTTTTCAGGGTAAAAGGGACCATTGGTCTCAGATATTTTTATAGGTAGGGCACGTGGTCAGACTCAGAGAGAAACCGGAGCCTCCTCTCGCTGCTAACTGATACAGTGGCTGTCACCATCACCATCTCCCTGGAAGCTTACAGCCCAAGTTTGTCCTAAAAGCATGGAGAATTCCCTGACCCTCTCTCAGCACTGCCCTCAGGAGGCTGATGGCACCTCCTGGAGCTCCCAGGGCACCTTGCATGGCCACACTTAACAAATCATATCACCCTTACGTTTACCTGCACGACCTCTCTCATGTTTCCATTCATTCACCCAACAAATATTTTACTGGCCAACCATCCCTGCTCTATTGTATTCTGCCTGAGTGACCTTGGGCAAGTTACTTAAACTCTCTTTGCCTTAGTTTCCTTTTCTGAAAAAAATGGGGGTAATAAGAATACCTGCCTCGGAGAATTGTGATGTGGGTCAGATGAGATGACATGTATACAAAGCTTGGCACCTAGAAAATGTTCCATAAATAGTAGTTTATTATGATTTTTTTTTAAACTGTTATAATGTTCAGTCACTGTGCCAGAGGGAACAGTGCACAGCTTTTTGAGAACAGGGGCCTATCCAGTTGCACTCCATCCACATTGCATGCCACAACTCCTGGCCCACAGCAAAAGTTTGCCCAATGAGTAGAGGTGAAAAATGAACTGTTTCCCCTGAAATCCATTACTGCTCAGGGAACTAATTAGTGAAACATTGACTTTAAACATCTTTTACAGTCCGGGTACAGCCTACATCATCCACAAAGTTACCGAAATGGGTTTGAAATCTCGTTGTAGATTTTCCACCTCTGCCTGTGTTTGGGGTGGGGAGGGACAAATAGTCCCATGGACGCCTGAGGTGGACTTAAACAGCAGGGCAGACAGCTCATGGAGGGAGGGGATCTGGCACTGACAGGAACCTGAGCATGAATACCTCCTGCATTTTGCACCCTAGGTGTCGATTTGCCTTACCCTAGCCCCAGCACTGTGTCCTCTTTGAACCTCAGTCCTCTCATCTTTAAAATGGGCACCCTGTTCCCTCTGCCCCATGGTCACAGGTGAGACAAAGGAGGTTGTACTGGGAGAACCCTTTCCAGTAACAGTCCTTCTTAATAAGAAGATAGTGATGCTACCCATGGAAGAGCGCTGGGCTGATGGCCAGCTCTCCCCAGAGCCTAGAATTCGTGAGCAAAGCCACTTTGGGTGGGAGCCAGCCCTCTGGCCTGGGGGCTGTTTCTAACAGCAGGTAATGCGGTCAGGCTGACGGCTCCAGGATTTCACCCTCGACTTCTTCCAAACACAGGAAGGGGCTGCCATCTGCTTTCCACCCCTCACACCCAGGCTGCCAGGTCAGCCAAAGCCCCCGCCCCACACCTGTCAGCAGTGCAGGGAAAAGAACCCAACAGGGGGTTCCCTAGTGGATGCTAAAGCTAGTGATATCCAGGGGGCCTCCCCCAGGACACTGCGCACTATTCCTCCACCTTGGGGAGGAGCAGGGAGACACTGGGTTTCTCTCTCCCCGCTGAATACCACATTTCACTCCACTGGTGTCCCCACTATGGGGCAGCTCCATTTGTGCTGATTCTGGGTCTGGAAATCTGTTGAGTGCTGCGGTTAAGAGCACAGCCGTGGGACTCAGACCCTAATGCAGACTCTAATGTGACCTTGCCCAGCCACCCCACCATCTGAATCTCGGGTTCCTCGTCTATAAAATGCAGAAGAGTGTCTACCTCAGGGCCTATCATGGGTATGAGTGAGATCATGCCTGGAAAAAAAGCTGAATGCAATGAGTGGTACTTGATAGTAATAAAACTTAGCTGCTCCTAATGATTATTTTTGTTTCTGTTACTGCTGTTCTGATGCCATGATTACTGTGGCCACCTTCCTGCCAGAAATGTTACCTCGTATCCTCTTCTATCGTTCCTGCAGGCCAGGGCTGGTACACAGAAGGTGCTCATTGCATGTGTCTGCCTTTGTATTTAGATTCAAATGTTTGTTGAGGAAGTAGATGAGCCCATGACCCAGGCAGCCTTGTTCTCTCTCAGTTTATGAGGTCAAGCTATGTGTTTCTCTAACCCAGTGGTTCTCAACCTTGGCTGCACATTAGAATCACCTGGGAATCTTTTTAAAATCCTGATTTCCGGGCCTCATCCTCCGGAAATTCTGTTTCTTTGTTATGGGTGGGGCCACAACATTAGTAACAAAGAAACAGAATTTCCGGAGGATGAGGCCCAGAAATCAGGATTTTAAAAAGATTCCCAGGTGATTCTAATGTGCAGCCAAGGTTGAGAACCACTGATCCAACCACTCAGAAAGCTCCTATTAGACACCAGCTGTGTCTGTCAGGTGCACTGGGGACCTAGAAATGGATGGGCACAGCCCTCTAGGACATGAATAGCCAAGCCCGGTGGAGGGATCAGTTCACTCTTCCTGGAGAATGGGTCAGCATAGTGTTCACCAAGGTGGGGCCTTCTGAGTTGGGCCCTGCAGGTGAGTAGGAGTCTACCAGACAGGGAGGCAGAAGGGAAGGAAACAGCTTATGCTAAGGCATGGCAAGTGGTCCACAAGGGAGCTCTGAGTTGATTTTTTTATTAGTAAAGCAAGAAATCCTCCCATAGATATCTCAGTGTCCAGAGGATAACTGGCTGATTCAAGGGCATACACATGCCCATCAGAGTGGGGGGTGCCAGGAGCCAGGGAGGCTCCTTCCATGGCCTAGCCCAGCATCCAAGACTTAACACAACTGCACATGTGAAGGTCTCTTGGAAATCATCTAGTCCAACCTTATTTTACTGATGGAGAAACTGAGACCCAAAGAGGGAAGACAGGGGAGCAGGTACAACTAATGGGGGACCTTCTAGCCCGGTTGGAGGTGACCAGCTCTGGAGTTGCATCTTCTGTGCAGGATCTTGAGCCCCCACATCACTTTGTGAGGATGTCACTCTCTGTGGGGCCTGTGATAGGCCCCTGAATCTCTTTAGCCTTAGTTTCCTACTTGTGAAATAGAAAAATCCAGTAGGTTCTTGGTGGCCTTCAAACCGAAGAGCACTTTTGGAACACTCTTGTAAAATGCCATTTTGTCATCTCTGTCTTTTTGCTCAGGGTGAACCCTACTGGCAGAGTTCCCTGAGAGCTACAGTCATCTGATGGAATGGCTTCTGGGTTTAGAGGTTCAGGGCCAGCCTGTAGACAGCCTCAGAGATAGTGGCGAGCCATCTATGACAAGCAGCTATCCACACCTTATAGGTAACCACACATGTGCTCTGCTCTGCCCTGACATGCATAGACACACATCTGTACATGCACAACTGGTTGCACAACCATGCACACATTCTACTCTACATATACACACATATACAGCACACATTTATGCAATCATGGACATGAACTTCCAGTGGAAAAGAGGGAGCAGGGTTGTTCTGCATGAGTCATAAAATGCCCCTTAACTCTGAAATAATAAAAATAGAAGAAAATTTCAGGTCAACCTAAAAAAAAAACTTTGTAAAACCACCAGCACTGGCACAGATGATTATGGAAGGAGGGAGTGAACCCCTGTCAAGGGAGGCATGCACACACAAGCAGGACTGGACACGGGTGCAGTGAAGAGGCTTAGGCATCACAGTGATTTTCACCTCTAAGGTCCCTTCTGGTCTCTAGAGTCAAGTGAGCTCGGGAAGTCAGGGCTTCTTCTGGCTTTGCAAATAATGGTGCCCTTTTGGTAACCCTGCATAGACTCGCACTATCTTCCAACAACCCTGTGGGGTAGGAATGATTATTGTCCCCACTTTAGAGGTCTGACAACTGAGGCCAGAGAGCTGCCTTGATTTTCCCACAGTCACTCAGTGATGGCCGAGCAAGGGTTCTAGCCCAGATTTCTATGACTCTAACCCTTAAACAAAGGGGTTTAACCCCCACTAAGTTGTGAGTCAAATGAAAAGTGGTTTAAGAATCCAGAGAAGTTAAGTTTCTGGAGTGAAAGGAAATTCCCAAGAGAAGATGGCACTGGCAATGGTAGATCTAGAGACCCAGATATGGGGTGGAACATAACAGGCAAAGAAGAGATGGTGGTCCAGGTAGGGATTCCTGCCATGCAATAATATATGGAAGTGCAGCTGTCGGGGTGGCCACAACGATGGGGACAGAGGGATGCCAGGCTGTACATATCCGCCATGCCTTGTTCACTTTCATTTCTGGGCTCGGAGCCTCAAGATCAGGCCTTGGGTCTGCACAGCTTCAACAAGGCTGGGGTCCCCTGGGTCTGCATCCCCCAGGGTGGCTGCATTTGCATCTGTCTCTGCACAGATGGCTGGTGAGCACAGCTAGCAGCCCTCATCCCCACCCGCACCCCCTTCTGTCGCAGGGACTCGGCTGCACCAGGGAGCGTGGTATGGTTTTATTTTTAGAAGTGGCACCATCTGTTCAAGGTGCCGGGTGGATTCTGTTTGTCTCCGCAGTGGCCGGGACAGCCATGCCAAGTCAGAGGAAAACTGCAGAGCTGGCCGGCGGGGTGGTCACTCATTAGCATGCCGACCTGCTGAATGCAAGAGCCAACGAGATTCCACAGGCCTCAGGGTGTGAGATTCTTGAATCCGGAGGCTGGGGCTGCTAGCGGGGTGGCTCTGGGGCCAGGGCGGCTAACTCAAAGGACAAGCTCAGCGTGGGAGGCATCCTGTGTTCCCAGCACCCTGCCTAGTCCCTGGGCCTGAGCCTGGGCCTGCCTCCTGGCAGATTCAGTGTCCTGCCCTGATCTTATCCCTGACCTCCAGCTTTGGGTGGAAAATGGGGAAGAGACATCAGGAGAAAAGAACAGTGGCTAGCCCAGAGGGATCCTCTGTGGGACCTAACCCTGGGGGTGGCAGAAGACACTGTCATGAGCAGTTTGGTTCAGAAGGGCTGGCACATCTCCCCACTGGACTCCAAATGCTTCAGTGTATCCCACCGCCTGAGCTACCACCACACTGGGCTTCTGAGTCATCTTGGGGAGGATTTAGGCTGGTGATTCCAAGCAGGCGCTCTGATGGAAGACTGCCTGGGTTCAAATCCAAAAGTTATGTGATCCTAGGCAACTTCCTTCATCTGGCTGAGCCTCCATTTGCTCGTCTGTGGAATGGGATGCTGGTGGCAGCTACCTCATAGGTTCCAGGTGTAGATTTGCCAAGTTGCTGCCTATAAGGCTGTGGCATGTACCTGGGTGCATTCAGCATCAGCTCCTCCTACCATGTGGCTGACCTGGTTCACTTTTCAAATGCAGACTGCACCCTAACGTTTGTTGTCCTCCATGTCCTTCCACAATCATATTGCTTTCTCAGGTGTGGAACCAGTACTGGTGGAGGCCTATGCCATGCTGAGGGCCGGGGAGGTTTTGTTCTCAGGAAGTTCATGGTCTCGTGAGGGAGACACGCTGGCAAGACTCACTCCAAGACTGAAGCTGGAGGGTGTGAAATCGAGGAACAAACCACACATGATGGGCTGGCAGTGGGAAGAGGGTTGGAATGTAGAGCCGGGGAATTAGAGACGTTGGTATGCTGGGCCTTGGAGAGGAAAGTTTTGATTAATGGGAAAGCAAGTATAGACAGTCCTGGATAGAGGGAACAGCATATGCAAAGGGTGTGAGGCAGAGCATGCGTTAGTTGTTCTGGACATGCAAGAGTTCTGTTAGACCAGAGCTCGGGGCGGCTAGCCCCGAGCCAATCAGGCAGGATCCTGGATGGCAGTGGGGAGCCAGCGGTGGTTTTTAATCCAGAGAGTGGTGTGCGCAATCTGAGAGGCAGCACAATATGTTGGTTTTAGCATCAAAGAGGTCCCATTTCTGCTCCTGCCTCTACCGCTTGCTAGCTGTGTGACCCTGCACATGATGTTATTTTACTTCCCTGAGCTTCAGTTTCCTCATCATAATAATGCCTGCCTTGAGGGCTTATTGTAGGATAAGGTGTGTTCAGAGCCTAGCACAGCTCCTAGCACATAGACACCACTCAGTAAAGGGCAGTTACTATCAGCATCACTCTGGAGACAGTGAAAGGACAGTCAAGGGGCCACTCAGGAGTCCATGGATGAGGAGCCTGCATTCTCAGCCCACAAAGAATGACTTTCCCCCACATCTTACCTTCCTTCTTCTCTGGTCTGCACCCCAAAGGACTCACTAGCTATTCAAAAGTAATCTCCCAACTTGGACTCATCCCCTGGCACACCTGTGGATGAATAGTCCTACTCCAACCCAGAGAGGAAAAATGTTAATAAGCTCAGTCAGACTGAGATTCCACCACTTATTAGTAAATATGGTTCTGGCAGGAACCAGAAGAAAAGAACCATGCACAGTGCAAAAGAATGGGTCACTAGTGGCGGTTTTCTGGCACTGGTGACAGATGGCACTGATGGACCAAGGTGAGTTCTCTGGGCATGCACTTTAGTGTCCCTGAGTGGCCTTTTGTTTAGTGTCATTTTGTTGGCTCACACCTGTTCACTAGGATACCCCATTGTCTGAGAACCTAGCTTTGAGTGTCAGTACCAAATATCTGAGGTCGCTCCCCATGCCTATTCACAGAGCTCATGGAACAGGCCCTGTGCCTTCCCCAGTCAACCTACACCCAGCACCTCAGGCTTCCCAATCCCACACTTTGTTGGTGGGCACTGCTATCGTAGACAGCTCTTAGGGGCACTTATAATCCTTTGCTCTATATCAGTCAGCACCACCGCTTGTGGACAGCTCCTTGGCACCAGGTTCTTAAAGCCCACCTCATACCCTCAGTCAGCACTGTGTCCTTGGGAACAGCTCCCAGTGAAGACACTTCCCCAGTGCCTGTTTCTTTGTCCTCCCCGGAGGGTATGTCAGTCAGCACCAGGACCACGTGGACAGCACTCACTCCCAGCCACTGCTGGTCCGCCCTGCAGGGCGTGGGGGCCTGCAGTTATCAGGTTCCTTGACCTCAGCCATCCAATCCCTCCCAGCACCCACCTCCATCCATCAATCAGTACTTTATCCCCAGAGACAGCTCCCTGCACGGTCAGAGGTGCAGCCTGAAAACTCACCGAGTAATCTGCTGTGTGTGGCCAGAGCACTGACAACGCAGGACTCTGTGCTTCACTACAGAAACCAGAGGCAAGGGCAGGAGCCTGGTCTTTTGGAGACAGGGATGTGAGTGAGCATGGGGAGAGGGGGGGCCTTAAGTGTATCTCTGTGTGTGTTTGATATCTGGCTCTGCTATCCCCTAACCAAGGACCTTACACCAGTCACTGTACTCTCTTTTTCCCTTTTTTCTCCTCTGTAAAACAAGGTGCCAACAGTTACTGTATCATAGGGTTGTTGTGAAGGATTAAATGAGATAACAAATGTAAAGTGCATAGGATGGTGCTTGGCACATAGTAGCTGCAGTCTAAGCATTGCCGTTATTACCATTCTTTGTCCCCCCGCCTCACCCCCTTTTCAGGCCTCTGCTTGTAAACCATGGGAGAGCAGGAGGAAGATGAAGGTAGGATGGGACAGTGTCACTGAAACCAGTTAGGATCTAGAGGCTGGGGGCAGTCAGGGCAGCAAAGGGGGCCTCAAGGAGGCCAGTGCAGCTATAGGGATAGATGGGCAGGTGAGAGCTGAGGCCAGAAGGTTGCCAAGGCTTTTGGCTGAAGCCAGAGGATGAGGTCCATCCCAAGCACAGTCACAGCCCTCAACCTTCTTAATGCATATCCCTTTCTTGCAGCCCCAAGTGAAGTCTCCACAAGGCTTTCCTGCCTCCATCTGCTAGTGACTTTACTATTTTAGCTTCATCAGGAAACTCTCAAAGATTTTTTAAGGAAAGATTTCTAAATAAGGAGCATATCAAGGGTACAAACCTTGGAAAGCATTCATTGTCCTGCCAAAACCAAGAAGGGCAGTGCATGTCAAAGACAGCAGGTGAATTTTGATCAGCTCGTGACTACTGGGTTCTAGGGCATTTCTCCTTCCTTCAGCCTATAGCCAAGCTGGACTTGGCCTGCAGTGGGGGTGAGTTGGTGGCAAAGAGGCCCAAGGAATTATGTGGGCTCTGAGGAGCAAGTATCAGATGATAGGAGAATCCTTGAGGATGGTGCTACACTGGTCCTTTGAGACTGAGTATTTTTCCAAACTCCCTCTCACTTTACAGAAAAGGAAATGGAGGCACAGTAGAGAAGGCTGTAGTCGAAGGTTATACTACAAGTTGGTGAAGGACAATGGGGCACAGAGGAAAGATGGAGGCCTTGGACTGAAGCAAGTGTACTTAAATTGTGCCAAGTCCTATCTGAATAGCCTTGGCCACCTGTAACCTCTCTGAGTCCCCAGCTTCCTCACCTGTAAGGCAGGGACAGGGATACCACACAGCCCATGGAGGCTTATACTAAGCAAGAGCAATTAATAGTAGTGGTCAAGCCAAGATCAGGACCCAGCAGATCTGGTTCCCAGGCAAGTGCAGTTTGAATTACATCCTTCCAAAATCTGAAGCAAAAGTTGTGCAGGAATCACTCAACTCAGCCTGCAGATCCCGATCTTGGAGTTGTCACGGGGGCGTTCTTTATGGCAGAGTGATCAGACCTTAAACTGCAGAGTCTGTGTACCTCTCTTGTTCTCCTCGGAATCCTAATGATTTGGGGCAGGGCCTGAGATGCACCTCCTTAGGTTGACTGAATGAGTGGAAGAATTGAGAGATAGACAGATGGACAAATGGATGGACAGCAAATGATGGATGGATAGATGGATGGACAGATAGATAGGTGAGTAGGTGCATGGATGGATGCATGGATGGATGAACAGATAAATGGACAAATGGATTGACAGGTAGGTAAGTGGGAGGATGAATAGGTATGTAAGACACCTGGAAGACTAGAAATGGGTGTTTCCTACCATCTAACATTGGCAGCTCCTCTGGAGAACAGGGATAGTGGAGGGAGTTGAACATGGTAGGCAGCTAAGGGCTGGATCTCCTCTCCCTCAGGACAGTCATGAGAATAAGAGGGTTCACGAAAAGTCCTACACCCCGAACATCCCACCCCTGGCCCTGCTTCTGCTATCTGTGCCTTCGGGCTGATGCATGGCTGTATCTCTGAGACTTTTTAAATTTTTTTTAGATTTTCCTTTTCTGGTTAGCAAGATAGGAGTTTTCTAAAAATAGCACTAAATTCACCTCTGAGGTATTCATTTTTCAGTTCCCTTCCTCCTTCCCAGTTCCCTCTCCTAAACTGTGAGAATTCAAAGCTGAGATTTTCATTTTCAGCTTTGATACACACACACACACACACACACACACACACACACACACACACACACTGTGGAGCCTGTCTACTTAGAGACAGGGGTGAGCACAGACATCTCTGGCTCACTCACACTCACAGACACACACTCATGCTGGCAGTCCAGTATAACTGTACAGCAAACCTTTTCCTTCAGGATCACCTACATTAGGCACAAATCTGCCAACACACCGCAGGGACCATCACACACACACACACACACACACACACACACACACACACACGACCACAAGACTCACAGGCCCAAATCAACACTAATATTTCACATTCCTTATGACCCAGGCGTACCCCCAGACTATGGACTAGCCATGATGAACATCTACCATCACACACTCCCACTGACCTCACACATTCACACTGACTGACTCCTACCCTCACACTAACATGCACACTCTCACTCACACTCACATAGTCACTACAGATCCATCAGGCTCTCTACACACATACACACACACACACACACACACACACACAGGGGCATCTAAGGCAGTAGATACAATAGTCTGGCTGAGGCTGAGGGAGGAGCAGTTGTCTGTCTCTGGCTGGTGGCTGAGTCCACCCATTTTCCTGGGTGATAGCCTACATGGAGGTTCCCATTGCTGGGACAGGAAGCCCTAAAGAAAGGCCAGAATTTGCATCTAGGAGAGGAAAGAAAATGTCCTACCCCAAAGAAACTAGTTAGCCAGGACCAGAGCAGACAGGAAACTAGCCTTGTATGCTGTGTCAAGCTGGGACCCTCCCCAACCTTTTGAGTAGTGCCAGGGGCTTTGTGGGTATGGTCCTGTCAGTCTGAGTTCTGCGTTGAGCACAGTAGTGTGGGGGACTGAGGATAGAGGCATTGAGCTATGATTAGAACAACCACATTTAACAAGTTCTTCCTCTGTGCCAGGAACTGGGCTAAGCTTTAGCTCAGTTAGTCCTCACAAAACCCTGTGAGGTAGGCTGTGAAGTTGGCTTTGTTGGGGAGGAGAAAACGAAGGCACAGGGCGAGGTTAAGAGCCTTGCCCAAATCACAAAACTAACCAATGGCAGCACCAAGCCTCCTCACCCGGGGTCCCTAGACAGGGCCTGTGTCCCCTACATTTGTCATGGCTGCCAGAGATCATTCAAAGAGAAGATGACTTTTAAAATACATATTAAGGTGGCATTTAAATTCAGCACATCTTAAAACAGAAGAATTCAGCATTCAGAAGTTATTTTTAGCACATAATTCATTTGCAATTGTCCCAGCTACCATCCTTCAGTAGGATTTAAAAAGCTGTTGGTTTGGATTTTGTTTTCTTTTTTAATCCTTCCTTCGAAAGATAGATTCCTTCTTTGTTAAATTAACTCTAAAAAAAACAAAAAAAAACATTGCTCCTTCCTTTGCAAGCGTCCTTCCTAGCAAAGACTTTTTATTAAGGTGCCCCTAACCTATTCTTGAGTCACTGAAATGTAACAATACAGAGTCATTTAAATGCTAATAAGATGAAATCGAAATGCATAAATCCAATATTGTCAGAATGTTCTCCTGGATTCTGAAGGTCCTGGCACTGTCAGAGCCTAAAGGGACCCTCAGAGAGCACTAGTCCAATCCCTTCACTTTCCACATGGGGAAACTGAGGTCCAGGGAAGAAAGGGGCTTGGTCAAGGTCATGCTGCAGGAGCTTGGAAAAACAGGGAGGGGCTTTCAGTGGACTCTGGCCTCAGGTGGCTATGTGACCCCTAGTATGTTGCTCACCCTCTCTGCTCCCAGAACTGGTCCTATGCCCTGCCCAGGTCCCTGTCTCATGCCCCACAGACACTATAACAGAATACCATAGACAGGGTTACTTAAACAACAGAAATTTATTTCTCACAGTTCTGAAGACTGGATAGTTCAGCTCAAGGTGCCGACCGATTGGTTTCCTAGTGAGGGCCCTCTTCCTGTCACACTATGTCCTCATATGGCCGAGAAAGATCTTCTCTCGTGTCACTTTTTATAAGAACACCAATCCCATTCATGAGGGCTCCACCCTCATGACCTAATTACCTCCTAAAGGCCCCACCTCCTAAGACCATCACATTGGGAATTAGGGCTTCAACTTGTTAATTTGGGATAAACACATTCAGTCCATAGTAGCCTGTGTGCCTATGTGGGTTTTTTAAGGGCAGGAGCGTGCAGTGTTGAGAACTGGCTGCAAATGAACCTCATCGCAACCATCAGAGCTTCACTTCTAATAACAGGGTGGGAGGGGAAGGTAGAGGAGCCAGCGTTGTTGGGTCTCCATAGGTCCTCATGGCAGCCTGTTAGACAGATGGGTCAACTCGTTTGCAGAGGGGCCCACCAGTGAGGTTAGATGACTTCTCCAAGGTCACACCACTCATTAAATGTCTCAGCTATAGAGTGGTAGTTCAGGTGGTATTTGGGCAAGGCAGCAAGGATGTCAGAGTCTGGTGAGCTGTGCTTGAGGGGACAGCTGCCTGCTCCAGCCTCACACCCATGCCTCATTATGATGAAAGGAACCTGGGACATGCAGAGCAGGGGATGAATCTCAAAGGAAAAAGTATGACTACTGATTGTGATATCTTTCCTTATCTCTAGCAAACCTGTAAGATAGGCAGGATAGGATCACTAGCCCATTTTACAGATGAGGAAACTGAGATCTAAGGACTTCCCATGGATGGATGACCCAGGGGCTAATCTAGACATTCATTCATTCATCAAGCATTTATTGAGTGCCTTTTGGATGCCAGATACCATAGTAGGTACAAAAGTGACATGGCTACTGCCCACTGGGGAAGGGAGACAGCTAAGCAGGCCCAACCAATAGTGTGTGAAGTGTGGTATGATGCAGGAGGCACCCAGTAGTCAGGAGCATTTACATAACCCTGCATGGTCAGGAAAGGCTTTCAAGTAAAGGACATTGCTGGGCAGAACCAGCCATTGTCAAGGCAGCAAAGGCTGGGGGAGTGGAAAGTGTTCCAGTCTAGAGAATTCAGGAAACTGATAGATTCTACACTAACTAGCAGGTCTACAGCTCTGTCCGTCTATCAGAATATCATCTGAGAGGCATCATTTAAGTACTTCTGGGCCGATGGACTTCAAGCTCCCTAAGCAAGGAAATCCCACAGTTAAATCAAATACCAAAGTGAGCTCTGCAACTTAGAAGGAAAAACCAAGACACCCAGAACAGGGTTGGTCTCATGCATGCACTGGTGACATGTAGGAGCAAGGGGTGATAGGGTTTGGGGACAAGCCACAGCAGAAGAGTAACTACAGTGGGAAATCTCAAAGAAGGACGTTTAATATCAATCTTCTATAGTGTTAAAATTCTGGTTTTTAACTGATTTTGATATCCCAGCATTTCATTCTTCTATACCTGCTCACACAGGTCCCTTTCTGAACCTTTTACTATGTCCCTCCTGACCTTTTACTAATAGATAATTGTATAGTTCAATTTCTTCCATGTCCATCTTTTGGCTTAAGGCCTACTTAACCTGCAGAAGGAAAAGTATTCCCTATTCATCTTCCCTGATACCCTGGGTCAGATCAGATCTTCCTTCTCTGGGTGTCCACAGCACCTGGGACTTGCCATCATGGCAAACCCATCATGTTATATAGAAATCGCCCATTTAATTGTCTCTCTTCTTTACTGTCAGCTCCTGGAAGGCAGGGGCCATGTCTGGATTATTTAGTGCTTGAAGTGGAGTAGATGCCCAAAATAGTTATTGGATGGATGGATGGATGGATGGATGGATGGATGGACAGATGGACAGGTAGATGGGTAGATAGATGGTTGAAGATCATTATTCATCTTAACACAGTAGTCATTAAAATTACCAGTAGGCCATTATTAACTCATGCCTACTATTGTCATCACAAATATAATTACTGCTAACGCTTCTCATAGCTCATGCTGTCAGATGTAATTATGAGTGCCTCTAAGTCACACCACGGGTATCAGAGGGACAGACAGGAACAGTGCCTAAAGTTTAGAAAGTCCTTCGTGGTTTACAATGCACTTACATTCACATATGACATTATATTAAGAATCCTAAGAACCCCAGGAGGGAGTTTCACCAGGGAAGGCAGCAAAGTGTCCTGCTTAAGAGGATGTCTCTGGACCCAGAGAACCTGAGTTTAAATCCTACCTTCGCCGCTCACTAGCTGTGTGACCTTGGACAGGTTTTATCACCTCTCTTGGCCTCAGTTTCCTCAGATGTTCTATGGGGATAATAAGACTGTCTATCTTCTAAAGCAGTTATATGGGTTGGTAATAATCGCAATAACTATGGAGTGCTTATTCAGTAATTACTAGGCTCAGTTGTAAATATTTTATGTGAAATAACTAATTTAAACCTCATAACACCTACAAGATAGATACTATTATTCCCCCTCCCTTTTTAAAGATCATAAAACTAAAGTTAATTTGCCTCCCATCGTGCTGGGAGGTGGAGGAACCAGAATTTGGCCAGAAAACTGTGGCTTCTAGAGCTCCTACTGTTAACCTCCGCAGCACCTGTACACGCAGGCATCCTTGGTCCCTGCCTTGTCTGTTGGTCCCAGTGTAAAGATAAGGCTTCCAACTGCAGCCTTGGGTAAAAGTGCCCTCCTGGAAGGCATGACTGTTTCCTCTGCAGCTCCAGTACTGTCCCCCCCCCACACACACACACACCCTTAGCTAGGAAGCACCATACCCCAGAAGGAAACATCAGATTTGAACATGGTTTATAATTAGCTCCCAGTAAATTAGGAGGCAGCAAGAGGAGATTGACTATTGTCTTACATATGAGAAAACTGAGCCTCAGTAAAGTGGAGGGACTTGCCCAGGGTTCCACAGGGTTTGGGAGAACTTGGATGGGAACCCAGATTGCCCTGACTCCATCCTGTGCTCTTCACTGAATTCAGGCACAATCTACCCAGCAGCCTCGGCTCTTCGAGAGAAAGGAGAGAGTGCCCCTAAGGGGAAGGGGAGAGAGCACTAGGATGGGAGTCAGGAAACCAGACACTCAGGCCCCTCTGCTTTAGCTCTTTGTGGCTGTGGACAAGGCCCTTTTCCTCTCTGAACTTCAGGTTCCTCACTGGAGAAAATGAGATTAACTCTAAAATGTCACCAGCTCTGAAATTCTGTGCAAGAGGAAAGGATTGCAAAGGAGAGAGATGGGGCAAGGGAGAGGCGACAAGAGGGAGAAGCTGGGGCTGGAGTGTGGGCTCAATCCCATCTTCTTCCCTCCATTCCCCCTCACTGTCCTGGACCTAAGATGGCCAGCTGTCTGAGACTGCTGGGTGGAGCCGGTTCCTGTGCCAGGCCCAGCCGAGCTCAACAGGGGCCCTTTGTCACCCAACGCTTGCCGGGGCCTTGGCCACTGGTGTTGGGTGTCCAAGCAGATTGGATTCTCTCCTGGCAACCCTGCAGATGCCGCACTTCTGCAAGGGTGGCCAGGCAGGCAGAGAGAAGCCAGCGCTCCCTCCTTTTCCTGGGCTCCCAGAGGAACGTGGAGGCCACTATCTATGGTGCTGGACTGTGAGAGCCCCCAGGTGAGGTCTCCCTGGACCCCAGCTCTGCTTTGGGCCAAGCTGTGGGCTCAGTGATGTCCTGGTTATTTTGCATGAACTGGCTCCTCTGACTTAATGTGATTGGGGGTTTAGGGTGGCGGTGCGTGTCTTTCTTCCATCCCCATGCCTGTAAGACCCAAGTGGAGAGGACAGTGTATATCAGCAGGTGTAGGTGACATGGAATGGGGTGGCATCTATAGGTGGGGAGTATGCCCCAAATTGTGTGGACATAGGATGTGTGTAAACACGTTGGCATAGTGAGAGAAATAGAGGCCTGTGTGTGCACAGAGGGCCTGTGAACACAGGTGTTTTTGAGGGAAGGAGGTTGGGATAGATGTATGCCAAAAGTGTTACTGCATGTAACACTGTGTGTGGCAGAGAGGGGGGTGTTTACCAGCATGTGTGGGGAGTGGGGCTTGTGAATTGTGTGTGTATGGCAATGGGGTGGGCCCTAAAAGTAGGTGGATTGGGTGTTGCAAGGCACCCTGGACCTGTGGGTCTGAAGGTGTGTGTGCCCCAGGGTGTGTGTTGTGAAGTCAGTGCATTACATAGCACAGTGGACAATTAGAGAATTGGGTATTTTATGCCTTGGGGGTGGTATATTGTGGGGTCTCCAGGAGAGTACCG
The DNA here is from genome assembly GCF_963259705.1 of Myotis daubentonii. Classification (NCBI taxonomy): domain Eukaryota; kingdom Metazoa; phylum Chordata; class Mammalia; order Chiroptera; family Vespertilionidae; genus Myotis; species Myotis daubentonii. The sequence continues at coordinate 23,677,394 of NC_081853.1, read as the reverse complement.
GTATGTTAGGATTTACAGTGTGTGCCGGTGTTTCATGGGGTGTCATACAAAAGACCCACATTAGGGTTCCTGGGTGTTATTTTGGATGGGCACACATACACACATACACTGGGCCTTTCTGAGCACCCATCCCATAATGCCTCCAGTTCCTGATCCTTGTCACCACTCTGTGTTTGCCCCCACAGGAGCCACCATCCCTGACCATGTAGATGCCAGCTCTGGGAAGCAGCATGGGCCCCACTGAATGGAGACTACTGGGTCTAGAGCCCTGAGCCCCTCCAGCCCCTGGACTTCACCCTGGACCCAGAGGCACCCCTTGGAGTTCACTACTGCTGCTGTCAGCCCACCTCGACTGCCCCCTCCCCCTGGGACCCGGAGTCGGCCACCGGGAGCCGCAGCCATCCAGTGAGGTTGTGCTGAGGACAGCCACACAGAGCCATCACCCAGTAGCCTCTGGTCCAGTGCTGACCCTCGGGCCCACCCTGAGCAGGGACTGTGGCAAACATGGGTGACATGACCAACAGCGACTTTTACTCCAAAAACCAAAGAAACGAGTCAAGCCATGGGGGCGAGTTCGGGTGCACGTTGGAGGAGCTCCGCTCCCTCATGGAGCTGCGGAGCACTGAGGCTGTGGTCAAGATCAAGGAGACTTACGGGGACACCGAAGCCATCTGCCGGCGCCTCAAAACCTCACCTATCGAAGGTAGGTGTAGGGGACTCAGATCCAGGGCTGTCGCCCTGGTGACTGCCATTTGTGTTGGCTCCAGGAACAATATGCATAATATTTAACCACAGGGATGCCTTAGACAGGGGCTGATATGCCACTATGGCCATTCTGGTGTAGTCTAGCTGAGGGTCAGCCCCTTTGGATAGGCCAGAGGATGGGGCTTCCATTTTCTCCCCATTGTGGGTTGGGATCTGACCCAAGCCACCTGCAGAGAGAACCACAGGAACAGAGCTGGGTCAGGGGCTATGTTCTGGAAACCAGATGTCAAAATCAAACAGAATGTGCAACTCACATCCACTTCAGGAGTGGGCTCATCAGCCTGGAAATCTGGGAGGCACCCAGTCTCCAAGGCGGGGCCAGAAGGGAGGCTGGCGGGGCCAGAAGAGAAGCCATGCCTTGCTTGTCTTCGTCAAAGCTCAGGCGGGGCTCCTGCGTCCCCCTCCCCCGTCTACAGTGGCTGGATTCCAGGATTCAGCCACCCAGCCCGTGGCCTCCCTTCCCCAGGCCCCCAAAATCCCCTTGTCTGGGCTCCAGCATGGAACCACAGCATTGCTACAATGCAGCCAATTCCAGCTCCCCAACCCCTGCCTCTGGGCTGGGTCCTCTCCGACTGCCCCAAATCCAGGCTCTGATTTGGGGACTCCTAGGTCTCCGGGCAGCCATAGGCCTTGGAACTGCTGGACAGACAGGCCAGGCAGGAAGATGGGCCATCATGGGAAGGGTGACAGGTGCCATGTATGTCTTGCCCTTGACATGGGTGTGGAACTTTCTTGCAACCGCCAAAATAAGTAGCCTGCAACTCCAGAGAAAAGATTTCAACCTCCTGGGGGCTTCTCTGGAGGGGGCCAAAGCCCAGCCGTCTACCGTGAGACGGCGAGGAGAGAAACCAGTCCAGGTCAGGCCCCAGAACTCAGTTTGAGTCTCCATCCCCACATGAAGGAAAAGAGTTCCCCACATGAGCCCCAAAGGCATGGTGTGAGGCTCTTCTCAGGGAATCCCCAACCCTATAACTTTGTGCAAAGAGGCTGCATCAAGCCTCAGTTTCTTTCTCTGGAAAATGGGGCCAGCGCCTACTTCACAGTGCTCAGTGGAGGCCTGAGAAGGCAGTAGGTGCTCAACAATTGGCAGCCATATTATTCTAAGGAGAGTGGATGACAATTCCTCCCCCAGGTATAGACCACAGCCTGGGAGGTAGGCAGCCTCTGAATCCTTATCCCCATGTGACAGAGAACAAATCTGAGGCCAGAGATTCTCCTAACTCCAGTCCCCATGCCTTGTGCATGGCTGGGCACTAACCCTGAACGCATTTCCTATAGAGGTTGCTTATGGACCTAGATGCTCAGCTGGGACCTGCCAGTCTGTGGTTGCCTGTGCCTGCACCCCACTACACCCAGTAGCTTGGGGCGTCTGAGTCTCTCTTCTTCTGGGGCCCTTTTGAGTCAGGAGGAAGAGCTAAGCCTGGTCCTTCTTCCAAGATTGGCTGCTGTCTCTGATGTTGTGCCTATGGGCGGAGCCCAGGCTGAAGTTTAGAAACACCTTTGTATTCTTGGTGTCTGATTGTTTGGGCAGGGAGAGTAGGAATGGAGGAAACATCCTCTCTTCACTGTGTGCTTCTAGCTCAGGTCTTGAGAATGACCACATGTGGCCCTGCAATGGGAGCGATCTCTGTGTTGGGGCTCCTGAACCCCAGCCTTGTACAGACACTAGTCTGTGACAGAATGGCCCTGCGCACCTCCTAAGAGGCAGGGCTGCCCAAGTGGTCTTTGCCTTGTGAATAGGACCAGGAGATTCTCTTGAGTCAGGAATTTTTAAGTGTCTCTGGGCTCCAGGCCTGGATGGAAGCTGTGGCCCTTCTCTCCAGAAAAGCAGCCAACTGCATGCAACAGATGTGGCTCATACCATCAGGCCTTCACAGAGCACCACGAAGAATTCCGTCCTCCCTGCCCACTTGACAGGCTCTCACACCCTGGGACACTGAGTGGCCCATCACCAAGCTCCAGCACTGTGTGGGGCCAATTCCAGTTGGCTCATTGTGTCCTGCACCTGAGGGCAGGAATCTGTCCTGCTCCTCTCTGTACATCCACCACCTAGTCTCGTGCCTGGCACAGAGGAGAGTAAATAACTGCCCATAAAACCCTGAGACATGGCCATTGAGTCCCTAGCCCACAGGGAGCAAGCAGTTCAAATGTCAGCAGCCAAAACAGCAAGTAACCCAGACCAAGTGCAGCACAGGCCCCAGAGCTCATAGGAGAGATGAGGTGGGTGGGCAGTGAAGGTCAGAGCAGGCTTCCTGGAGGAGGAGGTGTTGGGCTCTGGAGGAAAGAGGAGAGAATAAAGCATGAAATAAAGCAGCATTTCTTAGAATTCCATAGAATATCAATGTGTTACAAGAGTTACGCATCCCATGAAAAGTAAAGGGGACTCAGTTTTCTCATCTACAAAATGGAAAGAATAGTGACAGCTCTGACTAGTGTTCTGCCACCTGCCAGCTGTGTGTCTGCCTTTACACCTTTCGTCTGACCTCTCTAAGCTTTGGTTTCCTCATTTTTCACGAGGACCAAATGAGATCTCTGATGGAAAAGGTCTCAGAGGAGGAGGAAAGCCTGTGGTAGGGTTAACCAGAGCCCTGCTGCATTGGTCCCCCTAGAAGGATCTCCCAGGATGCAAGTGGAGCTAAAAGAGGCTTGGGGAGGGGCAGAAGAGCATAATACCACAGACCCTAGATTTGGATGCCCTGGGTTCCAATCTCAGTCCTGCCATTTACTTGCTGTGTGACTGTGGACTAGTTACTTGACTTTTCTATGCCTCAGTTTCCTCATTATCTCCTGTAAAATGGGGAAATTGATAGTGGTTACCTCACAGGATTGTGGTGAGGACAAAGTGGAACAGCTTGGAACAGCACTTGGCACATGGGCAGACTAAACACCTCAATTTCCCCATCAGTAAAATGGGTTGTAAACATTTTTATTCAATGAGATCAGGCCAAGTGCCCAGTATCTAAGTGCTTAATAAATGTCAGCTTTTATTGGTCTTCATTGATTATTCCTCCTCTGGAGGAAGCAGTCACATTCTCCAGAAAGGGTGGAATCTGACTCTTCTGGATCACTGGTCAGTGTCCCCACATGGTGCCTCACTTTGTAGCAGCCTCTTCTGCATCCTTATTACACATGCGCCTGGAAGCAGGAGTGTTATCCCATTTTAGAGATGAGGAGCATGAGGGTTTGAGGTCATCACCACAGTCCACCGTTCACATCTAAGCAGACTTTGAACACAGCTCTGATGGCACCCAGGTGTGCCATCAGCCCCGAGCCAGGCATGTGCACCTGGGCACAGTCCTCTAGGTGCTCTCTGTCTGATGAGGGCCTGAGTAGGGTGGACCACCAGGGAACTTTTTATTCTCTCTCATGTTTAGCATTTGTCCTGCCCTGTGTGCCCTCTTCTGATTTACAGAAGTGCTTCGCCTCCAGCCCCAGCCCCTAACTTAGAGCCATGTGATGTGGATCTGTGCCAGCTCCACACAGGGACTCAAGTTGGCCATTCCTGACAGCCCTGCCCCAGTCTGCCCCCAATGAGCAAGCCCTGGCCTCTGAGTCACACTATAGGAAACTCCTTCAGGCCATGCATAAATTAGCCTTCCCATTCATCCAGCTAACTTTAAGCAAAAAGATCTCTGCAAGTGATAGGGTTTAAAGTCTTGGAAATCTTTTCCCACCCAGTGTACTTCCTGCTGCCAGCAGAGACAAGAGACTCAGCTCCCACAGCCAGGCAGTGTTGGATTTTCTACCAAAAGGCCCAACTCTGGGGACAACTGTTGTGTAAACCTCATACCTGTGAGCTGAAGTCAGGGGTGGTCTCTGCCCCTGGCTTGAGCTTCATTTATTTCCTTTTCCTCTACTAGTTCTGTTCTATTCTGGTCTGCCCTCCACTGCCCCCTTTCCTTCCACACCCTTTCACTCAGGGACATAGAGCCCCAGAGGCCCAGGGCAAATGCTGGCTGGCTTACTCTTACAGGACACTGGGAGAATTTAATGTAACCTCTCTGAGCCTTAGTTGCCTTATCTGTGAAATGGGGATACTAACACTACCTACCTCTCAAATGTTGTCCACATGAAAGGTTTAGTGCAGTCTATGGTAGACCCCAGACACTTCCAAAATAGTGATATCATTGTTATCATTATGCCTAATATTTCTTTTCAAAACAATATGCATGAGCCCCATCCTTGTGAAAGAATTAGGCAGTGCCCAACGAAGAGTTAATGTGCTGTTAGAGCAGGCTTCCCAGAGGAGGCAGACTCATGATGAGTCTGGAAAGATGGGTAGTGGATGTTGGGGTGTCTTGTGAGATCCTAGAAGCAGGAGCTGTTTTTCATCCTCCACTGTGTCCCCAGTATGATGCCTGGAGGCTCAGAATTATTCACAGAGGAAGGAAGAGATGGGGAATACCATGGTGTCCCTCCCTGTGTAGGATAGAAGGCTGCAACCTGGGGACAGGACACAGGACACCCTATGTGGAACAGTTGGCTTCAGATCTCCAAACCTAGAGTGGCACTTCCCTAAGCTGCTCCACACACACAGCTCACGTCCTTCACTTCCTGTCACCCGCACCTCAGGCTGTCGGCGGGGCAGCTCAAACAAGTCCCATTGGGCACTCTCTATATTGCATGTTTCGCAGTGTGGGAGAAAGGGGGACAAAGAAGATGGGGCAGCAGCAGGTGGGGTGGGAACTGGATACTTCAGAGTGTTGTGAAACAGAACCTCCGGTTAATTTTGTATGAATACTACAGCCTGCCCAAGTGGAGAAGAGAGAGGGGCTGGGGGAAGATAGGAGGGCAGATCATGGGGGGCTGGTGCCTCGTGATGCATAAATACGATGTTAGTGGAGAATGCCCCTCCGACCTGGCAGGGCTCAGGTCATCCACAGAGCTGCTGCCACCAACTGGGCATGGGAGAGTGTGGAAGCAGCAGGTGGGGGTCTTCTGTTTGTCATTGTGATGCCATTGTCTATTTCCCCAAGGACCACTGGGCCCTGACAGTTTGACAGGGAAACTGAGGCAGCCACAGATTCAGTTGGGTGCCAGATAGGGTGAAGCTGGGGACTGCTCAAATACAAGGTCCACATAGGGAGTTCACTGCCTGGCCAGAGATAAACAAGGACAGCTCCCTGGGTCTTCATTTAAGGCCCAGGACTCTGTCAGGTGCAAGGCCTGGAGGAGAAAAACATATCAAAGTATTTAAGAGACTGAGAAAACTAGCCACCTTTGCAAGTACATGCATGGGTGGGGAGGGGAAAGCATGAATATTGTTGGGGGAGTGGGGGTTCCAGCCTCATCTGTCACCACAGACAAGATACTTAGGTTCTCATGACCTCACTTTTCTTATTTGTAAAATGGGGATTGTGCTACTTCACTCGTTGCCATTCAGAAATAGTGAGTTGAAAGTGCTTTGAAAGTTTCCACAAAAGAATTATCATCTTCCTGTATTTATTGAGTATTTCTGTCTATTAGGATTCTGGTTGACAAAAACCCATCTCAAATTGACTTATGCAAAAAAGATATTTTCTGGCTTGTGCAACCAAAAAGTCCAGGGACTGTTTGGTCTCAGGTGTGGCTGGATCCAGGGTCTCCAATACTGCAGCAGGACTGTGTACATCCCTCTCCTAGATCTTTCTTTTCCACTGTCCTCAGGCAGGCCCTCACCCTTTGAGGGCCCCAGCATCTTCAGGCTAACACCGTCCCATCTCAGCCACTCCAGTGCCAACAGGCACCTCTTTCTCAGGGCCTCCCCTTAACTACCAGAACAGACTCTCACTGGCACAAGCAGGAGTCACATGGCCAATCTTGAGCCAATCTATGTGTCTGGAGGATGGAATAGGCTAATAGGTCAGACCTGGGTCACATGCTTGCTACAGAGGGGCCAGCCCACCCAGACTACATGGAGACTGGAGGAGAGGGGAATGGAGGCAAAACACACATGCTTGTGGGCCTACTGTGTAGAAGCCTCCTACTGTGTGCTGAGGAGTGCATGGAGGAAGAGCAGGCATGTTCTGTGCTCTTGAGGGGTGCTCAGCCTGATGGGCAGAAAGGATAGAATTAAGAAGGCAGTTGAGGAGTGAAGGCAGGATTCAGAGCACCAAATATGGAGTGATAATAGCCAAATCACAACACTGTAAATTATTTCACCAGGGTAATAGGCATAAGCTGGGTCTGTCCAGGCAAAGTAGCTCTACAACTAGTGTTCCAGCAGTGAAGTGGCCCATTCATGTCATAGTCAAATTCTGGCTCTACTTCTTATCCAGCTGTGGAGCATTGGGCCCATTCTTTACCTCCTCTGTGCTTCAGTTTCCTTATCTGTGACATGGAATAATAACAGTGCCTCTTTCATAGGGTTGTCATGAGGGTCAAAGTCATACGTGTAAAGCACTTAGTGCCTGGCACATGGCAGGTGCTATATCAGGGTCAGCTGTTTTATTATTCTACTAGAGGCCCAGTGCATGAAATCCGTACATGGGTAGGGTCCCTAGGCCTGGCCAGCGATTAGGGCCGATCTGCGGGGCCAATCTATCTATTAGGATTCTGGTTGATAAAAACCCGTCTCAAATTGACTTATGCAAAAAAATATATTTTCTGGCTTGTGCAACCAAAAAGTCCAGGGACTGTTTGGCCTCGGGTGTGGCTGGATCCAGGGTCTCCAATACTGCAGGAGGACTGTGTCCATCCCTCTCCTAGTATCTTTCTTTTCCACTGTCCTCAGGTAGGCCCTCACCCTTTGAGGGCGCCAGCACCTTCAGGCTAACACCTTCCCATCTCAGCCACTCCAGTGCCAATGGGTGTCTCTTTCTCAGGGCCACTCCTTAACTACCAGATAGATAGATAGATTGGTGGGGCTATTGGGGGCCCCCCGCTGGCACCACCTTGACTGACCTGGGGCCTGTGGGCTGGGGGCAGCTCCTGCGTTGAGCATCTGCCCCCTCGTGGTCAGTGTGTGTCATAGTGACCCGTCGTTCTGCCGTTCAATCAATTTGCATATTAGCTTTTATTACATAGGATACCAGGAACTCTCTGTGTGACTATCAGGGACAAGTTGGGTTTAAATTAGTGGAGCTAAGAAAGGTAGCTTATCTGAGCAGATCAATGGGCTTGAGCAACACATGTGAATCTATGATTTTTTTTTTAAATGTCAGCACCATATTTGATTTGCAGTACTTATACACCCCACCCCACCACCACCGCCAGGGGGAAAAATCCTTTAAAAGCACAGCTTTCTATGAAAGTCTGGTGAATCATATGTGAACACTTTCCAGAATGCTACCCGCACATCTTTCTGAATCATCAATAAAATAAACCCACCTGTTGATTAATATGGCTATCCACCGTCCCAGGGTGGGGGCAAGAGAGTGTGTGCTACGCAAACAGTTCTGCAGGCCTGGGGGTGGCTGGCAGTGCAGAACAGTTAGGGAAAGAGGCCGACCTGTCACTGACCGAATGCTTCTAAGTGGATGTCAGCAGGACTAGAGGACCTCCTATCCCAAGGAAGGCATGCTGGCCAGGTAGGTGCTTTGCACAGTCAGGTATCTAAAGGGGGAATAGAGGATATGGGCAGAGGGGGGAGCCTCTCACCAGGCAGACTGACCATGCAAAAAGCCTGAGTCCAAAAGCCACCCAGCGGCTATAATTTACTGTGTGCAAACTTATCAGGGTCAGACTCTCTCTCTCTAATGTAGTCCTCACGGCAGCCCCTTGAGCAGGAAACAAATGCTTGGAGAGGAAGCCATCTCCACGGAGGCATCTTTGCTTTGCAGAATGAATATGCACTAAATACTAAGTGCCTAGTGCATGCTCAAAAAAGAGAAGGAATGAGAAGAGCATTAACTAGGAGTCCCAGCTCCTGCACTGAGACCCTTGAGCAAGTCACTCCATCCCTCTGAGCCTGACTTCCCCATCTGTAAATGGCATCATAATAACGCCCACCTTCCAGAACCGGAAGATACAGGTGTTCAGAGAATATCCCATTGCCTCCCCTGCTTCTATCATGCCAAGTGGAGATGTAGTCTGACACATATTCATTTGTTAAACAGATATATGTGTTCTATGTGCAGGCTTGGGCCACATTGCTCTTCTGGGAAGACCCTTCTGGGAAGAAGTGTTCCAAACACTTCTCAAGAGTGATTTGTGTGTGGTGTGGCTATACATGAGACAGATGGGAGGCCGGGACAGGGACAGCCTTCCAGGACATTCCCTTTCCATCCAAGGAGCAGAGATAGAGATCAGACAGGAGATAACCCCAGGGGCACAGAGGCAGGCAGGATCCAGTAGGAAAGATGGCAGCCAGGGGCAGGGGCCAGGGAGGAGCACCCTCCTGACTGCCTTCCTTTCCAGAGCTCCCTAAAGATTCTCAGGCAAGGGGGTGCAGAGTTGGGTTGTATGTCACCCCTTTCCTGAAGACTGTCCCCTTCTAGCTGCAATCCAGGCTACTAGCTGTGATATCAGAGACGCATCACCTTATTGAATCTTAATCTACCCTTTGAAGCAGGAACTGTTCGTATCCCCAGTTTATGGATGGGGAAATCGAGGCTCAGGGCACCACTACTAACAAGAGGCCCAGCCAGGATTGGTATCCACACAGGCTGGGTCTCGAATGTGCACACATCCTCTTTAATCTACTGCCTCCTGTTGCCAAAGTAATTCTACAACAAGAGGGCGTGAGCTGAAGGTTAAGGAAGGGTCAGCCCTGCCTGGTTGGCGAGGCTTCCAAGGACAGGGAGGAGCTGAACATGCACAGCTAGGGAGGAGAGCATATTCTCAGTGAGGGTGACAGCCTGAGCGAAGGCCCTGAGGAGAGAACCGGAATGTGCACGGGGAGACGTGAAGAATTCGTTGTGCTGGAGCTTCGGACATATCTCAAAGGGCAGAGGACTCTAGCCCACAGATGATGGATTGACTTCTGTAGACTCTAGGTTTTAGTTGGTTTGTTCATGGAGTTTGTGCAGACTGTCAGCTTGGATAACAGTGTTTAGGTTTTTCTGTGCCATCCATGTGAGTGTGGAATGAGCTGTGAGCTCTATGAGGGTAAGGCCCTGAGAATAGTTCCTCTCCAGGGGCCAGGTGAGCTAAAGAACTCACTGAGTGCAGGGAAACTGAAGGTTTGAAGAGCTGATTCTCATACTGGGTTCCTTGGGGTTTCTCAGAGGTGCCTTAGGGGACAGGGTGGTGCTGAGTGACCTTTCCTCCCACCATGTACCAAAGAGGCTCCTTTTTTAAATCTATTTTGCATGGTAGGGCATCTGGTAAAATGTTTTAAAGGGGGCAGGGGGTGTTTTTGGTTTTGTTTTCAAAAGAAAAGAAAAAAATTTTTAAAACTTCTTGTATAGGAAAAAGGAGCTAAATTAGAGTGTCTAAAGCCTGGGTTGGGGCCCAGGTAATTTAAGTTCCCAGTGCCTCAGTTTTTATATCTGTAAAATGGAGCAAGTAATATCCAGCCCCCAGGACCCATACTGATCTGTTGGTTAAGTGAGAAAACACGCACAGAGTACCTGGTCCCCAGGGAGTCCTCGGGGAAGCTTCACCTTGCACCACCCCACCCTAGCCATGGTCTGGCCTCATGTGCTCCAACTACCGGTGTTAGAAGACACACTGAGCCTGGAAGATTAAAGAGGAGACCAGCCTGACTTTGGCCCTTATTAGCCAAGACTCTCCCCAAGCCCCACGTTAAAAAAGAGGGTGGGTCTGGCAGTCTCTGCGGCTATTCCAGGCTCAGACATTCTAGAATTGTGGACTCACTGCCGCAGTGCCCCCAGGAGTGCCGACATCAGACTGGCCAAAGGGAGGCTAGCTCACAGCCGGGCCCCAGAATCCTCTTCCCTTGAAAGACTGACTTCAAATCCTTTGGGTATGGCCAAGGCCCCACCACAGGCAGGCAGGGGCAGTGCCCTTGGCCTCTCCCCCCAAACCCAGGCCCAGCAAACTTTTCCTCCCAGGTGGCTTTGGAGCCCTACCCACACTGGCTTCCAAAGGCCTGTGTGTGTTCCCTGGCCGGGGCCTCTGGGACTCTGATTACTTTGCACCCCTGAGTTTCCGTTTTCTTATCTGTCAAGTGGGCTGAGGGGTGAGAGGTGTTGCTCAGTAATGCAGGCTGGACTGTCTCTAGCGTTAGGCAACCTCGAATGTCCACCTAGCCTGGGTCCCACAGAGGTCAAGAGAGCTGGAGCAGCCTCTCCCTCCAGGCCTGCCTGTCACACGAGAGGCCCTGACAGAGCAGGTAACTTATTCATGCAGGCCCCCCTCACCCCACGACGATTATCTTACTCTTCCTGGCACAATCCAAGCCCCTGCTGTGGTTTCAGACCTGCAGTTATTTATAGTCAGTGGAAATTAGCACCTCTGCAGATGGTTCCCTTGTACCCACCTGGCAGCGTCAGCCTCCACCCCAAAGGGAGGCCCCCTGGAAATTTCCGTGGTCCCAGCAAATGATCCCAGGGACCATTTCTAAACAGAGAAGATTCGGCCCTTTCTGTGGGATAGCTCTGGACAAGTTGCCATGGAGCTGAGAGGTAGAAGCAAGCTCTTCCAGCCCTATGAAAAGGAAGGGCTGCATGGAAGAGGTGGCATTGAGCAAGACGTTGAGAGATAGGCAGGGTTTGCAGTGGGGAGAGGCACTCCAGGTAGAGGGAAAAGTATGGACAAAGGCACAGAGGCAAAGAAGGGTATGTAAAAGGAAGAGCCAATCATTTGGTCAGGGCAGGGAGCACCTAGAAGTAGTGATGATAATTAAGAGTAACTGAGCATTATAGATGTCCCAGATACCATTCTAAGAGCTTTACATACACATACCTCGTTGAATCCCCCCAACCACCTCATGGAGTGGGCACTGGTATTATCCTCATTTTTATACATAGAGAAATTGAGGCACAGAGAAGTTAAATAACTTGCCCATGGTCACACAGCTAATGAAGAGAGGAACTGGGATTCAAATCCTGGCAGGCGACTCCAGAGTCTGTACTATGACTCTAAATGTTAAGTCAAAAAGTTTGGGCTTAAATTAGGAAGCAAAAGGGAGCCCCAAATGTTCTTGAGCAGAGAAGAAGTGTGGCTAAGACAATGGGTCTGGCAGTAATGAGTTTGGTTTGGAATGGGGAGGTAAAGCCAGTGGGGAGGGAGGGACAGACATCTGAAAGAGGGGTGACAGGGTTGGACCTGGCCAGGGAAGTGGTGATAGAAAGAAAAAGCTTCAAGCAGCAGAACTGAGCCTGTAATAGGTGACAGAGAGAGGGGTGTCAACGCAGACTCACTTTGAAGATAGCACTAGCTGCTCTTGATAGAGATGAGCCAACAAGGAGAGGAGCAAGGTCGGGGGTGAGATCAAAGGTTTGTGCTGGGCACTGTGCACTCTCATGGCCTGGGGGATAGGATGGCAGGCCTGGAACCCGAGAGAGATGGTGCGCCTGGAGGTGGAACATCCAGATGACAGAGATATCTATAGAGAAGTCTTGTCTCTACTAACAAGTCCCAAACCTGCATGGGGGAAGTCAACCGTGGGAGGGCAGAGATTTGGGCCTGTGTTGTTCACCACTGTATCCTGGAACCTAGAACAATGCCCAGCCCAGAGTACACTCAATAAATATGCAGGAATGAATTCACCTGGGGGTTCATCAAGCACAGGTACTCAGGGAGCATCAGGCAAAGTAGAAGTCAGAGAACAGAAGGAGAGTGTTGGCTGCAGGTAGGGTATGATCAGGGTGTCTGACACTGAATGAGTAGTCACGTAGACATAGGGATTGCAGGAGAATTGAAGGAAGGCAATGAAGGATTAACAGCCTCAAGGACAGACTGCTAGATGAACTCTTGGAAAGATGTCTACTGGACAAAAGAGCAGAATACAGCATTCCCTGGGGCTGCCCTGCCAAACACACACCAGCTCAGTCCAGGCAGGGCAGATGGGACAGGAGCCTGGGGGACTCATGGACCCATGGGACCACAGGTCTAGAATGGCTCTCAGAGATGGTTTCATCCAACAATCCCAGGGTGCACATGAGACTCTGAGGCCCAGGAGGGAAGGGACTGGACCAAGTGCACAGTGGGTGAAGACCCGACCCAGGGCTGGGGCCGCAGAATTGCCCCTGCACTTGGTGAAGGGGCAGATGTCCCTCCTCCCTATCCCCATTGCAGCCTCCCCACCTCCCCACCGACCCTCAGCTCTCTCATCTATCCCCGCCTTCCCACGGTGTAGTTTCCAGGGGCCGCCATAATAAAGGACCGAAAACTGAGTGGCTTAAAGAACAGAAATGCATTGCCTCGATGTTCTGGAGACTGGAAGTCTGAGATCAAGGTGTTGGTGTCGGGGGCGGACGGACACAATTCAACCCAGAACATTCTAACTTGAGACGGTCACTTCTGTGCTTGCAGCCACAGTTTCTCTCCTATAAAGTGGGGACATGATGGGAACAGATGAGGACTGTGGTGAGAGCAAATAGGCTCACTTCTGTATGGACCTGTGCCTCCAAGAGCCCATCACGCAGTGCAGCCTAACCATTAAGCAGCAGGCGCCCTGGGTCTGAATCCCAGCAAATGGCTTCACCTCTCAGAACCAGTTTACTCATCTATGAAGTAGTGCTGATTCCTGGGCCGTTGTGAGGAATAAATGGGCTGGTACCAGTAAGCACGCACAGCACAGTGCAGGAAGTGCACAGCGAGTGGAAACTGCCATCATTATTATGCAGTGGAAACTAGCATCAGTGACATTGTACATTGAGGCACAACGTACCCGAAGTCACTTGCCAGCAGGTTGCCATCATTGTATCATTATCATCATCATCATGAACATATTATAGTTGTAAGAAGCTGAGGCCCAGAGAGTGAAAGATCTTATCCAAGCTTGCACAGCCATCTGGCACAAAACCAAATGAGAATCTTTTTTAACCACATCCTTATTTTTTAAGTAATTCCTAAATGCCCAACATTAGCCCTTTCAGCTGTTCCATGGAACATTACAGAAAGTAGAGGTTACAGAGAACATAAAGCAGCGTGGATGAGGCTCATGAAATAATGTGGCATGAACAAAGCAGGGCTTGGCATGGCACCTGGCAAGAACTCCATAAAAACAAACGCAAGGAGAAAAGACTTAAAGGATACATCAGGCTGTTCCTGTGTTGGGGTTGTGGGATGAGATTAGGGGCGATGGTTTTCAGCTTCTCTTTCTGCACCGGTGAGTACGGTGGGCCAGCGAAGGCATGCTGGTTATAAGCAGAAGAAGCTGTCTTCGTGGGCAGAATGGGGTGGTCTCCCCAAGTTGGAGCAAAGGCTGAAAACCCTAGTTGTGTTTTCCTGAGTGAAACTGGGACATGCAGGGATCTGTGGCAGGACTGGCAGAACAGATGCCCTTTGGCGAATGTGGGGCAGGGGGAAATCCACTCCTGCTGTTTTGGGCCCTGTGTCACTCAGGATTCCAGGCGGTGCTGTGCTAGTACAGGCACATCACCTAGCTCTCTGGGTCAGGAGGGAATCCTCCTTTGCCATGTGTGCTGATTTTGTAGTGTAAATGCTCCCACCATGTCACCAACACGATGGCATTAATGCAGAGTTGGGAAGAGATGTGCAGTAGCCCACCATTATATAGTATTTCTACCATGCAGATTCACAAGAGTAGAACCTATGTGGCCAGTGTGGGTCAGTGATTGAGTATCAACCTATGAACCAGGAGGTCACGGTTCAATTCTTGGTCAAAGCACATGCCCAGGTTTCAAGGTCAATCCCCAGTAGGGGGCATGCAGGAGGCATCCAGTCAATGATTCTTCCTCATCATTGTTGTTTCTATCTCTCTCTCTCCCTTCCTCTATGAAGTCAATAAAAATATATTTAAAATAAATTAAATAAAAGAATCCAGAGCTTAATCCTGAGAACAACAAGTCAAAGGACCCAGCTAGGAGCGGTACAGGGACTCAGAACAGCCACAGCCAGCCCACACCCCAACCCCACCTCAGCCCCCACCTTCTCTAGGGAGGAAAGTAAATAAACTAAATCTCTTGTCACAGTGCCCACCCTTAGAAATTCTCCCAAGAGGACATAGACACCCCTAATTGAAGAATATCCTAGGACAGTCTTCTCAAGTACCCCTAAGGGTAGATGAGAGTGAATGGGGACGCTCAGGGGTTGGGAGTGAAATACCCCTGAAGGCTTAAGTAGAATCCCACAACCGTAGAGTGGGCGTCCTAAGCCCAGTGAATCCGTGATTCGCTAGGAAGCCCCGTTGGCCCTCAGGAAGCTGCTAGGTCTCTCCTGTGACCACACGTCTCTAGTCGTGGCCACAGTTGGCCAAGGTGAAGAAGCAGCCTCCCACCCGAGAACCCGCGTGTCTCCGGCTCCCTCTTATTGGGGATCATCTGGTGGCCAGCAGAGGGCTTGGCCTAGGACCGTGGTCGGCAAACTGCGGCTCGCGACCCACATGCGGCTCTTTGGCCCTTTGAGTGTGGCTCTTCCTAAGCCTTAGGAGTACCCTAATTAAGTTAATAACAATATACCTACCTATATAGTTTAAGTTTAAAAATTTGGGCTCTCAAAAGAAATTTCAATCGTCGTACTGTTGATATTTGGCTCTGTTGACTAATGAGTTTGCCGGCCACTGGCCTACGACAAGCCAGGTGATCTGATTCAGAAAAGAGCCCGAGGAGAGGTGCTGCCCTGTCCTCCAGTAATAGCTGAGGTGGCGACTACCTTGTACAGAGCAGCAAACCAAGATGACACTATTATCCATCCCTATTTTGAGGAAACAGAGTTGACTATCTTGCCCAAGTCACACAGCTGTTGGAGTAAAACCTGGGCCTGGATGAGGCCATACCTCCTGCGTTTAACCATGTGTCAAGAGGGGAGGAAGAAGTGTCCCAGGACTCCGTGTTCCCCACAGAGTGGTGCTTGGACTCTAGCCCAGAGGCCTGGGAATTTTCAGTTGCTCCAAACACCCTGGAGCACAGGCCCAAATATGAGAAAGAGGGGCGGGGTTGGGGTTAGTTAGGCAGACACCTGATCTGTTAATGGGGTGGCCGAGAGCTTGATTCTGATTTCCGGGTCTCACACCCTGCCTCCTTGTGTCCAGCAACATCCTCAAGGCCCCCCGGGCCTGAGCCTCATGGACTACAAAAGATGAGTTCGGGGATAAATGGTGATAGGAGGAGAGTTGATTTGGGATGGTGAACACACAATACAATATACAGATGACATATTATAGAATTGTATACCTGAAACCTACATAATTGTATTAATTAGTGTCACCCCAATAAATTCAGTGGGGGAAAAAGGAAAAAGGGTGAGTCTGGAATCCCAGACCCAGGGGTTTGTAGACTGTCATCCCTGGAGCCATTTGGCAGGGCCTGGACATGGAATACTGACTGAGGGTCCAATGCTGGCTCCTCTACTCACTTGCTGTGTGATCTCAGGTAAATTACTTGCCCTCTCTGAGCTTCAGTTTTCACATCTGAAAAGTAGGTTTAGATATGCCTGCCTACAGGGTTAAGAAAATTAAATAATTATGGATGTATAAGCCCCTTTACTTTTCATCCTCCCCCCACCTCCAAATTCTTCTCCCCACAGTGACCAGAGTAAACTTAATTATGAGTCCACTTATGCCACCCCTTGCTCAAAACCTAATGGCTCCCACTGCTCTTAGAATGACATCTAAACTTCTCACTGTGGCCTGCAGACCTGGCATGATCCAGCCACCACCCTATCGCGGGGTCTTCAAGAACAGGCTGCCGGGCCCATAGGAGAGCTAAGTCTCAGAGCTTCCTTTAAAACTATAGAGCTGGACCCTCCATTAATACCACTTGGGATTCCAGAATAAATTAAAGGTTGTAATTGAAAATCAATGATCATAATTATAATGTTGAAACTATAGATGCCTTGCTCCTTACTACCCTCCACAAAATTTTGACACATTCTTTGATGGGGTATGATGCCCCACCCCCTGGCTAAGAGTTATTGCATTCGTTTTTTCATTTATACATCCTTTACAGAAGTGTTTATTGAGCGCCTATTTAATACTAGATACCGTCCTAGGTTCTGGGGATAAAGCAGTGAACAAAGGTCCCTTCCCTCCCAAAGCTTACAGAAACAAATATGTGAACAAGAAGATATCAGGTAGACAAGGACTTTAGGAGTAACTAGGGGGAGGGACAGTTTAGATGGGCAGTCCAGGGAGGCTTCCCTGTGGAAGTGACAATTAACCTAAGTCTCAGCTGACATGCTGGATGCCTAAGAATTGCTTTCCATGGTTGACGAAGGGTGAGTTCCAGTGGGGCTCTGGGTCTTCAGTGTTTTTAGATCCCCTGTTAATGTCTTGGGCTCTGTCAGGCATTCTGCCAGGCCCTATAACCTTCATGACCTCTTTTTATATCATGGCTACCCTGGGAGATAAGCATTTTCAGTCTCTCATTTTATAGTAAAGAAACTGAGGTTCAGCCCTGGCTGGTGTGGCTCAGTGATTAGAGCACCGGCCTGCGCACTGAAGGATTGCAGGTTCGATTCCCAGTCCAGGGCATGTACCTGGATTGCAGGTTCGATCCCCAGCCCTGGTTGGGGCTCATGCAGGAGGCAGCCAATCGATGTGTCTCTTCACATTGATGTTTCTCTTCCCTCCCTCCCTCCCTCCTTTCCACTCTCTAAAACAATCAATGGAAAAAATATCCTTGGGTGAGGATTAATAAAAAATAAAAAAGAAGAAGAAAAAAATTGAAGCTCAGAGAAGACTTGCGCAGGGTCACACACAGTAAGTGGGTAACAGAGTCAGGACTTATCTTTGAGTCTCCTAACTTGGCCAGTACTGTGCCCCTCCCCACACCTCTTTCCTCACTGAAATGAGTTTGGGGAAATCACGGCATTAGGGGAAAATAAAAGCCTCCTACTCCATTAGAAGCTGATGTTGTCAGCTAAGGCCCAAGAGGCCAGTGGGAGTTCAGTGAGATAAAAGGTCACCAAACTAGTCCAATCCCAGAGAAACAGGTATGTGGGGAAAATCCTGGGCAAGACCCACTGCAGGAAAAAAAAAAAAAAAAAATCCCTGCCAAGGCCAATTGTTGAGCGATAAGGGTAGCTTTGTAAATTACCACACTTTGGCTCAACTCTTAAAGGGCTAAAATGTTTTCTTTTCACTTGAAAGAGGCATCCGTAGCATATCTTATGGGTAGGCAGGAGCCATTCTATACTTTTGGATTTTGTGCTTTCTGAGGGCAAGGGCAGTTTCATTTACCTCTGAAACCCCAGCACCTAGCAAGGATTCTATATAAGTAAAAACCTGAGTGATGATTGCATGCGTGTGTGCATGTGTGCATGTTGGACTGCCCAGTCCCCACCCCACCTCCCCCAACCAGACCCCACAACCCAGCTCAGCTTAGGGACCACAGAGATAGCAGAGACTCTAACCCTGGCCAAAGCCTCCAGCAGTGTCTTCACCACCTCCCTGTACATGTCCTTTCCCAGCGTCCCTGCATTCCCTCTGCCTGAAAAGGTATGTCCCTTTTATCCCTGCCTAGAGGTTGGGTCCTGGGGGAGGGTACCAGCCTGGGAGGGGCTGCGATCTGACTACCACCCCCTTGCCAGCCTCAAGGACATATGAGCTGGCACAAAGCCACCAGCATCCTCTTGAAGTCCTGGGAGATCTAATTACCCAGAAAGGAGAAAGTGTTGAGCGAATGAGCACAGGGCTCAGCGTAATCAGTTTTTGACTGCTGCAGTTAATGCGAGCCCAGGCTGCAAAGCTGTCCCTCTGATGTTCTGATAACAGGCTCTCTCCATGGCTAGCTGTTTGATCTGAAACTGCCAGCTTTTCTGTCACCCCCAAAAGCTTTTCTAAATTGTCCTAAAATTACCATCTCTGGGAGCCAGCCATGCTTCAGGCCCTGGCTCAGGAATGAATAAAGTACAGCCAAGAGGTGGGAGGCAAAAAAAAAAAAAAAAAAGTGCGAGGCTGATGGAGACTTCCCTGAGGGCTGGGGTGAGTCCCAGTCCTGAGGTTAATTCTCCGCACTGGGGTGGGGTGGGGACGGGTGGGGGACTTGCATCTCATTTCAGTATTTTGGCCATTTTACAGATGAGGCAACAGGTACAGTGCACCCGAGGTCACTTGCCAACAGGTTGCAGAGGTGACATTCCCACCTGGCCCAAGCCCCCCGTTCCTTCAATGTATTCCAGATGCCCTCAGGTCTTAGATATTTTTCCCTCTCCCTATTTTGTGCATTTGAATTTCAGAGCCCCGTGGGACATATCATGCCAGCCAGCTCTGTCCTGAAGTTTTGTCCCCGAAAAGTGCCACGGATGATGATTTTCTACAAACGTGTTTCTCAGTTAATCAGTATTTCTACCTTTTGCTATAAATAGCCAAAAAATAATTGCCTTCAGTAGATTTTTGGACCAAGCAGTACAGGGTTTCGGGTGTCAGCCACGCTCCTTTGCAGAAATGCCTAAAGTTAAACTAACAGTGAGAGGCTTATGAGCACCTACTAAGCACTGGGCATTGGGAAAACTCCTTCATTTGCTTATTCACTCCTTCAAAAGAGGTTTCCTGAGCACTTACTGTGTGCTAGGCCCTGGGGATAGATACAGCCATGAATAAAATCAATGTCACTGCCCTTGTGAGGCATGCATTGGAGTGTAAATGGCAAATAAGTAAATAAATAACTTAAATTATCTATTGCAGTAAGGTCTATGGAGGATGTAAGCAAGAGCCTGGAATTGGGAATAACAGATCTTCTGAGGTCCTGGGATCAGGAGGCAGGGAAGACCTGGATAATGGAAGGGAGGCTGCCACGTGGAATGAGGAGGAAGCATGGGCAAAGGCTCAGAGATGGGACCTGAGGCAACATTTGGCAAGAGGTGAAGCCAGGATGATGGGCAGGAGCTGGACAACAAGAACCTGGAGGAGTGTGGGTTTTTCCTCTAAAGTGAGGCAGCTGCAGGAGAGCCAAGAACAGAAGAGTGACATGACACATTATCCCATTCATTTTCACCAAGGCCCTGCAAAGCAAGTACTTAATCCTCACTCCAGCAGGTGAGCAGTGTCAGAGTCTGAGAAGAGAGATGGCTTAGCCAGTGAGGTGACAAAGCCACTTGTTGAACCCAGACGTGGGTGAGGATCTCTGCATCGCCCAGCCAGCTAAGGGTGGGCATGGCCAAAACCTCAGCTAGGCTTCTACCCAGTGCCCTGCCCCCAAATGTCTTGGCACTTTGTTCTGTTCCTTTTCGTTTTGTTGCTGGGCCTCAGGCTGAACAAAACTTAATGGGATGTGATTTGAGGGTTCATCGGGAACATTTTGTTTCCCCATAAAATAGCAAGCCTTGGCAGAGATGTGCGTTCCTGGTTGCTGGGCAACCAGGTATGACCCCATGAGTAGTGGGGGCAATGATTCTTCCCAGAGAGAAGTGGTTAGCCCACCCACCTTTCCCTCCCCACAACTCCCTTCCAGACACAGACCCTCCCATCCAGTCAGGAGAACTCACAATGAGGGGGACAAAACACAAAGTAGATGTAAGCAGAAGAGGGTAAAAATTTCAAAGAGACATTAAATGGGTTCAGCCCCACCCCAAAGGAAAAGTAAAGAGAAAGACCTATTCCAATATCTAGGGAAAATCCTTTATGACCACAATAGTGGCCCACACTTTACCATGTGCCAAACACTGTTTTAAGCATGTTAACATATATTAATTCATCATATCTTCACAAGAACCTTAGGAAGTAGATACTATCATCACCCCCATTTTAAAGATGGAAAAACTGAGGCACCTGAGGCAGTCTGGCCCCAGGCCTGGAACCGAAGCAAGCTGATTAAGAGTCAGCAGAGAGAAATAGAACACAAGAGATTTATTCAAAAACTGGAGTTGAATCAATTCAACTCTTAACAGGGCCCTGTTGTGTGCTAGACAATTTACTTTCTACAGGAATGAGGTAAAGAACTCAAGCTGGTAGAACAGGAGTAGAAGCAAATAGGCCATATTTACCAGAGTGTGGCAGGTACTATGAGAGAAAAGAAAACGATGCTGGGAAAAGGTGCACTGAGGCAGATCCCAAAGGAGGGGACAGACGTAGGCCTGGGAAAGGAACCAAAGATGAAGGAGAAGCATTTCAGGTGGCATTTTATCACCTTGGATGGGAATTCATTTTTGAGGTGCCTGTCTCTGCTCTACCATCACCACCCCAGCCTGTGAGCAACTCAAAGCAAGGGTCATGTGTCATTTATCTTTGTGTCCTTAGGAGACAACACATATCTGACATTTTGTATACAGCAATCACAAAATGTTTGTTTTAAATATATGTAAACACGGAATAAAGGAAAGGGAAATGAATGAATGAATGAATGAATGAATGAATGAAAATGGGCTTATCTATAGAACAAGGGGTGTTAGATACTGTTTACTGAGCATTTAGAACCATTGCAAGTTCCAGAGTGGAGAAGGAAAAGTCCACAATGGACACTTGAGGGAGATCAGAGCAGCATAAATTGTGAGGCAGAAAGTGGTGGGACTGGGAGGGAGACCCAGTGAGGAGCCATTGCAGAAATCACTAATTCAGAGATGCTGGGAGCCCAGATTCAGATGATGATCTCAAGAGTGAAGAAGGAAGGTCAAATCCAAGAACCACCAAGGAGGCTAATCAGTCTGGTCTGAAAGAGGAATAGATTTGAAAGAAACCAAGAGCTTGGTCTTAGATTTGCTGAGTTGGAGATGTGGGCAAAACAATCAAGTGGGGCTACCTTGTGGGCCCCAGGAAACCCTGGCCCAGGGACTGAAGGAGAGAGGACAGGATGAGAGACACAGCAAATACCTGGAAGGCAAGTCCCCACTTTCTGGACCCTCATCTGTGGCAGACATCACTAATCAATCCCAATGCTCAGACTCCTCGATCTCAACTCCAGATAGCCCCTATTAATCAATTACAGTTGACTTGCAAGATTAAATGTTTTTGTTACCCCTATCCTAGGGGCAGCCGGGGGAGCCTTCAGACTGAGCCACTCTCTGACAACCAGAATAAAAGAGGGAAGGGGGCAATGAAGGAGTAGATGTGGGATTGGTGAGTCCTCTAAATTAATGTCAGGTGTAAACCACCTGAGATCCAGGTCGGAATCATGAACTTTTCACTCTATAAGCCTTTAAACTCTTCTTTTAAGAAAGACTTTAAAAGCGTACAGAGTTTATGCCCTAACTGGTTTGGCTCAATGGATAGAGCGTCAGCCTGCGGACTCAAGGGTCCCAGGTTCGATTCCGGTTGAGGGCATGTACCTTGGTTGCAGGCACATACCCAGTGGGGAGTATGCAGGAGGCAGCTGATCAATGTTTCTAACTCTCTATCCCTCTCCCTTCCTCTCTGTAAGAAATCAATAAAGTATATTTTTTTTAAAAAAAGCTTACAGAGTTTAAATGCTTAAATTCTTTAAGAGTTAAAAAAAAGAACTCTTTTTTTAAGCAAAATCACCCAGCTGTTTTTATTCTTTCATTCCAATTAGTGAAAAAGCATTCATTCTTATCAACACTAATAAAAGAGAAAAATGGTAATTGGCGTACGACGATACCCTTTTCATTGGCTAATCAGGGCTATATGCAAATTAACTGCCAAGATTGGCAGTTAACTGCCAACTAAGATTGGCAGTTAACTGCCAACTAAGATTGGCAGTTAACTGTCAACAAGATGGCGGTTAATTTGCATATGTAGGTACAATGCAGGGAGGCGAAAGGGAAAGCAGGAAGAAGCCCCCTGCCACTGACAGTGATCGGAAACCCAGGGGGGAGCTAAGAACTGGGGGGCAGGGCAAAGGCCATGATCGGAGAATCAGGTGCCTTTTCCGCCCTGGCCAGTGACAGCAGGAAGTACGGGTGGAGCCAGCGATGGGAGCTGGGCACGGTCAAAGCTGGCAGTCCCAGGAGCTAGGGGTCCCTTGCCTGGGCCTAAAGCGAAGCCCACGATCGCGGGGCCGCTGCAGCTGTGGGTCCCCGCTGGCCGGGCCGGACGCCTCAGCCAGAGGCATCAGGCCTGGGCAAGGGGCCGATCCTGCGATTGGAGGGTGGTGGGGGTCAACGCCTGAGGGCTCTCAGTATGTGAGAGGGGGCAGGCTGGGCTGAGGGACACTCCCCCCCCCCCACACACACACACACACACACACACCCAGTGCACGAATTTCGTGCACCGGGCCCCTAGTAAATAATAATATTCTGAGGGTACAGTTTGATAACTTTCCTGGTAAGCCTAACTATTCTCAACTTATTTCAGTTTTATTACTTAGTGAAGACTTTAGGGAGCATGCTGTTCTCCTACTGAGGGATCTGTAGCATGCCAGCCATTCATTCCATGCCTGTTTGTTGAATACCTACTGTGTGCTGGGCTCTGTTCTAGGTAGCATGACTGTCTCCACCAACCTCCTCAGGGAGCTCACAGTCTGGTGAACTAAAACAACAGCCAGCCTTAGAGCCATCTATGGCTTCACAGGTGGCCAGGCCTAGCGACCTTTCCTCCTCACAGTCAGCTTAACAACTGAAAAAAGAGAGAGAATGTTCTCAGTCTCCTTCCAATTATCAAGGAAGCATTGAATGTCCCTGCTTTCAAACTGGCAAGAGCAGGGGAATGGATGTTCCTTCTCTTTCTAAGAAGGGCAGACCACCTCCCAGCAGGAGTGTCACCCAGGGGATGACCAGGGACCTGTGGGTCTTCAGGCATCTCAGGAACCAGATTTCTAAACCAGAGACACACAACTTCTCTAGTGCTTAGAATTAGCAAAACTTCAGGAACAGTTTGCTAAAGGAAGCACACACTCTCCCAAAACAATGCACTTCCAAATAATGCCAAGAGAGAATGTGGCAGGTTTCTAGATAGAGACTTCCGTGGGTTTGGCCATAAATCAGTAAATTAATGTGATGACAGTGGATGCTCCAATTGGATTCACTGCGTATGTTTTCTCAGGGGTCACCGTGGCTCTAGTATTAGTTAGTGTGAGTCTTGGTCAGTCCGTTACCAACCATCATCACCCCAGACCCCTGAGGCAGGGGAGTAGCCAGCTTCCTGCCAAACAGGAAGTGGCTAGCACATGAAATGAAAGAGGTGATAACCCTTCTCAGTTGCACAGGCAGCAACAGAGGGGCCTTTGTCAAGTTATTGGAGAGACAAACAAAACATTTAAATTACAAAAGAATCCCGAACAGTGTGCGGTAAACATCAACATGATGGTAGATGTGGGGTGCAATTGCTTAGCCATTTCCGAAAGAGACACCCACAAGCACCAGTGTCATAGGACAACAAGAGTATGGGGTCATGGTATCTCAAGGCCTGGGTTCTTGTCCTTGTTATTCCACTAATAGTTGCATGAGTTCAAACAAGTCACTTCATATCCTGTGCCCTCCGCCATAGAGTGTAGACAAGACTATTGGCCTTACGTAGTTGAAGTGCAACCAGTAAATTTAGGGCATAATTATCAACGTCCACTCTATGCCAAGCACTGTGTGCTGTGCATTATCTCATATAACCTTCTCATCAGCCCTCTGAGGTCTGCAGGATATCCCCATTTTATAGCCCAAAAGGCCCAGAGAAGTTGACTTGCCTCAGGTCTCCCACCTGGAAAGTGGTACAGCTATAGCCATTGTTAGTCACTGGATGCTGTGACCACACAGTTCAAAGGATATGGTAACTGCATTACAGAGTGAGGCCCCCAGATGGGTGTAGGAAATCCAGGGAGGTTGGGACCTGACATTTCTGCTCACCAGTGTATGACCAGGGGAGGTGCACAGTCATAATTTATCGAATGAATGGATGAATGAATGAGGCCAAACACATGGTTGTTCAGAAGAGGACTCAAGTTGGTTTCCCTGGGTTCTGCCACTTACTAGTTGTGTGTAAAATGGGATGATGATAGGCTCTCCCACAGAAGTCACTTCAAGGATTAAATGAGTTTATACATGTGATAGCAGGTAGTGTAGAAGCTGGTACAGAGTAGACATAAGTGTTGTCTGTAATGGTGAGGGTGAGGGATTTAACCAGAGGGTTTTATATGTATGCTGTGATTGAGCTGCCTAAATGTTGTTATAGCCAATGACCCTCCTTCCCTCTCCCCTTCCTCCTCCCCTCCCCATCACTTTCTCCCTCCATCTCCCTCTCCTTTTCCCTCTCTGCCTTTTCTTCATCCGCAAGCACAGTGAGTATTTACTGTGTACAGTCTATAACCAAGGACATAAAATGAAATGACACAGGCTGTGCCTTTCAGGAGCTCAAAATTGAGTAATCACAAGAGCCAGTTAAAATACCACTTAACCTCTATAGGGGGACAAGGCAGCAGAGATGGGACATTAGATCAGTGTGGGTGGTCAGGGGCTTCCTGAAGAAGGTGCTATGAGCCACCCCAGAGGGTGAGGGTTGGAAGGGCAGCCCTGCAGGTGAACAGCCAGAGCAAGAGAGAGCAGGCATGCTGGAGGGGCAGAGGGGCAGAGGGGGAAGAGAGAAGAGGTTTGCCACCACACTGACATGGACAGCAGGGCGCCCTGCACCCTCTGCGCTGCTCACGCACAGCACAGGTCATCCCCTCAGTCGGGAAGCACCCTCCACTTGGTGTGGAGCCACAGCACTGACCCAGCAGCCTTATAAGGCCCTTCATAAAAGGTTAATGGCTCCATGAATGAATGATGCAGTTACAAGAGAAGTGTACAAAAGGATCTTGGAATTTTAGAGCAAGAAGAGTCCTTTGAGAGCTAATCCAAGCCCCTCAGTCAAGAGGAAGCGGAACCCAGGAGCTCACATGGCCAGTGATTGGAGGAAGATCAACATGTCTTCATTTGGGTTCCCCCAAAAGCAGGGTGAATTGACAATGGGGTGCAGGTTGTCTATTTAGGAGTGGTCTGAGGAATCAGAGAGAGAGGAGAGAATAACAGAGGAGAGAGAAACACCCATATAAGGTATGCTATTAAGCTAGTTACTGCTGTGAGCAACAGGGCTCAGTCCTACCAGGGCCTTTGCAGCAAGTATGTGGGCTGTGCCTCAGAACTGCCCTTCCTAGGGTACAAGGCTAGAACATTTGTGCTGATTCCCAGCTCCTGCTGCGTATGGACAGTTTGGATAACTCCTAGCACTCCTGGGCCTTGCAGGTGATCAGAACCTGCCAGGTGGCCCAGGTGCAAGGAGCATGTCAGAGTTCAAGGCTCTGAAACATTCCCCTTCAAAGGAGGCAGCATGCACGAACAATCCAGGGCATGGGTCCAGGCACCTTCAGTGATTCACCTTAGGGAGAGGCACTTTCTCCCCTCCCTGTGCTTCAGTTTCCTCATCCATATGACGGATCTCCGGTAATGCTTTCCCAGCCTCCTTCATAAGGGTCAGCCTGGGGGAAAGAGCTAGCACAGGTTCTCTGCGGTGAGGGAAACCCAGGTTCATGTTCTCGGGGGTATGGTGCCGTGGACAAGACAGATTCTAGATTCAGATGAGCCTGGAGTTGAAACCCAGATGATACAGCTTTCTTTATATCCCCATGCCTCGGTTTCCCCATCTATGAAATGGGGTAACAGCTGAAACCGGTTTGGCTCAGTGGATAGAGCATCAGCTTGCGGACTAAAAGGTCCCAGGTTCGATTCCAGTCAAGGGCATGTACCTGGGTTGCGGGCACATCCCCAGTAGGAGATGTGCAGGAGGCAGCTGATCAATGTTTCTCTCTCATTGATGTTTCTAACTCTCTATCTCTCTCCCTTCCTCTCTGTAAAAAATCAATAAAATATATTTTTTAAAAAAAGAAATGGGGTAACAAAATGAAGTCACAGGGAAATCATGAGACATACATGAAATAATGCCCACATGGGCCTAGCACAGGGTAAGTGCTCAAGGGAGCCGTGGGTGTCATCGTTACTTTGACCTTTAGCTATGAAACCTCCCCTGGTTCCTTAACCTCTGTGAGTCCAGGTTTCTTCATCTACAGGAAAGACCTCTTAATAGCCGCCTCATAGAGTTGCAAGGCCCACACATGGTAATGGACATGGAAAGTCCTAAAACGACTTTCTCAAGGGAGGTTCTCTCAGCTTTCTGGGATCTTCATGGGTTTTCTGATTTGCTTAATAATTGTCACCACCACCTTCCTTCCCCATCCCGAGTCTCTCGTCCACCCCCACCCCCCTAATTCTTTTTTCCTGAGGGAGAATCGATTTCTAAGAGACACCTCCTGGTCCTCAGAGAAGCTGCCTTTGTAAAGAGCTGGAGAAGCTAGTGTTACAGAAATGAAGGCCTCTGCTTTCCTGGCGTTTATTTCTGTTATTGGATCTCACCGACAATTGCCCCCCAGTAATAACTTCAGGCACCTAATTGGAAAGTATGAGGGATGCCCCAGGGTGAGGCTGAGGCTAGACATGTGTGCTTCCCCAAGTTCTTTTGTGAGCTGTTTCAGCAACAAAGACAGAAGAGTCCACTGAAGCAGTTGGACACAGAAAAAAAGTGACTTGAAAAGACACCAAGTATCTGCCCCGTCCCCCAATCCTCAGTGTGAAAATGCCTTAGAGCAGACAATGGAGTTGAGCATTGCCCACCCCTTACCTCCTTTCTTCCTATGCAGGTGTGTCTAGGAGAGGCCACGTGTTGATTAAATATGTATCAGACCAAGACAATGCAGTCCCTGCCCTCTTGGAGCTTGGAGTCAGCAGGGGAACCAAATATTAAGAAAAATCAATTACATTATTAATTATTAAAATCATAAGATAAAAGATTTTCTGGGAGCTATAAGAATATTCAAAAAGGGCTCAAACCTACGGGAGGGGAAAGGGGACAGATTCACCTAAAGGAAGCCTGAGTTAGGTGCAAGGTGGGGAGGAGCATTCCAAGCAGAGGGAACAGCACATGCAAAGGCCCTGAGACCGGAAAGCACTTACATGGAAGCCACAGAAAAGAGGCTGATGTCACTGGAGCATAGTGGTGGTGAAGGGATGCGACGTCAGAAGAAAGCAGGGGCCACACTGTACAGGGCCTTCCAGATCTTGGCAAAGAAAGTGGATCTTAGCTCTATGCAGAGGAAGCCACTGTCGCATTTTCAGCAAGGGTCTGACATTAACAGTGCACATTACACTTTTAAAATATCCCTCTAATCGCTGGATATAGACTGGATTGAGAGTGAGAGCAGGGAGACCAGTGAGATGGCTACTGAAGCCATCCTAGACTAATGTGCATGTGGGGAAGGGGAGTGGTCATATCTGAGATAAGTGTTTATTTGGGTAGATGTACACAAGTAGTAGGTGATGAAGCCAAGATTTTAACCCGGGAATATTTGTACCCATGTCCACTGCATCCAAAGGTTATACGGAAACAAACCTATATTTTCTTACAATATGGACTGATTTCCCCCTTTAAATTATATTTTCAATTATTCAAGTAAAACATGAGCACATTCTCTTGGTTAAAATTAAAATATTTCAGTCAAAGCTGAAGTCTCCTTGGCCACTGCAATTAATCGTAATGCCCTTCCCCCTCCTCAGAAGTCCTACCTTCATGTGTTTGGAGCAGATCCTTACAGACCTGTTGCTACATATTTACATATATGTGTACCCATAGAAAATATACACTATTGTTTTGTTAAATTTTCTGTTTTACATAAATGGAATTAAACTATATACATTACTCTGTAACTTGCTTTTTTCACTCAACAGTTTGCCTTGGAAAGCCTTCTATGCTAGTACACATATATGGATCTCTTTTTTTTTTAACTGTTGCATAGTATTTTATGGACTGTATGTACCACAGTTTATTTAGCCCACTCACTTTCCAAAGACAGAAATGCATTTTTGCTATAAATGTTGTAGGGTTTGTGAATTTTTTTCTTTTAAAATATAAGACTTTTATTTATGCTAATGGAGGAACCCACACCACAGTGACAACACAAATATTTAGCAACACCCAGCCTGGTGACTAAGTTTTCCCATTTCCCTTCAGGTGCTTGGCATCCCTGTGAGCTAGTTCTTGTCCATTGCCAAGTCTCTGATTATAGCAAAAGGCTGCCTTGAGAGCAACAAGGAGAGTGGTAGAATTGTCGGCTTTTATTTCAGTGCTGGGTCCTGAAGCACACACAGTCTGGCACGGTGTGAAAAGAATACAGCTATGGAGCCTTGAAAACCTGGGCTTAAATCCTGGCTTTAGTTGTGTGACCCTGAGCAAGTCACTTTTCCTCTCTGAGCCTCAGTTTGCCCACCCATAAAATGAAGTTTATAATCCCAACCCTATACAATGGCCAGGAGGATTAAATGCAAGTCATGACATGTAAAGTGATAGTCTTATAAGAGCACATACATGTGCATTTAGCACCTGCCCTCCTCACCCCTGCAGCCCCAGTGTAGTGTGTTGGGGAGGTCGTGCATCTCTGAAGGAATCACTCAAGGTCACAGAACACTGCTGCAGAGGCAATGTGGGGGTGGCATTTGAGGAAAGGGATTTTTCTGCCCAGATTCTAGACACCAACTGTATGCCAGACACTGCCCATATTGCACCGCCTTTCTTCTTCACCCCAGTGGGCAGAGCTAGGTTGCCCCTCTGTTCCAATATGGGTACGAAGAAATTGAGAGGGGACACCATTTGCCCAAGGTCTCTTTAGGTGGTAGAGTGAAGACTGGAGCTTCACCCCCTCTGCCTACACAAGCTGGCCTGGGAGGCTGCAGGCAGCAGCTCCTCAGAGCGCCCCCTCCTGGAGGGATAGGGAAGCTCCCTTCGTGATGACATCTATGTTCAATCATCAAGACCCCTGCACAGACGGGGAGAAAAACAGTTTTTCTGACGTCCATTTTTCCAGGGGGATGAGATAAAGGCTTCTCAGATGTCAACTAAGGACATTCTGAACCAAATCTCTTTAAAGGGCAGAGAGAGAGCATATGACATGGCCATAATTTTTGTGCAATAAGGTTCAGTACTTTAAATTCACTTGAGCAAGATGTGTCCCCTCCCTTGGTGAGTCAAGAATCAGCAGTCCAGCCCTGTCACTGGATCACCCTGTATCTGAGCCTAGTCATTCCCCCGCCTCTCAATTTTCCCACCTGTCAAATAGGGTGAGACTACCTGTCTTGCTCTAACAGTAGGGGAACCAGGAGAAAGGACTGGGGGAGCTTTAAGGTGGGGTTGTCAGATTTAACAAAGAAAAATATAGGATATCCTGTTAAATTTGAATTTCATATAAAAAATAATTAACGTTTTTATTATTACTATGTCCCCAATATTACATAGGACACAACTTATACTAAAAATTGTTTACCATTTATCTGGAATTCAAAGTTAACTGGACGTCCTATATTTTATCTGGAAAACCTATTCAGGGCCCCCAGCTCCATTGGACATTCCCATTGTTTGGTACAGATAACTGATATCTTCATCACTTCCAAGATGAACCCTAGCCACCCACCTTTCAACCAGGTCCCCACCAGCGGCTCCCATACGCCCTCCATACACACTTCCCTGCCAACATTAAAATTCTGGAACCATGAGCAAAGAGGTCTTAGAATTCCTACAGTGGAAACTGGTGTGGAAATTCAGTCTGACTTGGGGAAAAGACATGTGATGCGTTTAAATCAGTGGGGAAATTTGTGCCTATATATGTGTCAAGATGGTTAGAGGGACACTGTCTAGGATGCTTACAAGCAACTGGTTTCATTCTGTGCCATGTCCATGAGCACATAAACTAGTGGACACCACATCCACACATTTATAGAAAAACCAGCCAGTGCTGTGGCCGTGCACATTCATGCCAATGGTCAAATGCTGTATCCACAGCTGTGTGCTGCATCCGTGTGCACCTGTGCAGAGCTGGATGCCGGTTTTGTATGTGAACAAGTGAACCAATAACACTACCTACATGTGATCACTCGTAATGGATCCATAGAAAAGTCCCCTGGGGCTGTGACATATCAGAGAGACATCCCTGACCCTGCACCCTGCCCATCAGGAACCATCAACACTGTGAAATGATTGTAAACTCCAGGCACTGACACATGCCCACCGTGCCTGCTGGACAATAGCCATCAGATTTGTTCTGAACTTAGAGCAACTGCCCAGACAGACATAAACCACAGGGAAGCCACACTGCGCTCTTTTCCCACAGCGGAATTGTTGAGCCATGTTTGTTAACTGGCTCTTACAGGTGGCACGTGGCCACCCACGTGTACAAGCACCTCTGGGTGGCCTCAGCACCCACATCTCTATGTCTGCTCCCCAGTGAGGCAGGAGAGGGAGGGAGGGAGGTTTCCTGAGAGCCTATTGTGTGCTGGCACAAACAGCCTCCTCTAGGGAGTGAAACCAGCATCCAGAAGACAGTCACAACAAAGGGTGGGTCTCAGTCAGTATTTGACCCCCAGAGCCAAAACCTGGCACAGGAAAGATGCTAGTGAATGAGTTACCTGGGTGACAAATGCTACCGGGGAAGGACAAGAAGGTTGGGTTGTTCTTTATTTTTTTAATATATTTTTATTGATTTCAGAGAGGAAGGGAGAGGGTGAGAGAGAGAGAAACATCAAGGCTGAGAGAGAATCATTGATTGGCTGCCTCCTGCATGCCCCCTCCTGCAATCCAGGCATGTGCCCTGCCTGGGAATCGAACTATGACCTCCGGGTTCATAGGTCGACACTCAACCACTGAGCATACAAACCAGGCAGGATGGGTAAGTCAAGGAAGGCTTTCAGGAGGTGGTGGTAAATTTTCTTCTGGGTCTCAGAAGACTAAATAGTTCAACGGAGGAGAGGGGTGGGTGTCTTGGGTTAGGAGCCAACTGAACCAAGACAGGCAGACAAATGCCAGGTATCTTATGAGGCCTGTTTCTTGGCAGGAAAGTGGGATAAACACAGCCAGACTGAGAGTGAGGCAAGGAGAGTTCTTTGGGACAACCTCAGAGAAGCTATCGTGAGCCCAGGAGTTGGATGCAGCAGTGAGTGGGTTGTAGAGCAGGGCAGGGACACTGTCAGAGCAACTTTGAGTGTGAGCTCCTAACACCACACGGCCTGATCTCTTCTGGTTTCCTTTATCTCCCACCTTATTACTAGTTTCTCTTTCTCCAGACCTTTTCAGCTGGCGGAAGACAGGTCTGCGTATGGTCCCGCGTCCCCTGTGGCCTCAAGTCTGAGTTTGTCAGCTTTTCAAACCGCAGCACTATTCCCTCCTCTGCTGCCTCAAGGTAGATTGTGAGCCTGGCTATAGGCAGCTTTCAGGAAGGGAAACTGGCCCTGTGGGAGCTGGCAAGCCCTGCAGAGGAAGACAAAGGTAGACCCGGACCCTGCCCCCACCCACTGTGTGTACTAGACAAGCTGCTGTCCTCGCGGGGCCTCAGCCGACCCCATGTGCCAGGGTTGTTGGTGTGGCTCGAAGCCCCTGGCAGGTGAGTTCCCTCCCTCCCTCTCCCACGGGGCCGTGGTTCTTCAACCGGAGCCTGCATTCCGGTCCCCAGGGGAGAGCTGTCCCAATGGACAAGCCTGGGCCCCACCTCCAGAAGATCCAAGGCAGGAAGTCGGGGTGTGCCTGATAATTTGTCATTTCTAGCCTGTGTCCAGGTAATGCTGAAGCTGCTGTTCTGGGAACCACAAAGTCTTAGATCCTGGCTGTGTGTCCCTGGGAAGCTCTTAAGACTCCCAAGCCCAGGTCTCACCCCAGTCCATTTTCATGGGAATTTCTAGTTTTGGAGCCCAGACATTAATATTTTTTCAATGCCCTGGTGATTCTAATGTACAATAAAGTCAGGAGCAAGGGGCGGGAAGGGGGGGGTTGGGGGGGTCGGGGGGTAATCAGAGTAACTGCTGATACTTATCAAGCTCTTACCATGTGCCAGGTGTCAGCTCCTGCACATCAGATGTGCTTCCTCCTCCCACTGACTCTGTGAGTTATGTGCTATCACTATTCCCAAGTTGCATGTGAGAAAGCTAAGGCCCAGAGAGGGAAAGTCATCTGCCCAAGGTCACACAGCTGGGAAGTACCAACTCTCAGACTCCCATTCATTGTTTTGTCTTGAACATTGTGAATTCCCCAAACACCCCGGCAGCGATGCCTTTGCAAACTGCCCATTCTCCCTGGCCTCTGACAGGATACACACACATCAACTCCCCCTCCCACATACAGCCCCGTGCCACATACCTTCAGGTGTCCAGACCTGCACACGGACACACAGCCTCGCCCTTAGGTGTGTGCATATCTGCACAGACAGCCTCTCCCATGTTCTCCATCACACATCTGCCTTCTGGGGGGCCTCACAGGCACCACCTGATTTGAATCTTGGTTCTGTTTTTTAAATGCACGCAGCAGGGCCATGAAACCACCTCTGGTTTTCATGGGAAAGCATTCGCAGTTCTTTCATCTGAAATGTCCTAAGCTCCCCAGAGTGACAGGATCAGGCTGGTGTGAATTAATGACTCATGTCGGCTTAAGCAGGGAGGGTCACTGTAGGGCTTTTGTTCTGAGCAGACACAGGCCAGATCAGGCTGGAGCGGGGCAGATGTGAGCGCTGAGCTCTGTGGCAAGAGGCTTGAATCTGTTGCCTTCCCAACAGTATGACCCTGTGCCTCAGTGTACACACCTGCATAATGGGGTGATCACAATAGAAGAAGAGGGTCTTACAGTTCACAAAGCACTGTCAGAGCCTTGGTTCTGTTTGATCCTCAAGTGAGATAGCCTAAGGCTCCTCCACCCCAGAGAGAGTGAGGGATGTACTCAAGGTCACACAACAAGTAAAAATGCATCTAAACGAGGTCTCAGGACCAAAGTAGAGGTGTGTTGTGGCTGTGATGGTGGGTTCTGATATATCTAAGACAGGGTAGAAAGTAAGTCATATTTTATGTCCCCATTCTCTCAGAAATATCTGGGTGCCACCTTCCAGGCCCAGAGTAACAGAAGGAGTGGTAGTGTGCTAGTTAGTGGTAGTATGCTAGTTAGTGGTAGGGAGGTAGTGGTAGTGTGCTAGTTAGTGGTAGTATGCTAGTTAGTGGTAGGGAGGTAGTTAGTGGTTGTGTGCTAGTTAGTGGTAGTGAGGTAGTTAGTGGTAGTGTAGTAATTAGTAGGAGTGGTGGTAGTTAGTAGTAGTAAGTGCATCTATCATTTATGAGGGTCAACTGTGCCAGCCTCTAAGCCTTATCATATTCTTGATCTTCCATCAATCCTGCAAGACACTTGTACTTTTATCCCATTTCACAGAAGTGGCAACTGAGGCTCAGAGTGGAAAATGATTTGCACAGAGCACCTACTCTGAACCAAAGAGCATCTGGGATCTGAACCCAGTTCTAAAGTCACTGGAAATAAGGGCCTGACCCAACTGGCGTGGCTCAGTGGTTGTGCGTCGACCTAGGAACGAGAAGGTCACACTTCGATTCCAGTCAGGGCTCATGCCCGGTTGCAGGCTCGGTCCCCAGTCGGGGGTGAGCATGAGGCAGCCAATCGATGATTCTCTCTCATCATTGATATTTCTACCTCTCTCTCTCCCTCTCCCTTCCTCTCTGAAATCAATAATTTTTTTTTTTAAATAAGGGCCTGGTTCCTATGCACCCCACCTCTGGAAACAGCCTGCCCTCAGCTCACCTCTCCCTCCCCCTCGCCTCTGCCTCTGCCTCTGCAGCCGTGGCCTCCTGCCCTGGCATCTGAGGGGGCACTTGGTTTTCACAGCAGCACTCAGCAGCGTGTGGAGAGTCTGAGGGATGTGCTTACTTTTTACTTGAAATGATTTGCTCAGGCAGTAGACAGGCCCACTCAGCCACACCACGCCTCCCAATATCGAACAGCATCAGGGGGCAAAGTTCATTCCGGCTCCCACCCGGGATTGAAAAAATTCCCCAGGGTCCCTTTGCTGGAAACAAGGATGCTGAGCTTCAGGGGGCCGCAGAGTAGGGGAGGAGAGGTCAGGAGTCATCTGGATGGCCTGGAAAACTCACCTGAGCCCCTCCCCCTCCCCCTATAGCCAGAGGCCCCTATTTTTATCCCAGCCTGTTGGCATGAGGTGCTTTGTTTTGGGGCCCCATACCCAGAAAGAACAATGCCCTGTCCCCCCATCAACAGGGCAGAAAGTAAGTCCTATCTATGCCCTCATTCTCGCAGCATGCCCCTTTATCCTGACGCTCTGACCTCTAACCCAGCACCTGTGCCTTTACTTACCTCAGTAGCTTTTTAAAAATTCTGACTAATTATGCATGTCCTGCCTCTAAAGCAGCTTATGAAAGTTTATTTCATACAGAAAGGTTTTATATGACTTAAGTGAGGAAATTCAGGCAAAGGGAAGAAAAGAAAAATAAGATGATGATTCACAGGCATAACACATGCCGCTGCAGTACCGCTCCAAGCGGGGACCTGCAGATTCAGTGCTGAGCTACCAGACAGGCAAGGGGAAGAGGGCGATACGTTGAGTTCCATGAGCCAGAGTCTCCATTAGATCACCCTTCACCCTCACCACAGGGCCTGCATAATGATGGCCCTTTGTGGCACACAATGCAGGTGTCCTCTTCTGTGGGGACCATCTGTCCCCGCCCCTGAGGGGCAAACCAGGGAAGCTCCAGCCACATTAGCTTTACTCAAGCCCTTTAAGGTTTCTTAGGCCTTTGCAGACCCCCTCTGCCCCACCCACATCCTTTCACCTGATTAACCCCCGCTTTTTCTTCTAAGCTCACCCAATTGCACTTCCTACAGGAAACCCTTCCTGGCAGCCAGTCTTCCTCACTGCAGTATCCCCGACATACAGAGCAATGTTTGGCTCATAGTCGGTGCTCAATAAATATTTGTTGGTTGTTTAAATGAGCAAGTGATGATCAGATGCATACCATCCGATACAACCCTGACTACTTTCTCTACCTTCAGAGGGGCTGAATAGAGGGGGAGGAGAAGGAGGAACTTGGGCTTCCTTAAATAAGAGACTCCGGAGCACTGGGGCCTCGCATCTGGTGCCAGGACACCCATGGCCAGTAGTCCATCCTCTGCATGCGCTCTCCCTTTCCTTCCTCCCTCCAGCACCCATCCACCGTGAGCTTGCCTATAAGAAGAACCCTCTGCCCCCAAAAGAACCTAAGCCGGCACTCACTATCCTCCTCCCTCCCGCCCGCCCCAGCTTTCCTTAACTGGAAACATGTCCCCAGAGCCAAGGCAGGATCAATGTTCGGGTCAGAGAACTTTCACAATTTCCAGCTCCCTGAGGTCTGTGCGCCTGTGTTGGAGCCAGATGTCGGGATGTTTATGTGGAATAGCCTGAGTTTTTAATGTTTGTGACAAATTTCCATTTGTTTAAAGCATAGTGCCAACCAAACAAAACCCCTCTGATGGCCTGAGGCTACCATTTGTAGCACTCAAGGCTGGGTCCAGAATGGCTAAGAAGAGAAAGGATGGCCTTCCAAGCAGAGAAATTAGGGAACTGGCAAAGGCAAAGGCTTAAAGGCTGGGGTAAAAAAAAAAAAAAAAAAAAAAATACAGTTTATGTCCAGGTCAGCTGGATAGAGATGAACTCTGGGACAAGGATTCCTCAAATATCCAATGACAGCCAGCAGCCATTACAACAAATAATTCCTTTACAACTAAGGTCCCCCACACTCTGCACTGGGCTCTCTCCTTTTGTGTAACAAATAGAACACACAAGTTCTGACTCCAGGTGCTGGGGTATTTTTTACTGTGAAGGCACTTACTGCATCTTTGCCGTTTAGAGAGCATTCACTCACATTCCCCTCTGAACAGCTCGCCACAGTCTAGGAGTTATTTTGCTCCCATTTTATTGATGACAAAACTGAGTCTCTGAAGCAACTGGCCCAAGTTCATCCACAAACCTCTGCCTCTTGCACACACAAAAAAAACTCATGTTGAAAACCCACAACCCCACACAGCATCCAATATCAATTCCCAGGCATTTGTGTTTCTGAATTTTCAGGGCCTGCCTGGTCTTCTCTAGCAATATTTGACACAGTGTATTAATTGTTAATATGCTAAACGGTGAGATGCTCTTTAATCTAACTTGAATCTCCAACACCATTCATCTCTCACACCAGCCTTGCTTATTTCTGCTCCCCAAACTAGGCATGTCCCTTTTCAGCCAGAAGGCAGGGGGACTGTGCGATTCCACTCCAGGGTGGGGTTTGGACTCAGATGTCATGGGTTCAGATCTCCATTCTGAGTGACTCTGGGTAAGTGACCCTTATTGCCTCAGTTTCCCCATCTGTAAAATGTGGGCAACAGCAGGGGATTGGTATCCCAAGCTACAGCTCAGCCTACCTTCTCCTGAGAAAGAGAGGTGAGCGAGAGGTCATAGCCTCCATCTGCCGTTTCAGCTGCCCCACGTGGGCCTCAACACTTGAGGTTCCCATCTTGGATTTGCATACTGGGGTGTTCGTTGTTGTGGAAACTGCCTAACAGTTTCTACCACGGAAACAGCCCTAGCAGAACACACAAATATTTTTATTCTATGAGCTGTTATTTCTGAAAAACAGAGGGGCTCACGGAAGCTTGTGAGGAGCAGGGCGGGGCCTGATGCTGGGGAGGGAGCAACTCAGGAGAGAAGAGGAAGTGACAGAGAGGCTGTTCTGCTCTGTCCCCTCCCCCTTCCAGCCTCCTCCCCATTCCCAACCTTGGGTTCTCAAACTAGCAACCTGGGGGCCAAATTCAGCTACAGACGTGTTGTATTTGGCCCGGGAATGATTTTACTGGGAAGATTTTACATCAAATTCCAGGTGTCCAGATTATTTTAGGAGATCAGAAGATCTTCCACATGGGGCCCACCTTCTCCCACAGGAGCTGAGAAATAACTGCTCTCTTTAGAAGAGCTGAGATTCTTCTCTTTGTCCCAGTCCCCACCACTCTCTGTTGTCTCCCACCCATCTACTTCACTCATTCATAAAACCTACCTGGCCCTCACAGCAATTCAAATTTGCAACCCCTGGCCTCTGCTCTGTCCCAGGACCCAGCATCTCAATGTCGGGCCTGTGAACCCCCAGTGTGGCAGAACCCCTGAGCCATGGCCAGAGTCCCTGAACTAGAGAACACCCTACATTTTCAACTGGTCACACTGTAGACTCCAGAACATTGGAATCACAGACCCTCAGAAGATTCAGCAACGCACCTCTCTCTGAGTCAATCAGGAGGGGCCCAGGAGATGGGCTGGCCACACCCCCACCAAACTTCTTAGTGAAGCTCTTTATTTACACTAAGTCTGATGAGGAACCCTGAAATACCAACAGACCCCAGCAGGACCACTTCAGGGCCTGCAGACCTTGGAACCCTGGATCCTTCTATTGTCAAGATGGGGAAACTGAGTCTCAGAGAAAGGAACTGGGTGGCCAAAGGCATAGCAAACTGCTACAATAGGTCAATGTTGACTGGTCATAACCCCCTTCCTCAGAGGCCTACCCACCCTCTTGAATTCTCCCTTCTTCCGGTGATCAAAGCCCACTCCCAGGAGAAAGCCTGAAACTCCTTCAGACCGTGGTATCCAGAACTGGTGATGGCTTTTGCCTCTCAGGGAATCTAAAGGAACTAGAGCTTTTAGTTAAAGAAATGAAGCCCATGGAAGAATTGCAGGCATTGGCTGTGGATAGAATTAGGCAAAGGAGGAAAAACAAGGAACCTTCCTGCAGTTCCTAGAATCACTCTACATCATGCGTGATTAGAACAGGGCTGCACTGGGTTCTCAGCCCCAAGGCAGCAGCTTGGTCTCATGAAGGCCCCAGTCTCCCCACCTACAAAATGGGCATAAGCCAGCGCTGAGAGCCCTCATTCTCAGTGCACAGGCAGGACATTGGATATCCAGAGCTTATCCCCACTAATAGGCAAGGCGGATGCAAGAGCCATCCCCGGCCTATCCCTCAGGGTCTCAGCCAGTCTGGCTCTTGGAGGCCCCCAACGGAGGTCTCATTGTCAGCATCAGAGGAGGCTCAGCACCTAAACCCCAGACG
The DNA here is from genome assembly GCF_963259705.1 of Myotis daubentonii. Classification (NCBI taxonomy): domain Eukaryota; kingdom Metazoa; phylum Chordata; class Mammalia; order Chiroptera; family Vespertilionidae; genus Myotis; species Myotis daubentonii. The sequence goes on along the minus strand of NC_081853.1, from coordinate 23,638,826 downwards.
GGGACATGCCCATCTCCCTGTATCCCTGAGCCATAGACTGCTGGACACCCAGGACCACTGAACTTTCTTTACATCACTCTCCCCAGCACCAGCACCAGATTGCACCCACAGTAGAGGTTCAAGAAACATGCATCAAATGAACAAATAGATGAATGAGCCAACAAATGGCAGGTTGTTAGAATCCCATACCAATGTGACATTAGACACCATGCTCCCTTAACGGTAACAGCAGAATGTTCCATCGCTCTGACCCCCACATTCTAATAACGGTACTGTTCTGGGGATCCCTCTGGATCCCCCCTTCTCACAAGTGGACTGGGGCCAGAGGTCTGATGAGGTGTGTGCCCTCTCCCCCCCTCCCTCCCTGTCCATCCCCCAGCTGTCTTCATTAAACCACAGGTGAGCTGGGGTTATTGGCTGGCCTCAGGGACAGGACTGACATTGCCCTGCTGCAGGGGACCATTCCTGCTGCCTTTGCCATGATGACACCTCAGGGCAGGCTCATAATACTTGAGCATGTCACCTGTGTCCAGTGGGTGGGAGGAGTCTCAGGTGGTTGGTGGCCTCGAGTGCAGGCCCTGGAAGAATCAGACTGGTCTTTTCAACAAGGCACAGGTTGTACACGAGTTGGAACACAGGTAAGCCCTGCTGTGGTCAAGGCCATGCTAGGTGATGGCAGGGAGACGCGGTCTGCCCGGGGTAGAGGGCGGGCTTCTCAGCAGAGGGTGCTGAGAAGGGGCTCACCAGTGTAGGTGGGAGGAGAGGCTCTTCCTAGCTCACTGTACAGCATGAGCAGGGCAGGAAGTGTGCCAGGGCACTGGTTAGGGGAAAATGAAATGGCACCAGTGACTTGGGGTGACACAGGGTAGCATCAAAGGAAAGAAAGAAGCAAGGGGAAGCACTTGCCTTCAAAGGGCCCAGTAAACAGAATAGCTGGCCCCTCCCACTGGATCTGCCTTTGTCTGTCCCACCCCTGAATTTCCACTGTGAGAGGTTTCTGTTCCAGGCTCCTCTTCTAAGGCACAAATGCACCTGAGGGAAGGGGAGGCCATCCACCCAGTTGAGCATCCACCCCTCCCCTCCAGGCACCACTCAAGCATGTCATGTGTGTTCTTGGGGGGTCAGCTCTTCGAGACAGGCACTCTGTCCTTTTTGCCATTCTATCCCAGTGTCCAGAACAGTGTCTGGCACACAGTAGGTGCTCAAAAGACACTTGATGACTGCATGAATTATCTCATGAGACGCTCACAAGCACCCATGGGTTAGGTACACTCACCCTCCCACACAGTCTGGGATTCTAACCCAGGCAGGAGCTTCCTAGTCTGTGTTCAACAGGGCAGGCAAGCGCAAAGCAGGAGCAAGGGTGCGGGTGCAAGCTGGGCATGATGCTGGGTATTCACTTCCTGTAACAAATGACCATCAACCAGTGGCTTTGAATAAGGGAAATGGATTCTCTCACAGTTCTGGAGGCCAAAAGTCTGAAATCAAGGTGTCGGCAGGGTCATGCTCTTTCTAAAAGTTCCAGGTTACATTCCATTCCTTGACTCTCCCAGCTTCTGTTGGCTCTGGGCTTTCCTTGGCTTGTGGCTGCATCACGACAATCTCCACTCCATCTCCACATGGCCTTTTTCCCTCTGTGTCTGTGTCTTCTCCTCTGTCTCTTACAAGGACACTTGTCATTCATTGGGTTAGGGCCTATCTGGGTAATCCAGGGTGATCTCATCTCAAAATCCTTTGTTTTATCTGCAAAGACCATTCTCCCAAATAGGGTCACATTCACAGGTTCTGGGGAGTGCTGGGCTCTAGGCTGGTGCCTGCAAGTTTCCCGCTTTGATTGTTCCTCTCTCGGTTCTTTGCCATGTGGCCAGACCCACTTGGGACAATTCCAGGAACATGTGTGTCTCTCCTGGGCCCTCCAGACCGACCTTTCTGTACTCTGTCCACAGGTTTGCCAGGCACGGCTCCAGACCTAGAAAAGAGAAAGCAGATTTTTGGACAAAACTTTATACCTCCAAAGAAGCCAAAAACCTTCCTGCAGCTCGTGTGGGAAGCGCTGCAAGATGTGACGCTGATCATCCTGGAAATCGCGGCCATCATCTCCCTGGGGCTCTCCTTCTACCACCCACCTGGCGAGAGCCAAGAAGGTAAGACAGGGGGACCCCTGCCCCCCCTCCCTGCAACATGTGTGCCCAGCCACACCAGAGGGCACTCCGGGCTAAGAGCCACTCCTCCTTCCAGGTGAGGAAACCAAGGCCCAAGGGGCTGGGTCTCACCCCCAGCCAATCAGTGGCCAAGCCAAACCCCAAGCTCAGAGCCCTGCTCAGAGTGTGAAGTGCAAGGGCTGGACCAACAATAGCAATAATTATAATGATCATTTATTGAGCATGCCAAGATCTGAGCTGAAATGGCCTCCTAATAGCCCCCATAAGGTAGTGCATGATTATGCCCATTTTATTTTTTCTTAATTTTATTTTATTGATTAAAGTATTACAAATAGTAGTACATATGTCTCCTTTTTTTCCCCATTGACCTTCCCCCGGCCTCCCCTACCCCCCCGCCCAGCACATTCCCTCACCACCCCCGCACCCCCCAGTGTCTTGTGTCCATTCGATTATGCCCATTTTAAAGACATGGAACCAAGGCACAGAGAAGTGCATTAACTTGCTCAAGGTCACCCAGCTAATAAAGAGTCCTTAGTTTTTGTAGTGGAGCTTAGAAAAACTGCTGCCAGGCCCCTCTCTGAGAGTCTGGTTGTATTGGATGGAATCAAGTGAGGGTGGCTCCGGACGTATGTCCAGACTGCTCTCTGAGGGCTCCCCACTCTCACGTCTGAGGACAAAGCCCCCAAATTGCTTACCTGGTGGGCTGCATTCACACTTTTTGATTTGACAGTGCTTCAGCCCATTCAGAGATGAATGGGTACTGCCCTCTGGGTACTGCAGCCTCTGAGGGACCCTCCTTCAGCTCCAAAGCTGGGCTTCTCCTCAGAACCTCAAGTCACTCATTCCTTGAGGCATGCAACGATGAAAAACATTCATGCACCGAATATTCTAGAACAAGGATTACAAACGATAGCCCACAAGCCAAATCTGGCTCACTTTCCTGTTTTTGTATGGCCCATGAGCTAAGATTGGTTTTTCCATTTTTCAAATGGTTGAAAAAAGTGAAAATAATATTATTTTGTAACATGTGGCTTTTACATGAAATTCCTACTTCATTGTGTAAAAAGAATGTGTTATTGGAACACCCCCATTTCTTTTTCATATTGTCTACGCTGCTTTCCTACTATAATGGCAGAGGTGAGTAGCTGCGACAAAGACTATATGTGTGGTCCACAAGGCCTAAAATATTGACTATCTGGCCTTTTACAGAGAAAGTTTGCCAACCTCTTTCCTAGAAGGTCAGGATGTGGAGTTTTGCCTCAAGAAAACCATTCTCCTTCTCCTTAATCCCCTCCACTCTGAGTGTGGAAGTCAGCTGCTCAATTTTATACTTAATATTACTAAGTTGACTTTTTTTCTCCATGGCATCTCTCCAAAACGGGTTTAAAGACATAATAAAGACATGTCTCATAATATGAGGTCAAATAAAAAGCCAGACATAAAAGGAATGGAAGCAAATAAACTGTGTTTGCTACTAGGATTGGAATATAAATTTGATTTTGAGCTTCCTGGCAGCCAAGGCAGAAAGGGAATTAGGATGGTTTGCATCGCTCAGATTATCAACAGGAGGAAACAGAGTCCTGTAGGAAGAGAGCATGCCTCTGACGACGAATTCTGGGATGAACTTTCACATAGGCCATAAGAGATGAATCATGGGCAGCATTCTTTGCAGAAGTTTTATAGAAAATGTTGAAGAAGATTGTGCATGGCTATTTGAATAGGCCTTGAACTAAGGGTGCAACACAAAAACGTAATAACTGTTCTTACTATTTTTATAGCTACCACTAGCTGAGAGCTTTTACAGTAGAGGTTCATTTGATCCTCACAACAACCCTGTGGGTAGGTGCTATTATTATCCAGGAAACCGGGACCCTGAAATAGGAAATGACTTGCTCCATCACACGCTAGGAAGCACAGAACCATGACTCAGACAGAGACGTTCTGGCTTCTGAGCCCTCGCTCCTATCATTCAGAAAGAGATGGGGTTGAGGCAGTGCCAGCTGAGTAAGTGACCTCATGTGACCCAAGTCAGTGCAAGATTAGAACTCAGAGGGCAAGTGGTGGAGGGGGTGCAGCGGGAACACGCATAGAGTCCCAGTGTGTGCCAGGGAGAGCCTTCCAGAGCCCTCCAAACAGATGCCTGTGGACGCCTCCATCTTCAAGAGGTGGAAACCAAGGCCCAGAGTGAGGAAGCACTTGCCTAAGGCCGCACAGCTTGTACACAGTAGGGCTGAATCTGAAACCCAAGTCGTCTGGTTCTTTTCACTGCCTCCAGCTGAGACACTAGTGCAGACCGTACCCTGGGTCGATGAGGGCAGTTGTGCACACTCTGGCTCCACAGAGTAAAGTTCCAGAACTTTGTGATGATACTTACGCTTCCCTGACACCCAGACCCTGGCCTGAGCTCTGAGCTCTGGGCTTACCATGTTGCCAGGACCACCCCCGTGCCAAGTCAAACGCAGGCTTCATCGGTTAATTAAAAATTGATTCAGGTGATAAATTAAAAGGTTATAGAGTGCCTTGCAGCACCCACAGCCCTTCCCTGTTTTTGTTCTTGGCTCAGAGAGCTCTAGACACTTGTCAGAGGTCACACAGCATATTTGTGGCAGGGCTGGGATCTACACACCCAGTGCTCCCAACTCCCTGCCCATGACAGTTTCCCTAGTGCCAGAGTGCTAGCAGAGTGACAGGCACATAGTAGGTGCTTAGAAAATGTTTGTGGCTTAACCAGTTTTGAGGGCCCTTATTTGGTAACCACCTAGGAGGTAGCTTCCCCATGTTACTGGTTAACAAACAGAGAGCGGCCCAGAGAGGCCATGTGCATTCTCCGAGGTCACACAGAATGAAGCCACACCTTAGAAAAGCTCAGGTCCAGGGAAAGAAGCTGCAGATTCCATAGACCCTGTGGTCACAATCTCTAGGTCCTATTTCTGCCCCAGTCTGAGGGGACCTAGAGGAGGTCTCAGTGAGGCCTGCCCACTCTCTTCTTCCTTCCTGTTCCTGGTCTCTTCCCCCTAATGCACCAGGGGCAGCAGGCGTTGTTCCCAGAGTCCAGCAGCTCCCGGTGGCTAAAGACCTAACCCAGAGATCCAGACCCCACTTTCTGGCCATTCCCAGGCACGATGTAACCATCTGACAGTTGTCAGAAGGAAATTAAAGCGAATTTGCTGGCAGAGTGAGTGCTCACTCTGATGGGCCCAGAGGGCTCCTTGGTGTCGAATCAGCAAGAGCAGCAGGCAGGACTGGGAGTCAAGGCAATGGGGTGTGAATCCCACTCAACCGCCATGCCTGGTTTCCAGAAGCCAGTCCAAGGAGAGCAACTCATGAAAAGAGGGAGAGAACCAATACTTATTGTGTGCCATGTGCCAGGCCCTTACTAGGTCCAGGTCGCACAAATTCCCTGGGGTCATCGCACTTTACAGCTGTCCAAACTGAGGCTCAAAGAGGCCAAGTACTTCCTCTTGGTCACACAGCAGGGCCTGGACTTGAAGCCAGGTCTTTCCACCTGAAGGCTTTCCATTGTCCTGGGATGTTTCCAAGTGTCTTGAATGCTTCAATAACTAATCGGGGGGGGGGGGGGGGATAACGAGGCACACAACAGGGAAAGAACAGCCTTCCCCATGTATAGAGCATGTAGCAGGGGCAGGGAATAACAAAAGCCCTGTAAAGTGAAGCACTGGTCTCTGTATCTCAAGTCACTCCCCTGAAGTTCAAGAGAACGCATTTCCATATACCGGGTTTCTATTTAGCAAGGTTCACTCGTGTTTTCCAGCTTTTTTTGGGGGGGGGAGGTGGGGGGGTAATTGGTGTCATTCATGGTGGTAGAGGGAACTCTAGTTCCCCTCCTCCTGCCATCACGTGGTCTGGAATGTAGCTGGATCCCCTCTGTAACGCGGGGCTCGCGGCTCCATTCAGGCTGGCTGTGGGACTGGACTGTAATAATGTGTGCCAATGCTGAGCAACGGGAAGCAGCAGCTTTAACTGAGCCGTTACTGTGTGCACACTGCAATAGCTGCTTTACATAAAGGCTCACCCTGAGTCCTCCCAACCCCCTAGGAGGGAGTGCCTGTCAGTGCCCTCATTCTGCAGATGAGAAAACCCAGGCACAGTGGTTCAGTAGCTAGCTCCTGGGCACAGAGCAGTTAAGTAGTACAGCTGGGATTTGAACTCAGGGCTGGCCCCATGTCCGTTATCTGCATGATAACGAGTATCATTACAACCAAAAGCTGATCCAATTAAACAGTTTAAAATAGCTAGAAAAGCTTTGAAATTCCCAAAGGAAAAAGGTAGCTTTGAGAACCTCATACAACGATGTGATTGTTAACTAGCCTGTGCAGAATGGCTGGTGACACACACTGCCCAGCCACAGTGATTCTATACCATCCCAGCCTGGACACACCAGCTGAGCCTGGACCCTCCCAGGAGCTGGGAGCTAAAAAAAAAACAACAACTCCCTGGTACCACTTGGCCTTTCTGTCATGTTGTTTCTGTCCCCTGGCTTTCCCAGAGGCTCCTGCTGGGGTCTCCTAAAACTGCTGTTCCGCCCTGGCCGGTGTGGCTCAGTTAGTTGGGCGTCGTCCCGTGCACCAAAAGATTGCTGGCTCCATTCCCAGTCAAGGGCACATGCCTAGGTTGCGGGCTCAATTGCCGGTAAGGGGCATGCAGAGGTAGCCAATCAATGTTTGGCTTCACATCGATGTTTCTTTCTCTCTCTCTCTCCCTCTCCCTTCCTCCCTCTCTAAAAATCAATAAAAAGTATTTTTTAAAAACCTGTTGTTCTCTCGCCCTGGCCAGAGTGACTTAATGGTTAGAGTATTGGCCTGAGCACCAGAGAGTCACCAGAGAGTTTGATTCCCAGTCAAGGGAATGTGCCTGGGTTGCAGGTTTGATCCCCCAGGGCACATGTAGGAGGCAACCAATCCATGTGTCTCTCTCACATCAATGTTTTTCTCTCTCTCCTCCTCCCCGCTCCCTTCCACCCTCTCTAAAAATCAGTGGGGAAAAATAACCTCCCATGAGGATTAACCAAAAACAACAACAAAAACTGCTGTTCTCTCTTCCTGGGGATTGAATTGACTTCCATACAATTGGCCATAGATCTATGGCAATGTTTTCTACTTTTCCACATGAGGCCAGCAAGTGGCAGAGAAGGCACTAGGCTCAGGGACAGTGGGCAAGGCAGGTCCAGTGTCAGATCCTAGGCTCAGGCCTGGATTCAAACTCCAGATCTGCTGTGTGACCCCAGGTGAGTTACTGTCCCTCTCTGAACTGCTTCCCTTTTTTCAGCCAGCTTGATGATTGAAGTGAGTGCTTGGCATATAGCAGGTCTTGCAAATAGCCCAGTCGCCTGCCCAACCCCCATGGAAGAGAACTACCCTGAGTTTTCCAGGAGTGGATGGTCAGACATGGAAAGGGCCGTTCTCTACCCCCACCCTTTTCCCCAGTGGAAAAAGGAGCTAGTCCTGGCTGCAGCAATCACGTTGGCCGTGTCACCTCACCCCTCTGGGTCTCAGTTTCCTCAGCTGTCAATGGGGGAACTCACTGTCTGGATCCTATGGGGAAGCAGAAGACAGTGTGTGAGGAAGGGCTAGGCAAGGCCCTCGCACTCAGCACCATGTGGACAGGACCTGCCTTTGAGTCTGAGGCCTTTGCATTAAATATGTGTGGTGTTTTTTCATTTTCTTTTTCACATGGTGGGCCTAGCAGGCCTCAAGCAATTTGAGGGCCCAGACTGGGAGGTTCAACAGGGCAAGGGTGTGAGGTGTAGGTCACACAGAGGCTCAGATGGAATGTGGGTATCCTCACTGTGTGGTTGGGGCTCAGATCCAACAAAGGCCGAGTAAGAACCTCCTGTGACTGAGCACAGGCCGGAGCATCCACCTTCTTTTCCTTGAGCCCAGAAGGTAGTCTCAGTGAACCCCAGTTTGCAGATGGGGATGCTGCAGCTCAGGAAGAACAGTGATTTACCCAGGTTAGTTCAGGGACAGCAGTGCAATTAGAGCCAGCTCGTCAGAGGGCAGGTCCAGTGCTCTGGTTCCTACCCGCCAACCTAGAGACCTGCCTCGTGGTTGCTGGGAGAACAGAAGGAAAGGATAACAGCAAAACTGCATTTTAGACCCTAAAGCAAGCACAGTGTTGACTGGTCCCATTCTGTTACAGCCTCACTTTTTCTCGTTTCTCGTTAAGCAGGCCTCTCTTTTGTGCCAGGTCTGTGCTGGAGATGCCATGGACCTCACCTCATTAAATTCCAGCCCTCAGAGTGGTCCCCAAGATAAGGAATATATTCCTACTTTATAGATAAGAAAACTGAGGTTCAGAGAGGTGAAGTCATTACCCAAGATCTCACAGCTAGAACAAAGGCAGAAAACCAAAGTAGCTAAGACAGTAGGCTCTGAAGTCAGATATCCTAGCTCCCCACTTGCCCTTCCTAGCTTAGACAAGTCTTGTGGCTTCTCTAAGAAACCTCAGCTTCCACATCTGTGAAATGGGCAGAGTGAGTGCTCTGAGATGATGTGTGTGAAGCCCTTTGCACAGGGCTTGGCACCCAGATGCATGGAATAAATTATTCATGATTATATGATTATCAACATTTTTTGCTTGGCAGAGCTGGGATTTAAAGCCAGACCACTTGAGGCCCCATCTGCTCAATGGTCGGCAAACTGCGACTCGGCAAACCGCGGCTCGCGAGCCACATGCGGCTCTTTGGCCCCTTGAGTGTGGCTCTTCCACAAGATACCGACTTCTGCGCATGGGCCACGAAGTTTCAATCGCACTGTACGTGCGCGCCCACACGTGGTATTTTGTGGAAGAGCCACACTCAAGGGGCCAAAGAGCTGCATGTGGCTCGCGCACCGAGGTTTGCCAACCACGGGCCTAGCTGATCCCACACCATCTGCTTCCTTCTATTCTCTGCAGGATGCGCCACAGCCCAGGCTGGGTCTGAGGATGAAGGGGAGGCAGAGGCAGGCTGGATTGAGGGGGCTGCCATCCTCCTCTCAGTCATCTGTGTGGTCCTGGTCACGGCCTTCAATGATTGGAGCAAAGAGAAGCAGTTCCGGGGCCTGCAGAGCCGCATTGAGCAGGAGCAGAAGTTCACCGTGATCCGGGCTGGCCAGGTGGTCCAGATTCCTGTGGCCGAGATTGTGGTTGGGGACATCGCCCAAATAAAATATGGTAAGTGTCCCAGCCACAGAGCTACTTGCTAGAGCTGGAGCAGAGATGGGACAGGCCGAGCAGACCCAAAGAGGCTGGCCCAGGGAAGCGGGAGGGCCCCTGAAGGCTGATCCCAAGCCAAGATGTCTTCTGGGATCCTTTGGAAGTAGAAGGCTACTTCCTGGAGGGAGTAGATTTCAGAATTGATTTAACTCAGAAATGGAAAATACTTGGCACATGCGTCACCACTCTCAATACCTGCAGACATTACTAATCAGTCACAGCTCAGGGCCTCCATACAGCCTCAGAAGCCTTCTCAACACAATACTTCAAGGACTACTAATACTCGGAACGGGTTTATGGGATGAAGTCCATTTCCTATCCCTGATTTGGCTATTGATGGATGGTTGTTGGGCCAGATGCGGTGATGGGGAGTGGACATAGATGAGTGAACATTCTAAGCCTGTGATACTACCTTGGAGAAAGTGGGCAAGCTGGTGCCAAAGGAGTTTAGATGAGTATGTCCTTGGGAAAGTAGAGGCAGAAGATGGAAGCGAGATTGGAGTGTACTCCTCCTCACTTAGCCCTCGGAGGTTTGGTTTCCTCTAATAATGTGACTGTCCTGAGTCTCCTCTGCCTAGCCCAGATGGACTGACTAGTCCCTTTCAAAAGAATTCCTCAAATCATAGTTGAAACCAGAGAATGAATTGTTGAGAAAACTAGGCCTCAAGACCACACCAGGCCAAGAAAAGCACTTAATAAACTAAAGAACATGCCTGCCTGAACTAGGATTGTTGGGCCCAACCTCAGCCCCCGCAGCCTGTACCATTCACTTCGACTCCAGTCTTCAGCTGCCTATTTTGGCCTGTGATGGGCGCCGTGTTGGTTCCTGCACCCTGGGAGCTCTAGGCAGCTGGTCCCAATAGTGAACCTTCCCTTATAATCCTAACTTCTGGGGACTATTCCAGCCTCTTCCGCCACCTGAGACCCTGCTGACTCCCTTGACCTTCCTCCCATCAGGTGATCTCCTCCCTGCTGATGGCCTCTTCATCCAGGGCAATGACCTCAAGATCGATGAAAGCTCCTTGACAGGAGAGTCTGACCAGGTGCGCAAGTCCGTGGACAAGGACCCCATGCTGCTGTCAGGTGAGCTGCAGCCCAACAGTGGGCTCACTCCCATTGCTGGTTTCTGTCCCCTTCATGAGGCTGGAGGGTCTTGGAGACTGGTCCTTGGCTCCAAATCTCTGGCCAGCTCAGCTCCAAGTGAGAACTTCCTCTCTTTTCCCCAGCAAACATGCATTGAGCCTCCTGGGCTCTCAGCACTGCTTTAGGGATACCACAGTGAATAGAATCGATAAAGAATCTCTGCCCTCAGGTAACTTACCTTCTAGTGATTTAGTTTTCTGAAAAGTCAAACATTGAAGCCCATTCTTATCAGGATGAGAAAGAATCAGCCAGGTGACAATTGTTTTGTTTTGTTTTGTTTTGTTTTGTTTTGTTTTGTTTAATCCTCACCTGAGGATATTTTTCCATTGATTTTAGAGTGAATGGGAGATAGAGGGGAAGACAGAGAAAAATATCTATGTGAGAGAAACACATCAATTGGTTGCCTCCTGCACGCCCAGACCAGGGCCGGGGTCAGGAAGGAGCCTGCAACCAAGATGCCCTTGACTGGAATTGAACCCAGGACCCTTCGATTCCAGGACCCTTGGCCCAGGCTCATGGGAAAAGACAGTGAGCCAAACTAGCTAGGGCTGGGTGCTAAACAAATAGGAAGGGATGAGGCAGATGAGGTCTCAGTCCTGAGGAGCTATGGTGTAGTGAGGAGAGATAGGCACTGGGAAAATTCCAGGTGGTGGTAGGTGTGTGGTAAAAATAAAGCAGGACAAGGGGAGGCAGGTGGGGGCCATGTGTGAGCTGAGGTGTCAATGATGAGCAGGAGCTGGCCTTGTGACTATCCAGGGAAAGTGTACTAGGCAGAAGGAACAGCATGTGCAAAAGCCCAGTGGCAGGATTGTGCTGGAGGACTGTGAACAAGATGGAGATGTGGAGGGGCCAGATGTCAGGCCTCATGGGCATGGTCAGGAGTTTGGAAATGTGTTGTGTAATGAGGATTCTCTGGAATGGTTTTAAACAGTGAACTGAACACATTTACTTTTTTAAAATCTCACTCTGGCTGCTGCAGGGGGCAAGACAGGAAGCAAGGAGACCATGCAGAGGTAAGGCACCAGCCAGGTGACCACCCTCCCTCCAACAGGAACACCCAAAAGGCCTTATGGTCCAGCAGAGCTCACCAAGTAGCCTCTGATCAGCTACTTTGGGCCTGGCCCTGGACTAAGCAGTGGGACCCATCTCTGGCTTCAGGAGCCTCCAGCCCAGATAGGCTGGGATAAGCAGACCAGCAAACAACTAATTCCACACTGGAGGAGTGAGGACGGTGTACAAAAGCCAAGAAGGGAACAGAGGGAGAGGTGGAATTGAGCTGGGTTTTAAAGCATGGGTAGCAGCCCACCAAACAGAGTTTTGGATGAAGGGCCCTCCTAGCAGAGGCAAACATTTGAAAGGCACAGAGGTTTGAAGGCGTGTATGTCATCCTTGAAATACAAGGTCCCTGCCCTCCTGTAGCTTAGACTCCAAGAGACAGACAATGAAGCAAGCAAGCACATATATAACGTAATTTCAGATAGTGATAAATCAGTGATAGTGATAATTGTGCCATGGTAATGAACTAGAGACCCAGAGGAAAGGACAGGAATCTTAGCTGGTCAGGGAAGGCATATCTGAGGGGATTGCATTGGAGCTAAAACTGGAACTGTGACAAGAAAGAGCATTATAGGCAGAGGGATAGCAAGTGCAAAGGCCCTGGGGTCTGACTGAGAGATGGAAATCCTCAAATGCTGTCTTGGTTAGCAGAGAGGGGAGCATTCTTGGGAGCCATGGCCAGGTATGTCAAGTGGGTCATCTGGGTCAGTGGAAATTGAGGGGAGGTTCTGGGCCTGAGTGGATGGGTTGTGTCTGTACCTCTAGTCCATGAGAAGCCTCATAATTGGGGAGGGGTAATAGGTTGTCTCCGAGGAACTGGATGTCCCAGAGACCATCCAGAGAGCTTACCAGGGGTGGGCAAACTTTTCGACTCGAGGGCCACAATGGGTTCTTAAACTGGACTGGAGGGCCGGAACAAAAGCATGGATGGAGTGTTTGTGTGAACTAATATAAATTCAAAGTAAACATCATTACATAAAAGGGTACGGTCTTTTTTTTTTTTTTTTTTTTTTTTTTTTAGTTTTATTCATTTCAAACGGGCCGGATCCGGCCCGCGGGCCGTAGTTTGCCCACGGCTGGCTTAGACCCATAGGCCCTTGGAGACTTGGCAGTGATCTCTGCCTTCAGTGGGGAAGAATAGGGGACTAGGGACAGACAGAAGCATTCCAGGTCTTAACAAGAATCTGGGAGAGCCCTGTGAAGCTCAAACTGGTGGGATCACAGTAGGGTCAGCACTGGTAGTCAGCTCGGGAATGGGTGGTCTCTGAGCACTGGGAGATGAGAGGCTCAAGTTGAACCAATTGCTTTAGTCTCAACCTGTACAACTGGCTGAAAGCCTAGCTATGAACTTGGCTCTGAGCCTTTGGATGTCAAGAGACAGCAGCCACGGTCTCCCATGATGTCCTTGTGGACAAGATGGAGAAGGCTGTGCCAGAGGCCAGGAGATTTTGGCCAGTTTGTGCTGATTCTTGGATTGCGGTTATCTGGTTTCTAGTGGCCTTCCCTGGAGCTCTGTCCTGTCACAATATGGAAAGTGTGCCGTCAAGTTCACAGAGACCACCAGCCCAGGGAGCATGGCAAAAAGAAAGCAAGAGTCAGGACCCACAGAGATCACCAGAGTGCAGGGCGAATTAGACGGAAGGAAATGGAGCTTGCCTGCATGCAGCAGTGCTCACATTCAGAAACACAATTGCATGGGGGAAGGAGAAGCAAGTGGCTTGGCCCTGGCTCATGGGAAAAGACAGGGAGAAAGTGGCATCATTGGCCCAACAGAAAGTAATCTAACTGGGGAGAGACTTCTGTTGCAGAAGAACCATTCTAGGACAAAAGAGGCTGCCTGTAAGGTAATGAGTTCCCTGTCACCGATTGGAACTTAGGGCCACATGGCCCTGTGGCTCTGGTTCCAACCTCTGGTACCAGAGAGGTGAGCATTCTTGGGAGTAGTGGCCTGGACAGGCTGTGGGTGGGAGTGGTATAGAGAAGGCCCACCCACTGAAGGGACACTGCATTCAGTGCCCCTTCTAGCCATGAAAGTCACGGATTCACCACACCCTGCTCACCCTGTACCTCTGCCACAAACCCACCTGGCTCCATTCCTGTGCCCTGCCTCTGCGGAAGCTGTTCCCTCCTCCTAATGGCCCTCCTCCTCCCTTTCACATTGCTCATTTAACTTCGGCCCATCTGCGTGGGCTTACCTCCTTCACAGAGCCTGCTCTGAGCACCACCTCCGGCAGTCGCTCCCATACCACCTGGGGTCCTCATGTCAGCCTGTGACATCCACTCTGTGCACAGCCTTGGAATGTTGATTGAGTTTTTTTCTGCACAAACTGTCTCAAATGAAATAAAGAGCAAAACCCATCCACACTCCTGCCACCCAGACAGATCTAATGGGTCTCACTTTTATGGGCTTCTTCCATCTTTGGCCGTATACAGATAGAAGACACCAGGACAGACACACAGGTGGTACGCTTCTATTTCGGTCCTCTCACCCGAACAGATCCAAGCAGGCGGGAGCCCAAGCCTGAGGTTCTCAGGAGGTTATGCCCAGCTCCACCCCTGGGCCCTGCACACCTCAGGGCTCAGGCACTGCCTGCCAGAGTGAGGAGAGAGGCTGCATTGTAGAAAGAGCAGAGTTGAGCCAGGCTGAGCCAGATCCGGGATCTGGAATGAACTCTCTGCGTGGCCTCAGGCAAGTTACTTCACTTTTATTGTCCCCTGTGAGGACAGTAGGGGTGTCCTGGTGTAGGATATAGTGGAGCCCTACCTAGCATAGGGATGCTCATGCTGGGTTGGTTCCCTTTCCGGTTCCTAGGATGGAACCTGGACTTGGGGGCAAAATAGTCTTGGATTCCAATCCCGGCTCTGCCCCTTATTGTCTGGGAGACCCTGGACAAGCTTCCTAGCCTTTCTGAGCCTCCATTTCCTCACTTGTAAAATGGGAGCGTAGCCCCAGCTCATAAGATTGTGTCAAAGCATCCACTTTCCTCTCTCTCATTCATCTCAACTGTCTACCCTTGCCCTCTCTCTGGACTGCCCACCTTCTCTCCACCATCTCCCTCCTCCCACCTTCGGCCTGCAGGAGCCTGCTTCCTCTAGTTGGGGTTTCCCTGACGCTCCCTCCCCAGTGCTGTAAATTCTGGATCACTGCCATTTGGATGCTCATTTTTGCGCATGACCAGACACCTCAGACCCTGTCCCTGTGCTGGGAGGCCTTGCTGGGCCTTCTGGTCAGATGACCCTCAGGGAACACAGAGGGACCAGGATAGGGGTGCCTGCGGGGTCCTTGTGGTAGTGCAGAACCCCCCTTGTGGTATTTGGCACACTGTGTCAGCCTAGAGCAGCAGTTCTCGACCTGTGGGTCGCGACCCCTTTGGCGGTCGAACGACCCTTTCACAGGGGTTGCCTAAGACCATCCTGCATATCAGATATTTACATTACGATTCATAACAGTAGCAACATTACAGTTATGAATAATAATTTTATGGTTGGGTCACAACATGAGGAGCTGTATTTAAAGGGCCAGAAGGTTGAGAACCACTGGCCTAGAGGAAGGCCAAGGACACTCCAGTTCTGAGTCAGTTGGCCCAGCCATGTCTGGCTTGTGATCCTGCACAGGTCACTTCATCTCTTGGAGCCTCCATGTTTGTGTCCGTACAATGGGGAAGCCGGTGGGCACCCCCCTCCCCCCACCGCGCCTACCCAACAGGGTTGTTGTAGAAACCACATGCACAGACGGATGTGACTGTCCTTTGTAAATGGTGCTGTGTGAGGTGCTATGTGAGGAATAAGAGCAGCGTTTGGAGACAGAACACTCAGGTTCTAGCCCTCCATCAAGCTTTGGCTTTGACCTCTGCCCCCCAGGACCCCAGTCTCCTCATCTATTACCCAGCAGCATCTACTCTGATGTCCCCAGTGCTCCAGGCACAAAGGAAATCAAAAAGGCCTGGAGCTCCTTCCCCAGGACGGCCAGGCAATCCCCAGCCCGTGTCCGGTTCTTCAGACCAGGCAGAGTAGAAACAGTCAGGAATCACAGGCTCACTGGTCCCTGGGTCCAGGCAGCGGGGTGGGGGCGCCAAACCAGAGCACAGCTGCTTCCAACTGCTGCCTACAGAAGTGCCCCTCAGTGCGGCTGCTGAGTTCCCTGTGCAAGTGGAGCCTCCCAATGTTTAAATGTTGGCAAGAAATCCCTATTCTTTTCAAGCCTGTGTGGATCAAGCAACAGATGGGCGGGCCCTAGAGCACAAACTCTGACCTGGGCCCATTTCTTTTGTTTTAATTTTTTATTTTAAGATAATGTCAAACTTTCAGAAAACTTGCAAGAACAGCACAAAGAATGCGTACGTGCCCTTCCCTCTGACTCCACTGTGATTACCGTTCTGCCCGGTCTGCTCTCTCGGGAGCCTCCCTCTTCCTGCTCACGCACGTGATTGCCCTGGCCCCCTTCACATTTCAGTCTCTGCCCTAAGAAAAGGTGTTCTCGTGTGTAACCACAGCACAGCTGTCAATTCAGGAAAGTCGGCATGGATGCAGTACTGCAACCTAAGATACTGTCCATATTCATGTTTGCCTACTGTCCCCACGGCATTCTCCAACTGGGACCCAGTGCAGGGCATGTGTGGCATTTAGGTGTCCTGCCCCTTCGGCCTCCTTTAACACGGAGCACCGTTCACGGAAGGCCAGTGGTTTTGAACCCTCCTGGGTCATGAACTCTGGTGACAGTCCCATGGAAACAGTGACCCCTCTTATGAGAAATAAATACCTAGACTTGTGACTTTGCAACTTTTCAGGGGATTCACAGACCCCTAGAGAACCTAGTTTTGTCTTGATTTGCAGCTGGGGAAACTGAGGCCCAGAGCAGGAGTGTAAGGCCCCACAGAGGGGAAGGCCAGAGAGAGACCCCAACCCTCTAGCCCCCCAGCCCTGTACTCCTGCAGCCCCCATGAGTGAGCTCTCCTCCAAGGGCCCCGTGACCTCTGTTACCCAGCAGCATGGCCTGTTTGAAATGTCTTATGGTAAATTCCTTCGGGAAGCCAACAACTAGGTGCCATCAGTGTGGCCATGGAAGGGCCAGGGGACCAGGGTGAGGGCTAGTCCTCAAAAGCAGCAGGGTCTGGCTCCAGCAGGCCCATTAGCTCTGTCCCCTACAGGACCCCCCAGCCTCCTCCATCACCACTGGAGCCAGAGTGTTAACAGCACGAGGTTGCACAGGACATCAGCAAACCCTCTTGGGCCTGCTGCCCACCCTGCCCATCGAGTGGTAGGCCAAGCATGGAGAGCCACACCTGCCACCACTGCTGCCGCCTCCGGGAGCCTAGGACGATATCATGATGCTGGAAGGCCCAGTCTGCTGCTCGGCCCGTGCTCTCTCCATTACACTACCCTGCCTCTTCTCCATGAGAGGCAGTGGGGTGTAGTGGATAGAGCATGGGTTCAAGTCCCGGCTCCATCGCTCACAGCTGTGTGACCCTGGGCAGAGAGGCCACAGGTGGGTGGAGGGGCTTGGGGGGTTGTGCTTGCACCAGAACCTACCTCACCGAGCTGTTGTGAGGGAGACAGGCTCACGGGCACTAAAGCACTTTGCCAACTGTCTAGTGCTCTGTAAGTGTGCGTTATTACTGTTAGCAACGGGGCTGGGAATCATAGCTTTGCTTGGTGTTTGTGCCTAGAGGCAGATGATAATCCCCAGAAATGTCTTCCCTTCTTTTTTCACATCTCTACCCCCAGAAAGAGACCTTTTGGAAGGTATGACCTCACGCCTCTTCCTGTCCAGAGAGAGGCCTGGGAAGTCAAAACTGGGAGAGCGAAGAGCAGTGGGTTCAAGCCCTAACCTATGCCTCAGGTGCTGTGCAACCACAATCAGACATTTGCCTTTTCTGGGCTCAAAAGCTGCATTTTGTAAAACTAGGCCTCTCCAGCTCTGCAAACAAGGGCTCAGTGTACCCCATTTGCCACTGCATGAGGCTTTGGCCCCAAGACAGCTAACACCTGGACCAGGTCAGGTGGGGGCCATTTCCTACTGCTCATAGCAAGTCTCAGGTAGAGATGAGCTTCGAGCCTGCAGTCGGGAAGGTTGTGGCCTGCCCTCTGCTACCAGGTTAAAGGTAAGGTTCCAGTGAGATAGGACAGGCTGTCCAGTTGGCAGAAGCCACAGTGTTCCCTGGCCCTGAGCTCCTTTCTCTCTGACAGACGGACAGGAGCTGGATGGCTGACCCAGCTCCCCCACCGCTCTCCTGCCTTCCAACTCTGCCATAAGCCTTCCCGGCAAGGTGGGAAAACAGAGACTAGAGCCCCACCCTCACTCCACCCCAGCTCTGCCCTCTCAGCTGAATGTGGAGATGACCTCTTGAGGCAGCTTTCCTGTCTGTGAAATGGGAGGGAGATGATGATTACTCACAGAGGGACTGTGAGAGCCGGGAGGAGAAAGCAGCTCAGATAGTAATTGACACACAGTGAACCAGCTCAGTAAAGATTAGTTCCCTTTTTCCCTCACCCGGTGGCTCCCTGCTAAACACCAAGCAAACCCCAATTCTGCAGCCCTCACACAGGCTCCATGTCCTGCTTCCCTCCCACTCCTCCCTTCACGAGCCCAGCTGATCCACTGCCGTCGCCTGTCCCACCTCCCACCTT
The DNA here is from genome assembly GCF_963259705.1 of Myotis daubentonii. NCBI lineage: Eukaryota > Metazoa > Chordata > Mammalia > Chiroptera > Vespertilionidae > Myotis > Myotis daubentonii. Next base: position 23,620,623 of record NC_081853.1, on the reverse strand, counting down.
TGCCTGGGCTGTGCACCCTGCCAGGACACGGGGCCCTTGGATCTCTGCTGTCTTGTGCTGTTATTGATCTGTGTGTCTGTCTGCTCCCCTCAAACCCAGCGGGACTGTGAGCTCCTGGAGGGCAGGGATCACAAGAGACCCTCCCTTCCAGCCCCAGAGTCTAACACAGAGTTGGCACTCCACCATATCTGTCCATCAAATGAAAAGTGTGGCCTGGCAGGAGGCTTCTCGTTTGGTCATCTATTCACACAAGGCTCTGATGGCCCCATCTTAACTGAGATCCAAACTTTCCAAGATGTAGCCTTTTAATGGAGGCTGCCCTACCCCGGCCAGGGATGGCCCTAGTCTCCAGGAACCAGGGGACCCAGAATTCATCACTGAGAGGTGAGACCTAAGCCAGGCCTCCCCATTTTTCAGAGAACAAAGAGAGGAGAGGGCTGGCCTCAGGCCACACAGCAAATCAGAAGCAAACACAGTCTGGTTCCCAGGTCCCCTACTCCTTAGCCCAGGGCTCACTTCACCCACCCCCACCACGTTTATATATCCCGAAGGGCTCCATGGGGGCTTCGATGAGGTGGGAGCTACAGGATAGTGCCCAAGAGACCACGGACAGTGAAGTCTTGGTGCAAGGCCCTGCGGGGCCCCCACACCCAAAGGGTTCTCACCTTGGCCCCTACCCAAAGACCCTGTAGTTTTCCTTTGAGAGATTTAGTCATCCAACCTTTTATTTGAATGCCTGTGGTTCTGCCATTACAGCCACAGACTTTGGGGTTAAGCATTGCCCTCTGTAGAGGATCCTGGAACTGGGGTACGACAGTGTAGGGGGAATGACCTGGTACACTCAATTCTTCCTCTGGCAGAAGGGGCAGCCAAGCCCTGAGGTCCTTGTAGGAGAGAGATCCTGGTAGAAGAGAAGGAACTGAGGGGAGGAAGTTTTGGATGAGAGGTAGAGGAAGAGCATTCAGTAACTGTAAGCAAAGGGGGTGGGGGACTGGACACAAGGCCCAGTGAGCTATGCACACTCCCAAGGCAGAGGCCACGGGGCAGGAATCAGTGGTCAAGGGCCAGAAGAAGGCCGGGGTCTAAAACAGGGGGTACTGACCAAATTTGGACTTTAGGGCATTTTGGAGGGTGTCTGAGCTGAGGGACAGTGGTCAGAGCTGAAGCTGGGGCACAGAACGAGGGAGGGCCAGAAGGAGAGGTTGATGTCCCAGCTACTGCTGGGGCCTGAAGGACCACCTGGGTCTCATCTGAGGCTGGGCAGGGGGCTGTGCCTTCATGTTGTCCCCTGAGTTATGGCCAGAGGTCACCTCCCTGGCTTCCTCTTCCTTCCTCCCTCCTCCCTGCCTCCCAGTGCAAAGCCGCCAGCTCCCTGCAGTGATGGGAGTGATTAGATTAGAAGGTGATTTTGGGGTCTGATTATCTTGGGTGGAAATTGGCCCCCTGTGTCTTTTTCCATCCCACCTAGAGCTGGGAGGTGGGGAGCAGTATTTCCATTGCCACCCAGGCAGAACAGACTTTCACAAATGTGTTTAAGACCAGGGTGCGAAAACCTTGTTTCCGGGAGGGACAGATGACAAAGAAGATAGTCTCTATCCACTTCAGACAGGAAAGTTCAAAGCCTGGCTCTGCCCCTCACCAGCTGTGACCCTGGGCAAGCAACTTCTCCCTGAACCTCAGTTTCCTCCTCCATAAACTGAGGGTCAGTGTGAGGACTCAGAAATGACTGCTGTGAGGGGCTTAGCACACTGCCTGCACAGAGCAGGTGTCCTCCAGAAGGTAGTGCCGGTACCAGCAGTGCTGTCTGCACTCTGAATGCATGAAGTGTGTTCCTCCCTCACCTTTAAAGGTCTACAATGACCCCACCCCCACATGACCTCTCTGGGCCTCAGTTTCCTTATCTGTCTGACACTGCTGGCATTTAACAACCCCTGCTGACAGCCCACACACAAGCTGAGCTGGTGCACCACAAAGCATTTTAGCAGCAAGTCATCATATTATCCAGGGACCCGTTACTGGGCCCTGGTTCTCCCTCTTTGTGCTTCTTAGGGGCTAGTTAGGTTGCAGGGTCTGGCCTGTGAGAGAAAGACACCAGGCCTGGGATGGTTGGCCTAGAATCAGTGTCCAAGCTCATTCTGTGGTCCTCACTGTTCCCTGACCAAAAAAGCATTGTCCTTCTGTCCTGGGAATGGGCAAGGAGCCAGCAGAAGAGCTCATGCCTGAGGATCTGGGTTCTGTTACAGATTGCCAGGTTTCATGCCCCCCTGGGAACCTCATGACTTAGTTTACCCACTCATGGATAGACACACTGACCTTTCCCTGCCTTAAAGGAACTTCCTGGAGTGTGTTTGTCTGCACTTTAAGATCCTAAGATACTGGAAGCCAAGGCTAGAACACCACACGCATGCACACACATTCGCACATGCACACAGAAACACGCACAATCTCACGATTGTTTAGATCCTGGGAGGAAAGGGAAGGAGTGGGTGAAACATCTTGGAAAGTAGAAATAGATTTCCTAGCTTTAAGGGAAGTACTTCCAGTCCTGACTCAGAACTTCTTGACACTTATTTTAGATACAATTCTAATGAGTTTGTTGACTTAGACTTCAAATCTGAAGCAAATTGGAAAACGAGGAGAAGGCTGTTAGAGGCAAGTTACCCTGATAATGGGGAGAAGAGGCAATCAATCTTGAGAGGAAAGAAGGGAAAACTCTAAAAAGCAGAACTGGATTCAAGAAGCAAGTCATCAGGGCTGTTTAGTGTTGGGGGTCAGCACCCATGGCCATTGGGCCCCTCAAACACTGTCTTGCAAACTCAACATAGTCCTTACTGTGCAGCCTGAGGACGGCCCAAGACTGCTCCAGGCCAGGACTGCATCTGACTTCTCTATTGAAGAAAGAAGCATGTGCTGCATTGTAGAGAGCGTTCTACCCAGAGCAGTAAAAGTTAAAATCAGGAAAAAAATGGGCACCTGACTATTCTTTACTAAAGAGAGTGGCCACTGGCAGGACCAAGGGGGCCTCCCCAGGTGTGTCCTGAGCCTATGCAGGGGACACCACTCCAGCCCAGTCAGCTGCAGGTGCCAGCTCTCTATTTGTGAGTGGCCCATCTGTTCTGAGAAAGCTGCAGGGCCCAGGATCTATGTGTTTCCAACGCCACTGAGGATAAAGGGCCAGCAGCCTCCGGATGTCAGGCCTGGGCTGTTGTAGCTGCTGCTCATTTCCTGTACCGGGTCCCAGTGCCTTCGCTAGGGTCACCTTGTTTCCTCAGAGAGGCCACAGCTTCAGTGGTTTCCCTTTTCCCCCCATACTCTTCCAATTTTTTATCATGGTAAAATACACATAACATAAAATTGACCATTTTAACAATTGTTACGTGTACAGTTCCATGACTTCCTAGTGTGTTCATATTGTTGTGCAGCCATCACCACCATCCATCTCCAAAACTTTTTCATCTTGTAAAACTGAAACTGTCCACATTAAACACTATCTCCCCATGCCCCCAGCAACCAGTATCCTACGCTTTCTGTCTCTGAATCTGGGGCCTCATGTAAATGGAATCGAACAGTATTTGTCTTTCTGTGACTGGTGTATTTCATTTAGAATTGTGTCCTCTAGGCTGATCCATGTGGTAGCATGTTTCAGAACTCCCTTCCCTTTTAAGACTGAATAATATTTTATTATATAGATATACCTCTCTTGCAGGGGGTTTACCTTTGCATTTTATCCTCATTTTGCAGGAGACTTCCTAAGTGGTCTTGGACAAGTTATTCCCTGACCTGTACAGTGGAGGGGCCTGCCTTACACTAGCAACAAGACACTCCAGTCAAACAAAAGCTGACACAGAAACCCCAAAGATAAATAAAAATGGAGACACTCTGACCAAAGGCCTCTCAACACCACCACCACCCCACCCCCCCACCCCCCCACCCTCCCCCCGCAGCTGTTCTTGCTGCCCTCTGAAAAAATTCCAGGGCCCTTTGAAACCCAGTTTTAAAAAATCTAAAATTCCAGGAAAGAGGTTCTTAACTTTTCTTAACTCCTGGGGAAGTCTGGTGTCATCATGTGCCACCCCTACTCGGAATTATACTTTGAAATGCATAAAGCAAAATATTCTGGGTGACAAAGGAATACAGTGAGATTGAAGGAATTAAAGTAATAAAATGCATGGTATAGTGATGCATGAGTTTCTTCATTAGCACACTGCATAACAAGATCAGCAGTCAGTTTAATAACTGCCTTATTTGTAAAATAAGGGTGAGTATCATGATATCTGCAACAGCTGCCAAGCAATATGAAAAGAACCTGTGATTCTTGTAACATGTATGATGGTGTTGGGGTTTGTTGCCTACATTCATAATGGGAGGAAATGCTACATTTCAGCTAGATGTTTGTAAAACTAAAGATGTCATTATTTTCACCCAATTTTACAGAGTCCTGAATTCTTTTACCAGATCTTTAAAGAGAGGGTGGTGTCCACTTTAAGAAGTCCTGTAAAGGTCTTAGTTGGCATTTCTTTGCTGGTTATAGAATTAAGCAAAATGAGGTCTCATTCTAGATAAATCAATAAGAAAAAGAGAGAGTGGTCCCTGCTTGGCCTGTAAGGTTGAGAGAGGAGACGCGAAAGAGAGATAGAGGCAGAAGGGAATCTCCAAGAGAGCATGGCAGGTGATAGGCCTGAGCTGTCTGGAGGCCTAAGAACTGAGGTATAGCAGTATCTGAGCCCCAAGCCCATCACAGTGCTGTCCCAAAGTGAAATCATCCTAAAAGGTTCATAGTTTGAACCTTGACTATGGGCAGTACCATTGGACCTCAGCAGGCAAATTGCCAGCAGATTCTGGATGGAATTCCTTCCACTCTTTTGGGGAGGGGACTTGGTTCGTGCAATGGTAACTTGGATTCCATTCCCTTCTCCAGGGACCCATGTGATGGAGGGCTCTGGACGGATGGTGGTGACCGCTGTGGGTGTGAACTCTCAGACTGGCATTATCTTTACCTTGCTGGGAGCCGGTGGTGAGGAGGAAGAGAAGAAAGACAAGAAAGGTAAGCCCAACACCCCTTGTGGACCAGGAGAGGAGCTCTTAAGGCCACTTTTTTGTTGTTGAATCATTCACTCCACAAAATAGTTATTGAGTGCCTTTTATGTCCATGCCCTGTGCCAACAGCCACATCCTGCATCCTCAAGGCCCTGCTCATGCCAGGAGGGCTCTGTCTGTTCCATCTCCAGGGTCTTGTCCCAGTCTCTGTCTTGTCCAGTCATGTCATAGAAGCCCCTCCTTCTCCACCACTGGACCAGGCCAAGGATGCTGAGCATTTGTTGAGTCTCCAGCCTGAGGTGTAATTTGGTCCCATCTGCACCCCTCTCATCAAGTAGAAATCCCTACCTGGGAATATTTCTCCACTCTTTTCAACTCCACTGAGCAGAGTGGCAAACCCATTCATCATAGATTCTCCCCAGATATGGGCAGAGAAGCTTCTAGGGAAGGTGGTTCCAAGTCAACTACTATGAGCCCCTCTCAGATGCACCTGTCACTGCCACCTCACCTGGGTTCTGGCTCCTCCTCCCCCTGAAAACAAGTCCTTCTTCCCGGGGCCCTCCTCAGAGCACCAGGCTAGCAGCCTGGGCTACAGGTGCCTCTCAGAGGAGAAGAGGAATGCTTAGAAGGCATAAGAGCTCAGGCCTCTAGCCCTGGCTTGGCCGGCTCCTCACCCAACACTCACGCTTGGTCAGAACAGCTCCCTCTCACATCTTTAGTCTTTTGTCTTGTCTCCTTCCCCAAGCTCCAGAGGAGGGTCCCCAACACCCAAACTTTCTGAAGTCCAAGAGAAGGAGATGATAGCAGGTGACCTGTCCTTGGGCTCTAGGGGCAGCCCTGCTACCTCCAGTTCTCAAAGGTCAACCAGGCACAGAGCCTGGATGACAATCAAAAGTTATTTGTCCCCAAGGGTGAAACCCAGTTCCTAGTAGGGTTCCCTTAAGATTATGGCTTCCTCACCAATAGGGATAATGGAACTAAGGTGTGATCTGTGAAATCCATATCTGGAGAACAAAAGGAGAGCTCAGGTTGAAACTGAGAACAAAGTCCTGGCCAAGAGGCCCAAAGCATGTCAGAACAGTGTCCATGCAATGACATAGAAGCTGGCCTGCTGTGGCCCCAGGTTATAGGCAGTTGGGTAGATGTGGGCAGCTGGACAGGATGCAGCAACCTTTGACTATTTCCTTGGCCTCACTGGGGCCTGGGTTAGGGGCAGAAGCTCCTACAGGCCACACCTGTGCTTTTTAAAATGCCAGTAGGAAGACAGGCCTCTCCTGCCCCAAAACACAGGACAGAGTCTCTCACTCAACATTTACTTACACTCCAACGAAATGAGGGCATCGGTGTAGAGGGAAGAGGTGGGAGGTGGAGGCAACATGGCAGAGGAAGATGGGTACAGGCTTGCACCTTACATCCTCGTGAGCAGCACAGCTAGGGCTGGGCCCTCAGCACTGCCATCCCATCATCTCCATCAGGGACATTGCTTAAAGCCTGATAACTGTGAGTCCCCATGTCCAGATGACCTTGGTCATGCCAGGATGTGTGTGTGTGTGTGTGTGTGTGTGTGTGTGTGTGTGTGTGTGTGTGTACACAGATGAGGCTGTGTGCTTCTCCTTCATTAATATGTCTCAAAAATCATCACACAGGTGTGAAGAAGGGGGATGGCCTTCAGCTACCAGGTACAGTAAGACACCCTTCAGGGTAGATGGGGCTTTTAGAAATAGCAACAGCCTTTGACCACTGAGCCTGGGCCCTAGACACCAGCACACAGCTAGAGGAGGCTCCCTGACTGCAGGGGCACTGCCAGGCCCTCAGCTGTGCTCCCAGGTGATGGCAGTCCCACAGGAAAAGCCAGCACCTCATTCTACCTACTTGATCCTCCAGTGCATCATCCTGTGGGCCAATGCCAATGGCATCACCAATGTCTCCACCTGGGCCTCAGCCCCACACACATATATTCAGGGGCCCGTCACCATGGGACCCCCCACAATCCTGCTCCCCTGCATATCCCCACAGAGCCTGGCTGGCTTCCCCTAACCCCTGGTGTGTTCACTCCACCCAGCAGTCTTTTCCCTCTCCTTCCCACAGAACCTGTTACCCCACCCCAAGAAAAAAAACAACATCAGTGAATTTGACCATCTTGTATCATCTTTTAATTTCTAAATTAAGGGAAACTCGCTAGGACATTCAAACAGAATGTGACATGTTTGATTTCACCTTTTAAATGATGAGGACTGCTGATTAGGAAGGAGGAGGTGGCCATGGGTGGTGACCTGAGCTAAGGACGTGAATCCTGCTAAGTCACAGCCCTCAACAGATGTTTTGCTAGAACAAGGGATGGTGATCATAGCAATACCCATTCGGAATGGCCAGGGCCACAGTGCACCAGTTGTTGAATGTCTTGAATTGACTCAGTACCATTGGCCCCTCTGATGGGAAGCCAGAACCCCTCTCCTCATAGAACTCTAACGGGGATCCCTACCTGATTGGTTGAGCCAACTGGGTGCATCTGTCTAGACCTCACCACAGAACAGTGCCATCCCGCCTAACCACATTGATCATATTCCATGTTTTATTTCAATGACCCTCCATGCCTGAGTTTTTCCCCCCCTGACTTCTGTGGCATCTCTATGAGAACATTTCACCCCCACCCCTGAATTTGAGTTTCTTGATCTCCAACAGAGATTTTCTTTGAAAACTATAGTCATGTTACTTGCCACAAGTTGGTTCATGTCTTTATTGTTGTTGCTGTTCTGCATTGTTGCTTTTCTCCATTGTGACACACTGCATTTTCCATCCCTCCCACCCCCGCAGCGGCCGATGGTGCGGCAGGTTCAAATGCTGCAGATAGTGCAAATGCCAGCCTAGTCAATGGTACGTCTCCCGTGGCAAGCTCTCGGTCTCGGGTGGATGGGCGTCTTCTCCTCCACCCCCAACTTTGGGCTGGCCTCTTCCTATTCTGGACCCGCACAGATCTTGGATGTGCATGGACAGCTCTGGGACAGTCGTCCTCTCACATGGGGCAGGCGCTTAAGAGAGAAGCCACCACCGGGAATCAGCTCCACGCCCCCTTGCGGCACCAAAATGGCACTGGCTCCTGTGGGGCCTTTGACCCCCAGTGGAGCTCTGAAGAGGAACATGACTTTGGCTTCAGATTTGGCCCAAAGAAGCAATGTCCCACCTGCGTGGCCCTCTCCTAAGTACGTTCCTGGCCCCCGCTTTGGGAAGAAAGCCTGGGGTCAGGACCTGGGCTGAAGCTGGCGTCTGGGTCCTCAGTGAAGGCTCCAGTCCTCAACTCTAAAATTACCTCGAGGCTGGGGGATCCAGGCCAAGTTTCAGCTCTTTGGCCCCACCCCATAGCATGGCTGAGCCACCAATAGACATTTCTTCCTCTTCTCTTTCATGGAGCGAATGGGCAAGGGGTTCGCTTGGGCTCAGGCCTGGTCTGTCCCTCAGATGTGGACTGGCGTTTCTTGCTGTTGCCTGTGCTGGAGCATTTGTCCTGGGTCTGTGCATTCTGACCGGCCCCCTCGGGGAGGGAGCTGCCACTGTAGCTGGTCTGCGTCTTATCTCCTCGCACACAGGCAGGGAGGAGTTCCATGCACTTGCCTCCAAGCCTTTAGATGTCTTATGTCTCTACCCTCTCATCTTCAGAGCGGTGAAGCTTCTATTACTCAGACAAGTTCCTTGTTCCCAAATTAGGTAGCAGGAGAGTCGCCCAGGCTGTTTCTGAACTGCTGAGAGCTGTTAGGGCTCAGTCATGAAGCCAGTGCCCCAGCATCGCTGCATACCAGGCTGTGGGTTTCTTATCCATTGTATCATTTACTCCTCACCACTCCTGGAAAACATGGAGATCTTGTCCCACCTCATCTTGCCCCAGACCAAAAATGGAAGCACTTCATAGATGTCAGGGGCTGGGCAAGACACTTCTGCAAGCAGCGTCTTGCCAAGAAGGGCTAATTTGGGTGTGGGTCTATTTCAGGAGCAGGAGGAGAATGGAAGACAGCTTGGGTTGTGGGAGGTGTCATTCGTCAGGGAGGGGTGGTGAGGGATGACAGAGAGAAACGTAGGCAAACCCAAAGCCTAGGAGGGAAGGAAACAGGATGTGGCATCCTGCCTCCCCCAGGGTAATGAGCCTGCATCTGGGCTGGCCGGTTCCTAAAAAAGGGCACCTTCACTTCCAAACTATAGCAGAAACTCCAAGTACCCCAAGAAAAACTGCAGGAAAGATGGGGAACTGACATTTCTCCACCACGTAGGCACTTTGCAAGCATTTTATGCTTGCCATCTTATTTAACCCTCATGACAACCCTATGATACAGAGTTCATTATCCCACTTTAAAGATGAGGAAACTGAGGCTCAAGGAGATCAAGACCCTAGCCCAAGGTCACAGACCTAGAAAGTAACATTGCTGGGATTTGAACCCAGGCCTGGCTGGCTCTAAAGTGTGTGTTACTCTGCTGGATCCGGAATTTCCCGATGGAGTGTGTCTTGAAACTTCACAAGGATATTAAGAGATCTTTCCCCCCAAGAAAAAGATCCTGTGGTCAAAGATGTTTAAGAACCTCTGGATAGAAGTGGTGTCTTCCCTGGTGGCAGGACTCCTCACTGCCTTGAGTATGCTGGTGTGTAGTGGCGAGTTACAGAGCCATGCAGGAGTTCCCAGTCTGATTTGGCTGGAGGACATTTTCTGACTGAATCTGTGGGGTTGTTATGCCTGCATAATATACTTTGGGAAACAGTGCTCTAAGCCATTAAAATGCGACCAGAGGAACAGAAGGCTGGACATCTCCTAGAAGCTTGTTAGAAATGCATAATCTTGGGCCCCAACCCAGACCTACTGAATGAAAACCTGCATTCTGTCAAGCTCTCCAGGCTCTGAGAGAGTCCATAGAGGTTGAGAGGTGCGGGGCTGAGGCGTGGTGAGTGAGAGAATTACTGTCCCTTCTCCCTCTCTCCTCTGAGCCAAATCAGGATAGAAAACAAATTAGAGATAGAAAACAAATTCAGTGGCAGTATTCCCCCTGCCTTTACTATCCCAAACCCCATCCCAACTGAAAGATGGTTGGGCACCATTCATCTTGGAGGCTTATGACTGCCATTATTCTTTTATTTTTTTATGATTATAAATATAATCACTGTTTAATACATCTCTTATAATCGTGATTAATAATACATTACTCTTAACTCCAGACATTTACAGGGCACTTTGAAATTGTTGCATTTCACAGAGAAAGAAATGGAGAAGCTGGGAAGAGGTCTCCTCATGAATGGTCTGTCTCCCCATGAGTCAAGTCCCCTCTCCATGCATCCTCCACATCCATGCTTTTCACACCCATGTCCCCGATGATACTTGAAGAGAACAGACCCATTTGGCAAAACTGCATCTGGCATCGGATGCAGAGGGGCCTCCTGGTCTCCACCCAGTTCCTATCTTGGGTCCTGTCCTATATCCCAGCTCCCCTGAAACACAGTCCATCCCACATGGGGCCAGAGCGGGCTGTCCCGCCACAGTTCAGGGCCAGGCAAGCCCCCGTTTAGCTGAGGAGAACCCCAGAAAGTCCTTTGCTTCTGAGAAACCAGGCCATCTGCACCAGAGCACACCCAGAGAACACAACTCCCTTCCTCAAGCATATGCATTGCTGATTATTTTTCTGGCCACGTGGTGCCTGTGGAAATAAAAGAGGAAATTGCTAGCTTAGTTAATGGGCACACGCATGGGCTATTGCCCCTGATAATATGCAATACAAATAAAGGCCCCTTTGTGCCATCTAAAAGCAACTACTGAAGCGGAGTCCTCTGGTGCCCAGTTCATAAAGTTATGTTTTAAAATGAAAATAATTGTGTAGTTCATTTCTGTTTGCTCTGAAAAGGCCTTTTCCTTATTTTGTTTCTTAATTTTGTAGAAAGAATTTTACAATAGAGCAACGGGGCCTTTCTCTTTGATCCCAGCTGGGCCGCTGAGCCTTTGCTGTGAGAGGCAGCGGAAAGAGGGGGAGTGGGGTTGAGGTCCGTGAAGGCCACTGTCCCTCCCCCCAAGTCCCTACAGTGGGGTGTGGTGATGGTGATGACACTGTTGATGGAACTAACAACCTAGCCCAGGATGTTCTATTTGAGGACTGCCTCTAAACCTTCCCTGGTCTCAGTTTCCTCATCTGTAAAATGAGCGAGGAAAGCCCGCCTTGCAGGGTGTCAGGGAGACTGACGGGAGATGACACTTGCACACTGCAAAAGGCTGAATGGGCCGGTGATTGTTACTCAGGCCCTTTTATGTTCTGGGGGGAGGGGTGAACCTTGCACCCCCATTTTACAGAGGTAGGAGCAGAGGCTGGGAGAGGAACGCCACACAGTCAGTTGGTGTCAAACGGGGGCTTCGGGAGCCCAGTCCCCCGGGGCCACCTCAGTGCCCCTCCCCTGGGCTCAGAGGGCTGAGAGGTGGCTGTGTTCTCCCCGACTGGGTGGAAACATGCACACACTTTGGAGCCAGCTCTCCATTTACCCACTGAGACCCGGGCAGGCCTCAGTTTCTCATCTGTAAGTGGGTATAAGTATAGGGCGCCCTTGTAGAGATGTGGTGAGGACTAGATGACATCATGGAGGTCATGTATGCGCCTGGCACATGGTGCGTTCTTTCGGAACGTGAGCTGTGGGACTCGCCTTTGCAGCAAATGTCCTGGGGTAGCTGACCTCCTTAGACTCCTCCAGAGGTGGTGAGGTCTGCATGCAAAGTTCTGGGCGAACTTAGTGGGCAGGCCTGGGGGAGAGGGTGTCCCTCTCCGCAGTGCCAACAGGTAAAGGCAAGTGTCTCAGCCACCAGATAGGAGCCTCCGGTTTCTCTCACTTGCCAACACAGCCTACACCTCTGGCTGTGGACAGGGCCTCCCAGGCAGCCCTGATTAAGGGGTGGGAAGCTCTAGACTCAGCCTTTCTCCAGCACTAGGCAACATCAGACCCTGGTATGCAGGGCCAAGGGTGGGGCACTCATGGGAGCCCACCAACCCGACCTTTCCTATCTAACGTTGTCTGAGCTGGTCAACCTCAGAATGAAGAGTACACATCCAAACAGAAAGGAGGTTGGCAGCTTCCCCTGGGAGCTGGGGTACTCCCACCAAGGCCCCTGGACACACTTGGGGTACCTCAGAGCCCACCCTTTGCATGGGTTACTCTCTGTCAGGCTGGGCATGGGGTTGTCCATGCCGTGGTTTCACATCCCTTCAGAAGGAAAAGGAGAAAATAGTATTATTTCTTCTGGAGCCAGGAACCAAGGAATACATTAACCAAACTCTTCCCCATGTCCCATTCTAGTGTCTCTCTCTCTCTCTCTCTCTCTCTCTCTCTCTCTCTCTCTCGCTCTCTCTCTCTCTCTCTCTCTCTTTCTCTCTCTCTCTCATTTTCCTTTGCCTCCTCTCAGCCCACAAAAAGCACCAAGCAAATTACTCATGGGTACCTGAGAACTCTCACTCCTCTGCTTCCTGCAAGCCAACCCTGGTCCCTTTTACCCTCAAGACTGTCCTTTAATCTGTAAGATGCCTAGAGCCAAAATAATTCCCACAGAAACACTCTCTCCAAGCCCCCAGAGAATCAAGACAGACCTGCAGCCAACGCGCTGGCAGGTTTGTTCTTGTCTCTGAGGCATCCCAGTATCCTGTGTGGAGGGATGGAGTCGGCTTGGCCCTTCCTCCATCTGTGACATGAATGTCCGTGGCCCTGTGGCATCTTTGTGATGACCGATGTGTGTTGTCTGTTCTCTGTTGTCTGTTAAAATTCTTTGTCGTGTAGGTAAAATGCAGGATGGCACTGTGGACACCAGCCAGAGCAAAGGTAACCCTTTTGTATTAACCGGGTCCTGTGGTCCCTGCGGCCCCTCCCCACCGGTTCTGAGGCCTACGCCAGAGGCAGATGCAGCTGCAACTATGGGTGCCTGACGTCTTTGGGGGGTATAGCCATGATTCACGTGGCACCAGGCCAAATGGAGACATCACCTGGTGAGGGTGGGACACCTGCAAGCCAGCTTCTCCCAGCCTTTGAGCTGTGCTGCCCGTTTAGCTGAAAAATTGAAGCTGGTTGTTTGAGATCCTTAGGGGATAAGGAGTAGGACCTCAGGCCACTAGTTAGTCCTGATCTGAATGAGGAGAGGGCTTGGCACCCATGGATGGGCACACTCTCTTTTACCTTTTAAGTCTCCTTTTTTGTCCCTACTATCTGGTGATTACTTAATATCCCAACGACATGGCCTAAGGACCACTGGGTAAAGCCCAAGCCTATGTCTTGCTTGAATGTGGGAAAAACCGACAGGTCATTGGGAGAAGACCCAGAGGAGCCTCCAGCCCACTCCTGCTGGGAGTCCAGGGTAGAGCCTTGTCACTCGCTGCTGTGTCCTGGATTCCAGGCCCCAGGCAGGCTGTGGCCCTGGTTGCAGTGTCTCTGGCTGGAAGAGACAGGACACCACCCCCATCTCAGGGCTTCTGTGCCGGCCATGCAGGGGCCCAGGCAGGGAAGTGGGTATCTCACCACACTCCCCCAGGCAGGCAGGGTGGGGGCCGGCATCCCCACCCTGCAGGCTGACCTGTGTGTGTGCATGTCTGTGTGTCTGTACGTGTCTGTGTGTACACACGTGTGCTCTGCCACCTGCAGCCAAACAGCAGGATGGGGCCGCCGCCATGGAGATGCAGCCCCTCAAGAGTGCTGAGGGCGGTGACGCTGACGACAAGAAGAAAGCCAACATGCACAAGAAGGAGAAGTCGGTGCTCCAGGGCAAGCTCACCAAGCTGGCTGTGCAGATCGGCAAGGCGGGTGAGTGTGCAGGATGCGAGGGGGGACACACAGGAGGACCCCAGGCAGGCCCTGCCCCAATCTGGGCCTCAGTTGCCTCATCTGTGAAGTGGTGGGTTGCATGAGATGGTCCCTGAGACATACCCTTCTCCATCACAGCAACCAGTCTGTGCCCTTACACAGTAGGTGCTCAGTTAGCACTTAGAGAGAAGAGTGAAGCTGAAAGCCTGAGTTGTGGGGCACATGGCCTGTGTTCTTGTCCAGCTAAGGTTGTGAGAACTTAGGCAACTAACTTCCCCTAGCTCTGAACTCCTGCCTCCTGGTCTGTGAAATTGGGATGCCCAGTGGTCCCTACTTCACTGGTCGCTATGAGGATTAAAGGAGATTATGCACAGAGTGTTTCGCACTTGGCGGGTGTGGTGACTCGAGACGGGGCAGGTCCTGCAGGGCCTGGAGTTTGCAGGCGTTATCCTGAGGGCAGTGGTAGCCATGGAAGAGGTTTGATCAGGGGATGGCAGGGATGCATTTTGGACTCCATAATGAGCACCCCAGCTGCAGTGCACAGGAAAGATTGAAGAGGTTGGGAGCAGTGCCAGGATCCCCAGCACAACAAGCTGGGCTTCCCAGCTGAGTTGGTAGCTGCAGGTGAAAGCTGGTGACAGCCCCTCTGGCCCAGGAAGCCGAGCCCAGCTGCAAGGTGAGCCCTGCCCATCTGACATGGCCTTGGACTCCCCTTCTGGGTGAGGACGTGGCAAACACCAAGGCCTCCCCACCTGGCTGCTTGCTCCTCCATGGCTGTCTCCCTGCTCTAATTATAGGCACCACAGTGTGGAGAAGGGAGGCAAATTACAGGCTTGGCTGTCTATATTTAAATTCGGGGTCCTGGTGACAGCTCCCGGCTGCCGGGAGCTTGGCTTCCCGCCCCTGGCGACTGTCAGACAGGGATAGAGCAGGCTCTGAGGCTCCGCAGCTGGAGGGGGTGGGGAACAATGGGCACAGAGATTTCCGCCATCCCCACCATGGAGACTCCCAGGAAACATGGCACTGCCACTGCGGGGCAGGGCAAAGCGGGGAGAACGTTGTGGCTTTCAAAGTCCGCCCTCATCTCCCTCCCCTCCTTGGCCCTGCCAAGGATGGAGTTCAGAGTCGAGCACCTCTGGGTTTGCATCTCACCTCTGCTTCTCTCTTGTGTTGAATCCCCTGAAAGCAGAGCTGAAGATAGGTGGGCTTGGGATTTGGAGAGGGGGTGCACACAGGTGAGACCTGTAAAAAGTAAAGGACGAGATAGGGCCAAGGAAGAAGCCAGATACAGCTGAGGTTTCGGGGGGGAAATCCCAGTCTCCACCTGCTCCATGGGGAACGCTGGAGCAGAGGACCTCTGCAGGGTCTGCTCCACCTTGTAGCAAGGGGTAGGTGGTGTTGGACCCCCCAAATCAGCCATTGAATATTGGTCATCCAGCTGGAGTGGAGTGCATTCCCAGGCACTTCCTGAGAAGGAGACTCCAACACCCAAGGGCAGTTCTCTGGCAGAGGCACCTGCACAGCAGCTAAAGCACAGAAACTGGCAAAAAGGATTGCAGGGGATCCCAGCAGGCAGCCACCTGCATTTGCTAATTCTACCATGCCTCCCTGGCTGTGGCCTTGGGCAAGTCACATCCCCTCAGTTTTCTACTGTTTCCTCTGCCAGGAACTGTCTTCACCCAGGTCCTCACCTGACTGCTCCTTCTCATCGTTCACCTGTCTGCTCATCTATCACCTCCTCCAGGAAGTCTTCTCTGGCCACCCTCTCCAAACATTTCCTTGTGGTCTTTTGTAGTTTGGGGGGGTTTTTTTTGGGGGGTGGAGCGTGGGGGTTGGTTTTGGGGTAAAACCACTTAGTAATCTATCCTCTTAACCAGTTTTGAAGTGTACAATGCCACATTGTCACTACAGGCACCATGTCGTACAGCTGGGCTCTAGAACGCACTCCTCTTGCATAACTGAAACTTTATACCCCCTGAAAAACAACCCCTGCTTCCCCTCTCCCCGCAGCCTTCTGTTCTCTGCTGCGAGGAGTTTGCCTGTTTTGGGTTCCTCATGCACGTCCTCCTCTGTCTGCCTTACTTCACTCAGCAGCATGTCCTCCAGGTCCATCCATGTTGTCACAAACGGCAGGAGTTCCTTCTTTTCAGGGTTGACTAATATTCCATCGTAGGCATGCACCACATTTCCCTGCTCTTCATCCGTCAGTGGGCAGTTAGGTTGTTTTCTTATCTTCGGCCCCGGTCAGGATCTAGCATGTCATCTGGAGTCTTCTCCACAGCATTATCCGTCTCTGAATTGTCTTGTTCATGTTTGTTTCCCGTCTGCCTTCACCTCTAGACTGTCAGCTTCCCAAGGGCAGGGACTCTGTCTGCTCTACTGCCCTGTCCCTAGTGCCTGAATGCATGAGTCAGTACATGGCACTGACGGCACATCATTATTGTGTGAGAGCACCATCCAAGCAGTTCGATGTATCACGTGGTCACTCAGCACACATTTCTTGAGCACCTACTATGTGTCGGGCACTGTCCTAGGCACTTTACATGCAGTGATCACATTTGATCCTTACAAAGCCATGTGAAATCAATATGCATCCCCATTGTATAGAGGAGCAGCTGAGGCTCTGGGAGCGTCAAGGACTTGCCCCAGGCCGCAAAGCAAGTAAGTGGCAGAGCTGGGATGTGAGCTAGGCTTGGCCTGACCCCAGAGCCCTTTTGGCCAAGGGTGCGGTCCACCGCTCACTTCCCAGGGCCCCCGACCCCCAGGACCGCCCCTGAGCAGGCCCCTCCCACCCCGTGTTGCAGGCCTGGTGATGTCGGCCATCACGGTGATCATCCTGGTGCTCTACTTCACCGTGGACACCTTCGTGGTCAACAAGAAGCCATGGCTGCCCGAGTGCACGCCCGTCTACGTGCAGTACTTCGTCAAGTTCTTCATCATTGGTGTGACGGTGCTGGTGGTGGCCGTGCCCGAGGGGCTCCCTCTAGCCGTCACCATCTCGCTGGCCTACTCTGTGAAGGTGAGCTGTGGGGAGCAGGACCAGCCAACTGGGGGTCTGTGGGGTGCCCATGGGCCATCGCTGGGGTTGAGAGAAGAGCTAAGAAGAAGGGAATGGACACATGGGAAGCTCACAGAGAAGATGTAAATGGGCACCCAAACTCACCTGCCTTCAGGGGCCTGTGGCAAACTAGAGAGCCACACCCTAGCTAAAGGGACAACGTTATTCAGCCCAGCCAGTGTCACTTTGTGGGGACACAGGCCCAGTGTTGCCAGATCTTTACCTTTTTTTTTTTCCAAGAGAAGCCAGAAATCTGGACTTACTATAAACTCTCCTTATTTTTAAACATTGACAATCAATGCAACTTTAAACAAAAAATAAAATGCAGACATCACTGTGCAGGCCCAAATCCATCACACCCAGAAGTCCGGCCGTCACAGGCACGGGGCCCACCATAGCCTTAGTGCGTACATGACTACTAATCTCAGTGGTCATTTCCTACAGTTTGAAAGAAATAAGACTAAAACAAAAAGGACGTCTGACTTTAGGAAAGGCCCCTCCTCTCGGGAGTTGGGCTGAAAATACAAGGTTTTAAAAGCAGTTCAATGAGGGCACCTTCCTAAATGCTGCCCTGATGGCACAGCCCCACCACCCCTGCCCCCAGGCCTATGGCCATCTTCACAGCCTGAGCGCTGAACTGAGCAGGCTAGTATCCCCGTGGGCACTGCACGCCCAGCCCTCCGGAGGGCACCTCCAGCCTGGCTCACCCCCAGGTCCTCACATCCTGCACTCATCCTCTCTCCTTTTCACGCTGCGGGCGGAGGGCTGCACTCCCCTTTCCCAGGGCCCCCATGCCAGGGTGACCCTGCAAGGGTGGAGGCCTGAGCGTGTTGATAAGTAAGGCATTCGCTCTGAGACATTGGCAGAGCCGCCGGAGGGCACGGCGAGCGTCAGTTTCCAAGCTGGAATTTGGGCTGGGCTCGCCGATGTAATTTCATACAGAAAAGAGATCTCTAGGCAGGTGCCAGAAAGTGGCAGCGCGGTGTAAAGAATACGGCCCTTATCACCTCCCTGTTTTCGGGCTCTCCGAGAAACTCCATCCCACAAACCAGAGCCCAAACAGGTCACAACACGATGCTCAAGGGCCAGGGCCCTGGAGATGAAGGTGCTCACACAGCCAGGAGTCAGGACCCTCACAGGAGCCAGCTGAGCTCGGGTGGAAGGGCTGGGGTCTCCTTGAAAGTCCTGCGGAGTTGCTTTGGGGGAATTATGCACAGACATTTTTAGGCCGCTGCACCTTCTGCAGTTTGTATCTCTGGCACCTGGTGCCTGTAGCCGTCTTAGATAATGTTACTTACACAGTCGCTTGATAGACTTAGGACAGCACCCCAACCCAGGAAAAGCACACTCTCCCCTCTCTGAACCTGGACTTCCCCCCCTGGACTTACCTCAAAAGAAAAGAGATGACCACTTAGATCAGCGCTGTCTAAGAGAGATCTAGTGTAAGCCGCAGGTGTGATTTTAAATTTCCGAGGAGCCACGTTAAAAAGAAAATTTTTAAAGAAACAGGCAAAATTAATTTTAATAACATAATTTACTTAACCCCATATGTCCAAATTATTATCAAGCCAACATGTAATCAATATAATGAGTTATTGCTTGAGATATATTTTACTTTTTTCACAATAAGTGTTCAAAATCATATGTGTATTTTAGACTTACAGCACATTTCAGACCAGCCGCATTTCCAGTGCTCAGTAGCCACATGTGGCTACTGTATTGGGCAGCACGGGCCTAGGCCTTTTTAAGCCCAGCAGACAAACCTTCCTCAGCGAGTACAGATGGGCACAAGCCCGCTCGAGGGCCAGGGTCCTGGAGATGGAATGATCCAGCTCGGAGGTTAAACAGAGCTAGGCTCAGATCCCAGCTCGAACCCTCACTAGGTGTGTGCGCCTGGTCACGTCACTCGGCCATGTCTTCTTCAATTGCCAAGAATCCTCCCAGGTTTCACGGATTCTTCTAACATCAGGCAAGAAAATAAGTGCAGAAGAACTTTGCAAACTGTAAAGTGTGTTGCAAATTCAAACTGCTGTAGGTCATCCATTCAACATACTTTTATTGTTACAGTTACCACAGGTTACAATAAGAGACACTGCAGTAGTTATATAATCCCACCAGTACTCATCTGGGCCTCTGGTTTTCACACTGTGGGCGGAGGCCCCGACGCCAGGATGACCCTGCAAGGGTGGAGGCCTGAGCATGTTGATAAGTAAGGCATTCGCTCTGAGACATTGTCATTAAAGGTATTCTAGCTGCACTCTCTTTTTACCCCTGTTATAAAGAGTTACAGTGAGGAGAAAGAATAAAAGAAATCAAATTCCTAGTTCCAGGCAAGAACTACAGCTGATTCAGCAACTTTCACTCCAGCAACATTTCATGTCCCTCCTTGCCTTTTGGTCACTATGATGGAGGGCCTGCATGAAGCAGGATGGTTCCTAGAGAATTACTTTATTTGCATTACTTGCTTGAGAACCTGGAAGAAGCTAGGAGTGTGAACCTGGGAAGAGAGAAAGAGAGGTGATTACATTAGAAAATTAATAATAATATGTATAGTAGGATTCTGTTTTTGTTATGAATTTTTTTTAAAAAAGGATGTTGATGTGTGGGGTGTATCAGTTATGAGTGGTAGCATTATGGCTGATTTGTGTGTGTTTTTATGTGTCTATAATTTTTAAAAATTTGTGATTTTTATCATGCAGATTACAGCATGTATTTCTTATAGAAAAAATAAAATCTATAGTTTTTTTTAAAGACAATAAAAATCTCCTATAGGTCTACCACCCAAAGATAATGACACTAATATTTTTATATTTTTCCAGATATTGTCCTATATCTATAAGCACATATATCCCCCAAGTGTATTTACTTTTGGTGAAACCAAAGTGACAGTGAAAACCAGGCACCAGTTAAAGATGGTACATTTGAATAAAATTCATAATGAATAAAAAATAGTTATATTAGGGTGTAAGAGAAAAATATTTGAAGTAATCAGAGAGGGACCCAATCTTAATTTATCTTTATCCTTATTTTTCCATAAAGAATGTAGATTACTTCTGTAATCGAAATTAATAGAATCAATTAATCAACTTATTTTTTTAATCCTCACCCAAGGACATGCTTTTATTGATTTTAGAGAGCTAGGAATAGAGGGGAGGGAAGGAGGGGAGAGAGAGGGAGTGAAGGATGAAGAGAAACATACATCAATGTGAGAGTGAAACATCAATCGGCTGCCTTGACTAGGAATCAAACCCACAACCTTTCGATGTATGAGAGGACGCTCCAACCAACTGAGCCAGACTGGCCAGGGCAGTCAATTCTTTTAAATGGCTCAGCTAATAAAAGGGAGGGAAGGGTGGCACACACAAAGGAGCCCAGGTGTCAGAGCCTGTAGAAACCAGGATCCTTTGCATGTGCAAAAGCAAAGGGACAGACTATGGCAGCCCTTCCTCTTTTACTACATGTTCACCCAGTGCCCCCGGCACCCCACTTCCCTCTTCTCACTGTCACCCTCTCACATGCCCCTCCCCCAGAAAATGATGAAGGACAACAACCTGGTACGCCACCTGGATGCCTGTGAGACCATGGGCAATGCCACGGCCATCTGCTCAGACAAGACGGGCACGCTGACCACCAATCGCATGACGGTAGTGCAGGCCTACCTTGGTGATGTCCACTATAAGGAGATCCCAGACCCCAGCTCCATCAATGCCAAGACCATGGAGCTGCTGGTCAATGCCATCGCCATCAACAGCGCCTACACCACCAAGATTCTGGTAAGTGGTGTAGTCTCCACTACAGAGAGCCATCTCCATGGGGGATGCAGAGGTACTGGGCAGGTTCAGCACCATGTTTCATATTTTTTTAATCCTGCTGATGTATTTTCAGGTGATCAGATAGTAAGTGACTTGATTCTCTTTGACTTAAATTTTTATGTTTGTATGACCAAAAACACAGGGTGGGGCAAAAGGAAGTTTGCAGTTGTGAGTACATTAAACACAAGGTTTATTCTTGTATTATGTATTAATTAGTGTATTATTTTCCATACAAACAACTGTAAACCTACTTTTGCCCCACCCTGTGTATATATATATATTTAATTGTCATTTTTATGACAGAGTGTGTGTTTATTTTTATAAATTTATTGGAGTGCCATTGGTTAATAAAACTATATAGGTTTCAAGTATATAATTCTAAAATACATCATCTGTATATTGTATTGTGTGTTCACCACCCAAAGTCACATCTCCTTCTATCATCATTTATTCCCCTTTATTGTCTTTTTAAAATCCTGTCATTGCCCACCCCCTAAAAGAATCATGTTAAAAAAACGTTCTTTATTAGTCAGCTTTGCTACCTAACAAACTACTCCAAGACTTCCTGGCTCAGATCAAAACTATATTTAGGTCGCAATTCTCTGAGTCAGCAATTCGAACTGGGCTTAGCTGGGTGGTTCTTCTGGTCTCAGTGGGGCTAATCTTGGCAGGACTGGAGGCTGATGAGAATGGCCTCTGCTGGGTGGCTCATCTCTGCTCTTTGTGATCAGTCCCACCTCCTCCAGGCTTGTCTGTTGTTAAATAATATAGATTCAACTGAGTAAATTTTAAATATCTTACTGGTTTATTGAATGGTTCATGAATCGGGCAGTATTCCATCTAGCAAATAGAAAGGAGCTCTGAGGAGCTGTACAAAATGGAAGGCTTTTATAGGTAAAGGGGGGAAAGAGTGGGATTGTTTCAGGCGTAGGTAACCTACTTTGGGGTTCAGAAGGGAGCTATCAGATGAATTCCCTCACTAGTGCTGACCAGGAAATTCCAGATTGATTGGTTAAGATTAAATTCCTGGGAGAGGCTGAAACTGCCATTAGGTTAGGCATAAAGTATTGGTTTGGTGATGTGGATTTAGCACAAAGGACTCCATTTCTGGCCTCTTACCTCTTTTCTAACAATTCCTCCTTTTGACCAGACTCTCAGCTTAACTGAGAGAAGTGATAAAACTTTAGGGCATTAACCACTCTCAGCTACCACTTTGTATTTCTCACAGCTTTTACTGACCCTCTGTGTGATTCAAAGGGCATGACTGAATTTCTGTGATACTCAGGCCACAACTTCAGGTTCACAATTTTGAAAGTCAGTCACTCTCGTCATTCCTTTTCTGGTGATCCAGTCTTAGGCAGATCATCTGCTTGGTTAGTGGCTGCAAACATGCACTTAAAGCTTTTGAGAGACTACAATATGCCAGTGAGACTACTCTGACTATGATAAACAGGGTAATTCCCAGTATCTAGAGTGCACTTTGAAGCCATGGTCCCCAAGATCTAAAACAATTAAAATCAAATAAGTCAAAGGAATTCCCTACTGAAGGTGTCACCTTTTTAAGCCGAGTAGCCTGCTCAGTGGTCTGATGTAATTGTGTTTCAACTTCATCAGAAGTGTTAATCCAGGTGCAATAGGTGGTGTTGGCCACAGTTTATAGACACCTTCCTGCTCAGCTAAAAGCGGATAAGGAGACTATTATCAGGAACAACTTTGGCCAGAGAGTCTAGGATTTTTCTTGGGTAGCTATCACCTTAGCAATGGATTCTGCAGTATCCTTAAGAGTTTAGGAGAGGTTTCTAATCATAACCTCATTTATATTTACTCCTAACCAGGGAAGTAGAGCTGTCCCAAAGGAAGTGAACCCTGAGTTATGAATGCCTTCTGGTGGGGCCTTTCTAACTCAACAATGTAAATTCAGTGGAGTTGACCAATGAGGTGCCCCACTTTGTTGTGTAAACAGTTAGGGGCTTAATTAGATAACCTAAGAAGTGTTAGCCAGTTGTGTGCCAGCCATCTAAGCACTCGCAGGAAAATGATGACTGCCACAGACAGAGATAAATCCTGTCAGGGCAGAAACCACTTCCACTTCCTAAAGGACTCATTCGCAGGGATTGTTATACTTGCCTGTTCAAGCCAGAGGTCACTTAGGTTTTCAGGGTGTTCTGGAAGTAAATCTCCTAGCAGGAAATAAAAAGTTGTTTCAAATTCCAGAGGTTACCCCTCTTAGCAATGTCCTGGGAGATATGGATTATGGAGTTATTGTTATGCCCAAAATTTCAAGATCCCCAAGAAACCACGCCAGGGAGCCAGTCCGATGCAAAAGCAGAGGGTCTCTTATACAAGCTCGCTTGGTCCTCCCCTTGCCTCCATTACTGGGTGCAAGAGAGAGCCCCGAATCCCAAGAGAACAAAGAATTTATAGGGCTTGGGGTCGGGGGTTGGGGCAGGGTGCAGCTAGGGTCTGGTTACACAAAGACAGGGGGGGTGGCCAGCATACTTTTGGCCTTGGGCTAGTTTCCCCCGCTTTCCCATTGGCCGAGATAAGGGCAGGCTGAGTAACTTATACACCCTGCGGCTTCCATCAGTCCTGCTCTGTCCTTTCATTCCCCCCTTGTCTTGGAACTTCCGGCTCAATCATGAGACAGACTGCATTTCTATTCCACCGTTGCTAGAGGCCCGTACTGGGCATACAGAAATGGTCCGGTGGAAGGGAAAGAAATCATTTTAGCTTTCTATTGAAATAGGATTTTTCTTCTTAAAATTCCTCCATGGCTATTAAAAAGCCAAATCAAGATTAATTTATCTACTGTCCTGATGTTTGCATAAACACAACAAGAATGGTAACTGACTACCTTTGCTAGAATTTCATGGTTGAACCTTAATGTGCCCCGTAGGGCCAGGAAGCCAAGCCATCCAGATGCCATCAGGCCTGCCTGCAGTATCTGCTGAGTTAGGTGAACCCCTCACCTGTAGCAACTCCACCTGAGCCCACGCTCCAGGCTTTAAGGCCCATCTCAGTAGCCCTCCTACTCGTTGCGGCCCAGAGTGTGTGGGGGTTCTGCAGGGATGCAGAGGCATCTTTACTGCTCCCCTTCTACTCTTACCAACCGCCAGTGATGGTAGGGCATGGGCCTGACGCTCCAGCGCCAGCCATCTTCAGGGCTCCCAAGCAGGATACCAGGCTTTCTTCGTGGCATTCTTAGTGGCTTCAAGTCTTTAGAGCTCAGACAGGGCTCTTTAAAACATGATACTCCAGTCAAAGTTTTCCGTTAATAAAACCATTATTAGGAACCTGTCTCATTGGATCTATGCAAAGAAACGTACTTATTTAGCATTGCCAGATCTCGGAGGAATTACATAAGGAGAAAAACATACTGATCTACTCTAAGATTTTCTGACTTCCCTTGCTAATTTCTTTTCATGGATTTAAAACAAAACAGCAACTATTGGCATTAAACTTTCTTTCTATGCATAACTATTCCTCAGACCTTCTATTCTAAACAGGCTTTTTCCAGCTTTACTACCCCTGACATGGGCATGGTCACGCAGGCCTGCAAGACAGTATTACAGGCTGTCAACTGTTAGCTGTCTCTCAACAGAGACCAAAACCTGATGGGCACCCTTCCCTGCCCAGTTGGGCACTTGTCCTCTTGGTAGCTAGACACCCTTTACTTTTGGGGGTCACCCCACACAGCTCCCTTCCAGGACAGCCAACATACATTCAAACCTGCAAAAGAATCAAAGGTTAATATAACATATCAATACAATGAAACATAATATTGGCATCATGGCCGCTTCAGGTAGCCAAATCTTCTACTAAACATGTGATTCTATAAATGGTGCTTGTCTTTTTGGAGCCATGTCCATGAAGATGCAGGCATTATCTAAGTGTATTACACAGTATTGTGGGGGCTCCTGGTGACAGGAGCGATCGCGAGTCATGTTACCGGCATCAGGCAGGTCAAGCACGCCGTAGCTTGAGCTTGAGCAGGTTGCGTTGATCTTGATCGATCGATGCTCCATTTGGTGATGAAGTCTTTCCAGATGGACCCAGGTCGCAATGCCATCTACCTTGAGAGCGGTGGGGGTCGTCAGCACCACAATGTAGGGACCCTTCCAACGTGCCTCTAGGGTCTCCCGGCGGTGCCTTCTGACGTAGACCCAATCTCCTGGTCTGTGCTGATGAGGAGTTGGGGTTGGGCTGGTCTCATAGATGGCGCAGAGGTGTGGCCAAATGTCCTCGTGCGCCCTCTGGAGCCCTCTCAAGGAAAGAGATAGTTAAAGAAAAGCCACCCAGTCCCCGCCAGTCTCCGAGTCAGATTCCTCCTCTCTTGGAGAACTTCAAAGTCCTGATGGCTTCTAGGTAACTCTGTTTATTAGTTACAGCGCTCTGCTTTCTTGCCTCTCTACCAGTTCCTTTTGTGGCAGAGCAGCAACCAGGCCTCTTTCAAGGGAGTGCGCTAGAAGGCGTACCAGCCCCTCCTTTGCTAGCAGCAACAGGTACCAAACCCTTTCAGTACATTTGACCAGCTTCATTCCTGCCCACCTTTACAGATTCTAAGGCCCATTGTTTTCCTTTAACCAGCAAGCCAAATGACACTGACCTGTATTATTTAATTCAGCACAGGCAGGGGGAAGGGCCCATGGAATCTCTGCCCTGAGGAACTGTGAGCCCCACCCTTAAATGTCCCAATCAGACTAGAAAAGCCACAAATACCTTTTAAATCTACCCCAGAATTCCAAAATCCCAACCTAGCACAGAATATACTTCCACACTTACATGAACAAATAATTATACCCAAGTAGACATACAAACATCAAATAAACATTCATACTTACATCCTTTCAGTGAACAAATACTTTTACAGTCTTGGGATCTTGAGCAGACAGGAACAGATGGGGAGGGCTCCCTTTCTCACATCCACCATTAGTGACCAGTCCCAGCTCACTGGTATACCATTCATTTAATATTTCTTTTTTTCCTTTTATTATATCAAGGCCATGCTTTTCAGGTAGCTAGAACTCTTAGCCTTAATTCTTAGGTGATTAGCAATACATTTTAAGAGACACAGAAAAAAGAAAAATCTTTCTTGGGTAACCTAGGTAAAACTTAGGAAAACATTTTCAACACTTAAAAACAGTTCTCAACATAATAGGATTTAGTCTTGACCATGGAATCAATTACTCTTAATTTGTTTATGAGATTATGTATAACTGTGGTTCTACTGCTATCATACCACTGAAATTATATTAAGACCGTGATTGCTAATTTATTAAGTATTAAATAAATCCGTGAGGCTAGCACACTTTTTGCCCCATCCGCATTTCCGCAGTAAAACTCCGCCTTAAAACTCCACCTCTGAAATTCTATCCTCCCTTAGTAAGCAGACACTCCTTTTGTGATTGGCTAAGTCAGAGGGCGGGGCCTTTGTTGTTCCAAGATGGCGGCCCCCAGGGGTGCGGCACGCCATGTGGCTGACATGGCGGCTGCCAGGTCACACAGCTCAACATTGTGGCTGTCCACTGTTCTCTGACAGAGCAAACCAAAACCCCTAAAAGGTAGATGGCCAACATTATATTGTAGACAAACAGAAATCTCATTAGCTGTTTATACTTTTTATAATTATCTTAATATCAATTAAGTTTAAACTGGTTTTTGTATTAAAAATCTTCAGTTGAGGTCACAAAATCAATCCTCTCTTCTCAATCAGATTAATAAGCAAAGGCATTTTCAATTAACAGATTAACTTAGGCATATTTAGATCAACATTTCAGTATTATAAATTTCAATGCTTTTAGATGATTTGCACTTAAAAGTTTTAAGTCTCCAGCCAATAAGCCTGGCATAGCTGCTAAAATGGTCACAATTTTCCTGCTGGGGAAGTCAAGAAACAAAACCATAGCTATTCACATGTAAACTTGACTATCAACTTCCTGGTGGTACTTGCCTCAGGGCGGGAAATTTCAAAAGAGCTACTTTAAATCGCCTTGGGAAACCTGTCTGCATTTCTTTCTCAGGTTCATCTTCACCATTTTTGAGGCCAAAATAGTCTCGGGATTTTATTCTGTACCCAGCAAAAGGTCAAGTTCAGCTCAAAACTATGCGCACTCGTTTTTAAGCTGGCCTTTTCCCTTTACATGTGCACAGAAATCCCGGATGCATTTATAAATTTGTAAATGCTTTTCAATTACAAGAAGGATTTTAATTTTAGAATACTTGGGGAGGGGGTGACCTGTTTCCACAGACCCTCAGGCGGCCGCCCGACCGCCACACAAAGGAGGGGTGAGAGCAGTCCCCCTCCCTCCACATTCATACACTTTCACCAGACATTCATTCAGAGTTTAAACAATCCATTCAATTCCTAACAACTTCCCCATTCCTGAGGGAGCTCTAAAGCCTCCCCCAATCTCCTTGAAATTATTAATCCAGCAAGTCCACAAAATAAAACGGAAACACAAACAACTAAAGGGCCCAAAGAAATACAGCCTTCCAACTCCATGGAAGCAAAAAAAACAAAAAACAAAACAAACCGAAAGCCAGACATTGGCTGCGCGCCAACCAGCAGGAGCGACCCGCGTTTTCTCAGATTGAGGGGTTCCTACAGACCTTCCGACTCTGCGGAAGCAAAATTTCCCCTCTTCAGATGGAGGATCGGGGCGCCCCCCGACTCCTCCTGCCTGTCTCAGATTAAGGGGGTTCCTACAGACCTTCCGACTCCGCGGAAGCAAAGCTATACCCCTTCAGGGGCGTCCCCCAGCTCCTCCCGCCTGTTGATCCTGTGCATCCACTCAGATCATTATTACAGGCATTTACAGGCATTTACAGATTTCAGAAGTGAGCTCACACCGGATAGATACAAAACAAAACACACGACACAAACAAAACAAGACCTACCGCGGTCAGTCAGGCCCTCCGGACTGGGGGTCCCCTCGATGGTGTTGGGGATCCCGGACGAGCCCCCAAAATGTTATGCCCAGAATTCAAGATCCCCAAGAAACCACGCCAGGGAGCCAGTCTGATGCAAAAGCAGAGGATCTCTTATACAAGCTCGCTTGGTCCCCCCCTTGCCTCCATTACTGGGTGCAAGAGAGAGCCCCGAATCCCAAGAGAACAAAGAATTTATAGGGCTCGGGGTCGGGGGTTGGGGCAGGGTGCAGCTAGGGTCTGGTTACACAAAGACAGGGGGGGTGGCCAGCATACTTTTGGCCTTGGGCTAGTTTCCCCCGCTTTCCCATTGGCCGAGATAAGGGCAGGCTGAGTAACTTATACACCCTGCGGCTTCCATCAGTCCTGCTCTGTCCTTTCAGTTATCTTTCCAGGCCAATGCCAGAGTAAAGGAATGAAAGAGAAGAGAGGGTTTCATGCTTCAAGTATGAAGTCTTGACCCAGCCTCTCCGGAGGCAACAGTCTACATGGATGTCAGCTAATTCTCTTCCTAATCAATTTGATGTGGAGCCTCCAGCATTTGTGCAGGACCAGATATCAGGTGGCGCCTTCTTTAGCTGTGAGATGTGTTTACAAGGCTCGAGGCCCTGAGGTCAGCCTGCAATCTGGATAGTGAGGGGGACCTGGTGTAGTCCCTTCCCAGAAGATTTAAGGGCAGTATTTGTTCTTAATGATTCCAAATCAGAGGGTGGGAGAAAATTGGAAACATTAATTTGGATACAGGTAGCCAAATTTGTTTAGAAAACTAGCAGAATTTAAGGTCCAATCCAGTTTATAAGCATATAACAAAACCTCAAAGACAATTGTCTTAGCTTGGTTGGTGGCAAGGATTAGAATCTAATACAGACAAAGATGCAAAAAATTTTTCTCCCTACAATTATCCCATTTCTCTTTTCCAAATATAATCACAGCAAAATTAATTTGTTTGCATTAGACTTGGTCTGATTATTTACATAAGTGCAGCAAGAATAGTGGTTGCTTTGCTGGAATCTTGTAAGCAAGATACCATGGCCAATTTTTCCAAGGGTATTTATTGGCCTTAAAATCATCTGGTCAGCCCTAGCTGGTTTGGCTCAGTGGATAGAGCATAGGCCTGTGGACTGAAGGGTCCCAGGTTCGATTCTGGTAAGGGCATATACCTCAATTGCAGGCTTGATCCTGGTCAGGACTGTGCAGGAGGCAACCAATCGATGTGTCTCTCTCTCACGTCGATGTTTCTCTCTCTGTGTCTCTCCCCTCCCTTCCACTCTCTCTAAAAATAAATGGGAAAATATCCTCAGGTGAGGATTAACAAAAAAAGAAAAATCGTCTGTTCATATCTGAGTCTATGCACTTCTTTCTCAAAGGGGATATTCTAGTCCAAGCCTTGGTAATATAACCAGTATTTCCCACTGTATCCTGTTACAAGAACAGATTGTCATTGGACTTAACTATGTTGTCATGAAAAGAATACTCAGGTTTCACAATTCTGGAGAAATAAAGTAGGGAGTAAAAAGTAAATGTTTCATCTTTGTTTACATAGATATATCTTACCAAATTATTGATAGCTAAAGAGAAAAAAATTTCCTGCCGGGCTAGCATGGCTTAGTGGTTGAGTGTCAACCTATGAACTAGGAGGTCATGGTTCGATTCCTGTTCAGGCCACATGCCCAGGTTGCAGGCTCAATCCCCAGTGTAGGGCGTGCAGGAGGCAGCCAATCGATGATTCTTTCTCCTCATTGATGTTTCTATCTCTCTCCCTCTCCCTTCCTCTCTGAAATCAATAAAAATATATTTTTTTGAAAAGAGAGAAAACGTTTCCTTAAGTCTGGTAAAGCAAAACATTAGAGAACCATCGATGCTTCAAACAAGAAGTCAAAAATTATCATCTTCCTCCTCAGTTCATTCAGTCCCATGTTAATAATTCTTAGTTCTGCTTGAATCCAGTTTTTCCAGAAATTCTTACCCAGTTCATTTTAAGATCTTAAAGTCATCAGAGAACTGTACTGGTCAAAGTTCTCTCATGAATCTCCTCGAAGAGGAAGCACTTTTGCAGGAACGCGTTTCTAAAAGCACCAGAATAAAACAATAGCTCTCTGTAATGACCAGACTTTTTAAATGCCCTTATTAAAGATCTAATAAGAGCTCATTATAATGGAATTGACAATGAAACTTGGTTATCTCTGTAATATATAACAATTTAACTTGATAACAGGAATTATAGCTGATGACATCACACCAGGACATATCAGATTTCCAAGAATTTCACACAATTTCTGGAACACTTATAACATATACCCATTCAGATACAACATAAAGAAGGCTTAGTATTACTTTTTCTTTTACAGTGCTTCCCATATGACTTAACATATCAAATAAGCCTAATTAGTTTGTCTCCTTTTTTTATAAGGAGAGAGAACAAATCTTTTGAGATGTTTCAAGGACCCTCTGGAAAATCCCAAAGTTAATTCAAGGTCAAAAAGAACTCATTTAAGATTTGATTTAGGGCCAGAACTGGTTTGGCTCAGTGGATAGAGCGTTGGCCTGCGGACTCAAGGGTGCCAGGTTCGATTCCAGTCAAGGGCATGTACCTTGGTTGTGGGCACATCCCCAGTGCTGGGCGTGCAGGAGGTGGCTGATCGGTGTTTCTCTCTCATCGATGTTTCTAACTCTCTACCCCTCTCCCTTCCTCTCTGTAGAAAATCAATAAAACATATTAAAAAAAAAAAAAAAAAGATTTGATTTAGGGGAAGTTTGTCAAAAATACCAAAAAAAAAAAAAAATTTCAAACACTGGTTAAATAGAATCACAGTTCACTGTGAAACAATACTTACCTGTTTAACCAAAGTGAGAATAAGGACTTTAAAGGCAAATTTATACAGTTCTGAGCAAAACTTAGTTTTTTTAATATTGAGAAGACTACATTAGTTAGGAGATTTACTTAAGTAAACAAACACCTGATAAAGACAACATGGAACATAGGTGATTTTTATTTCAATTACAGTTGACATTCAATATTATACTAGTTTCAGAAGTCTCATTTTAAGTTTTTAGCTATGAGACATGCACAATAATATAAAACTCACTAATTATAAAACAACTAGAAGCCCAATGCACAAAATTCGTGCAAGAGTAGGCCTTCCTTCCCCTGGCTGCCAGCACCGGCTTCCCTCTGGCACCTGGGACCCTTGCTTCCCTTGCAGCCCTGGCTTCGTCCGGAAGGTCATCCAGAAGGACATCTGGTCTAATTAGCATATTACACTTTTGTTATTATAGATAGTTGGAATAAATTAAGTTTATCTGCTCAGATGGCTAAAGTTTTTCCTACTAATATTTGTGGAGAAGGCACATGATTTTTTCATTCACCTGAATCCCAAATGACCTTTCCACCTTTCATTTTCTTTCTGATAGTCTGTAAAACGTTCTTACCTCAAAGATACAGGGAGGGACTGCGAGTTCCTCCAAGGACTTTGGTTTCCCAAGGCCATTACAAGCCTTTGAGATAAACAGGGGAGGTTTGGGGGTTGCTGAAAGAAACAGGTGAACTTTGAACTGCCTCTAGAGCTTATTTCTCGTTTGGCAAAGATGTATAAGACAAGGACAGTTGCTCTCAATTCCCCCAATGAACTGGTTTGCAATTTAAATGACATCATAGATTGATCTACCCACAAATCCTTTTACAAGGGCTTTAAAAGGTTTTTTATCCCCTCTGGGTACATAGTTTTTATTTGAACTTAGGGGAAAAGGCCTAAACATTTTTCTATCAGGCTCTGCCTTTCGGCCAAATTCTAACCACAGAGCTACTTTGTAGTTTTTAGTTAGGACAAATAGGAAATATTTTTGGCAGCCCTGGCCAGTGTGGCTCAATAGTTAAAGTGTTGGCCCTCGGGTTTGATTCCCAGTCAAGGTCAGGTATCTGGGTTGGGGCACATGTGGGAGGCAACCAATCAATGTGTCTCTCTCACATCAATGTTTCTCTCTCCCCTCCCTCCCTCCCTTCCACTCGCTCTAAAAATCAATGGAAAAAATATCCTCAGGTGAGGATTAACAACAACAAAAATATTTTTGACAGTATTGAACAACCCCTTGGACTCAAGAGGGACCCCCAAAGAGAGTGTAAAAGACATTTTATTTTCCTCTCTCTACTGGGGACTGACTACAGACAGAGATCTGGTAGAGCTGACTCTAGTATAAATTTTCACCTTCATCCGGCTTCTGCCAGTTTTTCCAGGTTCCCACCTGCAGTTCTGAGTGGGGTTTAAAGTAGAGAGTACAGCTTCAATACTGTGTTTGCCAGTATTGGGCAAGGTTGTTTTGTTTGTTTTTAATTACCTTTAAGTTTAGTTCCCCCTTGGCTGTTTTAGGGACTAATGTAGCCATTTACCAGAGAATGCCTCAGAGGCTCATCAACTCTGGGAGGGGTCCATACGGGGGCCCTCCTTCGAAGGTAGATGCAGGGTGTCTGTAGGGCCCTTACCTTGGCAGAATTTTGTTTACGGTCTGTAGTCTCTCCAGAGAGGAAAGACAATTCAGACAGAGGATTCCTAGGATAAATACTCAAATAAAGGAGGGGTGATGGGAGCAGTAAGCGTTGTGTCCATTATATAGCATTTTGTGTTAGATACCTCTTGTCTCCTTAATGTTTTTCCTTAACTTTTGCCTGAAACTTTTAGTGGAGCTATTTCGGAATTTTGTAGACTTTTGGAAGTTTCTGCATGCCAATTAAAGCAGGTATCCCATTCTGTTTGTTTAATTTGGGAGCCTTCACTTCAAAGTGCGCTTCTTAAATGACCTTATCTCATTGGCACATTCCCCCTAATGGCCATTGTAATACCTCTGAGGGCTCACAGCAGTGTAGTAAGACCCCAGCCCAAATGGAGTACAGCCCACATTTCTGTCTGGCTGTATTTGGGGTCTCCAACCTGACAGTTACCAAGCCAAGCTCTCAGAACACAAAACAAGCTTAGTGAGATTTTGCCATTTCTGTAGATATTTATAACTTCTGGAACCCTAGTTCTTAGTTATAAAATAAGTAGGTGTGCTGGAAGGTGCTACACTTAAATCTTTAGATTTTAAGGATTCCGTCCCTTTTCAGCAGAGTTTTTGGGTCTCTCAAAGCCAAAATAATACCTAAAAGGGACATGTTGCTGGGTTAGGGATTGTGCTGTGTTTTGCAGTGACCTTGTTATACAGAAATTTTCTTAAGGTTGGCAGGCTGACCTAGGGTCAATCTAACCAGATCTGTGACCAATTTATCCTAACATGGGAATCTTTGCAGTAGGTGGTGAGTGTTCTAATAGCTCCTTTTACTTATTTATTTGTAATAATTTTTCAATTACAGTTTACATTCAATATTATTTAGTATTAGTTTCAGATGTACAGCATAGTGGTTAGACAATCATATACTTTACAAAGAGTTCCCCCCTGACATTTCTAATAGCTCTTAAATGCTCAACCAATTTCCACCGATTTTTGTGGTTTCCAAGATTCCCATTAGCAACAACCTTTACCTACTGGACCCAGTCCAGCTCAAGTCAGGCGCAGTCTAATCCCAGACCCAGTTCAGTTTTTTTAAGTTGGACCCAGTCCAACTTCAGGCAGAACCACCAAGAGATTCCTACATGGAACCTGGGGGTTGGGGAAAGGATCGAACCAGCAGACCTCAACAAATGGGGACTGTGGGCTGGGGGCTCCACATAAATGGGGAACTTGGAACTGCCCCTACAGTTCCCACGTGGGTCCTGGGACAGACTCAAGGGCTGGGGTTTCTAAGCA
Organism: Myotis daubentonii; assembly: GCF_963259705.1. Lineage (NCBI taxonomy): Eukaryota > Metazoa > Chordata > Mammalia > Chiroptera > Vespertilionidae > Myotis > Myotis daubentonii. Next base: position 23,587,220 of record NC_081853.1, on the reverse strand, counting down.
GACAGGGAACTGTGGAATGCCATTTAGATGAGTAGCACATTGCAAAGAAAGCAGAGCTCAGAAATAAACGGTATTTGCCCACAGCCCTCAGAGATGGCAAGAAAGACAGTGAACTCAAAGGCTTTAAAGGGTACCAAGCTTATGTTTCTCATTGTCCCAGGATGCCTTCAGAAGTTTGCTTTGGATACCATTGATGCTACCAAATTTGTTAAGTAACAAAAATTCAACTGAGTAAAATTTAAATACCTTATTGGCTAATTGAGTGATTCATGAGTCAGCATCCCATTTAGCAAGTAGAAGCTGTGCAAAATGGAAGGCTTTTACAGGCAGGAGAGGAAAAGGGTGGATTGTTTCAGGCGTAGGTAACCTACCTGTGGGGGACAGCAGGGGACTATCGGGTGAATTCCCTCACTAGTGCTGACCAGGAAATTCCAGATTGACAGGTTATGATGAAGTCCCTGCGAAAGGCTGAAACTGCAATTAGGCGAGGTAGCAATTAGGTGAGGTATTATGTCGGGCTTAGCACAAGTGACTCCATTTGGGGCCCATTGTCTTTTAATACTGGGCTTGTTCACATTGTCCCTATGCTACAATCTATTGACTAACCCAAGTCAAGAGACCTGCCCAGATTCAAGGAGTAAGGAAACAGACTCCATTTCTTAATGGAAGGAAATGCAGATTCACATTGCAAAGGGCATGGTTTCGGAGGGGAGACTAATTATGGCCGTTTTCACAACCTACCACCAGTGACACTATGTTGTTAGTGACAGTAGTGGTATTCCTAGCTTTGATAAGAAAAACTCTCATGTTCCTGCCTCCGCTAAGCTGCCATGACTCATCATGCTGTGATCCCTACTTGGTTTAGAAGCCCAGGTTGCCTTTTTTGTAACTCACCAGCATTTGAGCATTTGGAGGGAGAGAAACAGAATTGTCCATCCAGAGGTCAGCTGGCAACCCGGAAATGTGGGGCATCTCTACATGTGAGCATCTGGTTGTGCAGCTGAGCTTTTTTGCTAACTCTCCAACTGTGCCCTCGCTCTGCCCTCTCCACTCTGCCCCCGAGACCGCTCACACCTTCATGAGCAGGTTGGGCTGTGGGAGCTGCCAGCACTTTATTGCTCTGGGGAGGAGAACAAGAACCAGCCTCAACGGCCGAGGGCTGGTGGGGGCAGGAAGAGGAGGCAGCTCCTGCCTCCATACATTGGGGCTGCAAGAACTGCACCCAGAGCCGCAGGCTGAGGGAGGCAGACCTGACCGAGGGAGAAAAGGAGGTTGAGAGGACGCATGCAGACAGTGAGAGAATCCGGGGTGATGCCAGAAATGATGACGTTTTTTGTCTTGCCCTTGCACCCCCACCCCCAGGCCCAGTTTGGAATTCAAGGGAGGTGAGCAGTGCTTTATTCCATTCTCCAGGCCTTTCTAAAATAACGGAGGTGCTGTTAATAATCTTATCCTTCACACGTGGCAGACAGGGGAACAGGGTGGGTCCCAGAGCAGGCTTCGGGTGAAGGGGCAGCCACTTGGATTGAGATATATGTTATGCAATTACAGTAAAAGGGAGTTGTGGGACCCACCTGGAGGGCTACAGCAACATCACTGCAGTGATAAATAAATCTCAATTAGGCAGCGTTTCTTAGCCTTGGAGGCAAAGCTAAAATCTCATTCCCAGATGTAGGTTGACAGAGGCTGTGACCAGGTAACTGAAAGGACAGGGGTCAGTCAGTCTCTGCAGAGAAGGTGTAACTACTGAGACAGGAGAGAGGTTAGGGACCTGGGAACTAGGCAACTTGGTTTAGAGTCAGGCCAAGTCACTTCTGAGGCACCAGTGTCCCCTTCTGTGCCTGGAGCCCTGGCATCCTAGGGCCCCTGTGCCTCTCTCTGGGTGTTTCCTAAAGGAACCCTAGCCATATGGTTCTCCTTGCTGGGGCTGATGGCCTTCAGTGTGAAAGGGACAGCAGAGCCTCCTGGTATGACTGGGTGGTGTTAAAGCTTATCTTCTGGTCAAGGCCAGTTTGGCTAGATGGATAGAGCATCAGTCCTCTGACGGAAGGGTCCCAGATTCAATTCCAGTACCTCAGTTGCAGGCTCCATCCCTGGTCCTGGTCAAGGCATGTGTGGAGGCAACCAATCTCTATCTCTCCCTCTCCCTTCCACTCTCTCTCTAAAAATCAATGGAAAAATATCCTAGGATGAGGATTCTCTCTCTCTCTCTCTCTCTCTCTCTCTCTCTCTCTCTCTCTCTCTCTCTCTCACACACACACACACACACACACACACACACACACTAGCTCATCTTCTGGAGCCAAATGGCCTGGGTTCAAATCCCATACTAACTGTGTGAATGTAAACAAATTATTTAACCTCTCTATGCCTCAGTTTCCTGGGGAAATTATAAGATTATTGTGAGGATGAAGTGAGTTTTAAATGGAATATGCTTAGCACAGTGCCAGGCACATAATCAGCATGTGGTATAATCAGTGTTATCTTTATTCAGCAATAACATATCCAGTAAATAAATAGACAGCAGAGACATCAGGGCTACAGAGGGAAAAGGTCCTGCTCAAAGTCACACACCCAGTTAGTGGCAAAGCCAACTTGCAGGTACCCTAAACACAGCTGTTGAGTAGGGTGTCTTGGTCTTCTGAAGGAAGCCCTAGGGTCCAGAGGATCTGATTCAGAGCCAGAGGCTAACAGCCATTGGGGGCAAAGGGACTCTTGGGGACCGCCCTTCTAGGCCCAGAGGAAGCCTGAGCAGAGCAGAGGCTGCTCAGTCCAGGGCAGAAATCCAGCCTCTGCCACACCAGGCTGGGAAAGCTGGACTGCAGGACATCCTAAACCTGCAGGAGGAGACAGGCAGGAAGGACCTGCAGTGTCTTCCCTGATCTTTGGTTGGTAAACAAGCCTGGCCTGGGGAAATAAGACCTGAGTAAGGCTGTCTTTCCCTCTCCATGAAGACACCGATTCTCCTGTGTCTTGCTCTCTGGTGGAGGTGGTGGGCTCTTTGAGAGTGAGAGACACGGCTGAGTCATCTATGGCCCCTGGCTTAGGCTCTTAGGAAGTACTGGTTGGGCAAGTGAGGTAAGCGAATTGATTGGTAAATAAATGTGTGTGTGTGTGTGTGTGTGTGTGTGAGAGAGAGAGAGAGAGAGAGAGAGAGAGAGAGAGAGAGAGAGAGAGAGTGAGAGAGAGAGAGAGAGAGAGAGGATGGGGATGGATGGATAGATGGATGGGATAGGTAGATGTGGGTGGGTCGGTGGGATGGAAGGGTGGATGAATGGATGAGTGGATGGATGGATGGATGGATGGATGGATGGATGGATGGATGGATATGAACTAATAAGAAGCTCAGGACATGACTGATATTTCTTCCTCTACTTTCCTGTTCTTGTGGTAGAAAACGGTAGGAGTTAGGCCTAGTCCCAGTCCCATGGTCAACACTAATGCTTTCTCAGCATCTCCAGCTTACTGAGTTGATTTCTTCTGCAACTGTCCTGAGCTCTCTAGTCTGCATTGATGCAGATTTCTCCCAACTAGCTAGTGCCTTTTATTCTTTCAAAAAAAAGCACAGTAGACGAATATTTGCAAGGATAGGTTGTGTGGGTATCATCTACATAGATTCACAGACCTTGTAGACCGCCTGGTCCAGCCCCCTCACTTTACTCTGAGGCCCAGGAATGGAAGGACTTTTGCCAAGCCATCCATGGGTTGGTGGAGTTAGAACCCAAATGTCCTGACCCCTAGTCCAGGAAGTGATGGTTAAGAGCTTTGGCTCTGAAGTCCATTGGACCAGGATTTAAACTCCAAGCTCCAAAAATCACTGAGTGTAACCTTGGCAAGTTACTTAACCTCTTCAAACCTCTGTTTTCCAGTCTGTAAGCTAATATAAATAATCACTAACATTCACTTAGCCAGGCTCAATGCTGTGTGCTTACACCATCTTGCCTTGTACCACAACCCCATGAGGAGGTGACATCACATCTTTAATCCATAGTTATGCACACTGAAGCTGGGAGGAGTTATAAAACGTGCCCAGAGTCGCAGAGCAGATAAGAGGCTGAGCCAGGACTAGAACTCAGGTCTATGAGATCTAGAGCCAGTGCACCCCACCACTTCCTGCCCAACTCGCCTGGCTGCACCTTTGCCTTAAGGCTGTTCCAGGGCTGCTGTGAAGATCAGATGAGAAATCTGTGTGGAGCTCCCAGCACTTGGTCCACACCGATTCTTACTCTTACTGCCTCTGAGATTCTTTCTGAGCCTTACCCTCTGTAGTTTGCTTTGCCAGCCACTGTCTTGTTTCACCCTCGACACCCCTCCCAGGTAATCAGGCAAATATGAGCAGTCCCACCTTGCAGCTTAAAAAACTAAGATGCACAAACATCAAGTAACCTAACCACCAATTGACAGAGTTGGGCCCAGAGAATTCTGGAGGAGTTTACCAAGTGGGCAAAGGGGCATAGCCCTGCAAAGGCCCAGAGACCTGAAGTTGTATGGCTTATTCAGAAAATGTGGGGGCCTGTGGCCAGGGCATGTCTCTCTCTAGGCTGGAATCATGAGAGGTGAGGCTGGAAGGGGTGGGGGGAGCTAGGGAGCAGCAGATAAGCCCTTAGTAAGTGTTCAGAGCCACTCCAGACATGGGTGGAGGGTGATAGGAGGGCCAGGGCTGTTGGTAGGGAGCCCAGGAGGGCCCTCCAGAGGCCTCAACCCCAATCCTTCTGAGGATGGCAGCAGCTTTTTTCTTTCCACTCTTATTTCTAATCGTTAGGAACTAAACTTGCCCTCAGAGAAAAGCTGCATGAGTCATCTTCTTGGCAGAAATTGCTTCCCTGTCTCAGAAATCCTGGCACCCGTTCCGATTTCCTTTGCCATCTCTGACTCTTTGAACATCAAGACTTCTACTGGCTTCTTCTCTTCGCCCTGCTGCTTCTGAGAGCACAGCTGAGCGTTAGAGGGAGATAGCTCCTTGCTCAGACTTCCGAGGCACAGGTGCTTTCTTGCGAAAGCATTCTCCTTTTCTACCCACATTTATTCTGCGTACTGAGACCACCTAAGTGACCTCTAATTTCATATTTTATGAGTCCTCTTTAAAGTAGGTTGACACTACTGTTAACATTTGAATTATTAACCTGAGGACGGGTGCTTGTGAAGCTAAGTTGTTGGAAAGTTATGGCATATTTCTGAAAACATAAACTCTTCAGAGAAAGGCAGACCTCCCTGGAGCCCTGGGAGTGTTCTGAGGGAAGGAGCGGGAAGGACCTTCCTGGCAGGATGGTTTTCCTGAATAAATAAGCCACCTTCACCCCGTCAGAAACCCAGGTCCTCGGCATACCCGTCCCTACACTGAGATGGCTGCCCAGTCACCCCCAGAAGGTGAGAACACGTTTAAGGGAGAGGAGGTAGTGACTCTGGGAAACAGAGAGACAACTCTTGAACCTTATCTCCTGGCTCAACTGAATATTTGAATGAGCCTCAAAGTCCCCCAGTCAAGCCATGTTCTGAGACTGGCTCTGGCCAAGCGAGGGGTGCCAGAGGCATGGAAGACTCTGGAAATGACTTTGCAGGGACTAAGATGGCAAGCTGGGGTAGGGAGTGGAGGTCTGGTATACAAAATGGCAGGGCCTCTGCATTGAGTTCAGCAACTGTTTGGAGCTGTATGTGGCTTTTTGGTTTTGGTTTTGGTTTTGGTTTGATCGTTGTTGTTGTTTTGTTTTGCGAACACCATCTCTGGGAGAAGAGTTTAAAGCAAATAACCCCAGTCGGGGAATTACAATTTTTAACAGAGCTATTAATCCCTACATCTTACTCCCTCAACCTACACACACACATAACACAACACACCACATATACTCACTACACATACACACCACACACACAAATACATCCATATGCACATACCACACACTATATGCATATACAACACAACACATACATAGATCACACCACACACATACACCAATGTCCACACACCTACACACAGTATACTGCACACATACACATACCACACACATCACATACATACACAATACACCATATACACACCACACACATATGCACAATGTATTGGTGAGCTTGAGAGGATCCCAAAGACTTTGCTTTCCCCAGGGTTTTAGCCTGTCCCATCCATCACCCTGGACGCCTTCTCAGGGAAGCCCCCGTGGCTCGCTGGCTCAGTCCTGCCACCTCATGCTCCTCAGGGGGCTGGCACCTGAGAATCTCCTGAGGAGGTAGGCCTCTACGTGACCATCCTAGAGGCAAAAATTCTGACGAAATTCCATCCCATCTGGCCTCCCATGGGCAGCAGCCCACACACGAACACAAAAGTATCCATTTATTCATTGGTTATCACACAGTGGAAGGCAGAAACAAGCAAGACAGGCGCACACAAACACCCCGTTCTCCAACCAGTGACCTAGTCAATGAGCAAATGCTAGTGCAGAGAGGCAGGGCTGCTGGGAGAGCATGTGCCGAGGGCTCAGAGCCAAACACCTGGGGGCAAATCCTAGCTCGGCTGCTTCCTGGCAGGGTGGCCTCACTTCTCTGGGCCTCCATGTGGACAACTGTAAAGTGGAAATAACAGCAGCCTGCCTCCCACAACCAGATGATACACGTGAGGAGCTTAATAAAGCAGAGCCGGTATTCAAAAAATGGTCCCTGCTGCTGCTGTGGAGGCTGGCTGGGCCACCCGGCACCCGGAGCCAGTGGCTGTCTTCGATGGGTGAGGAGGCAAGGCCACCAAACACAGCCAGTGTGCAGAGAGGCGTTTTCAGATGGACTCAGAAGCAGCATGGTGTTGCAGTTGCTGCTGTTTATCATGCTACTATTGTTGGGTTGTTGGGAGGGGGGGGATTTTTTAAGGCTTTTTAAAATTGTGGTAAAATATACTTAACATAAAATTGTATCATCTTAATTGTTTTTAAAGTGTACAGTTAAGTGGTATTAAATAGATTCACATTGTAACCATCACCACCATCCATCCCAGAACTTTTCATCTCCCAGACTGAAGCTCTGCCCATCAAATACTAACTCCCTATTTCTCCCTCCCCACAGCCCCTGGCAACCACCATTCTACTTTCTATTTCTATGGATTTGACTATTCTAGGTACCATATAAGTGGGATTATACAGTATCTTTCCTTTGTGACTGGCTTATTTTTTCACTTATCGCAATGTCCTCAGATTTATCCATGTTGTAGCCTGTGTCAGAACTCCCTTCCTTTTTAAGGCTGAATAGTATTGCCTTGTATGTATAAACCAAATTTTCTTTATCCATTTATCTGTCAGTGGACACTTAGGTTGTTTCCACCTTTTGGCTATTGTGAATAATGCTGCTATGAATGTGTGTGTACAAATACCTCTTCAAGTCCCTGCTTTCAGTTCTTCCAGGTATATACCCAGAAGTAGAACTGCTGGATCTTAGGGTAATTCCATGTTTAATTTTTTAAGGAACCACCGTACTGCTTTTCAAAGCAGCTGCACCATTTTCATTCCCACCCAGAGCGTACAGGGCTGCAGTTTCTCCACATTCTTATCAACACGTGTTTTCAGTTTTATTGTTTGTAGTAGCTACCCTAATGATTGTGCGGTGGTACATGCCAGCTACATTTTTTAATCTCACTTTTGCAGATGTTATTTATAACTTGTAGCTCTTTAAGTCATCATTTCTTGATCTTGGATGTATTTACTCCCAAGTATCCCAAAGCAGGAACATGAATTGTCCTCTCAAAGTTATAGCTGTGGCTGCACCAGACACTCCTAAAGGGCTCAGCACCCACACAGGGAACCTGCACGGGGAGTCAGGAGGCTTGGGGAAAGCCCCAGGCCTCTCCTCAGCAGGTCTGTGACCATGAAAAAGTCACTTCCCTCCTGGGCCTGCTTCCTGTCCAAGACAGAATAATACCCACACCTTACCTCCCTACAGTATCGGAGCCCTGGGGATAAAAAGCCTCCTGGAAAGTCTACAGCAATAGCAAAACCTCTGGGTTTGTCAAGATTAAAAAAGCCAAAAGAGAAAAGGGTGGGCCTCTGATTCTTGGTAATGCATGTAGGCAATTTCAGAGCTCAAGTCCATGGAAACAAATTGAATTATGTTGAATCATGGGGGAGGCAGCTCTGCCATTTGCAACCATGGATTGTTTGAGATCCTTTTAGGGGAAAATTAAAATATTTCACAGAGGGTAATAAAATGCCGGGTGTTTTGTAGGCATAATTGCTCAGCTCTCTTGGGCAAATAAGTAATTAGGCATTTTTATTTAAATCCTCTGTGTCGTCGTTTTCTTTTATTAGTGGAGGGGGAAAGAAACTATAGTGGAAAATACATAAAATTCTGGAAATCGCCAGAAGGTTAATTATAAAATTGTTTTAAGAATAAAATAAAAAGTAAATAAATATATAAATTTTAAAAGCACAGCATAACAGCATTCTGCAGAGACAACAGAGAGGGCTTAGCATTTATTTTCCCGAACATCGGAAATGGAAAGCTGTATCAAAGATTCCTCTGCTTTCACAGCAGAGAGCTCAGCAGGGGGAACCCTTCCAAGGAGATGGAGCCAGCATGGCATGGGAGCAGGAAGGGTGTCCTGAGCCTCGTTTCCACGCGCACAGCCCTGCCTTGCCCTGCCGTCCCTCACCCTGATCCGCTTGATGGGCTGGGTTGATTTTTCTCTCGGCTAGAGATCATCTGCTCCAGTCTCTCCATTTACAGATGAGAAACTGAGGGTGAGGGGTTGGAGTCCAAGGCTCAGTCCTCCTTATGACTTATCAATGCCCATGACCCCACAGGTCTCAGGTCAGCTCCCCAGCCTAAGCCCTAAGTGTAGAGGTAAGGGGAGGCAAGACTCGTGTCTAATTGTTGCCTGTCACCCACATAGCTGGTCCATGTTAGCATCTTCTAGAGTCCACTTTCCAGTCTAGGCTGCTCTTGTAAGCAATAAGAGGAAGAATGAGGATGAGGATGCAGAGTGTTTATGTGCAAGGCCAGCCTGAGACCCATGAAAAGCCACTAATGGTATGGGGGAGGGGAGACTCGGGCATGTTCATAGGTAGTTATTCCTCTTCAAATTCTCTCTAAGGTTTGGGTTTATCTGTGATGGCTTTTACCACTCCCAAAGCCACCTCCACCTGAGTAGCTACATGTTAATTTTGTACAAGTAATATGAGTGGTCATATGCACATGTGTAAGTTGTGGGGGAAGTGAGTTTACCTGCAAATAGGAACTTCCCACAGCTTTCTGCTAATCCCACAAGTGCCCAAGGAGGTGCCTTGTTCTAACCTGCTAACCTACACCTCCCCCACCAGAGTGGTCTGCATTGAGCCATCCAGCAAACAATTAGTAAGTGCCTACAGTATACTGAGCTCTGTGCTGGCCCTAGGAACCCACAGGGAAAAGAGTACAACAACTCCTTTATACAGGGAAATTTTCAAAGAGAGAGAGATTTCAGCTGGCCCTTAACGGGCTAGGAGGCGTTTGCCTGGCAGGGAAGGGAAGTAACAGCAGGGGTGCAGGTACAGAGGCATGAAGCAGCCCGGTTCAGGCAGCCACTGCAAAAGTGAGAGGGGCTGGGGCTGTGGTCGGTGGTTCACTGATAGTCTTGGGTCAGAGGCTGTGGTGTTCATGCAGCCCAGCATCTGGGCTGGAGGGCCAGCCCTTCGCCGGTGCCAAATGCTGGAGAAAAGGAAAAAGGAGGGAGCAGGAGAATGGAGGAGTGAATTGTGGTTTATCACAGAATTGAATTCATAGAGCAGTTCAAACTAGCACAATAAACACAGATGACTCTCAAAAATGTAATGGTACATGAGTAAAGCAAGAAGCTTTCAACATGCAAAATAGCATTACACATACACACACACACATACATACATTAGGTTAAACTACATGAAATTGTCAATGTTTGACCATTTTGACCTACAAAAATAACATTTCATTTGGTTGCACCTGGTGGACAGCTTCAAGCCACACCAGATTACAACTCTCCCACCTCCATGTGTGACACATTCAAGGGGTGGACTCAGCAGGCACCAAAACCCTACTGAAGCAAGTCTTGCTCCATAGGGTTGATTCTTGCACAGCAGCTCCTCCACTGTAGTCATAGCTGGTCCTCACATCCAATCAGCCTGGTGGTCAATCCTTCTCAGTGACATGCCAACAGCAATCAAGGCTCAGCTATAGCAGGACAGTATATACAGCCCACACAGGGGAGGCTGCACCACCAGCCCGACAGGATACTGCTATGTAAGACCACTCTACCAAGCCCAGGAGACATAGCAGTTCTACCTAATACCTAGAAACAAATACAGAGAAGCAGCCAAAATGAGGAGATGAAGAAACAGGTCCCAAATGAAAAAAGAGGAGGAATATCCAGAAAAAAAGAATGAAGTGAAATGGAAGCGAGCAAACCACCAGATATAGAGTTCAAAACAGCAGTTGTAAGGATGCTCACGGAACTTAGTGAGAACGTCAACAGCATAAAAAAGGACATGAAAACCGTAAAAAAGAACCTGTCAGAAATGAAAAATACCCTAACTGAAGTGAAGAATAAATTACAGGGAATCAACAGTAGAGTAGATGAAGCAGAGAATCAAATCAGTGATTTGGGGTATAAGGAAGCAAGAAAACACCTAAGCCAAACAGCAAAAAGAAAAAAATAATTTAAAAAATGAGCGTAGCAGAAGGAACCTCTGGGACAACTTCAAGTGTACCAACATTCACAGCATGGAGTGCCAGAAGGAGAAGTGAGAGAGCAAGAAATTGAAAACCTATTTGAAAAAATAATGACAGAAAACTTCCCTAACCTAGTGAAAGAACTAGACCAGTGATGGCGAACCTATGACACGCGTGTCAGAGGTGACACGCGAACTCATTTTTTTGGTTGATTTTTCTTTGTTAAATGGCATTTAAATATATAAAATAAATATCAAAAATATAAGTCTTTGTTTTACTATGTTTGCAAATATCAAAAAATTTCTATATGTGACACGGCACCAGAGTTAAGTTAGGGTTTTTCAAAATGCTGACACGCCGAGCTCAAAAGGTTCGCCATCACTGAACTAGACATACAAATCCAGGAAGTGCAGAGTCCAAAATAAGATGAACCCAAAGAAGCCCACACCAAGAAACATCATAATTAAAATGCCAAAGTTAAAGACAAAGAGAGAATCTTAAAGGCAGCAAGAGAAAAGCAGTTAGTTACCTCCAATGAGCTTCTATAAGATTGTTAGCTGATTTCTCAACAGAAACTTTGCAGGTCAGAAAGGATTGGTACAAAATATTCAAAGAAATAAAAAGCAAGGATCTACAACCAAGATCATTCTACCCAGCTAAGCTATGTATAATTTAGAATCGAAGGACAGAAAAAAGAGCTTCCCAGAGAAGAAAAAGCTAAAGGAGTTCATCACCACCAAACCAGTATTACAAGAACTGCTAAAGGGTCTTCTTTAAGAAAAAGAAAAAAATTAAAAATACAAATAATAAATGACCTTGTGACAGCATGGATGAACCTAGGGGGTATTATGCTAAGTGAAATAAGTCAGTCAGAGAAAGACAAATACCATATTATTTCACTTATATGTGGAATCTAAAAAGCAATATAAACAAACAAAACAGAAACAGACTCACAGATGCAGAGAACATACTGATGGTTGGCAGACAGGAGGGTGGGTGGTTAGGGGTCTGGGTGAAAAAGGTGAAGAGATTGACAAGCACAGACAGTTATAAAATAGTCATGGGGATGGAAAATACAGCATAGAGAATATAGTCAATAATATAGTAATAACTATGTATGGCGCCAGTTGTGTACTGGAAATATCAGAGGGAACAATATGATTGTCTAACCACTATGCTGTACACCTGAAACTAATACAAATAATATTGAATGTAAACTGTAATTGGAAAAAAAAATTTAAGAATTTTTAAAATTTCTTATGTGGTTCTGGGTGCAACCAGGATCACAGGTCTACACAAATACCGGCCTGGCTTACTTGCATCAGAACAAAAGAGAGCTACTGGATGTTCCCAGAGAGCAGGGAGGTAAGGAGTGACATTGCTACTGAATGTGAGACAGGCAGGGTAGAGGCAGGAGGAAACCTTTATGGTCAAGTCCCATGACTGCTCTATACTGGTCAGGATTAATACCTATTGGAAAGTGTTGTGAGCTGAATTGTGTCCCCCTAAATTCATATGCTGAAGTTCTAACTCCTAGCACCTCAAAATGTGACTGTATTTGGAAATAGGGTCTTTAAAGAGCTGCTGAGGGTGAGCGCTCATCCAATGACTGGTGTCCTTATAAGAAGAGGCAATTAGGACACGGACGTGTATAGAGGGAAGGGCATGTGAAGACGTGGGAGAAGATAGCCATCTATAAGCCAAGGAGAGAGGCCTCAGGGGAAAACAATCCTGCTGACACATTGATCTCAGACGTCTGGCCTCCAGAACTGTGGGAAAATAAACTTTCGTTGTTTAAGAAAAAAAAAAAAAAGACATACAAGGTAATGATTAATGCTAAATTTAAGAGAAGGTTCTTTCTGGAACAAGGAATGGATTATGCCAATAAAAAGAGATACCCAGGGGCGGGGGGGGGGGGGGGGCGGGGGATGCAATTTTACCTGTCTTGTTTTCCTTCTTAAAAAAGAAAAATCTGAAGAAGAAAAGAAGGCATAATTCTAAGGTTCTTATTTTTTTTCTATCACTTTTCATGTTTGAAATAGCTTGTAATTTTTTTTAAGTTGATCTTGCATAACTCCTTGCATCCGGAGCCAGGATTGTGTCTGGGATGCAGAGGGCTGAGGGTGCAGGGGAAGGCCAAGGGCTCCCAGAGCCTGGCCCCCACCCCTCAGACCACAGAGGCAACCCCCGGTGAAACCCCCCACCTCTGTCTTCACAGCCCCCAGAGAAGGAGGGCGCACTGCCTCGGCAGGTGGGCAACAAGACCGAGTGCGGCCTGCTGGGCTTCGTGCTGGACCTGAAGCAGGACTACGATGCCGTGCGCAGCCAGATGCCGGAGGAGAAGCTGTACAAAGTGTACACGTTCAACTCTGTGCGCAAGTCCATGAGCACAGTCATCAAGCTGCCGGACGAGAGCTTCCGCATGTACAGCAAGGGCGCGTCTGAGATCGTGCTCAAGAAGTAAGTGGCACAACCAGCGGGCCGTGGCGCGGGGAGCCAGGGACCATGGGTGTCACAGCTCCAGCTGTCCAGCCAGAGGAGCCATCTGGCACCCAGAGGCTCAGAGAGGGCCCTGCCCACCTCCAGGTCCCTTGCCCGGTGCTTTTCCCACTATTTCCTCTTTAAAATTTCTATCGAGCGTCCTCCTCCTCCTCCTCTTCTCTTAGTAGGAAGTTCTACACATTATCACTGTTAGATCCCTCTTATTTCACTTCCCTTAGAATAGAGTTGGTTGATGGTAGTGATTTTCACTGTCAGCCAGTCTCCTCTGACTCCAGGTACCAGATCTAAGCCTAGAGAACTAGGCAAGTTACTCCCTGACTCTGGGCCTCAGTTTCCCCACTTGTACCTTGAAGGGATTGGTCTAGTCTAGTGGTTCTGAACCCTGGCTACACCCTAGAATCACCCCAGGGAGCTTGTAAGAAACCATCGATTCCTGGAATTACCCCAGACAAACTGAACTGAAACTTGTGGAGTAAGGCTCACACATGGGTATTTATTTATTGTGTCCCTCGTGCCATTCTAATGTGCAAGCAGGGTCAAGAACCACTAGCCTAAGTTTTATACCCTTTAAAAGCCATTTTTGCTGTGGAACTATTTTTTCAGATGAATCTTGTGAATATAAAACAGATAAAAGTAAACCTGCTCTTGCTGAGTGCGCTGGGGCAGATATTACAAGGAGGTTGCCTGATTTCTTTTTGGTGGTTCCTATTTCATCCATGCCTGGGGCCCATGGGGCCTGTACCAGCCCTGGAGCCTTATGGGAGATGGGCTGGACTGGCATTGGATGACCCACCACAGCCAGCTGGGCATCACTGGGGTGAAGGAGATGAACTTGAGCCAGTCAGAGAAAAGATCCCTGGGCCCTTGGCTGCACCTTACCCATCTCCATCCCACCCTCCCCAGGTGCTGCAAAATCCTCAACGGGTCAGGTGAGCCCCGGGTCTTCCGGCCCCGTGACCGGGATGAGATGGTGAAGAAGGTGATCGAGCCTATGGCCTGTGATGGGCTCCGCACCATCTGTGTGGCCTACCGCGATTTCCCCAGCAGCCCCGAGCCTGACTGGGATAATGAGAATGATATCCTGAACGACCTCACTTGCATCTGTGTGGTGGGCATTGAGGACCCCGTGCGGCCTGAGGTAGGCCCCCCACCAGCAGATCAGGGAAAAGGGTTGAGGCTAGGAGTCCAGCCAGCTGGGTGACCTGGCATAAGTCACCTCACCTCTCTGAGCCTCAGTTACTCTGTGACACACCTAGGGTTTTCTTACCTTCTCTTAGACATTCAGACTCATCAGACCAGCATAGGCCAAACTTGGCATTGATCTGCTCAGGTTATAAGGCGGAATCCACACCATGCCGGCAATCCTGGAGCCGTCCACCCAGCCATTCAAGACCTTCCACTGGCCCTCCAAGGGATAGGCGTGAGTGCTGCCCTGTTTTAGAAGCCTCCTGCTCCACAGGAGCCAGGACCTCCTGTAACAAATTCATAGGCCTAGATTCCTAGGTCCATGAAAAGGAGATGGCCAGTAACAAAGGTCACCAGACTCAGGACAATCCTAAGTGTGGTATTCCCGTCAGCATCTAGAGTTCTCTCCATCCAGATCCGGTTTACCAATTAGTTCACACTTGCCAACTTGCCTAGGGTCACAGCCGACAGTCTACCTTGATCAGGTTTCCAGGGGAACAGACCTAGAAAGGTAACAGAAGGTCAGATTCTCAAGCTGAAGGGTAGGGGGTGGCGACAGCACAGCCTTCCCCATGAGGGTGGAGGGAGTTGATGTACCAAGTTCATCTAATGCGGTGCTCAGCTTACAGTAGGTCTTCAGTCTCCTTTAGCTGAATCTGAGCCAAGAATTCAGAGCTGAGGGTTTGCAGGGTCGGGAAGGATGGGATGTGGGTGGTTAGTCAGGCTGCCCAGGCCAGCGAGAGGCTGTGGGGAGAGGAGAGAGCTACCTCAAGTCTCCAAAACACTGATGTGGACAGATGGAGCGAGTCACTTACCCTGAGGGACACCAGGCAAGGAGAGAGGGGCCAGCCTCTCCTTCCTCCCAGGACTAACACAGCCTGGGGTCTAGACCCGTTTTCCTGGCCAGGCCCCAGCTGGGTCCAGGTGGCCACCACTGTAGGATTGGTGACAGTGCTCCAGGGGCCACCCTCCTCCATCAGTGGCAACTTCCCTCTTCCCCACTTGCCCTGACTATTTTCTGGGGCCTCTGGGCATTCCCTGCTCCTCTTAGAGTCTCTGGACATTCCCTTCTCCTTTTCAAGGGAAAGGGGTAGACAAGATGCTCACCAAGTTTCCAGCCCCCAAGTTGATTCCAAAGACCAAAAGAAACAAGAAGGTCACAGACATGGACTTTCACATTTAGGCTGCAGGGAGAGGGATCAAGAGTGTGAGCTCAGGCATCAGACAGACCTGGGATCCTGAGGCCTAGCATTACTGGCTGCGGTGACCTGGGACCAGTTACGTAACCTCTCTGAGTCTCCATTTCCTCATTGTAAATAGGATAATAGTATTCTGCAGACGCGCGTTCACACACACACACACACACACACACACACACACACACGGATACTAAAATCACCAAATCATGTACATACAGGCAATAGGAAAGGTGGCACAAGATAGGTGATCCGTAAATGTGGATCCCCTTCCTTTCTGCCCCTCCCCAATAGATTCATTATTCTGGATCTAATGACACATAACAGCCCCTAATACAGAGCCTCTCTTGCAGAAGATGCTCGATAAGTGTTTGTGAAAGGAATGAATGAGAATGGATAGGACTTGAACTCCAATCTTCTAACACTGCCTGGTGTTCATCTTACACACACACACACACACACACACACACACACACACAGAGGCCTCCTCACTCCCACCCAGAGCCTAAAACTGCAAAGACAACTAGTGCCCTGGTGCTTACACCAGAGCCCATATGCGTTTTCCTGCAGACCACATCTCTCCCTGGACAGACAGGATGTTTTCTCAGCCCCGATATGGGACGCCTGCTCATTACCAGCTGCTAATGGGTTCAGGCTTCACTGTGATGTGTTATCTCCTCACAAGCCCTGGAGACTTGACCCTGCACAGCGCATGAGGCTGGCTTGCAGCTCCCCTGTCCTTCCCATCCCCAGGATCCCCCTCCAGCCCCACATGCCCAGAGCTCCTGGCTCATCACCCTGCCTCAAAACACCCCTGGGGTGGGTGGAAAGTAGCCATGAGTGCAATGATAAGAAATGTATCTTATGTCATGACTCAGCAGACACACATGCTTAACTGAAATAAGATCTCACAAAGTCATGTAATGCACTTGAGTATTTCTTATTCTCTTGTATTTCTTTCTTTTTTAAATTCTGGTCACCACCCATTAAACTGACTTCACATTCCACTAAAGAGGCAGGGGGCAACTCAAGGTTTGCACTGCTGATCTAGTCCAAACACTTCCCCACACCCCCAATATGCAGATAAAAACACTGAGCCCAAACAGGGAGAGTGACATTCCCAAAGTCTCTCCTTGTAAGTGGCCCAGTGAATTCAGATTAGAACAGGTTTTCTGTCTTCCTGCCCCAGGACCTTCTCCTGGGTGCCATAAAAAAAGAAAAGGCACCCTAACCGGTTTGGCTCAGTGGATAGAGCTTCGGCCTGCGAACTGAAGGGTCCCAGGTTCGATTCTGGTCAAGGGCATGTACCTTGGTTGCAGGCACATCCCCAGTAGGGGGTGTGCAGGAGACAGCTGATTGATGTTTCTCTCTCATCGATGTTTCTAACTCTCTATCTCTCTCCCTTTCTCTCTGTAAAAAAATCAATAAAATATAGTTTAAAAAGAAAAGAAAAGGCAAGCACCTCAGGAGGGTGAGGAGAGGAGAGAAGATTCCTGAGAGGGGCTGAACTGGGTCCCTGGCATTTTCTGTTGACAGTATGATCATCCAGAGACGTGGCTGCAGGCTCAGGCTGTGGGAGGGGTTGCTGCCCCACCCAGCAGGAGGGGTGCACTTTCATCCTGGAGGCCTCTACAGTAAAGAACGTGGGTCCAAGCCCCAACCCTGCCACTGACAGGCCACTTCCCCTCTCTGTGCCTCAGTCTCCTCCTCTGTGAAATGGGAGGTTGGCCCAGGTGCCCCTCAGGTCACTTCCAAGCTCTGACATTCTGAGCCAGCTGACTGGAAGGCTTACCTTCACCCCTTTCTTCCCTCCCTTCAGTCAGCACATCCCTGTTGGTGATCTCTCTCACCTTGGCTCACCCCCAGGATGTAGATTTAGAAGTTGTAAATGGTGTTAGAGCACAGCAACTTACTGAAGTGACAATAGCAGTCAAGGGACATGGGTTCTAATTCTGTGCCTGCCACTCCTTCACAGAAGACCTCCGTGCGTCTTTTCCCGGGGCCTTAGTTTCCCCATCTAAACAATGAGAAAGTTGGACATTCACAGTAGGAGTTACTGATGCCACTACTCAAAGGTATAAAGCTCTTACCTGTTGATTCAGCATCTCCCAGAGAGGGAGGGGGCAGGTGGATACGGGGCCTGTGGAAACTGGCAGGTGTAGTTCTTTTATTCTTGTTCAGGCTAAGTAATCTATGCACGTGGAGCCCAATTCAAACAGTTCAGTGGTTGAGTGGCACAGACAGGGTGAAGTAGCCCCCCAGCTACCCCGATTCCCCAGTTCCCACCTCAGAGACAGCACCCTCATCCGTGTCTTGGATGGCCTTGGGGAATATCTCTCCTGCCTTCAGTGGGTGTGTTTGTGTCAAGTTCTCCTGGGCAGCCCTGAGGCCGGCCAGGGTGAAAACCTCAGCCTGGACCACCTCTAGGGCCCAATAAGCACGTTCAGACTCGGTCTGCAGCTGCCACAGGAAAACAAACTCTGGCTCCTTGGTTTCCCCATCTGTCAAGGGGGAGAACCTCAGATTGCCTTCCTCCCACAAGAAGGCCGGGACAGAACAGATAAACACAGCCTTGTCAAGCACTCCACCACAGGACGCTACTGCAGGTACATTTTCTGAGGCTAATCGAGGCCAGTGTGGAGAAAGCCATCAGGAGTGTGCCCGTCTGGGATTTGCTGGGTTATCCGGGGGTGTGGGAGCCCTTGGAGTCACAGACAACCGGCTGTCAACAGAAACAGCAGATGTTTAAAAGCCTTTATTTAATGAAAACAGGAAGCGCCCATTTCCTGGCTGTTTTTCCTCAGTGAGAACTATTTAGGATAATTTTAGCAAAAGAAGGAATCTTTTTTTAAGTTTTATAGCTACTTTATCTATGTAGAACGCATATTTCAAGCAGATTGATGTCCCTGGGGCTTGAGTTTTAATCATCTCTGAATCCTCAGTGCCCAGAACCATTAAACGTTCAATAGCTGTTTGCCAAATAAATGAATGAGTGAGCAATAGGAGGAGGTACTGAGAGCAGTTGAAGGAAGTGTGCCCTGGGGTTGGAGAAAGCAAGGATGGCTTATGAGTAGAGAGCACTTCCCATGAAAGATGGGACATCCAGGCAGAGGGCATAGCACAGGCAAAGGCAAGGAGGTGGGAAGGGTTGCTAAGTGTTGGAGACTAGTGAATACCCCAATCGGGTTTGTAAGAAAAAGGGCTAGAAATGGATCTTGGAGCTAATTTGTGAAGGGTTTGCAAATCCCCATCCAAACGCATGCATCTGGCCGTGCATAAAATCACATGCCCCAGCTCAGACTTAAAGGGACTTAAGCACCGAGCTGGCTCACAATGCGCGGCATTTACAGAGCACCTTCTCTGTGCCAGGCCCTCTGGAGGGTTCCGAGCCATGGGCAGCACCCACCCTCCAGAGCCCAGAGCCTAAGGAGATGTCTGGAGAAGGGGAAATGTAGATGCCCAGCACACAAAAGCATGAAGCAGGACTGGCTGAAGCACAACCAAGGCGTCCAGTTAGGAGGGCCACTGCCCAGGAAGGAAGTGGAGTATCTCAGGTGCCAGGGAGGCCCCTCAGGTTTTTCCAGGTCTGTCTCGAGTACCCCAGCATTTGAGGCAGGTCACCGGCCCCTAAAGTATCTGACCCAAGAGTCATGGTAGGGTGCCCATCCATCCCACTACTACCACCGGCTCCTCCTCATGCCCAGATGCCCACTGCACCCCACCCACCCTGCATCTGCATCCACACCCCCTCACACCCCTCCCCTCCCCCAGCAGAACAACACAAGCAAGGAATTCTGGGGTGTGGATGCAGATGCATTCTCGTCACCAGCATCTGCAGGCCCTGTGCTTGGTGCTGCTCGGCCCCTGTCACAGGAACCTCCAGCCTCCCTGAAGGGTGGAGACTGTCATCCCCATTTCACAGAAGAGGAAACCAAGGCTGAGGTTGAGCCCAGGGCAAAGCCCTAAGCCCTCTGTCCTGAGGCAGGGAGGCTTCCACTGCACAGAGAGAAGGGTGGGGCCATAATAATTAGCCTCCTCCTCTTTCTCCCCAGCGGACCTATTTGGGGGAGACCCAGAGAATGGGGTTCCAGGTCGGCAGTTTAGCTCCCTGAGACAGTCTTGAAAGTAGAAGTCTTTCTAAAACATGGCACCAATAACCTTCCCAGTTCAGAATGTGCCATGGCTCCCAGGCCTGAGGGAGCAAGGCTCTGGTTCGAGCACCTTTGGACCTCAGGCCCCTCTCCAGCCTCATGGCCCTCCCTCAGCCTCAGCCTCAGCCTCAGCCGCTCCAGGCCTCCCGCAGCGGTTCATCGGCAGCACCCCTCCACCTTCCCTGCCTGTGCACCTCACGGGACAATCTTCTGCAGCCAGGACACAGCCAAGGCAGCGTGCCAGGCACCAGAGCCTCAGTTAGTGTTGGCTGAACAGAAGCAGCTCAAATGTCCTCTCTTCCAGGAAGCTCTCGCAGATTTCTTCTCCCCACCGACTTCCTTCTAAAGTAACAGCATCCTCCCCTGTGCTCCCAGAGCCCTTTATGCAGATCTTTACCAAAGACAAAGACCCTGCCTCCATGCAAGAATACAAGGACAATTATGTGAAATATGTGGAAGGACTCGATAGACTTGTTCCGCTGTAGAGCAATCAGCCGGGCAGCAGTGAGCACCCTGTCATCAGAGGCGTGCAAGCAGAGGCTGGCCGGCCTTCTGTCGGGAACACCTGCGGGGAGATCTAGGCAATGAATATAGGTCAGAGTCACAACCTATAGCTCCTTCCAACTCCAGGACCTCAAGTTTCTTTGAAACAAATATAACCTAAACTATTTCTTTTAGGGCAGGAGCCACATAAGGTATGCGTCCCCAAAAGAGCAGTGGCTCCTCCCTATCCTCTGGGACTGGAGACAGCGGGGCTGCAGCCCCAGCGACAGCCATTGTGAGGACACGATACGTTATGTAAACAGGATGTGGACGTTCTACATCCCCACTCCCTCCGGCTCCATAAAAAGAGGTCACATTTGCTATGTGAGCAGCCACTGCGGCAGAAGGCAGAAACCTTGCTCATGTGACCCCCACCCCTGAGTAGGCCCCAGAAGGCTCCTCCTCGACCCTGGACATACACCTCGAAGAGGCCATGCTCAGCTCACCTGTGCTAGTACCTCAATGACAGGGAGATCACTACCTGCCAACACAGAGCAGGCCTCTTAGGGAACTCGTTGCTGGAGAGGCCTCCTTATCAGGACCTGACCTGCCTCTCGTGCCATTTGTTCCTCACTCCGCCACAAGGTGGTCATTCTTAGGAGCCTGGATTTCCTCTACCAGGGGCAGCCCCTGAAGGAGGTGACACAGGCTGAGCTTCAGCAGGTCATGCTCCTGGTGGTCAGGGTAGGGGAAAGAGGGAAGAGGGGCAAGGCCAGAGGCAGGGAGGCTGAGGAGGGGCTGGGCAGTGACCCTGACCTGAGATGATGCTGTAGAAAGGTGTGGACAGAGGCCAGATATTTTCAAGGTCGACCCTTGTTATTAAAATCCTGGGGGCAGGAAGGGACCAGCAGGCAGGAGTCATCAACAGTCAGGTTTTGGACCAACATGCTAACGCTCTGTGTTTGCTAAGCTGCTGTAGCAACCTGGGCAGTTCAGACAACAGAACGGTGCTGTCTCCCAGTTCTGGAGGGTCGAAGTCCAAGATCAAGGTGTGGGCAGGTCAGTTCCTTCTGAGGCTGTGAGGGAGGGACCAGTCCCAGGACCCTCCCCGGCGTCGGTGCTCGGCTGGCAACCTTCAGCACTCCTTGCCATGGAGCAGCATTACCCTGACCCCTGCCTTCTTCCTGTGTGTGAGTCATGTCCAAATGTCCCCTCTTTATGAGGACACCGGTCACATTGGGTGAGGGCCACGCTAATGACCTCGTCTTTTTTAAAATATATATTTTTTTATTGATTTCAGAGAGGAAGGGAGAGGGAGAGAGAGATAGAAGCATCAATGATGAGAGAGAATCATTGATCAGCTGCCTCCTGCATGGCCCACACTGGGGATTGAGCCTGCAACCTGGTCATGTGCCCTGACTGGGAATCGAACTGGGACCTCCTGGTCCATAGGTTGACGCTCAACCAGAGCCACACTGGCCAGGCCCTAATGACCTCATCTTAACCTCATTACCTCTATAAAGACCCTGCCTCCAAAATAAGGTTACATTCTGAGGTGCTGAGGGTGAGGATGTCAATGTATCTTGGGCGGGCGGGGAGGGCACATTTCACCCCCAAACGGTCTTCAAACTCTCTCAACAGTGACTTGGCAGATTTAGCTCCCTGAGACACCCCCAGGGTGGACGTGAGCTCCCAGGTACTGAGAGGTGCAGGAGTGGGATGTGGGACTCAGCCCCTCCAGCCCAGAGGTGCTACAGTGCTTTGGTCTCTTAGTACATAGGGTTTTCTGCCCTTGACATGTCCTCTCCTGCTCAAAAAATTTTTTTGCACCAAATATTGCCTTATTACTTTATTATCTGCCACTGTCCATGGGTAAGAGTTTTGTCCAGTTGATCTGTGTTGTCTCTAAAGTTGATCTGTGTTCTGGCAGCTCCAGGCTGGTTTTTGCAACCTAATTGCTGGCCACATCCACAGTTCTGCATAAGGTTGGGGTCTGGGTGAGGCCTTGCTGGCCTCTGATTGGCTAGCTCTGCCTGGCCTGATTGGCCCAGATACCAGTATTACAGAGAGGGCAGGAGGCAGTTGTTACTCTCACAGGGAAATGTCATACTTTACATGAAACATAATCATTTGCATTTATTATAAGCCAGTGTCACATTCTGTAAATAAAATGTCCCCAAATGCAATTCCCCTCCCCCCACAAAAAAAAACCTAAAAATACACAAATATATTTATCATTGACTTTGCAGGAAATGTGCATGTGGATAAAGCAGAGACAAGATCCTGCGCAGTAGAAGAGTGTTCTATACTCTCAAGGGGCCAGATCTGAGGGAGAGTTTATTGGGTCCTTTCTCAAAGTCCTTGCCTAGGTCTGGATAACATTGTTTTTATCCTAGGGTGGGCTATCATGGCTGATAGGTGGCAGCTGCCTGGCTCTCTACAGAGAATAATTCTGAGGCCATATCAGGGTTTAATCAGAGGGTGCTGCAGTTGATTAATAATGCCTTCCATGGGAGAAGCAGGGGTGGAGATGGTCCATGTGCCATCAGTAGCTCCTGGTCAGCGAGGCCCCTTACAGTGGCACTGCCTGTGAGTGGGGCTCACTCTGAATCCATGAAGGCAGGGAGGACCTGACCAAGGTAATGCCCACCCCCATGCCGCCTGCCCTCCCACCCAGGTCCCAGAAGCCATCAGGAAGTGCCAGCGGGCAGGCATCACGGTCCGCATGGTCACCGGCGACAATATCAACACAGCCCGGGCTATCGCAATCAAGTGTGGCATCATCCATCCTGGGGAGGACTTTCTGTGCCTTGAGGGCAAGGAGTTCAACCAGAGGATCCGCAACGAGAAGGGGGAGGTATGTGGCCCAGTGCAAAGGGCGCTCAGAGGTGTGAGCTTGGACGGAGGGGGGAGGGGGGCGGGGACTGGGAGGCATGGGTGCTGCATGATTGTCCAGAAGCCAGCGAATGTGCCAAGAGCCCAGTGATTCTAGGCACCTCCCTCCTTTCTCCAGCCCTCAGTTTCTCTCCCCAACCCCACCAATCCGCCCCCTCCTGCATCCCTCTCCAGATTGAGCAAGAGCGAATCGACAAGATCTGGCCAAAGCTGCGGGTGCTGGCTCGCTCCTCCCCCACAGACAAGCACACCCTGGTCAAAGGTAAGACTTGGGCAGGCACAGGCAATTCTGAGACCCAGGTGCCAGGCCCCTACAGCCTTTCCTCCCTGGCACCTACCGCTTCTTCCCAGGACAAAAGGGCTTTTGCCTGGGGCTCCCCACATGTGGGACACCCTGATCTCGCCCTCTTTGCAGCCCTGGAGGCCTCCTAAGGGCCATAGTGAGATGAGGAGGCTGTGAATCTTCTGTCTGGGCTTCAATTCCTAAAGGAGCAATGAGATTGCCTGTCTAGGAGCAAAACTCGTGGCCTGAGGACTGAATGGGGCCCACAGATGTATTTTACTTGGTGGTACAACGCCTCTTTTATGTTGAATTTGAATGACTTTATACAGATCCTGCTCTCTCATGATTGATGCCGTCTTCAATACTCATTATTTTCTGACACTCAGCACACTTCATTTATTGATGCTCTGTCTGGCCCCAGAGCTTGGGAGTTTAAGACCTTTAATCTGCCTGGTCTCTGAGACTTTGAGGATGGCCTAGGAATTGCAATCTGATGGTTGAGGCCCACAACCAGCATCCTTCTCCCTCCCTGTCTCCCTCCAGAGAGAGAATGTACCCTTGCTGAGTCCACTCAGGTGGCCAGATGCTGGGTACTTTCAGGATCACAAAGCCCTGGGTACGAGTCCTGGCACTGCCACTGATTTGCTCTGTGGCCTTGGGCAAGTCCCTCCCACTCTGACACTCAATTTCCATCCCCATTTCTTACTCAGCCACTCGTTCACTCATTCACTTGTTCATTCATTCACTCACTCATTGTCTTGATCAATGCTTACTGAGGATCTACTGTGTGCTGGGCCTGCTCTTGGTAGTCATAGCCTTTCCCTCTTGGAATTCATGGTTCAGGTTCCATCCAGCAGATAGTAAATAGCTGGTTTCCCTACATAGAGATAAAGGCTTCACTGGGGGAACAGAAGGGTGATCTGAGACCCTCTGCTGGTGTCAGATCACAGGCCATGGAAGATGGTTTGGGGGGCCAGGAGCAAGTGCCTACGTTTGAGGCCGGGCAGGGAACCGCACTGTGGAAGCCCAGAGGCAAAGACTTCCAGGCACCTTCTGGTGTGGAAAGATGTTCAACTGGCTGGTCTGGGAGCTCGAGGGGAGAGGGCGATCAGAGGAGGAGACCAGAGACGGAGGTGCCAGCCTCAGCTCATGCAGGGCCTAGAACGCCAGACAGTGGCCCGCACGGCCAGCTCAGGGTGGGGACTGTGGGAGGGCCTTGAAGGGACATGCACTGTTTTAGGAAGCTCACTCCCTGCTGTGTGGAGAGTGGCCCGGAAGCAGAGGGACCACCAGGATTGTCCAGCTGTGAGAGGTGACACCTGGACCGGGTGGTGACAGTGCTGGTGGACAGGAAGTCAGCAGGTCTGAGAACTGTTCTGTGGGGGAAGGGTTGGGCCTGGCAATTGTTTGGATGTGGTGGAGGTATGAGGCAGAGATGGATCCAAGATCCCATAAGTCTCCACTGTTTCAGAGCCGGCTGCCCACCAGCATGCATGTAGTTTTTGAGCAGCAGCTAGCTGTTAGGAATTAGGAGAGAAGGACAGATTTGAGGGGAAACTCGGTGGCTGAGCTGAAAGCCCTCTGACATCCACGTGGAGATGTCTGGAGGACAGATGGCTATCTGTGGAGTCAGGGCTCAGGAGACAGCTGGCCAGAGGTGAAGACACAGGTGGGGTGAACCCAGGACCTCACACCTGAGCGACGGGCAAAGAGACAAAGGAGTGGCAGCCAGAGGGAGGAGCACAGCCAGGAGCAGTGGGCCAGGAGGCAAGGAAGGAAGCCTCGTGAAAAGGAAGGGGTAGCCCACAGCATGAACAGCTCCTGAGAGGTCCAGAGAAACAGGATAGGGATGTGACCACAGGAGGTGACCGCAGGAAGGCCCCTGGTGGCCGTGCATGGCAGAGCCATGCCAGCACTGCAGGTGGTGGACAGGGTCTGGTAGAAGGTGTCCTCCCAGCTCCCCCCTCTCCTGGGAGCAGTAGGAGGCCTGCGGAAAGGTCAGTGCCAGCCTGAGAAGCCTCAGAGGAAAAACCGGCCCTTCCTCTGCCTTAGAGAAGCACCCAGGCAGGCCAGGGGACCCTGCAGGGATGAAGGCCGCAAGTGCCAAGTGGACAGAGGCTGGAGAGTCCTTGGCAGCGGGTCAGCTAGGGCGCAGCCGGGACGACTCCCGAGTACATGCCTTGGAGCTGGGCCTGGAAGCAGGTGGAACTTGCATGGTCACAAAGAGCTGGAGGGGGGGGGGGGGGGGGTAGGGAGCACAGTGCCTGAAGTCAGGGAACTCATTTCCTCCTTCCACAGGCTGTGCTGTTTGCCAGGTTCAGGACAGAGGGGCACGTGGATGGATGGGAGCTGCAGTGATCAGTTAGGGTGGGGGCCTGCAGGGGGTCACAGAGGCTTCCCAGAGAAAGTGGCTCTGAGCTGAGCCTGCAGGTGGGTGACAGGGAGCTGGCTGAGGGAACAGCCTGTGCAAAGACAGGGCCAAGTGGAGCCGGCTCTGCAGGACCAAGAGCCATTCCTGTAGTTAAAGCACAGATGAGGGATGGCCGGGGGCTGAGAGAAGAGATGATCAGAGAATGGGCAAGTTCTGACCATGGAGGACTTGTGAGCGGAGCTAAGAATGCAGATGTCCCTCCAAGGCCAAGTGGGCAGTGAGAGAACGACTCCGCTGATGCTGGGGGCCAGGTTCAGACTCAGGCGCTGCTGTGCAGATTGGAAGGGGAGCCCTGGGTTAGTGAGGCAGAAGGGATGGGGACAGAGAGAAGCGGAAGGATCCCAGTGGGATTTCGGAGCCAGGATCCTCCGGCCTTGGTGACACATTTGATGTGCAGAATGAGAGAGCGACATGACACGGTTGACACTCAAATTTCTGTCCTGCCCATAAACTCCACACATGCCCAGTGAGATCTTTCACCCATCCTTTTCCACTGGCCCCAGCTCAGTGGCAGGGGCCACATGACATCTGTTCATTCTGTTATTTATTGAGGATTTTATTGAGGATAAATGTCTAGAGAGAGAGCAAGGCCAGTACAGTGGGTCAGGGGTCATTGGCGAATGGCACAGCCTAGACCTCCTCAGGTGTGACTGAACCTCCCAGAGAGGTGGTGCTGGGGGAGCACATGGTAGGCCCCTGGCAAAACCCTGGAGCCCTTGGAGCACAGGCAGGGGGGCAGCGATTCTGGCCAGGGTGGCTGCTGGGGTGGCCATGGGTTGCAGAGAGAAGAGAGGGTGTTGGAGAGGTGAGCAGGCCCAGACCATGGAGGGCTGCAAGCCAGTACTGGGCTAAGATGCCCGACATCCCCTGCAGGTGCTGGGAGCTGTGGGTGACCCTGGAGCTGGGAAGAACCACGAGGGGGGTGGGCAGGCAGGGCAGGGGACAGAGAGGAGGCTGTGCCCAGTCCTGTGTCCTCTTGAGGTTCAGGACTGGC
Source organism: Myotis daubentonii (assembly GCF_963259705.1). NCBI lineage: Eukaryota > Metazoa > Chordata > Mammalia > Chiroptera > Vespertilionidae > Myotis > Myotis daubentonii. The sequence continues at coordinate 23,560,447 of NC_081853.1, read as the reverse complement.
CAGATTATCCCTGCCCCATAGCACACCCCAGGGCCCTGAGTACACCCCTGTCCCCTCCCACAGGCATCATCGACAGCACCCACACGGAGCAGCGGCAGGTGGTGGCCGTGACAGGAGACGGCACCAATGATGGTCCTGCACTCAAGAAGGCGGACGTGGGATTCGCCATGGTAGGAGCGGCTTGCAGGGGCCGAGGGCAGCATCTGGCAGGCGCTCACGGGCAGGGGGTTAGGGGAACATGGACGATACAGCCTCAGGCTGGCGATGTGGGTCCCCCAGTTCACACTCAGCCCACCCACCGTCCACCTCATGTGCCCAGCCTGGCCCCCTGGAAGGACAGAGGGAGGCTCCCTGCACTAAGGGGTCTGGGTTGAGGGGAGGGGCAGGAAGAGGCTTCCTAAAGAGAGGCTGGCCCCAGGGTGCTAGGTCTGTCAGGAATAGGTGTGTGTGCATGCATATGCGTCTGTATGCACACATGTGTGCCATATGATCTGGCTGTGCTGGCAGTTGGGTGTATATATGTGGGGGTTGTGTAGGACTGAGGATGTGGAGGGGAGGAGAGCAGTGTTGCTAGAGCTGCTTGCCTCCTCGGTTGACCCACCCAGGCTCCTGTCCCCGTCCCCACAGGGCATTGCAGGTACAGATGTGGCCAAGGAGGCCTCGGACATCATCCTGACAGACGACAACTTCAGCAGCATCGTCAAGGCGGTGATGTGGGGCCGCAATGTCTACGACAGCATATCCAAGTTCCTGCAGTTCCAGCTGACAGTCAACGTGGTGGCTGTGATTGTGGCCTTCACGGGGGCTTGCATCACGCAGGTGGGTCCCCCGAGGGCTGGGCAGGGTGGAGCATGCCGAAGCCTGGGGGAGGGCACCCCGGGTTGTCCCACCCATCAGTGGCACCTGCTGGGGGCCAGGAGCTGCAGCACAAGCCTCAGGTGCCAGCCCAGCGGAGCAGAGGAAATGAGGCTCAGAGATGTGGCGGGGGGTTGTCCAAGGTCAGCAGGCAAGTGGGAGAGGTTAGACCTCACTTCCACGCCTGCCTGGCCCAGGCACAGCGCTGGTCATTGCTCCAGGAGGCGGGAGAGGCTATCCCCAAGGGAGGCAGAGCTGATGGCCACATAAAGGACTAGAGGGAGGGTGGGGCAGGGCTGGGCCCAGGGGGATCAGGCAGCCAGATGGGGGGCAAGGAGCCGGCAGGGCCCAGGGGGTCTTAGTTCTGACGTGGAGCGTGTCTGGTGAGGCCTGGTTGCCTGGGTTCCTGAGGCCAATTGGGGGCCATAGTGGGGAGTCAGGGACTCTGTCACGGGGAGAGACAGTTGTCTGTCAGGATCTCAGCCTGGGTCTTGAGCAGCCCCAGGTCCTGAACCCAGGGGCAGTTAACCACAGGCCCCAACCTCAGCAGCCCCTGCTTCCTCACCTGCCCCGTGCAGCAGGAAACAGTGTTGATCCCCATCTCACAGAGGCAGAAACTGAGGCTTGGGGTATGGACAGGCCAGGTTCCTGCCACTGCTCCCACAGCCTCCTGCCTCCCCCAGAGGCTGACCAGGCTGGCCCGGGAGGAAACAGGCGTATTCCAAGGCTGGCCCCGACTTGCGGCCAAGTGGGCAGACGAGTTCCTGCCCACAGGAACCCCGAGGCCTGGGGGCCGGCACTGCCCCAAAGAGCTGTGTGGCCCTGGAAACACTGCTCCCCTCTGCTTTATTCTGAGCCCTTGGGGATACACATGGCAGCACCCAATACCCAAGGCCTGAGAGGGTCTGAGGGTCGGCTGAAGGGGTTCCTTCCTACTCCAGGGCCTCTCCAGGTTTGTGGGTGAGAAGCTCCCTCTAGTGGTGGCTTGGGGACACTCCCACAACCTGGCAATTCACAAGGCTTCTTGGAGACCAGCGGATGCCAGACGGGGAAACTGAGGTTTCAGTTTGCCTAAAGGTCTTAGATTGGGTTGGGGGCAGGGCCATGGAGACCTTGATGTGGAGACCGGGGACCCTATCCCCAAGGGGCACGTGATCATAGAAGGCTGATGGCAGGAAGAAGCTGAGGGTGTGGGGAGTAGGATGTGACTGAGCTGGGGCAGAGGTGGGAGAAATGGGCAGGAGGCGGAGCTCTGATAAATACGTAGGAGGTAGTGAGAATATGGGGTGCAGACAGGGGGCCTCAGGAGGAACATGGAGAGGACAGAGGGACCAGGAACAGCTCAGTTCAAGCTATGAGGCTCTCAGGGCCTGTGTCTTCCTGGAGGAGGTGTTTCTCCGGTGGATGAGGCTGAAGCCACAGGCAGAGGGCTGGGCTGGAAAGTGGGCAGTGTGGGGGAGGATGGGGCCCCTGCAGCCAGGGGACAGGTGTAGGAAGAGAGCAGGGCTCGGCAAGGGCCCCGGGAGCACAGATTTCAGAGGCAGGGGAAGAGGAGAAGCTCCTGAGGGAGATGGAGAAGGAAAAGGAACATTCAGAGAGGAGGAGGAGCTCGAGGTGAGTGGGGTCAGGGGTGCAAGGAGGAGGCTGTGGCCAGACACCAATGAGGCCAGTGAGATTGGCTGGAATATGTGTTCCTCAATTGTGACAAGTGGGTGGTGACCTTGGGGAAAGGCTTTTGAGGGGCACGGGGAGGCCAGAGGACAAGGCACACAGAGTGCGAGGAAAGAGGGAGACGGATGGATTCAGCAACTTTGGGCAGTGCCGACTGCATGGCATGACTGCACAGGACGGTATGAATAGGTGATCCCATCTCAGGCAAAGGTGTGGGACGATCCACGCCAGACTGGACGGTGGGAACCTATAGGTGGTTCAGTCACTGATGAGTTTTAGCTTCTGCGCTATTCCTTACTTGCCCAAATTTTCTACCATAAAAATGTTATATTTGGAACAATAACTGCTGACATCAAAGTGGGGTAAAGGATAAAGAGAAATTGAGTGGTGGTGAGAAGAGGACAGGGTTGGGGCACTGCTGGTAAGGTAGGAGAGACATGAGCCATTAATGGTTGATGGCTGCGGTTCTCAACCTGTGGGTCGCGACCCCTTTGGTGGTCGAACGACCCTTTCACAGGGGTCGCCTAAGACCATCCTGCATATCAGATATTTACATTACGATTCATAACAGTAGCAACATTACAGTTATGAAGTAGCAACAAAAATAATTTTATGGTTGGGTCACAACATGAGGAACTGTATTTGAAGGGCTAGAGGTTGAGAACCACTGGTTGAGGGGAAAGAGGCAGCGGGGAGGGGCCAGAGGGAGACAGAGGAGATGGAGTCTGTGCTGGAGATGGTGGGGGACATTGTGGCCTTGCCTGGAGGTGAGACTCATGGGAGGGGGGAAGGGAGGTGGCAGGCAAGGATGTGGCTGTATTTACCAGAGAGCCAGTGGCCACTGGCCCTGGGAGTCCATTTTGTCCTTGGGGGAGAAGACAGCCAAAGTGGGCAGGTCTGGGCTGTCCTCCAGGGAAAGCCTCAGCGAACCTGCTCAGGGGGCAGGCCAGTGAGGGCAGACCCAATGAACAGAGCGGCCTCAAGGCTCCAGCAGGAAGCTGCTGAGCCCCCAGTGATGAGCCCCACACCAGGCACGTGGTGGCAGCAGGTGGGGCTGGTCTCCCCACGACAGCCCTCTCCACGGTTGCTGTCCCCAGGACTCCCCTCTGAAGGCTGTGCAGATGCTCTGGGTGAACCTCATCATGGACACGTTCGCCTCACTGGCGCTGGCCACCGAGCCGCCCACCGAGACCCTGCTTCTGAGGAAGCCGTACGGCCGCAACAAGCCCCTCATCTCGCGGACCATGATGAAGAACATCCTGGGCCACGCCGTCTACCAGCTCACCCTCATCTTCACACTGCTCTTTGTGGGTGAGTCCCCCACCCCACCCCCCGGAGACTGACCCAGCATTCTGATCGACACCCGCCTTCCTGTTTGCCAGTGGGGGATGGAGGCCCAGGGAGATGAAGTTAGCTGCTCAGCGTCACAGAGAAAGACTTGGGCAGAGCCAGGCCCTGTCCTGCATCTGGCCAACCCCCAAACCAAGGCTTTTTCCACGGATGCCATCTCTGAGCAGAGTACACCCTACATGAGGTGGTGCCCAAGTGTTGATGAATGCCCCTCACGCCAGCCCCAGAGGAGCCTGAGGCTTTTGGGGGAAATGACTGGCCCTTCTCTGATGCATTCCCACAGGTGATCCTTGCCCCGTGGAAGGCTCCTCAGTGAGGCTTCCTACACACCTGCCTTCCCACCAGTTGTTTCCACAACACTCTCACCTAGGGTGCCAACCACTCCATGAGGCAGGCACCTCTGCCATCTCTCCCCATGACAATGCTAACAGCAAGCACAGAGTGGTGAGGCGACTTGCCCAAGGGCATGCAGTCTGAGGAGGAGCCTGGGCAAAGAACCAGGTCTGGATGGGCTAAGACTGGCCCGGCTTCCATGGGTGCTTCAGAGATGATCCATGCAGAGCCCACCCCCTGGGTGATAGATGAGGAAATAAACACCCGGAGAGGGAAGAGGCTTGCCCGTGGTCACACAGCCAGTCGGGCCCAGCTGGAGTCCTCGCCTGGGCAGGCTCCCCCCATGTGAGCCTCCTTGAGCTGGACTTTCAACACCAAGGAGCACTTGCTTTCAGAGTAGAGAGTACAGATGCAGTGGGGCACGGTCCTGTTCCTCAGAGGGCAGGCCTCCTCCAGAAAGCTCAAAGGTGGAGTGCTGGCAGGACCATTGTAAAGATCACCCGAGAAGCCGTGGAGGACGCCACAGGAAGGCAGAAGTGGGAGAGACGCCCAGAAAAAGCTGCAGGCGAGGAAGGGAGGAGCGCCGCCGCTGCCTTACGGGCTGGCTTCCCCATCTGAGCACCTACCCTCGGTGGTCTTGGGTTCATGGGCACACCTCTCACACAGGAAGCCCCGCAAGCCCTCCTGGCACCACCTTGCATAGGCATGCCATCAGCGGGTGCCCACACAATACCCAGGGGGCAGTCCACACTGCCCTCCACCGTGTGACAGCTCAGCTGTAAGAGAAGCAGCAACACGGGTGGGTCCGAGCCAGTCTGGCCGGGGAGCCCAGCCTCCACACAGGAATTATCAACACTAATAAAAGAGAAAAATGGTAATTGGCGTACGACGATACCCTTTTCATTGGCTAATCAGGGCTATATGCAAATTAACTGCCAACTATGATTGGCAGTTAACTGCCAACTAAGATTGGCAGTTAACTGCCAACAAGATGGCGGTTAATTTGCATATGTAGGCACAATGCAGGGAGGCGAAAGGGAAAGCAGGAAGAAGCCCCCTGCCACTGACAGTGATCGGAAACCCAGGGGGGAGCTAAGAGCTGGGGGGCAGGGCAAAGGCGGCCCTGGGGCCGCCTTTGCCCTGCCCCCCAGCCATGATCAGAGAATCAGGCGCCTTTGCTGCCCTGGCCAGTGATAGCAGGAAGTAGGGGTGGAGCCAGCGATGGGAGCTGGACACGGTCGAAGCTGGCAGTCCCGGGAGCTAGGGGTCCCTTGCCTGGGCCTAAAGCGGAGCCCACGATCGCGGGGCCGCTGCAGCTGCGGGTCCCCGCTGCCCGAGCCAGACGCCTCAGCCAGAGGTGTTAGGCCTGGGCAGGGGCAGAGCCTGCAATCGCGGGGAGCTGGGGGTCCCCTGCCCAGGCCTGACACCTCTGCCAGAGGCCTCAGGCCTGGTCAAGGGGCCGATCCGGTGATTGGTGATCGGAGGGTGATGAGGGTCAACTCCTCTGGCCGAGGCATCAGGCCTGGGCGGGGGGCTGAGCCGGGGATTGGGGGGATTTGATGGTCCCCTTGCCTAGGCCTGAAGCCTGGGTCAGAGGTGTCAGGCTTGGGCGGGGGGTGGAGCAAGCAATCAGAGGGAGATGGGGGTCCCCTGCCCAGGCATGATTCCTGGGCCAGAGGCCTCAGGCCTGGGCGGGGGCCAGAGCCAGTGATCGGGGGGAGATGGGGGTCCCCTGTCCAAGCCTGACACCTCTGGCGGAGGCGTCAGGCCTGGGCAAGGGGCCGATCAGGAGATCGGAGGGTGATGGGGGTCTATGCCTCTGGCTGAGGCATCAGGCCTGGGCAAGGGGCAGAGCCAGCAATTGGAGGGTGATGGAGGTCAATGCCTGAGGGCTCCCAGCATGTGAGAGGGGGCAGGCTGGGCTGAGGGACACTCCCCCCACACACACCCAGTGCACGAATTTCGTGCACCAGGCCCCTAGTATTTCTTATAATAGCCCTCAGAGCTTCCAGAGGTCTCAGCAAGGGACATGCCCAGTTACAAAAAGCAGCACTTTTGGGGGAGCCCAAAGCCATGGCCTCCCACCAGGTATCCCTAGTTCACCTCCAGTCCTCCCATCCAGATGAGTCTGTCATTCTTTATAAGCAATGTCACCTGAGAACACAGCCTCACAGCCAGCATTCCACCTTTACCAGATTTCCATGGAAAAGTGGAAGGAAGTTCACCCAAGGTCTTGTTCCCCTAGAGCAGTGGTTCTCAACCTTGGCTGCACATTAGAATCACCTGGGAATCTTTTTAAAATCCTGATTTCTGGGCCTCATCCTCCGGAAATTCTGTTTCTTTGTTATGGGTGGGGCCACAACATTAGTAACAAAGGAACAGGATTTCCGGAGGATGAGGCCCAGAAATCAGGATTTTAAAAAGATCCCCAGGTGATTCTCATGTGCAGCCAAGGTTGAGAACCACTGCCCTAGAGGATAAAGTTTTGTTACCCCTTCTACCCCTTCACTCACACTCATGGCCACCCAACGGCACAGGCCTACCTACCCCGTGTCCGGGGCATGCCTCCATGTCTGGGCTGCCCACCCTGCTGCTGGGCCCAGGGTCTTCTCCCACCCCGGCCCCTGCCAGCTCCCGCACTCTCGGCTTGGCAGGTGAGAAGATGTTCGAGATCGACAGCGGGAGGAACGCCCCCCTGCACTCGCCGCCCTCGGAGCACTACACCATCATCTTCAACACCTTCGTCATGATGCAGCTCTTCAACGAGATCAATGCCCGCAAGATCCACGGCGAGCGCAACGTCTTTGACGGCATCTTCCGGAACCCCATCTTCTGCACCATCGTGCTGGGCACCTTTGCCATTCAGGTAGCCAGGCCACCATTTAACCGGGGCCAGCGGGCAGTGGGCAGCTGGAGCCCCCTGCAGTGTCCTGAGAGCCCAGGCCTCCGACCTGGCCCCTGAGGCCCATCTCTCTGTCTGTCTCTGTCTCTGCTCCCTTTGACCTCCAGATAGTGATCGTGCAGTTTGGGGGGAAGCCGTTCAGCTGCTCCCCGCTGCAGCTGGACCAGTGGATGTGGTGCATATTCATCGGGTTAGGAGAGCTCGTCTGGGGCCAGGTGAGTTCTGAGCGGGTTACAGGAAGTGCCTCTTATTGGGAGAAGGGAAAGAGCATTGGCCAGGAAATCCGGGAGCCCCAGGAATGGGTCCCAGTTCTGCCAGGGACTTGCTGTGTGGTCCTGGGACAAGGCCCTCCCTGCCACTGGGCATCTGAGCATGGAAGTTGGCCCAGGTCCCAAATGCTGGTCATTTGCGTATCATCGCTGTGATTTTTGCCATATATCTCTGGTCATGTTATTTACTTAATAGTTTCTTTTAATTGTATCGGGCTTTTTTTCATTGAAATTTATTTCAAAAGACAACTTTATATATTACTAATATGGGTGGGAAATCAATATCACTTGTCATAAATAGAAGCTAACAAAAAAATAATGTAATGAGAACAATGGTATTAAACTCTAACTGGATGCCATGGCCCACGGAGGCTCAGAGCCTACAGGCGGCTAGCTGTTAAAAAGGGAGATTAGTTAAATGGTGTTACTGAGGGTGCTGATGGGAGATTAGTAGTTGGAGCCACACCAAAGAGAGGCTCCTTCAGATGCTCGGAGAGAACATAAGGGCAACTCTGCCACATCGCAGACCTACTCAGTGCTGTGCCTGTGGCATCTGAGATCCTCCTGGCTTTGGGCACCCCTGGGCTGGATGCTCTGTGGGGGCCTTTCATCTATGACCCCAGAACATCCTCCCACCAGTTCCCTTTCCTACTGTTGCCCATGTTCTTGGGACACACGCGCATGCACACACACACACATCACAGTGCTCACAATTTGCAGCTCAAGGCTCCTGACCAGGACGCGCCCGAGCTGGGCCAAAAGGGTTTTATCCCTGAGGTGCTGTCACCAAGGCGGAAGGGAGGGGGGGCGGCCAATGGGCCTGAGACAGTGTTCTTGCCTCCAAGCTGTTCCCAGGCTGGAGTGGGACATGCCTGTGGCAGAGATTAACTAGAAGATAAAGAAGAAAGTTTAGTTTTATTCAGAAGAAGCTTTTTTAAACTTCGGGGCTTCTTTGGAGAGTTGACAAACTAGATTTGACTCAGCAACCCCATTCCCTGGGCACCCTCAGGGCCAGGCATCTTTACTCCACTGGGGCCCACCCCTTAGAGAGCTCAGGGTGTCTGGGTGAGCAGACTCCTAATGCCTAAGGATGGTGCCAGCAGGCAATGCCCACCTTAAACTCCCAGGGAACCCCTGAGGCTGTGTCCAGGTCAGCCTGTCTATCCCTCCAGGGGCTACAAGGAGCCTCTGACCTCTGCCACCTCAGGTCCCCCCATAGGGCCTGCCTCTCAAGCCTCGTGGACAAATCATCTGGAGAAAGAGGAAGAACGAAGGTTTACCCCTTCTCACGTTGCCTCCCCTCGTTAGGAAGGCAACCATTCCCAGAATCCCCAAATTGGCTCTCCCAGGGTATGCAGGCCCTGAGCCCCTCTTGCTCAGGTTGGGTACCCAGGACCCAGTGGCCTCAGGAGGAGGGAGCCCAGGAGCCGGAGGGCCCACCAGGCTTGCGCATGGCATCTTAGACACACCATCTCGCTTAACCCTCCAGCCCTGAGAATTGCCTTCGGCTTTACAGGTGGGAAAACCAGAGCTCAGAGAGGTTACAGGACTTGTCCAAGGTCACATGACCAGTAAGGTCTGGTGTATTCAAAGTCACATCTGCCCAACTCCTAGAAGCCAGGATTTTCCACTATGCCCCCCTGACTCTGGATGAGTGAATGAATTGAAAAGCAAATTAATAGGAGATTTAAAGATTGAATTGAGATGAGTTAATTAGTTGAACCTGTAACGGTAATTGGGTCAGAGAAGCGGGAGATTGGGAGAGCAAGAAGGGGGTGGCAGGGAGGGAAGGAGGCTGAGTGAGGGACAGCCCCCATTGCCCTGACCTTGGCACATCCCCTGCAGGTCATCGCCACCATCCCCACCAGCAGGCTCAAGTTCCTCAAGGAGGCAGGCAGGCTCACACAGAAGGAGGAGATCCCGGAGGAGGAGCTCAACGAAGACGTGGAGGAGATAGACCACGCCGAGCGAGAGCTGAGGCGAGGCCAGATCCTATGGTTCCGAGGCCTGAATCGGATCCAAACCCAGGTACAGGAGGCTCCCCGGGCTGGGCCCACGCCTGGCCGGGCAGGCAGGTGATGGAGTGAACATGCTCCATCCACCTCCTGGGGCCCCAGAGGTCAGGGTCCTGCTCTCACCACCTCACCAGCTTTTTGTACACCCGCATTCCTCGCACGCACTCTCGAGGGACTGCTGAAGAAACAGTGGCCTCCTCAGGAACGTTCCACATCACCTTCTCGGCCAGCAAGGGATCGGACTGGGGTGTCGGGGGTTACCCCTGAGCAAGGAAGGGGTTGACCCAAGAGCTGAGGGGACTGAGGGACTCTAGTCAGGGCTGCTGGGGGGACTGGGATCAGAGCTGCAGGGCAGCTACCAGGAGGGACAGCCCAAGGCTGGAGCCTGGTCCCCTGGAGGCCAAGATGGCAGCTTCAGGCCAGGGTTGGCCCCAAATTGCCCCCGGGGCCAGGGGCCGGTGAGCTCCAGGGCTTATGCACATTCGCACATCCTCGTACTCCATAGTGGGTTTCCGAGTTCTCAGGCAGCTCTGGGGGGCAAATCTTGGTTTTCCCTCACAGACACACATGCACGCCAAAGACACCTGCAGAGCACATGTGTTTCTTCCCCAGCACAGAGACTGCACGGCTGCCACATGCCAGGTGCTACAGTGTGCAGCCCTCCCCCGACACACCGCAGCCTCTCACAGGAGCCAGCCCCTCTGCCTGGGTTGGGGTTATAGTTCACATCATGCTTTCACAGCCTATGTAACTAAGAGAGGGTCGGTCTCTTACCCAGACCACCTGGGAGAGCTGCTGCATCTGGCAAGTTCATGGCCCCCACCCCATCCCACTCTGGGAAGTGTTGCAGAGCCCCCACCTGCATCCTGCCTGGTGGCCTAGCACTTCATTTAATAAACATAACATCCATAGTGCACTGTCCCAAGCATCATCTCACTGGCCTTCACAGCCCCCTGAGAGGTAGGTAGGCCTCCTCCAGTTTTAGAGGGGACTGCGGTTCAGGAGGCAGCACTTTCTGAGAGCTGGGGTGGGGCACAGAGGCACGTTTCAGACCCAGAGCCACCCGATGGATGCAGCCTGGGCTCCTCCCAGCAAGAACCCAGCACCAGGCCTGCCGGGGCCGCTCTCAGCGCACATGGCCCTGGTGCTGTTACCAACCCGCCCAGGGCCTCTCAGAGGTCTCCAGGCTGCAGGACACCGGACTGTAGTTCCTTGAATGGACACAGTGCCTGTCCAGCTGGGCTCTTCAGGAACGCTAACACGGGCCAAGGACTTTGCCACCCAGAGAATACCCTGCCAGGTGGGTGGCATTGCCCCTTCAGAAGGATAAGAAACTACACTCAGAGAGGTGACTTGCCCAAAGTCACCTAGCTCGTAAATGGCATAGCTGAAATTTGGGCCAAAGTCTGTCCACCCAGAGCCCCCACCATACCACTCAGGCTCCACCCCTGGCCCCAAGTGGCACTAAGCACCCCTCTTGCTTCCAAACACCATGTTTAATCACCCCCAGCCCAGCCCACTGGCCCCTGAGCCCCTGGAGCAGAGCAAAGGCCGGGCCCTGGGGTCCTCCCTAGGACCCTGGGCCAGCAGATGGGCCAGAACCGAGCAGACATCTTTCAGAGCCTTGGAGTGTGTCTGGTACTTTTTGTTTTGATTTCAGTGGCGTCGTCATTGTTGCCGTGGCTGCGGCTGTTCTCGTGGCATTGCGCCTGTCAGTCGTGTAGCTGTTGTGTTCGTTCTTCTCGCAACTTGTCTCGTTCTCTCCTCCGTTGCAGATTGAAGTAGTCAATACATTCAAGAGCGGGGCCTCCTTCCAGGGGGCCCTGCGGAGACAGTCCTCCGTCACCAGCCAGAGCCAGGACGTAGCCAATCTCTCTAGCCCTAGTCACGTGTCGTTGTCCAATGCTCTTTCCTCTCCGACCAGCCTTCCTCCTGCTGCAGCTGGGCGTGAGTGTGAATCCTTACCGCCTCGGGCACCACCGACGCTAGCGCCGGGCGGGCAGGCGGGCAGGGGCCGGGGCACCAAGGACATGGGGGGCAGCTAGTCATGGTTAGGCCCAGGGGCTGAGGGCCACAGTTGGTCAGTGATGGGGGGCAGTCTCTTGGTGGGCCAGAGTCAGCTGGGGTCAGAGTCAGGGGTTACAACCAGTCAGTCAAGGTGTCGTGAGGGTCACAAGTGGTCAAAAAGTCTGGATCAGTCAAAAGATCATCATTGGCCAGGAAGGTTTCGGTAATTAAATGTCCCACTGCACCACAAGGTCGCAGCCGCCAAGGGGGAGCAGTCAGCCAGGGGACACAAGGTGTCCCCATTAGTTGAAGGTCATATCAGTGACAAAAAGCCTGGCTCACAAGGGCAAGGGTGAGAGTTGGCCAGGAAATACAGTCTCCAGTCAGTCAGGCAAAGGGTTACCGTGGGCCAAGGCCCTCAGGGGTCACAGTCAGTCACAGTGGGGTCCAGCCAAGGGAGCGGTCACTGTAGGTCAGAGGTCATAGTCCGTCTGGGGTCCCAGGAGATCCCAGCCCAGTGGTTTGGAACCCTCTGCCCTCTCTCCTTGCACACCTAAAAGCATCAGCTGCCTTATACCACTTTCCCTGCATGCTCAAGATCTGATGCCTTCCTAGAAGGGACAAGGCCCCTCACCATTCAGCTTGACCTCAAGTAGAAAACAGTGGGCCAAGCTTCAGGTCTCGCGTGGTGCTGGAGGCCCTGAGGGATCTGGTCTAGCCCTCGGCTTCCTGCCTTCCTTACCTGAGAGACAGCCTGTGGCTCTGACCCCCTCCATCACCTCCCTCCTGCTGAGCTCGTCACCTCACGCCATCACTTTTTACCTGGCTCTCCCTTCTCTGGCCTTGTCTAGATCTTTCTGAACCCCTATGTCCTCAGGTCCTAGAGCAAATAAGAAGTCTCAGTTTACCACCTTCCTCCCTTTCCTTGTCTCCAAACTGCAAGGGAGCCCTGTTCTGGTCTTCTCAGATGGCCAGGATGGTTCCCTTAGCCAGCCCTTGGGCTTCTTCGAGGAGGCATAGACTCCAGACCACATCTTTTAATACTTTATGAGGTGCCTCTACCCCCATCCAAACACAGAGCACCCATAACACACATCCCCAGCCACTGCACGGGAGAGCACCTATGTGCTCGGTGGGAACCACGCCATCTGAGCCCTCTGGCAGGGGGCATGAGCCACAGAGAGCCTCTTGAAGGCATATGCTGATGTCCCATGACCTTTCAGTGGATGCAGTCCTGCCAGGTATGCATGATGACAGGAAGGATGCAGAAACGGTGAGAAAGCCCCTCCTTGTTCATTCATTCACTAGCACAGACCACAGTAATGAGGAGGCCAGACTAGCCAAGGTGAAGTGCAGACCTATTTGAGCAGATGGTGTCCAGAGTCACATTCCCAGGAGGTATCACTAGGAAATCACTGCCAGGCTTTCTCAGGGCAGGAAACCAGAGCCAGCGGTGAGGTCCCATCCTCTCCCCTTCACATTAGAGAGCCCTCCCCTTGGTGAGAGGCCCTCACCCAGCTGACCTACTTCTGCACCAGCTTAGCTCTGACCTTGCTCCGTGACCGGAAGTGTTCTGGCCTAGAGAGCCACTTGAGGAAGACTCCATTCCTTTGGCTTTTGCCACCCTCCCCCTGACACCTGCATCCCTCTAGCTGGGTCTGACCGCCAGAAGCCTAGCTTCTGAGTGCACACGTAGTTCTTTGTCCCATCTTGGTCCAGCCTCCTTCTTGACGTGTGGCACTTTGCACTGGCCACAAGAGAGCCTCTCTGGCATTCCTGCCTCTCAGTCTTTGAAAGTCTTCCCTTGGTCTGTCCCCCTCCTCCTAGCTTTCACAGTCTAAAAGGAAGAGCTCAGTCATCTCAAACCTTAGCAATTGGATTCTCATCTTTTCTGTCATTTATAAAGCCATTCAATAAGGCTGGTCTTGGGACAGTCAGTTCTTAGCAATTCTCCTTCAGAGACATGCCCTTTTCTGCCCACCCTGCACTTACTTCCTATCTCTAAGCCAATTTTCTTCCAGGCCAGATTGATCCCTTTTATCCCAGGGTGACCCCAGCTTTGGAAAAGTCTTTGAAAAGGAGCCTGTGCCATAGCCGGTTTGGCTCAGTGATTAGAGCTTCGGCCTGCAGACCAAAGGGTCCCAGGTTCAATTCTGATCAAGGGCACGTACCTTAATTGCAGGCTCTTCCCCACCCAGACCCTGGTCCGGGCTCCTGCAGGAGGCAACCAATCGACGTGTTTCTCTCACATCGATGTTTCTCTCTGTCTTTCCCTCTCTCTCCCACTCTCTCTCTAAAAAAAGGAGACTTTAAGCCTTGACCCTTCATTCTCTCAGAGACCTCAAAGGGGCTCCGTCCCCAGCCACCACCTTGCCTCTGCCCCAGGAATCATGCCTCCTTAAGAATCTTGTATTCCTACCCTCTATTGTAGAATCCAGCCTGTAATTCTGGGTCCATTCTTGGACCCTTTCTTGGACATATGGTCTCAAAAGGAGCCTGTCTGTCCCCCTGCCCAAGGGTACTGGTTCCAAAGGGATCGCAACCTCTGTGGCTTCAGTGCACACACTTTGGTCAACACAGTCACAATGCAAACTCTAAATAATTATCCCCTAGTTCCTCTTTTTGCTGAAATAGTTTCTATAACAATGTCACATCCTTTGGTCTCCAAGGTCTCTGAGGGCCCCATAGACACCAGGCAAGGTCCCTTCAGAAGCCGAAGGCTTTCTTCCCATGGGGAGGGGTGCAGCAGGTGGCCAGGAGTAGGATTGGGTGAGATGAATCAGTGGCTGCTTCTCGCCTCCTCTCAGCAGGGTCTTCTTCCTGGGGGTTCTCCAGCAGAGGAGGGTGGCCATGTGTATGCTGCATGGAAAACGCTGGGTCTGTGTGCTCTGACAGGAGCCAAACCACTGTGCCCTGGGTTATCAGGAGCTGGCCACACAGGCCAGGGGCAGGGCACTCTAGACTTGGACTGGCTTCTGACTCACGACATTGGGGTGAGGAACCTCCTCCCCCCACAACACACATCCCTCCCCCAGCACCACTGTGAGATGGAGGGCCCCAGGCAGACAAATGCATGGGGTGCCAGGACAGTCCCATCCGACTGGCATCTGGAATGTTCAGGAAGGAACTCTGGCCTACTCGCTTGCTTTCTTCTCCTGACTTACTCACAAGCGAGTTTGCTTTTACCCCCAGAAACTTAATAACACACCCTCCTGACTTATCCTTGAGCCTCACTCAACACCTTCCCAAGCAGTTGCCTACATCCTTCACTTCACATATGCCTCCAACTGACATAGGAGGAGGGAGGGTCTGCCAATACATCCATTTACCTGAAAAAGACACTGAGGCTCAGAGAAGTGGACCGACTTGCCCAAGATCACATAGCAAGTGAGTGGCAAGAGGTCTGAGTGCAAAGTCCCTCCTTTTTCCTACCACCCCACAGCACTTCCCAGACAAGCCCACAGACCTGAGCCCACAGAGGTTGGATTTCCTTTCTGGAACCGGTACCCGCACCCATAGCCTCATTCAGCAAAAAGAGCGAATCCTCGGGGTCCAGAGTCCAGGGGAGTTGTTTCTCTGCTTGACTCTCCCCAGCCTGGCAGGGACGGGAGAAGAGTGCCTTCCCACTGGTGATCAGGGACAAACCAGCATCCAGCTCTTCCATCCAAGGCCAAGTTGCATGACCCCACTGCCTCATTCCCCTCAAATCCCTAACCCATCTCGAGCCACCTTTGTACGCAGCACGTTTGTAGCAGGCTCCGTGTTCATCAGTGAAAGTCCTGCTTCTTCAAACCAGCCAGGCCACGAACCTCAGACGCCTACCCCAACCAGCCACTCACTCTGGACACTGCCCCTGCTAGACAGGGCCTCTCCTGCTCCCACTTCCCGCGCCCCCCCCCCCCCCCAGACTCCGGGTTCTGAGGACTGCGAGGGCAAGGAATGTGCATCTCTTAGGGGGAGGGATGTAGGAAAGGAAAGGAAGCTGGACCTCTCGTTAGCATGTTGGTAACTAGTTTAGTGCAGTCTTGGGTTGATGAGAAAAATGGCTTGCTTCTGGGACGGGGGGACCCTAGACCTCTCTGCTTTCTGAATATTCCATGTGTTTGTTTCCCTAGAGGGCTAGAGAACCCTGGACACAGAGTTCAGCAAGAGAGAGTGAAATTAAAAGAGGTTGTGAGTCTTTAACCTTGAGCCTGAAATGAATGTGAATCAATCCCAGACTCTTGGCTTCCTTGAAGCCGGGTAAACATTCGAGTATGTCGAACCATCCCAGACCAGGGCCTCTGCATTTCCTCAGAGCCCTCCTGCTCCCTTTGTGCTGATGAAACCAAAATGCCTGAAACCTCTCCCCTCCCCCACGCCCCATGCAGCTCATATCACAAAACCCCATCTTCAGGGTAGGCAGGAAGGGGAGATGGAAGAGCTTTTTTTTCTTCCCATATTTTTTTTCCATTTCAGCCGCGGAGAGAACCGAAGTGGAGACTTGAGATGGCCGTGGCGGGGTGTCCCAAAAAGTCTTGTCCCCACAGTCTTGTCCAGAGCAGTTCATTCTTTTTGTTGTCTCCATGCCAGGGGGAGGGCGAGGGGCCTGCATCTCATTGTGTGTCGTCCCCTCTGCGTTGTCAGTCACATGACAGGGTCCTGCAACCATCCCTCCTCCTCCACCAGGCACTCCGGCTGGAATCTTATTACAGTTCAGAGCCTCAGAACATTCTGGGCACTAGGCTGGGCAGCTACTATGATAATTAGTATTCCCATTTTACAGATCAGAAAACTGAGGCCTGCCACACCTTTTTTGTTGTTTGCACTTAATCAAGGGTGTAATGGCCCACTACTTATCAGGACATCAGAATATTAATAATCTCTACAGAGCCACAAATATGGAGTCCAGGGAGAAATAAATCTAAGGGCAGCCAAACAGCCATCACAGAGCGCCAGCACTAATGTACCACGTCTGGCTGGCTCTCACTCGGCACCTGAGGCCTCCTATTTAAAGCAGTGGACAGGGTTCCCTGGAGTCCCCAGCCAACAGCACATAGAATATATCCAGATTGAAAGAGATGCTTTTTTTGAGAAGACAAGGAAAAATCAGAACTAATGAGTAATGACTGACATCAAAGAACTTTTTAAAAATATATACTTTTATTGATTTCAGAGAGGAAAGGAGAGGGAGAGAGAGATCGAAACATCAATAATGAGAGCAAATCATTGATGGGCTGCCTCCTGCACGCCCCACACTGGGAATCGAGCCCACAACCTGGACATGTGCCCTGACCGGGAATTGAACCATGACCTCCTGGTTCATAGGTTGACACTCAACCACTAAGCCACGCCGGCCAGGCAAAGAAGAACTTTTTTTTTCTTTTCCTATTTGTTTCTTTCTTCTTCTTTCATTTCTAGAACAAAAAAAAAAACCCTGTAGGATCTTACACAAGATCAAAAGATTCTTGGCAAAGTCCACTTCTTCTCTGTGTACGCTAAATAAAACGGCAGAGGAGCATATGATGTGCTTTAGAAAGACTCCCCTATGAAATAGCAAAATAAACCCTGAGCTGTGACACTTGAAACCATCAGCCACAGTCATCAAGAGAACTCATTTCCATGGAGAGGCTTTCCCCCACCTTGCCCCACCACCGAGCTGGCCCTGGGTCTCGTCCTCTGCCCCCCACAGGCCTATGGTGTGGGAGCAGCCGCTGCTCTGCAGGGAAGGCTATGCAGGGTGCCCTCAGGACCACAGCCACTTCGGCTGAGGCTCTGCTCCTTGGAGGCACTGCTGCTGCCCCCACTGCACTCCCCTTGCTGCTGCTCTACTGTGAGGCGGGCTGGGAAAAGAGAGGGAAGAACTTTGTCCCAAGTCCCCTCGGTCCCTTGAGCTAACAGTCATGGCTCCCCCTCCTAGGTGTCCAGAGGAGGGACCCCTCTTCTAAGTGAGGGTCCTGTTCTCTGCACCCCGCAAGGACAGAGGATGGCCAGGGAGGGAGTATGGCTCACCCACTGTCAAGCACCAGAGGTGGCAGAGCTAGGACTCAGACTCCAGGTCCAGTGCTCTTCCCACTAGCCCGGTGGATGCAAGGCCCCACCTCCTTCCATTCTTCAGAGAACCACAGGTTCCAACTGAGACACAGAAAACGAAAGAACTTGCTGTTTTGAGTTCAGTTCCACACTCCCTTAGAGCCCCACCCAGGGCGGGGATTGACCCTCTGATTCTGGCCTCGTTTTTTGGTTTTGTGTTTTCAAGGCACAAATAAAAAAATCAAATACCCCAGGAAATAAGCCAACTACAATGGCTGGCCAGGGCTTTGAGTCAATACTCGAGTGTTTACCTCCCAAATGCATGAAGGAAAGAAACGTTGGGTACAAACGACCTCCGTTCACATTGTCCAGGCTTCCAAGTGTAGCGTGTGTCTGTCTGCGTGTGCCGTGTGGTTCCTGACCTCCACCGTGGCATGCTCCCCTCCCGAATGTCGCCCGTCCGCCGGCTCCTTCGTGCTTTCTGGCTGCCTCTGCTCTGCACCCCAGAAAGCCCTGGGTTGGCTTTGGTTTGCTTTGCTGCCTTCGTTTTGACGTTCCTGTTCTCTGTTTGGCCCTCGTGTGACTTCTCTCATCCGGGTTTATCCATCTGTCTCTCCTTTCTGTTCCTTTTCTGTTTGTGACATGTTATCTGTTCCATGTGGTATGGTTTCTTAACTGCGTGTGGGGTTTTTTTTAAGATTACTTTTTTAAAAAATAGCTTTTCCTCCTTCCTATTCTGTTCCCACCTGGCCCCATCATCACCCTTCTGCATGGTCGAACCTGCTTTAAAGTTAACAAGGCTCAGTCTCTCCCTAGGTCTGGGTGCCCGCCAGAGTGGACCATGCTTCCTCTGACCAGTTTCCCATCATCCCTTTGATGGGGCTTGATTTCTCCTATCCTAATATTGTCGTTTTGACCAAAACCAAAGCAATGCTAAAAACCTCATGGATGCATATAACCTGAGCCCCTCTTCCAATCTTCCCTCTCCTGTCCATGCTCATAACACTCCGAGACTATGGATTCCACCCACTTTCTGTGCCCTAATCCCTCTCCCACCTGCCCCTCCTCCAAGCCCCCCAGAGCACACACACACACACACACACACCAGGGCACTGCTTCTCACCCCTACACTTCCCTTGCAGATCCGCGTCGTGAAGGCGTTCCGTAGCTCTCTCTATGAAGGTCTAGAAAAGCCTGAGTCTCGAACCTCCATCCATAATTTCATGGCTCATCCTGAATTCCGGATCGAAGATTCACAGCCCCACATCCCCCTCATCGATGACACCGACCTGGAAGAAGATGCCGCGCTCAAGCAGAACTCGAGCCCGCCGTCATCGCTCAACAAGAACAACAGCGCCATCGACAGCGGGATCAACCTGACGACCGACACAAGCAAATCAGCTACCTCTTCAAGTCCAGGGAGCCCCATCCACAGCCTGGAGACGTCGCTTTAGCTGAGGACCCCACCGCCACCCACCTCCCGGGCACCCACCCATCCAGACACCCAACTCACTCAAGCAGCAACGAGCAACAACAGGAAACCAAATACTGGAGAGAAAAACCAACGTTTCCACCCAACAGACCCTTTTTCTGGCTGTGATGCTGTTTGAACTCTTTCTCACTTTGAGGCAAGGGGCAGGGTCTCCTCCTGGGCTTAAGGGAGTGAGCGATTTTCCCAGAACAAGCCCTTCCTGGCTCCTGCCCACACATGGACCAGCCATGCGCCCGCCCAGCCGCCATGTCCCCTGCATGAATGTACTGTACACTTCCAGTCCTCCGCTTGTTTGGTTTTGGGGGGCTGGGGAGGGTTTTTGTTTGTTTTCTTAGGCGGGAACTGCAAACAGACTATTTTCTGAGACTATTTATCCAATCCACTGGTCTGTGAATTTTTGAAATGCTTGCAAAGCATGGTCTCAGTTGTATAGGTTAATTTAACAACTTTTTGACATTGCAGAGCTTAACTCGCCTAGTAGATTTGCACCAATGGAACCGAAGAACTTCATAGACACTCACAAGGTTATATCCATTTATTTATATCTATATCAACGTATACTTACTCAAGACTGTATACGTCCATATAGATAGGTAGATATATATATATATATAAATATATATACATGGATATATAAAGTTTCTTTGCCGGCATGTTGCCTTGTTTCTGCTTAAATTGCTCTATTTTAACTTATTTATGTTCTAAAAGAAGAATGTAATTTGTTTACAAACCTGTAGATAATGTCTTTGGCTATTTGTATGGTTTAAGAACACTGGTGGCTGAGATGCTATAAAAACAGCTCAGCTCAACAGACACTTCCCTGGATTGCATCCTTGATGTTTTACGATAGCCATGCTCTGATTTTTGCCTGCTATTTCCGTTCAATAATGTCACTACCACAGGAGGCTCAGGCAGAAGCCAAAAGTTACCAAGTGTCCATCCTGAGGGCTTTAACACCATGCTCCGTAGACAAAGGGAGAGGAGAGAGAAGGCTTCGTGGGCTTGGGAGCACTAAGGGTCATCCCGGCCCAAGGATGACGGGAGTAAAGCATTTTGTTGAAGACTTTTCTCTCAGTGAAACTCGCTTGGGTTTACAAAGAGCATTTCGCAAAGGGGTTCTCTTTGGCGCTGTCTGTTTAGAGATTGAGGTAGTGTTGCAATATTATAAATGCTATTGTGTTGATTTTTTTTTTTTAGTTAGTAATTTAGAGGTTTATTCCCTTATTAATTGCAGCATTTAAGCTGTTGGTGTATTGGATGAGGATCATTATGGCTTGCTGCTTTTATTTTTATTTTTGAAGAAGAATAGCCTTTTTCTCTGCACTATTTAGATCCGAACAAACCTTATGATGTGTATATTGAGATGTATTCAGTGTGATTTTTAAACCAAACTGTCTTCCTATAGTCGCAATATATACTGTAGCCTTTTAACAGCAAGTCGCTTTCCCGACAGAAAGCCATTCTGAAACCCTACAGTATCACAGGTGAGAAGGGGAGGTTATTTTTCCCTCAAGACAATTACAGCACTAGTAATCCCACGTAATAAGAGCTCAATTAATTGTATGTCAGCCTCCTAACTGCTAAGCACTTTGTGGGTATCAGCTTTTTTCATAAAAGAACTTTTGTATTTAATACAAAGTTTGCTTTGAGACTTTTCAGCATACGATCTTTTTCCATAAACTTGTACAGTGCAAAAGACATTTTGAATACCATGATCGATGATGTCCCATGCTTCAAGGAAAACCAAACACGTCCCGCCTCGCTTGTGAAATTCATTCCTCATAAGGACCCTTCCCACAGTTGCTCTGCATCACCCCGGCCCCTTCCCTTCTCCAGGCCCAGAGAATTCTTCCACACACAAGAGGAGAGCCACGCGGGAAAAGAGCCATAGTCAGCTGGGAGGGCCTACATCTGGAGAAACCTGAGGGTGTGGGACCCCAAGTCAGCCCATCCCACCTGGCGAAATCTTCCTGGAAGGAGGACCTTCTTTGCGCACGAGCATCGCCTGAATGTCGAGAAGGAATATCTCTGAACGTACCCAGCAGAGGAAACTGCATCCCCAAAGGGGTGACCAGCCCTCAATAGGCTGATTGGATTCCAATACCAACACCACCAAAAGCCAGCCTGCCGAGAGAGGAAAGCCCTGCACATGCAGAATGTTGGGCAGCCTTGGAACATGGGGGTTTTGTAGTTTCCTTTTCTCAAAGTTTTCCATCTCCCCACTTCTTGGTTCCAATCCTGTGCCCCTGACCTCATTCCATGGCCCTGGGAAAGCTGCCCTTGCACACCACGCTCCCTATTTACTTGGGGCCAGGACGCAAGGGAAACAGAAGGGGTTTCCGAGTGGATCATAGCTGGGGGAACGGGGAGCCACGGGAGCTACCGAGAATGCCCCGCGTTAGGGTTGGTCTTTTCTTGTCAGGAATGATGGATGCTCACGCACACGCACACGCACACGCACACGCACACACGCACACACCCTCCCTCTGACGCTTGCACACACATCCACACACACAGGAAATGATTGGGTTTGTCAAAACTCACTGTAGTACATAAAGCTTGCACTCTGTGTCCTATATCTAGCAGCATGGGGTACGTTTGGCAGTTCACCCCATTAGGGGGTAAATAATTTATGACCATTCATCTGTTTTTATGAATTTTTTTATCTAGACAATAATTGTAAATAAAGAACTCACCGTCTCTGTTCATTTAATACTATGCAATGCTTTCAATTGCTGACTCTTCTTACTCCCGCACTGTGGTTCTGAAATGTGTGTGGTTTAAAAAAAAAAAAAAAGGCCAAAAAAAAAATCAAACAGAATCTAGTAAATATATATCCTGTAACTAATACTTATTTCTATAACTGCACCGTCCACTTAGCTTCCTTTCTGTCCTCCGGACAAGGGCTGCAGGAGGAGACTCAGTTCTAGGTCTAAGCTCACCAAGTCGTCTCTCCCCACAGCTGAGGGAGGAGCAGAGGGCCCATCCAGTGACCCGCCTTTGGAGGCAGGCAGGGCGGAAACCGAGGGGTTTCCTTCCCTCAACTTGGGCAGCCCTTTCCCTGACTCAGAAGCAGCCTTGACTGGCCCCTTCACCATGGCCCCTGGGCCCCTTGTCCCAACCAGAGCATAGAGTTGGCAAGAGGGAGGTTGTCCTACTTCTGAGACCAGACCAATGGCAGTGACTGCAATGATGCCAGGACTCTGGACCTGTCTTATCCTGGGTATCCCAGTCAGTGAACAGCCCCTCTTTTCCCCAACCATGTTGAAATGTCACCTTTAACATACTGCTCTCTGCTGGTAGCAGAGATAGATGTGGGTCTATTTCTGGAATTTACCTTCTATTCCCTTTCTGGGTGTCTCATCTGGCACCAGCCACATAACTTTAATTATTGTCGCTTTATATAATGTGTTATTATATGGTAGGATATGTTATAATGTTTTATCATGTGGTAGGATAAGTACTCTTCACTCTTCACAAAATTTCCTGATTATTCTCTCACACCTGTTCTTCCCAGTAAACTAAAATTTCGCAAGTCCTCCACCCACCTCAAATAACGGGCCCTGTCATTCTGTGTGTAAACATCTTCCTGCCATTGTAAGTACTGTCCACTCGGAGTCCCTAAATAGAGTGTCCTGTGAGGAGAAACAGAAGGGGCATCCTGAATCTTGAGGGAAGCCCAACATTCATTTCATACTCCCACTTGCTCCCTCGGCCAGGGTGTCATTAGGAGAGGCCACCAACGCCACCCCCCCCCCGCCCCCAATCCCAGTTTGGGACCCAAAGTCACCCACTTGGTTGTCTAATTCTCCTCCTGGAGAAATGTTTATTCCTGCCTCCCTTTCCTGAACTGCTTTTTTGCTCTTTATTCAAAGTTTCCAGTGGTTGTTTCATACGTCCTTTGGGATGCAGCAATTTCTTGTCTGGACCTTCTCACCACCATGAATCCCCCTACTGTTGTTATTCTACTTACAGGAGGCTGTCAGCTGGGCTCACTGTGACATGCCTCCCATCCAAAACTCTCTCCATAGTGTCCAAGACTCCACCATTAGAAGATCTGGGCGGGGGGGGGGTGCATTTCTTGAAGGCTTTTGGGTCTTCCAGAGCCAAGACCTAAATCAGACAACAGCAGAAATCCCTAGGTCCTTCCCAAGTTCCAAACCAAGCTCTCCTGGTTTTGATGTAGAGATCTTATTTGCCCAAGTGGGGAGAGGGGGGATCCTAGGTCCTGAGTATCAGCCATCACCCTTCTGCAGAAAATAAGATATCTGAGGCTGCCCTTCTCAGCCCCCTAAGTCTGTTTTGTAATGCCTGTGGTGCTTCCCCTCCGAACCTTTCCTCTCGGGGGTCGCCACACTTTGCTAACTCTTGTGTGCACATATTTTATAACAGAGTAGCGAGGAAATGGTGCCGCCTCCAGCTTCCACAAGCTGCCCAGGCTCTGGGTAGGGGGGTTCTGGGACAATCGGGGCTGGAAAGTGACTGTGCTCTTATTGTACACTCTTTATTTCTCTGTATCTCTGGCTTGTGCTTTTTGTAATTAATGGGATTTGTCTGCCTTTTCAACACTATACTGAGCAATAACAATAAATGCACACGTGGAAACACAGACACCGTACACATCACAAGGCCTTTTTCCAAAGGACAACTGGGTCCCCACCCTCGTGGATCAGAACTCAGGGGAAACTGAGTCCCTGGGAGGGGAAGGCACTTTGCCCCAGGGTGTACAGCTCAGTGGGTGGTCTCTCTCCTTCCAGCAAGTCGCACCTTTCCAACATCTACCATTTGAGGGATACAAGTTTAGCCTGCCAGGAGTCATTAACCTTCCACGGTTAACAGTCTCAGACAGCAAGACTTGGGGTGAAGAGACCAAAGGAAGGAGGAAGAGGAGGAGGAGGAAGAGATTCAGGGAGCAGAGACTCTGGGAGGTAGGGGCACAAATTGGGAAAGCTCAGAATGGCCTGATTTGGGGTCTGGTATTAACCAGAGCAAGGTGATTGAAGATATGGACAAAAGATGTAGGTGGCATCCCCTACTGGGGAGGTTAACAGAAGGGGGCCTGGCACCCTAATCCCCAATGTTGGTCCAAAGGTTGAGGGTTGCACATGCACACATCACACACACACACTAAATCCCAGCTCTTTTCAGGGAGAATTGATCCCCAGATCAAGCACCACAGGCCCATCCAACTTCCAAACAGTTTCACATCCAGGATCCATTTAATCCCAACATCAACTTTCAGAGGAGGTATTATTGTAATACCCACTTAACAGAAGAGGAAACAGCAGCTCAGAGAAGTAGAGGGTGTGCCCACCAAGTAATTAGGAGATAGAGTACTGATACAGAGCAGTTTTTATGCCAGAATTGGCACTCAAAACCTCTAGAGAGGTTTTGAGTGCCAATTATAATGCTGTTCAGAGAGGTTTTGAGTGCCAGTTATAATGCTGTTCAGTCCCACCAGCAAATACCTTAATGAATAAGATAGTTGCATTGCTTGTCCCAAATCCCCAATCTCTCCAACTTCAACACCCACACCAAGGAATTCTTCCAATAACAACTATGCCCCTATATTTGTATTATACCTAATATGCCATTGTTCCCATTTTCCACTCAAGAAAAGTGAGGCTCAGAGAGAAGGATATGACTTTATTTTTTAAATATATTTCTACTGATTTCAGAGAGGAAGTGAAAGGGAGAGAGAGATAGAAACATGAATGATGAGAAACATTGACTGGCTGCCTCCTGCACACCCCTACTGGGGATCAAGCCTACAACTCAAGTATATATCCTGACCGGGGATCAAACCATGACCTCCTGGTTCATAGGTCGATGCTCAACCACTGAGCCACATAGGCCATGAGATGACTTTATCACCCAGATGGTCAGTGATGCAAATACAGATCCAAGGCCAGGGAGGGCCTATCCCTTGAAATACAGGAAACCCAAGAGCCCTGCCCCCTTTATTCCCTGCTCCACTCTAAGCACCACCCCCTCACACCCCTGCAATATGTCTTCATTCGAAGGAAATAAGGAGTCTTGAAAGCTGAGGTGGAGGTGAGAAGGTGGGTTGCTGCCCAGAGGCCCAGCCCTGGATTTTGTAAGACCCACTCCCCTCGGCTTCTCCAAAGCTCCTTAATGGTCTGGATCTATCACACTTTCTGAGACTTAACATCCTCCCTCCAGTAGTGACCATCTCCAGCCAGGGTCTCCCCCCGCCCCGCAACACCCCTTTATAGAAGAGGGAACTGAGGAACTGCGACTTACCCAAGGGGAGCCCAGGCTCCACTCAAGTCACTACACTCCTTGTCAAGAGGGGCCCAGGGCTGCCAGACCTGAGGGGAGCCCCAGGCTCTATCCAGAGTGCAGCGTTCTCACTGTGCTTGTGGGAAGCCAGGGACCTCAGGACTGGGAACACTGGGGGGTGGATCCTGAGCTCTAGCTGCTGACGCTTGGCTGAGAATCCTCTTTGCCTGGGGAAATCTACCTGATGGGCCAGGCTCCCCAGGTCCCAGAACTGTGCAAAGAGGCAGTTTAGGGATCCCATGGCTTGGAAAAGGCAGGGCGAGCAGGCTCAGCCTCTAGTAGAGGGCATTCCCCCAGCCTTCTCGGCCCCTGGTCCCAGCCTTGGATCCTGAGGAGGGACTAACAACAAGGAAGCACTAGGACCAGTCTACCCACTCCCCCCAAAATTGATCATCCTTCAGAGTTCATCATAAGGCCCTTTGCACCTAGAATCCCAGGTAAACAGGTGAAGCTGTAGTTAGGAATCCTTTCTATCACGTAAGGATCTGGGGGAACTGGGGGGGAGGGGGGGCAGGGTTGGCCAGGAGAGAAGACCGGCCAGAGCTTCAGTACCTAAAGCCTTGGAAATGAGAGGCCCATTGTGGGTCTCGCGCGCCCCTCACGGAGAGAGGAGGGCCCAGAGGAGGGCGCGGCGCTGCAGCCCGGAACCTTTGTGCGAGCAGAGCGCGTTGCTACCCGGAGACTCCTGCGCTACAGCCCGTCCGGCCAGCCCGACGCCGGAAGTGAGGTGTCGGAGGCGCCGCCGGGAGTTGCCACGTCCGAGGCCGGGAGCCACCGCCGCTGCAGCCATGGTGAGTGTTGCGGCCCGGAACGCCGAGCGGGGTCCCCGCCTGGTCTGACCGTCCCCCGCCGACCGCGCTGAGGTTCAAGCTCCAGGCCCGGGCCGTTCAGGTCCCTTCCACCCCGTAGAGGTTGGGGGCCCCCGGCCCTGCCTCTCGGTACCTTTCGCGGGGAGAGGCCCGGAACTCTGCCGGCCGCGCCTTTCGCTCCTTCCTTCCCTTCTCCCCAGCAATGGAAAACAAAACCAGGGACATTGTAGGAACTACTGTGCCATTAGTAAATGCCAAGCATTGTTCGCACTCTCAGCCCTCTCACAGCCCTTACCGTAAAGTAGGTGCTGTTACCGACACTTGACGAGGAGGACGCCTCTCCGAGCGGGAGGTGGCGGGGCCGAAGTCCCAACCCTCTTCACCTTCCTCAGTGGTGTGTGTGGGACGGGGCCGGGCCCCCAGGGGTAATGGGCACTGGAGGAAGCGTGTCAGGGTGGGCGAAGTGTCTGAGGGCAGGGCCTCGGCGTTTCGAGTCTGTGGAACCCACAGTGTGGGTTCTCTCCACGCTTCCTCGCTGAGTGAGCGACTGGATGGGAACTGATGGATGAAAGCATTGGCCTGAGCCTGGCACCGAGTGGGGGTTCGGGAAACGCGTGCTCCCAGGAACACGCGTGTGCCGGGAGGTTTTAGGAAACCTGGGGGGCCCAGGTGCCAGGACTTTGGGTTGAGCGTTTGCTCGGCGCGGCGGCTCGGTTTACAGTGCTCGTCCGAGCCTCTGGTTCTTCCCCTGAGAATTGGCAACCCCTGTGCCCGACGGTCAGTTCTTTCTCATTGGATGTCTAACGCACTGATTGTGAAGAGCGGGTGTGTTTTGAGAGCTGCCGCTTTCTACTTAACAACGGCCAGGACACTTCCGGTCCCCACAGCAGCGCTCGCCAGCCTTGGACCTCGGGGACCCCCGGCGGGCGGGCGGCCGCTGCTCCAAAGCACTTGGCTCCCCAATCCGGGCTGGTGGTGAGAGTCGTTAAAATAGATGCTGGTTGGCCCTGGCCAGGATGTGAATAGTATCTAAACCACTTTTAAAGTCATTATCTTGCTGTGTTAGGATTACTTGTGTGCAAGCTTGTCAGGGGCAAGAAGCACCTCTTATTTGTATCTGTATCTCCAGTTCCTGGCACAGTGCTTGGCAAAAAGAAGGTACTGGATTGAATGAGTGAATGGATGCATGAACAAATGCAGTTAAGAACTTTAGAAATGATGGGTGGGTTTAATAAGGTGATTGCATTCTAGATGCCATCAGTTCATTTACCAATGATATCTCTGGTTCTAGGTGTCAGTAATTAACACTGTGGACACCTCCCATGAGGACATGATTGTAAGTATTCTTTCAGCCCTCCCCCACGGGCTGTGGAACTGGGCATTTCTGTGGGAGGGAAGCATTCGTGATTCCAGTGTGGCTTTGCAGCCTTTGCCAGTCAGACTGCAGCTTCAGGGGTATAGTCAGTCTCCCAGCAATGCCCTCTCAGTTAGCAGGGCTGTGGCGGTCTGGTCACTCTGGTGGGAGGAAACTGGGACTGGCTTGTAACTCAAGGCCTCAGTCTTCTGACCAACAAAGTAACCGGGTCTGGGATGCAGGCTGAGTAGGTACAGAGATTGACAACAGTCTTCCTACCTGTCTTTCTCCAGCTGTCACTTCTTAGCCCCATTGAAAAGGGGGTTAAAAGAAAAGAGAGTAGGAAGATGACTCAGTATGAAGGCAGGGGGCAGGCTTGGCAAAAGCCCAAGGCAGAGTCAGGTAGAACCACCACAGACAGAGGTGCCAGACAAGGACCTTTGGACCAGAAGTCATTAACTCAGGGTGTTTCCTGAGGCAAACACAGGCTCAGTATAAGACAACAGGGCTATAGGAGAAGGTTCAAAGATTAAAGTCTCCCCAGCAAAGATGCAGACTCTGCTTCATGAGGGTCAAGCAGTCCAGGCAGCCTTTGAGCAAGACCCGGGTCAGCTTACAGCATTTCCTCCCAGGGTTCCTGCCCACCAGTAGTTCCTTTGGGCCTTCTCAGAGTTGTCTATGTTCCCTGTGGTCTAGCTCTAAGATCACACCTCCTTGGAGTTAGTGTGGCACCATCAGGAATAAGATCCAATCTGAGACTCCTTAGCCAATCTCGACTCTTCTGAGCCAGCCTTGATTTCCTCATAGTTAAAATGGGAAAAATATGAATGTGATACCTGCTTGTGTGGGTTCGATTTGAGGAACAGATAAGGCAAAATAGTAATGACTAATGTCTGCATGCTCACTAAGTGTCAGATCCCATGCTAAATACTTTCCATTCATTATCTCATTTAACCTTCATAACAACCCTTGAAGTGGCCCCATTTAAAGATAAGGAAACTGAGGTTCAAGGAGACTAGGTAATTTTTCCAAGGTTGTACAACAGATAAGCTGAGGAGATAGGATTTAAATCTGTTAGGTACTGCGCCCTACTTCCTCCCAAAGTGCGTGATAGCACTCTATAGGAGAAATGCTTCAGAAGTACATTTACAGAGAAATCTGTCTTAACACATTTCGTACCGCTCAGGAGTTTTCTCGTGTTTCGCGCACCATCTGTTAAGGACCGCTCACGAGAGTTCTCGTTTTTTCACGCCCATGGAAAAAGGAGCGAATCTAGATACTTAGGTAAATTTTGTTTGGTCCCTCTTCATAGAGGAAAATGTTTTACGCAATACCATCCGTTAAAAAAAGTACTAGGAACTTTAGTTGTTTAATTGTTTTTGTAAATAAAAATGTTATAATTATTGAAAAACAACACCTAAAGTGCATTATGATGATTTAAATAATGTGCAGTTTGCCCAAAAACATGCGGTCCCTGGTGTATGTCTTGGAGATTTCTATTCGGTACGCAATGTGTTAACACCTGCATTGACTTCCAAGAAGAATCAGGAAGTTTTCTTTAAGTAGGGAGGCGAGGAAAGAGT
The DNA here is from genome assembly GCF_963259705.1 of Myotis daubentonii. Classification (NCBI taxonomy): domain Eukaryota; kingdom Metazoa; phylum Chordata; class Mammalia; order Chiroptera; family Vespertilionidae; genus Myotis; species Myotis daubentonii. The sequence continues at coordinate 23,531,492 of NC_081853.1, read as the reverse complement.
GTTGAAGCACAGGGACAGATTGCTTCTGTTGAAAGGGTATAATTGTTCCTGATGAACACAAGAGTGACAGCTAGTAGTTCTTGAAATCCACAAGGTGGGATAGCTGAAGAAAGTGCCATTTGTTGGAATAGGAAGGGCCAGCAAACAGTGGAGCAGCAGGCGTAGTGACTCGGAGGAGTCATTGCCCCAGCTGGGCAAGTAGCTGTGGGCAGAGGTTCTGATAACCCGTCAGCATCTCGGAAGTCCATTTATCAGTGGTTGGACGAGTGACATTTAAGATGTATGTTGACAGTCTGGGGTGCCGGGCACATTACTAGGAAAAATTTTTTTAAAAAAAGGCCAAGCGGAAACCCAGGAATAAAGGTCCACAACGGATCCAGGGCCATGGATGGAGGAAGGAGCTGTGCTGAATAGAACCCTGTGTCTAGGCCAGATGTGCATGATGGAGTACCTGATTGGGGCCACACTGATTCCATTTCTTCTCCTTTGGGTCAGCATTAGCCTTTGGTTCTGGGCTGAGCTGAACTCCAGGTGTTGTCCCCAGTAACTCACAGAGCCTCAAAACACAGTGGAGGCTGAGGAAGAAGGAGACTAGGCCAGCTTTTTTCTCCCATACCCACCCTGCAGAACCGGATGAGAAAGGGCTCCCCTGTGTATAAAGGGTCTACAGGTAGCTGGGCATAGTTTGTCTTGTCCCGTTAGGAAAGGTATTACATGTCAGAGAAGTGAGATTGTTGACATGCTAGCTTCCTGCCTGATAGTGATGATTCTTTGAGGTTAGATTACTTTCAGGTAGAGTCTGGTCCAAACTAGATTCTCTGTCCTGGTAACTGGCCCCCACCCACCCAGCCTGCAGGCTTCCTGAGCTGTCCTCCCTTTGCAGCACGATGCCCAGATGGACTACTATGGCACCCGCCTGGCAACCTGCTCATCAGACAGGTCCGTCAAAATCTTTGATGTACGCAACGGAGGGCAGATCCTCATCGCAGACCTCAGGGGGTGAGTGCAGCCAACCGTGGGCAAGGATGACAATGATTGGGCTTTTCAGGGAGGGCAGGGAAGCCTGAGGGCCAGAGCAGAGCAGCCCCGCAGTGCAGTTAGCAGAGAGGACACTCGGGTCCCAGCCAGCCTGCTGCCCTCAGTTGGCATCCTGGGGTGATGGATCCAGGAGTGAATCCAGCTCTGCCACCCCTGTACCCACTAGAAGATCTTGGACAAGAGTCAGTTTACCTGGGAGCCTTTACCCGCTCACCCTCAAAATGAGCTGATGCTGCCTGCTCCCAGACTCCCAGCAAGCCTTCAGTAGCTACTTTTGAATGTGGGAAACTTCCTTTTTTGCTTACCCAGCATGATCTAAGTGTCACTGAAAGGTGGTAATGTAAGAATGTAATGGTGAGTATATAAATCCCGTAATTCCGCCTGTTTGTCCACGGCAGATATTAGTTTATATTTACAAATGTTTACCCTTTCTCACCACTGAGATTCTTGAGATCCTGACCATCATTTTTAAAAAAATATATATTTTATTGATTTTTCACAGAGAGGAAGGGAGAGGGATAGAGAGTCAGAAACATCGATGAGAGAAAAACATCAATCAGCTGCCTCCTGCACACCTCCTACTGGGAATGTGCCCGCAACCAAGGTGCATGCCCTTGACCGGAATCGAACCCGGGACCCTTGAGTCCACAGGCCGACGCTCTATCCACTGAGCCAAACCAGTTAGGGCCTGGCTGTCATTTTTATGGCCACATCTCTATTGCTTTCCCTCGGTTCACTGCCTTTCAGATAAATGGGAGTTTTTAACCTGGATCCCATGGATCTCCAAGGGTTTCATGGATAGAATTCAGGGGTTGAACTGAGGCAGGAGGAGAGCATCATCTTTATTTTCAGTGACTGATATTTAGCATTTCCTTCCATGAAGGATGTAGGCTGGAAATCACAGTAGTATTCATAGTACCTGTTACCAGTGGAAGTCAGATATTTTCCTATCACATTACAGTTGTAGCTATCTCAAAATAGTGGTTGCTAGACCTGCACACATGTCACTGTATCATATTTGTTCTTTAACGTTTTCATAACTGTATTTCAATATAATTGGGTTTCTTGTCTAATCCTAGCTCTATGTATTTGATCCATTGTTCTAAAAAGGAACCATAACCTTCACCAGACTGTGTAAGAGAATTTAAAAACCCCTGACAAGTAGGTGCTCAGTACATGCTAGTTAACTGAATTAAAGAAGACACAACTTAGGAGCCATTTGGGGTGACATTCCCTTCTTCCTGAGTGTCCAGAAAAAAGTGACTGAGGAGGCAAGTGCCACGTTTTCTGTGCAGCACCCCCTGGCTGAGCAGAGAGCTCCTGGGGTGATGCCTGGCTGCCAGCCTGACAGAGGGGGTCGCATCAGCTGCCACTCAGTCCTTTCTGCTGTTTTTCTTATGCTCAAAAGATGTGAAATATTGGAGGGATAAATTGAGACCTCCAGTATTTTTTTGCCTTGGTTAAATCTTTGCTAGGTGTAGGATATTTGAACCTACTGAGAGTTTCATTAGCAGCTCCTTTGTAAGGCCTGGGAATGTGCTATTGTTCCAGCCAGAGGGGGGAGGAGACTCTGAGTGCCTGCAGACTTGGGGTGAAGGAGAAGCAGGGACAGCAGTAATAGTGACAGACATTGAGTGGGGGGCTTTTTTTGTACCGAGCAAGCTTTTTATGTGAATTGTCACAGATATTTCCCTCATGCCCAGCCTATGAAAGAGGTGTTGTTTATCCCTCCATTAAGAGACTAAGCCGTAGGGAAGATGGTCCTTGCCTAAGGGAAAGCAGCCGGTGAGTGGAGAGGGGGCGTGAGAGAACCTGGCCCTGTAAGCCACGATGTCAAACTCAAAGGCTAACACGGGCCAAATAAGCAAGGTTTAAGTTGATGTGGGCCACAAAAAGACAAAAGCTTCAATTTTCATACAAACGTAGGTTTATTTCGATAGAGACATGCTGAATACAAAGGGCTGAAATTAATGAGTAACTGTTAACATAAAATAATAGAAAATTTTAATAAAAATATTTTCTCTTGAACATTAACTTACCAAACACTGGATAACTGTACAAATTAATAAGTGTAACACAAATAAGCCTATTTTTTTTGTTTTCCAAAAGCGAAATATTTCCTATTATGCACACCAAACAAGTCAGTACAAGACTAATGAGTGGCAATTGGCTGCTAAAATATTCACTGCTAATATGAGTGGAGAGAAATGGTGCACCTGCGTGTAAAGCACATAAGGGAGATGAATGCACACAATTGTAGTAATCAGTCATTAGTGAACATTGTAGTTTGTTATTAATAATTGTGTATAACAGGATATTGTTAAACTAAATTACTAAATTTTTATTAAAACATTTCTTACATACGTTATATTGGCTGGGCTGCAAAAATATTCGCTGTGTGGCGCGAGTTTGACATGCTTGCTGTAAGCAGAGTTACCTCTCATGTGCTGGGTGCCCACCTCTCCCTGAACCCAGAGATGGCCCCAGCACCAAGCCTGGCACAGGGTACATGCTCAGATGATACTTAACATGTGAACGTACAAAGATCAGAAGATAAGAGATGTACCTTTTGAGCAATTTTTTTTAAAAGAGTAGCAGAAAATACCAAAACAAAACAGATACTGCTGCCTCAAGAAGTTGACCATTTGGGAGGATAAATGATTCACTCTACAGATACTTAGTGCTTGTGGGTGCAAAACCTAGATTGATCAGTGACTGCTGATGACAGTAGGTGTTAGAGCAAGTGAGGGTTCTGCTGGGTTGGGACTGAGAGGCTAACTTAGAGTCCTGCCTCACTTACAGCGCCTCTTTAGTCCTAGCCTGTTTGGCTCAGTGAATAGAACGTGGACCCATGGACTGAAGGGTCCCGGGTTCAATTCCGGTCAAGGGCACATACCTTGATTGCAGGCTCAATCTTTGGCCCTGGTCAGGGAGTGTATGCAGAGGCAACCAATCGATGTGTCTCTCTCACATTGATATTTCTCTCTGCATCTCTCCCTCTCCTTTCCACTCTTTTTAAAAATCAATGGAAAAACATCCTCAAGTGAGGATTAACAACAACAAAAGCCTCTCCTGGGTCTCAAGGTCCTCACTGCTCAGTGAAGTCCCTTTTGGCAGTGACATTCTATGTCTCCCTTTGAAATTCTTAGGCAGTTCTGTCCTGAGACACACTCTGCCTGCCATTTCTGTCCACAGAAGGGACTGGCAGAGCCCTGTGGGTTCCTTGGCCCATCTGAGCAGCCTCTGACCCTCTCCCCTTGCAGTCATGAGGGACCAGTGTGGCAAGTGGCCTGGGCCCACCCCATGTATGGCAATATCCTGGCATCCTGCTCCTACGACCGAAAAGTTATTATCTGGAAAGAGGAAAACGGCACCTGGGAGAAGACGCACGAACACACAGGACACGACTCCTCAGGTACACTGAGCGCGGCAGGAGGAGGTGGGAGGGTGGTCCTTGGGTGTGAGAGAGGCCTCTGTTCTGGCTAGTGCTCGATTCTTTCCCCTTGTGGTGCTTATTGATCCCTTGGGTTTGGGTTGGCTTTTTTGCTGGTCGTCCACATGGGAGATAGGCCCGAAGACTAAAGCCAGTCCAGAGCAAAATGAGAAAAGCAAAGATAATACAGTTCTTTAAGGTTTATTCATTTTAAGTACTGGCCTTTATTCTCAGATAATTGTCCAGCCTACTTTTCGTTAATATAGGCATTAGTTTAGGAAATGATACTAGCAGGTGGTGGGTTTTAAATTTCTTCAATTGACAAAGTTACAATTCCCCTCTGGTGGTCCCTGCAATTGTTTTTAGAAATTTATCAAAATGGTAAATCTGGAAAATCAAAGTTTGCTCACTGTGCCTCCCTCCTTCCTGCAGTAAATTCTGTGTGCTGGGCCCCCCATGACTATGGCCTAATCCTGGCCTGTGGGAGCTCAGATGGGGCCATCTCCCTGCTGACCTACACTGGGGAAGGCCAGTGGGATGTGAAGAAGATCAACAATGCTCACACTGTAAGTCTGGACCCTGCCTGCCTGCAGAGGGTAGCTCTGCTGACTGGCCATATGTCTCCTGTAGATCCCCTAGAGAGTGGGCCAGGGGAGGGGCTGCTGATCAGACATGGTTGGTAGAGCAGCTTTGACCTTCTTTGCTGTGAAGCCAGACAAAGACTGGGTTAGCACTGGTTCCTCCTTGCCAGCTCCTAAGTTGGAGAAGACCAGGGCACTGGCAAGGCAGCAGCAGCAGCAGCCTGCCTACCTGCCTCCTTTGCTATGGATGCCAAGTTGACATGCCTTGTGGTGGTCATTGGGACCCCCTGGAACTGAGTGGTGTTACAGAAACATCATAGGAATTTAGTTTTCTGTACTTCTAGTCAATGGACATTAAGGTTGAAATGGTCAAGAAAACACTGTGGACATAGAGGGGGAGGGGGGGGACTCATATTCTCTTGAGCACCTACTGTGTGTCATGTAATTCATGAATGTTTGTGAACAAAAGAAGCTAACAAATATGCAAGGTATGCAGTCCTAGTCAGATTTTATGTTGAGGCAAGTGAGGCCCAGAAAAAGTAAGTGACTGAGAGAAGGCACTGCCAGAGTTAGAACTCTAGAATCTGCCTGCCTTCTCTCTACTCAGCAGTTACGGCTTTGATGGTCCCAAACACTTCTGAAATCTACCCAGATGGAAGGAAACTAAAGTCAGTTTCCCCCACATTCATGGATCCACAACCTGCCCAGCCCTCAAGACCCTAGGAACTTGTCTCAGGGTCTTATTACTTGGGGACTTCTGATCCCCATCTGCTGACTAATTTGCAAAAATGAATAGGTTGAGGGGCTTCTGGCAAGATATTGGGGAGGGGCATCATAGTTTTCAATCTTTCTACATCTCTACATAAAACCAGCAGAACAACTAGGTAGCAAAACCAAAACTTCATGAACAACACAACAAAACTGGGTAACAAGCTATTTCCACAAATTTAAATATTAGTGCAGAGGAATCCATCACCAGCAATCCCTGCATAGTATTGGTATCTGAACAGGAGGAGAAAGAAAGCAATGGGGTGCCTTCTAAAATAGCTAACAAATATTCACTGCAAAGCATAGCTGAAACTGGGAGAAGTTTTGTGGTTTTGTTTTTAACTTTTTAAAAAATTAATATCTAAATTCCCATACCATTAACACCCCTTTTTTTGTTGCTGACACTATTACAGATGTTCCCCATTTCCCCCCGCTTTGCCCACCTCCACCACTGACCTTCACCACTTTGTTGTCCGTGTCCTTGGACTATGTATATGTGTTCTTTGGTTACTCTCTTCACCTTCTTTGATCCGGTCCCCCCACCTACCCCCCCTCTGAACTCTGTAAGTCTCCAGGTCCATCCGTGCTGTCACAGAGAGTAAGAGAGTTCCTTTGTTTACAGCTGCTTAGTATTCCATTGTGTAAATGTACCACAGCTTTTTTATCCACTCACCTATTGATGGGCACTTCAGATCTTGTTTCCAGATCTGGAATGAGTGGATAAAAAAGCTGTGGTACATTTACACAATGGATATCCTTTCTGAATGGTGTTTATTGGAATCTATCTTAGGATATATTTCCGGAAGTGGGATCAATGGGTCAAACAGCAGTTCCATTCTTAATTTGATGAGGGAACTCAATACTGTTCTCCACGGTGTCTGCACCAGTCTGCATTCCCACCAGCAGTACACCAGAGTTCCTTTTTCTCTGCGTCCTTACCAGCACTTGTTCATTGATTTATTGATGGTAACCATTCTGGCAGGTGTGAGGTGATACTTCGTTGTAGTTTTAATTTACATCTCTGATGAATAGTGATGTTGAGCATTTTTACATATGTCTATTGACCATGTAGTCCTTAGAGAAATGTCTAGTCGGGACCTTTGCCAATTTTTTAATTGGATTGTTTGCTTCCTGGTGTTCAGTTATATAAATTCTTTGTGTATTTTGGAAATTAACCCCTTATCAGATGTATCATGGCGAATATGTTCTCCCATATAGTAGGTTCCCTTTTCATTTTGTTGGTTTCTTTTGCTGTGTAGAAACTGTTTAGTTTGATGTAGTCTCATTTGTTTATTTTCTTCCTTTGTTTCCCTTGCCCTAGGAGATATGTCAGTAAAATATGGCTATGCCAGATGTCTGAGACTATTTCTTATGTCTTCTAGGATTTTTTATGATTTTGTTACTTATATTTAAGCCTTTTATCCATTTTGAGTTTATTCTTGTGTATGGTGTAAGTTGGTGGTCTAGTTTCTTTTTTTTTTTTTTTTAATAAATCTTTATTGTTCAGATTATTACAGCTCCTCTTCCCCCCCACACACACACACATAGCTCCCCTCCACCCAGTTCCCACCCCACCCACTGCCCTTACCCCCCCCCCACTGTCCTCATCCATAGGTGTACGATTTTTGTCCAGTCTCTTCCCAAACCCCCCACACCCTTTTCCCCCTGAGAATTGTCAGTCCACTCCCTTTCTATGCCCCTGATTCTATTATATTCACCAGTTTACTCTGTTCATCAGATTTTTTATTCACTTGATTTTTAGATTCACTTGTTGATAGATATGTATTTGTTGTTCATAATTTTTATCTTTACCTTTTTCTTCTTCTTCCTCTTCTTAAAGAATACCTTTCAGCATTTCATATAATACTGGTTTGGTGGTGATGAATTCCTTTAGCTTTTTCTTATCAGTGAAGCTCTTTATCTGACCTTCAATTCTGAATGATAGCTTTGCTGGATAAAGTAATCTTGGTTGTAGGTTCTTAATATTCATCACTTTGAATATTTCTTGCCACTCCCTTCTGGCCTGCACAATTTCTGTTGAGAAATCAACTGACAGTCGTATAGGTACTCCCTTGTAGGTAACTAACTGTTTTTCTCTTGCTGCTTTTAAGATTCTCTCTTTGTCTTTTGCTCTTGGCATTTTAATTATGATGTGTCTTGGTGTGGTCCTCTTTGGATTCCTTTTGTTTGGGGTTCTCTGTGCTTCCTGGACTTGTAAGTCTATTTCTTTCGCCAGGTAGGGGAAGTTTTCTATCATGATTTCTTCAAATAGGTTTTCAATATCTTTCTCTCTCTCTTCTTCTGGCACCCCTATAATTTGGATGTTGGTACGCTTAAAGTTGTCCCAGAGGCTCCTCACACTATCTTGATATTTTTGTATTCTTTTTGCTTTTCCGGTTGGGTATTTTTTGCTTCTTCATATTTCAAATCTTTGACTTGATTCTTGGGATCCTCTTGTCTGCTGTTGGATCTTTGTATATTATTCTTTATTTCGGTCAATGTATGCTTAATTTCTAGTTGGTCCTTTTTCATATCCTCGAGGATCTCACTAAATTTATCGGGGGTTTCTAGAAAATTCTTGAAAAACCTTGTAAGTGTGGTTTTGAACTCTATATCCAGTCGTTTGCTTTCCTCCATTTCTGTCATTTGTGATCTGTTTCTTTGTCTCCACATTTTTTATGCTTCCCTGTGTTGATAGAGTGGTTTTGTGTGCTAGGTGTCCTATAGGGCCCAGTGGCTCAGCCTCCCCAATTACCTGAGGTGGACACTCTTGGTGCACCCCTTTGTGGACTGTGTGAACAGTCTTGTTGTAGTTAAGCCTTGATTGTTGTTGGTATCACTGGGAGGAATTGACCTCCAGGCCAATTGTCTGTGAGAATCAGCTGTCTACAGTGGGAGAACTTCTGTGCTGAAGACACCCTTATGGGGCAAGACTTGCTTCAGTGGGGCTTTGGTGTTCACTGAGTCTGCCCCCTGAGTGTGTTCCTTATGGATCTGAGGAGTTGTAATCTGGATGGTCCCAATCTGACCACTGGGTACACGGGCTCTTGGATCTTTAAGGAGGTGCTAATTTAGCCTCTGCCTGAGGCTACCCAGCAGGAGCTATGGAGAGATCTGCAGATTCCTCTTCCTTGTTTGGGGTTTGGAGGTGCCCAGATGAGGCCCAGCTGTGAAGCAATGCAAGCTCCTGTGGGGCCTTGAGCCTTCTTTTGGATGTTCTGGGTCTCTCTGACTCAGCTGCAGTTTGTTAGGTAATTTTAGATCTCAAAGGGCCAGCCCATTCATATGCAAAAGCCTCTGCCGCAGCTTGGGTGGGGCAGGGTCTCAGAGAATCAACAGGGTGGAGCAAACAACTATGGCTGCTCCTCAGCCCTGCCCTAAGAGGCCCCTGGGTCTCAGTGTCCCTCGGTAATCGCTGCAAGCACCTCTGAGAGAAAGCCACTGAGTTCCACCCGATGCCAGAGAGTCCAGTTTCTCCCCGTATGGGTCTGGGTTCCCAGAGACTCGCCCAGAACTGGAGTTCAGAGCAGTCGGGAGCTTGTGACTCCCTCCCGATTCAAAAAGACACCGGAGTCCTTCATTGCCAGCCCTTTCCGCGCTCGAGCCTCCGTACCTCTGCACTTTACTTCCGCACCTCCTCTGAGTCTCGGTGCTTTTCTCTTTCCTTCTAGTTGTAGAATTTCCACTCAGCCAGCCTTCCTGTGGTTCTGGATGGTGTCCGTTTTGTCTTTTAGTTGTATTTTTGAAGTGGTTGTGTGAGGCAGCAATTTCAGGTGTTTACCTATGCCGCCATCTTGGTTTCTCTAGTTTCATTTTTTGCATCCACCTGTCCAATTTTCCCAATACCATTTATTAAAAAGATTGTTTTTACTCCCTTGTATGCTCTTGCCTCCTCTGTCAAATATTAATTGTCCATAAAGGTGTAGGTTGATTTCTGGGCTCTGTTTCTGTTCCATTGATCTATATGCCTGTTCTTATGCCAATTCCAGGCAGTTTTGATTACAGTGGTTTTGTAGTATAGTTTGATATTCAGTATTGTGATCCCTCCAACTTCATTCTTTCTCAAGATTGTTGAGGTTATTCGAGGTCTTTTTTTGGTTCCATATACATTTTTTGGAATACTTGTTCTAGATCTATGGAACATGTACTTGATATTTTAATAGGAATTGCATTGAATCTATAGATTGCCGTGGGTAGTACGGACATTTTTATGATGTTAATTCTTCCAGATCATGAACATAGTATATACTTCCATTTGTTTGTATCTTCCTCTATTTATTTCTTCAATGTCCTATAGTTTTCCAAGTACAGGTCTTTTACTGTCTTGGTTAAGCTTATTCCTAGGAGCCTTATTTTTTATTTTTTGCTGCAGTAGTAAATGCGATTGTTTCCTTAGTTTCTCTTTCTGAGAGTTCATTATTGGTGTATAAAATGCCACCAATGCGTGTGGCTCAGTGGTTGAGTGCTGACCTCAGAACCAGTAGGTTGCGGTTCAATTTTCTGTCAGGGCACATGCCTGGGTTTTGGGCTCTATTACCAGTGGGGGGCATGCAGGAGGCGGCCAATCAATGATTCTCTCTCATCTCTGATGTTTTTATCTCTCTCCCTCTCCCTTCCTCTCCAAAATCAATAAAAATACTTTTTTAAAGTGCCACCAATTTCTGGGTGTTAATTTTGTATCCTGCTACTTTGCCAAATTCATTTATCACATCTAGCAGTTTTTTGGTGGAGTCTAGGTTTTCTATGTACAATATCATGTCATCTGCAAATAATGACAGTTTTACTTCCTCCTTTCCAGTTTGGATGCCTTTTATGTTTTCTTGTCTGATCGCAGTGGCTAGGTCTTCCATTACTATCCTATATAATAATCCTATATACTAAAAGGGTAATATGCAAATTGTCCCCTTGACTGGGAGTTCGGGGGCAGGGGGAGATGAGGGGAGCTGGCTGGCTAACTGCCCATGGCTCCTCCCCCAGGCCGGCCAACCTCCTGCGTTCCCTCCCCTGGCTGGCCCGATCCCCTGAATTCATGCACTGGGCCTCTAGTGTTGAATAAGAGTGATGAAAGTGGACATCCCTGTCTTGATCTTAAGAGAAACACTTTTAGTTTTTCCCCATTGAATATAATGATGTTGGTTGTAGGTTTGTCAAAATGGCTTTTATTATGTTGAGGTATGATCCTTCTGTTCCCACTTTGCTGAGAGTTTTTATCATAAATGGCTGCTTGATTTTATCAAATGTTTTTTCTGCATCTTCTGATGTGTTCATGTGACTTTTACCTTTCATTTTATGTGATACTAGAGGCCCAATGCACGAAATTCGTGCAAGGGGCTGGGCTTCACAGCCGCAGCCCTCACAGCCCCAGCTTGTCCAGAAGGTCATCTGGAAGGACATCCGGAAGGTCGTTCGGCTATCCGGTCTAATTAGCATATTACGCTTTTATTATTATAGATAACACATTCGCTGATTTGCAAATATTGTACCCTTGCAACCCCAGAGTAAATCCTATTTGATCATGGTGTATGATCTCTTTAATGTATTGCTAGGATCCAGTGTGCTAATATTTTGTTGAGGATCTTAGCATCTTTGTTCATCAGAGATATTGGCCTATAATTCTTTATAGTGTCTTTATCTGGTTTTAGAATTAGGAAAATGTTGGCCTTGTAAAAAAACGCTTGCAAGTCTTCCCCCCTCTTGAATTTTTTGGAACGGTTTGAAGATAGGTATTAGTTCTCTGAATGTTTGGTAAAATTTGCCTGTGAAGCCATCCCGTCCAGGACTTTTGTTTGCTGGGAGTTTTTTTCATTACTGCTTCAGTTTCATTACTTGTTATTGGTCTCTTCACATTTTCCTGATTCAGTTTTGTGAGATTGTATGTTTCTAGGAATTTGTTCGTTCATCTTTTCAAAGAACCAGCTCTTAGTCTCATTGTCTTTTTAGTCTCTATTTTATAAATCCTTTCTGATTTTTATTTCCTTTCTTCTAACTTTTGATTTCATTTGTTTTTATTCTAGTACTTGAGATGTAAAGTTAGTTGTTTGAATATTTTTGTGTCTTGAAGTAGACATTTATCGCTATAAACTTCCCTCTTAGTACTGCTTTTTCTACATCCATAAATTGTGGTATACTGTATTTCTGTTTGCATTGTTGTTAATCCTCACCTGAGACAAATGGAAATTGCTCTGGATGGTGTGATTAGAGAAACATCAATGTGAGAGATGCACATCCATTGGTTGCCTCCCAGCCCCCCCACACACACCAGGGCTAGGAGTCAAACCTGCAACCCAGGGGGGTACCCTTGGCCAGGAATTGAGCCTGTGACCCTTTGGTGTGTGGGCCAACACTCTTAACCGCTGAACATACTGGCGAAGGCTGTTTCCATTTTCTCAAGGTTTTTTTTTTTCTCTTTTGATTTCTTCATTAACCAGTGGTTCAGTAGCATGATGTTTAATTTCCATATATTTGTGAATTTTCCAGCTTTCTCATAATTGATTTCCAGTTCATACCATTGTGGTTAGAAAAGATGTTTAATAGGATTTCAATCTTCTTATATTGGACTGGTTTTGCGGCCTAACATATGGTAGGTCCTGGAAAATTTCCCATGTGCATTTGAGTTAAGTCTCTCTGATTGAACATGTTGTTAAGGTTGATTTTTTTCTTACTGATTTTCTCTGGGTGATCTATCCATTGATGTATGTGGGGTATTAAAGTCTCCTATTATTATATTGTTTTCTGTTTCTCCCTTTGGGTCTGTTATTATTTGCTTATATATTTAGGTGTTTCTGTGTTGGGTGCATAAATATTTACAAATACTATAAACTAGAGGCCCAGTGCACAAAAATTTGTGCGGGCGGGGGGGGGGGGGGCGCGGGTCCTTCAGCCCAGCCTGCACCCATTTGCAGTCCAGGACCCCTTGGAGGATGTCCACCTGTTGACTTAGGCCCACTCCCCGGGGGATCAGGCCTAAGCTTGCAGTCAGACATCCTTCTGGCAGCCAGGGAGCCCTCAGGGGATGTCCTACTAAAGGCTTAGGCCCCCAAGGGATCAGGCCTAAACCGTTAGTTGGACATTCTTAATGCTGCCACGGAGGTGGGAGAGGCTCCTGCCACCACCTCTGCGCTGGCCAGCCATGAGCCAGCTTCTGGTTGAGTGGCACTCCCCATATGGAAGTGCACTGACCACCAGGGGGCAGCTCCTGCATTGAGCTTCTGCCCCCTGGTGGCCAGTGCGCATCATAGCAACCGGCCATTCTGCCGTTCAGTCAATTTGCATATTAGCCTTTTATTATTATTACTAGAGGCCCGATGCACAAAAATTTGTGCACTCACGGGGGAGGGGGTCCCTCAGCCTGGCCTGTGCCCTCTCGCAGTCTGGGACCCCTCGGGAGATAACGACCTGCTGGCTTAGGCCTGCTCCCGGGTGGCAGAGGGCAGGCCCAATCCCTAGGTGCAGCCCCTGGTCGGGCTCAGAGCAGGGCCGATTGGGGAGTTGGGGCACCACCCCCTGTCATGCACAGAGCAGGGTGATCGGGAGGTTGTGATGCCACCCTCAGTCACGCTCAGGGTAGTGCTGATTGGGGGGTTGGGGCACCATCCCCTGTCACACTCAAGGCAGGATCGATGGGGAGGATGCGGCGCCACCCCCCTGTCACACACAGAGCAGGGCCAATCAGGGGGTTGGGGCGCTGCCCCCTGTCACGCACAGAGCAGGGCCCATCAGGGGGTTGAGGCGCTGCCCTCTATCACCCACAGAGCAGGGCCTATCAGGGGGTTGGGGCGCCGCCACTGTCACACTCAGGGCAGGGCCGATGGGGAGGTTATGGCTCTACCCTGTCACACACAGAGCAGGGCCTGTGGGCGGGGGGACGGGGTTGGGGCGCCGCACCCTGTCACACACAGAGCATGGGCCGATCAGGGGGTTGGGGCGCCGCAGCCTGTCACACACAGAGCCGCAGGGCGATCAGGGGGTTGGGGAGCTCCCCCTTATCAGGCACAGAGCAGGGCTGATCGGGGGTTGGGGCACCTTCCCCTGTCACGAACAGAGCAGGGTGGATAGAGAGGTTGTGGCCCCACCCCCTGTCACACACAGAGCCACAGGGCGATCAGGGGGTTTGGGCGCTGCCCCCTGTCACGCTGATCCCGGTGCTGGGAGGCATATTACCCTTTTACTATATAGGGTAGAGGCCTGGTGCACGGGTGGGTGCTGGCTGGTTTGCCCTGAAGGGTGTCCTGGATCAGGGTGGGGGTCCCCACTGGGGTGCCTGGCCAGCCTGGGTGAGGGGATGATGGCTGTTTGCAGCTGGTCACACACCCTTCAGGGTGGGGGTCCCCACTGGGGGTGCCTGGCCAGTCTGGGTGAGGGGCTGAGGGCTGTTTTCAGGCTGGGGGTGACTGAAGCTCCCAACCGCTCCTTTTTTTCTTTTTTTTTTCTTTTTTATTCTGGGCCAGCTTTAGCTTTGAGGCTTGGCTCCAGCTCTTAGGCCTCCGCTGCTGAAAGTAGGTTTCTGGCCTTTGCTTACAATGTTGCGAATCTGCTGGCTGAAGCCCAGTGGACTAAAGCAGGTTTCTGGGGTTTTGTTTAGCTTCTATATTTGTTACATAGTTGCTTAGAGTTGCAGCTCAGAGGCCTGCAGCGGCAGGCGGGGAACGTTAGAGTCCGCCGTCACTGAAGCAAGCAAGCCTCATCTTAGTTTCAAGCTGCCTGGCTGCCGGCTGCCATCTTGGCTGGCAGTTAATTTGCATATTGCCCCTGATTAGCCAATGGGAAGGGTAGCGGTTGTACGCCAATTACCATGTTTCTCTTTTATTAGATAGGATATAGGATGTCCCTATTTCCCGCCTTTTGCCCCCTCTACCCAGCTGTTGCCCCCCACTTCTCTCTGGCCATCACCATACTGTTGTCTGTGTCCATGGGTTGTGCATATATTTTCTTTGGCTAATCCCTTCTTTAAATTCGCTTCTTTAAATTTTTATTTTCAGGTAAGTGCTTATAACTGCACTATTATATATTTTCTATTATATAATTTAGAATTAAGATATCTTTTTTTTTTTAATATATTTTATTGAGTTTTTACAGAGAGGAAAGAGAGAGAAAGAGAGTTAGAAACATCGATGAGAGAGAAACATCGACCAGCCGCCTCCTGCACACTCCCCACTGGGGATGTGCCCGCAACCAAGGTACATGTCCTTTACCGGAATCGAATCTGGGACCCTTCAGTCCGCAGGCCGACGCTCTATCCACTGAGCCAAACCGGTTTCAGCGTGAATTAAGATATCTTTTAGCCGAAACCGGTTTGGCTCAGTGGATAGAGCGTCGGCCTGCGGACTGAGGGGTCCCAGGTTCGATTCGATTCCGGTCAAGGGCATGTACCTGGGTTGCGGGCACATCCCCAGTGGGAGATGTGCAGGAGGCAGCTGATCGATGTTTCTCTCTCATCGATGTTTCTAACTCTCTCTCTCTCCCTTCCTCTCTGTGAAAAATCAATAAAATATATTTTAAAAAAAAAAAAAGATATCTTTTAATTGAACCCTTGTAAATTTTAGCACAATTTAATAAATTATGCTAGAAGCAATTAGGAGATTTTCCATGTAATGCAGATACATTTCAATTAATATTTTATTTTTAATTTTTTAATATTTTAATTTGAAATAATCTCATACATGTAAAAAAAATTATAAAATACTATAGCATATTATATGTACCCTTCACCCAATTTCTTAGGTGTTAATAATTTAAACTTAACCATTATACAGTGGGGCCTTGACTTATGAGTATCCCGACTAACGAGTTTTTCAAGATACGAGCCGTCTCTTGGCCGATTTTTTGCTTTGAGTTGCGAGCTAAAATTCGGGTTACGAGCCAGCTTCAGATACCCCACTGCTAGTTGGTGCAGCGAACGTCACAGTGAACGCCACAACATCAGCCCAGCATCACGTGTCATTGTAATGGTGAAAATTGATTTGACATACGAGTAATTTGAGTTACGAGTTCCATCACGGAACGAATTAAACTCGTAAGTCAAGGCCCCACTGTACAATTAACAAAATTTGGAATATATTTTTCTTATAATCTCTTTAATGTTACTTAATCCATTTACTTTGTTTTTGTTAATCTTCACCCAAGGATATTTTTCCATTGAATTTTAGAGTGAAGGGAAAGGGAGAGACACATTGATTGGTTGCCTCCTGCACATGCTGTGATAGGGACTGGGGATCAAGCCAGCAACTGAGGTACATGCCCTTGACTGGAATCGAACCTGGGACCCTTCAGTCCATGGGCTAATGCTCTATCCACTGAGCAAAATCGGCTGCAGCTTAATTCATTTACTTTTAATCTATATGTGTCTTTATATTTATATTTAAAGTGGGTTTTGTTTTTGATTCACCCTCACATAATCTGTCTTTTAATTGGTGCATTTATGCCACTGACTTTCAGAGTGCTTACTGATAGAGTCACTGCCATATCTGGCGGCTTCTGGGGCTTGCGGGGCGGGCCTGCCTGCGGCCCCGGGACCAGATCATCGGGTCCCGGGCAGCAGGCAGGCGGCTCCTGGGGTCGTCCACAGGGGCCTGGATGGCGGCTCACACTGTCCCACCCTGCCTGCAGTATGCAAATTAGTCGCCATCTTTGTTGGCACTTAATTTGCATATCTCGCTGATTAGCCAATGGGAGGTGTAGCGAAGGTATGGTCAATTGCCATGTTTGGCTATTATTAGATAGGATATTTGTTGGGTTGACACCTTTATAATTATGTAATGCCCTTCTTTTTCTCTTATTACAGTCTTCATTTTAAAGTCTATTTTGTCTAACATAAGTATAGGTGTGTTATACCAAAGGGTCACGTGCTCACTTCCTGGCCAAGGGCGCACACCTGAGTTGCAGGTTTGACCCCCCAGCTTTTTTGTTTTCCATTTTTCCATCCCTTCACTTTCAGTCTGTATTCTTATATCCAAAATTAGCCTATTGTCAGCAGCATACTCTTGGCTTTTGGTATTTGATCTATTCAGCTATTCTTTTGTTGAATTTAGTCTGTTTTACAGTTAAAGTAATTATTGATAGCCCTGACTGGTTTAGCTTAGTGGATAGAGCATCGGCCTGCGGACTGAAAGGTCCCAGGTTCGATTCCGGTCACGGGCATGTACCTTGGTTGCAGGCACATCCCCAGTGGGGGGTGTGTAGGAGGCAGCTGATCGATGTTTCTCTCTCATCGATGTTTCTGGCTCTCTATCCCTCTCCCTTCCTCTCTGTAAAAGATCAATAAAGTATATTTTTTAAAAGTAATTATTGATAGGTATGTGCTTATTGCCATTTAATAATTGTTTTGTGGCTCTTGTTACTTCCTATGTTCCTTTCTTCTTCTCTTGCTCTCCTCTTACTAGTAGTTGTGGTTGGATGACTTTCTTTGGTGGCATGCTTGGATCCCTTTCTCATTACCATTTGTGCATCTACTATAGGTGTTTGCTTTGTGGTTTACATGAGGCTTACATATAACAATCTATATTTACAAGTTTGTTTTAAGTTGGTAGCTTAAGTTTAAATACATTCTAAAGCTCTACATTTTTACTCTCTCCCCACTCGGGTTTTATGTTTTCAATGTAACATTTCACATCTTTTTATCTTTTGTATCCCTTAATTATTGTAGTGATAGTCATTTTTACTATTTTTGTCTTTTGACCTTCATAGTAGCTCTGTAAGTGATTAGTCCACTAACATTACTATATATTTATTTACCTTTACGATTATACTTTCATATGTTTCTTGTTACTAATTGGCACCCTTTATTTCAGTTTAAAGAAGTCCCTTTAACTTTTTATAAGGCTGATTTAATCATGATGAAGACCTTTAGCTTTTTTTTTTTTTAAAAAAATAAGCTGCCCTCTGAGAAAAGGAGTTCTAACTCATCTCCCACCCCACTTCATCTCAAGCTTTTGCTTGTCTAGAAAAAACTCTCTCCTTCGAGTCTGGATAATAACTTTACCAGGTGGAATATTCTTAGTGCTAAGTTTTTTTTCTTTCAGCACTTTGTTAAAAATGAGCAAACACGTCTCTCAAAGTTTCGATTTTTATTGGATGTGTTACAAAAGAAATGTAGTCAAAAAGACCAGAGCCTGTGACATCATCAGACTCTAGATTCTTCTTTCTTTGCTTCCACTTTCTCCTCCTCAGCTGGGGGCAGCAGTGGTGGAGGGGGCACATCTTCTGCTGGGGCAGGTCCATCTGCCCCTACATTGCAGATGAGACTCCCAGTGTTTGCCATTGGCCAGAGCCTTTGCAAACAAGCCTGGCCAGAAAGGTTCAACGTTTACTCCAGCTGCTTTGATGAGGGCATTGATCTTATCCTCCATCACTGGCTCCACATCGTCGTGCGGGAGAAGGCACCATCGTGCAGGATAGTGGCCGGGTAGATGCCAGCTCCGAGGTGGAGGCCTTGGTGTGGGCGGGTGCTGGGTGAGTGAGCGCTGCCGGGAGTGGTGCTAGTTGCCAGGGCCTCCTCCTCCTCAGCTTTCTTGGAAGGACGGAGCAGCTTACCAGCAGCTGGGGAAAGGGAGATATGTTTGTTATCTTGATTGTAGTGTTAGTTTTTCAGGGTATATCTATGTCAAAGTTAATCAAATTGTGTACTTTATGTGCAGTTAATGTCAGGTATACCTCAAAGCTGTTTTTAAATTTTTATTTTGGAGAATAGAAAGTTGTTAGTATACAAGAACTCAATAATTATTGTTTTCATGAGCCCTTCTTGAGGCAACCAATCGATGTGTCTACTAGAAAATAAGCTTCAGACAACAAAAATGACTAGAAAGACATTTATACATGCATACCTCATTTTATTGCACTTCACTGATGCTGTGCTTTTTACAAATTAAAGGCAAGACTCCACCAGCAAAAAGATTACAACTCACTTTATTTTGATACTTTATAGCAGTGGTCTGAACCACATCTGCAGTATCTCCAAGGTATGCCTGTATAAATAGTTTGTGGTAGAGAACTAAGACTAAATGAGGGTTAGAAGGCAGAGTACAGGATGTATTGGCCATGTGCTCTGCAAAGGCAGATAGTGCTGTATCAGTGGTTAAGAGTGTGGGTCCACACACTGAAGGGTTGCAGGTTCGATTCCCGGCCTCGGTTGGGGCACATGCAGGAGGCAACCAATCAGTGTTTCTCTCTCACATCGATGTTTCTCTCTGTCTCTCTCTTTCTCATTCTACCCCCCTCCCTTCCTTATCACCTTCCCTCCCTTTTAATCTCTCAAATGGAGAAAATATCCTCTGGTTAGATTTAACAAAAACAACAGTTTGGCACATGAGCAGCTGAAGATCCACATATTTTCATGTTGGTACCATTCACACACAAACACCTCCTCCCGACCCCCACAAAAAATAAAATAAAAGCAGAGAGAGCCTGGCCAGCGTGGCTCAGTGGTTGAGCATGAGCCTATGAATCAGGAAGTCACTGTTCAATCACCAGTCAGGGCACATGCCCGGGTTGCAGGCTTGATCCTCGGTGTGGGGCGTGCAGAGGAAGCTGATCAATGATTTTCTCTCATCATTGATGTTTCTCTCTCCCTCCCTTCTCTGAAATCAATAAGGACATATTTTTTTTAAAAAGAACTAGTGGAGAATAGGAAGAACGTTGCATATACTTTATTAAAGATTTTAGTAATCATATTGGCAATATTATTATAAGATAAATAATTATGTGGCAGAGAGCATCCCTAGCACCAGATTATGGTCTTGAATACAGCTTCTCACTAAAGGAAACCAGAACTCTTGAGGAAATGGCAATTCCAGGTCTGAAGTAGGAAATGTACAAGATGAGCTTGTACGTCTTGTCATACCAGATCGAAAAGAAATAAAGTCATATTTTGACACACTAGGATTATGTCAAAGGAGCCAACTTGGACAGGTTCACAGTGCCAAAAATGAGAATAATTGCAATGAACTGAACCTACCACATATGCTTAAATCCATGAGTTCAGACATTGAAGAGAAAATCAGTCATCTTTGGAGAAAGTTAGGGAACCAATTCTGAAATAATCAAGCATATTCTGCCTTTCCTGTCTGATCTGTACCGCTGGGCAACCAAATATTAAGAGGGGAATTGTCCCTATTTAGGGTATTCCATGTAATAAATGACAAAGAAATGGATTACAGTATCACCATTTTGTAACTCTCGGTGAATTAAGAGAGGCATAAATTACTGACAGGTTCTAACAAAATAGAGAGAGACAATGTCACATAATGTGCCTGCTGATGAAAGAATACACCACCACATGTTGTCTTGGCAAAGGGGTCAAACCTGAGTCTGATCCCATCCTGGATCCAGCTCACAATGTAGGAATTCAGAGGAATATGTTGAACTGAGTATTTAACAGCAAAACCCAGCCTGAGAAACTACAGATCAGATGACACTGATTCTTCAACAGAAAAATTACAAAAAATAAAAGGATCAGAAGAGGAAGCTATAAATTAGGAGATGTGAAAAACAGTAAAAAACAAAAAACACTTAAACAGCAAGACTAAACTGTAGTATCAGGATGCACATTTGGGTAACAAAACTAAAACAAAAAGATTATAAGTCAGGATAATGGGTACTTACGGGGTGAGAGGGGCTGTGATTCAAGTAGGACATAATGACAGGGCTTCCGGGGTAAATTGCAGTCTTATTTCTTAACTTGGTGATGATTTCAAGAGTGTTTCAGAGTAATTCACGAAGCTATATATTTACTATGTATGGTTTTCTGAATCTGTCCTCCTTTCATGTTTGAAAAATGTTCTGTTTCTTAAATTCCTCAGAGTCCCTAATTCTCACTTTAAATGCATACTGCTGAAAAATATACACCCTGGTAGGAATCCTTAAAGGAGAATTGAGTGGCTAATCCTTAGTTCATCAAAAACAGCTGTCCTGCCTAAGCCAGACCTGAGGACTAGAGGGGAATGAGCAACAGCCTTGGCTCTGCCAAAGCGTGTTCTGTTGCCAGGCGAAGGGGCCGAGTCACAAGTCCCCCTCCTTACAGATTGGCTGCAATGCTGTCAGCTGGGCCCCTGCTGTTGTACCTGGAAGCCTCATAGACCAGCCTTCAGGACAGAAGCCCAACTACATCAAGAAATTTGCCTCAGGCGGCTGTGACAACCTCATCAAGCTGTGGAAGTAAGTGGGGTTCGTGGACTTCTCAAGGGGACAGCCTTCTACTCTACCTCCCATGACAGCCACAGCTCAGAAAAAAACAGGATCATCTTTTTTCCTCTTGCCCATAGAATACTGTTTTCACTGTCAGAGGACATCCTTTAAAAAAAAAAAAAAAAAACAACTTGCTGTTAGCTGAAGCAGTTTCATTCACTCTTTCCCTAATTCCTAATTGCTAGAGCTGACTTGGCTATGGGAAAGCAATGCATTATAGCTGGTGAATTGGATAAAACTCTGCAGACTCAACAAATGAAATCAGACAGATGGAATAGTTTCTCAGCCCCTGTGGAGCTTACAATGTGGAGAAGGAATGTGATCCACGTGCACAATAGAGGTGTGGGAAAGGCTCCTGGGCTGCTACCCGATTCTCTTCTGATCTCCTCTTTAGGGAGGAAGAGGATGGCCAGTGGAAGGAGGAACAGAAGCTGGAAGCACACAGTGACTGGGTTCGAGACGTGGCCTGGGCCCCTTCCATTGGTCTCCCCACCAGCACCATCGCCAGTTGTTCCCAGGTCAGTCAGACCCCTGAGGGCATCCTGTATTATTTAATCTCTGAGTGAGTCCCATCAGCCCTTACAGTCCCCTTAGGGGAGAGTCCTTGAAAGGTAAGAGCAGGGCAACAAGTACCTTTGGGCCCATGCAGATAGCAGAGTGGTGGAGCAGGTCATCACCCAGTGAACTCTTGATATGAGGCCACAAGTGGCTTGCCTCCACTGAGCCAAGAGCAGGACCAGCTTCCCCTGCTGAAGCTTGTGTGAGTAGAGAATGGAAGTGCTCAGGTACAGCTCTGAGAGATTGTTCCCAAACAAGGACCAGGGCAATGGGAAAGTCTTAAGACCTGGGCTCATCTACTACCCACTCTTCCCAGGCAGATCACGAAAGTAAGACCAAGGACAAGCCTTTAATTATAGGCTACCCAACACCCCAGGCCAGAATTAAGCCAGGCCTTTTATATATATCATTTGTGCCTGTTTTGTTTGGTTCTATTTTTGAGAGGTTTTTTGTTTGTTTTTTCTCCCTTCTCATTCTCTGAACTTGGTTTTTAGGCAGCCAGACCCATTCAGTTGAGAAAGTATAGACAGAGCAGAGGGAACTGAAACAAGAAAGTGACTTTGAAGACATGAAAACTGCCCCCATCTCCTGACTCTCCTGTCTTCCCAGGATGGTCGTGTGTTCATTTGGACCTGTGACGATGCCTCAAGCAATACGTGGTCTCCCAAACTACTGCACAAGTTCAATGATGTTGTGTGGCACGTGAGTTGGTCCATCACAGCCAACATTCTGGCCGTCTCGGGTGGAGATAATAAGGTACACAGCATTTCTATGACCTGGGGGACAGGGCCCCATTTGTCTTTGCCCACTGGAAAATGCAGTTAATGAAGCCTGCATTTTGAGCATGTGTCCTAATTATATCCTTAAATCTTACTGCCCTTTAAGTTTATATAAGGATGTTAACTTCTGCATATTTTATTACTGTTTGAGTGAATTCCAGTGTTCTTGAAATTTAAAGATATTTCTAGCCCACTGGTGTGGCTCAGTGGTTGAGCATTGACTTATGAACCAGGAGGTCACGGTTCGATTGCCAGTCAGGGCTCAATCCCCAGTGTGGGACGTGCAGGAGGCAGCCAATCAATGATTCTCTCTCATCATGAATTATCCCTTTGTCCAGCATATCTATGTCATTGTCATAGTCATAGTGACTATTGCGATAGCACAGTGCTTATGTTCAGGTAACCCTTTTTGTACTTAATGGCCCCAAAGCACAAGAGTAGTGATGCTGGCAATTCAGTTATGCCAAAGAGAAGCCATAATGTGCTTTCTTTAAATAAAGGAAGAGTGTAGTACAGTAAGATAACTTTGAAAAAGAGACCATATTACATAACTTTTATTATAGTATATTGTTTACAATTGTTCTATTTTATTGTTACTCTCTCTTACTGTGCCTTGTTTATAAATTAAACTTTGTCGTAGGTATAATGTATAGGGTTCAGTACTACTATCCACGTTTCAGGCATCTACTAGAGGAGTCATGGAACATATCCCTTATGGATGGGGGGCTACTATATTGGTGGTGGGGTTTTTTTATGGGGGGGTGGTTCATTAGGTCCCATAATTCCTGTAGGCTTTCTATACTCTTCTTCATTCTTTTGTTCTTCTGACTGAATACTTTCAAATGTCCTATCTTCCAGATCATAGTTCTTTCTTGTACACTGTTGAGGCTGCTTTGGAATTCTTAAGTTTAGTTTCTGAATTTTTAAGTTCTAGGATTTGAGTTTTTATTTTTTGATGGTTTCTGTTGCTTTGCCAGAGTTTGTGTTATTCATGCATTGTTTTAACTAAAGTTCAAAAGGATTACTCTGAATTCTTTATCTGATAGTTCATAGATCTCCATTTCTTTAGTGTCAGGTACTAGAGCTTGATTAGTTTCCTTTGGTGGTGTCATATTTACCTGGTTTTTCATGATCCTTGGTACCTGCACACTGGAGTGTGGTCTCCTCTTCCAGACTTTACAGGTTCAGTTTGGTTTTCTGGACGTGTCTGTTAGTAATATCTTTGGACAGATGAGGTCCTAATAGCAAAGATAGACCCTTTGCTGTTAGGATATATCTTTGGGTGAGGCAGCTGTTTGAACACTGAGGTAGGGGGTGCTATTGGCCGAGAACAGCTAGATACAATTGCTGGCTTGGTTTCCTGCCCAACTGAGTCTATAGAATGAACCTCACAGTTGCCTGGTCAAACTTACTGCATGGTCAGGACTGAGTACTCTACTCAGCAGGAGGTGGGGCTGTGAATTAGCTTCCCTGCTTTGGTGGGACAGCACCCGGAGCTCATTTGGGGACCCCAATCAGGCAAGAGTGCACTGAATATCGTGGTCAGGTGAGGTCACTTGTTTTGCTCTGGAGACAGGAACAGCCATAGTCTGTGCTTTCTGTTCCAGTGCCCCTAGAAGCAGGGATGTTTGATGGAATACACCACTTCGCATGTGCTCTGGGAAGGGTCCCTGGTCTGAAGGCTGTTTTCAGCAGTAAGTGTGGTTACAAATTAGTTTCTTTCCTGGGCTCAGCAGGAAAAGCAGCTCTAAGGCCACTAATGTTCTTTATGGCTTTGACCTAAGCCAGTGCATGCCCCAACGGATGACATGGCCGAATGGGGCCACTGGCTTTGCTCTGGAGGTAATCAGCTCTGCCTGCCCGCCTTCCTCTCAGCTATACAGTTGGTGGGACTTGTGGATTCGAGGTGTTCTTGCCGGCTCTTCCTGCAGCAGGTAGGGCTGTGACTTACAAAAGTAGGCAGAACTCTGGTTTGGGGACCTGAATTAGGCGATCTGCACTCACCAAGTTCCCTGGTCAGACTGTGCCCTGAGTCTAGCTGGATTCTGCAGGTAGGAACTAGGTCTGCAAAGATCTGAGTGCTGGTTGTTGGAAGCCCCTTCTCCGTCACAATCGTATTCCCAGTGGTTGACCCCACAGGTTCACCTGCAAGCCCCTCTTGTGGTGCTGGATGGATGTCATCCTAGTGCTCTCCTCCCTGCCTGGAGGAGAGGTGCAGTTAGCATGTAGCCATCCCTCTTACCTAATGCAGTCCAGCCTGGTCTCTAGTGCGGGGGGTGTCAGCCTCACTCCCTCCCCTGTTCTAGGACTTTCTTAGTGGTGTCTTGTCCATGAACAGTTCTTTTAGGGGAGAGTGAAATTTGGAACTACTCATGTCACCTCCTTTGTGTAGATTTTTCTTCTGTTTTGATGGGATTTCAGTGAGGAAACCAAGATTAGTCCTCTGTTTTCCCACATGGCTGTGAGCCATGGTTCTTCGGGAATTTGGGCAATCATTCAGGGATCCAGTGAGATCAGAGCAGAGGGAAGGGGTGCTGACCTGTGTGTGTGCTGGCTTGCAGGTGACCCTGTGGAAGGAGTCAGTCGACGGGCAGTGGGTGTGCATCAGTGATGTCAACAAGGGCCAGGGTTCCGTGTCTGCTTCCGTCACAGAGGGCCAGCAGAACGAGCAGTGACAAGACTGGCGGGCCAGCTCCCCACCTGCCAATTCCTGGACCAACTGACCAAACAGCGGCAAGGAAGCGCTCCAACAAGATGACTTTCCCAGGAATAGTTAAAACTGCAACGAGATTGATCATCTGCCTTAACATGATTTGATATGGTTTGTAATTTAAAAAGCACTCATTATGAGGGAGAAACTACAAATGATCTATTATTTAAAAAATATTTTTTGGCCATTTTTATGTACCTTTTGGGTTCAGGCATTATTTGGGAGTTTTTGTTTCCAAAGTAATTAAACATGATGTTTATAATTCTCCCTACATTAATTATCCTCCCTAAAAAAGTTCATTTTGACTCTTGTTGGTCAACATGAACCAAGTCCCTGCTGGTCTGTCACAGTGTGAGCATCCTGGTGATTGAGTTCATACAGAAGGTACCATATACAAAGCACTGTAAACGGAGTGCTAGGCTTGGTCTTCAGGTACGGGGACTGTGACCCTGGCTCTGCATGCACATCCTCTTCTGTAGAATGAGACTAATAAAGTCTGCTCTACAGAATGGTTGCAAGACTCAAAGGAGCTAATACATGTGGGTGGTCCACAAAATGCCATGTAAATGCAGGACAGTACTAACCAAATATCAATATAGTTAAGAGACTGGCCAGAAGGGGGGGACACCATTTGTTCAGTTTATTGACCCTGTCAGTGACAGGAGGGGTTCTGGTCTAAATTGACCCTGAGCCAACTATCACCTCTCAGCAGAGGCCCTGGGACCCTCGCCTGAATCATCAGTCACAACAATAACTACCATTTCCTGAGACCTGCTGTGAGCTGGCAGTGCATTTGGGTCTTTCACACATTAAGCAGCACAACAAGCTATAAGCATATACTCCCAATTTACTGAGAAACTGGCACAGAATTGACCGCTGCCAAGTTGGTAAGGCCAGTACTCTCAATGTAGAATGAGGGGGCTCCTCAGCTGTTATCTAGGAGTGGATCACAGTAGTTTGATACGAATGCTCTTAGACAAAAGGTCAAGCCACTCACCTCAGGAGGCTGTGTGCACAGGTAAGTGTGGGTCCCCATTCTTCTGTTTCTCATCCTTCGTTTGTTTTTCTGCAGCAAAACCCCTGTTTTGAAATAAATGTTAGATTGTAATATATAAAATGGGAAGCAGTGAAACTATGTTGACTGAAGTGAGGATAGAGAGGCCATGGCCCAGCCCACCCAGACTTCCAGGTCATTTGGTAAAATCCAAGCCTTTGTAGACAATATGAAAACTGCAGGTGATTTCTTTGTTTTTTCTTTCCTGTTAGAGAAAAGAAAGACCCAAGAAGGCACCTTTGCATACTTTTCTCAGTGGACACAGACTACACTGAATTCTAGTTAGCTTTACATACATGTCTGCCTTCCCTAACAAAACTCTGCTCCCCAGGGACAAGTCTAGTCTTCCTGATGGTGCCAGGTACTGTCAACAAATGAATGAGAAGGGACTAGTTCCATGTCACACACTGGGTTAGTAATAGGTCAATGCTGTCCTGGCCATGTGCTCTGTGTGTAATTTACACCAGGGAGGATCAGTTCAGATAATCTGGAGGTATATAAAATTATCACTTTCAACAGTTTATGCTTAGAGTAGTAACAGATTCACCATTTGGGGGTAAGAAAAATCCCCCAAATTTTTTGTCTGTAAACTAAGCTAATTAAGTGGAAATACTATGTTAACCTTCCAGGACAGTTAACACCCAAATGAGATGAATAAAATGATAATTTAAAAGGTATAGAGTGCTTGACAAGACAAAAAGGCAGTAGCAGCCATCAGTTTTTAATCCTTTCACAAAAACAAAGCAACTAGTGTGGCAAAAGAAACCCCCAGACAACATTAAGGTAGTCCCTTAAACCACTGAATCTGGAAGAGTAGGGCCACATCATTCATAGCCATAATACTTGTGTGGGATCTACGGGGGGGGGGGGGGGGGGGGGGGCGCGCGGGGGGGTTTCTTATGATCCTTTGAGCCAGGTAGCCCAATAATTACCATCAAATAATTATCCATTCTGAATAGAAAACAGCAAGTCAATGAGAACAACTGTCAAAACTAGAAATTTCACAGGCTTTCGTTATGAGTTCTACAGGAGAGGTCTCCACTTGCGCACATGAAGGATTAAAGGCTATGATTTTCATCACACTGTAAACAGCTAGTACATATGACAACAGGCAGTACTAAGGAGAACAAAAACAAGTGGGGAACACAATTATCCCAGCCTACTGCCAGGCCAAAGGACAGGGAGACGGAATCCAATGGTCTGAGTTGAAGAGACAGATCAGAGTTCAGGAAAGCTAAGCCACAACATAGGGGGCAGAATACTAAAAAGGAGACAGCAAGCTCCTGCGATCTGCAAAAGGGGTTCTTAGAATCTTTGACCAAGTGTTAATCTGCATATATCATCATGACTGGAAAGCAATAGACCAATTCCTGGGAATTCACAGCAGTTCATTTTCCCAATAACTAGAGTACAAAAACTTCATAAACATAAGACATTGGGTACTAAGAAAGATGCATACCTTAACAGTAAATCCTAATTTAGGCCTAGATGAAAGGTTGCTCTGGATCTTAAAGTAAGTCTTGAAAAGATCAAACTGATCCAGCAATAATTTCACTTAGTGCCAGATCAAAGCCCAACACTTTGTAAATTTTGTTTTTCCTTTAAAAAGTCTAGCAGCCAATCCAAAATTACCAGCATGCAAAGAAGCAGAAAAATATTGCCCATAACCAGGAGAGGAAAAAAGAAACCTGACAGTCACAGAAATGAGACCATGTAATTAGCAGAGTAGTACCTTAAAACACTATTATAAATATATTAAAGAACGTAAAGGAAAAGGAACATAAAAATGGAAGAAAAAAAAATGTTGCCAACAATTCCTAGAAATGAAAAAATCAGTATCTAAAGTGAAAACATACTGGATGGGAGTAAGAGCAGATTAAACACTACAGTGAGAAAGGTAACACTAAGTCAGAAGAGAGAGCAATAGAAACTATACAAATTAGTGCAGAGAAAAAGGAACTCAAAAGATGAACCAAGCAACTGTGGGACAGTATTAAGAGGTCTGAAATGTGTAAAGTGGAGTCCCAAGGAGAAAACAAGTTTAAGGGAGGGTAGGGGGAAAAAAGATATTTGAAGAGCCTGGCCAGCAGGAATCAGTAGCTGAGCATCGACCTATAAACCAGGAGGTCATGGGTCAATTCCCAGTCAGGGCACATGCCGGGGGTACAGGAGGCAGCTGACCAATGATTCTCACCATTGATGTTTCTCTCTTCCTTCCTCTCTGAAATAAAAAATATATTTTAAAATATATTTGAAGAAAGTCAGAATTTTTCAAATTGGGAAATTATAACCCTACAGATCCAAGTAAATTGGAGACACAAGTAGAAGAATCAATAAACACATACATACCCCATAATAAAATTGCTGAAACTTTATATTATACACGCAGCCAGAGAAAAAGACCTATTACATAGAGAGAGGAACAAGTACAGTCGGCCCTCCATATCCGCAGGTTTTGCATCTGGGGATTTATCCAACCACAGATGGAAAATATTCAGAAAAAAATTCCAGAAAATTCCAAAAAGCAAAACTTGAATTTGCCATATACCAAACACTGTTGAATTCACCCACACATCAATGAAAGTGCTGCACCACATTAAGAAAGTGAAGGATAAGAGTCATATCTCAAGAGATGCAGAAAAGTACTTGACACGATACAACATCCACTTATGATTTAAAACCTCAATTAAAGGTTATAACCCACAGCTAACATACTCTGGTGGAAAGCTGAAAGCTTTTCCTCGAAGATCAGAAACAAGACAAGGATGCTCACTCGACTCTTATTCAACATAGTACTGGAAGTCCTAAACAAAGCAATAGGAAAGAGAAATAAATAAAAGGCATCCAAGTTGGAAAGGAATAAGTAAAATTGTCACTATCTGTGGAAGACATAATTTCATATATATTTTTTAAAAATCCATCAAAAATCCTGACCGGTTTGGCTGAGTGGATAGAGCGTTGGCCTGTGGACTGAAGGGTCCTGGGTTCGATTCCAGTCAAGGGCATGTACCTTGGTTGCGGGCACATCCCCAGTGGGGAGTGTGCAGGAGGCAGCTGGTCTATGTTTCTCTCTCATCGATGTTTCTAACTCTCTACCCCTCTCCCTTCCTCTCTCTAAAAAATCAATAAAATATATATTTTTTAAATCCATCAAAAGAATAGAAATAAATGAATAAAGTTGCAGGATATAAAAATCAATATACAGAAATCTTTTGTATTTGTATTTGTATATACTACCAACGAACTATCTGAAAGGAAAATGAAAACAATCCCATTTACAATTGCAACAAAAAGAATAAAGCACCTAGGAACACACTTGAGGTCAAAGACCTGTGCACTGAAAACTACACAAGAAATGGAAAGGTAGTCTGTGTTCATGGGCTGGAAGGATTACATTGTTAAAATGCCCATAATACCTAAAGCAATCTATAGATTCAATGTAATCCCAATGGCATTTTTATAGAAATCGAAAAAAAATCCTAAAATGTATGGAACCACAAAAGATTCCAAACAGCCAAAGCAATCCTGGGGGATGGGGGGGGGGGTGTAAAAAAAATACCCAGAGGTATCACACTCTCCAATTTCAAACTATATTACAAAACTAATCAAAACAGTATGGTACTGACAGAAAAAGACACAGACCAAAAGAAAAAAGAACAATGGGACAGAATTGAGAGCCCAGAAATAAACCTACATAAATGGGGCAGTTGATGTTGCACACCAGTAGTTTTATTGCTAGCTTTACCCAGTGGCCAGATAAGTTTCTATTTACGAAGTATCATACTTTAAAAAGATCTTAGCTTGTAAAAACATGTAATCAGTAACTTTAAAATACAACGGCTATTTAATTTTAAGGCATGCCTTTAATATTTATGTAAAACACTGTGTAATATAAAAACACAAGAATGCTCATGATCCGCCCAAAATGTGTTAATTTACAACAAAGGAGCCAAGATAATACAGTGGAGAAAGGAAAGTCTCAATAAATGGTGTTAGGATAACTGGACAGCCACATGCAAAATAATTAATCTAGACCACTATCTTTGTTGTTGTGATTCCCCACCCAAGGATATTTTTTCCATTTATTTTTTGAGGGGGGTGGGGGACAAAACAGAGAGAAACATCTATATGAGAGGGACACATTAATTGGTTGCCTCCCGCATGTGCCCTGATTGGGACTGAGGATTGAACCTGCAACCAAGGTATGTGTGCCCTTGACTGGGAATTGAACCCATAACCCTTTGGTGTGCAAGCCAATGCTACAACAACTGACTCACACCAGCCAGGCCTTGACACTATCTTATATCATATACAAAAATTCACTCAAAATGGATTTAAAGACCTGAATGTAAGACCTAAAATAATAAAATACATGAATGAACACATGGGTAATAAGCTTCTGAACAATCAGTTTCAGTGGTGTTTATGTGAATTTGACTTCAAAGACAAGGAAAACAAAAATAAAGAAATGGGACTATATCAAACTAAAGAGCTTCCTCACAGCAAAGGAAACGGCCAAAAATACAAAAAAGGCAACCAACCAAATGGGAGAAGATATTTGCAAACGATACTCCTGAATAAGGCATTAGTATCCAAAATATATAAAGAATGCACGCACAACAACAAAAATGATTAAAATATGAACAGATGATATGAATAGATATTTTTCTAAGCAAGACATCCAGATGGCCAACAGATAAGAATATATGTTCAACATCAATAATTATAAAAATGCAAATCAAAACCACAACTAGATATCACCTCATACCTGTTAAAATGGCTATTATAAAAAATGCAACAGCCCTAGCCGGTTTGGCTCAGTGCAGAGTGTTGGCCTGCGGACTGAAGGGTCCCAGGTTCAATTCCGGTCAAGGGCACATGCCCAGGTTGTGGGCTCGATCCCCTGTAGGGGGCATGCAGGAGGCAGCCGATCAGTGATTCTCATCATTGTTTCTATCTCCCTCTCTGAAATCAATAAAAATATATATTTTTTTTTTTTATTTTTTTTTTAATGCAACAAATAAGTGTTGTCAAGGATGTGGAGAAAAGAGAACCATCATACATTATTGGTGAGAATGTAATTTGGTGCAGCCACTATGAAAAGCAGTTTGGAGGTTCCTTAAAAATTAATACTAGCCCAAGCCAGTTTGGCTCAGTGGATAGAGCATTGGCCTGCAGACAGAAGGGTCCCAGGTTCGATTCTGGTCAAGGACACATGCCCGGGTTGTGGGCTCAATCCCCCCCAGTAGGGGGCATGCAGGAGGCAGCCAATCAATGATTCTCTCTCATTGATGTTTCTATCTCTCCCTCTCCATCTCTGAAATCAATAAAAATATTTTTTAAAAATTTTTTTAATTAAACTACCATATGACTCAGCAATTTCTTTTCTGAGTATTTATATAAAGAATATGAAAACATTTAAAAAGCTATATGAACCCCTATGTTCATTGCAACATTATTTACAATAAACAAGATTAGCATTCATCAATGCATGAATGGATAAGATGTGCAATATATAGATATAATGAAATACTACCATGACATTAAAAAAAGTTGAAATATTGCCACTTGTAACAGAATAGATGGATTTTGAGGGTATTGTGTTAAGCAAAATTAAGTCCGATGGAAAAGGACAAAAATCGTATGATTTACTCATCTGTAGAATACAAAACAAAAAAGTAACAAGTGAACTAACAAAACAAACTCATAGGTACAACAAAATGGTGGCACCAAAAAGGAAGGGGATGGAAGAGGGCAAAATGGGTAAAGGGGTCAAATATATGCTAATGAATAGAAACTGAACTTTTAGAGATGAGAACACAATAGGGTACACAAATCATAATATTGTTCACCTGAAATTTATAGGATGTTAACCAGTTACAATAAAAATTAATTTAAAATATAATGGTGCTAATTTAGTAAGTAATAAATTTTAAAGATAAATAAAATTAAAAGGTGAAATACAGGCTTTAAAAAAGAAAATCTGAAAGAATGAATCACCAGCAAAGCTATATTACAAGAAATGTAAGGAAGTTCTTCAGGCACAATAAAAATACTACACATGAAAATCTGGATCTACACAAAGAAACAAGGAACACCAGAAATAGTAAATACCTGAGTAAATATAAGACTTTAATTTCTTTAATCTCTCTAAACATATTGACTAAAGTACATTGTGGGCTTATTGCTTATGTAAAAATAAAATATATGACAACAATGGAAAGGGGAAATGAAAGTAGCCTTTTGTAAGGGTCTGGTATACCTGAAGGGGTGTCATATTTGAAGATATACAGTAATATGTAGAAGATGTATTTGTAAATCCTAGGTCAACCAGTAAATAATAAAACAGAGGGTAGCGCCAAGACCGGTTTAGCGCAGTGGATAGAGTGTCGGCCTGCAGACTGAAAGGTCCCAGGTTCGATTCCGGTCAAAGGCATGTACCTTGGTTGCAGGCACATCCCCAGTGGGAGGTGTGCAGGAGGCAGCTGGTCGATGTTTCTCTCTCATCGATGTTTCTGACTCTCTATCTCTCTCCCTTCCTCTCTGTAAAAAATCAATAAAAATATATTTTAAAAAAATAAATTAAAAAAAAAAACAGAGGGTAGCTAACAACTTAATAGTGAAGGTAACATATAAAAATACTCAATCCAAAAATGGGCATGAAAAAGAGAAAAATGGGAACAAAAACAGATGGGACAAATGAAAAACAAATACCCATGTTGCAGATTTAAACCAAAGAATATAGGTCATTACAATAAATAAAAAGCCCCTGGTAGAACTATCAGAATACATTTTTTTAAAGACCCACTATATACTGTTTATATGAAACCCACTTTAAGCCTAAACACACAGATAAATTAAAACAACGGGAATGACTTTTAAAAATATATAAACACCACCCTAACTTGTTTGGCTCAGTGGGTAGAGCATTGCCTGTGGACTGAAGTATCCCAGGTTCGATTCCAGTCAAGGGCACATGCCTGGGTTGTGGGCTGGATCCCCAGTAGGAGGTATGCAGGAGGCAGCCGATCAATGGTTCTCTCTCATCATTGATGTTTCCATCTCTCTCCTTTCCCTTCCTCTCTGAAATCAATAAAAATGTTATCTAATAAAAGCCTATGTGGTCATCACGTCGTAACAACCCATCTCCAGCAACCTGCGAGCGCAGCAGGCCCAGGTGGGTGGGCGAGGCACGCATGGGTGGGCGGGGACTTGACGCTGCGTGCACAGCTCCACGCAGAGCCGGGTCCTGGCGCGTCCACATGGCGAGGCTGGAGGTCCCGGCGGCTCCACCTGAGCCGCAGAGGCGGGACCCCCAGCTCCGGCCTACCTCTTTGGGGCAATCCATTAAGGAGCCCTGGATGGGTGGCAGGGCCTACCTCTTTGGGGAGATCGATCTCAGGGCTCCCACACTGTGAGAGGGCACAGGCCAGGCTGGGGAAACCCCCCCACTGAGTGCATGAATTTGGTGCACCAGGCCTCTAGTGTGTGTGTGTGTGTGTGTGTGTGTGTGTGTGTGTGTGCGCGCGCTAATCAGAAGGTAGCTGAAGTATCTATACAAGTTTCCCCCAATATCTGAAAGTAGAGCATTCCTGTGAAACTTCACAAGCCAAAATGGCATAAAGCGAAGAAGCAATTACCATTATTTTATATGGGAAAAATTTTGAGCACTCCCAGACCCAAAAGTAACCTACCAAATAACATGTAAAACTTAAAATAACACTACATACAGTAAAAGCAGGAATTATATGATAACATACCATGCTTTAAACACCCATCAATCCACTCAAGCAATAGACTCCATCTTATCCATTACTGGATGCCAACTTAAAGAGACTCCTTTACTACTAGCAGAACCAACAGTAACTTCAACAGCTTTCAAGATTCTGTGTGTAAATAGTACAAATGGGGGGCTCAAAGTTCAACACTCATACAATATATTTCATTCACCACAATCAAAATACTTATGTACAGTTTGACACCCATATATGTGCTCTCTCAGGTTTTTCTGATACCTTGGGACACATCTTGCTAATGGATACACAAAAGAAACCGAGATAAAGCACAGACACTCACAGACACAGTTCGAAGCTCTGGTGCCTGGTGCTGAGATGCTGGGTGTCGGTCCTGGGGAGGGAGTTGGGTGGTGCCACTCTTGCTGCTCGGAGTGCACGCTGCAAAATAAACAGTGAACACACTTTGCTTTTTGACGTTTTCATAAAAATGAAAATCCTCTTCAGATTTCTTTCATTTGGTAAAAACAGATAATATAGGTCTTTCATAAAAACGAAGCAGATAACATGAACTTTCAAAGAGCAGGAGATACCTGTATTAATATAAGATAAAAGGACTTCAGAATAAGAAATATCAGGGATAAAGAAGAACATTAAAAAAAGGAACATGAATTCATCAAGATTACATAACAATTCTAAATATGTATGCACCTAAAGTAGAGCTTCAAAATATGTGGAACAAAAACTGACAGAATTGAAGAGAAATAATCCACAGTTACAGCTGGAGATCTCAGCACTCCTCTTTCAGTAACAGAACAAGTAGATCCCTCAAAATCAGTAAGTTTATAGAACATAAAAAGCCTATCACTCAATGACGTAATTGGCATTTATAGAACATTCTACCCAGTGGCACTTAAATGCATTCTTTTCAAGTGCATCTGGAATAATCATCAAGACAGACTGATTTCTGGACCCTAAAATGAACTTTAACAAATCTAAAGAGAACTGAAATCATACAAAACATATTATCTGACTATAATGAAAGTTAATTAGAAATCAATAATAGAAATATATTTGGAAAATCTTCAAATATTTGGAAATTTAAGCAATACACATAGAGATAATTCATAGGCCAAAGGAAAAAAATCACAATAAAAATAGTTACCTTTAGCCCTAGCCGGTTTCCCAGTGGTTAGAGCATTGGCCCTCAGACTGAAGGGTCACAGTTTTATTCTGGTCAAGGGCACGAACGTCCTTTGCAAGCTCGATCCTCAGCAAGGGTCCAGGAGTGTGCAGGAGGCAACCAATCAATGTGTCTCACATCAATGTTTCTTTCTGTCTCTCCCCCTTGCTTCCACTCTCTCTAAAAATCAATGGGAAAAAAATATTCTCGGGTGAGGATTAAAAAAATAAAAAATCCACCCAGCTGGTGTTGCTCAGTGGTTGAGCATCAACCCAGGAACCAAGAGGCAACCAGTTAGAATCCTGGTCAGGGCTTATGTGGGCTTGATCTGCTCATGGGGGGCATGCAGAAGGGAGCCGATCGATGATGTTTCTCTCTCATCAATGTTTCTATCTATGTCCCTTTTTCTCTAAAAATCAATTTTAAAAAATATTTTCAAAAAATAAAAAATCCGCCTGGCCGGCATGGCTCAATGGTTGAGCATCGACCTGTGAACTCAAGGGTCCCGGGTTCAATTCCCGGTCAGGGCTCATACCCGGGTTGCGCTCGATCCCCACTGGGGGGGCGTGCAGGAGGCAGCCGATCCATGATTCTCTCTCATGGATGTTTCTTTCTTTTTCTTTCTTTCTCTCTCTCTCTCCTCTCCCCCCCCCCATCATCTCTCTCTAAATAAATCAATTTAAAAAGATTTTTTAATAAAAAATAAAAAGACCCTGAGTTTATGATAGAAATAAAATTTTGGAGGTAGCTAGGACACCAAATGTACTTTGAAAATTAGTAAACAAATAGAAAAAAATCATGTATTTTGCCTTTCCTGGATAAACTATATTAAGGAACAATTTTAAAAATCACCATTTGTAATTCCTAATAAATGATGGATGTACACAATTATCAATAGAAGATAATCCATTAAGAGAAAAGTTAACAGGGAACTTTAAAAATGAATAGGATCATTTAATAACACTTGAATTCATGGATAAATCTTATTCTTAAAACTTCAGTAAAGCCGAAACCGGTTTGGCTCAGTGATAGAGCGTCGGCCTGCGGACTGAAAGGTCCCAGGTTCGATTCCAGTCAAGGGCATGTACCTGGGTTGCAGGCACATCCCCAATAGGAGATGTGCAGGAGGCGGCTGATCGATGTTTCTCTCTCATCGATGTTTCTAACTCTATCTCTCTCCCTTCCTCTCTGTAAAAAATCAATAAAATATTAAAAAAAAAACTTCAGTAAAAGTGGAGCTATCAGATATTGTATGCCTTGTAATGGAATTCAATAATAAGTACACAATACCAACAATGAAGTATTCTCCCCCAAAAGTAAAAGTTAAATCCTAATGAAACTTCATCTGAAGATATAACTACCAGTTTATAGAAAGCAGGGGAGAGAGAAACAAGTTAAGTAATACCACAGGAAGCGATCAGCAAAGTCCAGAAGGTGGGAAATTGTACAGAACAAATAACCTGTTTTTGTTTTTTTAATAAATGGTGTGGACCCTGCTGGTGTGGACCCTGCTGGCGTGGACCCTGCTGGCGTGGACCCTGCTGGTGTGGCTCCGTCGGTTGAGCATAGTCCTGAGTCACAGGCTTGATTCATGGTCAGGGCACTGCTTGATCCCAGTGGGGGGCATGCAGGAGGCAGCCAATCAGTGTTTCTTTCTCCCTCTCCCACTATAAAATATATATATATATATATAAAATAAATGACTTGGGATGAAAGAGAGGAGGAACAGGTAAGGGAGATTGTTGTAGACTAAAAGAGACTTAAGACATACATCAACCAAATGTGGGTTTTGTTTGGATCCTGATTTAAATAAGGCAACTATGTATTTTACCTGTTAAAGATATATACCTAAGTTTTTAAGGCTGAAATTACACAATTACTAGGATTTGCTTTTACATTATTCCCCAAAAATGACAAAAACAATGTGGGGTTTAAATAGAAGAAGCAAGATGTTAATGTTGAAGTTGATGGTAGATGCTTGGAGACTCATATTACTCTACCTTTTTTTTTCATATTTGAAATTTTCCAAAGTAAGTTAAAATATACATAGTTTATCTTCCACATGGCCAGATTTTCTGCTAGGATCAAGCATTATTTTATACTCAGAAATACTAGTACTTGTTAAAATATAGACCCTGGAGCCCCCCTCTGAACATCTGGGCCAGAATCAGAAGATTAGGCATAAAATGATCTGCTTCCCCCATGAGGCCAGTGCAGCTCAGCTAGGTATGCACCCAGCAGTTGACACTGCATGGTCCCTAGGCTAAGGCTGCACCAGCAACTCTGGGTGGAGATGAGAGTCAAACCACAGGGCTTTGAGGGATCAGTGCACAGTAAGGAACAGGATGCAGAGAAAGGAATTCTGCCTGGAAGTGGTAGCATGAAGAAAGGGGGATTGGTGTAAACAGACTTTTCCAAGATTAGAGACCTGGGCTGAGGGAAGAAGATACTGAAGAGAAAGACTAAAGATACGAAAGGGACAACTTGTTGGGGCTCCAGCCCCACGATGGCAGGAGAACAGGGAAGCCCCCGGGGGGAGGCTTGGTGTGGACAGCAGGGGGATGAAAGAGCGAGCATGGGTCCAGTTACGGAAGTGTGAAGAGTGGCACCCATGAGTATCTAGAACTGTTGTCCCGAGCAGTAGCCATAAGCCACATGCAGCTACTGCACACTGAAACGTGGCTGGTCTGACTTGTGTGCTGTACCAATACGAA
Organism: Myotis daubentonii; assembly: GCF_963259705.1. NCBI lineage: Eukaryota > Metazoa > Chordata > Mammalia > Chiroptera > Vespertilionidae > Myotis > Myotis daubentonii. Next base: position 23,493,764 of record NC_081853.1, on the reverse strand, counting down.
GCACTGGACTTTGAAGATTTAGTTAAAAAAAAAAAAAGAAGAAGAAGAAGAAAGAAAGAAAAAGCCAGGGTCCTAGCTGGTTTGGCTCAGTGGATGGAGCATCAGCCTTCGGACTTAAGGGTCCTGAGTTCGATTCCGGTCAAGGGCATGTGTCCGGGTTGCAGGCTCTATCCTCACTCAGTAGGGGGCATGCAAGAGGCAGACAATCAATGATTCTCATCATTGATGTTTCTCTCTCTCCCTTCCTCTCTGAAATCAATAAAAATATATTTTTTTAAAAAGAAAGTCAGGGTCAAATACCTCATTGATTATTGTTACATTTATTACACGTTGGACCAATAATATTGGAATATTTAGAGTTAAAATATTATTAAAATTTATTTTACCTGTTTCTCTGTTTTTTTAATGAGACTCCTGGGAAATTTAAAATGACATAGAAGCTCTTATTTGAAGCTGACATGATATTTCTATTGAACAATGCTGACCTAGAGGCTATGGGAGCCAGAACTAGGAGGAAAAGGCCACCGAAAAGCTCCATCTCGGAAAATCACACCTCTTCCTACAGCCCCCAAACCTGCCTCATTCAGACCGAGGTTCAGCCTAATTAATGAAAAAAGTGCTTGCTAAGCCAACTAATTATTAGTACAAATGAATTACATTGGAAAGTGTATAAAGATAATTTGTTGTCAGACACCATGTACACATAGCAATTAAAGTGGCGAGTGCTTCTCCACTCATTAAGGCAGGCCCTCGAGGCCCTGCAATGGGAAGAAAATCACCAGCCAGCAAGCTATCCAGAGGAAGCATGCGTAGAGCACCTCAGTTCTGAGGAGGATGCAGGCACAGGGAGGTGCCAATCTGGGCTTGGTATTACCCACCCTGGGAAGGACTGAGGGGGGAAGTGAGCCAGGGAAGTTGGCTTTCCCCAAGTCGATGGTCTTCCTCCTGCTCGATTTGCATGCATTCCCACCCGGGTCTGTCCCCAGTCCCCAGCTGTGAGTGGGCGGAGGTACTTTTCTGGGTGCTGCCGCCCTCCTCCCTCGGTGGTTCTGCCGTCCATCAGATCTTCCTTCCTTCCCACCAGCCTCCTCTGTGGTATGTGGTCGGGGTGGTTTCCATCACACAGGCCACCTCTGTTTCCCAAAGATAACACAACCCGTGTGGGTGTTTGCTCGCTGGTGCTGTTATCTAAGATCAACACAGCGGTTCCTACCTCCAGAGGCCTCCAGGGTCAGGAAAAAGCAGAGGCTTCGTGTCTCGGTTGGTGCCTGGTCACCATAGTTGGGGTTTCAGGTGGTTTCCTTCTGGTGAGGGCGAGGGTGGCTGTGAACAAGCTGTGGGTCTTCTCCCCGCCCGTCTCCACCTTCAGCCTCTGGCCCTAAGCTCAGGTGGCTGTCAGGGTGAAGCCCCCGCCGCAGTTGGTGATGAGATGTTTTTCAGCAGGAGGTACTCAGTCCCTCACATTCTACTGAGGGGCTGTCCAGCCCCTCCTGGGCCTCCACTGTCCCGAGAGTCTCTACATGGGTCCTGTGCCCCCTGAAGTCAATCGTCGAGTCGGGTGGCATTTAACCATCAGCTGTTCTACTGCCTCAAGACCTCCCCTTAACTGGTTCTCTGCCCCAGGCCCACCCTGCTTGGAGCGCACTGAATTTCCTGGAAGCAGGAAGGAGAGAGAGCACTGGATTAGGCTGGGTGGCTTTGGGGGAAGTTGTCTTTTTTCTTCCAGTGAAATAAAAGGTCCAGCATCCCAAGTCTTTAAGGCTTTCCAACTCGCTCATGATTCTATGCTCTGTCCCTCCTGTTAAAGACCCTTCAGAGGGCTCCCTCCTGCACATGAAGCCCACGCTCCTTGTGCCAGCAGCTTTCGAGGCAGTGCAGAGCCTGACCCCAACTCCTTCGAGGCCTTTCTTTTGGCCTCCTCCCACCACCACCATCCTCCAAGCCACCCAGCCTTCTCACTGTTGTCCGCAACGGTCTACACCATGTCTCTGTTTGCTCCCATCACTCATGCCACTCTGCTTGCAGCGATGCCCTCCCTTCAAAGCCTGCTCCACTGCCACCATCTGCCTCTTGCACGGAGCCCCAGCGTGAAGTGAGCTTCTCCTGGGACTTAGATACAGACATTGCATTCAACCCTAGGAGTCACTGCTTGGGCATCCAATAGATGAAGCACTCAGACAGGTTAAGGTTAGTTAACCCTTCATCCAAGGACGTGTGACCATCGCACATGCTTGGCACAAGGTCTTGGGCCAGATACAAAAATACTTGTCATCTGTACGCTGCCTTACAGATTATAAGAATCCTCAAAACCACTGAGAGGCAGCCCTGCCACAAGGGGGATTATTAGTGATCTGCCTAACACCAACCAATTTGAGTAGTTGCCTGTGCCAATAGCAGGTCACAGCCTTTCTGCCTCCAGATCCAATCTGTTCCCTCAGAACTGGGCTGGGGGAGGGGAGGCAAGCCCACAAGAAACACCAAGCCATGCAGAGTCATCATGCCTCACCCAGGAGGAATGACTGAGGTTTAACCACTGATTAAAATGATCCCTACACCTGCTCCTTAGAGGACAGTTAGGAGCTCATGCTGCCGACCCTCCCAGCAGTTTCCTCATCTGTAAAGAGGGACTTCCCTCACTGGGGAGGCAGAATTACATGAGCCAGGCTCCCTTGTGCTCCAGAGGCTTGTGGGAGCCAGAGCAGCGTCAGTCAGAACTGCAGGGGCAGGACTAGAAAGCTAATGACGGTAAACTCACTCTATCCAGAGCGGAGGGGGGTTCAGAAAGGAGTGAAGTCTACAGCCATGCCACCCTGAACCCACCCAATCTCATCAGAAAGGCGTGAGATCTCATAGAGCAGCAAAGCCAGCCTGGACGCCCCCGGCCACTCCTCTCCCTCCCACCGAAACCAGGGTCGGGGCCATCTGTGGACAGCTGGAGCAGATGGCCACCCCAAGCCAACCCAACAATCTCTCTGGGCATTTAACCTCCATTGTTGATTTCTACCCAGAGGACCCAAGGAATGTAAATCAGGCCCTGGAAACTAGGCTGCCCTGAGATGAGGCTGCTGGTTTAAAACAAACACAAGGCTTCCTATATAAGGACCAGCCAGCCACCAGGCGTCACCTCCACCAGGAATCCCAGGTAGGCAGCCTCTCTCACTCTGTGGGTTTGCTTATGGGTTTAACTTACTGGCCGTTCACAGGCCCATCTGAACCAAGGGGAGGTTGCACAAGCTGGGGCAGCCTGGTTGCTCACACATAACTGGGCTTCGGTCTCCTGGGGATCTTGCTGGGTCAGCTTCATCACCTGTTAAGAAGCTTGGCGAGGTCTTTGGGGCTGAGGCAAACACATGGGGAATCCACTGCCAAGGCATCTGCCCTGAACAGTCTTGGAAGAGAACACAGACATCCTTCAATTCATTCTGCCTTAGGCAGTGGGGAGAGCTGCCATCCCAGGTCAAAGCCCTGTCTGCTAGGCTCCTACCTGCATTCTGAGGCGCTGGGAGGGCAGTGGACGCGAAGGGAGAGGAGGGGGAGCGTGTTAACTGGAGACTCTCTCTTCTCTAGGCCCATCTGTCCCAACCCAGCTGAGGCCATGCCTTCCCCGGGGACCATCTGCAGCCTGCTGCTCCTCAGTGTGCTCTGGGTGGACTTGGCCATGGCAGGCTCCAGCTTCCTGAGCCCTGAACACCAGAAAGCTCAGGTGAGATTCTCCCCACAAAGACCCACATTCTGACGGGGCATCTCATTCCAGCCCTGCCATAGCAGCCAGCTGTGTGACGTGGGCAGTGGCTCAACCTCTCTGGGCAGCCTTCTCAGAGAACACAAAGGAGGGCCCTGGGTCTGACTTATAGGCCCCGCCTCTCTCTGCTCTGGAAGGATATGGGGGCTTAGGGCACTAAAGAAAACTCTCTCTCTCCAGCAGAGAAAGGAGTCCAAGAAGCCAGCGGCCAAACTGCAGCCCCGAGAGCGAGAGCTCGAAGGCTGGCTCCGCCCAGAAGATGGAAATCGGGAGGAAGGGGCAGAGGATGAGCTGGAAATTCGGGTTGGTTCCTCTGTAGTTTTATGCTTTTGTGGGGGGGGTGGGGGTGGGGGTGGGGGAACGGGGGAGAGAAGGGGAAGGCTGGGGGCGATCGCATGAACAGGGGTCCACTTACCAGCATGAAAATAGTTGACTGCACTGTGCTCTATGAGGTCTGTGCCCATGAAGAGGCAAATATCTAAGAGAATAACTCTGCTACCACAGAATGGGAACGTACAGGAACCATGAGCAGAGGAGAGAGCAGGGGACACTAGCAGGCACCAGATGTTTTCAAAGGGTGCAGCAAACGGGGTGCCCAGAGAAAGCTACCCAGGAAGACACAGCTGGTCATAGACTGAAGGTGTTTCCCCGCAGAAAACGTTCTGGTTGGCCCAGGGCCTCTCAGACCTCACCTGGGCTGCAGTGCGCCCAGACCGCATCCTGGCCAGCAAGCTGCTGCTGGCGGGGCTGCAGGGCCCTCTCGCGGAAGACAGACCAGCCAGGCTTGCCCTGGCTCTGGCTAATCTTGCCTGAGATAAGGAAATAGTTTAGAGATAAATGGAGGACTAGGAAGGGGGGACTGGGGCGAGGGGAGAGACATGGGTTTCATAGGGCCATCCAGGTAACTTTCCTGAAAGGCTGGCTGTGTGTGGTTATCAGACAGTTCTGACAAGATTTCAGTGGCGACAGACACCTCCATGCAGAGAAACCAGAATTCCCTGGATGGTACTTAATACTCAACCATGGCAGTTACCGAGCTGCTGGGAGCTGGTATCATTGCCCTCATTGATTAGAAGTTCAGACAATGTACTTGTCTGTGATGCCACAGCCGGAGGGCGGCAGCAGTAAAACTGAAGGTCAGGGCTGAGTCAGTCCCCAAGTCCTCTCTTCCTCCTTACGGTCTGACAGAGGGCGAGTGCCTCTCACTCTCTCTGGCCTGAGAGAAGCTGAAGTGTGTCCTGCCTTGGCCTTTCCCTAACCACCCACCAGCCACTTCTCCCGTCAGGGATGAGCTCCCCAACCCATGCTTTCTCTGACCCTCTGTAAACCTAAAGGTGTTCTCAGGCACTTCCTCCGTACCACCTGGGACATCCTCAGCCCACCACATCCGCACTCGATGGCCTTAAATGAAAATCAGGGAACTCTCTTAGTGAGATTGCTAGCTCCCGCCGGCAGGTACTCCCCCAGCTGGGGTTACTCTAAATTAGCCCAGATGGGGAAGAGATTTCAGTGGCGGCTGACTCAAGGCAGGGCTGGAAGTTTCTAGTTTCCACAAAGGCTGGCCTCAGAAGAAACCGGCCCGGGCTGCCTCAGCTAGAACCAGAAGTCTGAAATGTCTGGGAGGTGGTGTAGCCGTAGGAGACAAGGTGGGGCAGGAGGCCAGCAACACCTTCTGGGAGCCCCTCCCATCCTAGGGCTCCGCCTCTTTCATCCCAGGCCCCCCACTTCCTTTAAACATTTTCCTCCTAAAATCTAGTTTCAGAACTTTAATATTTTCAAACCAAGTCCTTCCCACTCCTCTACCCCACCCATCTCCCGCTGAACAGATGAGACGCCAAGGGAGTCTTGTCAGGTCACCTGAAGCTCATCTCCCACCCACCAGTCGCCACGCCGCCTCTCAACTGACCCTGCCACCCAGTTCCAGCCAGCAAGTCCCTAAGAAGTCTGTTCCAGTGATCTGACCACCCCACATTAGCCATGGGGGGTGAGGGGGATGTATCTTTGAATCTTTACTGAAGGGAGATAACGGGAGGGTCCAAGTTCCCTAAAAAACCAATCATGCCATTCCCCATACTCTCCACCTTCACAGTGAAGACAAATGGGGAAGGTAAATTGTTTTAAAGGAACAAACAGCCATTTGTTGCTTTAATAACTTCTCTGAGCAGTTCGCTCATCTGTAAAATAGGAGTCATAGTGGTACCTGCCTGGAGGGGAGGTACCGAGGGCTGGATACACTGGATGCTGCCACACCCCTGGGGTTAGCAGAGGTCCCGGGACTGGTGGACTTAAGAATCCTGCATTCTAGTTCTTGGCCACCAACTCCTCTCAGGCCTCAAACAAGTCCTTTAACCTCTCTGGGTCTCAGCTGCTTTATCTGAAAATGGGGGTAACACCTCCTGTCTGGAGGGTAGTGGGCAGAAGGACCAATGACCAGGGGTTCTTTCCAGCATCGAGTCCTCCACTGACCCATGGAGGTAGGTGTTCAGACATCTCAGTGACCAACATGGCCAGGTGCTGAGGCAGCTACTGGATGAACAGAGATAAAGATACAGTCTCTGGTCTCAAGGGAGAAAACAATGATGTGGCTGCAAACACATCTCTTTCCTGTTTCCCCAAAGCTTTTAGTGACAGGAAATCACCTCACAGACTGCCAAGTAGGGAAAACAGTGCACTCTCTCTGCAGAAGGAAAAAAAAACGGAAGCTAAGAAAGAAGGAACTTAGCTCTAGGAAAAGGTTAGCTTCCTGCCTGCACTGAACAGAGGCCTGTGCATATGAGGAAAAGCACCTGGGAAAGGAGAGGTGGGGGCAGAGACCATCATGTAGGCTAGTGCTATGTACACCAGGTAAGCCCACTTCCCCCAAACCTCCCTGCCAGGGCCTGAAATTCCACCATTGCGATTCAACATTGTCTTCAAAAAAACTGCACGGCAGGGAGGGAGCTTGCTAGGGGACACCGCAGCTTTTACCTTAGCAGTAAAGGAAGAGTGTCAAGGTTAGCCTCTTAAAGATGGAGGGGGCAGAAAGAATGGGCGTACAAAGAAAACTGAGCTATCCCTCAGTGCACCTGCTGGGCCCACAGGCCCTTTCCCTCTCTGACCCTTTGGGATGAAGTGTTTAGGGCAGGGGTGTGGGAGGCTGTAACCTCTGACATTTCCTGGGTCCTCTCTACTCTCCTCCTAGTTCAACGCCCCCTTTGATGTTGGAATCAAGCTGTCAGGGGCTCAGTCCCACTGGCATGGCCAGGCCCTGGGGAAGTTTCTTCAGGACATGTTTTGGGAAGAAGCCAATGGTAAGTCCCTGCCCGGGTCCGGTCAATTCAGAGTTTTCTCAGAGTCCCAAATGTGAGCCCACATTATGGGTGACACAAGAAAAGTTCTCTTCCCTGACCCCTGCCTCTCAAAGAGCTTCTAATTCCTCATTCCCAAATAGTGGCAGGAGTGGGCGGGGCTGGTATTTGAGTGGCTCGGAGGGTGTTGAGCCCAGTTTTTGTATTCAAAGAGGGTACTAAGTTCTGAGAACTAGCTTTGGAGCCCCAGTGAACCCCAATTTCCGTAACCATAAAATGGAGCTAACACCCCTAATAGAGTATAAAATTATTTGATGTTACACCATCTTTACTGTATAATTTTACTTCACAAACAACAGGAATTAGTGCTACAATTGAATTCAGAAGAATGGGCTCCGCAGCCAGTTAAGCAAAGTTTTTTGTTTTTATTTGAATCCCTTTTTACCTTGTAAAGAAACCACTCAACTTTCCCCTCATCAAGGAGGCCATTGGAAGCACCTTGCAACCTGCAAAGCACTTCTGTCACCAACATGGCATCACCTAACCCATCCACCACTCGAGGCAGACAGAGAATCGCACTCACCCTTCCATGCAGATAAGGAGACCAAGACTCCGAGCTTTTAGTGACTTGCCCAAGTTACAGTCCAAGGCTCCCCCCATTACACCACCTCACCAGTCACCACTGTGTAAGAAAACCATCTTTGATGGCACTGGCCAGATAGCAGACTCAGAATTTTGACATCTACACCCTTGCTTTTCAGAGGTCCCAGCAGACAAGTGACCATCCACAGGACGGGCCCACCTCTTTGTTTTCCTACTACCCTTAGAAGTGCTCACCGTGGCTTTCAGATTGCTTCTACAACTCCCAGCTCTGAGTGGTACTAGCTTAGGAGCTGAATAAATATTCAAAATGTGTGCTAAATGTTCATAATGAGAATTATTTCACCAAAGAGGAAAATATCACTGGAAAAATAAGTCTTGTTCTATAGTCAATAGAAAGAGAAAAGAAGGATATGTAGCAAGGCAGGTGTGCACGCTCAGAAAACCACACTAGACCACCTCATACAAGCAGATAGACTACTGGGTATGTGTGCCAGGAGAGGAGTGGAGGAGAGAGAGACAAAGAATAAGTAAGAGGGGAAAGGGAAGAGAAGGGGAGAAGAGGATGGGGAGGGGAGAAAGAAAGACACAGTTCCTTTAAATATCAAAGTGCAACGTTGCAATGAGAGCTTATTATCAAGGACTGTGTGGCCCTAGCTGGTTTGGCTCAGTGGATAGAGCAGTGGCCTGTGGACTGAAGAGTCCGGGTCTGATTCCTGTTAAGGGCACATGCCCCAGTTGCGGGCTCACTCCCCAGTAAGGGGCGTGCAGGAGACAGATCAATGATACTCTTTCATCATTGATGTTTCTATCTCTCCCTCTCCCTTACTCTCTGAAATCAATCAATAAATACATAAATAAATAAATATATATATGGGACTGTATGGACAAAGAAAGTACGGGTGATATTATCAGAGCTAAAATCTACTAACACATTCAAGATCAGAACAGGATTCTGGGAATGCCAAAGCATGAGTCTAAAGTTATTAAGTGGGTGCTAACAATGGCTTCTAGCCACTGCTGGGAAGGGCTTCCTCTTTGTTCACTATTGAGAAGCCCAGCAAAGTAGATACCAACTCATACAGGCAAGGCAGACCACTGCCTTCATTACTTCACTGATACCTGGTAGTTGTCCCACAACATTTCCAACTCCAGCTCACAGCTGAATCGAAACTTGGTCCTTAAGTTCCACAATTTAATTCCAGGGAAGACACCAGCCTTCCTAGGAGGAAATGTCACCTAACGGTCATTTACACTTTAGTAGCATAAACATGCAAACTGGTTTCTGAGAGCTGGTGATGATGGGTGAATCAATAGGAGAGAAAAGCAATCAAGGAGGGAGATTCCAGAGATGCACTGCCAGTCAGACACATGATCCCCTAGAAATATGTAGGGCACCCCTCTGCAGAGGGGGTAACACCCACACTGGAAAAAACTACCACAGAGAGCTCTAGAACCCAAGTATCTTCTTGAGTAAAATTTTGGCCACCTGGCACTCAAGGCACAGCCCTCTAGGTACCAACCACTGGTAAACTTAGTAGGCACACCAAAACCCAACTGCCATTGATCATCCAGGAACTCCATGTAATCTGTGGATCATCTGGGAATTCCTTAGAAATGCCATCTTGGGCCCCATCCTTGCCCTACTCTATCAGGATCTGCACTTCAACAAGATCCCAGGTTATTAAATGGCTTCTATAAAGTGGCTTAGAGGGACTGGACTCTATTCAGACAGCACAGCACTCTGCAGCCAGATTGCCCCACCTGGCATACAATAGGTGTCGATTATTATAAAACTTAAAAAAAAAAAATTGAGGCCTGACCAGGTGGGACCCTCAACAGAACTGTGAGCACATGAAAAAGGTGTCCTGTTTCTTCTCTCTTGCCTCTTCCCATCGATTTAGTCCCAGCTCTACTGTAGACTGTCGGGCAGACGGCAGACCACGCACACACACACATACATACTCCCACCTCTCAGATGACCAGACACCTGATTATATGACTACACAGTGACTTCATTCACTGAGTCTTTGCTTTCCAAAGCATCTTCATCTAAGCCACAGACTGAAACATGTTATCACCATTAAAGGAACTTAAGGTATTGGAGAACAGATGAACTAAGTGGGGGGAGTGGAAGAAATAGAAATGGAGGGAAATGACCTTCTACAGCCCCCAGATAGCCAGCTCCCTAGTACTGAGGTCTAGACGGATATGCTGCCCTGAATCTTAGCCATATCCCAGTTCCACTGTTTAGTGGGGGCACAACCCTGATCACTCTAACCACACCCACAGCCCTCTTCTTAACAGCTAGAGAGGATTGAAGGTCCAAGTGTGATCAAATTGGCCCAGGAAACCAGCTGCTGACCTGGGGAAGCAGCAGCCATAGATTGGGCTGGGGCGGTGCTTAGGAGGGGGATGTGTGCCAGGCCCTGGTGGGAATGCTGGTCAGCTCCATCCCATCAAAAAAAAAAGAACAAAGGCTTACTTTTCTCTCAAAGGACTCACAAGCATTCTCTGCCACTTGCCTGCGTCATTCATTTAAAAAAAAAAAAAAAATTTAACATTTTTTAAGCCCACTCTGGACTGCGCAATCTCACCGGGGGCAGGCCCATGATGTGGTTGAGAGCTATGCCTCAGACCTGAATTTGAATACCAGTTCTGATCCAGACCAAAATATTGTTTCTCAGGTTCCTCAAATTAAAATACCCACCTCCCTGGGTTACTATAGAGACTGAACACAGTATCTCCCTCAAGGACACCTGGCACATAGTAGGCATTCAACTATTTTAACCATCATCACTTACTTCATCCCTGCAGTACACCAGGCGTTGTTCTAAATACTTGTAAGTAGTTAATGCAATTTCAGCTAATTTTCACAAGCTACTTCGGAGGGAGGAAACTGAAGTTTGGAGAAATTAACTTTCCAAGGTCACACAGCAAATACATTGCCCACTCATATCCAGAGCTGTAGTGGTTGAGTCCATGCGTTTCAAAGTCTACTGCCTCTCAATGGTATTTTCTTGCCCTGCTGCCTAGGGTCCAAAGGGATTTCTTTTGTTTTTTAAAGTAAAATTTTTTTTAAAAAGTTTATTGACTTTTAGAAAAAGAAGGGAGAGGGAGAGAAACATTGATGTGAGAGTGAAACATCGATACGCTGCCCCTCCTGCATCCCCCCCCCCCAACTCAGGCATGTGTCCTGACTGGGAACTGAACCAACAACCTTTCAGGGCTTGTTTTTTTTATTTTCCTTCATAATACATTGGGTCAACTTCAAGTCAACAACTGGCAGAAATAAAACATCAAAGGAAACAAGGGACACACTTGAAAAAATGCAGCATTTCAAACAAGGTCCTATGTCACCCTTCTTAAACCTATTCCTCTAACATTATTTAATGATACCACCAACTTAAGGGTCTCTGAATGGGGTGTATTTACCCTTGGGGTGAACAAGAAATTTGTTGAAGGAGTGCTCGCTTCGGCAGCACATATAATATACTAAAAGAAATTTGTTGAAGGAAAAAAATTATCCTTATAAAAAGCTTATTTTGTGTTTTAGGATATACCTAGTGTATCAGTATACTAGCACATGTATTTAACTCATCATACACTTACAGGTGTGTGCTCAGAAATTCCCTTATGGCAACATGTAAACAGAAGAATGGGGACCCATGCTTAGCTACCTTCCTTAATCTGAATCCACTCCAAATGAGCACTGACAGGGACCACAAGGGCTGGCTAGCCACTGATCAGCAGTTCTGCTGCCATCTTTGTTTGAGTTTGTTTAATCACTGAATATTTCAGTGGCCATTTGCCCTCACTTTATAAAATGAGTGGCATAAAAATGAAGGTCCTGACAGCAAATGATTAGTATTAGTCCCAACTCAATACAGAAAGAAAGATGTAAACACCAGCAACACCAAGAGCAACAGATTTTCAGCCACAAACCGACTATCACTGAGTAGACACAGTCAACTGTGTGTTCAACTGGAAAGGAAACTGAACCAAAGTGAAGGAATATGCTGAAAATGCAGTCAATGACTGTGTCTCAAAGATGATGCATTAACAGAGATTTCAAATTTGTTTAACATTCTCGCGGCAGAGCCTTCCTTTTTCCAGGTTTACTTTTGGCTTATGTGTTTGTGTTCAACAATACCTCAATAAAAATTAGAGGATTGAGTTAAATACAAGTGCAAGTAGTGAAATAGAATGTCCTCCAGTCTACCCAGAGGCATCAGATCACAGTCCAAAAACAGTACAACTGATTCATCAGTATCACACCTGTGTACTCGATATTTCTTCCTTTTACTGCACTGCTCTGGAAAAAGAAAAGGTATCTATATGGTTTTCAAAGGCTAGGAAGCAGCAGTATATCTGAGTTCCCAAAGTGTAAGATAAAAGTTAACGCTCAAAGGCAGAACTTTTGAGAAGATACCATGTCTTACTTATCTCATGCAATTTTGCAGAGGCACATGAATATTCGAGAATGTCAGACCTCTGGGATCGCAGGTTTCGAAGTCGGCCACCAAATGAACCACTGTTCTCATTCTGAGAACTCTAAACAAACATGGAGAGCATGGGAGTTGGCTGGGAATCTATCCCTTTATTTTCAGAAACTGATGGGTAGGGGTAATACAGAGGCATTCCAGCAGCACAGCAAAAACAATCAAATCAGCCATCCAACATCAAAAACATTGCCAACCAGCTTTCACGCCACAGCACAGAAGTAATCCTAAATCCTAGAGATAAAAGTGTATAGCACCTTGTGCGTTACCTTGGCAGGAAGACTGCATAGGCTCTGAGATATCCATTTAGTCATCCCTTTAACCCTTTCATGCAGGACTAACTGGTTTCCCATGTAGGCAGTACTGACATACAGGGTTTATGAAGGAGATATATATGCTGCAGTTCATTTGGATGACAATGAAGCACTCTGAAATATTTAGCAGTTCCCCAAATCTTCCAAACAGGAGAACGAGCCCCCAGTTCCCCACACTGGCAAACATGAGGCACAAACAACGCACAACTAATCCATGAAAGGTCAACAGGGAATCAAGGCCCACTTCTCAGGCCAGCAACTGTGCTCAGGGGCAAAACAGAAATACCGTCTAGAAAAAACGTTAAGCCCATTTCCTTTTAACTTACCAGGCTCAAATGCACCTTCCAAAATCACCTAGAGAGATCCAGCATTAAGTGATGGATTTTATGATGTAAGCCACCAGGTTCCAAGAAACACACAAGGAATTTGGTGGCCTGTCTCACTGCAGATTGGGGTAAAGGATCCTCTTGGACAAAGTGCAGTGTCCTTACATTTACCCCGTGACCATTATAACCTTCCAGGGCCTGTAATGAATATACCTTTACAAGGCACCAGCAGGAAACAGAACACAGCTTAAAATCTGAGATGACCCCAGATGCTCAAAAGTCAAAGGAGAGGCTCTCATTTCCAACACAGAGAAAGGACATAGAGGAGGCAAAGGCAAGGGAGACCACCCAGAGGGGGAATGAGAGAGTTACAGACATCAGGCCTGCTTGTGGGGCAAAGGCAACAGAACATGGCCGAGTGACCCCAGCAGAGCTCTGAAGAAGTAAACTAACGGATTTCCCTCTTAACCTGGGAGGGACGCACAGAGGCTGTCATATGCAATGAAAAAGTATGAGTATTTCTGGTCCAGTGTTCCAGGGAAAGAGAGCAAAATGGAACGAAGGGCGGCTGGGACCTCACAGCAGACTAGCAAGTAGCTTCTGCTACAGGCCGGACCTTGATCAGTTTAACACAGCTGAGCTGCAGCCCTGGGGGATCCGTAAGTAGAAACACCTTCTTTGGGGTCCTCTTCCTCAAGAAGGCCTCTTCCTTGAGTTCCCCCATCTGTCCAGATCTCCATCAGCCAGAATTTTCCCTGGACAATGCGTGCCTTTCTGCCCCCTCTATATTGATGGCAATAGAACCAATGAAACCAGTAGTCGAGTCCTTCCACCTGTGCCGATGCAGAGTTGACACAGCGACAACCACACTGAAGAGTTATCCAGAGAAGAGAAGGTTGCAGGGGGGTGACTTCACCGGTCTCCAGCGAAGATCCCCCATAGATTTCTCACTGGGAGCTCATTCTCAGAACTGAGGACCAGGAACCAAGTTACATACCAACATGGGCTTAGATTAGTAGGAGGGTGACTTTATTCGCAGACTGCTCAAAAACACAGGCTGCAGAGAAAAGAGATTTGGATTGGCAAACTTGTTGCACCCTTCTACTAGTCTTTCTTCCTCCCTGACTGCCCTGGAGCATGTGGCCAGGAGGCAACCTCCCTTCCTGCTCCCCACCCCGCTCCACTGCACCCCCCTACCCATAGCCAAGATCAAAAGCCTGATGATGAAGTTTCAAGAAAAATCCTGTTTCCTATCTTGGTTTTCTCCATTCCAATGGGCTCTCTAAACACATCCTTGTCCTGGACCCAGGCAGAGATGAAACCCAGCCTATGCTGTTAGGTCACTGGTCGTCCTGGAGGGTAGGGAAGAGAAAAAGAAGAAGGTTTCAAACCAAGTTCACTCAAGACAAATCAGGCTATTCTCTACATTAATAAAATGCAGCAAAAAAAGGTTCTGTCCCGATTTTTAAAAACATAAATGTAAATTTTATGACCTTTTATAGAAAACTCCTGCACTCTCTCTGCTTATAGATTGTAGAGGCGACTGGTGTTCTCACGCAAGGTAGCCAAGGTGCGGGACAGCGGTTGATCTTTGACCCTGGCAATCTCTCGAACTGTATGCAAGGCCAGGCCCGGGTGGGCATACTGGCAAAGGCTTTTGGGAACCTGGAAGATATCAAACATTCAGAACATCGCTGTGCCGTCTGCGCACAGTCATTACACAGAGATCCCTCCCCGGCCCTTCCCCAGTAAGGACCTCTTTGGGGCTGCCCTGTAGAGACCCCTTTACCTGCAGGTGCAGGGAGAGTCCTAGTCATGGGGGGCTCTGGGTGAGCAGGGTCCCACGCTTCCTTGGACTACCCTCTACAGGGTAGGGCTTTGCACTGCCTGGAAGAGAGTGGTTACCCTTCAGCTTCTCAGCCCCCTAGACTTTTGGTTCTGCAGAGCAATACAAGGAGACATCTATATAGCCAAGGGTGGGACCTGGATATCACTGGGGCTCTGGCCCTGCCAACCTTGTAATGGTGACCGCCCACCTCCCCACCCTCTCCTCAGTGCCTCAACTCAGCCTGGAGACACCCCTACCTGTCGAGGCAGGAAGTAGGGGGCATCAGTTTCCACGATGATTCTCTCCAGCGGGATCTGTTTCAGAGCTTCCCGGGCCTCCCAGGCAGAGGAGTACGTCAGGACTGCCGTGAAGCCCACAGACATGTTTGGGAAGTGCTTCAGCAGGGGCTCAATGACCGGGTAGCTGCCAGTGAAGCAATGCCTGAGAGGAGAAGTCCAGATCAGCGCTCTCTCACAATCCCCTGGGCAGCAGCTCCAACTCCCTCTAGACATATAACCCCTTTGAAATTATTTTCTGTGGATAAATATCCAGAAATGTAAAGCTTGCATCTAAAGGAAGGACTCCACAGTAAACACAAACAAGAGCTGGTTTTAATACAGTAAGACCCAAGATGATTCCTGGTGAGCAATGCTCATCCATCAACCCATTACATCGCAGAATACTATACAGCCACTTGAAATAATTACCAGGATCATACAGCAACAATACAGGGACAGGGTATGCTTATGACACAAAAAGAGAAGCAGAATTTAAAACTGTCGCCCCTTTAATATTACAACTAGAGTAGGTAAAAATTATGTCCATGCAGTCAAAAGAACTCAAAGGAAACAAAAAAAATATATCAAGGAGACTATGAATGAATTTTCTTCTCTTAATCTGAAGGCTGTTCATGTTCCATGTTCATAATATAATATAATAAATATAATAATAATTAAAATATAATGTAATCCTATCCTATCAAATAGACAAACATGGTAATTAACCGTACCTCCGACATGCTTCCCATTGGCTAATCAGGGTGGTATGCAAATTAACTGCCAACCAAGATGGTGGCTGGCAGCCAGGCAGCTGAAGCGAACGGGAGGCTTGCTTGCTCTAGTGATGGAGGAAGCCAAGGTTCCCCGCCTGCCGCCGCCCAGCTCTGAGCTGCACTCTAAGCAACTATGTTGCAATTATAGAAGCTAAACAAACCCCAGAAACCTCTTTCAGCCAGCCAGGCCTCAGAGCTGGAGCCAAGCCTCAGAGCTAAAGTTGGCTCTCAGCTCCAGTGACAGCCATAGAAGGTAAATAAATCCCAGAATAAAAAAGAAAAAAAAGAAAAAAAGGAGAGGTTGGGAGCTTCAGTCAACCGCAGCCTGAAAACGGCCCTCAGCCCCTCACCCAGACTGGCCAGGCACCCCAGTGGGGACCCCCTCTCTGAAGGGGGTGTGTCCAGCTGCAAACAGCCATCATCCCCTCATCCAGGCTGGCCAGGCACCCAAGCGGGACCCCCACCCTGATCCAGGACACCCTTCAGGGCAAACTAGCCGGCCCCCACCTGTGCACCAAGCCTCTATCCTATAAAGTAACAGGGTAATATGCAAACTGACCCTAACAGCAGAAGGACTGGGAATGACTGGTCACTATGACACACATTGACCACCAGGGGGCAGACGCTCAATGCAGGAGCTGCCCTCTGGTGGTCAGGGCGCTCTCACATGAGAGGAGCTCTGCTCAGCCACAAGCCAGGCTGATGGCTGCCAGTACAGAGGTGGTGGTGAGAGCCTCTCCTGCCTCCTCAGCAGCACTAAGGATGTCCAACTGCAGTTTAGGCCTGCTCCCCGCTGGCAAGTGGACATCCCCCAAGGGCTGCCGGGCTGCCAGAGGGATGTCTGACTGCCATCTTAGGCCCAATCCTTCAGGGAGCGGGCCTAAGCCAGCAGGTGGTCATCCCCTGAGGGGTCCCAGACCGCGAGAGGACACAGGCCGGGCTGAGGGACCCCCCCACCCCCCGCCCCGAGTGCACAAATTTTTGTGCACCGGGCCTCCAGTCCTAGATAATAAAAGGCCAATATGCAAATCAACCAAACAGCAGAACGACTGGTGCTATGATGTGCACTGACCACAAGGGGGCAGACGCTCAACACAGGAGCTGCCCCCTGGTGGTCAGTGCGCTCCCCACTCAGCCAGAAGCTGGGCTCATGGCTGGCAGGCAGAGTGACGGTGGCGGGAGCCTCTCCCGCCTCTGCGGCAGCACTAAGGATGTCTGACTGACAGCTAAGGCCCACTCGCCACAAGGACATCCCCCAAAGGTTCCCGGACTAAAAGGGCACAGGCCAGGCTAAGGGACCACCCCCCCCCCCGCCCCATGCACGAATTTCGTGCACTGGGCCTCTAGTATAGTGTGTGTGTGTGTGTGTGTGTGTGTGTGTGTGTGTATAAAATCAATCTGGAAATTCAGGCCTTCCTCCAGCCACAACACCTTGTTGGACCATCCTAGCCTCCTTCAACCTACGACCAGTCATTAGAATTCCTTTACAGTCAGCCCAAAATGAAGCAATGAAAAACCAACAAACCAACCAGAAGGGCTGAGTGACTATGCCTCGTCTCTGTGTGCCACCAGTCAGAGGTCAGAGACTTCACTCTCTGCTTGGACCCTCAAAAGGCAGCAGCTTAGAGGCCTGACAGGCCCACCCATTTCTATCATCTGTCAAGACCTGGTTTGGATTCTAGACTCCCTGCTTTTTTCAGTTAACTCATCTCACCCATCTTGATAGAACCAGCCCAGGCATTGCCTCCTGATCCCTTTAGAGCCAGGCTTAGCTAACGGCTCCTGATCTGGTTCTCACAGTACCGTATGCCCACCTCAGACCCACACTCTCTACAGTAGAGAGTCACTGTAGAGAGTCACTGACTCACCTGTCTCCCACAGCTAAACCAACAGCCAGGACAGGTACACAGTAAGAGATCAGGGAGTATGTCAAAGTGAACTTAAGAACCTCTAAATCAGGGGTGGGCAAACTTTTTGACTCGAGGGCCACAATGGGTTCTTAAACTGGACCGGAGGGCCGGAACAAAAGCATGGATGGAGCATTTGTGTGAACTAATATAAATTCAAAGTAAACATCATTACATAAAAGGGTACGGTCTTTTTTTTTTTTTTTTTAGTTTTATTCATTTCAAACAGGCCAGATCCGGCCCTCGGGCCGTAGTTTGCCCATGGCTGCTCTAGATACTATTCACATCCTGCACTTTAATGAGCTTTCAAATTCAAAAAATGAAAGAAATTTTCTTTTCAGGTGCCCTGGAATCTTCTGTGTGCTAAGTCACCGGACTCCACAGCAGTCTTTCCCGAAATCAACAGCCCCCATTTCTGAAAACTGAGACTCCATTCTCGCCTGCCACTGGGACAGAGGTCACAAAAGCCCCTTTCTTGCTCACTGATGATTTAGGGTATTAGCTCAAACCATATGAAGTTGCAGTTTTGTAAGTAAAAAAATGGTTAAATAACAGAAATTTCATATGATTCAACCTAATATTTAATCTTTAGTAAAGATACGACATAAAAACATAATAGTATCTATGCTCTCCTACTGAGTTTTCGTTTTTCCAACTAACAGCCTAGACCAGTGGTCAGCAAACTGCGGCTCGCGAGCCACATGCGGCTCTTTGGCCCCTTGAGTGTGGCTCTTCCACAAAATACCAACTTCTGCGCATGGGCCACGAAGTTTCAATCACACTGTACATGTACGTCCATACTGGTATTTTGTGGAAGAGCCACACTCAAGGGGCCAAAGAGCCGCATGTGGCTCGCAAGCCGCAGTTTGCCGACCACTGGCCTAAACAGAGGAAGCATTCGTTTCATTTGCCCACTGAAGCTCCCGCCTAACCTATGGATCTTGTAGTCTGAGGGCACAAATTTTTTCATGATGCTCAGCAGATCTTCATCAGCTTCTCGGCAGTGAATCACCAAGGGCTTCTTTAGAGACACGGCCAGCCGCAGCTGTCTCTCAAATACCTGGGAGAAGACAAAGTGACAATACGTGCAGGTTAGGGCCACTTCAGAAGTCTGTTACCTCCAGAACACCTAGTCCAATGGGCAGCTCCACTGTCTCAAACTCTGTGTTTTTAAACTATAATGTTCACTAACAGATAAGACTTAATGGGTCTTACTAAAGAGCCAGGTAGTACTCAAAGCACTTAAGGTACATTATGACCTATATCGCTCACAAGCACCCTAAGTTAAGTAATTCTCTTAGCCCATCCTGCAGTTGAAGAAACTGAGGCTCCAAGTGAAGTCAAGTAACTTGCAGCTGAGAAGCTGTAGTGCCACCAAATCTGAACCCAGGCAGTCCACATAGCAACCACTATGCAAGGCTTATTTGGGGTTGCAGGGGCAGAATGGGGCTCAGGTACAGAAAGTACAAGCTAAATGTCCTTCCCCTCATTCTCCCCAGCTCTACTCCCAAGAGGTAATTACCTTCTACACCTTTTCCTATATATACTCAATATCAATGCCTGGCTTTCAGATAAATACTATACATATTTTCTTTACTCAACCAAAATCAGATTTTCTTCCAGGTGAATACCTACAGATATGATATATTCTTTTTATTAAACTCTAGCTATTTTTAAACCTTTATTAATAAAATACACATACTGTTAATGATTTCAATGAAACAGTAGGGCTAGGCCTTAATTTTTCCTCAAGTCCAGGTTTAGAACAAACGTATTAATTCATTATAAACAAATTACCTCATCTTAAACTTAATGTTTTCATAAGTAGTTTTTTCAATTGTGGAATATAATTCATTTTGTATTTTTTATATCAAATAGTACGATGCTTTTGGTAATTTGAGTCAGTTGATACTCACTTGAGAATGACATTTTCGAGTCTAACATTTGTGCTACCTCTTCTCATAACAGAAGCATTGAGCCAGTACCAATTCTAATGTAACTCTTGTTTAACCTGTGTGTTCAACTAAAGGAAAATGACCGAAAGAACCAAAATCACAAAATGCTTGGTAGGTGCTTTAAAGATGGGCTAGTTCCAGTATCTATAGCTGGCTGGATGCCCTCCTGAACACATCAGCCCTCCTTGAGCCTCAACAGAGGCAGGCGGTTGCAAGAGATTATAATTCCAATGTTGAATTCCTGCTTCCAAAATATAATTCTTTAGGGCAGTAAAACTAGTACGGTTCTTTGGGTGGACTATGACACAAATGATAAAAAGCATATTTTTCAAAGTATATTTAATGAAAGAGAACATGTTCACAAGTGGAGAAATCATTCAAAATGATTACTTTCACCCGGGCAGCCTGGTTCATTAGTTAAACGTCAATACATGAACCAGGAGGTTATGGTTCGATTCCCAGTCAGGGCACATGCCCGGGTTATGGGCTCAATCCCCAGTGTGGTGTATGTAGGAGGCAGCTGATCAATGATTCTTATCACTCATGTTTCTATATCTCTCTCCCTCTCTGAAATCAATAAAAATATATTTTAAAAAAGGAAAAAATATATATTTTTTAAGTTTCAAAATGATTATTTATTTTTAACTTCCTAATTTCTTTTTTTAAAAGTATGTACATACAACACATATTTCCTTGATTCTATGACAAGTGCTTATAAAACATGCCACGGGGGGGGGGGGTTAGAGAGCAATGAAAGGACTTATATGCATGCATATTAGCATAACCAATGGACACAGACACTGGGGCAGTGGGGCTTGCCCGGCTGGGAAGGGGTAGGGGAGGGGGTCAACTGGGGGAAAAGGAGACATATGTAAAACTTTAGACAATAAATAAATAAACAAATAAATAAACAAACAAATGAATTAAACTAAAAAATAAAACATGCCACCAATTTTCCCTTGCAATTCTCCAAGGGACAATGACATTAAAAATATAATATCTGGCCCTGGCCAGGTAGCTCAACTGTTTGGAGCATCGTCCCATACACTAAAGGATCACTGTTAGATTCCTGGTCAGAGCACATACCCAGGTTTTGGGTTTGATCATTGGTCCGGGCACATATGGGAGGCAACCCATCAATGGATGTTTCTTTCTCTCTATCCCTCTCGCTCTCAAAAAAATAAATAAAATTAAATTAAATTAATCAATAAAATCATACCCTCAGGTGAGGATTAAAAATAAATAACGTTTTGTAAAACATCTGAATTTCATAAATGCCAGTTAAGATAGAAGAATTGTTAGTAGGCAGGAGCTTGTGGCTGGACTGGACAAATCTAGAGCATTTGTCCTCAGCAGAAACCTGGCTGAATAAAAAACCAGGAGTGAATGAAGTGCAGATAAATTATTTACCCAGCATAATTACTCTCTTCTGCCTGCATAAGCTCAGATCCATTATTTCCAGGGATTCCAGAGTTAATCAGTCTCTCTTGGGAGTGGCCCTCCCAGCAGCTCTTACATAATCATTACCTCAATATTTCATTCCAGTCAAACACAAATATAGACAGAAGCAATCTGGTTCAGCCCGCCCAGCCCAAGAGGGGAGACACAATCTATTCACCCTGGCTTTCCAACTCCAGAAACCAAGAGATTCTGATAAACACACTGGCTGATATGTGTAACCCACAAACTATCCAGGACCTAATTCTTTGGAATTAAACAGGACAGTAAACAGTTAAATTTATGAACACAGATAAGCAAGGAAAAGTTAACTATGGTTTGCTCTGGAAAGCAGAATCATTAGTGTGTCGTCCCCCCTCCCCCAATTCTTTTGCTTTTCTGTACTTTCCAATCTTTCTGGAAAATATCAGGTAAAGGAACCAGACCTAGCTAGCTCCCTCTCACTTGGCTAGATACAGTCCTCCCATAGGCTTTTCTTCTTCCCTTCACAGATAAAATATTCAGCAGGATACATCAAGAACTTGCCAGCTACTCTGCTTGTAGGCAAATGCAACTCAATGCCAACATCCAACTAATACACTTCTAATTTTGGTGCCCAAGTTTAGATTTACATCAAGAACATGGCAGCCTCTTCCTGCAGTGCTCTACAGAAATACCTTATCATCCTCTCTTCTTCTACACACAGTTCAGCCCTCCCCCTGCCAACAATTTATTTCCTTGAATTGCCATTTTCCAATCCTGAATCCAATTTCACCAAGCCAAATGATACTTGCGAGATTCTACTTATCACCCTATGCTGTTAACTTCAAGTTCAGTCAGCATGCCCTGGATAGCTCTATATGCAGATCTGATACGACAATGATTTAATAAAAGGAAAAGTTACTGTGAAATACTTAGCACAATTCCTGGCACACAGTAGGCATTCAATAAACATCAGCTATACAATCCTAAATAATAAAAGGCTAATATGCAAATCGACCAAACCACAGAATGACCAGTAGCTATGACGCGCAATGACCACCAGGCAGCAGACACTCAACAAGGAGCTGCCCCCTGGTGGTCAGTGAGCTCCCACAGGGGGAGCGCCATTCAGCCAGAAGCCAAGCTCACAGCTGGTGAGCGCAGCGGTGGTGGCGGGAGCCTCTCCTACCTCCAAGGTAGCACTAAGGATGTCTGACAGACGCCTTAGGCCCACTCCCCGCGGGCATTCCCTGAGGGCTCCCGGACTGCAAGAGTGCGCAGGCTGGACTGAGGGACCCCTTAAGTGCATGAATTTCATGCACTGGGCCTCTAGTTAAATCAAATGCTTCTCCTCCTCTTTCCAGTCACCTTAGTGTACACATTTCTGAACTGTGATCCTCTTTCCATACCACACCTGCCCTGTGCCATAGAAACTAGATGGGAAAGCAGAATGTTAAATACTTGTCTCACTTTCTTAAAAACCTATTTCTTCCTGTTTTCAGGTTTAGCTATTGTTCCATTCATTTTTGGCTAATAAATTACTGCCTCAAGACAGAAATTGTAAACGTTCTGGTGTTAGTAACAAAAAGGAACTCTGGCAAGAGATTATTTGAATGTACAAGACAAACCAAATTCTGAATTGAAACCTAATCACTATACTAGAAATCCATTCAAGTAAAAAACTGAAAACATTCACACACATAATATCTCACCCACCTGTCTGAATGCAGACCAAGTCAAAATCATGCTGCTCAGAATTTAATAAACTTAACAGGTCCTAGCAAATTCGTCTAAAAGAAAATCCTTTGGAAACATCTTAAGTTGTTTCTTACGGAAATTAACTGTTAAGTCTGGCATGCTTACTGGCTGTCATGGACAACTATATTCAAACTGAAATCTCTATCTCCTAAAAGTGTACAAAGGTCTAGTCTTCTGCTAGAGCAGAAGGGCACCATACCTTCCTTGAATTTTTTCTTTGATCAAAAGAAAATTAAGAAACCACTGACTCTGAAAATTCCTTCTTTTAATTCAGATGCAAGTATCAATGGTGCACAGCATCAGTGCGCTGCTGAGGATGCCCCCAGTTAGATTGGGGACAGCACCAAAGAGAAAGCTGGTACCAAATTTGCCCAGGTTGGAATCCATACACGCTCACCAAGGCCTGAGCATATTGGGCATGCAGACCCAGACTTAACAGGCATCAACAGAAAGGCAGCACACAACAAATTCAACCTGGCAACATGCATAGTGTGAGGGTCTTTCTCCTTTTCCTGCTCCTGCCTAAATCAGAAACTACTCATACCCTGCCAAATCTCCATGCTAAAAAGATATTGGGAGTAAAAAATATTAAAATGGTAATAGTTGTTATCTCTAGTAGAATGGGAAATTATCACCTTGATACATTTTTGTATTTTCCAAATATTCTACAATTGGGCATACTTAACTTCAAAATTAGAATAAAAACAAATTAAACGAAATTTGTTGCTTCCCAAGAAAGAAAATAAATGTTTTGATACATATCATTAGCCATAAGTCACAAAGTACCTATCAATTTCCCCCATCCCCTTATATAGTAAACCTGAAAGAAATAGCTTGTGAAGAATTTGAGAAATGACATATCGATGGTCTGGATAAGAGCAATTGCATTTTTAGAAACTCTAAATTCTTTAGTTCTAAAAAGACACCCCCACCCCCACCCCCAAGTAGAAAAACCCTATGGTTAGATTTCAACAACTAAAAGAAGAATTAACACTGTAAACAAGTGGCCCTGGCCAAGTGGCTCAGTTGGTTGGGCATCATCAGGGCACATACTTAGGTTGTGGGTTTGATCCCCAGTGAGGGCGAGTATGCGAGTCAACCGATCAATGTTTTTCTCTCACATTGATGTTTCTCTCTCTCTGCTCCCTCTTCCCCTTCCTCTCTAAAAAAATATATAAAACATATCCTGGGGTGAGGGTTTAAATTAATTAATTAAAATTGTAAGCAAGCTGGCTGCCATCATAACATAGTAACTATCTGACCTGGAAGTTCATGACCAGTAGACTACTTTAGTGTAAACCAATGGTCACTGACATTCTTCACCCAAGGAAGGCAGCAGTACTTAAGACAGAAATTTGGGAAAAACTAGCCAAAATGTCTAAGATCACACCAAATATCATCTTTGTATTTGGATTCAAAACCCACTTTGGCAGCCGTAACCGGTTTGGCTCCGTGGATAGAGCGTCGGCTTGCAGAATGAAAGATCCCAGGCTCGATTCCAGTCAAGGGCATGTACCTTGGTTGCGGGCACATCCCGTGGGGGGGATGCAGGAGGCAGCTGATTGGTGTTTCTCTCTCATCGATGTTTCTGACTCTCTATCCCTTCCTCTCTGTAAAAAATCAATAAAATATATTTTTTTTAAATATCTTTTTTTAAAAATCCCAAATAAGTTAATAACTCCAAAGATATCAATCCATTTATTTAAAAAAAAAAAAAAAAAACACTTTGGCAGTGGCAAGACAAGTGGCTTTGGCATGATTTATGATTCCTTGTATTATGAAAAAAATAAAAAAAAGAACCCAAACATAGATTTGCAAGAAAAGCCCATATGAGACTTCAAGAACAGAATGGAAGAAAGTAAGGGGAACTGCAAAGGCCAATGCTGGTGCTGGCAAAAATGAGCAAAGATTCTTCAGTGGCTTTATCTGTATAGATTTTTCGTGAGAGGATTAATAAACTAAGAACTTAAAAAAACACACACACAAAATTATAAACCAACTAAAGAGAACCCCATTACCTTGTGCTGTTCTGGGACAGGTGTGGTGCATTTGTAAGAGTAATCCAAGCCCATTTCCCCAAATGCCACAGCCTTGGGATGCCTTAAGGCTTGCAAAAGATTTCTTTCTTGACTCTCAGTGTAGTAACGAGCAAAATGAGGGTGACAGCCAAAGGCCCCCCAAACCAGATCCTCTTTCAACAAATCCTCCCATAGGGAATCTGTCAGTGTCCTGGGATCACAGAAGTCAGAGATGCAGCCCTGAAATTCCTTAGGGAAGGAGGTGCTATAAATTTTCCTGAACTTGCTAAAGGTCCCTTTGAAAGACAACTTGGAATAGAGCATATCCAAGTGACAATGGGTATCAATGAAACCCTCCTCTAGGTTTGGCTCTAGATGGCTCCTTGGCAGAGAGCTAGATGCGTGTCCTTCATAAGAACGGGGTGGCGTCTCCTCCTGGAATGTTCTTTTCTCCTTCACCTTGTCTTGAAAGCTTCTGGAGAAATTATATGAGCGAGAATTCTGGGATCTGCCTTCCTCTGTCGCCTCCAAATCTCTAGAGGTGTTCTGGGAGCTCACTGTAGAGTTGGGGGAATAATCACTCAGGAGGCCCCGGCTGCTCTTCCCAGCCTGCAATGTGTCACTGCTGCTGCTGCTCATGGAGGGGTAGCTAGAAGGCTTGCGCCTGTTGGCCCAATAGCTGGCAAAATCACACCAAGGACTACTGTACAAGTGAGCCGGGTACATGACATAGTCAGTGGGGAAGGCAGAAGGCTCTGGAACTGCTGAGAGTTTCAGTGAGATGGGCTCCTCCTGAGAGAATCTGACTGTGGAGACCTCATCCACGTCGGACCAGTCACTTCCTGAAGAGGTGTGCTCTATCACCACCTCCCTTTCTTTAGGCTGCAGAAAAGAAGCAACAAAGGGTTAGCCTTCCTGTGTGAAGACAGCCTCCCACACTCTGTCATCTAGAGAACATAAGCTCTGGCTTGTTTTTTGGCCATGGTGAAGGTTTTGCATTGGCTCGTTTAACTTACCTGTCACCTAGATTTCTTATTATTTCCAGAAAGTGAGCCAGGTTATAGCTATGAACAGTCAAATCAGGGGTAAACTCATAATGCCATCCCTAAAGGGGATGCTGTATCTGCACTCTCTCTGAATGATCCCTCTTAAGAAAAACTGCTCCGTGTATTGGGGATATTAGAAAAAAACAGTGCCAGGAATCTCATCTCTAACAACACATTTCTAATACATTCAAAATGAATGTGCCCTGACCAGGAATTGAACCCACCACCTTTTGGCCTATGGGACAACGCTCCAACCAACTGAGCCACACCAGCCAGGGCCATTTTTGTGTGTGTTTGTTTTTAACATTTTTTAATTGATTTGAGAGACAGAAAGGGAGAGAGAGAAAAAAATCAACTTGTTGTTCCACTTATTTATGCATTCATTGGTTGATTCTTATATGTGCCCTGGCTAAAGATCAAACATGCAATCTTGGCATATCAGGACGATGCTCTAACCGACTGAGCTACCTGGTCAGAATTTCAGTTGTGGCGTTGTAATATGTGTCTGCAAATTCTTACACTACTCCCCATTGAAAGATGGTGGTCTGTCCTTGAACCTGGGCCTTACTGACTTACTTGTAACCAACCGAGTGCAGTAGTGAAACCTCCGAGGGTAGGTCAAGCTGTAGCTCCCCCTGGCATCTCTCAGCTTGCTCCTCTGGGGGAAGTCAATCACCATATAAGAAATCATACCCGCCCTGACCGGTTTGGCTCAGTGGATAGAGCGTTGGCCTGGGGACTGAAGGGTCCCAGGTTCGATTCTGGTAGGGGGCATGTACCTTGGTTGTGGGCACATCCCCAGGAGGGGGTGTGCAGGAGGCAGCTGATCAATGTTTCTCTCTCATCGATGTTTCAAACTCTGTATCCCTCTCCCTTCCTCTATGCAAAAAATGAATAAAATATGTTAAAAAAAAAAAAAAAAGAAATCATACTGCCCGCCCTAACGGTTTGGCTCAGTGGATAGAGCGTCGGCCTGGGAAGGGTCCCAGGTTCGATTCCGGTCAAGGGCATGTACCTTGGTTGCGGGCACATCCCCAGTAGGGAGTGTGCAGGAGACAGCTGATCGATGTTTCTCTCTCATCGATGTTTCTAACTCTCTATCCTTCTCCCTTCCTCTATGCAAAAAACCAATAAACTATATTTTTTTTTAAAAAGAAAAGAAATCATACTGGCCAAGACCACTGCTAGAAAGGGTCATACATAGGTACTAGCATCAACTGCCCAATGTGTGAGTGAACTTTTTTTATTATTATTTTTAGAGAGGGAGGAAGGGGGGCGAGAGAGAAACTTCAATGCCTGACTGAGGATCAAATCCACAACCTAGGTATATGCCCTGACAAGGAATTGAACCCATGACCTTCCAATGCATGGGACTATATTCCAACCAACCAAGCCACACCAGCCAGGGCTTTTTTTTTTTTTTTTTTTTAATCCTCACCTGAGGATATGTTTTTATTGATTTTTAGAACGGGAGAGAGAAACATCGATGGGTTGCCTCCCATACACACCCCAATCTAAGAATCAAACCCACAACCTAAGGATCAAACCTGCAACTTAAGAATGTGCCCTGACCGGGAATTGAACCCAAAACCTTTTGGTGTACAGGACAATGCTCCAACTAACTGAGCCACCCAGCCATGGCTCACTCTCTCCTTCTTAATAGCAATGAAAGTTTATCTGGGTGTAAGTCTGCCCAAATGGAAGTTAATTTTCCAGACTCTCTTGCAGTTAGGTGTTGGCCAGGTTTCTAGATTTTTGTCAGTAGATATGAGCAGATACTATGTGGACAACTTATGAGCCAAGCTCTTAAAAGGGAGGGAGTGTACTTTCTTCTATTCTTCCTCTTGGCTGGACTGATCAATGTAATGTACTGAGTCCTGTCAGAGCAGTCATCTCAGACCACAGGACAGAAACTGCTGAGGAGCAGCAGAGCATCAAGACAGAAGGCACCAGGGTCCCTGACACGGTGGAGTCATCCTCCTCAAGTCAAACTTCTATTTAATTTAAGCCACTGTTATTCTGGGTTTTGTACAGCAGTCAAATCCATATCCTAACAAACATATAAATTCCAAAAAAAGAGGATAGCACTAATCTGAGATTTCTTAATAACTCTAAAAGGCATTTTGGAAGAGAACCATCAATTTGTTGCCTGGAATCCTGAGTAAGTAAAGCACTGCTTTAATGAATAACAATTAGGCTCAAACCAGAAAGAGCAAATACTACATTTAATCAAGAGAACTAAAAACCCCCATTCTCAGCATGAGCAAGACTCACCTTGTGGCTTTCTGAATGAGAGTCAGAATCATCCAAAAATTCTAGGGGTGGAGAGCGCTTGTCAATAATTGTCCTTCGGTCACCAAGTGGCTCCTCACTGGGTTTCTCCTGAGGGTCTATCACCACTCTCCTGTCACAGAAGCTGCTTCTCTCTAGCACAGCCTTTTTTTCCTCTTTCACTCTGACCTCTGGGGTTGCCTCCTTCTCTTTCTGAGGAGTAGACACAGTGACACTCCTGACTGGTCCTTCTCCACGGTTGGGACAATCTCCTGTGTCTGGTTTTGCCCTAGTGGCAGTCTCGCCCTTCCTTTTTGGCATTGACTTTCCCAGAATGCCCTGGATAGCCTTCAGGTAGATCATTGTAGAGCCTTGGTCTCGAAGTCTATCCCTCTTCTTTTTCTGAACCTTGCTTGGTTCCTCAATTCTATCATTTTGACCCTCAGCTTCAGCTGCAAACTCAGAGTTCGTGGAATTACGAGAACTATCTTTGGAATTAACCTGGAAGAAAACACAGATCATGAAAAGATCAGTTCATACATAAAGCACTTGGCAAATTAAACGCCAGTGGCACTCCACCAATCAAAGGGAAAGTGATAGTGGCCAAGACAAAGATTCTCTTTGAGTGATAGTTTCCATCCTACCCACTGTAAAAGGGACTGAACTGCTGCTATTTCTTTTTCTCTTTTTTTAATCCTCACTCAAGGACATGCTTTTCTATTGATGGGAAGGGGAGGGGGAGGGGAGGAGGAAGAGGACATGCTTTTATATTAATGAGAGGTGGAGGAGTGGAGGGAGGGGAGTGACATTGTGAGTGTGAAATATCGATTGGTTGCCTCCCACACACACTCCAACCAGAGATCAAACCTGCAACCCGGGTACGTGCCCTGACCGGGAACTGAACCTGCCACCGTTTGGTGCACAGGCTGACACTCCAACTGAGCCACACCAGTGTGCTGCTGTTTCTTAATGTTCTCACTTTCTCACACTTATCAGACAGCATCCTCGTACTGCAGTAGGAAGGAATGAGCTGAGAGAACAGTCTACTAACACTAGCTCCTTAAGAGCAAGGACTACCACATACTTCAGAACACACCCCGGCAAAACAAAAGTTTAACATTTTTGTACTGGAAAGGTCCCCAGAAACCAGATGACCCAATCCCACAACGAAGAGTGAAGGAACCACGGGCCCTGTGAAGAGTGAGCGCCAATCTTCTGACTCCTGAGGGCACTGTGCTTTCCGTTATACCCCCAGCTTCCTTAAAGTTCTCTGCAAAATCCTTCCCCCCAATTAAAACCTTGGTTTTGAAAGGTACCTTGGTCCCAGGGTCAATCAAGAGACCTAGCCCCTCACCCCAAATCTCCTCAGAGATGAAAGTAAAGTCTCAGCCCCTTTCTTCTCTTCCTCTCCACATGCAGCCATTACAGAGTCCACAAGAAATAAGCTAAATTACTTGCTCACAATATTAATTTGCTGTGACACTCAGATCTAGTCTAATCCCAGCCTGGTGTAAGAATGCTCCATAAATCTTCCCTGAGAACCATCCCCAAAGCAGTGCACTCCAAACACCCCACTTGTGACCTGTCCCAAGGCAGCCTACGGCTCCTACAACTTGTACTTCTAATTCACTTGCATTAAATTCCTCTCAAACAATTAGTAAGAAACTCCACACTAAACTTGCTAATCCTTTTCCTCTACTGAGGAAAAGGAGAGTCCATGCAAGAGATGTCCATCAATAGGGATTGATGAAAGTAAACAAATACAACTTTTAAAAAGAATGAGGGAGCTCTGATGTCCATGCTATACAGTAAGTAACTAACAAGCGCAATGTATAAATTCACATTTGAACAGCTTATATGTACATATTTGCAAACAAAGTCTGAAAGACCAATTGTTTCTTCTAATGGCTATCTTTGGGGATTAAAGGGAAAGAGGAAAAAGGGGC
This sequence comes from Myotis daubentonii, assembly GCF_963259705.1. Classification (NCBI taxonomy): domain Eukaryota; kingdom Metazoa; phylum Chordata; class Mammalia; order Chiroptera; family Vespertilionidae; genus Myotis; species Myotis daubentonii. The sequence continues at coordinate 23,463,794 of NC_081853.1, read as the reverse complement.
TTTAGCTCTTACTTTATATGCTTCTTGTATTATTTGAATTTTCCCCCCCAAGAAGCACATATCTTTTTTTAAAAAAAATAAACCTTTGGAAATACAGAGTGTCCCAAAAAATGTATTCACTTTGAATAATTCACTCCAATGGATTAAATCTGAAAAGAAAGAAACATCAATTGAGCTATCAAGGCAGAGGTTTGAACTAGAAGAGTGCATGTGTGTGCATTTAAGATTTATTTATTGGTTTTTAGAAAGAGAGGAAGGGAAATGGAGAGAGAGTCCTCAAAAAGGCACATTCCCTGACCGGGAATCAAACCAGCGACCTTTTGGTACATGGGACCATGCCCAACCAACTAAGCCACACTGGCGCTAAAGGCATATATTTTTAATGTGAACTCCCCCAAATTTTAAAATTTGTGAGGACCTAGCAGGCCACATTCAGCATATGGACCGCCTTTTGCAAACCGTGGTAGAGAAGATCAGGATTGTACTTGTGGAAGTAAAAAAAAGGTAAGGGATATAATACCATAGCTTATATTTCTATATACTTAAAATTTACAGAGCTGCCCCAGCTGTTGCCCCTCCTTACAGAGAGGGACAGTGTCACATGAATTTTAAGTGGCAGAAGCAGGATTCAAATTCAAGTTCCCCCTAACACCCTGGAAACCAAGGGAGAATAGGGAAAATATAAAAGTTTAGAAGCAGTATCAAAGGCTGAGATGTCAAAGGCCATGAGGACCTAAGATCAATGAGGAAGAGTTTCAACAGTGGATAGGAGGCTATAAAGGTCAAGATTAGGCGGAAAGTACTAGAGCAGAGACAAACACCTGGCTTTGAAAAGGAGAGATTTAGCCCTAACTGGGTGGCTCAGTTAGTTGGAGCGTCATCCCATACACCAAAAGGCAAAAGGTTGTGGGTTCAATCCCTGGTTGGGGTGTTTACCGTACAGGAGGCAAATGACTGATGTTTTTCCCTCTCTATCTCAAATCATATTTTTCTTTATTTTATTTATAAAGTCACAGAAGTAGAAGTGACCTATAGAAAAAAGTGGGCTCACGAAACAAGTTACTTCTAGAGGCAAAAGAAAAGACCCTTGGAGCTTAGGAGAGAAAAGAGTAAAGGTAAGTAGGGGTGGGGGAGGGGTGCGGGGGGAGACCCAGGAAAGGCTCAGGTGTGCTCCAGAGATGGAGAGTGCCCAGCCTGAACATTTTCAAGAGTTCGTAACAAACTTCCTGCCTACTCCCTCCCATCGTTTCTCTACAATGAGCCAGAAGTTCTAAAATCTGGCAATGTCACACCTCTGCTTAATACCCTTCAATGGCCCTGCATTTGCCTACAGAATCCATCCCAAACTCCTGAGCATGACATTGGAAGCCCTTCCCAGGCTGCCCCCCAACCTTTCTTTGCCGCATCATTTCCCACCTTTCTTCATACAGCCAGGTGCCTGGGGAATGAAGAAAGATGCTGGAGAAGAGGGGAAGGAGGACCCACAGAAACCAGTAATGTCCCCAAGCACTGCAGACCAGCAGTATTTCCTGACACTTTTTGGACACACATTGTTCCTGTTGCCTGAAATAGCCTTCCTCCTCCTTGTCCACCAGAACAAAAATGATACCTCTTCTACGAGAACTTTCCCTGTGACTTGTCACCCATTCCTTTGACCCTTGGTACTTCAAATATTGCTGTTACAACACTCCATGCACTGCACTATGATGAAGGCTTTTTTCAGTCTGTCTACCATTGCCTTATTCTTTGCACATCTAGCCTCTAAAACAGACTTCCACCCAAGCACTGGACATCTGCTGAGGGAATATGCAAGAAATGGGTTACATGCGAAGAAAGCTTTAGCATTCAAGATCCAAGGTACACAATGGTTTCTTTTCTTTTCTTTTTTTAAAATATATTTTTATTGATTTCAGAGAGGAAGGGAGAGGGAGATAGAAACATCAATGATGAGAGGGAATCATTGATTGGCTGCCTCCTGCACGCCCTCTACTAGGGATGGGGCCCGCAACCTGGGCATGTGCCCTTGACTGGAATCGAGCCCGGGACCCTTCAGCCCACAGGCCGATGCTGTATCCACAGAGCTAAACCAGTTAGGGCCACAATAGTTTCTTGTGTCTGGGCTGTGTCACCTTGCAGAGAGCACCACAGGGGAAGGATCTTGCCCTCTTCATCTCTCCATCCCTCACATCTAATGTTGGGCCAGGACAGAGCAGGTGCTCCAGAGGGCAGCAATGGAGAGAACCCTGCCTTTTAAGCCAGTCTGATCTGGCATTACACCACAGCTCTGCCGCATACAAGCTGCATGGACCTACTTAAGTTTTTTAAAGTGAGTCTCATTTTCCCAGTGCCTTCACATAGTAGGTGCTCAAATATTTGTTAATCATATGTAAATATTTGTTAACTAATGTGCAAAGATAACTACTTCACAAGACTCTGAGAATTATGTCTATAGGACAAACATTGAGACTATTTGATCAAAGCCTATCACATTATGAATGCTCAAATTTTCCCTTCCACTCTTCCTTTCCTATTGAATATAAAATTTTATGTCATAATTAAGACTAAATTAAGGTAGGTGAAGGTGTTCATAATAGACACATTTAACTTTCTCTATAAACAAAGATCATCAGCTACCATTAGGATTTGAGAAAACCTCTCAAACAATTGTCCTAGAGGTGATAAGGAACAAACAATGTGAGGCTGGCCAGCAGGACTCTCTACTGATTCCAAAATGCCCCAGTCTAGCTATGGTCTGAATGTCTCTCCCCTCACACCAAAATTCATATTGAAATTTGACCCCAAGATGATGGTACTCGGTGGAAGAGCCTTTGGAAAAAGATTAAGTCATGAGAGTGAAGCCCTTAGAAATGGGATTAACCCAGCTGGCATGGTTCAGTGGTTGAGCGTTTAACTATGAACCAGGAGGTCACAGTTCAATTCCTGATTAGGGCATATGCCCTGGGTTCGGGCTTGATCTCCAGTGTGGGGTGTGCAGAAGGCAGCCAATGAATGATTTTCTCTCATCATTGATATTTCTCTCTCTCTCTCTCTCTCCCTTCCTCTCTGAAATCAATAAAAATATATTTTCTTTAAAAATGAAATTAGTGTTCTTACCAAAGAGGCCCAAAATGACCCCTTCTGCCATGTGAGGATAAAATGAAAAGTCTGCAACCATGGAGAAAACCATCACCTGACCATGCTGGCACTCTGATCTCAGACTTCCAGTCTCCAGGACTGTAGGAAATACATTTCTGTTGTTTATAAGTTACCCAGTCTGTGGTATTTTGTTATAGCAGCCATAACAGGCTAAGACAAACATCTTCCCCCGGCTGGGGTGACATGGCTCAGTGATTGAGCATTGACCTATGAACCAGGTCACAGTTCGATTCCTGGTCAGGGCACATGCCTGGGTTGTGGGCTTGATCCCCAGTGTGGGGCATGCAGAAGGCAGCTGATCAATGATTCTCTCTCATCAGTAATATTTCTATCTCTCCCCCACCTCCCTTCCTTTCTAAAATTAATAAATATATTTTAAAAAGAATCTTCCCCCTGAATATTCTATGACCTGGCACAGAGATCTCTGCGTTGAGGCCGTGGAAAGGGGGGTGGAGGTAACCACACACAAAACCAAGTGTGTATCCCTCAAAGGTTACAGAGCAAATAGAAGAGCAGGTAATGTGTGGGTAGAAGAGTGCGGAGGGGACCTTGGAAGAACCTAGATAAGAACATGCCATTTTTTGTGTGCCCCTTAGCTTGTCCTTACTAGACCAACAAGTTGGTCTGCAGAGAAAAGGGGTAAGAGGTACAGATTGAGGGGGAAGGTAAGAGAGGCATTTTGTAATTCATCAAGATGAGTGAAATACTGTATATGTTGTTTACAAACTCACTCTAGGGAGAGAGAGCCCTTAGCAGTGCTAGAGACAGACAATTAAGATTGCTAATACAGTAAAACCTCAATATAATGGACTAATTCGAGCAAAGGGAGATGTCTCTTAAAGTGAAATTCTATTATATAATAACGTTTTCCAAATGCATGTTAAAAAATTGATAAATTAGTTTTTACTTATGTAGACACGTGTGATTAGAATTAAGTATATATGAAAAGTTAAATTTCACAGAAAAGTTTTCTCTATGCATTACTGTAACTTTAAATTAATACTGAAAAGGTCTAATAAACGCATGCATTCACCAGTCACCTCGAGTGAACAAATGCACACGACTGAGACGTGGGTTAGCGCACATCGGAATATCACCAACATGAGTTAAAACTCCTGCAGGAAGTCACCCTAAGAGACAACAGAACCGATTACCTCGGGGCAATGCAGTGAGATCATGTGCTAATCATTCACCACACACTGCTTGCAAGCAATGGCTCTTGAATTTATATATGTAGACTACAGTCGTAAATATGTAATATTTATGTCAGCACAACTGCTACAGTGTTTTTTCCAACATATGGCCTATTTGCTAAAATTTGTTCAAAATAACTGAATAACAGAAAAATAACATATTCATATAATTATAACCAAATCTTGGTTAAACGCATTTTAAAATTACCAGGGTGTTAATTTTCACGTACAGACTGGACATTTTTTTTAATTAAATATATTTTTATTCGTTTCAGAGAGGAAGGGAGTACAAACATCAATGATACCAGAGAATCATTGATCAGCTGCCTCCTGCACACCCCCTACTGGGGATCGAGCTGGCAACCTGGGCATGTGCCCTTGCTGGAATCGAACCCAGGACCCTTCAGTTCACTTTATCCACTGAGCCAAATTGGCTATAGCATTTTTGTCCCTTAAATCCGAAGCCCATTAAGTCAAAGGTCAGAAAAATCAAGAGTTCACTGTATCAACATCCTCATATTCTAACCTCACTCAGCATGAATGATCTTTCAAAATGCAAAGCTGCCTTCCCTCTGTATAGAGTCCTGTATAAACTCGAATGGCTTAGAATAAAATCCAAATTCCCTTGGCTAATAAATCCCTGCAGCAATCTGCCCCCTACCTAGCTCTCCAACCTCCATTCTAGGCTCTTTGCTCCACCATACCACATCATGAGACAGTCTCATGACTTCTCCAACCCTCCCAACAGACTGTGTGCTCCTCAGAAGCCATTTCCTGCTCCAAGACCCAACAGAATGTTTGGCACACAATAACCGCAAATGCTTATTGACCGAAAGCAAGGCACTGGTAAACCCAAAGACTTCTAGACAGGCCTGGACTACTCATTGCTCCATGGTTAACCATTAAATTGATTTTGGCAAAACAAGACCCTTTAGGGCTAAATGAGAGAAAGGTGGGTCCATACTAGGATTAGACCCACATGGCTTAGAGGCCACCAGGGATGCAGCATACCTCAAAGACTAATAATAATAAGCAAGGTTAACTTTCTGCCCCTCCTAACACCAGGCTTCACTCTATCTGTAATTGCCATAGAAGTTAAATTTAATCAATTGAAATACATATAGATATATTTTCTTTGGTTAATCCTCACCTGAGGATATTATTTTCAATGATTTTTAGAGAGAGTGGAAGGGAGGGAGGGAAAGAGGGATAGGGAAAGAGAGAGAAACATTGATGTGAGAGAGACACATCAACTGGTTGCCTCCTGCATGAGAGTCCGGACCAGGGCTGGAAATCAAACCTACAACCCAGGAACCTACCCTTAACCGGGAATTGAACACAATACCCTTTGGAGTTCCGCTCTTCCACTGAGCCACACCTGTCAGGGCTAATCAATTAATACTATTTTATGTTGTACCAAATCCACAGAAATTACATCAAGAAGGATTAATGACGAGATTAAATTGTATGCACAAAGCCCCATACTCACCTGATTTACAATGAATCATATTTAGCATTTTTTTTCCTTTATCCTCACCTAAGGACATTTTTTCCATTGATTTTTAGAGAGACTGGAAGGCAGGGAGGAGGAGGAAGGGGGGGGGGGGAGAGAGAGGGAGAGAGAGAGAGGTGGAAACACCAATGTGAGAGAGACACATCGATTGGTTGCCTTCCACAAGCCCCTGACCAGGGCCGGGAGCCTACAACCGAGTACATGCCCTTGACCTGAATCGAACCGGGGACCCTTCAGTGGCCCCCGCCATAGCCACTGAGCCAAACCGGCTAGGGCGTATATTCAGTATTCTTATGCCAAAGACAAAGCTTTTAAATTCACTATTAAAGTTTGTAAAAGATCCACATGACCATATAAAGTTCTGCGAGGTCCACACTGAAAATACCTGGCTTGGAGCACTCAGCACAAGAGTTCTCCAGGATAAACAGCCAAATACCACAGCCTCATTGCTCAGCTCCACATAAAAAACCACTGAACAGACATAAAGACAAACCCAACTTTTCTTGGGGCCTTGTTTTTATTGCTTTTGTAAAATAACTCTTTTCTAGGGACAGCCCACCTTCCCCCCACCCCAAATAAAGACTTTCTCCACTTTTCCACATGCAGACCTCCTCACCTTATAAACTTGAGCTCCAAAACGTAAAATGCAATCTCTAACAGGGCAGTGATCTTTGTTTCTGTTACAGGAGCATCCCAAGCAACTAGAACACTGCCTGACACAATCTAGGCCCTCAATAAATATTTGTTCAAAACCTGACTGAGTAAGTGGATGAAGCTTACACAGTATGCCTGGTGAGTGATATCAGCTAGTTCTCCTGCTACTCTAATGGGGAAACAGCAGACAAGAGATTGAACTGTATTTGCTTCTATTTCCAACAGACTCATGTTCAACTTTTACACACACACACACACACACACACACACACACACACACACGCTGGGAAAATTTTATTACTCCTTTCAAAAAAAACACACGTTAATATAAAATGAATGAGTAGGTGTAAACCTCCTCTATGAAGCACTCCTTAGTCCCCTTGCAAATACTCAAAAACCCACCTGTGTGTTCACATCCGGAACTAAATGTTGAAACCTGCAAAACAACCCTTGCCCCACCAACCAGAATTCCAACATTCTGGAAGCCGTAACTTTAGTGAAGAGCCATAGCAAAACCAAATTCCTATCCCCTGGTTCGGATGCAGAGTGGTCCAACGTACAAGGACACAATCCCTAAATGTACACAACTAAACTACATACGTATGTGTCTCGGGAGCATGCAATCCCTTCGACTGCAAGGCTTCTCCCACCTCGAAGCACAGACCACACCACCACTCCAGCCCCATTAAATCAGGGTGGGTGGGGGGCAGGCCCCAGCGTTTGAAAGCTTTCCAAGTAGTTCCAAGTGCCGCCAAGTTTGAGAACCACCTCTCCAGGCCACCTCCCCGGGCAACTGCTTGCTCGCTCGTCTGTGTTTGCACGAAGAAGACCTCTGGGAAGAACCCAGGGATCTTAAAGGACATGCTCTTTTTTAGTCTCCTTCCACCCAAATCCCCCTCCCCAACATCGCGAGCCACGTGGAAGGGGCCTCCCCGGTATCTGTCGAGGCGACGCGACCACCTACCTACCTTAAGGCTACAGGTTTCCTCCTCTGGAGAAGCCATTTCCTCTAGAGAGGGGCTGGCAGGGCGCGGAGGGGAGCCCCCCGACGGAAGGAAAGCCCGCGTGCTCCGGATCAGGCTGCCTTTGGCGGCAGCCCCGTCCACACCTGGGCCGGAGGACCGGGAGGAGGCAGAGGAGGAGGAGGAATCTCGGCGGCGGGTGGCGTCCCAGGACACCCCGGGCGGGCAGGCCACATCGTCTTCCTTCTGGGCTTTCAGGCGCTTGGGGCTGCGGGCCCCGCCGGCACGCGACGCAGAGCTGGGAGCGGGCCGTCTGGAGGGGGCCACATCACCGGCCTCCCGGAGGCAGCTGCGCTTGCGGGGACGCCTTTCCGAAGGGCTGCTCCAGTGGTACTTGACCTTGCGCCGCTCCGACGCCATGGGCACCTGCGAGGGAAAGAGGAGGCCGGGAGTCCACCACCGCCCCTCCCGGCTGCCCCTCCTCCGACGCCCGCCATCCCGGGCCCGCCGGGCCAGGGCGAGCCGGCAGGCCAGAGCCAGGAAACCGCCTTACCGACCTTTCCCCCTTCTTTCCACTGCCCATCACAGTTCTCTCGGTTCCGGAGATGCCAAAGCGCTTCGGAGGAGTCGGACCACTGCAAGGTTTATTGCCGGCTTCGGTTCGGCTTCCAAGCCCACAACGTGTTTCCGCGATCACCAGACGCTTCAGTTTGCACAACGCTACTTCGGAGACGTCAAAGCGCTTCCGGGGCTACTCGGCGCTTTGATGTAGTTTGCAATACAAAGCCCTTCGGAGATGTCAAAGCGCTTCAAAGACGACAGGCGCTTGAAGGTCTACACATGGCGGCCGGACCCGCGGCCCTGGGGCGGGCGCGCCGCCCTGAGGCCCAGAACGCCGACGGCGGGCCGCAGGGCAGGGCCGGACCGGCGCGCAGCCCGCCCTGCTCCCGCGGCCCCGAGGACCAGCCCGGGCCAGAAAGGGGCCCGAGCCGCCCCTCAGGAGCCGGAGACTCCCTGGTCCGCCGCCTCGGAACCACCCCCGACTCGACCGGCCGCCCCTTCGGTCCCTGTGCCGCGCGGACCAGACGTCGGCCCGCTCGCCGCCCGCCCCAATACTGCGGCCTCCGCCCGAGATCCGACTCCAAGGGCCTCCGCTGCGCCCGCCTCCCGGAACGAGCCCTGCGGCCCGCAGCCCGGCGTGCGGCGAGGCGGGTCCTGCGCCGGACTGAGGGCGCCTATTGCTCCCATCCACGAGGGGCGGGACTCCGAGCAAGACGGAGCTCGCCTGTTGGCCAGGAGGCTGGAAGGCGGGACCCTACGCCTTATGAAACTCGTCCATTGGTCGGAAGCGAGGTGAGGCGGAGCCACTCACGTGGGTCGGAGGAGCGCGAAGTTGAAGCCAAGGCCGCGCACTTCCTGTGGCCGCCCGCTCAGGAGGTAGGGGGCGGCCGCGGGCCGGGATTCCGGAGGGCCGCTCCCCGCTGCTTGGCGTGAACCCCTCAGCCCCACGCGCTCAGATCCGCACATGCTCATCAAACCGGCAGCATCAGCATCATCACCCCGTCCATATACAGCGCAGGAAACTGGCTCAGAGAGGCCAAGTGACCCACCCAGAAAGTAGCAGAATTAGGAGGTAGAAGCCAAGGAGGGAAAAAGAGACTACACGCAAATGTAAAATACCCGCTTGGCAAAAAATACCGAAGTCGAAAGACAAGAAAAACAGTTGAAACATATGACAAAGGTCTGATGGCCTTATCATGTAAAAACTATAGCAATAAGAGAATTCGTATTAAAATGGACAAAGGAATGAACAAAGAAATTACGAAAGCCTAACAAAATATTTTTTAAATGGCTCTACTTCAGTCAAAAATACAAATAAAATTGTTTTCACCCATTAGATAGGCCGTGATTAAAAAGCATAAATGTTGCCCTGGCCGGTTAGGGCATCGTCTGGATACACCAAGGCTGTGGATTCAATCCCCAGTCAGGTCACATACAAGAATCAACCAGTGAATGCATGAAAAAGTGGAACAACAAATCGACGTCTCTGTCTCTCTCTTGCTCTCTCAAGTCAATAAATATATATATTTTTTATTTTTTTAAATATATATATATTTTAAAAGCATGATAAGATTCTTTGCAACTGAGAATGTGGGGAAATGCTATCCCATATGTCACTGAAGGACATGTAAGTTGGCACGAAGGCATCAGTATTTGTAGTGCAAGAATGAAAACAACCTCAGTTTGCAACACGCAAAGCTAGTTATATAAAGTGCAGACTATCCATGCAATGGACTATCAGGCAAAAAGAGTGAAGTGACCCAAATGTACTGTTGAGAAAGAATAGCCAAGAAAGACATGAAAAAACACAGAACCCAGAGCAGCGTGAATGCAATAACCCATGTAAAGCAAAAAATAATAAAAAGAGAGAGGAGTGGAACCTCAAGATTTTTTTAAAATATATTTTATTGATTTTTTTTATAGAGAGGAAGGGAGAGGGATAGAGAGTTAGAAACATCAATGAGAGAGAAACATCGATCAGCTGCCTCCTGCACACCTCCTACTGGGGATGTGCCCGCAACCAAGGTACACGCCCTTGACCGGAATCGAAACTGGGACCTTTCAGTCCGCAGGCCGATGCTCTATCCACTGAGCCAAACCAGTTAGGGCAAGATTTTTTTTTTAATGCCTAAGATTGACCATTGTGTATTTGTGTGTTTCTAACAATTTTATTGAGATATAATTTATATACCATAAAATTCACCTATATATAGTTTGATGGGTTTTTAACATTTTTTTTTAGTATATTTAGAGTTGTGCAACCATCACCATAACTCTAATCTACTTTTAGAACAGTTTCATTACTCCCAAATCTTGTGACCATTACTACTTCCCTTCTCAACCTCCCCCGACCCCACTCCTAGTTTCTGTCTCTGTAGATTTGCCTGTTCTGGACAGTTCATAAAAATGGAATCATATATTTTAATTAGCAAAATCATTTCAAGGTTCATCCATGTTGTAGCATGTATCAGTACTTCTTTTTTATGGATAATTTTTAATTAAAAAAATTTTTATTAATAATCTTCCAGTGCTTGGATATAGCACATTCTGTTTATCCATTCATCTGTTGATGAACATTTGGGTTGTTTCTACTTTCTGCTATTCTGAATATTGCTGTGAACACTGGTGCACAAGCTTTTGTATGGACATATGTTTTCATTTCTTTTAGGTAGCTATCTACCAGTGGAATTGCTGGGTCATATGGAAACTACTAGTATATTTAACATTTTGCAGCTGAGAATGTGGGGGAAGCAGCTCACCATTTTACAATTTCACCACCAAAGCATGAGGGTTCTAATTCCTCCACATTCTTTTTTTTATCATTTTTTAAAATTTTAAACGTTTTTATCGATTTCAGAGAGAGCAGGAGAGAGATAGAAACATTGATGAGAGAGAAAGATCATTGATTGGCTGCCTCCTACACACTCCCTACCGCAACCAGGCATGTGTCCTGACCAGGAACGAAACCATGACCTCCTGGTTCATAGGTAGACACTCAACCACTGAGCCACGCTGGATGGATATTTCTCCACATTCTTATCGACACTTTATTGCCTGTTTTTTAGTATGGCCATCCTAGGTGTGACGTGGTATCTCATTGTGTTTTTTATTTACATTTCCCTAATGACTAATGCTTACCTTAGTTCAGTCATCAATTAAATGGAGACTGCAGCCAAGAAATGAAGAGAAGGCTGAGACTCAAAAGGTCAGGAATGGAAGACTTAGGAAAGGTCACCCAGAGCTAAGAAGTGTCATTAGAAACCAAAGCTAAGGTCATCCACACCCTCGTATTTTCAATTAGCATGCATGGATGCAAAAGTTGGACAAAGAAGAAGGCTAATCGGGAAGAAAACAAAAGAGTTCATTTGAATATGATGTTGGAGGAAAGCTCTACGAATACCCTGGACTACCCATGAGAAGCCAGGGTTCCTTGGAAAAAAACAATAATGCTGAGAAAAGTAGAAGGCAGCAGGAAGAGAAAGAAGCCAAATATGAGATGGATTAACTCCATTAAAGGAGCCACAGACACGAGTCTACAAGAACTGGCAGGGCTGCTGAGCACAGGACTGTGAACATCACTCATTCATAGAAGTGCCAGGAGTCAGAGCCAACTCAACAGCACATAACACACAATGACTAATGAAGTCCACCAATTAGACAGAAAGCTTTTTTCTAATCACCTCTGGAACTAGTAATAAATTAGTAACAGTGTTTGCCTTTGGGGAGAAGAAATGAGAGCCTAAGTTCCAATGGTTAAATGGCTTCCTTTCCATCAGGTGACCTTTTGTACTGGTTGGATTTTCCGCTCATATTCATCTTTAAAACGTCGGGCCATTCAACCCTCTGGGGATTCGTGGAAAGGCACTGTGGTGCCCAAGAACCCCTGGAATTAATACACATAATTAATACACATAATTAATAATGTATGTGTATGTCTTTACAGCTTGTTGAAGGGAGTTCTGCAGCTTTAATCAGATTCTCAATGAATCTCTCCAGAAATATATGAAGCCTGAGTCTAGCAATGCAAGTATGTCTGGATAACCAGTACCCTATTAGCATCTGCCCTCTATTGCTCAAAGAGCCCTGTAAATACCCTGCTCATAATTGTAAGGTGCTTTCCACATGCCACCGGAGCTTAAGATGGGGTGTCAGTACAGATCACTGTCCACCTGGGCTGAAGCCCACCTGGCTTTTTACATATCAGTACAAAGCTGACATTGCTGGGGGGCTGTTGAATGCTTACACCAGCCAGAATCTGACCCTTGCTCTCACAATAAACCTATGAAACAGGTACTTTTTATTCTCCCCATGGTATAGATGAAACAGAGGCTCAAAGTAATGTCCTAACTTAGCCCAAGATGACACAGCTATTAACAGCCAGCATTTACAGCAAGCACACAATCTCTTAGCTACCCCATCATATCCCGGCTCATGGATGCAGAGCGACTTCTCCAAACAAATTCATCTGGACACAAAACTAATGACAAGATACAGGTTGACTTTATCAATGTATATTTATTTTATAAAAATAAAAGGGAAAATATCACTATCGTAGGATTATTTCAAATAGGGCACACTGAATATAAAAGAACATTTGTTTCACCAAAAAATCTGCAACATGACTTTTCAGAAATATACCCACTGCATAAACATTAGGTACATGGCAGAAACAGATGTTTAAAGTCTTTTTATTTCTTTATTTTATAAAACAGGACAAGTGCATTTTCAAAGTACTTCTATAGCTATGACTCACCTATTCTTCCCAACAGCCCAAGGAGGGAGAATGAACAGGTGTTACTTACAAGGAAACTGAGGTTCCAGAAATTACATGATTGACTTAATTAGCAGCAGAATCAGAATGAAACCAGTTCTTCTGATTTTTCATCCAGCTATAAATAACACACATTCTCAAAATAAAAGCTCCATCAGAAATATTAGCATTAGTGAGATGGGAGGATAAAGGTGTAGACAGACATTAAATAAATATATGCGGGTTGCAAGATTTCCAAAAAAGAAAGCAGAAAGCCTACAGAGCCCTTTGCCAGGGGTCTGGCCTTTGTAAAACTTGAGACCTTGAGACGTGCGTCAAGAACTGCATTGGGACCCAAGGTGAAAATCTTTCAGGTCACAGAGGTTTGCAGGCGGTCGTTGGCAAATAATGACCCAGAGATTTTAACTTTGGAAAGTGCCGTCAGCATTCAGAACGCTCTGTCAGTTGTTGAGGGGTGAGAACAGGGTAACGGCATCTGCTGGGGCGCTTAACGTCACATCCTCCCCTGAACCACGAACCTGCCCACATCCTGGGCCCATGTACCAGGGTTTCCACTTCCATCTCCTGATGATACCCAGCTCTGACTAACAAATCCCAGAACGGAAGAGGACTTCCTGGATTTTGCTTTCTCTAAAAGCTGAGGTCCCTTCTCCCTACACTTACTCTGGAAATTGGAAGTTTCCCTTCTCCCCAGATAGGCTGATGTTTGGTTTGTAGTTCCTGGGAGACCTTGGATTTTGCCCCAAATCTTTTTCTTGATTTGACAGTTGTCTTTCCAATAGAGGACAAGGGTCCTCAGCTGTGTTCTGGTAATCAGGGGCCAAAAAGCACGATGCTGTCCAGTTTCTCCTCTTTGTAGAGCAGGATATTCTCCATCAGCTTCCTTTTGGCCTCGTTGATCTCGATTTTCCACGAAGTCTCTGTAGTTGATGTTCAATAGAAAGTTTTTTTTAAAAAAAACCACTTGAAAAACACGCATTTGGAAATAGGTACTACTCTTCTAATTCTTAGAAAGCCAGACTTGGTCACAGTTTCTCACTTAAATCAGGTTTCTGAATCTGAGTGTAATGAGCGTTTTCATCATTTCTGCCTTTGCAGGAGAGAAGAGGGGGCTCTCATGCTCCTCCCCACGGGGGAAGAGGGTGGGGGTGGAGTGAGCACTTACACCCTCTCTCTTCCTCTCTCTTCCACAAGGGAGGAGGAGCAATAGGCATGTCAGAGCCTGGGACATTCACTGAGCTGTGTTTACTCGGGGACAAGGCATTGAAGAGGCTTTCCAAACTTAATTTCAGAAGGAAGCCTCCTCTATTTGGATAGAAGGTATCTTTAGAAGCAGCCGGCGAGGATGGGTTTATATTATGAAGCGAGGATGGAGAAGTGGACAGGGACAAACCACACAAGACCTTGCTGGTCTGGAGGAAGGGTTTCGACTTGGTCCCTAAGTGCAATGGGGAGCTACACAATGGCTTCAACAAGGAGTGACATGAGTTGTTTTTAAAAGTCACTCTGGTTGGCTCCTGGAGAAAGGACTGGTGAGGGGCCATAGTGGATCAGGGAGGACAAGGGAAGGCGTGCAGTCATCTAGCAAGAGGACAGTAGCTTAGATGAGTTAGGGGGATGGGTGCAAAGTAAAGAAGCAGATGGACCCAAGAGATATTTAGATCAGTGGCTAAGACTCCGTGATGGACGACATAGCGGGGCTGGAGAGAGTCTGCAGTCGGATGGTAGGTGAATGGCTGAATAAACAAATGAATGTGTGAATAAGGGAGATGGAAGGAATAAATGATGGGCTGAGTCAGGGACATATAAATGTGTATAAACATTCAGATCCCCACACACTTACCATCCTGGGGAGGCTCTGGACTGGTACAGGCCTCAGAGGAGGAATCAGCCTGCATTCCCCCACTGGCCTGCATCCTGCCTTCTCCGTCCTCTGTGGGGGCAGGTGAAGCAGAAACCCCAGACCAGGGTGCTGTCCTCAAGGAGGAGGAGGAGGCATCGAGGCTAGAATTGTCTACATCGTCCGTTTCTTCTGGGATGTTGGAGGAAGAGCCTGTGCTCTCAGAAAGCCCACACCAAGGAAGCGACGTCTCCTGACCTCTGAGCCGCTCTTCCACAGCAACCACAGAGCCACACACCTTGGAGAGGAGAGAGACAAGACCACTCACCAAGAATTCTTTCTGAAATAAAAAATCTAACAGGTCTCTCAGGCCTCAGAGGAAAAAGACACTGAAGAATCAAATGCTTGTTGCTTTGGCCTGGAAGAATAGTGTCCTTCTTTTGAAAAGAGCTGAAGTTGCCCCCATCTACCCTAGCTATAGATAAGACCACATGACCAGAGTGAACCAATCACAGTATCCCATTCCTCTAACCTCAATGATTGGTTCAAGTTTGGGCACATGACTAGTGCAGGCCAATCAAAACCCTTCTCTGGGATTTTTCCCACCTAAAGCTTTCTAGTGACATAGCCAGATTGTCTACCATGCACAGAAAATCCATTTATAATAGGTGAAAATGAAGCCCTAACACAGAGTAAAGCAGAGGCAAAAGATGGAGAGAAAGAGTCACGGGCACTGACACAGATAGCTGCACATTTTCTGGTTGAGACCCTGATTCTAGCTACCCTAGCAGTGCCTGTCCTGTCTGCTATTTGGTTAAATGAGCTAATAAATGCATTCATTCATTCACTTGTTCACATCACCCCCATCTCACTCCCTTTCTCCTTCTCTCTCTCTCTCTCTCTCTCTCTCTCTCTCTCTCTCTCTCTCTCTGTCTCTCTCTGTCTCGTGTTTCTAAGAGTTTGAGTAGAGTTTCTATCACTTTCAACTAGAAATGCCCAAAATAATATAGATATTGTACTTGAGAGCTCTTCTGGTTAGGGAAGTTAGGAAAATTAGAGAAAGGCAGGGAAGGAATGTTTCTTCTTTACACACAAACACACACAATGGGCCTAAAACATACATACCCTTAACAACCCTAACAAATCTCATTTGCTCAGTGCCTTGCAATTTACAAACCACATTTGACACATGATGCACAATGAGTTTTTATAGATTAAAAAATTTAAAATATCTAAGAGGTTAAATTCCCTGCCTAAGGCCACCCAGCTAGTAACCGGCAGAGTTGACCACTGAACCCAGTCCTGCTTGTCTTAAAGTCCATGACCCAGTTGATCTCTCATCTTCCTAATACTTAAAGTGCTCTACCCCCTTTATTCTACATTGCAAATGCCTCCTCAACCTTCAAGGCCCAGTTCAAATGTCACCTCTTGAGATAAATCTTCAGAGTATATGTCCAATAAATACCTGCCACACTAAAAACTACATTCCTCTGTAGCTAGGTATGGCCATATTACGAGGTTCTAGCCTATGCAGTGTGAGAGAAAGTGACATGTGTATTTCCAGGTCACACCTTTAAAAGGAAGGGGATGTGTTCTCTTCCTTTTAACCCCTTTCAGTTGCTGGCAGATGTGATGACCTGAGCTAGAGCAGCCATCTTGGTCTCTGAAACAGAAGCCACACAGTAAGGACAGCAGAGCAACAATATAGGAACCTGGGTCCCCAATCCTGTGGCACTGCCACGTCAGCTCTGGACTGCCTGCATTCAAACTCGTATGCTAAAGAGAATAATCTCCTATCTCTAAACTACTGTATTTTGGAGTCTCTTCATTCTAGCAGTTTCTTCAAGCACTTTAACTAATACACTGAACAAAAAATAAACCTAATGGAAGGCTGAATGAAAGAATAAGTGGTTGAGGAGAAAAATATTTTTAGAACGTAAATCTTATTATGCCCTGCCCCTGCTTAAGTCCATAGAGACTTCCTCAAAATCCTGACTGTGCTTGCACAACCTCTATTAGTGGCCACTCCTTCCTCAGCAGGCTCATCACAAGCCACTTTGCCCCAAGTACTTTGCGTTCCAGACTCTCTGACCTTCTTCTCTCTTGACCCTGACAAGCTCTCTCCCAACTCACGCTACATATTTGCATGAGCTGTTACTTCTGCTTGGACAGCTCTTCATCAGCTTACACTTCCTAGGGAAAGTCCTCTTTGGTGAGGCCCCTGTCATACACTATCCCAGAGCTCACCACACAGTCAATTACTGAGCAATGTCTGTGAGTTCCAGGAAAGTAGAACTGGCCTTGTTCACTGATATATCCCCCGTGCCCAGCACACAACTGCTGAACGAATGATTGAACACTATTGCACTAGAGCATAGAATAGCTCAGGCTTAGAACAATGACTCGGGTCTCTAGTTCCTGCCACATCATGGTGCAAGATGATGATGGACATGGGGCTGAACCAGGAGTCCAGAGAGCTCTGACAGAAACTTACTCTGTGGCCTCATCATCTCCTCTCTCTGGGCCTCTACGTCCCCATCTATAAAATGGGAGGCTTGGGCTATAGCAGTTGTGTTTGATGAAGACTTTTGGCAGCTATCACAAACCCTATCCTCTATAATAAAAGGGTAATATGCAAATTGACCCTAACAGCAGAATGACTAGGAATGACTGGTCACTATGACACACACTGACCACCAGGGGGCAGACGCTCAATGCAGGAGATGCCCTCTGGTGGTCAGTGCACTCCCACAGGGGGAGCTCTGCTCAGCCACAAGCCAGGCTGACGGCTGCCAGCACAGTGGTGGTGGCAGGATTCTCTCCCACCTCCTCAGCAGCGCTAAGGATGTCCGACTGCAGCTTAAGCCTGCTCCCCGCTGGCAAGTGGACATCCCCTGAGGGCTCCCGGGCTGCCAGAGGGATGTCTGTCTGCCAGCTTAGGCCCAAGCCCCCTAAGCCAGCAGGTGGACATCCCCCAAGGGGTCCCAGACTGCAAGAGGGCACAGGCCGGGCTGAGGGACCCCCCCTCCCCCAGTGTACAAATTTTTGTGCACCGGGCCTCTAGTATAATTGTAAGACGTTAAAGTGGTGTCTGACTGAAGCCACAAGTGGGGCCTACAGCTCCCTATAGTCCTCTTGCTGCCAACAGCAACTCCTGAGGTACTTTCAAGGAGCCCCACTCTGCCAGACACCACTTGAAAATCACTCAGCTAGATTATCTCTAAGCCCTCTCAAGCAGTAATTTTGACCTTAAAAAGACCAGGCAACAGTGTCCAAATTTATACCTATTACCATGGAAACCACCTTTACATATCCTAGCCATAAGAATATGTTTTACCTCCTGTGGTGGTTAATTTCTGGGGTGTCTGCCTAGCCCACAAGCTAAAAATGCTCCCATTCTCTAGGGCCTGGCCCCTTCTCCTTTCAGGAATTGACCTCCCCTGACCACCAGGTTTATATACAGGACCCTGTGCCCCTCATCTTACCTGACTGGCCAATGGGGCCAGCCTGACCCTAGCTAGGCCAATCAAGTTCTCTCACTGAGATGTTGGAATGGGGACCTGGAGACTTGGTCTCTCCATGGGGCAGAACTTTAACATATAAGTGAATATGGCCACATCCCCTAACCAAGAAAATAAAGAAAAAGAGAAAGGGGGCCTACAGAGACAGGAGGAGGAATAAGGCAGGTTCAGCAAGAGCACCAGAGTTCTGTTAATAACCAAGGGTGTGGCCCTGAGCCCCTCAGGCCCGCAGCACATGGCCCTCAGGCTCGTAAGACACCCTTATCCATATACTGCCCTGTTTTGCTGATGTAAGTTCCAACACGTTCTGCTATTTCCAACCAAATACAGCCCTGGTTTATGAGATCACATCTCAGTGAAGGGATCAACCATGAATCTTAACCTAGTCCCTGATAAAGCAAACCCATGCAGCCTCGGAAGTGAGACCCAGCTGACCCAGGACAGAGCTCATGGCTGGGGAAAGGCTGATAATCAAGCTCACCTCTGCCAGGCTGGCATTCCGCCTCCGCAGGCAGAGGCAGACGGCCATGGCCAAAGCCTCCGCACAGTCTTCCGGCAGAACCCCTGCTCTCTTCTCCAGGTATTTCTGGCAGATCTCCTTAGCCATCTCTTTCTCCACGCCTGTCTTCCTGGTGCTACTTGGAATTTCATGGAGGAGTAAATCCTTCTGTGGAGAAATAGTGGAAACACCTGAGTGAGCTTCAGGGGTGTGGGATCCAAACAGCAAAAACTTCTCAGAAAACCAACAGGATTTTAAAAATAAATTCAAGGATCCCAGAAACAAGCTAAATGCCCTCCCTGCATGTACAGGGCATTCCATAGCACACTAAAAAATACCACAAATGCAATGGCTTAACCTTTCTAGGTAGGCCTCAGTTGATTCATCAGGGAAATGGGGATACTAGGACTAACAGAAAGATTAAACGACATAATGCATCTAACGCATAAAGTGTAATACCTGACTAAACATTCAACATTTGTTTGTTTTTGTTTTTTTTTGTTTTTTTTTAATATATTTTATTGAGTTTTTACAGAGAGGAAAGGAGAGAGATAGAGAGTTAGAAACATCGATGAGAGAGAAACATCGACCAGCTGCCTCCTGCACACTCCCCACTGGGGATGTGCCCGCAACCAAGGTACATGCCCTTGACCAGAATCGAACCTGGGACCTTTCAGTCCGCAGGCCGACGCTCTATCCACTGAGCCAAACTGGTTTCGGCAACATTCAACAGTTTTAGTGATAATAATAAATAGTAATAATAGCTATCTTTCGTTTATTTTTTTTAAATATGTTTTTATTGATTTCAGAGAGGAAGGGAGAGGGAGAGAGATAGAAACATCATTGATGAGAGAGGATCATGGATCAGCTGCCTCCTGCACGGCCCCTAGTGGGGAACAAGCCTGCGACCCAGGCATGTGCCCTTGACCAGAATCAAACCCGGGACCCTTCAGTCCGCAGGCTGACACTCTGTCCACTGAGCCAAAACGGCCAGGGCTACCTTTCATTTATATAGTATTTACTACATACTGAAAACTTACATTAATAATTTGATCTTATTAACAATTACAGAGACAGTCTCTTACAATATAAAATAAACATTTTAGGATTTTCACCCATGAGGGTAAAAACGTTACCTTACTCACCTCTGTATCTCCTGCACCAAGAACAGTGCCTGGCACATAGTCAGTGCTTCAGAAATGTTTTCACAAATTACACATAACTTATTTTTTGGCTAAGTTTCATCTTTTAATTTTTATGTAATTTTATTCTATTTATTTTTTGTCAGGGAGGGGGAGAAGAGAGAGAGAGAGAAATATCGATGTGAGAGAGATACATTGATTGGCTGTCTCCCAAACACAACCGAGGATTGAACCTGAAACCCAGGCACATGCCCCTGACTAGGAATAGAACCTGTGACCCTTCAGTTTGTGCAGGCCAATGCTCCAACCACTGAGCACACTGGCCAGGGCTAATTTATTATTTTTAAGAGAAATTATTCATTAAATATAAAACAATTCATCTTTATTGCTTTATACAGCTTCTCATATAAATACACTTACAATTTAGAAAAAGAGATTATATCAGAGATGATCAGACATGGTTATGATATTTGTATCAAAACAAGAGTCCCCACTCTGCCTCAGTTTCCTTCTCCAGAAAATAGGTTATCTGAGGACCCAATAATACTTAAATGCTTGACCCCATCAGAAGCTGAATGCCTGGAGACTAAAAACTTCTCACTGGCAAGGGCTGCATATTTGAATACCCTTTTGCATAATTCTCTCATGTGAGCTTTGCCTTTTAAATGTTTGTTTCTTTAAAAAGCGTATTGTTTACAGATATGAAGGTGCCCACCGTGTCCAAAGGGAATGCCCTGAAAAGAACGACAGATGGAGATGCTCACCATTTGACTACCCCCAACGAAATCATGGATCTCACCTAGCAACAGTCACAAGAGAAGCTGAGAACACTCGGTGGCAGGGTGCTGGGGGAACTTAGTAATGGAAGGAATCAGCACATCCACCTGAACCCACTGATGAAGCTCAGAACTGAAAGTAGGACCATCTGCTACGTGCCTCATGTTGCCATGCTACGGGAAGTACACAGCACCATCCAGGAAGTAGCACTAATCATGAATCTGACCAAGTCTCAGAACTGACTACAATGTACAGGAAGCATGAGGAATAGAGAAACAAGGATACCGCAAGGACGTAATCACCAAAAGCTGGACGTAGAGAGTCCATAGGAAGAATGACCCACTTTCTGCAGAAATGCAATGATACACACAAAGAAAAGGGGGGAGAGGTACAGTTAGAGAATAAAAATGTCTTAAGAAACATAACCAAAGGCAAATATGAAGCTTGCCTGGATCAGTTTCAAACAAAACAACTTTTAAAAAGTAATTTTTGAGGGGGGGGGGGGACGGTCAGGGAGAGGTCAATGGGGGAAAAAGGAGACATGTAATACTTTAAACAATAAAAAATTTTAAAAATAAAATAGCAATTTTTGAGATGATTTGGGAATTCTAAATATAGAATGGGTATTAAATAATATTTAAAAATTTAGAAAACTATTATATGGATGCAATAACACAATATCTGGAATTTACTTTAAAGTACATACACACAGCCCTAGCCGGTTTGGCTCAGTGGATAGAGCAGTGATGGCGAACCTATGACACGCGTGTCACACTCATTTTTTTGGTTGATTTTTCTTTGTTAAATGGAATTTAAATATATAAAATAAATATAAAAATATAAATCTTTGTTTTACTATGGTTGCAAATATCAAAAAATTTCTATATGTGACACGGCACCAGAGTTAAGTTAGGGTTTTTCAAACTGCTGACATGCCGAGCTCAAAAGGTTCGCCATTACTGGGCTAGAGTGTCAGCCTGGGACCTTAAAGGTCCCAGGTTCGATTCCAGTCAAGGGCACATGCCCGGGTTGTGGGCTCAATCCCCAGTGGGGGACTTGCAGGAGGCAGCCAATCCGTGATTCTCTCTCATCATGGATGTTTCTCTCTCTCCCTCTTCCTTCCTCTCTGAAATCAATAAAAATATATTACAAATAAATAAATAAAGTACACACACACAAAGTTTTGGGGGGTGCAAAGAAATAAGAACAGCATGATTTGATAACTGATGGGATGGACATACAAATATTCTTTATATTCTTTTCTTTACATTTGAAATTGTCCATAATAAAAAGGGCTTTTAGGAACTAGCCATGCCTACCCATAGAATGGAATGGGAGTCGGGGGAGAGAGAGAAACATCAATTGGCGGCCTCCTGTCAACCAACATCAAGTCAGAACCCGCAACCTGGGCATGCGCCCTGACTAGGAATCAAACTCACCACCTTTTTGCCCTAACGGGTTTGGGTCAGTGGATAGAGCATCAGCCTGCCGACTCAAGGGTCCCAGATTCAATTCCGGTCAAGGGCATGTACCTTGGTTGTGGGCACATCCCCAGTAGGGAGTGTGCAGGAGGCAGCTGATCGATATTGATGTTTCTAACGCTCTATCCCTCTCCCTTCCTCTCTGTAAAAAAATCAATAAAATATATTTTAAAAAACTTAAAAAAAACCCAAAAACTCACCACCTTTCTGTGTGTGGGATGACACTCCAAACAACTGAGCCACACCAGCCAGGGCAAAACTAGGTTTTTTAATCAGTGATATCCTTCACGTTTTAGAAGCCATTAACAGAAAAAACCTTCTAGCAAATTTCATAGAAATGCCTCCAAAGCCTCTTTCTCCTGTGACGTTCACCCAGGGAGCCCCAGAGGACTGCTGAGAAATGCATCTCGAGAAAACTGTCAGGAGATGAGAAACTGCCCCAAACTACCCAAACCACATCCAAGCTGCTTAAACTGACCTCTTTGTGGTATCTGGAGCTCGGTGCCCAAAGGGGGCGGAGCTCAGAGAGCTCATTAGAGGGACAAGTTGTGACTTTCTGTGTATAGGGGAGGCCTTCAGCTCTCCACCCTAAAGCTCGGGGAATGCTACTGGGGCCCAGTCACAAAAAGCCAGCTGCTCCACTGGCCTCAACATCAAGTCAGAAAAGGGGTGCCCCTCTCAAACTGATGCAGAGGGCCAGAGCTTGCCAGAATTTCGATCTCTGCCAAAGACATGGGTTCAAATCCGTTTGACCACTGATCTCACTGAGGAGCATGAGACAAGTCTCTTCACCTTGGCCTTGGTTTTTTTCATCCGTAAAATGGGGATGATGATACTACTGAATTCATATGGTTGGACTTCCATCGGAATTAAACAGTCAAAAGTGTCAGGGTTGAGAACTCCAGGATCTGAAATCCAGAAGACCTGACTCGGAATTCCTGCTCTGACATTCAGTACAGCTGAGATTTCAGGCAAACCGCAGAGCTGGCTGTCCTCATCTACAGGTGAACATAATGCCTCTATCAATCTCATAGGGATTCTGAGATGACTTAGAAAGGTAATTTATGGGCCTGGCCTGTGTGGCTCAGTAGTTGAGCGTCGATCCAGGAACCAAGAAGTTGCTCATCAGCGATCAATGATTCTCTCTCATCACTGATGTTTCTATATTTCCCTCTCCCTTCCTCTCTCTGAAATCAATAAAAACATATCTTAAAAAAAAAAAAGGAAGATAATTTATGGAAGGTGCTAGAGTCAAGCTGTGTTGTTATATTTTTGAAATGACACTATACCTATGATAGTTCTTTGAACCTACCAAATATGGAAGTTATTGAATTTATTATAGAAACCCATTTAAAAAGCCTGAAACTAACTTACCAATCTGAGGACAACCCTATTTGATTGCCTGATGTGTAGAGAGAAGAAATGAGTTTTCCTTAAACATTCTAAATTCTATTGTATCATGAAAAAGTAATTGTTAGCTGGCAGGTGGGTGTGGGAGATTAAAGCTACTTTGCACAGATGCAAATCAAACCCTGGTCTGAGACCTCATTAGCATCTGTAAAATGGGTCCCCTCCTGACCTCTTGTGGCTGTGAGGCCCAAACATACCAACCAGCCAGAAGTGACTGGTTTCCTTACCAGGTAAACTGGGCTTCGGTCATGATCCATCGCAGGGATGCCAGTGAGGACCTCAGCTAACACCTGCAGAGAACATGGAGTTAGCACAGTTCACACACTCATGTACAGGTCAAGAGAGAAGCTTCTTCTCAATAATACAGTCTGAGCTCCAGGCTCAGCTTTGCCATTTGCCAGCAGAGACACATGCCCAAAGTCTGGAACATGAGACCCAGTGCTTATAGAAGGTTCGAATTGACTGATAGCAAGGTAGGGAGGATGGAAACCAAATGTGTGTGTATTATCATCAATTATATATATATATATACACACACACACATATATATATGCACACTTATATGTATGCATACATAAACTATATGTATATACACATACAGGGTGAGGCAAAAGTAGGTTTATGGGTTTTTTTGTATGGAAAATAATACAATAATTAATAAATAATAATACAAGAATAAACTCTGTTTCACATACAACTGTAAACCTACCTTTTCCCTACCCTGTATAATATACACACAATATATATATACACACATGCATATATCTCTATATTTATCTGCATACACACATACATATGCACACACTATATTTTAAAGATAATTTCATTTTTAAAAAAAATCAGAAATGATAAGCAGGCATTGCTACATCAATCTCAAGAAAGAGGAATCCATGTGCATATATGTATTCTACGCAGAAAATCTCAGCAATATTTATAGCATGTTTCATCCATATGCCTTTTTTAAAAAACATATGTTTTTACTGATTTTAGAGAAAGAGGAAGGGAGAGAAGAAAGAGAAGGGAGAGGAGAGAGATAGAAACATTGAAGCTGACAGAGAAAATCAATTGGCTGCCTCCTGCAGGCCCCCTATTGGGGATTATGTCCTGACCAGGAATCGAACCATTGACCTCCAACTGAGCTACACTGGACGGACCCATTATGCCTTTCTTAACATTATTTGTTCATTAATTCATCCACTCACAAAAGGAGCAGAGACCTGAGCCAGTGTAAGCCACCAAAAATTGATAAACAGTGGTATGTGTTTTAGTAAATGGGAAGCCTGCTTTGAACAGGAATTCTTGGCAGAGATAGCAGCATGGTGGTTAAGGACTCTACAGTCAGACAGACCTGGCTTCAAATTACTTTGTTCCTTATACATGCAGGTGATTTTTAGGCAAGTAACTAAAAATGAGCCTGTGTCCTCATCTGGTAAATGAGGATCTAGCAGTAGTGAATATAAGGGACTGAGTGTCAAATCTCTCTTCCACAGCCCCTCTAGAAGCAACTTATAATAGGTTCCCTTTTATGCCAAGAAATCCTCTACTCCAGAGAAAAGGCCACTAGGTTAATAACAGAAAGGCGGTGGCCAGGAGGGGGCAGTAGTGGGCATCCCTGCAGCCAGTGGACAGGAGACAATTGAAAAGACTCTCACCAGCAGTGTCAGAAAAGAAGAGGAAATAAATACACAAACATTTCCTCTGTCTCCCCTACATGCAGGCTCTATGCAAGGCTCTTTATAGAGGTCACTGAGTGCTCACCAAAAAACACATACAAAACACTGAGAAATGCAGTGTTCCCAATAAGAGAAACCAAAGTTCAAAATCATACTGTTAGTCAATGGCAGGGCTGAGAAAGAGTGCAGGGAGCCAGTGGGCACTGAATGAATGAGTGAATGAATGAATGAATGAATGAACGAATAAGGAAGTCAATTGTTACACTAAGAGCTGAGTTAAAAAGTCAAGAGTAAACAGAAATCAGGAATGATGGTGTAAAGGTAGGAATAGTAAAACAAACCACTATAATCATCATCATCATCTTGATATTTGCAAAGTACTATGCTAACCAGGTATATATATTACCTTATTAATCTTCATATATATAATTTACTCCCCATTTTACAGAGGGAAAAACTGAGGTCCAGAGTTATAGGTAATGTGCCCTACGTCACACAGCTGAAAGTAACTGAGCTGGGACCCAAATCCATGCTCTTAACCTCTGCACTACAGTGCCTGGTGGTTTTGGGGTTCAGTTCCCCCAGGTCTTACAGAAGTAGGAGCCTGGGGGAGCCCTGATGAGCTTCACTGAACCACCCAGTAAGACTGACAGGGGCAAGGAAACCAGAAGAGCCCATGAGCTAGGAGACAGGAGGAAGCAAAATCTTACATGTGTTTGTCGGGCTAAGGGCAGAAGGTGACTCAGGGGGAGGGCACTAGTTAGTAGGAGAGGTGGACAGCCAGGGGTTTGGGGTCAGAGAGAGGAAGTATAGAGTTAAAGGCTGGAGAGGGAGAGAGAAGGCAAGGTCCAAAATGCAGTTTGCTTGTTCTTGGCAGATTTCAACCAGGGACTGTCACTTTTCTCAGCCAGTATTTCCTAGACCAGGTTCTATGGGACATGGATGCTGAGAGATACTGAAAAAATAAGGTTCAGTTATCAAAATAATTTGGGAAACATAGCATACTGTAAGCCCAGCTATGGTAAATCCACAATGATCAGATTAAGAGCTCATTATCATATTAAAGGCTCTGATTAATTTTGTGGTAAAGAAATCTGCTTGACTTTGATTAACCCAGATTTCTCAAACCTATTTGCCCCCAAAACCTTTAAACACACCAAACCTACAGAGATCTCAAGGAATTGGTGTTCTGTAGAAATATACACTGGAGACTATTTTCAGACCATGAGCTCCTGGGGGAGGGATTGTGTTTAAGTTACATTGGTAGTCTACACAAATTCTACATACAGTAATACAGTAATGCCAGACAGATGGTGGTAAGGATGAGTACATGGATAGTGAATAGATGCATAGCTGATGGATGGATGGATGGATGGATGAATGGATAAATGTTGAATGAATGATGATTGAAAAGATGGATGGACAGATGGACAAAAAAGATGAATGAACAAACAAGGACAAACACAACTGGATAGAAAATTAGACGGCTGGCTGGGTGGGAATCAGGGAAGTCAGGAGATGATATCTATAGCTTACTACAATCTGGACACTCGTGAGGGGCTTTACTTCAAGGGTTGGCAGATTTTTTTCTTTAACAGGCTAGAGAGTAAATATCCTATATAATAAAAGCCTAATATGCAAATCGACTGAACAGCGGAACGACCAGCAGAACAACCGGTCACTATGACGCACACTGATCACCAGCGGGCAGACGCTCAATGCAGGAGCTGCCCCCAGCCCGCAGGCCCCAGACCAGCCAAGGCAGGTGCCAGCAGGGGCCCCCCAATCACCCTGCCGGTTGCCCCACAGATCAGCCCTGATCGCCAGCCAGGCCTAGGGACCCTACCCATGCACGAATTTCATGCACCAGGCCTCTAGTTTTAAATATATTTTTATTGATTTCAAAGAGAGGAAGGGAGAGGGATGGAGAGATAGAAACATCAATGATAAGAGAATCCCACTGGGGATCGAGCCTGCAATCCAGGCATGTGCCCTGACCAGTAGTTGAACTGCGACCTCCTAGTTCATAGGTTGACACTCAACCACCAAGCCACGTCAGCTGGGTGAGAGTAAATATTTTGGGTTTTATGGGCCACAAACCAAGTCTCTGTCACGAAACACCAATCAGAAAGGATATATGCACCCCTATGTTCATAGCAGCACAATTCACCATAGCTAAGATCTGGAAACAGCCTAAGTGCCCATCAGTAGATGAATGGATTAGAAAACTGTGGTACATCTACACGATGGAATACTATGCTGCTCTAAAAAGGAAGGAACTCTTACCATTTGCAACGGCATGGATGGAACTGGAGAGCATTATGCTAAGTGAAATAAGCCAGTCAATGAAGGAAAAATACCACATGATCTCACTCATTCATGGATAATAGAGACCATTATAAACTTTTGAACAATAATAGATACAGAGGCAGAGCTGCCTCAAACAGATTGCCAAACTGCAGCGGGAAGGCCGGGGAGGGATGGGGGGCAGGAGGGAGGGGGGTAAGAGATCAACCAAAGGACTTGTATGCATGCATATAAGCATAACCAATGGACATAAGACACTGGGGGCTAGGGGAGGCTAGGGGACTGTCAGGGGCGGGAGGGGAAAAAGGACACATATGTAATACCCTTTGTAATACTTTAAGCAATAAAAAAAAAAAATAAATAAATAAACAAAAAAAATTATTATTATTTAACTGAGGCCAGGTGCACAAAATTTGTGCACAGGGGGTGTGTCCCTCAGCCCAGCCTGCACCCTCTCCAATCTGGGAGCCCTCGGGGGATGTTTGACTGCTGGTTTAGACCTGATCCCTGTGGGCAATCCGGGACTGCTGGCTCCTAACCACTCACCTGTCTGTCTGCCTAATTGCCCCTAATGACTCTGCCTGCCTGCCTGATTGCCCCTAACCATTCTGCCTTCCAGCCTGATCACCCCTAACCGCTCTCCCCTGCCGGCCTGATCGCCCCTAACTGCCTCTGCCTCAGCCCCTGCCACTGTGGCTTTGTCCAGAAGACATCCAGTCTCATTAGCATATTACCCTTTCATTAGTATAGATCTTTTATGAATATAAAAACTATTATTAGTTATAGGTCATAGGCTAGTTTTGGCCTGTGGGCCATAGTTAGCCAACACCTACTGTACTTTGATGTATATCTATGAGCCTCTATCATAGCCTGTGCTTACACAGGAGTCATGGAAAAGACAAATGAGTATAGGCCCCCCTCAGCAGAGAAGGAAACTCTTACTATTCCACAGCTAAAGATGTCCACTCGCTTTGTCAACTGCCCCACTTTGATGAAATCTTCTGGCAGATATGCAGCTGAGGCCTGGAAAAGATGGGTCTTCATCCTGGTATATTTTGACCTTTTATTGTCAGGACACAGGTGAGACTTTGGATGAGCCAGCATGGGGGTGAAGTTTTGATCTAGCAAAACATTGGAGCTGTGGAAAAGAAAACAGAGAGAACCTTTTCATTTGGGGCTGGACAAGAAGAGGTTGCCATGGAGACGCTTTTGGGAAACAACTCAGCAATGAGCTGCAGTAAGTTAGGGTTACTGAACCCCTCAACATGGAGTTTCTGAGAGAGCCCTGAGAGAGGAGCCCACTCCGACAAGCCAATGAAGATGGAGCTAAGATTAATCCTGGTGCCTTGAGAATGGCATTCAGTGTGGTCAAAGAGGTGCAGCCATCTTGATCCCCATAGATGTCCACCCCAATCACCCCCAGCTGGCCAAGCCCATATAGGCTGTGTTGGCTCAGTCCCTCTGAGGCTGTTCCGACCCCCAGCTCTGGCCCAGCTGACTCAAGTCTAAGGGCCAGCATCCTTCGTGACTAAACCTGTCCAGACTGTAGAAAATAAGAGCAATAAAAATATTCTTGAACCTAGTCATCTAAACCATGGGAGTGAACTCTCAGAAAGTATTCCAAAAGGGTGGGGGGACAAAAAAACTCAGCTATGTGTAGAAATATTCAATACAGAACTAACCCTCTGATTTTTTTTAAAAAGTAGACACCAATTCTAATGTCCACTATTAGGAGTGGGTAAGTAAATTATGGGTAATCCGTGCAATGGAAGACTAAGAACTCACTGGAAATAATGACATGCAATGTGGAAAAATGTTTACCATATTTAAGTAAAGCAGGGGAAGAGAATATGAAATGGTAACCAGCTAACTGGGCTACCTTAGGGCCAAGACTTCTGTGTGGGAAAGGGCTAAGAAAAGAAACAGAAAAATGGGGGCCAACTGATGAGTCCGGGAGGTGAGCCAGGACGACCACGAGTCCTTCTGTTTCCCGTCTTGCTATTACTGTTGTTTGTGCAATCAAATAAGAATCAATGGGGAGAGAGAAAAAAAAAGGGGCTTCCCCTTGTCAAATGGAGAGAGGACTTTTGGGGAAGTGTGGGTTCTATGGTTTCAAGGTCAATTTTGCCGAATTCTCTGATATCTTCTGTAATCTCTTCCCATGTTGCCAGTCCCCAAATGCAGAACTCTTGCTCTTGGATGGTTGGGACATGATAGCTGGGGTGTACACGAACCAGCAGGAAGCCTCCCTAACACGAATTACTTTCACCAACAGGTATACAAGTGGGGGAAGGGGTCTCCAAGAAGACCCTGAGCACAGAGCTCAAAATCCCAGGGGAATTGGCAGATATGACCCAGACTTCAAGGACCAGGTGCAGACCAGCTGGATGCGTGGAAAGTAAACTACATCATGGGTGTGGGGTGCTTGTTGGGGAAACACCAGCTTAGAAAGACAAATGTGGTGACAGGTAGGCAGTTTGTGCTGACAGCAGCCAGAAACACTGATTTTTGAGGATGTAACAAAGAAAGGGAGACCCAAAGGAGGTGAGGTGGGGAGAGAAAGGCAAAGAGAAGAGGCACAGAGGGAGAGGAAGGGGGCCCTGGAATGTGGTCCTGTCTCATCCCTGCAGCCAGAGCCCTTGGCAGGGTCCAGTCCACCTCTCTCACCTCTTGATGTTGCTGTGGATGATCTCCAGGCTGTGAAGGTGCTCCACGGCACGAAGCAGCCCTGAGACGATGCTGATGCGCTGGGGCCAGAGGAGGGGGTCTGAGTCACCCTGAGAGAAAGAAAAGAGGTGAAACAGTGACACCTGCTCCTTTTAAAGTCCCAATGGCAGGGTCCCGGGCTCCTGTCTCTCCTCCAGCCCTTCCTGTCCTTTGCAACAGCGCTTGACCCGCATGGTCTACTGGCAGGGGGACCAGTTTTGACATCTGACGGATCTAGGTGGAAATCCCAGCTCAGACGTGCACTAGCTGTGTGACTTTGGAAAAGACACAGCCTCTCTGAGCCTCGCTTCCTTCAGATTAAAATGGAAATGTTCATCCCTATGCTTTAGGGTTGTTGTAAGGATTTAAAGAAGTGTGCGGTATGTCCCTAGCATACGGTCTGCCACACAGTGGGTGCTCAACAAACAGCACCTATTTTTATGACTGTTACAGTGGCAGCTCTGGAGTTTTTCTCTAAGTGGGGCTGGTTGGGAAAGGAGCTAGGGAGCTTGTGTTGGCACACCAGGCCCTGGACCTTATGCCCATTTTATGTATATATATATTTGGGGAGACTTCACAAGGGATAACGGACATTGTGGGGTGGGCTAAATTCCGCTTCCTTTCCTCAGGTGCTACCACTGTTTTTCTAAGACTGAATCTACAAGCTAAATCACCACTTATTTCTCAATTCCTGTCTTAGGTCCCACATCATCTAAGAACTGGCCTTGCTCATTAATTTCTTTTCAAAAACTCTGAAATATGGAGCCACGAAGAAGAAATAAAGGGCATCAAAATTGGAAATGAAGAAGTAAAACTGTCCTTATTCGCGGATGACATGATATTGTACATAAAAAACCCTAAAGACTCCATCAAAAAACTATTAGACTTACTAAATGAATTTGGCAATGTAGCAGGATACAAAATTAATGCCAAGAAATCTATGGCATTTCTATACATCAATAATGAACTTACAGAAAGAGAGACTAAAAAAGTAATCCCATTTACCATCACACCAAAAAAATTAAGATACCTAGGAATAAACTTAACTAAAGAGGTAAAAGACCTCTACTCAGAAAACTACAGGACATTGAAAAAAGAGATAGAGGAAGACATAAACAGATGGAAGAACATACCATGTTCATGGATTGGTAGAATCAACATCATTAAAATGTCCATACTACCCAAAGCAATCTATAAATTCAATGCACTCCCCATTAAAATACCAATTACATATTTCACAGACCTAGAACAAACTCTCCAAAAATTCATCTGGAATAAAAAAAAGACCCCGAATAGCTGCAGCGATCCTGAGAAAGAAGAACAAAGTAGGTGGGATCTCAATACCAGATATCAAGCTGTATTACAAAGCCACTGTTCTCAAAACTGCCTGGTACTGGCACAAGAACAGACATATAGATCAATGGAATAGAATAGAGAACCCAGAAATCAACCCAAACCAATATGCTCTATTAATATTTGAAAAAGGAAGCAAGAACATGCAATGGAGTCAAGACAGTCTCTTCAATAAATGGTGCTGGGAAAATTGGACGGATACATGCAAAAAAATGAAACTAGACCACCAACTTACACCATACACTAAAATAAACTCAAAATGGATAAAGGACTTAAATGTAAGACGAGAAGCCATAAAAATACTAGAGGTATCCAAAGGCAACAAAATCTCAGACATATGCTGAAGCAATTTCTTCACCGACACATCTCCTAGGACATTGGAAACTAAAGAGAAAATAAAAAAAATGGGACTACATCAAAATGAAATATGGAGCCACATGAAACCAGTTCAAACCCTAGTCCTGACACCCGTCAGCTGTGTTCTTTTGGGCAAATCGCTTTGCCTCTCTGTGCCGGACACTCCTCTTTTAGAAAACGGAAAAACCTGTTGGGTTGGGGCAAGGCCTGGAGGAGACATGTGTAAAGCCCTTGTCACAGTGTCTTGCACACAGGAAGAGCTCAGCAAAACTAATGATCATTATCATACCATGAATAACTGCTTTACTTGGACCCTGACAAAGGAAGTAATAATTCCATGTGGAATAATTTTATTTCCCTCTGAGGATTTTATGGGAGGGATGTTTGCTTTTAAAATTGTAATTTTGCCCAGCCAGCGTGGCTCAGCAGTTGAGCATCGACCTATGAACCAGGAAGTCACGGTTCAGTTTCTGGTCAGGGCACATGCCTGGATTGTACGCTCAATTCCCAGTGTGGGGTGTACAGGAGGCAGCCAAACAATGATTCTCTCATCTTGATGTTTCTATCTCTCTCCCTTCCTCTCTGAAATCAATAAAAATAGATTTTAAATAAATAAAATAAAATTGTGATTTCATCACTTCTCAGCCTTTTGGCTAAGATCAAGTGATAAAACTGTAATTTTTGTTGTTGTGTTGTTAATCCTCACCCAAGAATATTTTTTCCATTGATCTTGTGCTCGCTTTGGCAGCACATATACTAAGAATATTTTTTCCATTGATCTTTAGAGAGAGTGGAAGGGAGAGGAAGAGACAAAGAGAGAGAAACATCGCTGTGAGAGAGACACATTGGTTGCTTCCCACATGCGCCCGAACCAGGGATTGAGCCTACAACTGAGATACATGCCCTTGACCAGAATCGAACCACGACCCTTCAGTCGGTGGGCTAACACTCTAACCATTGAGCAAACCGGCTAGGGCTAAAATTGAAATTTTAATAAGTATTTATTTTGAAATAAAATTTTGCCTCCACTTTCCCATACTTTGTATCTTTTAATTATTTTTCTTGTCCTATTGCATTGGCTATCACCTCCAGAACAATGTTGAATAAATTTAGTGCTATGGGATACTTTATCTTGCTCTTGACTTAAATGAAATGCCTGTTGTCAAATAAAATTTTTATAGGGTTTTACCTGAAGATGTTTAGCCAAATCTTATGTATCCTGGACCAACTTCTCTTGAAGGGCCTCTCTCTCTCAGGACTCTTATATGTCCTTAACCATTGATTCTCTAACTGGGTACTGCCTGGTTCTGTTCTCTGACCATGACCCAGCCTCTTACCTGGCACCGGAGTCTGTCTTGTAAAGAACCATTTGCCATGTAGGAGTAGATCAAGCTGTAAAACTGTTTTCCAGTGCAGACGCCCAGCAGAGGTAAGACATTGGGGTGGCAGCATCTGAAATCAGGCATAGTGCGGAGGCGCGGAGTTAGACAGAAAGAGTAATCAAAGACTGCTCCAATTCCTCACCTCCCACACCTCTTATGCCCTCTCCACTGCCCTGAGGGCCCAGCGCCAGAGTAGAAAGATGAAAACTGTGTGCCTTCAAGGAGCTGGAAGCCAAGTTGCTTGATCTTATCCTGCCTCCCTGCTCTGCAGCATACGACACCTTAACCACTCCGTCTTCTGGAAGCAGAGGCTTAGAGACTAAGGAACTTGCCAAGGTTATAGCTAGCAAGCAGTGAAGCCAGGATAAGATTGCAAGTCTGCTTGACTCCCAGGACTGGAGTTCTTCCCCAAAATCCTCTTCCGCTGAGTCTAAGTCACCCGTTCCTTCTGTCTCCTCCTACCCTCTTAACCACTCTTTCTTGGCCGTTTTCCCTAAGACCCTCCTCTTTCACCTCCTTCTGAAACCTGAGTCTCCCAGGCAGGGCTCCGCATCTTGTATTAGAAGTTGTTCCTCTAGGTCAGTGGTTCTCAACCTCTGACCCTTTAAATACAGTTCCTCATGTTGTGACCCAACCATAAAATTATTTTCGTTGCTACTTCATAACTGCAATGTTGCTACTGTTATGAATCGTAATGTAAATACGTGATATGCAGGATGGTCTTAGGCGACCCCTGTGAAAGAGTCGTTTGACCGCCAAAGGGGTCGCGACCCACAGGTTGAGAACCGCTGCTCTAGGTATAGCCTGCCTCTATATCTCCATACTCTAGGTGAACAATCTAAACTCGTCAAGTCCCAAACCCGCTCCTCCACCCATAGTTATTAGCTTAGCAAAGGGCACCACCATCCATCTAATTTCCTAGAAACCCTCTTACTGCCCCATCTAATTATTATGGACACTGAAATTTGAATTTTTTATACTTATGTCATGAAATAGTCTTTTTATTTTTTTCAGACCATTCTTAGCTCTCAGGCCACACAGCACAGGCAGGGCCAGATTTAGCTTATGGGTCATCATTTGCCAGATCCTGCTCTAGATCTGGATTTTAAGATGGATTCACTCTTAGAATTGGAATCAGTAAGTCCCTGCCCATCTCAAAAAAATGATAGGTCCGGCCAGTGTGATTCAGTGGTTGAGCGTCAACCTATGAACCAGGAAGTCACAGCTCAATTCCTGGTTGGGGTTACGGGCTGGATCCCCAGTAGGCGGGGTGCAAGAGGCAGTGATTGATGATTCTCTCTCATCATTGATGCTTCTATCTCTCTATCCCTCTACCTTCCTCTCTGAAATCAATAAAAAAAACCACACACACACATATTTTTTTTAAAGAGAGATAAAAATGGCTTTCTCTCCCCCTGGATGAAAGGAGTTGGGCAAAGTGAGCCAAGGTTCTTTTATAATTCTAATCTATACTTATAGCTGTTAAACAGAAAAAGCATGGACTATTTCTGCCAGAGCAACCTAGGTTCAAATTCTGGCTATGTCACCTACTTGCTGTGTGATCTTGGACAAGACACTTGACCTCTTTGTACCTCAATTTGCCCGTATGTAAAATACTGTGCTAATAGTAGCTACATCACAGGGTTCTTGTGAGGATAAAATGAGTTTGTACACACAGAGTGCTTAAAGCATGCCTGCCACATAGGAAGCACTAGATAAGGGTTAGCTGTCGTCATTATTAAACAAAGTTTAATAATTCTCTATAGGGGAGGCTTACCTATGACAAATTCGTATCTCTGCTTGGAAGAAATTTTCAATTGATCCTGGACCTGAGCAGGCCATCTGTGGGAAAAAGACTCCGAAACATTAAAATCCTGCCTCACGCAGGCAGCTTCCCCCAACACACACACTACAAACCAAGTGCTTACCTCTCTGAGCTTCTTAAAGACGAATGGTATGCCCTGCCTTTGTCCTCTATAGATGTCAGCAAAGGTCCCCTCACTGATTTTGTGGGTTTGGTTGAAATTATCGGTTGCCTGAACCACATCCACCTCATTCCAGAAAAGGCTGTCTACAGCCAGGCTCAGAAGGGTTTCTTGCTTAGGAATGGAGGTGCTGACATCCTGGGGATTTAGAGAAGAGAAAGAGATTAACATGAAATTAACATGGATATTATTTTCCCTACCATCTCAGGGATCTTAGAACACCAGCGCTGAAGGGATAAAGAGGATCATCTTATCCAGTGAGGAGAAATGATAAAAAAGGGACATGAGTCCTGCAGCTCAGTTCAAGTGCCTTCCTCTACACCAAAAGGTTGGGGGTTCGATTCCTGGTCAGGGCACATACCTAGGTTGTGGATTCGATCCCATCGGGAAGCATAGGGAAGGCAACTGATCAATGTTTCTCTCTCACAACGATGTTTCTCTATCTCTCTCAAAATCAATAAAAACATATCCTCAGGTGAGGATTTAAAAAAAAAAAAAGACATGAATAGGGCCAGCTCAAATCCAAGCTCGGACACTACTTTGCTCTGTGACCTTGGACAAGTTACTTAACCTCTATGAGCTTTAACTGCATCAGCAAAAGTGAACATAACAATCGTTGTACCCTGGAGAGAAATGTTGAAGATTAACTAAAATGTGAATATTGCTAGCAAGTGGTTGATGGTTGCTTTTTTTTGTTTTTCAGTTTACAAAGGTAGCACCAAGGAGGTCAAAGAGCTGAGGTGAGATCACACAGCTGGTCAATGGCCAAGCTGGTTCCCTGGTCCTATACTTGGCACATGTGCTGGGAAGCAGGATATAGGTTCACATAACCAAAGACGCTTCTGTCATCAGAGCTTCGACACTGCTTGTGTGGGTAAGCCTATGAAAAGCAGCTCTGCTTCAACCATTTCCCTTCTTAAAAATAGGTGTGCAGCCCTGATCGGTTTGGCTCAGTGGATAGAGCGTTGGCCTGCGGACTGAAGGGTCCCGGGTTCGATGCCGGTCAAGGGCATGTACCTTGGTTGCGGGCACATCCCCAGTAGGGGGTGTGCAGGAGACAGCTGGTCAATGTTTCTCATCGATGTTTCTAACTCTCTATCTCTCTCCCTTCCTCTCTGTAAAAAACCAATAAAATATATTTAAAAAATAAAATAAAATATTTTAAAAATCAATAAAATATATTTTTTTAAAAAATAGGTGTTTATAAACTTATATTTTTACACTTTTTATGCTCTTTTAAACAGTTTTAGAAAATTAGTGGTGGTGGTGGGGATCCCATTATCCACTTAACTGCTATTCAAGTGTAGTGAGTTTCTTGCAGACTAGATATATAGGAATTTATTTCACAAACTAGAATCATGGTGCACACATTATTTTGATATTTGGTGTTTTCACTTAACATTACACTATGATCATTCTCCCAAGTCATCATCTTTGGGCATGACTAATTTTCAAAGAAAACTAAAACCCTGTTTAAGTGAGTCTGCGTTTTGGCACAGCTTCATGAATCAGCCCTGCAGTGCTAGCTGCTTCACCAGGCACCCTGCCCACACACTTTTAGGGGCCAATGAATATGTTTTAATTTCTTGTAAAATCAGAAGAACAAAAACAAACTTTTAAAGTCAGAGAAAATGTTTTCGTTTTTAATCTAGCTTGAATTATACTCACTTTTATATCAATGTAATTATAAAATATAAATTATTTTTAGCCGAAACCGGTTTGGCTCAGTGGATAGAGCGTCGGCCTGCGGACTGAAAGGTCCCAGGTTCAATTCCGGTCAAGGGCATGTACCTGGGTTGCGGGCACATCCCCAGTGGGAGATGTGCAGGAGGCAGTGGATCGATGTTTCTAACTCTCTCTCTCCCTTCCTCTCTGTGAAAAATCAATAAAATATTTTTTAAAAAATTATTTTTAATGAAAGAAAGGGCCCGTGAAGGCACAAGTGCCTAAGACCCATGAAACTCATATGTGGCCTGGACCCAAGTCATTGAAAATTCAGAATAATACAAACATATTTTGGGTTGGAAAAAAAACAAAACCAGACGGGAGGCAGTTTGTAAACAAATACTACTACAACCAATATATTTATGTATAAATGAGACCTGCCAATTATCAGGTCTCATTTATAAACAAATAATGAAAAAGCTCATTAAAAATGCTCATTCATGCCAAAACCGGTTTGGCTCGGTGGATAGAGCGTCGTCCTGTGGACTGAAGGGTCCCAGGTTCGATACCGGTCAAGGGCATGTGGGCGAAAGGGGCCACATGCTGACCTGACAAGCTCAGGGAAGGCCTGCGAAGCAGCCTAGCAGACGCAGAGACCTAAAATAACCACAAAGGATGGTCTGAAATTAAACTTTAACTAAAAGCAGTTATGGTGGGCAGTTACGTCCTAGGCCAGTATCTTCACTGACAAGATCAACTTTGATCCTTACTGAGCCCATTTGCCTTTTTGCCTCTAAGATAACATTCCTTTGAAGTGTCTGGGTAACTTGTAACTTCCCTTTTTCTGGAACCCCTGGGGCATAACCAAATGTTCTGGGCGCCAGGGCAGATACTACAAATTCCTTCATTATCATGTTGATTGATCCTGCACCCACCTATGTATGTGTCCATCATTTTACTTTTTATCCTATCACAGAGGTTTCCCTGCTTCGCTTAATCCCACCTCCTTAAATCTGTCACCAATGAATTTCATGTATAAATACGGATGTAACCCTGCCATTCTCCGGAGCACTATCTCAATTCATTGAGGTTCTGCTTCCCGGCATATGTCGACAGTTTGGCTCAAATAAACCACAAAAATTCTTTACAGGTTTCAATGGTTTTTTACGTTAACAGGCATATACCTTGGTTGCAGGCACATCCCCAGTAGAAGGTGTGCAGGAGGCAGCTGGTCGATGTTTCTCTCTCATCGATGTTTCTAACTCTCTATCCCTCTCCCTTCTACTCTGTAAAAAATCAATAAAAATATATTTAAAAAAAAAAGATTTAAAAAAAAAATTGGGAGAGCCTTAGACTGAAAAATGCTTATTCACTAGTGCATGAACCCCCTCGCCCCCAACTCCATCCAGTTGTATTAACTGTCAGTACTTACACCTTAAAAGCTCAGAGTAATTCAATTGGTCTCCTTCCCCCCGCCCCTCACCCCACTCTAACCCCCAAACTGGTCTCAGGGAATAAATGCACGGCTGTTCTGAGAAAGAGTGCCGCAAACGGGGATATGGCTTTCAGATGGGGATTTACCTTTGAATCAGATGAAGCAGGAAGGTCAGTGTTTAAGGAGGGAGGGGCATCTTCAGGAGGAGGCAGGAGGCTGGCTCTGGCTGGAGCAGGCCCTGGAAAGAAGGGACTGTGGGTCAGAAAGTGTCCCCCCTGAGGAAAGAGGGAGGGGCCCATGTCAACCCCCAGGCC
Organism: Myotis daubentonii; assembly: GCF_963259705.1. NCBI lineage: Eukaryota > Metazoa > Chordata > Mammalia > Chiroptera > Vespertilionidae > Myotis > Myotis daubentonii. The sequence goes on along the minus strand of NC_081853.1, from coordinate 23,425,137 downwards.
AAGCCAGGCTCTGTGATTGTTGTCAATAAGGACAGCTACTATTTCCTGACACCCCCAGGCACCAGACTACACCATCCTCTTGCCATACCTAAATGAATCCTTAGGACAACCCTATGGATTGGTCCCCATTTGGCAGGTGGAGAAACAGAGGCACTGGAGGTGGCCACTTGCTCAGGGCCATACAGTAAGTGGTAGAGCCAGCCTTCAAATAGAGTATCACCTGTGTGACATCTAATCCCTGCACTGTCACACCTCCCTCACAAGGATCCGAGAACACAGGGCAATTAGCTACGAAGCCTGCCTTCCAGAAACCTCCACCATGGCAGGAATGGCCATGACAAGCCTCTGAGTCAGAGCAGGAGAGGCTGGCCGTCGTAGGCTGGGGGATCAAGGAGGGTTTCACAGAGGAAGGAGCGTTTGACCTGGGCTTGAGAGATGGGGAAACGTTTCTGAAAAGTGGGTACGAGGTGGGAGGGCACCGAGGCAGTGCCACTGGACTGTGTGGAGGGAAAGTCCCGGCGTGCGGTAAATATTCCAGGCACTTAGTCAGCAAACAGTGACATCAGCGACAGCTCTAAATGCCTTACTGTTTTAACTCATTTAACGCTCACAATAATCCTAGGAGATAGGTACCATTATCATCGGCTCCTTACAGATGCTGGAAATGAGGCCTCTGAGTAACTGGGGGCTGCCCTTCCAAGGAAACCTGGCCTTGACCCCAGGGGGGGCAGGTCAAATTCACCTGCTCCTGTATTTCTGGTTGACGATATCAGGAAAGGAATGATTAATCTGGACTTTTGGCCATAAAATAATGCTGAAGACTGAAAATAGAACACAGGTGAAACGACAATGAGCCTTGCTAAACTATTAACCTGGGCAGCTGATACACCTCATCTGATACAAAGCCTGAGGCTCTTTCATCCCCACAGAGCCCAACAGGAGGCCAACCTAAGCCTCTCCCCTGGGTCTGCTCCGGCTTCCAGAGTTGTCAGGGCTTTTTTTGTTTTTGTTTTCCACTTTTTCCAGTATTGGCTACATTTGAAAGAACGACACTTGAGAAGGTACCATATTTGCACACTCACAATGCATCAGAGAACCCCAAAATGGGACATTACAAATACACACACACACACACACACACACACACCAGTCCATCAGTGCACTATTACCATAAACTAAGCTTCGGGGTAAGAGCTATAGCTCAGACACTGGAAGTAAACCTTTGGCAAATACACAGATTAATTAATCCAGGTTGAAAACAAAAAAATAATACCAGCTATGTGCTGCAGACCAGCTGCTGGCAGCACAACTGATGACAGTGCTTGCGCTGCTGCTCACCCACATCCATCCCCCATCTGCACCCAGGCCAAGCTTCCCACTGGCTCCCCTCTCTCCCCAGTGAAGGAGTGAAGAGGGGAGACTAAGAGGAGACCCAAGACTCTGATGGCTGGGGACTCTGGTCTCCCCAAGGACACCCCTGAGCCTGCCTTAGACTTCAAGCAGGACACTCCCTCCCAACCTTCCCACCCCAGCCTTGCCCAGCACCTTCCACATCTTCTCCCAGGCATTTGTCCTATGAAAACCCTTGTGTTCATCTTGGCTTCTGCTCCTCAGGTGGCCTGGAATACAGGTGCCCACTGGCCAGCAGTGCAGAGCTCCTGCCTTGCAGAAAGGCTCCCTCCCACTGCTGCCCCTGTGATGAAGTCTCCGCTCTTGCCCTGCCTCGTCTTGGCCTCTGCCCAGAACCCTTGGCCTGTCACATTCATCCCTCTCCTAGATGTTGGCCCTGCCTCCGTGCCGCCTCACTGAGTTACTTGATGTTTTTCTTCCAATCCACTTTAATTCACATACTGGACTATGCATTTAGCCTTGAAATCCCTAGTTCTTTGTGCATGTGTATATATATATATTTTCCAGCATCCATGTTCTCATGTACCACTGGGTACAGGCTCCACATTCTGGGAACTGCTGCTCCAGCCCAACTCGATCTCCCTCCTGCTTCTTTCCCCTCTCCCTGACCCAGCGCTGGCCTCTGAGCAGAGCTACACCCATAGTCCCTTGTCCTCTTCCTTTGCCCTGTGACTCCAAGGTCAGCACTGACCTCACACAGCCAGAATTTTCTGGTCTGACTTGATGCCTGGGGTTCAGTCTGGGGGCTGCACCAGGTCTCTTGGGTTGGGGGGGTCACTGAGGTTCACTCTTGTGAACTATGAGGAGAGGCTGAGTCTATATCTCCCTCTGGTTTTGTAAATAAACAGGAATGGGATTTGGGCCACTACTACAAGGCTGACACGCCAGATAAGGACTAGCCCTTGCTTTGTAAATGCTCATGGAAGGACTGGGTCAGGGAAGACACTGGGCTACATAAATATCATTTCAAAAACACTAAGGGTTAACCTTTAATGTGCCAAAATGTTTACAAAAAAAAAAAAAAAAACAACCAAAAACACAACAACAAACATTTCCTATGAAAATCTTTCTAGAATGTCTGCTTTCCCAAACCGAATGCAGCAAATCCCGTTCTGTCACGTGGCACCATTGTGGGCCTGAGTATAGAACACACGGCAGTGCTGGCATTTGGGGTCTTCTGTCCGCTGCCCTGTGGCTGGCAGGGGTCTGCCTCTGCAGCCTCCCTGTCTCCTTTCTGTTTATCAGACAGAACTGGGCTCAAGTCCTGCCTCCAACATGACTAACGAGTTGAACTTGGTGATTTGCGCTTCACTTCTTCAGCTTCCTCAAATGTAAAAAGAGCAATAACAGACCATTCCTATGGAGTTCTTGTCCAGATTAAAAGATATGAAAGTTTTAAAGCACAAAGACCAGTCTCTGTCTGCTATGTATGTATGGAGCGCCACGGCTGGTAAAACTGTGTGGAATAAGAGTAAATAAATTCTTATTGACAGCCCAGTGGCCTTTCCCACAGCAAAGGCTTGTTGAGTTATTTCAGCTACTCAGAGCCCTTTTATCTGGATTCTGGCTTTGAGAATTTGTTTAACCAGGTGCTCAGAACGTGTCTGTGGCTCACCTACTCAAGTATTTTCCTCTTCCACACATCTCCCACTTCCTCCTCACCTACTGCAAGGGGGTTGGTATATATAGGAGTTAAGAGGTGGGCTCTAGCCCTGGGCGGTGTGGCTCAGGTGGTTAGAGTGTCTTCCTGCACACCAAAAGGTGTCAGGTTGGATCCTCTGGTTGAGGCATGGGGATCCCCTCTCTAAAATGTCAAAATTTTTTTAATTAAAAAAAATAAAAGTGGGCTCTGGGCAACTCACCTGAGCTGAATCCTGACCCCAACACTCATTCAGCCAGAAGATCTGGCAGGTTATGCATCCTTCCCCAGTTACCATGGTGAGGGGTGTGAGCAACAGGGGCCCTCACCTCCCTAGCTGTCAGTGTGACTCACCAGGCAGTACCTAGAACAGTGGTTCTCAACCTGTGGGTCGAGACCCCTTTGGGGGTCGAACGACCCTTTCACAGGGGTCGCCTAAGACTATCGGAAAACACATATATAATTACATATTGTTTTTGTGACTAATCACTATGCTTTAATTATGTTCAACTTGTAACAATGAAATTGGGGGTCACCACAACATGAGGAACTGTATTAAAGGGTCACGGCATTAGGAAGGTTGAGAACCACTGACCTAGAACCTCCAGGCTGGTGTTTCCTGCACGTAGGCAGTCTTTGTTCCCACTTACTATACCCTCTCCAGCCTTCCCTGCCTCCGCATTCTCCATTCCTACAAGATAATCAGCCTAAACTTAGGGGCCCAAAGGAAGTTTGGGGCTTTCCCAAGAGAGGACAAGCTTTGGGTTATTTGATGATTACTCTCTTATTTTCAGTTTGGGCAAAGATAAACAATCAACTTCCTGTCTCTGTCTATAGATTGTATTTATCATCTCCACCAGCCAGGGCACATGTGCTTCTGAGGGCCATTCAAGAAACTGAAGGGTGCAGAAGCTGGCAGACACACATCATGCTTGTTTTTGCAGTCACCTAGATAAGGAACAACCGAAGTGGCTACACCTGTCACCTCCTCCATCCTGACCAGCCATCCCCTAGAATTTCCTTATTTTGTTACCATGTTTCCCGTTGACCATCAACCAGTATCACATTTGCTTTATGACGATTTCCCCTTATCTTTAATTGCTGATCAAAGTTCTGCACTCTTTTTTTTTCTTTCTTCCTTTAGCTACAGGAAATAACTCAGACTCCTTGGCCTAGAATTAATTTTCCAGACTTGAACTATCTGGGGTGTCTGGGAAGTTCCTAACATTGACGAACATTTAAAAAAATATTTTTTAGCCCTAGACGGTTTGACTTAGTGGAAAGAATGTTGGCCTGTGGACTGAAAGGTCCCAGGTTTGATTCCGGTCCAGGGCACATACCTCGGTTGCAGGCTCCTCCCTGGCCCAGGCCCTGTCTGGGGCTCCTGTAGAAGGCAACCAATCAATGTGTTTCTCTAACATCAATATTTCTCTCTGTCTTTCCCTCTCTCTTCCACTCTCTAAAAACCAATAGAAAAATATCCTCAGGTGAAGACTAAAAAAATAAAAAATAATAAAATAATTTTTAAAAAACTTTAATTGATTTTTGAGAGAATGGAGAGGGAGAAACATAAATGTGATCAGCTGCCTCCTACACACCCCCTACCAGGGATGGAGCCCACAACCCAGGCCTGTGCCCTAACCAGAAATCAAACCGGTAACTGACTGTGCACTGGATAAGCCCAACCGAGCCACATCAGCCAGGATGACATCAGCTAACATTTAATGAGCACTTACATGGGGCAAACCTGTGGTGTACGATTCCTTACCACAACATGATGATGTAGGTATTATTATTATGCCCATGTTATAGATGATAAAACTGAGGCACAGGGAGGCTAAATAATTCTGTTAGAAAGTGGCAAAGTTGGAATTCAAATGCGGGTCTAATGCAAAAGCCTATGCATGCTCCTCTCAGTCCATGCTGACCTTGGCTTCAGGATCTGCATTAGTGAACTGAGGCTTCATGGGTTTGGGATCTTTGGCTCACATTCAGGAGGCTGCAGGAGAAAGGAAGGGGGGCTGGACTCCAGGGGAGAGATGGTAACAATGGAGATGTGGGCATGAGTAGCAACTCCCCTCAGGAAAGTTATAGCAGAGTCCTGCCATCATGGGGTAAACTGTCCCTGAGCCCTTTCCTGGGCTTTTTTTTTTTTTTTTTTTCTTTAGCTACAGGAAATAACTCAGAATGGAGACAGATCTGAAGTGGTTTGAAAGGCTTTGGGATAGCAGTGTGTGCAGAGGTTAGGGACACAAGTGTTCAAACGACACTGCTCAGATGCTACTTCCTACTCAGGTGACCGTGAGCAAATCACTTTCCTCTCGGTGCTTCAGGTGCCATAGAACAAAGCAAAAGATCTGTGACTGGCAAAGAGGACCCGGTGGCGGGGCATGTAGCACCCACCACACGGCTGTGAAGGCCAGGCCCCGGGCCTGTGGGACACAGACAGAGATGTCACTAGGCTCCGAATCCTGGAGCCGGCATGCAGGGCCAGTCCGTGCTGGGGGGCAGGTAAGATACTTGGGCCCCACGCATATGACCCTGGTGGGCTGTTTAACGCTCTGCACTCACAGTTTCTCATCGGTGAAATGGAGATAATCACCGAGCTCACAGCTAAGAAGGATTAAATAAGTTAACATCATTGAAGTGCTTAGAACAGTGTCCGGCACACAGCCCTCATTCACTGAGTAAAATGGTAAAAAACAGTATATTCTTTTATTATCTGACTTTTTTTTTATTTAATATATTGTAAGCATGTTTCCATGTATGCACACATATCCGAATCATTAACAGCACTGTTATGTTAATAATGTTAACAGTATTATGTTAGGCTAACATATTATTGCAATGACCTGCCATTAATTTTACCATTCCCACTGTTGTTTCTAATTTTTTGTCATTATATACTGAGCTGAATATCCTTATAGATAAATCATTTCCTTAAGTATTCTTTAAATTAAAAAAATTTAATTTAATTAAAAATACCTGGGTCGGGAAGGGCAGCTGGCCTCACAGGCTGCCCCTTTTTCTGTTCGTCCTCCGTGTTTCTCACAGAAGCTGCCCAGGGCCTTCCTGGCTTCTCGGCACCCGGGAAGTCGGGGACAGAAGGCCTGACTTCAGGAACTGGTTTCCCTGAAACAAGGGGAAGGGAAGAAAGGTGTTATCATTCAGTGAAGTGGGACAGCCATCGGAGGCTGGGCTAGTCCAGGTTCTGCCTCGAAAGCACAGTGTGCCCAGCGAGTTCTCTCCCTCGGAGCCTCGGACGCTCTGTCTGTAAAATATAGTGGTTGGTCGGGACAATCTCCTGTGATCGCTCCAGCTCTGACATTCTGAGTCAGAACACCTGGTTTCTGATCCTACTAGCTGTGCCCTGGCCAGGTGGCTCAGTTGGTTGGGGTGTCCTCCTATACACCAAAAGGTTTCAGGCTCGATTCCCGGTCAGGGCACATACCAAGGTTTCGGGTTTGATCCTCGGTCAGGATGCATTCCAGAGGCAACTCATCGATGTTTCCCACATCAGTGTTTCTCTCTCTCTCACACCCTTCCTTTCTCTAAAACAAATAAACATATCCTCAGGTGAGGATTTAAAAAAAATGTAATCCTACTAGTTGTGTGACCTTAGACAAGTCATTTTTTTTAAATGTTTTTATTGATTTTTAGAGAGAGAGGGAGAGGGAGAAGGGAGTGATAGAAGCATTGATCAGCTGCCTCCTGCACTCCCCCTACTGGGGATCAAGCCTGAAACTGGGACATTTGCCCTTACTGGGAATCCAACCAGCAACCTCTCAGTGCATGGGTAGATGCTCAACCACTAAGCAATACCGGCCGAGCAAAATGTCACTTTCATTCCAAGGGACTGTTTCCTCACCTATATAAGGAAGATCGTGTTAATATCTGCTTGCCTACCTCACAGACTGTTGGGAGGGAAATATGAGAACACAGGCATGAAAGGGCTCTATAGCCCAGCTGGTGTGGCTCAGTGGTTGAACATCGACCTATGAACCATGAGGTAACGGTTCCATTCCCGGTCAGGGCACATGCCCAGGTTTCGGGCTCCATCCCCAGTAGGAGGCGTGTAGGAGGCAGCCGATCAATGATTCTGTCTCATCATTGATGCTTCTTTCTCTTTCTAACCTTCCTCTCTCTGAAATCAATAAAAACATATTTGAAAGAAAAATGAAAGGGTTCTATAAATTATGCGTTTCCCTGAACACGTGGGGTAGTTAAAGTTATCCATCCTGCTAAGTCCCTAGTTGATCCCCTGAATATAAAAGTTCTAGCTTCCCCTTCCACAACCAGTGGAAACTTACGCATCCTTCCCTGTTCTATAGACGGGGACTCTGAAAATAGCAGCTACGTCAACTGAGTACCAACACTGTGACACCCAGGCCCAGCTTTGCATACATCAAATCCTCACAAGGATTTCCCATTTTATCCCAGTTAGAGATGAGGAAACTGAGGCCTGGGCAGGTTAAGTGACTTTCCCAAGATCACACAGCTGGGCAGACAGGGCTGGCCAAAGGAGCCTGGGTGGAGGTCACCTGCCTTCTGTAATCACTTCCCCTTTGCATCGATTTGGGAAACCCCAAGGTACTGTCAGGGTGTCTACACTGGCTTCCACCCAGCTTCTCTATGTCAGGCAGCTTCCTCCATTGCTGCCCTGGTGTCATCTCTCCCTGCAGCCACTGCTTCCAGCTCAGAGGCCTTCAGATCCCTCCCAGGCTGCATCTCACTAAAATACAGATCTGGCCTCATCACTCCTCTGCTGAAAGCTTTCATGACCCCATCATCCGGATAAAGAATATACTCTTCACCTGACTCCTGATATCTCCCCATTGCCTCCCAGATCAAATCCAAATTCTGCAGCCCTGCATGCATGCCCCTCACTCTCTGGTGGTTTGCAGTAGACCCATATTTGGAAACCACAAAAATGGGGGCACCAAAGTCCCAGGGAAGGCTTCTGCCTTGTTAACTCTCACACCTGCATCATCAGGTGGAGCAGAGACAACCCCCCTCCAGCCTTTGAGCCCCCAGTAGCATCCAGTCATTCCAACAGGTAAACTGTCTCTCTCTAAACAAAACTGATTGTTACCATGGAGCCAAAGCACCTCAAACACAAGCTTTGGGACTAGAACAATATTAATGATGACTAAATGCATGGCACTACACTTGTATGGCACCAAGCAGGTTTATTTGACTTTCATGACAATCTCTGCTGGTCAACAATTATCTGCATTTGTTTTTTCCGAGTACATGGAGGCTCTCAGAGGCAAAATTATTTTCCCCTGAATCGAACAGCTGATAAGATTCAAACCTAGGATTGGTTAGGACAGAACTATTGGTTAGGACAGAACTACTCAAATACCAAGGTCATTACCATCACCTGCAGATGGCACGCCCCTGGACCCCATCTGCTTAAAAAGCAGGAAAACAGGGCGGGAACTGAAGAAAGGAATGCACAGAAGTAACAAGAAGGCTGAATGGGGGATAAAAAGTGACTTTTTCTTTGACTGTCACTGCTATAGTATTCTTTTAAATAAAACCAACTTATAAAAGAAGTAGCAGAGCTTAGCTGTTTAGAGTTCAGGCCCTGGAATGGAAACCAACCAGTTTTCATCACTTCCCAGTTATGTTTACTCTGGACGACTTTCACCAGAACTAAGAGAAAACACTGTGTATCAATGCCTTAGCTCAAAACACAGGAACCTCATTAGACACTGGTTAGCTCTTCTACAGCCCACATAGTGAGTATAAAGAGTAGGGTGGGAGTCTTCATTTTCATCTAAATTATTTACACTTTTTTTTAGTTTTAGTATATTTATTTTTTAATTATAGTAAAATACACATAACATAAATTTACCATCATAACCATTTTTAAGTGTTTAGTTCAGTGGCATTAAGTATATTCACGTTGTTGTGCAACTACCACCACCATCCATCTCCAGAAATTCTATCCCCATCAAACACTAACTCCCCATTCCCCCTCCCACAGCCCCTGGCAACCAACATCCTACTTTCTGTCTCTATGTATTTTACTACTCATTAATTTTTATTTTTTATTTTATTTTATTTTTAGTAAATGAGCTTCTGTTTTATTTTATTCACCATATAATACTTGCACTTCTTCCTCTAGAGGGGTTCTACAGGTTCTTAAGTAAAACAGTTCATTAACTCAATTACCAATATAGCCATCGAGGGCATGAGAAACTACATCCTTTGAGGCATCTCATAAACCAAGTCTGGGAGGCATTATGGAGAACTCCATCCAGCTTGAACAACCAGCCTGTCTGCTGGTTACCGACAGCTCCTGGATATCATGTTTTTTTGTTTAATCCTCCCCCAAGGATATATTTTTATTGATTTTAGAGAGGAAGGCGGGGGGGGGGGGGAGAGAAAGAAAGAGAGAGAGAGAGAGAGAGAGAAAGAGAGAGAGAGAAACATCAATGTGAGACAGAAACATTGGCTGCCTCCAGCACGAGCCCCAACCAGGGATCAAACCTTAAACCTGGGTATGTGCCTTGACTGGGAATCGAACCCGAGACCTTTTGGTAAATGGGACAACGCTCCAACCAACTGAGCCACACCAGCCAGGGCTCTGAGTATCTTCTTTTAAGTGAATATTAATGGTTTTGTTTTCATCTGCGTATCTGGTTATTTCATGAGTAAAGACATCAATGGGTTTGACAAGGACAAACGCATGAACTTTTTCCTAGTGCCTAGTCTAGTAAAATAATGCTTCTTACCGTTCTTACGCCACATCATTTGAGTGGGTTTCAGCTCCCAAATTAAATTACAAGCTGCTTGAGGGATAGGACTGTGCCTTTTATCTCTTTTGAATCCACCCCAATGTCCAGAATGATGCCCAGCACAGAGTAGGTGCTCAAGAAATGATGGTGATGGTCTTTGTTGGAAGTCAGAGAATGGCTGAATCTCCTTAGGTGGCTCCATCTTCTGTCACCACCCGCATGCCAGACCCGCGTGGAGTCTGGGAGGCAGAGGACTTAGGACCTGGCCCTTCCTGTCCTTCCCTGGAGCAGCTTCCTCATCACTCGGGAGGCAGCCGCCCTACTGCAGCCCAACCACTGCCGCTGCCACGACCGACAACCAGTGTGCGTGGCAGCCGGCTCCCTCACTTAATTTTTTAACTTTTGTGTTTTTCACACTTTAGCAGTAAATAAAAAGATGTTATGTGTATATCCATTGACGTGGAAAGGCGTTAATATATTGAGTGAACAAAAAAGGATACATATGTTACCAGTGTTTTGGTAAAATATGTGTAAAAATAGAGAAGACATCTATGTATGGAGAGAAAAAGAGCCTAAGAATATACACAAGATGTTAACAGCGGTTATTTCTAGGTGGCGTAATTATCAATAAATTTATACTCTGGGTTTGGGGAGGTTTTCATTTTTCAGTTTCTTCACATTATAGAATTTTTCAACAGTGATCATGGATTTGTTGCATAGGAAAGTATGTTTCTTTTTTAAAAATAGTTATATTGATTTCAGAGAGGGAGGGAGAGAGAGATAGAAACATCAATGATGAGAGAGAACCATTGATCGGCCACCTCCCACACATTCCCCACTGGGGATCAGGCCTGCAACCCGGGCATGTGCCCTGACTGGGAATCAAACCATGATCTCCGGTTCACAGGTCAATGCTCAACCACTGAGCCACACTGGCCGGGCAAAACGTATGTTTCTTAAGAAACAAAATCAATAAGCAAGCTAACTAAATTAATGACTGAACTGAGTCTTCTGAACTAGAGTTACCAAAAACCGTGTGCCCTGGAAAATCCATCGGGCCCAGATTAGTAAGCAGGTGGTCACTAAATTCAGATCCAACTCACTTCTGACATTTGCTACCAAGTGTCTAATGTGCACTGATATTTAGCAAGGAAGGAAACTGGGACTCGGGGAGGTGAGGAGACCCGCCCGAGGGAGAAAACTAAACAAAGGGGCACTGAGGCAGGAAGGTGGGGTCCCCTCCCAGAACGAATGTGAAGAGGCAGGGCCGGGTCCCTGGAGAATACACACTCCACGTCTCCCCACCTGGGTCCTCAGGCATCTCAGAAGGGTGGCCATGGACCACACCGCCCGCTCCCCAACTCCCATCAGGTGGAGGCCCTTCTGGCCAAAACTGGGAGCCCAGAAGCTGGTTACTCACCCACGGCAGCCCTGCAGGCAGGGCCCCCGGGGCTGTGTCTTAGGGAACACGCTGCCTTCCCCAGGCAGGGGAGAGCACAGTCCCTTGTACAAAACACAGCAGTGAACCACTACCGCGGTGAGTGCTGATTCACGAGTTGACTGATCCCGGGGTGTAGAGATATGGACACTGTGCCCCTGCCAGGAAGGGGCCACCCCATGCCACTTGGTGTCCTTGTGTTTTTATCTTCCCTGACAACTTTTAGGAGATGGCCTCTTTCCCGGCACCCTCCCTCCACAAACTGCCTAGGGTAGGATCCCATGTTCCTCAAAGGGCCATATGAGTGGCGTCCTCATACATCTGTGTATGCGGCAAAAAGGCAGAGGTGGCCCCAGCTCCCCTCATGACCCCAGGCTGCCATTTCCTGCAGAGCCAGGCCACAAGAATAGGAGCTGCTCACCACTGCTTCAGCTTCCTGCAGGTCTCACCTGCACCCCTAACTGCTGGTGGCCCCAGAAGAAGCACTGCCCCCCTGTCAGAGGCCCAGCTGAGCCTGCCTCCACATCTGTCAAACAGGGGTAAGGGTGACCACCTGGCCCAACCTGAACTCAGTGTCCTATTCCTGTTGACTCTGTTCTCCTTTCTGCACAGGTCTTTTTGTCTCAGTCAAGACACATTTGCCAGAAACGCCCGTTTACCTGGTATGGCTGCACACCCACTTATGGCTGCCCTCTATGGCCCCCACCCATGGGGAATATAAAAGGCGTTACTGTGTTTTCATCCTAAGGGGAGTCCGCTTTCTCTCTTGTTTATCTTGTTCTTTCTCAGTGAGTTGCAGTGGCCTACAGCTGGGAGTGGGAGGGCTCACATGGGAGAGAATGCCCTGTGGCTGAGCCTGTCAGCACCTTTCAGGCTGGCTCCTCACACTCGTCACACTCGGAGGGCCACACCCACAGCGCTCAGCTGACAGGAGCCACATGGAGACAATCTGATGAGAGGTCTGGTTTCCTGTGAAACCCCCGTCTCCACGTGCTATGAGTTTTCAGATGTCTTTTAGATGTTTAAACACCTTCATTTCTACTCTTGAGTTGCTGCCACCTGATCTGATTTGGAAGGTACAGGGCAGGACTTTTCTTGCCTCCTTTCCCCCCACAGAAAGCAGAAGAGGGAGAAGGTGTGGCCCTTCGTGTCTGGAAACTGGTCTCTGATAGCTGAGCAGATACAACACCCACACTACCAGGCGGGTACACCAGACTGTCATGGAAATAAAAACAGAACCTCGAGGGCAAGACAGGGTAAAGGAGGTCAAAGTGTTCATGAGAAGGGGTGGTGATGAGCTTCAAATCTCACTGTTGGGTTTCCTGTCTGCGAAGGCCAAGCTGGTTATATCATTACTATGACAGGAGCAACCTCAGGCTTCCAGGACAACATTTTCCCCCTGGGATTATAGTCTCAAAAAGATTCCACACAAACTTGACTGCAGTATCAATCCAAAAATATAAATTGTGATTTAAAAAAAAAAAAAAATAGAACCGAGGTGCCCTGGCCAGTGTGGCTCAGCTGGTTGGGGCACTGTCCCATATACCAAAAGGTCGACGGTTCAATTCCCAGTCAGGGCACATACTCAGATTGCAGGTTCAACCTCCCCCCTACCCAACAGAGTATGTATGGGAGGCAACCAATCAATGTTTCTCTCTTTGCCTCCCTCTCTCTTCCTCTCTCTCTGAAATCAATGAGAGCATGTCCTTGGGTGAGGATTATAAAAAAAAAAAAATAGTCCTAGCCAGTTTGGCTCATTGGATATAGCGTCAGCCTGCAAACCAAAGGATCCTGGGTTCGATTCCGGTCAAGGGCATGTACCTCGGTTGCAGGCTCCGCCCCGGCCTGGGCCCTGGTCAGGGCTCATGCAGAAGGCAACCAATTGTTGTGTTTCTCTCACATCAATATTTCTCTCTATCTTTCCCTCTCTCTTCCACTCTCTATAAAAATCAATGGAAAAATATCCTCGGATGAGAATAAAAAATAGAACCAAGGCCTGCCCAGATAGCTCAGTTGGTTAAAGTGTTGCCCTAATACACCAAGGTTGTGGGTTCAATCCCCAGTCAGGGTATATATGAGAAACAAGCAATGAATGCATAAATAAGTGAAACTACAAATTGATGTTTCTTGCCCTAGCTGGTTTGGCTCAGTGGATAGAGCATTGGCCTGTGGACTGAAGGGTCCCGGGTTCGATTCCAGTCAAGGGCCCATGCCTGAGTTGCGGGCTCGATCCCCAGTGGGGGGCGTGCAGGAGGCAGCCAATCAGTGATTCTTTCTCATCATTGATGTTTCTATCTCTCCCTCTCCCTTCCTCTCTGAAATCAATAAAAATATATTTTTAAAAAAATTAATGTTTCTCTCTCTCTGTCTCTCTCTCTCTCAAATCAATCAATCAATCAATAATTTTTAAAAGAACAGAACCGAGAGTAAATGTGGGGGAGCTCCCATTTCCAGATCCAGGCTCTAAAATTCCTAGCTGTGTCCAAGAGCAAATTTCTTAATCCTCTGAGCATCACTTGTATTTTCTGTGGAGCCAGAATAAATAATATACGACTATCCCAGGACTTAGTGGGACAAGATATGTAAAGTAGTTGGTCCAAGTCCAGGGACAAACTATATACCAATGGTCATCCTCTGAACTTTGTCCTCTCTCCCTGCCTGAATGCAAAACACACACACACACACATACACACACACACACACACAAATCCTCTGATCCCCAAGTTAGGGTCTCTGGAGGAAGCATTTGGGGTGAACGACCATTTTCAACATTTCCGACATTTTAAACCCTCTAATGAAAAACTGTGACTCAGTGAGCCTTGGCGTGGCCTCGAAAGGCTCAGTGGTGTGGGGCAGCATAATACAGGAGCCAGCCAGAGGAGAGATGGGACCTGCTTGTGCCTGCCTGCACCACTGGTGGCCAGCCTTGTCGCACACAGGAGGACAGGCAGCCAGGGGTCCTTCTCCCTGCTGGACCTTCAGGGACAGGGAGGGAATGCCAGTGATGGAAGTAACAGCTTTGGTGGCTGGATGCTCAGGGGTTAACTATCGGGTTAACTATTGGTTCTCAGACCAAGTACATCAGAGTCTGGATATTTCTGAAAGTTCCCTAGGTATTGAAGGTTGAGTTTCAGGTACCAGGGGGACAGAGGTGGGGGAGGAGAAGCGTCTCTCTCTGTCCGCTTCGAGGTTCACAGGAGGTGATGGGCCTGCCTTCTTTTCCACCCTGCTCTGTGTCCTCAGGATATCCCACACTCTCTAAGGCGCATGCATCCCTAAGGCATCACTTACGCAGCGCAGCCGAATGAACTCACCGCACTCCTGCATGCTTCCAACCAGTTGTGCAAGCCACGGTCAGGCTCGCTGGCAAGGGAAGCTTTCTAAGTCACGTGGGACAAACGAGAGGAGAAGCTGTCCCCACACCTGAAAGTTGCCATGAGGAGATAAGGCAGTGCTCCACCGTTATATGCTATTAGTGTTACTTACTACTGTTACCATCATCCCTACCAATAAGTCTAGATCAGGCTTTGTCCTAGGTGCTCTCCTGTATCTAATTTCGATAATAGCTCTGGGAAGAGGTCCAATTGCTCTCCCTGCTTTATACCTCAATGAAGCGAAACCTAGGACAGTTGTTTTGTTTATTTATGCCCCATTTCCCTCCGTTGAAAGGCTTATGCATGGTGGGCCTGTGGCAGGGGGGTCTGGGGTCTCCTCCCCGGCTGCCTAGGAACACTTAATACAACAGCAAACCCAGGCACCACGCACGTGAGCAGAAGGGCCTCTAGCTGCTGACAAGGTCTTTCCTCTGTGGGCACACTCTGGAAATCCCCCCCTCCTTCACAGCCCCCACATTAAACAGTGAGGTAATATTTATACATTTGTTTTTATTCTTCAGCTGACTCAGATGGTTGAAATGAACAAATGAAAGTGATTCAGCCATAACTAAAGAACCCCGATGCTGGTTGGCCATGCATAGCTTTCTAGGCCCTTTCTTTTCCTTTCCTAATCCTTGGGCTCACTCAACCCTCCTGGGTACTCAAAGTTCTGTCTCCCCTACACACACCCCACTCAAAATTACCAATTCAAACTAGAGACAAAATTAGGCAAATCTGAGGGCATGATCTGTTTTCCTTCTCTCTCTCTCTTTCTCTCTCTCTCCCCAATGGACCTGTATTGCAACAGCTGCTAAAATGACTCATCCTTCCCCATTCATTCGGTATGTTAGGGACGAGGGATTTCATTTGTTATAAAAACTGACATGACCTTGACATTAAGCTAGCTAAACAAGAGATATCTAATTATAAACTGGGATGAGTTTATATTTTTCAGAGGGGGGAAAGTGAGACTTGATGCCATCTAGTGACCTACCCCAGTAAGGGTTAAGGTCAAGTGGGCATGAGTTCCCATCCCGGGCGCGTTACTCAATCTCTGAGCCTCAGTTTCCCCATTATAACACGGGGATAACAAGATTTGTGCAATAAGATGCTTTGCCGGGTATATCTTAGGTGCTAAATCCAAGTTATATTGCTAGAACCCAGACATACTTACTCCTAACCTGGGAGGTCTTGGCCCAATGCTACCAGTTCCACTGGCAAGCCCCTAGCGGCCGTAGGGTCTGACTCCTCATGTTTGGTTCTTTTTAATCCTCACCTGAGGATATGTTTGCATTACTTTTAAAGAGTGTGGAAGGGAGGGGAAAACAAAACATCGTTGTGAGAAAATCGATCGGCTGCCTCCCGCATGCTCCGGCTCCCGCTCTTGTCCTGACCAGGGCTGGGGACCGAGCCTGCAACTGAGGTACTTGCTCTTGACTAGAATTTAACCTGGGACCCTTCAGTTTGCAGGCCGACACTTCATCCATCGTGCCAAACCGGCCGGGGCCCTATTCATGTTTCATTGTTTCCTGGTAGTTGGAAAGGGGCGGATGCTGGGAAAGCTTCCAAGAGAGCAAACACGAGCCCTGTCTGACCTTGCAACACCTCAGCCTCTTCGGGATAAAAAGAGTCCATTCTCTTGTTTTATTTTAGGCAGCAGCCAAAAATTCCCCACTCAGTGAGAGCTCAGCTCCAGGAAGGAAATGACTTTGAATGAGATGCCAACCCAAAAGTTAGGAGCTGTCAAGGTTGCACAACCAAGGAGAGACCACACCAAAATCAAGAAACTTAAGACTCCCAGGAGGATGGTAGCAGCAGATGAGAAGCTAAACTTTGGTCGCCTCCCCAATCCTTTCAGGTTCCAGAAGCTCCTCGCTCTCCTACTCAGCTGATACCTGGAACCACCCAGGCCCCCATTCCACACAGTGGCCAGAACAGTGGGATACCCACCAGGGACAAGCCCTCCAAAATCTTCCCTGGGCTCCAGGCAAAAGCAAATGGCCACAACTGTGAAACTGGGTGGCCTGACCCTGCCCTCTCCAGTCTCAGCCCCCACTCTCCCATTGTCCTCCAGCTAAGGGAGGCGCCATGGCCTCTCTTTAGGTCCTCAAACATCGCTCCCTCCTACCACCAGGCCTTTGCAGGTGCTGTCCCCTTTGCCTAGAAATGCCTGTGTGGTCTCTCACTTCGGCTGGCCCACTCATCCTTTGAATGGAGACTTCAGTTTCACTTCCTCGGGGAAGCTTCCCCAATGAGATCAAATCTTCCCCTCTTCCCCTCTCCTACCTATCTGCCTATCCTACCTACACTTCTCCTTTGAGCCCTCACACTGTGGTTGGTTATGCGTCTCCATGTCATCATCCACACTGGACTGCAAGCTCCTTGAGGTCTAGGACCTTGTCTGTAATCTCATTGCTGTGTCCCCTGTACCTAGCACAGAGCAGGCACCTGATAAATATTTCTTTAGTTCACTACTGAGTCTCTTGCCCAGCTCTGTGTATCTAACTCCCTATGGGGAGGAACGAAGGAGAGTTTCAACTCACAGGTGAGGCACACCTGGTTTCTAGCCTCCAACCTCAGAGCTACAGCCATCTC
The DNA here is from genome assembly GCF_963259705.1 of Myotis daubentonii. NCBI lineage: Eukaryota > Metazoa > Chordata > Mammalia > Chiroptera > Vespertilionidae > Myotis > Myotis daubentonii. The sequence goes on along the minus strand of NC_081853.1, from coordinate 23,407,935 downwards.
ACGATCCCAACCATCAACAGGCTCAGCTCCTAGGCCTGCTTTTGGTAGCATTTAACTAGCTCCAGAGCTCAGCAGTGATGGTAGACAAACCGTCTTTAGCCGGAAGCCAAAGCTCTGACACTTTGGCCTCTCTTCTCATTCCTGCTCCTAAGCCTCCAAGATGATGACACATAGGCTCTGATGCCTGGCTCACAGGCCCCTCCTAAGCCTGGCAGTCAGGAAAAGTTCCTTTTAGGATTAGGACTCTTAACTTCCCACTTCAGATGAGGCCACAGAGAATAATGAACAGGAGAGCCTCCCCTGCCACACACACCTCCCCACCCAATGCCTAACCCTTCCCCAACCCTCCGGGACAAAGCCAGGAGGTAGAGAACCAGGAGTTAGAGCAGTGGTTCTTTTTGTTGTTGTTGTTAATCCTCACTCAAGGATACTTTTCCATTGATTTTTAGAAAGAGTGGAAAGGAGGAGTGAGAGAGAGAAACATGAAAACATCAATGTGGTTAATAACATCGATTGATTGCCTCCCGGACTCTTCAGTCCTCGGGCCAAGGCTCTATCCATCGAACCAAACCAGCTGGGGAGAGCAGTGGTTCTTAAACCTTCATCTGCATCAGAACCAGCCCCACCCTGGAATTTCTGAATCAGCAGATTAGGTGAGGCTCAGGTATTTGCATTCTAACAAGTTCCCAGGTGCTGATGATGACTAGAAATCTGGGACACACATTTGAGAATCACTGGCTTCCTGAGAACAAGGGGCTGCCACATGGACCAAGCAAAGGACTTGCTCCCCTAGCAGAAGGGACCTTTTACAATTCCTGTCTGCCGGACTTGTCAACTACTTTAACAAGTATTTCAGACGAGAGTTTTAATTGGCTTCCTGTTCAGATTCCACCGCTGATAGAGACTACAAATCACCCACAGATCCTGGGCCCTGAGCTAAAAGAACTGATTAGGACTTCAGGCCTGTCTCCCTTGCATGTTTTCTGTGTGGGAAGATACCTGGGTGGCCCAAAGGGGAGGACTGTAGGGAGACTGCTGTCCCTCCAATATTTATTACTTCCTCTCCTAGAGTAATAGAAGCTCTAGTTGTGCACATAACCTTCCAGCTAAAGATTACATTTCCCAGCCTCCCTTGCAACTAGGTGTGATCATGTGACTAGGTCCTGACCAGTGACTTGTGAAGGGAAGTTAGGTGTGCAGCTTCCTGGGCACACCCTTCTTGCTGGCTGGAATGTGCTTGTGGGGACACGGGGCAGCCATCTCAAGTATGAGTCAGCCGCCAGATGTCCAAGACGACAGAGCAATGAAAAAGCAAGAACCTGGTCCTCCACACCATTGAGCTGCCCTATTGAAGCAGGTTAGTAAGAAGCTAGGAAGCCTTGGCCATTGTTGCTCAGTGGTTAGAGTGGCAGCCTGCACACCTAAGAGTCTCAGGTTTGATTCCCAGTCAAGGGCACATTCCTGGGTTGAGGCAACCAGTCAATGTGTGTCTCACATCAATCTTTCTCTGTCCCTCCCTTCTACTCTGAAAAGCAATGGAAAAAAATATCCTCTGGTAAGGTTTAACAAAACAAAAAAGGCTAGGGAAATTCCTTGGAAAGTGGAATTGGGCAACTGTGACAGAAAACTAAACAAACTGGCCGAGAAATTTACAGTCAGATACAAAAGGTCACCAGAATGTAAAGCCCTCCGTGCCTAGCAACGGGTAAAACTGGTGCTGGACCTTGCCCCCAGGGTGGCCTTTCCTCCGCTGGCACACGGCTGGCCATGTGGTTTAGACCCCCTGACCCTTCATATCACTGGTCATGTGATTTTTAGACCCCCCTCCCTGCCTTTTCCTCCCTAGAAATAACATCTAGGCCTCAGTTGTATTTCAGCTCCAGAAAAGAAACAAGATCAGCTGTGACAACTAATAACCCCTGCCCTGGTGTCAACCAATCAGTGGAGACCAGGACCCTGAACCGATAGACCTGGAAAGTTGATGAATATTCTTTTGAGATCCTTTCCTAAGCCCTCCCCTAAATTCCAGGCTTTAAAACTCTCAAGACAAAGGACCCAGCACACTAACTCCCTCCTGGGAGCCAGCCCATGCCCTTCCCTTCCTCCTTTTCTTCCCTCACAAGCATGTATCTCCTAAACTCTAAGGGACCCCAGGAGACTTGCAACCAGTGGCAGCTCATCCCAGGCTAACCCCCTGAACCTGTCCCCAAGGCCCCCTTTTCTCGGACTTTCCAGTGAGCTGACAGCAGCCTGGCTTTGGCTCACTTCTTTCCCATGATGTTTCTAGAGAGCCAATGCAGCCCTGCCTAGTCTCCTGTTGTTTCTTCTGTCCGAGGCCCTTCCTTATTTCACTGTTCCCAGCTTCAATAAACGTACTCTCAAAATCACCTGGACTCACAAATGCAAATCTTTCCTGCATGAAGTCAAGAACCCACACACCACAGGCTGGCCCGAGGTAGACCTACTCGGGGCCTGGTCCCCTTCCTGTAACACTATCAGCCCTGGGCAGCTTGGGCTGTCACAGGAGAGGAAAATAAACGGTCCTATTTTATTTTAAAGTCACTGTAGTCTGCCCCTAGTGACAGCAGTGTACCTGGAATGCTAATACAGGAGACCACCCAAGAGTGGCTACAATCGTGAAAAGGAGCTGACACAGGCAGATTTGCTGGAGGACAGATTGGGAAGCTGGGTAATTAGCCTGTACTAATTTATTCTAATTCTTATGACACTTAATGTTTGACAAATTGAATGAAACAATGGTCTCAGCAATTAAGGTCAAGGAAATATCAAGGAACAGAGAGAGACCTACATACCCAGCTCTTCGCACAATCAGAGCAATCACCCACAATACATTTCAAAAGACTTGTTGCCTGTGTGGTCCCCGACATGTGGTTTACCACACATCACCTTTCAGTTCAAGCCCAACCTTCAGAAGGCCTCTGTTAAATATAAATAATATTACCTGGAGCCAGAGGAAGCCACTTCAGGACTTTTGGTATGTGTGATTGCCAAACACCAGTTTTATTCAAATCTATTCAAAGCCCTTAAAGTGGTAGGCAGAAGTCAGGTTCTCAAAATGCCAGAGGCTGAGCAAGGTCATAAGCAATCTTCCACAAGTACATGCAAAGTAAGGTTTAATTAATGCTACTGTTACCGGAAAGGGGACCTGGCCCTTGATGGTAGTGTGTGAGTTCCTGATTTCATGCAGGAAATATTTCACAACAGGAGTCCAGGTGAACTTTAGAGGACATTTGTTGAAGCTGGGGACAGTGAAACAAGAAAGGGCCTAGGACCGTGGTCCGCAAACTGCAGCTCAAGAGCTACATGCGGCTCTTTGGCCCCTTGAGTGTGGCTCTTCCACAAAATACCACGTGAGGGCTCGCATGTACAGTGCGATTGAAACTTCGTGGCCCATGCACAGAAGTCAGTATGTTGTGGAAGAGCCGGTATTTTGTGGAAGAGCCACACTGAAGGGGCCAAATAGCTGCATGTGGCTCGCAAGCGGCGGTTTGCCGAGCCGCAGTTTGCCGACCACTGGCTTAGGATAACAGAAGGACTACGTGGGAAAATGAGCCTAGGCTAGTCTGTTTTGGCTCACTAAGAAAACAGAGAGAAGGGGGTCCTTAGGAACAGGTTTGGGGGGTTTGCCCCAGATGAACTGCCACTGACCATTGCTGCCCTGGTTGCAAGCCTCATGGGGTCCCTTAGAGTTTAGGAGGTGCATGCCTGTGGGGGAAAAAGGAGGGAAGCGTAGGTGTGCTCCTGGGAGGGAGAGAGGGAGAGCATGAGCTGGGACCTTGTTTTGAGGGTTTTAAAGGCTGGCTGTTACCCAGCCGGTGCGGCCCAGTGGTTGAGCATCAACCTATGAACCAGGAGGTCACAGTTCAATTCCCAGTCAGGGCACATGCCTGGGTTGTGGGCTCAATCCTGGGGATCATGCAAGAGGCAGACAATCAATGATTCTCTCTCATAATTGATGTTTCTATCTCTCTCTCTGAAATCAATAAAAATATATTTAAAAAATAAAATAAAGACTGGTTATTTAGGGGAGGATTTCAATAGACTATTCATCAACTTTATGCTGATGTACCAAAATGAGATTTATTCTCTTCATCTGTCCTTGGCAGTGGCTGGCAAATGGCACTAATTGGATTTCTACCATCTCTCTCCCTGAGTAGGGTGATTTAAGCTATTTACCCTCTAGTTGGGGAAAAGTGCAAACCATTTACTTTTTTAAAAAAGTAGTTTTTAATTAATTTTTTAGAGAGAAAGGGAGAGAAACATCGATGTGAGAGAGATTTGATTGGCTGCCTCCTGCATGCCCCCTACTGGGAATCGAGCCTTTTGGTGCATGGGAGGACGCTCAACCAACTGAGCTACACTGGCCAGGGCCAAACCATTTATTCTTAACTGCGCTTGGTTTAGGGAAGATCAGATTTTCTCGATGGCTGCAAATTGCTATTTACTAGTAACTACCTGTCTCAGTTTCCCTATTCCACTTGCCAAGAATTTTTCCTAGCTTCTTCCTATCCTGCCTCACTACAGTCAGGGAAGGGAAACCTGCTTTGACCAGTTGGAATACAGAAACTTAAAATGCTTTTCACACACCCTCTTTACTCACCTCCAAAAAGTAACAGAAATTGATAGCACTCTTTTCCCCCTGCGGAAAATAAAAAAGGTACAGAAAGGGGCACTATCTTGCCTGAGGACTCAAAGCAACAGTTAAAACACAACCAAACTCCCCAAACAAAAGAACAGCCAGGGGATTTGTGGATGTGGAAACCAACAGGCTTTACGCTCTCTTCCTCAGGCAATTTCAATCAGCACGGCCAAGGGGAAGAGAAAGAGGGTTGGGGAGCCAAGGCAGACTCTTACAGCCCTGAGAGGACAGGGGCAGTTGGAACAGGAAAGCAGGGGTCTGAGTAAAGTTCTACGCAGAAGAGAAGGGGGCAGGCAAAATGTCACTGTTTCCTGGAAACCCAAACACTTCGTTCTTTGATGTTCCCAGGAGAAAAGCTAAGAATAAAGGCTCTGGATCCAGGCGGCTGGGTATGACCCCATCTCCACCCATGACCAGAGATAAGCTGTGACTAATTTCTTAGTTGGATGGTAAACTCTTTCATTCAAACCTTTTTTTTTTTCCATTCAAAAACTTTTAATCGCTAATGCAGACTATTTCAAGTTGTCATATCGGAGTATTGGGAAAAGTTTCCAATTAGTAATAATCGCGCCTCGGATAAACCTCATTGGCTGTGATACTGCCGATGTACAAAACTCATTTAATTTTTTAAAAGATTCACAAAGGTTTAAAGGCCGGAGAGTACATGCAGCTCCTGCTCAGGGGGCCCGCCCTCTTGGTGACTCACAGTTCAGGATGATCTGGGCGGCACGGTAGAGCTCCAGGTGGCACAGGAGGTCCAGCAGCTGCTGAACGGTGGCCTGACGCATCCCCCACCACCACAGCAGCTCCCGGGTAATGCTCACGCCCTGCACCCGCTCCATGGACTTGATCTTCCGCAGCTGGGTCAGGTCCGTGATCACATAGGAGGCTAGAAGGCGAGTGAGAGGATCCGCTTAGAGTTAGCAAAGCAGTGCCTCCAGGAGAGGTCAGTGTATTAGCCAGGCTTTGTCCATAACTTTTTCCCCATCTGCCCCCTACCGTACCAGAAATTCCACCATCAGCTGGGGTCCACAGGCAGCCCAAGTTATAATGCTGATTCCATTTCATACCCATGGGGACCAGCACATCAATACTTGAACCTAAATATCAACGTCTCGCCCTAACCGGTTTGGCTCAGTGGATAGAGCATCGGCCTGTGGACTCAAGGGTCCCGGGTTCGATTCTGGTCAAGGGCATGTACCTTGGTTGCGGGCACATACCCAGTGGGGAGTGTGCAGGAGGCAGCTGATCGATGTTTCTTTCTCATCAATGTTTCTGACTATCCCTATCCCTTCCTCTCTGTAAAAAACCAATAAAATATATTTTAAAAATAAATAAATAAATATCAACGTTGATACCACACAAGACTTTGGAGAAAGACCACTGGGTGTGAGGGTCAGGGGCCTCGAGCTTTAGCTGCTTATTTGCTTTGAGTAAGTCACTTCCCCCAAGGAGCCTGTTTCCTCCACTGTAATAGCGGGGCAACAACTTTGCCTGTCTCCCCTTCTAGAATAGAAGCCCTGTGAAGGAGTTTTACGTGTTCTGTTCACCATTAGATCCCCAGAACAGAGAACAGTGCCTGGCACAGTGGGGCCTGGGCCAGGACTAGGATGAGGCAGGGGAGGGCACCAGGGGGCAAAACCTAAGGAGGGGCTCATTCTTAGGGCTGATGGTGCACTTGAGACAGGCTAGTAAGCCAGGCCAAGTAGAATAGGGAAACTGAGACAGTTTATAGCCAGCTAGGAAATTGCCATTAAAGTACCTGGTTTACACTTTTCCCCAACCAGAGGGTAAATAACTTCAATCACCCTACTCAGGGAAATAGATAACAGAAAATCCAATTAGTGCCATTTTGCCAACCACATCCAAGGATGGAAGTCAGGGAAATAAAGCACATCTTGGTGCATCAACATAAAGCTGATAAATATTCTAGAGAGCCTCCCCTAAAACCTCCCCAGCCTGCACCCCTGTACCTTCCTTCCCCCCTCTTTTTCCCTCCCTCTGCCCCTACATGTTAGCATTGCCTTTCTTTCTCCTAAGCTCCAACAGGGGCCTTCTTTTGTTTCTGTAACTTGTTTGCTGAGCCTACGCAGCCCAGCTGGCTCACTTCTACCTCTGTAACTTTCTAGATAAACTTTCTCTTCTAATTTTAGTTCCTGGTTCTGAATTCTTTCTTTGCCGAACTCAAGAACCGAGGTCCAGCCTGACCGGTATCAGTGGTTGAGCATCGACCTATGAACCAGGAGGTCACAGTTTGATTCCCAGTCAGGGCACATGCCTGGGTTGCAGGCTCCATCCCCAGTGTGTGTGTGTGTGTGGGGGGGGGGGGGGGCGGGGTGCAGGCTCTCATCATGGATATTTCTATCTCTCTCTCTCTCCCTCTTCCTTCATATATATATATATATGAGGTCCAATTTAGCCAGTAATAACTGGTGCTGTTTTGCCATCAATACCGCCGGTAACACTTGCAGCATCTGAAGATTAGGTGTCTCCTTATGCCTCCTTAAATATTACCCTCACCTCTAAGCCCCAGCCCTGGCAGGGGAAATATGAATGAATGAATGAATGAGCCAGCCCACATGGCCCACCATCTTCAAAGAATAGTTAGAAGGATCAAAAGAGCCTGTGGATCCAAAAGCATTTTGCCAACTTGGAAGCACTACAAAATTTGCAAGGGGCTACCATTGACAATACTAAAAAGAATGTATTCCTTCTTTTCATTTTCTATTATAAAATTAACTAGAGGCCCGGTGCATAAAATTTGTGCGGGGGGGGGGGGGTCCCCTCAGCCTGCCCTGCACCTTCTCGCAATCCAGGTCCCCTTGGGGGATGTCCGACTGCTGGTTTAGGCCCGATCACTGTGAGCCTAAACCAGCCATGGGCAAACTACGGCCCGCGGGCCAGATCCAGCCCGTTTGAAATGAATAAAACTAAAAAAAAAAAAAAAAAAAAAAAGACCCTACCCTTTTATGTAATGATGTTTACTTTGAATTTATATTAGTTCACACAAACACTCCATCCATGCTTTTGTTCCGGCCCTCTGGTCCAGTTTAAGAACCCATTGTGGCCCTCGAGTCAAAAAGTTTACCCACCCCTGGCCTAAACCGACAGTCGGACATCCCTCTCACAATCTGGGACTGCTGGCTCCTAACCGCTCACCTGCCTGCCTGCCTGATCGCCCCTAACCACTCTGCCTGCCTGCCTGATTGCCCCTAACCAGTCTGCCTGCCTAATCACCCCTAACCACTCGCCTGCCTGCCTGATCACCCCTAACCACTCGCTTGCCTGCCTGATTGCCCCTAACCACTCGCCTGCCTGCCTGATTGCCCCTAACCACCACTGCCTGCCTACCTAATCACCCTTAACTGCTTGCCTGCCTACCTCATCACCCCTAACCACTCTGCCTGCCTGATTGCACCTAACTGCCTTCGCCTGCCTGCCTGATCACCCCTAACCTCTCTGCCTGCCTGATCACCCCTAACCACCTCTGCCTCGGTCCCCCACTGCTGTGGCTTCGTCTGGAAGGACGTCTGGAATGACATCCAGAAGGTCGTTTGGCTGTCTGATCTAATTAGCATATTATGCTTCTATTAATATAGATAATTGTTCACTAAAGAAAACGTGGGAAATAACGGGGGGGAAACTAAGAAAACAAGTTATGTAGCATCCTATTAGGGTACTTTCTCTTCTAACTAACCCCCTGTCCCCCCCTCCACACATACCACTCCCCCCCCACACACACACACAGGTGTGGTTCTGTAAGACTGTAAGGTTTTGCAGCTTGTTCTTGTTTAACTTTACACCATAAGCATTTTCCCAGTTGTTAAAGCTCTTCATAAATGGCTTTTTGAATGGTCACAAAGTATTCCACTGAGTTTACGGAAGTGAGAAAGGCATTTTAGTTAACTAGAAATAAAAAAATCACGCTTCAGCTCTAGGGTTTCAGAAATCACAGAGCAAGAATCTCTGTGAACCTCAAGTCAGTCATTCATTCAACAAAAAATGATTGAGCAGTACTGTGCTCCAGGTCCGCAGCAAGCTCTGGGGATCCTGTGGTGAGTAAACCAGAAGCCCATGGCGCTTCTCTGTTTGAAAAATACAAACGTAAGTGGACTGAGTGAGGAAGGGGAGACAAGAGATGAAGGCCAGGAAAACATAGCTAAGGGCCTCGAACGCTGGGCTTGGGGTTTGGACTTGAATCTAACAGCCACGGATTCCACGGAGTCCACGTTAGACCTCCGAGCCATGTTGCACAATCCCCTCTGCTCTGAAGCAATGGGGAAGGTTGTGACAGCTTCCTGCAGGGAGAAAGCCTCCAGGAAAGGGCCCTGCTCGGATGGAAAGTTCCCTGAGTTGCAACTTTAGTCACTGGAAACCCCAGGCCAGACTCCAGGACAATAGGATGTGATGTCAGCAGGGTCAGGTGCTGCTTCCAGCCTCAGAGAGAAAAGAGCAGAGGGAAGCAACTGTGACTCCTCCCACTCTGGAGGCAGCATGATTTCATGAGAAAACAGAACCGCAAGGCTGCCCCGGGAGCTCTGCGGCTGTGTGAACTCTCAGCCATGTCCTCAGTCTCTGTGGGTTGTGTTTCCTCATAGGCAATGCAGGAGAAACAGGAATTAAGCTCTAAGGTGCCTTGTAGTTTGGACATCTTAGCTCCATGAAAGTAATGTTTGTGTTTTTTGTGTTTTTATATTTTTTATTGATTTCAGAGAGGAAAGGAGAGTGAGAGAGGGATAGAAACATCAACGATGAGAGAATCATTGATTGGCTGCCTCCTGCACATCCCCTACTGGGGATGGAGCTCGCAACCCAAGCATGTGCCCTGACCGGGAATGGAACCGTGACCTCCTGATTCATAGGTTGACGCTCAACCACTGAGCCATGCTGGCCAGGCTGTATCTTTTCTTAAAATATATTTTTATTGATTTCAGAGAGGAAGGGAGAGGGAGAGATAGAAACATCAATGAAGAGAGAGAGAATCATTGATTGGCTGCCTCCTGCAGGCCCCTACTGGGGACTGAGCCTGCAACCCAGGCATATGCCCTTGACCGGAATCAAACCTGGGACCCTTCAGTCTGCAGGTCAACGCTTTATCCACTGAACCAAACCGGCTAGGGCAAAAGTGATGTATCTTAAGGTATTGACCTAGTAGCATCTAACTATACCTTTAAAACAGGGTTCAAATAAGATAGGGATCTTGGGGGGATAAGGCACTGCCGAGGGTCCTGTTACATCCACACCTCTTTTCTCCACATATACAGGTAATAGAATATTTGGAAAATGGAAGAAAATCAAAGTTCCCATGACATCCCACTTGGAAGATCCCAAGAAAAGCACTGCTTATACTTTTTGCTGCTAAACTTCCAGATTTTTCTATAAATATGAAAATACATGCTTATGTCAGCAGGACAGTACAATGATGGTTCAGGCCCAGATTCTGGATCAGAGGTCTGGGTTCAAATCCTGTCTCTGCTACTTATTTGCTGTGTGCTTGGGGAAGGCCCTTCACCTCTCCCTGTGCCTCAGTTTCCTCATCTGCTAATGAGGATAATAAGAGTGTCTGCCTCAGAGGCTGTTGAGAGGATTAGATTAGTTTTAAATCTAGAAGCACTTGGAATACTGGTCGGCACATGGTAAATGAGCTATGAATGTTAGCTGTAATTGTTAAACCATCCACACTCTATGTTTTTAGCCCCGCTGGTTAACACCATGGGGAGACTATCCCTCCAGGTCTGAGTTTCTGAATCCTACTGGAGTTCACCTGATATGGTAGAAAAGTTCGCCCTTCTTCAAAGCCCTCTGGAGCTGGCACAGCCTCCTGAAATGACCCACCCTAGGGTCAAATACCTCTTCTCTGCTTGTGAGAAGGGGAAAGTGCTAAGGATCTTCCCCACCATCGTGTCCCCTAAGCAGCAATTCCATCCCATTTTACAGCCGAGAAAAACGAAAGGTTTAAAGCGAGGCAGTCACTTGCCTGAAGTAACACAGCTGGGCAGGGACAAAGCAGGGCTGTGCACAAAGGCTGGCACCTGCCTGAGTGAGCGAGATGGGGAGCGGTCCAACAAAGGAACCCTGTCCCTGGGTCCCTCAAAATACACCTGGGGTGCGTGAAGTTGTAAGAAGCCTGTTTTTCCCCCAAGAGCAAACATGGATGCAGCTGCAATAATAGAGAAATGAACAGGAGGCAAACGTTATCTGCCAAGAACTGTCAAATTCAAAAAGCAGCATACTTGTGGCTGTGTGATTTTGAGTCACTTTAAGGATCTTCCTACCCCTGTCCACCAGGACCACAATCAACGGGACCACAATCAGCCCTAAGAGACTATCTTTTCTAAAATGATTTGCAGCCCTGGCCAGGTAGCTCTCAGTTGGTTGGAGCACTGTCCCCCGTGCACCAAAAGGTTGCAGGTTTGATTCCTGGTCAGGGCATGTACCTAGGTTGTGGTTTGATCCCAGTCAAGGCACATGCAGGAGGCAACCAATCCACGTTTCTCTCTTCCCCTCTCTCTCTCTTTTCTCTCCAAATTCAATAAAAACAGCCCTAGCCTGTTTGGCTCAGTGAATAGAGCATGGGACTACAGACTGAAGGGTCTCGGGTTCAATTCTGTCAAGGGCATATGCCCAGCTTGCGGGCTCGATCCCCAGTAGGGGGCATACAAGAGGCAGCCAATCAATGATTCTCTCTCATCATTGATGTTTCTATCTCTCTCCCCCTCTCCCTTCCTTTCTGAAATCAATAAAAACAAACAAATAAACAAACAAAAAACAAGACATATCCTCAGGTGAGGCTTTAAGACAATGGTTCTCAACCTTCCTAATGCTGCGACCCTTTAATACAGTTCCTCATGTTGTGGTGACCCTCGACCATAAAATTATTTTCATTGTTACTTCATAACTGTAATTTTGCTACTGTTATGAATCGTAATGTAAATATCTGATATGCAGGATGTATTTTCATTGTTACAAATTGAACATAATTAAAGCATAGTGATTAATCACAAAAACAATATGTAATTATATATGTGTTTTCCGATGGTCTGAGGTGATCCCTGTGAAAGGGTCGTTCGACCCCAAAGTGGTCGTGACCCACAGGTTGAGAACTGCTGCTTTAAGAAAATTTTTTTTGAAGCATCAACTAATTGAGCCAGTCCAGCAGGGCAATTAAGGGTTTTTAAATGAGGTTATCTTGGATTATTTGAGTGGGCCCAATGTAATCACAAGGGTTCTTCTTTTTTTTCTTCCCCTTTTTATGGAATTTCCTGGGTTAACAAAATTATACAGCAAGTATGTCAAACTCGTGGCCCACAGGCCGCATGCAGCCCACAAGAAATATTTTTGCGGCTCAGCCAATATAACAGCATGTAAGGAACATCTTAATAAAAATTTCATAAGTTAATTTTTACAATATCCTGTTATACATAATTATTAATAACGAACTACAAAGTTCACTTATGACTGATTACTATAATCACGTTGCATTCATTTCCCTTACACACCTTACACGCAGGCGCACCATTTCTCTCCACTAATACTAGTGGCGTATATTTTAGCAGCCTATTGCCATGTCCTTAGTCTTGTACTGACTTGTTTGGCGTGCGCAACAGGAAATATTTTGCTTTCTAAGAACAAGAAAAATAGGTTTACTTGCGTTACACTTATGAATTTGTGCAGTTATTCAGTGTCTGGTAAGTTAATGTTCAAGGAAAAATATTAATTTTTATTAAAATATCCTATTATTTTATGTTAACGATTACTCATTTATTTCAGCCCTTTGTATTCAGCATGTCTCCATCGAAATAAACCTACGTTTCTATGAAAATTGAAGCTTTTGTTTTTTTGTGGCCCACATCAACTTAAACCTTATTTGGCCTGTGTTAGCCTCTGAGTTTGACATGCTTGTTACACAGCTACAAGGGTCCTTCTAAAAGGGAAGCAGGAGTGTCAGATTCAGAAAAGATATGATAGAAGCAGAGATCAGACAAAGAGAGCTGACAATGCTATGCTGTTGGCTTTGAAGGAAAGGGCCATGAGCCATGAGATGCAGGCAGCCTCGCTAGGAAAGGCAAGGAAATGGATTCTTCCTCAGAACCTCCACAAAGAATGCAGCCCTGCCAACACCTTGGTTTTAGTTCTTCTGACCTCCAGAATTGTAACATAATGCATTTGTTCAGTTCTTAAGCCATTAAATTGATGGTACTTTGTTACAGCAGCAAGAGGAAACTAATACAGACTAGACAGCTAGTCATGGAGAACACAGATGGAAGAATGTCCTAATCCAGTAATGGCGAACCTTTTGAGCTCGGCGTGTCAGCATTTTGATAAATCCTAACTTAACTCTGGTGCCGTGTCACATATAGAAATTTTTTGATATTTGCAACCATAGTAAAACAAAGACTTATATTTTTGATATTTATTTTATATATTTAAATGCCATTTAGCAAAGAAAAATCAACCAAAAAAAATTAGTTCGCGTGTCACCTCTGACACGTGTGTCATAGGTTCGCCATCACGGTCCCAGACAGAGGACACAGCAAGTGCAAAGGCCCTGAGTCTGGACCAAGGAGGCCAGTGTGGTTGGAGCAGGTTGAGCAAGAGGGTATGAGAGGAGAGGTCAGAATCAGTGGGGTCAGATTGTGTCAGACTGGGCATGTCTAGTGATGAGTTTGGATTATATTCTAAACCACAATGAGAAGCCTATTAGGACTTTGAGCAATTCTGGTATCTCCAGGGTCTAAAGAATTAGAGGCCCAAAGAGGATGTTCAAAGGGCCAATATGCACATGAAAGATGCTCCACTTCTTAGTCATTAGGGAAATACAAATCAAACCACAATAACATACCACATCACACCCGCTCCAATGGCTAGAATAAAAAAGACAATAACAAGTGTTGGTGAAGATATGAAGAAACTAACCCTCATACACTGGTGGTGGGTATGTAAAATGGTACAGTCACTTGGAAAAATCTGGTAGTTCCTCAAAATGTTAAATGTAGAGTTACCCTATGACTCAGTAATTCCACTCCCAAGATATCTACCCAAGGGAAATGAAAACATGTCCACACAAAAACTTGCACATTAATGTGCACAGGAGCATTATTCACAATAGTCAAAAAGTGGAAAGAACCCAAATGTCCATCAACTGATAACTGGGGAGATAAAATGCAGTATAGCCGTACCATGGAATATAATTCAGCAATAAAAAGAAATTAAGCACTGATCATGCTACAACATGATGCACCTTGAAAACATGCTAAAGGAAAAAAGTCATTCACAGAGAACCACATATTGTATGATTACACTTATATAAAATGTCCAGATTAAACAATGCCTAAAGCAGGGGGAAGCAATAGGGGTGTGGGAATGTGGGGGAGACAATGAAGGGGAGCAGGGTTTCTATTGAGGGTAATTAAAATGTTCTAAGATTGAATGTGGAGAGGGATGTACAACTCTGCAAATACTAAATGCCACCGAACTATAGACTTTATTTTTTTCACCATTATCTCCCACATTGATATTTATTACATTAACATTTCTAACAAAAACAAGTAACAAGTTCAGTAACTGATTCATATTAACAATGTTTCATTTTGATCCTTTAGCCAATTTGAAAAAAAAAAGTCATTATCGATCAAAGGAATTAAAAGGAAAAAGTACCTTTTCCTTGTTACATATAGTATTTTTTAACACAATGGCTCTAAACTCCAAACAGATATCAGATGCAAAATCCAACTCATTTTAATTAAGATTACAAAATGGACCTCTCTTACATTTTTTACTGTATTTATACAGTTATTTTTAAAAAAACATGTTTTAACTATTGGGCTGAAACTGAAAATACATCTGTGAGAAGTACTCTTCACAGTAAACACTTTTTGGAAATATTTTTTGGTACTTCAATCAAGTGCTGAAGGGATTTTATTCTAAAATCTCGGGCTAGAAATTAAACTTCAACACTTCCATCCTTGGGTAATACAATTATGACTATTCAGAAATCCAGATACCTCTTACTTATCAGCATTTCAGAGCTATCTATGCCTGATAAGTGACATTTGAAAAAGACTAATACGGGATTAGAAGAACTTATACGATTGAAACCATCTAAAGTCATCTTTACGTTTTATATTTACAGTATTGTCCAGGAGAAATTAAAGATGAACTGTACACTTTGTTTTTCTTTTAAATATTGAATGCTTCATGTGTTTGAGTGTCATCCTTGCAGAAGGGCCATTCTAACCTTCTCCACAGTGTTTCAATTTTACTACTAGTATAAGTGCCTTCTAAATGAGTGTCCTAGAAAACAGAAGTTGTTCTGGCATTCACAATTGAGGCCAACATGGAAAAAACTAGAGGGAGTCTCTTACACCAAGCTTGTCCACTGCCCGGGAAACATTCAAAGCCACTAAATTACAGAGCATCCAAACAAAGAAAATCAAGTAGTAACAGACATTCTCATAGTTGCCCTGACAAGGTGCCACTGACTGTCTCTAGGGAGAACAGGGAGGGTGAGGGCCAGGAAGTGGAAAGATATTTACCTTCTTCTATCACAGGTGTATTATTTACATCATTTAACTTAGTGCATGTGTTACTTCCATCCATTATAAATAATTAATAAAAATACACACTGAAAAAAAATCCATGCTGCTAAAGAATATTGCTTGGCAAAGAAAAATAATTGTAATGTATTTTAAGTGAAAAAGCAGGCTATTATAATTTTCAAAATGACATGATTTTTAAAAAATGTATACACAGCTGAAACCGGCTTGGCTCAGTGGATAGAGCATCGGACTGCGGACTGAGGGGTCCCAGGTTCGATTCCGGTCAAGGGCATGTGCCTGGGTTGCGGGCACATCCCCAGTGGGAGATGTGCAGGAGGCGGCTGATCGATGTTTCTCTCTCATCGATGTTTCTGGCTTTCTATCTCTCTCCCTTCCTCTCTGTGAAAAATCAATAAAATATATTTTTTAAAAAATGTATACACATAAATTAATATGTTTAGAAAGAAGGCTAGACTGCATAAAACACCTACCACTCTGGTGGTATATGGTAAGAAGCCAATAAAAGTTAGCTGCTGCTGTTGTTTCATTATTATTTGGTATCCAATATTAAAAATGGGTATCCCTGAGTGGTGGAATTTGAACTCAGTTTCCCACTGTATTTTGCAACAAACATTTATTATTTTTGTTACTGGTTTAAAACAGTTTCTGAATCTCAGCATTATTGACACTTTGGGCTAGAAAATTCTTTATCTTTTTAAGATTTTAAAAAAATTAGCTTAGAGAGAGAGGGAGAGAGGGAGAGGGAGAGAGAGAGAGAGAGAGAGAAACATTGATGTGAGGGTGGAACATCTATCTGTTGCCTGCTGCTACCAGGGATCAAGCCCACAATGACTGGAATCAAACCAGCAACCTTTCCTTGCACAGGATGACACCCAACCAACTGGACCACACTGGCAGAGCAGGCTGGATCATTCTTATGGACAGGCTGTCCTGTGCATTGCAGGATGTTTAGCAACATACCTGGCCTCTACCCACTGCATTTCCCAAGTTCTATCAACCAAAAATGTCTCAGACATTGGCAAATGATCCTAGCGGGCAACATCGCCCATGTTTGAGAACCACTAGGTTAAAATATATATTATTTGCTCAAACTGGATGAGTAACACACACATGTTCATTTCTCTCAACTGTACATATATATACTCTTGTATAAAGGGTATATGTTATAATCTAAATTTTAAAGAACAGATAGGTATTATTTTAAAAATAAAGTGGCATGAGTTACACTGATTAAAACATAAAACTAAGATGATCATTGTTAACACTTCTTTATTATTACAAGAATCTCTAGAATTTCTGACACTCAGGTGTCAGGTGCTTTTTAGACAATTTTTATTCCTTGGCCCTGGCCGGGTAGCTCAGTTGGTTAGAGTGTCATCCCTTTACACCAAGATTTCCGGTTAGATCTCAGATCAGGGCACATACAAGAAGCAACCAAAGAATGCATACATAAGTGGAACAACAAATCTCTCTCTCTCTCCCCCTTCCTCCCTCCCTCCCTCCTCTCCTTTCCCTCTCTAAAATCAATTAAAAATTTTTTCATTCCTCACAACCTCCAGTTTACAGATTAAGACGCTGAGGCTCAGAGAAGTTAAGCAACTCACCCAAAATCACCAGCTGAATTGCAGACCTCTGCTTGGGAACCTGAGGACCACAAGCCCAGCCTCCCCCTGGATGCCGAGTGCTCTCAGCCAATCATCAGGCACAAAGAAACAAAACACACCATGGAGATACAATGTCCTGGTGGGGCCTGACAGGGCATTCAAACACCATTCTGCCACTTAGCAAGGCCATGGTCCCTAGCAAGCGACTCTACCTTTCTAAACCCGTTTCCTCCTCTGTAAAAGGGGGAAGAGAAATACGCACTTCAGAGGCTGTAGGACTGAAGCAGAGAACCCCTGTCACGTGCTTACATCAGAGCCGGGCACACTGGTCACTTACAGTAACTGCTCACAGCTCTTACACGCCTGGCCGTAAAGAGCACAGTCGGCGGTCATTACTTGGCGAAGGACTGAGCGACAGCAGGGAACCTCAAAGATCACAAAACGCCTTCCAGATGATCGCACTGGGTCCCGAGAGGGGTCAGTGGCCTGCCTGCGGGCACTCAGCGAGACCTGGGTCCAGATGGCAGCACGCAGAGCCCCGCGGATCAGGACCCACCAAACAGGCGGCCGGGAGGGGGTTTCCAGGCCGCCGGCGCGGGGTCGCCAGGGGCCCACTCACCGAAATGATTCCAGTCCCACTCGCTGAGCGTGTCCATGTTGCGGCACAAGTCGTCCAGTACCCAGGAGGGCAGCTGGTAGATGTAGCAGGGCATGGCGGGACCGAAAGTGCCGGCGGAGAGCTCCCGAGAGACTGAACCCGACGCCGCGGGACTCGGCTTCTTTACTCCGGGGCTGGCCGTCCCACCTCGCCCCGCCTCCCGGGGGTGGGCGGGGCCAGCGCTGGACACCACTGCCCTCCAGCGGCGATGTGGGGCGCGGCGCCGGCAGGAGGCTGGACCGGGGCTGCTTGGGAAACCAAAAGGGTAAGAGCTGGGAGGGGAAACTGAGGCCCAGAGTGGAGACACGGTTAAGGCCATCCGAGAATTCCGTGTCAGTCCTAGGAGACCTGACTTTACTGCCTGTGCTTGTGGCGCTCTGCCACATGTAATTCAGGAATTCTTCTAAGTGTTGGAGATGTGTAAGTAGAGAAAACCTATAAAAGTCTGGCAGGTGTGGGTCAATGATTCTCTCTCATCATTGATGTTTCTATCTCTCCCTCTCCCTCTCCCTTCTTCTCTCTGAAATTAATCAATAAAAAAAGTCCTTGCTTTCACGGTACTTACACTTTAGATGGGGGTGACGAGGAGGAAACAGCAATAACTAATCAACATACTGAATAAGTATGTTACATGGTTTGTTAAAACATAATAAGTGCTACTGCCAAAAAGCAAAAGGGAAGTTGACTAAGGGAAATTAGAAATTCAGAGCTACTAGGGGAGGACTAGTCAAGATAGACTTTATCACAATAATGGCTAATTTTTATTTGAGCAGCTACTATGTGCCAGGCACTGTTCTAGATGCTGGGGATACCTCTGAACAAAATCCCTGCCAGGGAGAGAGATAGACAGTAAGCAATAAAAATGCAAAATAAATAGGGGAGGAAGGGGGACATATGTAATACTTTCAACAATAAAGATTTAATTTAAAATTTTTAAATGCAAAATAGTAACAGCATTATAGATGATAGGTAATGTTAGAGAACAAAAGTAGAGTATGATGAAAGGGAGTGGGGTGGCTAATTGCATATTCATTATCTTTTTTTCATATTCATTATCTTTGAATGTGATCAATATTATCGGAGGAATATGGTAAGAGGGACTATGAGGCAAATTGAATTATCAAATAGGGTATAAGGAGAACTTATATTAATGATGACTAGAATTTATTGAACAGGCTTCACCTGGGTTATTTCACTTATTCCTCACAATGACTCCATGAGGTAGGCAAGTGTTATTATACCCATTCTACAGATGAGGAAACTGAGGCACAGAGAGGTTAAATAATTTGTTTAAACTCATACAAGTACTAAGAGGCAGAGCTGAGACTTGAAACCTAGCAGTCTGACCACTGGCTACAAACGACCTCTTTAATAACCCTTTGCGGTCGTTTGTCTACTCTCAGCCACCAAAGCTTTTTTACCGTTCCGGTCGTATGTCTGCTCTCAGCCACCATAGCAAGGAACCTACGAATCTTAACTCTATTCGTTCATGTATCAGTTCATAATTTCTCTGAAAGCTCTTAAGTGTCTAAGCGACCTTGTCATGAACCAAAACATTGCCCCGACAAATCGGAGATATCGAAACTCAATATAAACAAACGCCGTCGTTCCACACTCGCCATGCAAAACACGGTGGCGAGTCAGTCGCCTTTTGAGAGTGAAGAAATCGACAAGCTTCGGAGATACTTCGCAGAATTTCAAATAAAGCTTTACAAATTACGTTTAACTGTAATTAGGCATTCTCACTTGTTAAGATATTTCAAAATAATACTCCAAAATGGCAAAAAGAAAGTTACCGAAAGAAGTGTACTGCGAATCTGAAAGTAACGATGAAGAGTTTTATTTTGGCACCTTGAATACTGACGCTGATGTAGAAAGTGATAACGTTTGTAGTGATTCTACTAGTAGTGACGTAGTTCCAAAAAAGAATTAATAAATCTTGTTTATCCTTCATAATCTTGCATGTTATGTATCACTGCTCTTTCAATGGAAATTAATTCCGACCAGTACGACACCCATGTCCAAATTTAATATGACCCCAAAGGGTTAAAATAACTACTATAATAACACTACAACTTTATAGTGTGCTTTGCCTAAATTATTTTATATAAGTCTCATAAGCCTATACTACAGATATTATTATTCCATTTTTACACAGAAGTAAATAGGTTTCAAGAGCTTAGGCAACATCATCGAGGGCAGATAAACAACTAAGAGTACCACTTGGCAGCTGTAAACATCAGCAATAGAGTATGGCTACAGAAGAAGGAACCTGAAATGAAAATGAGAAGTCCTAAGGCCAAGTTCCAGTTCTGTGACCAACAGGCTTTGTGACCCTGGACAGTGCATCTCACTTCTCAAGCCTTGCTTTCCACATCTATAAAATGGGACTAATCATCCCTACTGCTTAGGGTTGTGAAGTGGATTGACAGCCATGTAGAACACCTACTCAAGGGTCTTCCTTGCATAGACAATGTACTTAAAAAATGGTAGCTGCCACTGATAACATTGAAAAGTTCACAGGAAAGAGTGCTCCACTGCTTGTAAGGCACTGTACTCCACAGATACATAGATGGTTTTCCCTCGAGTAAAGGACAACAAATTCATTTAAAATAGAAAAGAGCATATTGACCAGTTGGCTCCTGTACGCACGCTGACTGGGGATTGAACCCAAAACCCAGGCATGTTCCCTGACCAGGAATTGAACCCTGGACTTTAATGGGAAACTATGACATGGTATTAGGCAGCACCGTGACTACCACAGAGTAGCACTGAGGTGCTAAGAATGCTAAGACAGCCCTAGCTGGTTCGGCTCAGTGGATAGAGCATTGGCCTGTGGACTGAAGGGTCCCGGGTTCAATTCTGGTCAAGGGCACATGCTGGGGTTGTGGGCTCGATCCCCGGTAGGGGGCATGCAGGAGGCAGTCAATCAATGATTCTCTCTGATCATTGATGTTTCTATCTCTCGCTCCTTCTCCCTTACTCTGAAATCAATAAAAATATATTTTAAAAAAAAAGAATGCCAATACACAGAAGTCTAGTATTAAGTATCTGGAAAGTTCTCACTGGTATTCCTAAAGCCAGAGTGCAAAACATTAATACCTATTTCATATCCTCAGTGCACACTGATTTCTAGCCCAGTGCTCTGACCTTTTATTACCTTTTCAATATAAGCACTGGTGAAATGTTAACCACTTATCTTGTTTTTTGCTTCTTTTTTAAATAGACTTTTAAAGAGCAGTTTTAGGTTTACAACATAATTGAGAGGAACAGGGATTTCCCATATACCTCTTGGCCGCCCCCCCCCCCCCCCCCCCGCCGCCAGTCTCCCCTATTATCAACATGCCCCACCAGAGTGATACATTTGTTGTAATTAATGAACCTACTATGACACATCATTATTACCCAAAGTCCATAGTTTAGAGTCCCCTCTTGGTGTTGAACATTCTATGGGCTTGGATAAATGTATAATGTCATAGATCACGTAGTGTAGTGCATAGTATAGCATATATATAGAAACATACAGAATAGTTTCACTGCCCTAAAAAATCCTGTGATCTGCCTAGTCATTCCTCTCTCCCCTCAAACCCTGGCAACCACTGATGTTTTTACATCATAATTTTGCCTTTTCCAGAATATCGTATAGTTGGAATCATACAGTATGTGACTTTTTTATATTGGCTTCTTTCATTTAATATTAAACATCTTTTCTCCATGTCTTTTCATGGTTGACAGCTCATGTCTCTTTAGTGCTGAAGAATTCATTGTGTGCCCTGGCTGGGTAGCTCTGTTGGTTAGAGCATTGAACCAATACGCCAAGGTTGCTGGTTCCATCCCCAGTCAGGGCACTTACAAGAATGAGTGCATAAATAAGTGGGACAACAAATCGGTTTCTCTTGCTCTCCCTTTCTCTAAAATCAACTTTTGAAAAAATATATTGTCTGGATGTACCACATTTTATTTATCTATCACCTATTGAAGGACATCTTAGTTGCTTCCAAGTTTTGGCAATTATGAATGAAGCTGTTATAAATATCCATGTGCAGTGTTTTCAATGTTAAGTTTTGAACTCCTGTGAGTAAATACTAAGGAGCACAATCAGTGAATAGTATGGTAAGAGTATGTTTACCCTTGCCAGCATTTGGTGTTGTCAGTATCACAGAGTGTGGACTTCTTTTTCTTTTTTTAAAATATTTTATTGATTTTTTACAGAGAGGAAGGGAGAGGGATAGAGAGTTAGAAACGTCGATGAGAGAGAAACATCGATCAGCTGCCTCCTCACACTCCCCACTGGGGATGTGCCCGAAACCAAGGTACATGCCCTTGACCAGAATCAAGCCTGGGACCCTTGAGTCTGCGGACTGATGCTCTATCCACTGAGCCAAACCGGGTAGGGCAAGTGTGGCCTTCTTAATAGTGTCTTATGGTATCTCATTTCAATTTTCATTTCCCTGATAACACATGATGTGAAGCATCTTTTCACATCCTTAGTTGCTATCTGTGTATCTTCTTTTTATTTTATTTTTTTAAAGTTGATTTTAGAGAGACAAGAAGGGGAGAAACATCGACTTGCTGTTCCACTCACTTATGCATTCACTGACTGATGCTCGTATGTTACCTGACCAGGGATGTAATCTTCAACCGCGGCATATCGGGAGGACACAACCGACTGAGCTACCCGGCCAGAGCTGTGTATCTTCTTTAGTGAGGAATCTGTTAAGGTTGGTTCTGTTTTCATGAAAAAAACAACAACAATAACAAAAAACCTACAAAAAACTTTGTTCCAACGTAAGTATTTTTCTTAATACTTTTTAGTAGTGCTTAACATTTTTTAGTGATATATCATATTTATGAGAAAAATAAAGTTAAAAGAAACAGTGGTGCCGAAACCGGTTTGGCTCAGTGGATAGAGCGTCGGCCTGCGGACTGAAGGGTCCCAGGTTCGATTCCGGTCAAGGGCATGTACCTGGGTTGCGGGCACTTCCCCAGTGGGGGATGTGCAGGAGGCGGCTGATCGATGTTTCTCTCTCATCGATGTTTCTGACACTCTGTCTCTCTCCCTTCCTCTCTGTAGAAAATCAATAAAATATATTAAAAAAAAAAAAAAAAGAAACAATGGTTTTAAAAAAACACACAACAGTGTTGGAAAGAGAAGGAACTGAGAATGAAGTGAGCTGCTTGTGTCTGCTACTCCCTCCCCACCTTAAGCCTTTAAAAAAACCTGGCTTTTAGGCCTCTCCAAGAGAGAAGAGCCTAGTTAAAATAACACTAAGCACACCCTTCCTATTTCCTTTACTCAGCACCATTTAATGAATTAAAATTTTTTTAAACTCAAAATAGGAAACAGCACAGTCTTTTAATACATTTAATACATTCATAAGACTTCAAACAAAAAACATATTATTCATGCTACAGATTTTCAATCTTCCTTGGACAACACAAAAAACACAGTACTCAAACTGCATGTTTTAACAACTGGAACATGAAATCTCATTTTGACACAGACAGGTTAAAAATAAAATAACACCAACATCGAACTAATCCAGCACCAGCAGACTTCCTTAAATCCCCATCCTATCCAACTATGGAACTCACATTGCTACCTTCTGTACCAGCATTCCTTCTTCCCTACCTAAAAAATTAGATATTTATAGCTTTATCACTGAATGAGTGCTACAACAGGCTCTTTTCTCTCAGAGCGGCCTAAAAGCCAACTATTTTGCTGAATGTTGAAGCGGGGAACCAGACTGGGTGAAACAACGTATAGTGAGACAACTTCGGGGTGTTTGTTTCATTCACTTCATTCTGCAGAGCATAGGAATTGTGCTCAAAGGTTAGCACAGGAACTAAAGAAATTTCCCAACATTATTTTACAAGACAAAGATTGTACTAATGTCTATGGAGAGCTTATAAAGATGCCATAGAAGATATTTAAGTTATAAAGTTAAATGAGAAAGAATATAAAATTGTACGTACAATATAACCTCAACTATGTAAAAACAAACGAACCAAAAGTTGCCCTAAAAGGGGCTGAAAATTCAAAATGTTAAGTTAGTGATTGTGTTTAAGTAGTTTATCTGTAGTGATCTTTTTCTTCCTTTTACTTTTCTGTCTTTTCCAAAAATTTATCTACTGATTTTTTTTAAAACTGTTACACAAAAGGAAGCCTGATAGAAGTATGAATGAATTTAAGTCCAGCCTATAAGAAAGTATGAAACTATAAAACATTCCAGGCTACTCTTTGAATCCACTGTGTGTGAGCAGTAACTTCCCCGAGCTGCGAGGGCTTCGTCCTCTCCTCCAGCCAGGTGCTAAGTGTCACCATATCCTGCCGGATGGAAAATGTTGAACCAAACAGAAATGTCATGGATTTACAAAAAGAAACAGAAATACCCACACTTGCCAGAGACCTATTTACAGTATGGTAGTATCTACTTCATATTAAACAAGAGGACAGCTCTTTTCTCCTATCTCTGGGTAGATGTCAAGTTTCAAAAGAGCTAGCATCACAGTAACTATAAAAAGCTAATCCTGGTTTAGAAACAGTAATAAAACAGCACTGGAACAATAGTGAACAGAAAAAAAGCACAAAATGTATAAAATTATAAAAAGTGCTTTCTATAAAAATGATTCCCTTTAAAACATTTATTTACTGTACACACTTTAAGGTCCCCTATTTTCCCCCTGCAAAAAAGGGCAAACCTTCCAAATACTTTCTACCAAAATATCCACTGGTTTGTTCATTCAACAAACACTGATGAAGGCTCATAATGTGAGAGGCACTGAGGTCTCCAAGAGCAGACAGATTTGTCCCTGCCTCAAGGACATCTCAGTCTTCTCAAAGCAGGAGGCAGACATATCACCAACCACAACACAGCAATTAAAAGCAGACACCACTGCTTTCTTACAATCAAAGAATATGCTACAATTCTCACTGAATTACTTACACTTTCCTGACTTCCAAGGAGGCAACTACTTTCCCTTCATAAACACTTCTAGAGGGCAGACATTACATTTTGTGATATTGGCCCCTAAACAGCACAATACCTAGTGAAGTCAGATAACTTTCTTTTAAGCAATGGAGCATTTTTTACTCTAAGAATGAGACCTTGACACTGAGCATAAGTGACCAGTCCTGTATCTAGATTACGACTAGCCCGTTCCATCAACGGCTGAGACTTAGGAGTGCAAATTTCAGTTAAAATCTTCAGTCTCTTCTCCCATCCGCTGGTTTTCAATATGCTCCTGTGTCAGCCGCTCCAGGTCTTTCTTCACATTTGGGTGGTCTTCCAGGTCTTCATAGAGTGACCTCACAATGTCCAGTCTCCTGTAATTCTCAGGCTTGACTAGGCTTCGGACAACCTGCAGGCATCGCTCTTTTAGGGTATACACTGTAAGGGCAGAAAACCGAATCTTCAGCAGCAAAATTCAGGCAGGCCTTCAGACAAGGGATGAGCAAGAGCCTTTGCCAACTATGGCAATTACATTTACTACAGATGGACCTCATTTTGGGCAAAAAAAAAAGTGAGTACATGTACTGTGGCAGAATGTAATATGATGGCCCCGATCGACATTTCATGGCATTCATAAACTTGTGTACTAACTTCCCCTTGAAAGTGGACGGCTTGTGATGTGCTTTAATAACTGAAGTGACACTGTGGCAATTTTGGGTCTAAGCCTTAAGCAACTTCAACTTTTACCCTCTCAGAAGCCCTGAGTTACCCTGCAGGAGAGGCCATACAAAGAGGGATAGGCACTGAGACTGCATGGGAGAGAGGACTAGCCCTCAGCCAACATGCCAGGAGAAGGCAGACACACCAATGACCACCCATGAGCAGAATAACCACCTAGCTGAACTCAGTCCAGACTGCAGAATTATGAACAAATCAAATGGTTGTTGTTAGTTTTGGGGTAGTTGTCACACAGCAATAAGTAATCAAAACAGTATGTAACTGAATTTGGGGTAACTGAAATCTGATTTTACTTACTCTCTAAGGGTACTCCATTTAATTTATCAATGATCATTTTTGTATACCCATTTTTTAAAAACAGGATCTATATATTAGCTTGAACCTTATAAAGATGCAAATACTGCCGAAACCGGTTTGGCTCAGTGGATAGAGCGCCGGCCTGCGGACTGAAGGGTCCCAGGTTCGGTTCCGGTCAAGGGCATGTACCTGGGTTGCGGGCATTTCCCCAGTGGGGGATGTGCAGGAGGCAGCTGATCAATGTTTCTCTCTCATTGATGTTTCTGGCTCTCTGTCTCTCTCCCTTCCTCTCTGTAAAAAATCAATAAAATATATTTAAAAAAAAAAAAAAAAGATGCAAATACTTAGTATGGTGTGTTTTTTAAATCCCATAAGAACATCAGTTTTTTTTTAAAATATATTTTTATTGATTTTAGAGAGAAGAAGGGAGAGGGAGAGAGAGCTAGAAACATCAATGAGAGAGAATCATTGATTGGCTATCTCCTGCACACCCCCTAATGGGGATCAAGCCCACAACCGGGGCATGTGCCCTGACTGGGAATTGAATGGTTACCTCCTGGTTCACAGGATGATGCTCAATCACTGAGCCACACCAGCAGGTTCAACTTAATCACTGTGGGCTAATGTTCAATTCAGTTATCTTTTTTAAACCCCTGACTGGCACTGAGTTTGGGTTAAATAACATTTAAAAATACAATACTAGAAGTCATATAAACAAGCCATAATATCAATCCCCTATACTTTGTTCTTCTGAAACTCCAAGGCATAATTCTGCTCCAAGACCAGGGTAACAAAATGCATTAATAAGTCTACAATCAGATATTTTAATTTAGCCCAACTCTGACAAGCCCAAAGATATTTTTATTTTTTTAGAGAGAGAGGGAGAGAGAGAGAGAAACATCGATGCGATAGCAAAACATAGACTGGCTGTCTCCTCATACCCCCTCCTGGGGATGGAACCTGAAACCCAGCATTTGCCCTGACTGGCAATCGAAGGAGCAACCTTTGGGTGCACAGGATGATGCCCAACCAACTGAGCCACACTGGCCAGGGCCCAAAGAGCTTTTCTAAATATATATTTTTTATTGATTTCAGAGGAGAGAGGGAGAGAGAGAGATTGAAACATCAATGATGAGGGAGGATCACTGATCAGCTGCCTCCTGCACATCCCCTACTGGGGATCAAGCCCACAATCCAAGCATGTTCCCTGGTGGGGAACCAAACCATGACCTCGTGTTTCATAGGTCAATTTCTGAGCCACACCAGCCTGTCTCAAAGAACTTTCGAAACATCACAATACCTTTGCTCCATACAGAGCCTACAAACACATTACTTCCATTTTAAATGTGGTGGAGAATAAGACACAGAAAGGTTGAATACCTGGTTGAGCATCAGGCGAAAATCAGTAAGGGCTTGGCTCCTGTAAGTGGCCTTTCCCCTACTTGTAACAGCCTTATCTTTTTAAAAAGTAAGATGGGGGGGGGGGGGGGGGGAAGTAAGATGGCACAACAGTACCTGGTAGTGTGATGTTGGCAAAAATCGGCTGTCCATCAACATTGAGAGATGGCACAAATAGTTCTGTTTGGTTAACCAGAAGCCCATCATATGTCCCAGCATCTCGGAAGAGCCAAAGGTGACCTGTTAATACAAGCAGAAGCTGTTAAGTAGGCACACACCCATTTCCTTCATCATCCTGGACTGACAATGAAATACTTGCCATTCTGCTTAAGTGTCATGCAAAATATCATAATACAGTATTAGCTTACTCAATCCTACAATAGATGCATTTACCGATGAGGAAATAGGTCTGAAAAAGCCAAGTAAGTGACTTGCTCAAGGCAAAAGGGCCAGTAAATAGAAGGGCATGTACCTGAGGCTCCAATCCTATCCCTGTTTTCTGCCATAGAGGAAAAGCAAATCACAACACTGCAAACTAAAAGAGCGGAGGTCACTGACTCCTCAAATCTGTGTTTCTCAAAAACAAGAAGATGCAGTCCTGGCCGGTGTGGCTCAGTGGTAGAGCGTTAGCCTGCGCACCAGAGGGTTGAGGATTCTATTCCAGTCAAGGGCACATACCTGGATTACAGGTCTGATCCTCAGCCCACCCCTAATCCTCCCGGAACCCCCTCTCACTCACCCTCCACCCCTCACCCCCATCAGAAGCATGTGGGAGGCAACCAATTGATTTGTCTCTCTCACATCCATGTTTCTCTCTCCCCCTCCTATTCCCTCCCATTTTCTCTAGAAAATCAATGGAATAATATCCTCACTCCTCAGGTGAAGATTGAAAAAAAAAAGAAGTTGCTAAAACCCCATGTTGAGAGAAAGAAGCCAGACAGAAAGTGTATATTTTGCAGGATCAGATGAAACCAATCTATGACACAAAAAATCAGAAGAGTAGTTGCCTCTGGAAGGGAAGGGGCAAGAGGGTACTTTCTGGGGTGATAGACATGTTTAATCTATAACTTGATTTAGGTGTTGCTACATTTGTCAAAACACATCAAACCCTAAGATCTATACATTTATACTCTATGTAATTTACTCCTGAATATGATAAACAAATAATCACATGCAAGAGAGAGAAAGAGAGAGGGGCATAGGCTTAATTCTGTTTAAGGAGGGAGGAGGTGTCTCTCAGAAACAATACAGCATGTGTTTCTGGGATATAAACTTACCTGAAGATTTGATGGGAAAATTTAAGAAATATAAACTGGTCATTTTTTTGTTGTGGTAAAATATACATAACATAAAATTGACCATTTAAACCATTTTAAGTGTATAGTTCAGTGACATTAAGTATACTCACCTGGTAATATATATATTTATACATATGTTAATCCTCACCCAAGGATATGTTTTTATTGATTTTTTTTGAGAGAGAGAGGAAGGGAGGGAGAGATGGAGAGAGAGAGAGAGAGAGATAAAGAGAGAGAGAGAGAGAGAGAGAGAAACATCGATTAGTTGCCTCCTACACACTCCAACAGGGGATCAAACCTGAAACCCGGGTATATGCCCTGACTGGGGATCGAACCTTGACCCTTTGGTGCACAGGAGATGCTTGCTCCAACCATCTGAGCCATACCAGCCACCTGGCACAATACATAGTTATTACAATACTAGAGGCCTGGTGCACAAAATTTGTGCATGGTGGGGTCCCTAGGCCTGGCTGGCAATCAGGGCTGATCAGGTTCCCCACCTCCCCACCTTCCCTCCTCTTCCTTCCCTGCCACCTCACCTGGTCTGCTGCCACCCATCCCCTGGTTCCCTGTCCCAAACCAGGGCCCAGCCCTGATCCGGCAATCAGGACCTGCCGGCTGGGGGGAGGGACCGGGAGGTTGGATAGGGGCCTGCCAGCCAAGGGGGAGGGGGGTAGCTGCCACTGTGGGCCTGGACCGATTGGGGCCTGCTGGCTGGGGGGAGGGACAAGGGGAGGGACTCAAGTGATTGGCCGCTGGTGAGCTGGCCCTGGGGGGTGAGGCGGCTCCCGGGAAATGGGCTGCGTCTGCCACCACCTACCCCCAGTTCCCTGTCCAAGCCTGGGGCCTGGCCCCGATTGGGCAATTGGAGCCTGCCGGCTGCAGGGAGGTACCAGGAGGTTGGCCAGCAGGCCCCATCAGTGATCAGGCCTGTGGGCTGGGGAAGCTCCTGTGTTAAGCATCTGCCCCCTGGTGATCAGTGTGTGTCATAGCGACGGGTCATTCCATTGTAACAGTTGCTTAGGCTTTTGTATTTATAGATTATTGACTACTAGAGGCCAGGTGCATGAATTCGTGCATGGGTGGGGTCGGGCCAGCGCCCCCCAATTGGGACCGATTGGGCGGGCCAGCCGGGAGAAGGGGCTGCAGTCGGTTGGCCGGCCAGCCCCGCCCCCTGGTCAATTGCCTCCTTGAACTCCTGATGGAACGGACAATTTGTATATTAGCCTTTTATTATATAGGATAGGATATTCCCTATGCTGTACTTTGCATCCCTATGACTATTTTGTAACTGCCAACTTGTACTTCTAAACCCCTTCAACTTTTTCACCCAGCCCCCCAACTCGCCTTCCTTCTGTTCTCTGTATCTATGAGTCTATTTCTATGGTTGTGAGAATGACTACTTTCTTCTTGAAAGTCATTGGGAGATTACTACCTCCTTAGGCAATAAGACCTAATCTCCCCCTCGGTTATTGCAACAGCTTCCTAACTGGTTCCACAGCAGCAGTCTTCCCAGGCAAACCACTTTGCAACCCAACCTGAGCGAGCTTTTCAGAATGTAAATCTGAGAATGTCTTTTCCCTGCTAGAAAACCTTCAATGGCCCCCATTCCCTAGGGGTAAAATCGCCTTACGGCTTCCTCTCCCACCATCCCATACCTTCTTCTCCTTCAGCCCATGTGGTTCCCTCTGCCTAGAACTGTCTTGGGTTGGCTAGCTCCCATCACCCTGCAGGACTCCCTTTTTTCTCTGAGAAGCTCTCCGTAGTTGAAACCACACGTGTACACACCACCCACCACCAACCACCACCACCATCACCCCCACCACCACCATCACCCACCACCACCACCATCACCCACCACCCCCACCATCCACCACGCCCACCACCACCATCACCACCCCCACCACCACCACCCCCACCACCACCATCACCCACCACCACCACCACCATCACCACCAACCACCATCACCCACCACCACCACCACCATCACCACCAACCACCATCACCACCACCACCATCACCACCCCCACCACCACCACCATCACCACCAACCACCATCACCACCACCACCATCACCAACAACAACAACAACCACCACCACCAACAACAACCACCACCACCACCAACAACCACCACCACCACCATCACCACCACCACCACCATCACCACCACCACCATCACCACCACCACCACCATCACCACCACCATCACCATCACCCCCACCACCACCACCACCATCACCACCACCACCACCACCATCACCACCACCACCACCACCCACCACCACCACCATCACCACCACCACCACCATCACCCACCACCCCCACCACCATCACCACCACCACCACCACCACCCACCACCACCACCATCACCCACCACCCCCACCACCACCACCAACCACCACCACCATCACCCCCACCACCACCATCACCCACCACCACCACCATCACCCACCACCCCCACCACCCACCACCCACCACCCCCACCCCCACCCCCACCAACAACCACCACCACCACCAACCACCACCACCACCACCAACAACCACCACCACCACCAACCACCACCATCACCATCACCACCACCAACCACCACCAACCACCACCACCACCACCAACCACCACCATCACCATCACCACCACCAACCACCATCACCACCACCACCACCCTCCCCCGCCGCCGCTGCCCCCTCACTGAGCAGATGCCGGCTGCAAGCTCCAGCAGCCCTCTGTGCTCTGTTCCTATCGCAGCAAAGTTGACATGGCTGCTCTCATCTGTGCCTGCATTGGTCTGACTCCCCACTGGGCTGTGTTCTCCATGCATACAGGGCGCCTACGCGGACCTGGCCCACTGAGGACATGGAAGAATGTGAGATTCTTCCACTCAGGGACTGAACAAATGGGCATTAGGGACGGAGCACTGCTTTTAGGGTAACTATTCGGGGAAGGGGGTGGGGGAAAGCCACCATCAAATGCAAATTAACCAGTTTTATAGAGAAGAATGCCTACCACTTAGTAGCAGCGTCAACTTGGATCTGTCACTACCTCTTTGGGGCCTCAGTTCCTCAGGAGTAAATGGGAATAATAATGACAACAGCTCCGGCCTCCCGGGATGGTGGGTGGAGGGGATTCGATGAGTTCGTGCCACCGTTACCGGTGCTCTCAGGCCTGGAGCGCCGGGCACAGCTCAGCACCGGCGGGCGGGCAGGCGCTCAAAGGGGGCGGCGCGGCCGGACCACGAAAGGGCGACCCTACCTCGGTAGCTGTGTATGCGGCGGCCCGTGCCCGGCGGCAGCGTGGGGTAGGGCTGCGGCTCGCCGTCGAAGTTGAGCCACACAGGAAGCACGACGCGCGGGCTGCGGTTGCAGAAGATGACCTGGGACGGCTCGCGCGAGTTCACCGAGCGCAGCACCGGCCGCGGCCTCCCAGCCTCCATGTCCTCCGCGGCGCCTGCCGCCTCCGGAGCCGACTCTCCCCAGCCGCACTCGGAGGGAGCGTCCTCCTCAGCGCACGCCCCGGCCTCCCGCGGGTTCCCCGCCTTCCAGGTCACTACCTCCGGCGCCTAGACAACCCCGGCCTCCGAGCCGCGGGATTCGCCGACCACAAGGGGCGGGGCGGGGCCTCCGCACGTACGTGCCGTTTTCCCAGCTCTCGGTGGAGGGCGGAGCGTACCTTCGCAGAAATGGCTGGTTGGCGGCTATGCGCTTGCGCAGATGGATCTCCCTAGCTACAGGGGCCCAGGCACACTGAGGCTATGCGCATGCGCAGATGGATCCCCCCCCCCCCCCGCCCCAGCCACAGGGGCCAATTTTCACCGAGGCGGTGGGTGGAGCTCGGTCACCCTATTCCTGGGTTTCCCTTAGAAATTTGTTTTTCTTTCCTCCTGTTAGTTTCCGTAGTTTTATTCATCCTCTGAAGGTCATTATACTTTTTGCCATATTCTCCCTACCATCTACGCTATTGTTTATTTATTTTTCTCATTAATCGTTTGTTTTCTCTCCATTTGGGGTCACAAAATTAAACTTTTATGCAAAAGAGTATAAAAATCTTCCCTTTCTTCCCCTAGCCACCCAGAAAGAGTCCCTGGAGGCAGCAAGTATCAGTTTTTTGTACTTCCTGTTAGGTCGAAAGGGGGTCCAGGAGCTGATGCATGCCTCTGCCAGGCAGATGGTGATGTAGATACTGGGCCCTTCCTAGAATCCGTAACAGGCCAGTGCACCAGGTAGATGGTGTTCCTGGAGTTCCTAACAGGTCAGCTACCAGGCAGATGAGGACACCTGGAAACCGTGAGGACCCCCGCAGCGGGAACTCCCACAGCTCATGCTCCCCGCCCTCACTGAACAGCCGTATAAAAAAAGCTCCCCCCTCCCGGTTGGTGCGGATCCACATGCCCTGTCTTTGGGATCCGTGGGCAGCCCAGGGACCCAGAATAAAGCCTTTCCTTTCTTTCTTTTCTGATTAACTGGACTCTATTTCCTATGCCGCCTCCTGAGCCACCTAACCTAAAACTTCCTTTCAAAGATATTCTATGCATATGCAAGCAATTAAACCAAGTTAGAGAAGAATTTTTATATTAGTACTATCAATAGAAATTCATTATCCCTTGCCATAAAAGAGTACAGTGGAACTAAGTTCAAAGAAAACAAAACAAGTTATTAATTTGTATCTATTGTTTGTTTTTTAAATAAATTTTTATTGATTTTAGGAAGGGAGAGGGAGAGAGATATAGAAACATCAATGAGGGAGAATCATTGACCAGCTGCCTCCAGCATATGCCCTGACTGGGGATCAAATCTCGACCTCCTGATTCATAGGTCAACACTCAACACTGAGCCACGCCTAGCCAAGCTATCTATTGTTTGTTTAAAGTACTTGACCCTGCTTTTGCTTTAAAGGGATTAGCCAAGTGTTAGATCCCAAGTGTTAGTTGTCAAACCAACACTCTCCTGAACACAATCAGAAAGTTGTTGGGTTTTTTTAGAAATTTTTTTTTTTTTAAAGAAAGATTAAAGGAAACTGAAAAGGGAGTCACTTTTCACACTGCAGTGTGTGCCCTCTGAAATTCACACTTGGCGGTAGCAAAACAGCACCAGGTGTTAGACCAGTGGGGTTAGACCAGACCTGAGTTCAGCAACCTCACTACTTGAATTCTGGCTAGGAAACAATTCAAAGCCAAGACTCAAACAACCGTGTACAGAAGTAGAACTAATTTGTAGAAGAAAATGGGCTTAGGAAACAAGTTATAGAGGCAAAGGAAGGGCTCTTGGAGCTTAGAAGTAAGAAAGGTAAAGGTGAGCCACCTGTCAGGGTGACATACAATGCATATTTAATGCTAACTAACAGGCCCTGACCAGATAGCTCAGTTGGTTAGAGCATTGTCCCCAGACACTATTTTTGTAGGTTTGATCTCTGGTCAGAGCACATACAAGAAGCCAAATCAATGTCTCTCTCCTTTCCTCTCTCTCTAAAGTCAATCAATAAAAAAAAAAAATTTAAATGCTAATAATGAACAACTTGTTAGACAAATGGTTTATCAATGCCAAACTGAGTTACTTTATCATTTATTAAACTGGGACATCTTAAAAAATTATATCAACAAAATGGATTTCACCTTATAATGCACTTATTTTCCATTTTACTCTCAAGGTCACACTGGAATTGTCACATTGAATGAGTTCAAATTTAAGGATAAAAGTAAATCTCAATTCAAAATGTTTTATGATGTATAGAAATTCTTTGTACTATTGTTGAAACTTTTCTATAAGTCCAAAATTTATTTTACAAAAAATATTAATTATTATTCTTTAAAGAATACCTTGATTTTTAGAGAGAGGAAGGAAGAGAGAGAAACATGGATGTGAGAGTACAACATTGATATGCTGCACACCCCCTACTGGGACCAAGCCAGAAACCCAGACATGTGCCCTTGACTGGGAATCGAACCAGCAACCTCCTGGTGCACAGGACCATACTTAACCGAGCCACAAAAAATTATTTTAAAAAAAACACAAAAAACTTTATGAGGGGACAGGGCTGAGTTCCCGGAGGTGACTGCGCAGGCGCAGGGAGGGGGGAGGGGGGCCGGCAGTTGGAGGCGATGTTTGCGCTGGAGTCAGGGTGGGCGCCGCTGGGAAGCGACCGAGAGGACCGAGCCCTGCTGAGTTCCTCGGAGAACATCTTGTGGACAAGAACGTGCTTCTCTGGCTCAGGGTGCGGGTTGCCTGGCCATGAGAAACCACAGGACGCCGCTGCCCGGAGCAATGCATTCCATCTGAGCAGCGCAGGGGGAGCAGGCCATGTACTTATCCGCCCCACCTGCCCTGCGCGCGCTGCCGCTCCCCACGCGAGGACTATGGGGAGGAGGAAAGGATGCCACCACACGGGTGAAGCCCAAGTCCAGGGCGGCAGTGACGTTCGGGGACCTGGCCATCTACTTCTCCCAGGAGGAGTGGAAGAGGCCGAGCCCCGTGCAGAGAGGTCTGTACAAGGACGTCATGTTGGAGAACTACCAGACCCTGGTCTCTCTCGGACTGTCCCGTCAGAAGCCAAATGTGATCGCCTTGTTGGAGAAAGGGAAAGCACCCTGGATGGAGGTATTCGTGAAAAGACACCGTGGCCTGGGATGCTGCAAGGACGCCAGACGCGTTCAGGTGGGCGGGGCTGCGTGCCGGCCTGGAGGCAGGTCCCGCTGCAGAAAATGCCTGAAGAGCAATGTATCTCTGAAGCTGAAAGAAGGCGGCATTATCAACAGAAAATGTCTGAAAAGCAACGTGCCTCTGAAGTTGAAAAAAGGCGGCGTCGGTGACAGAATGTATCTAAAGGGGAACTATTGGCACAATGCACCTCATTAAAAATGAGGCTACACATGCGAGCGTTTCTCCAAAAAAAATGAGCAGGTTAAAAAATTAAATGAAGAAATTTTGGATATACTCGATGGAAATTTTTACACATATTTGAATGATGATTCCATTGATTCAACAGATGATGCTGAAAAGGAAAAATTTCCCATCGAATTTCTTAATAGTATTACTCCTTCAGGAATGCTGTGTCATAAATTAAAATTGAAAGTGGGTGCAATCATCATGCTATTGAGAAATCTTAATAGTAAGTAGGTCTTTGTAATGGTCTTCAATTTATTATCAAAAGATTGCGACCTAACATAATCGAAGCAGAAGTATTAACAGGATCTGCAGAGGGAGAGGTTGTTCTGATTCCAAGAATTGATTTGTCCCCATCTGACACTGGCCTCCCATTTAAATTGATTCAAAGACAGTTTCCCGTAATGCCAGCATTTGGGATGACTATTAATAAATCACAAGGACAATCTCTAGACAGAGTAGGAATATTCCTACCTGCACCCGTTTTCGAATAAGGTCAGTTATATGTTGCTCTCTCTCGAGTTCAAAGAGCGTGTGATGTTAAAGTTGTAAATACTTCAGCACAGGGGAAATTAGTAAAGCACTCTCAAAGTGTTTTCACTCTTAATGTGGTGGAATACAGGGAGATAATAGAATAAGTTTAACCAAGTTATCACTTGTTTGTATCAGTGTTATTTTTCTATCATGTTTTTAGATCATGTTTTGTTGTTTTCATATCATTGTTTTCATATCATGTCTTATTATATCATGTTGTTATTGCTTATTAATAAACATTATTTCAATAAAAACAAAAAACATGTTATGGTTGGGAAATGCAGATCCTTAATACCAGAAGGATGTGTATTAAGGCACAATACCAATCTCACACTTGGTAGTCTCAAGCCCAAGGTGCCAAAGGAAACTGTGCCCCCACTTTTTTGCAAATGCAAATGTTAATGCCAATGGACACCACTTAGCTACATGTGACAACTGCCCTTTTACTTTTTCAGGTTGTCAATGAGATCCAGGGAGAGGCTAATAAAGGACCTGCATGGCACAGAAAACAAAACCGACTTAGGAGACCCTGAATGGCTCTGGCTCTCACTTGATCCGGGAATAAGACCTGGGTTTTAGTGTTGTCTTTGCCACCATGTAACTAGATGGGCGTGTCACACAACCTGTCTGGGCTCGCTTCTTCATTTTCAAAAGGCAGGAGTGGACTAGATTCTCTCTAAAATTTTTTCCCACCTTTAAGTTTTATGAGCTAATCCTAATCTTTGGACAACCTTTGTTCAGGCTGGTTTTTCTCCAGAAAACAAACTTGAGAGCACTGACCCAACCTGATTTTCTTATTGTATACTCTACTTGACAGCCACTTCCTTCAGAAATCAGCTGTACTTTTGTGGTTACTAATGGCACCACTGCCTGCAAACTTCCCTAACACATTCTTCACAGGCAAGTGGAGGCAAATGTTTTTTTTGCAGGCAACAGTATGAAACTGAATACAAATGCTGGCAAGGAGCCTAGAGATAAATAATAGGCTCTTGCCCTAGCCGGTTTGGCTCCATAGATAGAGCGTAGGCCTTCAGGCTGAAGGGTCCCAGGATGGATTCTGGTCAGGGGCACATGCCTGGGTTTCGGGCTCGATCCAGTAGGGGGCGTGCAGGAGGCAGCCGATCAATGATTCTCTTTCATTGATGTCTCTCTCTCTCTCCCTTCCTCTCTGAAATCAATAAAAATATATTTAAAAAAATAATTGGCTTTCTATCCACTTAGTATGGCCTATAGTAACACTGTTCACAAACATGGGTCTAGCTTTATGAAATAAAGGTGGAAAGTTCAAAGTAGTCAGTGACTTTGAACTTTAAGTGAACTAAGTGAATCTTGAACAAGAGCAAGACAACAGAATTTGGTACATCTCCAATGCCCAAAAAATCAGTTCCCTATTTTCCTGCTTCTGAAAATCGTTCAAGCTTAGCTTTTAAAAAGATTGAAAAACTGCTTTATTATCAAGATATGTATTTATGCCTAATAGCTCACTAGTTCAAACCCCTTACTCTAGTTTCCCCCCCCCCAATAAATATATGAATTAAACCAAATTACCAGGTAGAAAACACTTTCAAGTGTATGGGAAAGAAGAAATTCCCTTGAGGGCTCTTATGAAGAACAGAGATTTTTTCCTATTTAGCTCATTTCCATTCAAGTTAAAAAAAATAGGAAAAGTCCTTCATAATTATCCTTTAGAAATCATTAAGAGTTCATGAGGAAAGAAAGAGAAGCACAAAGTGGATAAGTTCCCTACAATATCTAATATATGAACAAGAAAAAGAACTAATTTTTCATTATGGTGAGATGAAAACAATTTGGACTAATAAAATCTGGGTATATTTAACATATCTCTGAAACCCATTCTCCTTATTGTTCAAATCAAAACTACTATTGCCCTAGCTGGTTTGGCTCAGTGGACAGAACATCAGCCTGCAGGACTGAAGGGTCCCGGGTTCAATTCCAGTCAAGGGCACATGCTCAAATTGCAGGCTCAATCTCCAGTAGGGGGCATGCAGGAGGCAGCCAATCAATGATTCTCATCATTTTTTAATTATTTTTTAAAATTTTTTTTATTGCTTAAAGCAGGGGTCCTCAAACTACGGCCCGTGGGCCACATGCAAATACAAATATTGTATTTGTTCCCATTTTGTTTTTTTACTTCAAAATAAGATATGTGCAGTGTGCATAGGAATTTGTTCATAGTTTTTTTTTTTAACTATAGTCCAGCCCTCCAACTGTCTGAGGGACAGTGAACTGGCCCCCTGTTTAAAAAGTTTGAGGATCCCTGGCTTAAAGTATTACAAAGTGATTCTCATCATTGATGTTTCTCTCTCCATTCCTCTCTGAAATCAATAAAAATGTATTTTAAAATAAAACTATCCTGTCAACACCTTAGTTGTTAAAAAAAATAGAATGACTTACTAAACATAAGTTAAAATGTAAAATATTAATTATCGTCTTCAGTGAGGGGAAATTTTAGTACAGGAACACACTGGGAATACTGCCGTTTGGGTTCCAGACCACCCCCAGCATCACAATAAAGTGAGTCATAACCTTTTTGCTGGTGGAAGGGCTTGCCTTCAATTTGTAAAATAATGCAACATTTGTGGCATCTAATAAAATGAGGTATGCCTATAATCAGAACTCTAATTGCTTAAGTTGAAGTGACACATTGATATTAAATAAATCATTTAGCATAACACTATTTATAGACTGCAATGACCTGTGAGCAAAGATGTGTATAACTTGAGAGTAAAATCCGTTTCTGGAACCTGACCAAAATATGCTCTTTCAGAAGGGAGTTATAACTGCTTCTTGTGGCTCCAGATGTACCTCTAACCCAGTGATAGAGGAAGTACTGGAATTGACTAAATTCCAGTACTTCCAAGACTTCCAGAAAGTATAACATATTATTAAACCTTCAAAGAAAGGAAGCTGCGAAGTGACACTACACAATATAAACATCAAGACAGAGCAAAAGCCCACGAAGCCTTCTTTACAAAAGGATGGTGAGGAGGCATATAAGACAAATATAGGTATGTAATAGCTTTAAAAGTATCTACTGTGAATATAGTGAAACAGTTCTGGCCTACATATGAGAAAATAAGTTTTAGATCTGGTTAT
This sequence comes from Myotis daubentonii, assembly GCF_963259705.1. Classification (NCBI taxonomy): domain Eukaryota; kingdom Metazoa; phylum Chordata; class Mammalia; order Chiroptera; family Vespertilionidae; genus Myotis; species Myotis daubentonii. Next base: position 23,369,242 of record NC_081853.1, on the reverse strand, counting down.
ACCACATTCAGAGGTAGAATGGTTAGAGCAGCCTGAGTCAGGTAGGTATAGGTTCAAATCCCAGCACCTTCACTGATATTGTATGACTCTGGACAAGTTCAAGTCTCTCTAAACTTGTCCTAAACCTATTATGTGGAGTTAAGAATGCCTCCTTCTCAGGGCTTAAAGCTTAAATAAAATAAAGTACATAAAGCACTTGGTAACACTAGCACATGGTGACACTCAATAAATTATAGACAATATTAGCTATATATCCTTGATCAAGCCAAGGCATTTTATAAATGGAGTGATAACACAGAAAATCACAGACACCTTTAAGTGCCAGATAAAACGGAGCAGTTATTACTACTAGAAGAGGTCAGATTCACTTGTCTCCCATACCAAATGTTACCAGTGGCTCTCTTTACAAGCAGCAGATTACCATTAGCAACAGGTATTACTTAGGGTGCTAACTTTTTTAGAAACATTACTTTGATATTAATAAACTAGAGGCCTGGTGCATGGATTCATGCACCCCGGTGCATGGAGTCCCTCAGCCTAGCCTGCACCCTCTTGCAATCCGGGATCCCTCAGGGGATGTTGAACTGCCGGTTTTGGCCCGATCCTAGCAGGCCAGGCCGAGGGACCCCACGGGTGCACGAATCTGTGCACGGAGCCTCTAGCATGCATGTAAGATCTTTGGTTAATCTCTTTCCACCCTTCCTCCTCCTCCTCCCCTTCCCTCTGAGATTCATCAGTCTGTTCCATGTTTCCATTCCTGTGCGTTGAGTGTCTGCCCCTGGTGGTCAGTAAGTGTCATAGCTAATGGTCGAATAATCGCTTAGGTTTTTATATAGATTAACTGAGCAATATCTATTGGGCCATAAGAAATTTATCAAGCATTTTCACATGTAATCTCATTGGAGGGCTTTTCCGGCTTATAGGTTATCATCACTTTTGCCCCTATTATTATCTCATGTTATAGTCCTTGTATATAGGAGGAACTCAATAAATATCTGTTAAATTGACTACAGAACACCAGATAACCTAAAACTTGAACTTTAGAAGTATGTAATTCTTTATCCTAAATAGGGGAGATACTATGAATAATGAACTCAAGTGACTCTTAAAAACACTCTGAGGGTGAGGGCAGGATTGGGGGAATGAGGGGACATTGGGGGGGATAAGGACACATTTGTAATATCTTAATCAATAAAGGGAAAAAAATAATTAAAAAAAACACACTCTGAGATGAGCTCAATAATGTTCAAAAAACAGCACTACCAAATCAAATGTCAGTTTTGTCTCCATTGCAAAATTTGATTTTTATAAAGTTTTGCTTGTTTGTATGTGGTGTTTTTGTTGTTGTTAATCCTCACCCCAGGATATTTTTCCATTGATTTTTAGAGAGAGTGTAAGGGAGGGGAAAAGACAGAAACATCAATGTGTCATCAACTGGTTGCCTCCCACACATGCCCCGACTGGGGCCAGGAATCTGAGGTACATGCCCTTGACTGGGATCAAACCTGGGACCCTTCAGTCCCTGGGGCCAATCCTCTATTCACACTGAGCAAAACCAGGTAGGGCTAAAATCCCATTTTTAAATGAAGGCACTATTTTCCAAAGGTCTAAGTAAGGGTTCTAAAAGTACAAAGCAGCTTGAGCTCTATAAGTCAGTTCAATTGTTATTTATTGATTACCCACCTTCTGCAAGGCATTCAGCTGGGTAATATAAGAGGCACCCAAGTACATTGTAGGAGGCAGACACTAAATTAGAGAATTCATCAACCCAGAGCTGTAGTATTAGCATGGTAGGATGGCAGGGACTGAGGAAAGGAAAGGGGCAATACTGAATGACTTCTAGGTGACTGTATAAGCCTTTGAACAAGGTTGCAAGCTTTGGAAATGACAAGTTTTACATTCTTCTGTTTAAACTATTAGCTTTAAAAAAAAAGTAGACATTTGGCTTGTTTACCTTATAAAACCTGGTTTTAAAACCCTGGATTGTGGTTAAATTGTGTGAATGCTGGTATTGCAATAGAATGTGAGCATCACACTTCATTCAACGATGTATCTTTTATTGGGACATAACATATCTACAAAGTAAGTACTTGGCAAACACCTGCTGAATGACCAAATGATTCCCAGGATAAATTAGTCAGCTCAAAGTCCAAATATGAGAGCTCGGGCTGGTAAGCCACCTAGGTTTTGATCAAGCAGCTACACCTGAAAGTTTTGTCAGAATAATAATTCCACACATCAGATTTCTGTGGAATAGAGGAGTCCCATCTCTAGCTCCTCTCCCACCACAATCACAGCAGTCAGATAAAGTTGAGGAGTTTATTAGGGAAATATCAGAGGTAAACACCCCAAGTGACAGAAAGAAAAATCTTAAAATGTCCCTTCAAGCCAAGTGGAGACCTGGCCTTGACCTCCCCATAAGGACAAAAAACTGGTAGATTAGCAACAACATTCTCTGGCAGCCACCTTGCCAGGGCACGAGTCTCTCAGCCAGGACTGTCTGCTACCTCCCAACAAAGGTAGGGAGGAGAAAAGACTGTTTATAGAATCAATGCAGAGGCAATGAGAACTGTAAGGAAAATCTGAGAGAGAGAGAGAGAAAGAGAGAGAGAGAGAACACCTTAATAAAGAGTCCCAGGCTTTTGGCTCTGAGTGCCTCAAATACATTGACAAGTAGTTTTACAAAATGTTACTGAAAAGGTAAAATGCCTAATGTTTTCAAGAGTTCCCCTGGACTTCTCCCCACATGCCATATCACACTGCCAGATGAACATGGCAGAGCCCAAAGGCCACATTTTTGAAGAAAGAAAAACAAGAATAAGCCCTGTTGCTCTTTAAGGAGAGAGAAGTGGAAGGCTGCTGGGATCTTTCCCACGTAGGCCTGTGTTCTGTAAAGCAACTTCCCAGCAGCAGTCTGGCACAGTCCTAGGTGAGGGTCTCACCTTTTGTCACCTGTAGAAGGAAAACTGACCATTAGATAAATTCAAAAGGATTAGAGGTATTTTAGATCCTAAGCAATAGAGTGGTAGAAAAGAAGATTGTTTTAGAGTCTCAGAAATCTGGTTCAAATTTAAGCAAGGTACTTAACTTCTCTAAACTATTTCTGCTTGCCAGTTTGTTTTAGCAAGACGTAGCAATATGCATTCTCTCTTGCACAGCCACTGACTAACCTCATAAGGAAACATCTTGGCCATCATACTCACCCTTGCTTCAATGTACTCTATTCTCCGTTCAAGGGCTGTCAATTTCTCATTTAGTGTTGCAAGTCTTGAACGACAAGACATATCTAGTGAAAGGAGAATGATATTCAGGATTAATGTCATTACACACACACACACACACACACACACACACACACACACTCCTAAGCTGAAGAAGAGGGATGATATATCATGTAGAGTACAAATGGGAGCAGGTAGGCAAAGCAGAGGAATGGAGAGGACAAGGTGAGAAGTATCTTAGGAACACAGCTGCTTACAGTGGATCTGTGGTAGGCAGAGAATATGGCTCCCAAAGATGTCCACATCCTAATCCTTGGAACCTGTGAGTACGTATTCTACATGACAAAAGGGGGTTTGTAGATATGATTAAAGTTAAGAATCTTGAGTTCCTGGATTGTCTAGATGAGCCCAATCTAATCACAAGCCCCAATGTAGATGAGAAAGGAAGAGTAAAGGCAGAAAAAGACTCAAAGTGTGAGGGGGCTCAACTTGCCATTGCTGGTTTTGAAGATGGAGAAAGGGGGCCATGAGCCAAGAGCTGCAAGTGACCTTTAGAAGCTGGGAACAGCTCTCAGCAGACAACCAGTCTGCCAACAACCCAATGAGCAAGAAATCACATCCTCTCCAAGAGCCTCCAGAAAGGAAGGCACCCTGCTGATCATGATTTCAGCAGTGAGCCAGTCTTAGACTTCTGATCTACACCACTGTAAAATAATAAACTTATGTGGTTTAAGCTGCTATCTTTGTGGTAATTTGTCATGGCAGCAATAGGAAACTAACAGACCAATGCTGTACAGATTACCATTTGGTAATAGGCAAACTAAGAGTTTCAAGAGAGGAAAAATAAAAAGAGGAAGAAAATAATCTCAATAGGGAGGAAAAGCAGATGCCAAGAATGCAGCACAGACTGTAGGAAGAAGGTAAGGTAGCAGTTTTTCTAAGCTAATGGAAGCCACAGCAGTGCTGTTGTCTCATCAATATCTGCGAAGGCCTTTCATAATCAGAGAAAACTTGAACATCAAATACCCTGTGAAGTCCACATTCCTTCTGCAAAATTCCTTTTCTACTTTTTTCAATCTTCTTTCACTACCTCAACCAAAATGAAATGTAGGTTTTCCCTAAGATACCTTTCTTCTGCAAATTTCTCTAACACACTTGTGTACTCTTTCTACAACTATTCTCAATACACAGGAGAAAAAGGTTTCTAGGCATGCTAATTATTTCCTACCACTTCTTCCAATATATATATAGGCAGCAACTGGAACACCGTAACAACTGGAATGACCAGTTGCTATGACGCCCACTGTGGCCAGCAAACCAGCCTGATCAGGGGGTGGCGCTGCCAGCCAACCTCCCCGTGGCCCTTCCCCACAGCCGGCCCCACCCCTGATCAGCCTCTCCCACCCCAATGGGGGTGGGGCTGACCGGCCAATCTTCTGCAGCCCTCCCCAGCTGGCCCCGCCCCCAATGGGCCCCCACCACCCCAATTGGCCCACAGCTCTTTCCCCCGCCAAAGCCCACCCAAGATAGGCCCCCTACCGAGATCAGGGGCAGGGCTGCTAGCCAACTGCCTGTGGCCCCTTCCCCCAGCCAGCCCCACCTCCATGGGCCCCCACCACCCAGATCAGCCCGCAGCGCCTCCCCTCAGCCAGCTCTGCCCCTGATCGCCCCACCACTCAGGTCAGGGGCAGGGCCAGCTGGCCAACCACCCATGACCCCTCCCCCAAGCCGCTGGTCCCCTTGGTCCCCCAACCCCATTCGGGGATGGAGTCAGCTGGCCCACCACCCACAGCCCCTTCCCACAGCCGACCCCACCCTTGATCAGCCCCCACCACCCGGGTCTGCCCACAGCCTCTCCGCCAAGCCCGCCCCACCTCAGATGGCCCCCCCCTACCCCAACAGGGGGTGAGGCCGGCTGGTCAATTCTCTGTGGCCCCTCCCCCAACCTGGTTCTGCCCCTGATGGACCCTCACCACCTCATCGACCTGAAGCCCCACCTGCTGGCTGACCCCACCCCTGATTTCCCCCCACCCCAATCCCAATAGGGGGCGGGGCCAGCCAGCCAACCTCCTGCAGCCCTTCCACCCACCAGGCCCACCCCCGATGGGCCCCCTCCCCCCAGCCAGCTCCACCCCCTATCAGCCCCTCCACTCTGATCAGAGGCAGGACTGGCTGGCCGGGCTGAAGGACCCCCACCCTCCCACCCCAGTGCATGAATTTCATGCACTGGGCCTCTAGTCTCTCAGTAATCTTCACTTAAATCTAAAATATCCACTCACTGAGACACACTCCCACTCAATGATTTAACACTTACCTCACAACCTTTCTTTTCATCTCTTCCCTGGATGTTATGCAAAAGTGCTTTGGCACCCATTTTGAGACAAATCTTCCTATATCCTGATCTTGCCTTAATTTTCATTTCATCATATGCAAATCTTACTCATCTGAACATTCTCCTTCAAGGCTCAGTTCAAATTGAATTCTAAGAGGTCTTCGACAGATGGATATAATTTTCCCTCCTCTGTTATTTACCTAAATATTTATGGCTAAATTTCTAATTCATAAGTTACTTACATAGTTGGTCTTCAGTTATCATTTCTCGCTTTGGATAAAGATTTAACAAACCATGTTCATTCACTATTACTTAGGAATGCTTTGGTAAAGTATGACATATCTATGAGAGACTATTAAACAGTCATTAACAAATCACCAGTTTGAAGAATAATTAATGACATGAGTAAATGTTCATGCACAAAACCAAGTGATACTTAAATGTTTGTGATTTATAATTTATTTACATGACTGTTTCCCCAGTAGAATCAACACTAATAAAAGAGAAAAATGGTAATTGGCGTACGAGCTACCCTTTTCATTGGCTAATCAGGGCTATATGCAAATTAACTGCCAACTAAGATTGGCAGTTAACTGCCAACTAAGATTGGCAGTTAACTGCCAACAAGATGGCGGTTAATTTGCATATGTAGGCACAATGCAGGGAGGCGAAAGGGAAAGCAGGAAGAAGCCCCCTGCCACTGACAGTGATCGGAAACCCAGGGGGGAGCTAAGAGCTGGGGGGCAGGGCAAAGGCGGCCCTGGGGCCGCCTTTGCCCTGCCCCCCAGACATGATCGGAGAATCAGGTGCCTTTTCCGCCCTGGCCAGTGATAGCAGGAAGTAGGGGTGGAGCCAGCGATGGGAGCTGGGCACGGTCAAAGCTGGCAGTCCCAGGAGCTAGGGGTCCCTTGCCTGGGCCTAAAGCGAAGCCCACGATCGTGGGGCCGCTGCAGCTGCGGGTCCCCGCTGCCCGAGCCGGATGCCTCAGCCAGAGGCATCAGGCCTGGGCAAGGGGCCGATCCTGTGATTGGAGGGTGATGGGGGTCAACGCCTGAGGGCTCCCAGTATGTGAGAGGGGGCAGGCTGGGCTGAGGGACACTCCCCCCCGCCCCACACCCAGTGCACGAATTTCGTGCACCGGGCCCCTAGTGAATTAATAAAAGGCAGATATTCCATTTTTTTAAGTAGATTTTTTACTGATTTTGGAGAGGAAGGGAGAGGGAGAGAGATAGAAACATCAATGATGAGAATCATCAATTGGCTGCTTCCTGCACTCCTCCTACTGGGGATCAAGCCTGCAATCCAAGCATATGCCCTTGACCAAAATTGAACCTGGGACCCTTCAGTCCGCAGGACAATGCTCTATCCACTGAGCCAAACCAACTAGGACAGCAGATACAGGCAGTCCTCAGGTTATGTCAGACTCCACGTAAGTCGTTTCGTAGTTACGTCGCCATCTCCCACTTATTTATTAAAAAAAAAAAAGTTCCATCATTTCAACATATGTACATATGTGCTTTATATTTTTTATTATTTACTTACCACAAGTAAAGGTCAGGAATTATCTTTCTTTTAATTTTTTTTAACTGTTTCACTTCATTACTGCTGTGTATGTGCTCCATGTGAGTGACGTAGGTGCTTATAGGCAGGTGGGTTCTGACTTATGGCGAAAATCTCCTTACGTCCCACCGTAGGAACAGATCTCCGACATAACCCGAGGACCTACTGTATTGTCTTTTATTAATCTTTGTAATCTTAGGGCTTTGCCTGGCACATAGATGTTTATTGAAAAAAAAAAAAGATTCTGGTATATTAGAACAGAAGTTTGACTCTAGTGTGTCTACTAATTTTTTTTTAAATTTTTATTTATTGATTTTTAGTGGGAGAGGAAGGGAGAAACATTGATTTGTTGTTTCATTTACTTACGCATTCATTGGTTAATTCTTGTAATGTGCCCGATCAGGGATCAAACCTGCAACCTTGGCATATTGGGACAATGCTCTAATCAACTGAGTTACTGAGCCAGGGCTCCACTAATTTTACAAGTGAGAAAACAAAGGCCTAGATAAGTGGAGTATCCATGATGGGTAACTGACAGGACAAAAGGGTGGCAGAGCTGAGATCAAAACCCAGTTTCCTCACTACCCAGCATGGCATTCTTTCCCATTACACTGCCACCATCCTTCTGAGCCTCTGAGGCCATAATTTATTCCTCACATCCCTTAAAATTTGCTTGCAGCCTGACTCTTCCACTTTCTAGTTCATTTTTTTCTTTTTGTTTCATATTAGATCCTTTCTCACTCACCCATCTTCATGGCTACTCTTCATTATTCATTTTTAGAAATAGCTTCATTGATATATAACTTATTACCATAAGGTTCAACTGCTTAAAATATATAATTCAATGGTTTTTAGAATATTTACAGAATTGTGGCCAGAACCAGTTTGGCTCAGTGGATAGAGCATCGGCCTGCGGACTCAAGGGTCCTGGGTTCGATTCCAGTCAAGGGCATGTACCTTGGTTGCGGGCACATCCCCAGTGGGGGGCGTGCAGAAGGCAGCTGATCAATGTTTCTCTCTCATCGATGTTTCTGGTTCTCTATCCCTCTCCCTTCCTCTCTCTAAAAAATCAATAAAATATATTTAAAAAAAAAAAGAATTGTGCAGTGATCACCATAATCTAATTTTCATAATCTCTAAAGGAAACCTCTACTAGTGCTCTGGACAGGTGGCTCAGTTGGTTGGAGCATCATATTATACACCAAAAGATTGCAGGCTCGATTCTTGATCAGATCACATACCTAGGTTGTGGGTTCAATCCCCAGCTGGGGTGCATATGGGAGTATGGATTTGCCTATTCTGGACATTCTTCTTTTATAATTTCTTCTTAAATAATTTTTAAAAATTCATTTTACAGAGAGGAAGGAAGAGAGAAACATCAATCAGCTGCCTCCCATACACACCCCTATCTAAGAATTGAACCCTCCAGGAATTGAACCCCTGACCAGGAATTGAACCCTCCACCTTTTGGTGTACGGGATGACACTCCAACCAACTGAGCTACACTGGCCAGGGCTCTTCATTCTTCTTTTCAATCTTGTCCTTTTATGTGCTAGTACTGCTTCTTCTAATTCCCAGGTCTAGCTTGAGTAGAAGCACCTCAGCACCCTACTTTTCCTGGATATACTTTGCCATGACTGCCCAACAGGACCAAGTCTCTTTCAGTGTGGTTTTTAGAAGCTCAAAGGCACATCATGTATGCTATTCAGTAACAACATGAATGTTATCACTGACAATCTGTCATTTCCCAAAAAAAAGAGCCAAAAATATCCAAAGAAGCAGGGTGGTAAGAGGGAGCTTTCCTTCCTGGATTGCTGTTCTGTTCTAGCTCTGTCAATCTGGTCATGAATCAGAATCCAAGAACAACATGATGCTAGTGGCCTACATGAATAAGCAGTGTTGAGAAATTCAAATTGTTCAACTCTAGAAACTTCAGTTATATACATTAAATACATACTGGTTCAAATAAAACATAAGGAAAGCATTCAGCAGCTGAACAAATCTGAAACCAGAGTGCATTTATGTGAACATTATCACCAGACTTTAACTGAAAATGCCATTTGTTCTTGTCAGGGTGCTTGATGGTGTAATATAGTAATCCCCCCTTAACCACGGGTAATGCATCCCAAGTTTAATTTATAAAATGGTCTCACAGAGATTAATAATAACTATTAATAAAATGGAACAATTATAACAATAAGTAACACGAGCATGGTCTCTCTCAAAATTTCTTATTGTACTACTAGAGGCCTGGTGCACGGATTCATGCACACTGAAAGTAAATTAATGAGAAGGTGGCCAGCAGGGCAGGACTGGGTGAGATGGGCTGGACACGCCCTGGAGCCAACCTTCCATAGTCCCTCCCTGGCCGGCTGCACCTGGGGCAGCGCTGGGGCTCGAAGGGCATCTGTGGACTGAGCAGGATCCCTCCGGCAGATGGGGGTCCCTCGGCCTGGCCTGCGGGAATCAGGTCAAAACCAGCAGTCCAACATCCCCTGAGGGGTTGCAAAGTGTGAGAGGGCGCTCTGCAAAGTTGCTGTCGCTTGGCAGCTCCTTCATTGAGCGTCTGCCCCGTGGTTGTCATCGTGCGTCATAGCTACCAGCCAATGGGTGGTTGGCCAGTTGCTTAGGCTTTTATATATATCTATATCTATATCTATATCTATATCTATTGATATAGCTATATAGAGATATAGATATATATAGATATTCATCCTTTTTGTGATGATGAAGACACAATGCCCATGTGATGAGATGATGTGAGGTGAGAATGACGTCGTAGGCACTGTGATATAGTGTTAGGCTACTGACCATATATAACAAGCACTTTTATGGCTTCTCTTTGGCATACCAGAATTATTAGCATCACTACTCTTGTGCTTTGGGGTCATTATTAAGTAAAATAAGGGCTACTTGAATACAAGCACTGTGAAACCATGGCAGTAACCTAGCTGGGTACTAAGTGACTAACAGACAGTTAGTACATATAGCGCAGCTATGCAGGACAAAGGGAGGTGATTCATGTCCTGGACAGAACAGAGTGGGACAGTAATAGATTTCGTCACATTGCTCAGAATGACACACAATTTAAAATTTATAAAATTGTCTGTTTCTGGAATATTCCATTTAATATCTTCAAGCCACAGTTGACCGTGGCTGAAACTATAGAAACTATAGAAACTGAAACTATAGAAAGTGAAACAGTCAATAAGGAGGGACAATTATATCCATTATCACTGCTGACAAATGCCAGTTAGCAAACAGCTCCTTCTCTGAACTCATGCACATAGCCTTAGCCTACAAAAATCAAGTCTTTCTCTTGAATTATTTTTTTTAAATATATTTTATTGATTTTTTACAGAGAGGAAGGGAGAGAGATAGAGAGTTAGAAACATCAATGAGAGAGAAACATCGATCAGCTGCCTCCTGCACATCTCCCACTGGGGATGTGCCCGCAACCCAGGTACATGCCCTTGACCGGAATCGAACCTGGGACCTTTCAGTCCGCAAGCCGACGCTCTATCTACTGAGCCAAACCGGTTTCGGCCTCTTGAATTATTTTTGCAGGTAAGTCTTATTTCTCCAACAAAATACTAATTTTTTTTTAATTTGTCCATTTATTTTTACTTTCTCCTTTCCATGACACCTGACCCACAGCTGGATCACAACAGGCATGGTATATTGCTATATCTGTCGGTGAAGTATAAAAACTGAGATTTAAAAATAGTCACATTCTCTATTTTTTATTACACTTCTCTAGCTTTAGAACCCAGAAAAAAATATATAAAAATAAAAAACTATCATCTGTCAGGCCAGTGTGGCTCTGTGGTGAAGTGTCAACCCATGCACCAAGAGGTGGCTGGTTCAATCCCCAATTCCCTGTCAGGGCACATGGCCAGGTTTCTGGCTCCATCCCCAGAAGGGGGTGTGCAGGGGGCAGCCAATCTATGTTTCTCTCTCTCTCTTCCTCTCCCTTCTTCTCTCTCTAAAAGAAAATCAATAAAAACATATTTTAAAAAACAAAACCATCATCTATGACAATCTATTTTTAGTAACTTCAGTTGCAAATACAAAATAGGCCTAGTGCTAGGATGTTATCACTGCTTTATAATCTGTGCATTCTTGGGTTCAGGTGGTCCTCCAACCCTGAAAACTACAAAGAGATTGTAACTCTACTCTCACCAGCTGGAATCACAGAGTAAAAGCTGTTCTGACAGCTGTTCCGTTGGCTATCTTGCAAAAACTTTCCTTTCCAAAGCACAGGGTGAGGATTGTGGGACTGCTGCCATTTCCAAAGAGCCCAGATGTGTCCTCAAAGTAAACTTCTATTAAATCTTTGCACCACCAAACCATAGTACCATAAACTCAATGCAAGCCCCACAGATACACATCAGAACTAAGGAGTTATGCTAAGGGCTTAGAATAGAAAAATACATCCCATATACACTCATCTTGAGTCATCCAATGCCAGGAGAGTATACTCAAGCATATTCTTATGATTTATCCAGTTTCTCAGCCTGTTGGTCTTTGCCTAAACTAAAAGGTTTCATCAGCTTTTTTTTTTTTTTAAATATATTTTATTGATTTTTTACAGAGAGGAAGGGAGAGAGATAGAGAGTTAGAAACATCGATGAGAGAGAAACATCGATCAGCTGCCTCCTGCACATCTCCTACTGGGGATGTGCCCGCAACCCAGGTACATGCCCTTGACCGGAATCGAACCTGGGACCTTTCAGTCCGCAGGCCGACGCTCTATCCACTGAGCCAAACCGGTTTCGGCTTCACCAGCTTTTTACCTGCTAAGTCAGATTGCTTTAACTTTTACTCTTGCTTCATACTTCTGTTCTTACTTATTTTTCAAAACCTGGCATGGTTCAGTGGTAGGGCATCGACCTGTAAACCAGAAGGTCATGGTTCAATTCCTGGTCAGGGCACATGCCTGGGTTGTGGGCTCAATCCCTAGTGTGGGGCATGCAGGAGGTAGCCAATCAATGATTCTTTCTCTCTCATCATTAACATTTCTATCCCTCTCTCTAAAATAAAAAATATATTAAAAATAAATAAGTAAATAAATGAACAAAATTTTCAAAAACCACCTAGTAATTACTCCAAACATCAGGTCATTGCCATCACTTTAAGAGAGAATAACAGCCAGCTAAGGGAAGCCATTTCTTCCGGCTCCTAAAGATTAGAATTCTGTGTCTATTTCCTCAGCCTAAGACTTGTTGGAAATCTTGAATAAAAAGAAAAGTCTTTATTCTCTATCTAATCACAAAATGTGACTCACACACATTTGATAAAATCTCAGAGCAGGTATTTCTTTGCTAATAAAATAAGAAAAAAATACATTTCTCCTTGGCAAATACTAAGCTCAGATTTTTCAATTTTCAGTCAGTTGCAAGACTCACCCACTATATAAATTTAGTGGCTATGATATGTCAAGAAGATTTATGTCAAAGATAAATGTGAATTAAAATTTTGTTAATATAGCCCTGGCCGGTGTTCTCAGTGGTTAGAGCATTGCTTGGATATTCTATGTGTACATATCCGATATTATGTACCAGATGAATGAAGTCTTTTTTAATTCTACTTTTTAAAGTTAAAACACTCTGTGTCAGTGATGTTTCCAACTATTTTCCACTGACTTTCCAGACGAAACCAAAGCTATGATCTTGTCATCATTCCATCTTTCCCTTAGCATGCAATCTTTTGGTTTCTCTTACCTGGTCCTTCTTTTGAGGGAATGTTATGAGTAAAGAATGCTGTGAAGAACTCCCTTAATTAATGGAAAAGCAGAAGAAACCAATTATGAGAACTAACATTGAAAGATTTTGCATGGAATTTTTTTAAAAAACATCTCTGAGGAAAAACTCAGAATATCTGAGTATCAGGGTAAATGTCAGTATTTCTCAAATGTTTTCAGTTCATTAAAATCAGTCTAGTTTTTTTGAATTTCTGTCTCCTGTCTCCAAACCCACTTATCTTTCACTAAACCATGTTCCTTCACTCAGTACTCAAAAAATTTCAAGGTATTTGAGATCTATACTTTCTTGATATCATTCCCTAATTACAAACTCTATAGCAAGTTTTTTGTATGAATATGTATTATTGACATATAAATTCATACTATTCTCTCAATAATATTACCTTCATCCCCAATCCCTAGAAAGTGAGGAAGTCCACCATATCAAGATACATCAAGCTTATAGTCCTATATACCTTATATGTAAATATATTAATAATTATTTGACTCAGGCTTGGCCAGCAAGGCTCAGTGGTTAAGTGTCAACCTATGAACCAGGAGGTCACAGTTTGATTCGTTGCGGGCTCAATCCCCAGTGTGGGGCATGCAGGAGGCAGCGATCAATGGTTCTCTCTCATCATTGATGTTTCTAGCTCTCTCTCTCTCCCTCCCTTCCTCTCTGAAATCAATAAAAAAACATTTTTAAAAAATTATTTGACTCAGGAAATGGTTCTTGTTCTGTGTCCTCCATAGTCCTGAGAGAGTCTTGCCCTGAGAACTAGTTTCTCTTGCTGATGCTTTCTGACAAATTCCATGCTCTGTCCTTAGAACTCACCAGTCCTCTAGCTAGGAAATAATACATTTTAACATCTTTTTTAATAGATCATTTCCCCTACTTAATTTTAATTGCTTACTTTTGCTGAATTCGTGGAACAGAGCACATGAGTTTGAAAAGATCACTAGATGTGGCCCCGGCACCTTGTGATCGATCACTAAGTCTACCCAGTTCTTAAACATCTGAAGGACATGGGATGGGGTTCTGTTACAGGATTGCTGTCCAGAAGAATACGGAATAAAGACTGTCATGAGCAGGTCATGCCTAGGAAAGATTTTGCCAGAAGCAGAAAGAACACCTACTGCCGGCTAGATACTAACAACACAGAAGATTTCCATGACTCCACACGACCTGGACCTGACCTCTGACCTTACCCCCTACCACTCTCAGCACAGCCAACAGGGGAGACAGGAAGGAACGGACCGGAGAAGGCTGAACGGGGGCAGGCAGTAAAAGGCATGGCGCTCAAGGTTTCCACTCGAACCTGAAGGAGACGGGGAACCGGCACGGGTCTATCTACAGCGCAGCGACACGGCCACGGCTAGGTTCTAGACTAGAGGGTGCACTCTGAACACAACTGGGAACTGGAAGGGAAGCGGGGCGCCAAGGAAGCAAGAAGACTACTGACGAGAGGACGCCCAGGGTGGATGGGGCTGCCTGACGTGTCTGAGATCAGAGGCAGGACTGTCTGGGAAAAGGAAGAACTTGCCAACGGATCCGGAGTAAATGGCAATAAGGCCCATGAGCTCAGCGTGGAGCAGGGTAACCCTACAGGGACTGCCCAGTGGAGCCTGGGGTCAGGGAAGGAGGAGGAAGAGAAAAGCAAGAGTCGAGGTCTCCCGGAGAGAGCCCGTCAAAGCTTCTCAGCGCCCGGCCAAACCTCCGAGACCTCCCTCCATCCCGCCGCCCGCCGCCCGCCCACTGACCGAACGAATTGAGAAAGTCCGCGATTTTCTTGATGCTGCTGGTGATGATTTCAATGTACTCCCGGTTCGCCCAGTCCTGGTGAATTTCCCGCTGCACAGGATCCTCTTGCCCCGCCATGGCCGCCGCCTAAGGAAGTGCGACTGCGCAGGCGCCCCGATCCTCCAGCACGTCCGTGCGCCTGCGCCGCCAGCCCACACCCTCCCTCGGGACCCACGTATCAGCTGGCATCGCGGTGCGCCTGCGCGACGTGACGTCCTCGCCGGCGTTGGCTCTGCTCAACTCCGACCGGGAAAATGGAGTGGGCATGCGCCAGGAGCCCCCCACCCACCACAGTACCGGGTCGCTGGCGGTTGGCGGGAGCGTGGGCCCGCGTCACCCTCCCACTCCGTCAGCTGCTCCAGACTTAGGTTATGGTCTGTGTCAGCAATAAGTTGGGCATAATCGATTAAATCACATTAAGCCCAAGTTACTTTTAAAATGCTTTTCAACAACAGAATATGATGTTCCACCTTACATTTATCAAATGAACAAAATGTTTATATATATATATATCACAATAATACCCAGCGGGGGGAAATTTGTAAATTAATGACAAGATCGAGCGCAGCTGAGTTCAGGGTGGTATGCGGGAGGCAACCAGTCAATGTGTTTTTCTCACATCAATGTTTCTCTCCCTCCCTCCCTCCTTCGCTCCCTTCCTCTCTTCCACTCTCTGAAAAACAATGGAAAACAATATCCTGCCCGGCCAGTGTGGCTCAGTGGTTGAGCATCAACCTATGGACCAGGAGGTCTCGGTTTGATTCCCAGTCAGGGCACATGCCCGGATTTCGGGCTCAGTCCTCAGTGTGGGGCGTGCAGGACGTGGCCAGTCAATGATTCTCTCTTATCATTGATGTTTCTATTTCTCTGTCCTTCTCCCTTCTCTGAAATCAATAAAAAATGTTTTAAAAGCAAATAAGATGGGTTTTTTTATTGCACAGTTGTTTTTAAGAGGAAAATTAAAAACTTACTGAAAAAAAGTTTTGTAATTCAAAATCATTTTAGTCTCTTCCAAGAGTTGTCATTCTCTGCCCTTCTCTAACCATCTCTGCATTTTGACGACCCCTCCAATCTCCACTTAGCTCTCCTTCCACAGGGACACGGACACACACACACACACACACACACACACACACACACACACACACACAGCATCTGACAGTTCTTAACAAGCTTCTCAGACTATCTGTCCTTCCAAACCAGAATCTCAGCCTGACCCTTCCCCTGGTCCCCAGTCTCCCCACTTCAGCTTCACCCAAAGAGCAAGATGAAAGGTGACAGCTCTAATTTGTGTTATATCAGTGATGGCGAACCTATGACACGTGTGTCAGAGATGACACACGAACTCATTTATTTTGGTTGATTTTTCTTTGTTAAATGGCATTTAAATATATAAAATAAATATCAAAAATATACATCTTTGTTTTACTATGGTTGCAAATATCAAAAAATTTCTAGCCCTAACTGGTTTGGCTCAGTGAATAGAGCGTTGGCCTGCGGACTCAAGGGTCCCCCCGGTTCAATTCCAGTCAAGGGCATGTACCTTGGTTGTGGGCACATCCCCAGTAGGAAATGTGCAGGAGGCAGCTGATCGATGTTTCTCTCTCATCGATGTTTCTAACTATCACTCTCCCTTCCTCTCTGTAAAAAATCAATAAAATATATTTTAAAAAAATTCTGTATGTGACATGGCACCAGAGTTAAGTTAGGGTTTTTCAAAATGCTGACACGCTGAGCTCAAAAGGTTCACCATCACTGTGTTACATAGTTCCCAAAGTGCAAGGCCAACGTCTGGGTGTTTAAGGGAAGGGCAGGTGGGCCGTTAGTTAATTCCTCCCCAAGTACCTCCTGCATACTGCGACACTGTGGTAGCCAGGCACCAGGGATATAGGAGTCAACTGGGTAGATCTGTCTTCCCTCAGCGGGCCGGGTAATTGAGTGATGCTGTCAAAGTTGTCGGATCACTCTTACTATAGTGAAAGGTTCCGTTTTTCAGCTTGTTGAGAATGGGACAGCATCGTCTTTCTGAGGTTTAATAGAAAGCAGAGAAAGGTTTTCAGTCAAGAAGTCAAGGGAAGAAGACATGCATCTTTTTTCTTGTTCTAGATAGGCGAGCATTTATACTAGTACATTCTGTCTCCTTGCACGGGGATCATTCCAATGCAGCAACAAAACCCTTCAGAAGTCTGGGTAACTCTGCCTGAACACCTACTGAGCAGGTTTAATAAAGACTTTTAAACTAATGATCAGTCCCGGGATTTTGAAGCACGTTCCTGACCACACCCCTTGAAATGGGTAGGCCCCTGCTCTGCAACTAGATCAAAGGCACATCGATGTAGCGCAGCAGGGAGGTGCTGGAGGGAGCGGGATTCGAACCTGCACTTCTGGACCTGGTATTCCAAGGAGTTGGCGGTGGGGAGTCCAGCCCAGACAGCCCCGCCCCCCTACTACCCCACCCCCTTGCGCCGCTCGGGTCTCTAGCCGCCCCCGCCCCCCTCCCTGGTCCTGGGTCACAAAGGCGGTTGCCAGGCGCCTGGTGGAGAAAAGATGCGGCGGGGACCAGCAGCTTCCACTCTGGAGCGTATGGCCGTGGAGTTCAGCAGGTGAGCTCCCAGCCCGGATGGTGGGACCGGGCCTGGGCTCCCACCGCCACCTCCACCTCTTCAGCCAGAGCCCTCTGGCCCTGGCCCGCCCGGGGTAGGGGACTCCCAGGGAACAGTCTGTTTTCCGGCTGGGACGGGAAGCTCCCCCCACAACAGGCAGCTTCAGCCCCTCGGATTGCAGTTTACAAGGACCTCAGCGGCACTTTGACGTTGCCTTCTCTTTCCCAGGTGGGGACATTGGGGGACCCGGTTCCTTGGAACTGGAGGACTAGTATGAAGGGGAACCCTTTTGGGCCAGAACACGGTGTTTCCCATTGGGGAGTTATTAGAGCAGTTTGAATAGACTTCCTAGGTTCAATCCCCCTCGGAGAGGATGACAGTGAGTTCTGGGTGGTAGGAGCGGGGGATGAGGTGAAGGGGGTGTGAACCATCTTTATGTAAACTTGCCTGAAAGTGGTGGAAAGACCTGGGGTGAGAAGCCCTTCTCATCCCATGTGGGTTCCGCTGAATACTTAGGCTGGACATTTGACAAAGCCATTTTTTTTTTTTTTTTTTTTTTTACAAAAACACCTCTAGCCCCTTTTGCTAAAGGTAAGTATCCTACCAAATAAGGATATTTTGGTCACCACCTTGCCATGGTTGTGTACCAGAGTGGCACTGATCCTGGTTGTATGCTCCCAGGGTCACGATCTCAAGCATCAGAGGCCTTTGGTAGGCTGTTTGGAATAGATAAGTACCCCTGGGGTGTCAGTTTCTCATCCTAAAGCAGCCCAGACATTTAAACACAGTATGCAAAAAGGCCAGCATAGGTCAGGAGACACCAGTTGTAGGAAATCAACAAATCTCTATACTAACCACTGTTAGAGCAGGTCTTCTGGCTTGAAATGTTACCAATTCCTTTTAAAAAATGAACTTTACTGTCTCATAAAGGATGGTGGAGGTGTTAATTTGTCACACCATTACTGGATGGAATCAAATTTGCTGCTGTTTCCTTTTGGAGAAAAGAGAAGGGACAGAGAAATACACTTGGCTAAAAAGAAAAGGGATCTGTTATGTCCCTTAACATAATAGTGCATGCTCAATAAATGTTAGCGTCTCCTGAATTCAGGAAAAACCTTTATATACTGACAATTTTAAGGTAGATTGAAGGAAAATCCAAGTTCTACTTGAGTACATTTTTGAGTTAGCAACATCCTCCCAGACCTTTATCTTCAAAGGGAACAGAAAAATAAAGTTCTTAGCGAGTGGGTCTCCCATAGGTAAGAAAACAAAAAACACATCTAGAAGAACCAGAAAAATCTTTAGAAATATTTAAAGACTGGCCTTTTGAAACTATTTTCCTACCAGCCTGGTATACTTCCTCTGAGATGGCATAAGTAGCTCAGGGTTCTGAAAGAACAGCTCCCTTGTGTCAGAAAACAGGTTTTTAGGGCCAAGAGACTGTCTTGCTAATTAAAAATAGTGAAAGCCGAAGTTCCTTAAGAGGAGCAGTATATGTTCTCAAACTATAAGTACATCAGAATCCCGAGGGTTTACTTAAGCACAGGTCGCAGGGCCTTACCCCCAGAGTTTCTGAGTTTGAAAGGTGCTAGTCCCGGGATCATATTTTGAGAACCACAGGTATAAGTACATGGGATTCAGAGTCCCACATATTGGGTAAGATGGGGCCTTTCTGAGCTTCTAATCACAATTAATGTCTCATCTTGAAGCGCCAGCAGCCTCTGCAACCTCAGAGGTGTCTTTAGCAGTTATCAACACAGCACAGATCTAATGGTGAACTGGGATACTCCATTTAGGGCAAATCTACAGGGGCGGGCAAAAGTTAGTTTACAGTTGTGAATACACAAGTTTATTCTTGTATTATTTATTAACTATTGTATATTTATTATTGCCCACCTCTGTATTCCTCATCTGTAAAATGGGTTAAAATCTACCTTCAAAGACTTGTGATAAGGTTTAATAAAGTGTTAGTACACATGGCACTTGACAGATTCAAGACTTGTTACCATCCCTTACTACTCTTTAGAGATACTAGTACCCTAACATCTATTGGACTGTTTATGGGGACTGGAGTAAGTTAAAGTCAATGTGAAAAAGATGTGAATTTGAATGGCCATGCCCTCACCAAAACCATGCTAGGGAAATTCCATGTTCTGATTCCTTTCCTTTAGACTATCAATGGCAGGATACCAGCTCTGGTCACCATGGACCCCACTGGATGAGAGCTTCCAATGGCTGCGGCACACAACACCTACACCTTCTTCCAAGCACCCCTTTAGGGCTTCCCCCTGCTTCCCACACACCCCTTCTGACCTTGAAGTGCAGCTGTGCTTTCAAGAGGTCACTCTAGTCCTAGATAGCCCATTCCTGGAACCTGGGGTGAGTCCCAAGTTACCCTGCCACACATCAGAGCTCCGAACCATAAACAACAAGAAAGGGCTGGTCAGGAAGCCCCAGCCTGTCCGCCTCAGTGGAGTGGATTCGGTCTTTGGCAGGGTCATCACGGCTCAGCCTCCAAAGTGGACTGGGACCTTCAGAGTTTCAGACAAGTCAGCCTTTTGCAAAATCATCAGCCGGGAGCACCAGTGGCCCACGGGACTTAAGGAACCTCAGATTCAGATGACAGTGACCATGTGCAAACAGATGCTGCGCTCTATTCTCTTGCTGTATGCAACGTACAAGAAGTGTACCTTTGCCTTGCAACACTCCAAGTAAAGGGCCCCCCACCTGATTCCTGTTCCTCACACCATTCCCTTTGCTATGTGCCTGAAGCTTGCAGAAACCTATCCATGTAAAGGAAACTGACATTGCCCCAACCATCTTGCTTTTCTGTAAAGCAGTGAAAATTCAGGAGCCTCTTTCCCTCCCTTCCCCTCCAAAAAAGGGCCAGTGACAGAGCAAGGAAGAACAATTTTCATTGAAATGTTGAACAACCATTTAAAAGAGAGTCAAATTAGCATTGACATGTACATGTGATAAAGAACCATTAAACAAACCATATAAATAAGCCTAGTGTGAACTCACTTAAAACATCCATAATGAACTGGGGAAACAAAGGTGTGTCAAGGAAGGAGACGTCAATTTCGATATACCTGAGGATGAAGGGGTCAAAAATCTATACGTGGGTTAAGGATTAATTTTAAAAACAAAAAACAAAAAACCTCCTCTACTTGAAAAAAAAACAAACATCTGCCGGAGCCGGTTTGGCTCAGTGGATAGAGCGTCGGCCTGCGGACTGAAGGGTCCCGGGTTCGATCCCGGTCAAGGGCATGTACCTGGCTTGCGGACACATCCCTGGTGGGGGATGTGCGGGAGGCAGCTGGTCGATGTTTCTCTCTCATCGATGTTTCTAACTGTCTATCTCTCTCCCTTCCCCACTGTAAAAAATCAATAAAAAACAAAACAAAACAAAACAAAACAAAAAAAAACAAACATCTAACCAGCCACCTCCTAATACCACTAGGGAATACCGAAGTGGGTAGAAATATTAACAAATATTATAAGAAAGTACCAAAAAAATGTTAACAAGTATTAAACAATATTTGTAGCTCAGCAAGAACTTGGTAGCAGCACTGAAACTGGGCTTTCTGACCAAAGACGTGAGACTTTCCATTTTAGCTCAAGTGTACTCCTAATGTTCTATTTCTAAGAAACTATAAGTAATTAGGTACATAGTTATAACTTGATTATAGGTATAACTCAGAATAATGTGGAAATAACCATTACATATACAAATTCAACATGAGAGTCTGATGGTGCCTTTTCCCCTTTTGTCTTACATCTACACGATGACCAAACGTTTTTTTAAAGCAGCCAAAATATTCATTTTTAACCTTATTTGGGCACTGACAAATTTATCACTCCTCTAAAAAGAACACAAAGATCTTCTTATCGCAAAGAAAGATAATTCTTACAATAGAAAACATGATTTACACTGGTAGAACTAATGTTGGCACTGGTCTTCATTATTTTTCTGCTGAAAACCCAATTCAATTCCATCTAATCCCCGACTAAGTAAAGGAAATCCAGAAAGAGGAAAGAAGTAGCTGAAGCAGAACTTAAAACAATTTATTTGTAAAACTGGTACAAACATAAATTATAAAATAAATTCAAAACAAGCTCCCAAAGTCCAGAATGATGACTACTCCGCAGTACAGCACTGAATGCTACACTGGAATCCTGAGCCAGGGCCTTTAATGTTAGAGGATCTATAATATTCACTATTAAGTTGAATCAATAAAGCCCCCACTTTAAGGACAAAATAGGATACTTCTAGTGAGAAAGGTAGACAGATTTCAAATCCTGAACACAAAATGCTAAGAGGCTGGCAGAGATAAGGAGGCGTCCATCTTTCTGTGGTCTAATCAGTGTCGTCGTCATCACTCTCATCACTATCTTGCTCCTTTTCTCTATCACTTGCTTCATCGTCTTCACCATCCTAAGGGTAAAGGATAATGAAATACTTTAGGTCATCTGAGTGAGCCTGTATAATACTGCTCTCACAGGACTTAAAACTATACTGTATCAATGTTACCAAAATTAATAAGTTTTAAATCATTCATCTGAAAAATGAGTTTTTTATCATGACCTCTAACCTAAGACTATGGAGGGAGGCCATTTGAAACTGATTAATGCCACTCGGCAACAACCAAATTTGCGTAATTTAAAAATAAGCCATGGTCCTTCTATTCCACTGCATGTATGTGACACAGGAACATAGTGGATATTGAATATAGAATGAAATGTTTGTTAAAATTAAAAATTCTGGCCCAGCTGGTGTGGCTCAGTGGTTGGATGTCAACCTATGAACCAGGAGGTCATGGTTCGATTCCCGGTCAGGGCACATGCTTGGGATGCAGGCTCGATCCCTAGTGGGGGGCCTGAAGGAGGTAGCTGATCAATGATTCTCTCTCATCTTTGATGTTTCTTTCTCTCTCTACTTTGCCCTTCCTCTCTGAAATCTGTTAAAAAACCTGAACAAAAAAAATTTAAAAATTCTGGCCCTGGCCAGTTTAGGTCAGTGGTTAGACAGCATCAGCCCACAGACCGCAGGTTTGAGGGTTCAATTCCTGGCCAAGGGTATGTACCTTGGTTGTAGGCTCAATCACTGGCCCCAGTTAGGGCATGTGTGGGAGGGAACCAGTCGATGTGTGTCTCTCACATTCATTTTTTTCTCTCTCTCTCTCTCCCCCTCCTTCCTCCCTTTCACGCTCTAAAAAAACCATTGGAGCCTTAACTGGTTTGGCTCAGTGGATAGAGCGTCGACCTGCGGACTAAAGGGTCCCAAGTATCATTCCAGTCAGGGGCATGTGCCCTGGATGTGGGCTCAATCTCCTGTGAGGGGCGTACAGGAGGCAGCCCATCAATGATTCTCTCTCATCATTGATGTTTCTCTCTCTCTTCCTCTCCCCTCCTCTCTGAAATCAATAAAAACAGAATTAAAAAAAAAAATCAATGGAAAAAATATCCTCGGGTAAGTATTAAAAAAAGAAAAATAGCCCTAGCCAGTTTTGCTCAGTGGATAGAGCGTTGGCCTGTGAACTGAAAGGTCTCAGGTTCGATTTCAGTCAAGAGCACCTGCCCAGGTTGTGGGCTTGATCCCCAGCGGGGGACTTGCAGGAGGCAGCCAATCCATGATTATCTCTCATCGTGGATGTTTCTATCTCTCTCCGCCTCTTCCTTCCTCTCTGAAATCAATAAAAATGTTTTTTGTTTAAAAAAAAAAAAAGTATATATATATATATATATATATATATATATATATATTCCCGATGAACCCTCCGGCCCGCACCAGGGAGTTGCTGTCATTTCTAAAAAAAAAAAAGAAAAGAAAAAAAATTTGTAAATTAAATACCTGGTGTACCTCAGCAGTAATCAAGCATCAAATTTTCTCTGGCCTGTAACTCTAATCTGGGAGGGATTTTAGGAGAAATAGGATACTGCCTGCCTCAATTTTTTTTTTTTTTTATGAGAAAATGGTAGAGAGGTACATTATACAGAGGACCATATAATAGAATTTTTTATACTCGACCTTTCTGCAGCAGCCTCAAATTGCATTATAGAGATTCCACAGCAAGGGTTCTTAAATCTGAGTTTTTTGGTGTCTATAACTCAGCTGAATTGTACCCAAACTTTATAAACATACTAGAGGCCCGGTGCACAGATTTGTGCACTAGTGGGGTCCTTCGGCCTGGCCGGGGATTAGTGGACCTCTGTGCTGCCACAGCCCGGCCTTACCCGCCAGCTTGTAGGGCTCCAGCCTGCTATTCGCATTGATCCCATACAGGACAAAATAGTGTGGTAAACAGCAGGCAGCTCGGGAGGAGCCAGAGCCTGGGCTGGGCGCTGCGCCACTCCCACTCATCCTTGCCCCACTGCGCCTGCTGCCGCTGCCACTTGGGCATGCAGGGGGAGTGTCTGAGGGAGAGGCTCATAGCTGCACTCCCAGCCATCAGCCCAGCGCCTGGCACCCATCTGTCAGCTGAGCAGCGCTCCCGCTGTGGGAGCATACTGACTACCAGGGGTCAACTCCTACATTGAGCGTCAGGCCCCTGGTGGTCAGTGCACGTCATAGCTACCGGCCAGTTGCTTAGGCTTTTAGATATATAGTCTAGAGATCTGGTGCACAAAATTCGTGCACGTGAGGGGGGTGATCCCTCAGCCTGGCCTGTGCCTTCTTGCAGTCTGGGAGCCCTCGGGGATGTCCGACTGACAGTTTTGGCCACTGCCACTGCGCTCACCAGCCATGAGCCCGGCTTCTGGCTGAGCAGTGCTACCACCACGGGGCAGCGCCTGCATTGAGCGTCTGCCCCCTGGTGGTCCGTGTGTATCATAGCAATCAGTCATTCTGCCATTTGGTCAATTTGCATATTAGCCTTTTATTATATAGGATACCTTTTTCTCTAGCTTTCTTTAAAGTTTTAAAAATATCTGTATTATGCTGGTGTGGCTCAGGGCATATGACCAGGTTGTGGCTTGATTACCGGTGTGGGGTGTGCAGGAGGCAGCTGATCAATGATGCTCTCTCATCATTGATGTTTTTATCTCTTTCTCTCTCCCTTCCTCTCTGAAATAAAAAAATATATATATTTTGAAAAAGTATCTGTAGTAGTCCAGAAAAGAATAAGGACCCTTACTCTTATTTTAGTCCTCAGTAGTGGCAGTTTTTGATTCTGTGCTTCAACTAATGTATTCACATTTCTATTTTATATAGTAGAACATTTAAATGGTTTAACTCATTCTTCTCAATATTCACAGAACATTCTGTCCTCCCTTCTAAAATGATTTTAGACATGAATTCAGAAAAAATAGGTTATAATGGAAGGGAATTTTCAACTCTATAACACATGCCACAACTTGAGATACTCGAGAATGATTTTAATTGGGAGGGTTTTTTCCTCGCCCCCACAGAACTCATAGAAGCACAGAAGCTTTTTTGGAGGGAGGTGATGAAGATAGGCATAGAAGCCTTTGATTATAAACAGAAACAGGGAAACTTTTGCACTTTACCAACTCAGAATAATTAAGGAAATGCAACATCAATGCCACACTCTGGTGCCTTATTAGAGATACCTCCGTTGCTTTGCTCTTGGAGACCTGGGATGATGTGTCATCCTCACTCTCATCTGCTCTGCTTTCCTGGGAATTCTGTGATACAATCTCTTCACCCTAAATGTGGATGGTCCAAGATAAATGGTGGGGTTAAAGTGATCACATGTGGGAGAAATGCTTAGCTTATGGGCAATACAAAGGAAGATATTCTAGCCATTCAAATGTCATCAAACATGGCACCAAAGTAGGACCCAGCATCTAGAGAAGTGATCCTCAACCCAAAGTTTCTGAGATATGTGTGGCTCTGATACAATACGCAGTTTTTACAAAAAGTCCACCTTTGTATTCTAATATCATGCTAGATTTTACAAGGCTAGACTCTCTCAGTTAATGTTGAATTTAGTTCTAAAATTTCCCAAATACCTTAAGGTATATGAGCACCAACACACCAACCATGGGTGGCCATATAGAGGCTGAAGGAGAGTACACTGAAGTGATTTAAGAACAACTACTCTGGAACAGAACTGTATGGACTCAAACCTTGAATCCACTCACCTATTGCTTAATGACTTTAGGTAAGTTACTTAACCTCTCGGAGCTTCAATTTTCTCATGGAAACAATAGTACTTATAAGGTTGATGTGAAGAAAGAAAGCTAATTCTATGGGATGCTATTTTTTTTTCACATTCAAGATTATAAAGCTCAGATACCAGTATTATAAGCATGATTAAGGGCTTGGTCTGGCCAGGTGGCTCAATGTTGAGCATCGACCCATGAACCAGGAAGTAAAGGTTTGATTCCCGGACAGGACACATGCCTGAGTTGTGGGCTTGATTCCCAGTAGGGGATGTGCAGGAGGCAGCCAATCAATGATTCTCTCTCATCATTGATGTTTCTGTCTCCCTTCCTCTCTCTGAAATCAATAAAGACATATACATACATACATACATACATACATACACACACACACACACACACACACACACACATACACATACATACATATATATATATATATAAAGAAGAAGGGCTTGGACCCTACTTCAAAACTGCTATAACTCCAAAGCAGTACTATAAGCAACACAAGATTTCAGTCAGTCAAGACAACTGAAAGATCTTGGAAATGCTCACTTGTTAAAATTAGTCAAAGAATACTTTAAGACAGACTGGTTTAGAAAAAAAATCCAAAACCATTTTTTAAAGTTTGTCCATATACAAAAATGTTATTATGAATCTACCCTCAGTAGGACTTATAGCAGAGGTTCTCAACCTGTGGGTTGTGACCCCTTTGGGGGTCGAACGACCCTTTCACAGGGGTCGCCTAAGACCATCGGAAAACACATATATAATTACATATTGTTTTTGTGATTAATCACTATGCTTTAATTATGTTCAATTTGTAACAATGAAATTGGGGGTCACCACAACATGAGGAACTGTATCAAAGGGTCGTGGCATTAGGAAGATTGAGAACCACTGACTTAATAGGTACCTCTCTGGCTGAGGAGAGGTTTTATGGATCTGGCTTCTCTATATCTGAGGCCTTGTTGGTATCAATGGCATGTTTTGGTGCCTTTGCTGGCTGGGATGAGGGGTGCAGCCTGTGACCAGGGCCCACAGGCAATATACTCTAACTTAAAGAGCTAAACTGCCCAGACTTAAGAGAAAAGCACATCCTCCCTTACATACCTCCCAATGCTCTCACAAAGGGAGTAGGAGATTATCACTGGCAGGGCCCAGGCTTACCTGCAAGTCCCGGTTTTTGAGATTACCCAGCCAGAAAGCCTCCCTGCAATTGTTGAGGATAAGCATGGCTTTTACTCTGCAAACTAACAGCTCCAGGGTCTTTTTGAGAAAAGGCACATGTTTGGTGAGTTTCATGTCCTGATGAATCTGAATGGAAACAAATGCACCTAACTCATCCGGTTTCTCATCATGCTTCCACATTTCCTATACAGAACTTGCATTCCTGACATTCTGAACACTGTAGAAGAGCATAAGCCTTGCCAGTATAGGCCAGAGACATGTCCCATCATACAGCAGTAGTTTGGCAGAGTACTACAAGGAGAGTGACAGTTGTCTTTCAAGCTAAGAGGGCTTAGAACACATACCACCTCTAGGTTTCTCTTCATAACCTCTCGTTGACTATCAATGAACTGACCTAAAATATTCTTGAACATGTATTAATTATACTGGTATTGAACAACAGATATCAATCCTGTTTAGCTCAGAGAGTTCTTAAAATTTCACTGTTCAGTACCTTCTAAAGTTAGAACCAGGG
Organism: Myotis daubentonii; assembly: GCF_963259705.1. Classification (NCBI taxonomy): domain Eukaryota; kingdom Metazoa; phylum Chordata; class Mammalia; order Chiroptera; family Vespertilionidae; genus Myotis; species Myotis daubentonii. Next base: position 23,342,150 of record NC_081853.1, on the reverse strand, counting down.
GAGGAGGTGAGTAATAAAAACTGGATCCAAAATCATTTGGTTTTCCAGTGACTGCAGAACTCTATGGTTCAGACAAAAAGAGACAATGGTTCAGCTGTAGTTGGCAAGTGGAAAAGTCCTTTAATGCTAAAATGTTCTCACAGGAGATAGATGTGTTTCTTGACAAGCAGCACAGCTGAAAAGTGCTAAGGATAGCTACTTTTAGAACCACCTCTTGTCTCCCACAGTCATTAGTTACATAATTCCGCCTACCCTATGTATTTTGTAGCAGTAACACATACACCAATGTTCTATCTCTCTCACCAAAGAAGGAAATAGAGCTATGGAGTTTGGGTCAAATTTCAGATGCAGAAAACTCCTCTCTAGATGATTGTCCATTCTTAACCAGCACCTAAAGATCTGACCACTTTAAATAAACTGCCTTTGGGCAGACACGGTCTCAGAAAGAAAAGCTCTAGACATGTAAAAAAGGAAGAAGAAACTGAAGCCTATGTATCTCCCAATCACAACTGTCGATGAAGCCAACAAGCAGGTGGGTAATGTGATCTGCTTTTCCTCTTACCTTGGAATGCCCACACAGGTGATGAAGCAGCCTTGTGTTCAACTGGAAGGTTCCCAGTAAACTCAGAACATCTTCCTATAACCAACAAAATGCATAAGTGCCATCTGAAATACTCTCATTTCATTTTAGATGCAAGATACCCTTGCAATCAAGGGCTCCAAAAAGGATAAACCCTGAAGTTCAACTGTGTATCAATAATCATCTTAATTTGGCCCTAAATAGAAGTGCTTTCTAACTGTCCTCCCTCCTTTATTTCTAGGTTAGGAGAAAGCAATCAAATTCTGTAAGAGTGTTCTACAAAGTTCAATTTGATAAATATATGTAAGAAATCATGTTTTTAATCCTATTTCACTACTCCAGCCCTGGATCCCACTTGACTAAAATAAAAACAAAAAACAAAACTCTCAAGATTATCCATTATAACAGCAAAGAGTTTATGAAATAAGTGGGTTTAAAAAAAAATTATTCCTGAAAGTAGACCCAGAGAAGCACAAAAGAATAAGCAAACAACACACCGATAGAGGTCCTGGGAGTGCAGCAAAACAATAAAATCAAGCTATAGGGAACGACCACCCCCAGATCTGGAGTAGAAGAAGGAAGGTGGGTTTCAAACAGAAGGGGTCTCAGCTCAGCCTACTTTGGAATATTCCATCTAAATGGGTGACAGGTGAAGTAGACCAAAGGTGCCCCCATGCCCAGTCCAAGAGACACCATGCATGTATCTTCTGAACAAACTGTATAGAGAATGTTTTAGTTCTCTGCTCTCAGTTCTTACCCGGTGCTTTCTAAAACTGAAGTCTAGGAGCGGCATACACTGCTTCAGAAATACTTCCACAAAGAGACGCCCATACTGCAGAAAAAAGAAATACTGGTGATGAGGCTAGCTAAGGTCTTTCACCTAAAAAGCCCCTGCCTGAAGCAACATAACATCATCCAAATACTTTATTTTTGTGCATAAAAAATAAATTGGGAGGTGTCCAAAAGGTTAATTTGGAGAATGTAGCTTAATGTAAAACTAAATGGGCTTGCTAACTATTCGCAGAATTAGGCAGATTTACCTAACTAACCTAGACACAGCTAATGGGGAGGGGCCTTGCTCACCTTAAGAATGAGGGTACAGAAGAACAGAAGGGAATCCCAGCTCCCTGGGGACAACTTACTCCCAAGAAGAAAAAAATCTGGTAGAGCTAAGAAAGCACATGCCCAATAGCCAAATTTACCAATCAGATAAGTCACTCCCCCTACTCCCGCATCTCCTATACTAGCATCAGGATGGAGTGAGTAAAAAGGCAGAAGCCAGGAGATAAGAATACGGTGACATCCACTTTGAAGGAACCATCAGGAATGGGGAAAAGGCATTCTCCCCATAACATTCACTAGCTCTTAACCCACTGGATATACCATCAAATCTTGGGTTACTCAATTGAGAGTTCAGCAGTTATGAGGATATCAGCTCTCACATTCAAGTAGCCACCAATAGGCGTTATTTATTTAGTTTTTATTTTTTCTTACCCATGGCTTTAAAAAGAGGAATCATGTATTCCTCCTTCCTCCCTGTTGCCTGGGAAGGAATGGCAGGGAGTGATTATTGTTCCTGAAGCCACGCCTCCTCGTTCTAAAACTTGAACCAAAAGTTTTCAAAGTCATAGGAAAATTGGTTCTCTTGTTATCCAACTAGGATAAGAAAATGTATCCACTGTTTTTTCTACACTATCATCTGTTAGCACAGATTCTGGAGACTCTGGCTTGTGAGCAAAGTATTAAGCAATTCTTCCCAGCTGATGCCCTGTCCAGAGAAGAGTAAATACCAAAGTGGGCTCTGGTCATCCTCTCACCTTCAGACAGACATGCAGAACAGGACGACTATCAAACACCTGGAGAGATGAAAGGCAAGAAACCAAAGCTGAGGTCTGCTTCATTGAGCACCCCAGCTTCTTTCTCATGTGCAAAGCACAACTCTGGGTATGGTAGAGAATTCTAAAATGAAGAAGGCCTGTCAACAGTTAAATTAATCACAAAGAGTAAAGTAATCATCATCATTAAAGTTCAAGAAAAGGAAGAGGGGAGCAAAAAAGAACCAGTAATTGATTCCAAGTGGGATGTTAAGAAGAGGACATTATAGAGGTTCAAAACGTTGATCTGAAGCCTTAAGAAAGAGTGGATGAGAGTGGAAAGGAGAGTCCGACATTGTAAGTTCGGGGAGTAGCCTGAGCAAAATCCCTGAAGAGGTGAGAGCAGAGTGTGTGCAGGGTAATGAAGGCATTCAGGGTTGGAAGAGGGAGATAGCAGGGTATGTGGCAGATTACAGAGGACCCAAGATGTGGGGGGACTGCGGGAATGACATGTGCAAGGAGCCATTAAATAGTAAGTATTGTGGCACAGATGATAAGGAGGAAGGGAGAGAAGGAAAAAGATATCACTTGGGGAGAGAAGAAGGGGTGATCCAGGATGGGTAGGTCCACAAGGGAAGACGACAGAGAGAGCAGGTCCCCAAGGCAGGGTAAGGAGAGGAGCAGGGAGAGTCCATTTGGAAACCAGGACCCTTGTTGGTTTCTGCAGCCAGTGAGATGGGTCAAGGAGCCTCCATACTCACCTTTATCAGGTTGATGAGGATGCTGAAGTCTCGAACAGCCATGTTCCAATAGAGGAGCTTCTCTTCATGAACCTGGGGACAGCCAAATATATAGGCACCTCTAATCACAACAAAACATGTCTCTTTCTGTATTCCTACTAATACATGGTTCTTGAATCATACAAATATTCAGAGAGATAAGCCAATTACCCTGCTAAATAGATGAGGCAACTAGTGCACCCCCCAGATGGATCTGAGGCCTGTGTATATATGACAACATCAGGATACCTTATGAGACTTTCTAATAAAATGACTCCTCTTCAGTAATATCCAGGCGGAGAAAAGCCTCTGAAATATACCTACTGGCCATCAGCTCCCTGTGGCTTCAGTGATTCCCTATGCAAGCCTGTGCTCTTAGTGGTTCCAGTTTAGTTCTGGTTAGCAGGCTACCCATGCCCCGGACCACTGCATCTCAAACAGGCTTGTTTACCTCAAGCCGGCTCACGAGCAGCACACTGCCGGGCACATGAAGCTGCAAAGAGACATTTTTTTCCCAAAGCTAGGGCCTATGGAGCAGTCCAGGCTTTTTCCCGTGCAATAACCAGGGAAAACAGAACCCAATCATCACTTCCAATTAGAAGGAAAGGATATGAAGCCAGAGAAAAAAATCCTGGCTCTCAGTAAATCAAAGGAAATAGCTTAGGAGAAACCCCGGACCCAAGAAAGTACAGCAGGTCACTGAGTAACAGCATTATTTTGTTGTGGCAATGGGGGGAAAATCAATTCAAGCCAGGGCCACTTTCTGTACATTTTCCTCATGTCTGAATAGGTCTTTTCCAGCACTCGTTTCCTCCCACATCCCAAAGATGTGAACATTAGCTTAACTGGAATGTCTAATGTTCCTGACTGTGTGTGTGTGAGCCCTGATGTGGAAGAGCATCTTGTCTAGGGTGGGTTCCCTCCTTGCACCCTGAGCTGCCAGGATTGGCTCTGACCATCCTGACTCTGAACTGGTATAAGTGGATTGGAAAATAATTATCTTACTTGTTTTTATCAGTCTTTCTTAAATATATGTATAGCTCATATTCATTTCAATGTTTAATAAGTATTGTAGGTCTTTATTTACAAGTTTGGTTTTGTGATCAGAAATATGCTGTAGAAACTGAACTCTTGTGTATATCAGTTAGCCTATGGTAAAACTGGTTCAGTTATACAAAGTTTCACGTAAAGGTGTAGTTTCCAAGAACCTATCAACGATATTGAGGACTTACTGTAATCCAAAGTCTATTTCTTGGGGTGGGAGTATTTGACTCACCTGCTGAGAGTCTGCTGCTGTGCCAGCCTGAAGACCTTTGACTGTCTTCACTAGTTCAGCCATCATTACACGGAAGAAAATGACAAAGGTGTGCCTAGGAGAGGGAAAGAGCATGCATGCCCACACAATGATGCACTGGTTAGAAAGAGCTACCTGGGAAGAAGCCAAGGAACCAAATGTTATTTCCTTTCCCACCTCTCTGAATGTCCTTTCACTGGGGTTGACTGTAAGAGGAGGGGGAATTGATAAGAATTTAAAAATGAGCACAAAAAGATGGCCTCTGAAACAATGGAATTAACTTTATGAAGGGAGATAGTGTGGTGGTATAGAAAGAGCAGTGGAGAAGTGGTGAGAAAATCAAATTTTAGGTTCCTAGTTTCATATTTATTTTATTGCCCATATAAGCTTAAATAAGTTCCTCCTCTGACCTTCCTTTTCCTCATTACAGAATCTTAAAAAGATCAACTGAGATAAAGAATGTCAAAAGTGCTTTATAAACTGTAAATACTACACAAATGTAAGATAACTATTAATATTAGGAGACACAAAACCCATTAAGTGAACCCTGGGCAGTGTGCTCAGTGGTTAGAGTGTTGCCGTGCATGGAAGGGTCGTAGGCTTGATTCCTGGTCAGGGCACATGCCGGGTTGCCAACTCAAGCCCCAGTGAGGGGCATGCAGGAGGCAGCCAATCGTTGATTCTTTCTCATTACTGATATTTCTATCTCTCACTCCCTCTCCCTTATTCTCTGAAATCAATTAAAAAAAAAAAAGGTCCTTTCACATAATTAGGCTGAGAGCCCCTTAGAAAGAATGCATAATGGACATCCCATGTGTTAACTGAACCTACTACCTCTATCAGGATCAGATGAAGAGTAAGGTAGTTACTTGGAAACTACATATATTGGACAGCATGACTGTACTGAAAAGAACTGGAGGAAAGAACTCTCTTACCTAGTCAGCGTTGGGAATGTGGAAGAAGATGCATCTTTAGAAGAGTTCATCAGTTCTGGAACACCAACACCAGCAATCTCCTCTATGGCCTTCAGAACACTGTCTGTGTGCTCCAGGTAGATGCTGCATTGACAGCCACAAAAGTATGAACAAATGTTACAGAATTTCTAAACCAAGATTTTTTTCTTGATCTATTACCAGGTATTAAGCTTTAAAACAACTACTAACATTAAAAATATTTTAAAATAAAGGTTCCAGAAATATGATAGGAGGCAGGAAAAAAATGTCTCAATTAGAAATAGTTAGACACCTTGGAAGTGATGAATGTGTCTTGGATATGGTAGGCAATAAATAATTGACTCGCTGGTTAACAAAGCAGGATATAACTGCAGACTCCTCTTCCCCTTTAACTCAACAATAATAAAGATAATGGAAACAGAACTAGAGGATCTTATGATCCACCTTTCCTAAATTTTGTTAATTTCAAATCGACTTCATTGCTTCCAAGTTCTCCCTAACCAAGGTAATTTCTTAGTCTTTGCCCAGATGAGGGACCCCAACAGTGGCAAATGGAAGACTGCTTGGCTCATGGAGAAGAACAGAGCACCTTACCTCAGCAAAGCATGGAGCTGGTCATTAAGAATACTGCTCTTCTCTTTTTCCCCACTTGGCCACATCCGACAGAGGAAATGTCTGGCAAGGGAAGCTGTTGGAGAAACAAGACAGTTATCTCATGCAGGCCAGGCTAAGGGAGACCTACCCCCCCCCCCCCCCCCCGCAAGCCCCATGCACCAGGCCTCTAGTTTACATATAAGGTCCTAGGAAGCCCCAAGCTTACGAGCTTGAGATATTAATCCTATTTGTGAAGGGGGAAAAAAAGAGAATCAGGGTAAATCACCAATTTTTTCTTTGTTCTGAGCAGGATTTCTAGATTTCTCCAAAATGACCATCAAAAGTCTGATGAGATAAAGAGCAGATTGGAAACTAGGAATGCTGTGATGGAAATTCTGCAAGTAATGGAAGCTTTGGCTGTAAGGAAAAAAAGCAAAAAAAAAAAAAGCATCACAAGTATAATCTAAATTCATGAGTTATCCAAGTCCATTTAAGTGATGGTTAATCAGAATCCTCATTTTCAGGTGCTTTAGTAGCAACCTTCTTTCCCTGTAAGAGAAAGCCAGAACAGTACAGAGTCCAATGGGTAGAATGCTGGCCTTGAAGGGGTCATGTATACAAAGATTCCCATGTACTAGTCTAGGCCATGTTTATATGTGCAACCTGTATCAATTACTTGCTCTTTAAGGCCTTAAGCAACACATTGAAAAATGTTTAAATTCTGGGTTCATAGGGACAAAGCAAAAGGAAATTATAAAGCAGAGCTTTTAATAAATATACCATATATGGTCAGCTTTCAGTACACTGAGGTAAGGGGAGATGGGAGTCACAATTAATCCAAAATTGTAACTGACATAAAACTAAAGTCAACTTCTGATTGATTGGTGGGAAGGAGGTCAAACAAATTTAAAAGTAGTATATTTAAAATGAAATAAAGTCCTGCCTTAAAGGTAGAGATGACAAGTACTGATTGTAGATCCAGTGATGGCCTAGGGCCCAGTGGTCGGCAAACTGCAGTTCTCGAGCCACATGCGGCTCTTTGGCCCCTTGAGTGTGGCTCTTCCACAAAATACCACATGCGGGAGCACACATACAGTGCGACTGAAACTTTGTGGCCCATGCGCAGAAGTCGGTATTTTGTGGAAGAGCCACACTCAAGGGGCCAAAGAGCCGCAGTTTGCCGAACACTGGTAGGCTCTCAGGGGAGGTGAAAGAATGACTCAATTAACTCTGATTGAAGTTGGGATAGGAGGCTGGGAGCCATGCCCCTTAGATCTCCTCAGCTCCCTCCTCCACTGCCTAGCCCTCAACCTAGGCTCTTTTTCTGCCAAGTTTGGGGAAAGGATACAGGCAATCAGTGACAACTAGCTGCTACCTAATTACCCAACCCTACTGGGAGACAGAGCAGGTCTCAGGATAGTCAAGAATTGACTGTAGATGGTCAGTGCTGTCGTCATTACCTGAAAATACAAACTTTATATGATGAAAGATACATGAAGATTTAGAATGATTTGTTCAGCAGTGTATAATGCTTCAGGATTTATCTGAATACTCTATCAATTTCCCTCTCTACCAAGAGACACCCAAATTATTTCCAAGAAATCTTGTTCCTAGGAGTGTCCTGGGAAACTCTCTGGGATATGTAGTTGGACCCACCTAAGCAGTTCCTCCAAGGACTGGTCACGCTCTCGCGGCTTCAGTCGGTTAAAGAGGACCTCGAGGGCTGAGTACAGTAAATTCTGATTTTCAGCTTGAAAAAATCCACTCCTAAGGGAAAGTCAAAGTAAGATGGTTTAACTTAGTTTTAGTAAGATTGCTTGGACAGCATTTGAAGATCCTGGCCTCTAGTCTGTACCACCAGTAAGTCAACAGAAGAAAAAGCAGAACTAAAGTACTGAAAGTAGTAAAGAGCCAAATTCAGACAGCTCTGTGTATCAGACTAGAAGTTGAAATGTACCTAAACAGTCTTTCCATCAAAACCTAACAGTTCACCTAGGTTTAATTTCAAGGGAAAATGCTCTCCTTCATTCCCTACATTTTAGACTTAAGTCTTAGTCTTCTCTAAACAAACAAACAAACCACCAGGAATAATTTTGTCAAATTGTGAAATCAATGTCTAATCCAGCGGTTCTCTATCTGTGGGTCTTGACCCCTTTGGCAGTCGAACGACCCTTTCACAGGGGTCGCCTAAGACCATCCTGCATATCAGATATTTACATTACGATTCATAACAGTAGCAACATTACAGTTATGAAGTAGCAACGAAAATAATTTTATGGCTGGGTCACAACATGAGGAACTGTATTTAAAGGGCCAGAAGGTTGAGAACCACTGGTTTAATCCATAATAGGTGCTCAATAAAGAACTTATTCCTTCTCCAAGTCTTAACTATTCTATCTTCAGATTATCTTTCCTCTGGTCCCTTTCTTTCCAAGCCAAGGCCATCACTCTTGGCCAGGTCCTTATCATCACACGCCTAGATCATGGCGACACCTTTTGACTGGTCTTTTTGCATTCCTTTCTAGTCACCCTGAACAATCCTGCCAAAAGGATTTTCCTACAACACTGCTTTCATTATATCATGGTGTGATCATAAAACTCCAAAACTGCTTCCCTGGACAACTTTCAAGTTCTTCTGCCTAATCTTCAAGGCCTAGCACATTCTGACTCCCTAGATCTGCTCTAAAAAAATGTCCACATCACCAGTGACAGTCAGTCTTTCTTCCTTTCAACAAGTATATTCTGAGGACCTATTATGGGTCAGGTTCTTTTTTCTTTGGACAGTTTTATTGAGGTATAATTGCCATACAATAAATTGCATGTATTCAAAACATTTAATTTACCAGTTGACTTACATATAATTCCATGAAGCCATCATCACAATGAAAATAATGAACATATCCATTTACTGCCAAAACTTTCCTTATATTCCTTTGTAAACCATCCCTCCCTCCATTCTCCCACCCAATGCTAAGCAACCACTGACCTGTCTTCTGTCACAATAACATGCTTTTTCTAGACTTTCATATAAATGGACTCAAATAACACATACTCTTATGGTCTTTTTTTCATAGATTTCAGAGAGAGAAAGGGAAATGGAGAGAAAGATGGAAACATCAATGATGAGAATCATTAATCATCTGACTCCTACATGCCCCCTACAGGGGCTCGAGCTGGCAATCCAAGGATGTGTCCTGAGAGGGAATCAAACTGTAACCTCCTGGTTCACGGGTCGACGCTCAACCAATGAGCCACACTGGCTGGGTTCTTATGGTCTTGCTTTTAATTCAGTATAATTCTTTTTTCTTCCATATTGTTGTATGTAGTATTCCACCATAGGGATACACCATAGTTTGTTTATCCATTCACTGATTAATGGACATAGAGTGGTTTCTAGTTTGGAGCTATTACAAATGAAGCTGCTATAAACACTTGTGCACAAGACTTTGTGTGGACATATGCTCCTATTTCTCTTTGGTAAATACCTAAGAATGGAATGGCTGGGTTGTATGGTAGGCGTATGTCTAACTTTTTATTTTTTAATTTTTTATTTATTGACTTGAGAGACAGAGAGAGGGGAGACAGGGGGAAGAAAGGGGAGGGACAGAGAGAGAGAAACATTGATTTGTTGTTCCACATATCCATGCACTCACTGGATGCTTCTTGTATGTGCCCTGACGGGAGAGTGAACCCTCAATCCTGGAGTATCAGGAGGATGCTCTGACCAACTAAGCTACCTGTCCAAGGCTAACTTCTTTTTTTAAAAAATATATTTTCATTGATTTCAGGGAAGAAGGAAGAGGGAGAGAGAGATACAAACATCAATGATGACAGAGTATCATTGATTGGCTGCCTCCTGCACGCCCACCCCCCAGGGAATCGAACCCGCAACCTGGGCATATGCCTTTGATGAGAATTGAACCCGGGACCCTTCAGTCTGCAGGCTGACGCTCTATCCACCAAGCCAAACCAGCTGGGGCTCCAGGGGTAACTTCTTCATTATTATTATTATTTTTATTTTTATTGATTTCAGAGGAGAGAGAGTTAGAAACATTAATGATGAGAGAGAATCATTGATTGGCTGCCTCCTGCATGACTCCTACTGAGGATCGAGCCCCCAACTGGGCATGTGACCTTGACTGGAATCGAGGCTGCGACCCTTCAGTCCACAGCCGACGCTCTATCCACTGAGCCAAACCGACTAGGGCCAGGGCTAAGTTCTTAAGGAACTGAAAGTTTTTTTAAAAGTGGGTGAACCATCCTGGCTGGTATTTCCCAGTGGTAGAGCATTGGCCCATGCACTGAAGGATTTCGGGTTTGATTTCCAGTCAAGGGGAAGTACCACGGTTGTGAGTTTGACCCCTAGCTCCAGTGGGGGGGGTGTGTGGGAGGCAACCAATTGATTTCTTACATCAATGTTTCTCTCTCTCCCTCCATCTCCATTCCTCCCTCTCTAAAAAAAACAATGGGAAAAATATCCTCAGCTGAGGATTAAAAAAGAAAAAAGGTACACCTTTTAAATTTAACCATGCAATGATTTTTAATTGTATTTCCTAAATAATTAATGCTATTAAACATCTTTGCATGTGTTTATTTGCCGTAAGTATATTTCCATGATGAAGCATCTATTCAAATCTTTATCAGGCTCTGTTCTTAAGTATTGAGGATAGAACAATGACTGTTCTTAGCCCTCAAAAAACTCACAATCCAGAAGGGAAGATGAATGAACAAATAATTATAACAACAAGTAATAAGTTTCATCGTAAGAGGATACCAGAGTAATAGAAGAGAACTGAGGGGTCAGAGAGGCAGGAAGGAGGCTTACCTGGCCTAGGGGTCAGAGAAGATGCCTGAGGAAGTGAATGCTTTTCTAACTCAGAAAAATCTGAGTTAGAAATGAATGGGGATCAAGAAATGTGGGGATCCTGGTAGAAGGATGAGAATGTGTGAAGCCTTCCAGATGAAAGCTATATAGGGTATAAGACAAGTAGAATAGCAGTCAGATAATAAAAGGTCTTAGAATCTAGGTAAGAGTTTGAACTCCAGAAAAATCTAAGGGGGTCCTAGCTGGGTAGCTCAGTTGGTTAGAGCATCATCCTGATATGCCAAAGTTGAGGGTTTGATCTCCGATCAGGACACATACAAGAAGCAACCAATGAATGAAAAAACAAGTGGAATAACAAATCAATGTTTCTCTCTCTCCTGTCTCTCTAAAAATCAATAAGTAATAATAAAAAGTAAAATCTAAGGGCAATCAGAAACAAAAGTTGGGACAGGGTAAGACTGGGTTTGCATTGGGAAGATTACTCTGACTGCTGTGTAAAGAAAGGACCATGAGAGGGCACCAAATGTGAAACTAACCTAGTCCAGGTGAGAGATGATGGGAGTCTGAAAACAGTGGAGAATGAGATGGCTATTAAGATGCTATTTAGAACATAAAACAACAGGATTTTGTGATCAGATGTGGGAGAGAAAAAATATGGACAGTAAAGGAAGGCACAAAGAATAGCTTCTGGTTTCTGCCTGAGACAGCTGGTGGTGCCATTTACCTAGCCAGGCAAAGCTGAAGGAGCGCTGGTAAAGATGAAACACTTCATTTTGGATATGATGAGTATGAGGTGTTAAAGAGACATCTAAGAGTGTTGCATAGGCAGTTGAATATAAGTGCCTGTAGCTCAGAAGACAAATTTTAGCACAAATTTAAGCTTGGGTGAGATTGCCCAGGAAACTTATTAATGAGGACAGAGGAGTAAGGGCCCAGCCCTGAGGAACAAAAGCATTTAAAGAACACAATTCCCTCATTTCTCCTTTCACCCAGTCTGTGCCTTCCCCAGAGGCCATCTACCCTTCAAGGGCCAGATGAAGTCCCATTGCTTCCATGAAGGCACTCACAAATACCCCAGCTCCAACTGTGCTCAGTTCTTTACCACATAATCTGGAATTTATCCAGAGCTTGTTAATGACAACTTTTTAAGTAACAATCTCTCCAGTGTTATTACACAAAGTTTGCCCCTACAAACTCAGCTAAGAATCTGATGGTCAAATTGGCTAGCCAAAAGCAAGTCATATAATTTTCAAATAAGTAAATAACAGCAATTCCGTAAGATACAGAGGATGCAAGATCAAATAAAATGATGCAGACAAAAGCACTCCAAAAATAAAGCATCATATTTACCTCCGTTTTTGGAGCCTTTTCCTTCTTTTCTATACCTAAGTTCCTTGGTGACTGTCAAGTAAAGCAAGTACATACTGGATTGTCTCTACCTTTCATACCTGCCACATACTCACCAAGCAAAAAGCCCATGAAAAATCTGCAGTAGCCTCTGATAACAGGAAGACATTAGGCGGTACTCCTGAGCTTGCATTCCTGGACCATCAACTACACTGTGATTCTCAGCTGGTAAGCACTAAAAGTAAAAAATGCTTTTAGGACAGTTGCTTCAGCAATTGCCCTCATTTTCTTCTAATATTTCTTAACCAAAAATGAAGTATCTTGTTAACTTAGTAATTTCTAAGTCTCCATAATAATAAGATAGGTTTCTGACCTGAAAATAGTTGTGAATGTTCTCCAGATGGTTACACATTGGGGTCAGCAGTTGAATAATACAATGAACAATTTCTTGGCCAGTTCTCTGTTGGACATGTGACAATCCAATATTCTGGTTTCCTTTACCCTATAATAAATTCAGAGTTACTGGGGAAGAAACTGCTGGATAGCTTCCCTGAAATTAAAAGCTCACTATGGGGTTAGTTAAGCCTATGCCACCAGGTAGGGTGGATAAACAACTTAACTGCTAGCCTGAGACTCTATTCTGAAAGAAGGATCTTTGTCATCAAACAACAAAGATATTGGCTTCTGTAGAGTACAACTACTGTTTGAGAAGTATAGACCCATAAAGCTCACACAGAAATAGAAATAATTTAGGCTGATAAGAATATAGAGCAAAAAATAAGTACAAACAAGAAAGGACCAAGTAACTGGGTGTGTTAATGCTTAAATGCTTACACCTAAAATTTTCACATTTTGTTGTTTGCACCACCCAATTGCTTCACCAGATGCTATGGCACATTTGTATGGGCATGGGCTTAGTTTGGGAGGCTGTTAAAACCAAAACCCAAGTACAGAAGAGGATTCAGGAATGCTTGGGCACTTAGACATATACTTCCCTGTTTTGGGTGGCTTTTTGTTTTCTGTTTCAGAGTTTCTTTCTACACAAGGTGAATATGGTCTGGCAATGAAGCTGCTACCATTCTACCCAGTGACCCAAACATTATGCCAAAGAAAATGCTAACTTATTCATTACTAAGACCTATTTGTTTTCAAGTCCACTAAAGTCAGGGCCTGTGCTTCTGCCTATACTTACCTTGAGGAAGGGGACTCTCCTGGCAACAGAAGGTGTCAGCATATTCTCCACCTTGTGGGAGAGATCTTCCAGCAAGAAAAGCAGCTCAGGGGGCTGAAGTTGCACAACTTCTGTAGCCTATCACAAGGAATAAGGAAAGAATAACTACAACCATGTTCTAGCCATCTACTTAGGGGAGCACATTTTTATGTTCAGTCTTCCCAATGGATGAAGAACCTGACCATTACTAAAAAGGGGGGAAATTTCCCCGACCTCAAATAAATAAATAAATGGCTGTTGTGCTATGTTAACAAATCAAACAGTCAAGCATTTCTGAAGTAAAAGAAAATTTCAAATGATCAAAATAAAATTTTAACAGGCAGTATAGTTTTGGAAGACATAATTTTTCTCTAGAAATAAATGCCTCTGTGTATCTTTCCAGCAGTGGGCCCGAGGTACATTTCCTAAGTACCCTAAGATAAAAAAATGACTAATTCAAGGGAATTTTACTTTTCTCTGTTCATTAAATAATTCTTTCATATTCGTTCTCCTAATGTTTTGCTGCTGTTAACTCTGGGCAGGATCTCTATAAGTGTAGTACATTTCCAGAAACAGAATTGGTGAAATACATTACTCCAAATTGTATACATTTATGGCAAATCTCCAAGTACAAGCTATGTAGAAAGATTGAAGGGGGAGGGGGTTGGGGAGTGGGGGGAAAGATACTGTCTCTATTCTGAAGGAGCTTACTGTCTTATAAAAATCTGCTATTTCTCAATTTACTAAACCTGGAGAACGTCTACTCTGGTGAAATCCCACATCAAAAATTAGCTTTTCTGTGAAAATGTCCTCCATTTCTAACTTCCTCATAAATACCATTCTCTCCTCAGTTTCATTGGTACTCAGTTCAGTTCAGACCATCAACATAGCACATAGTGCTAGTTATGTCTACTTCCTTTATTAGATTATGAACTACCTGAAGGCAAACATCATGTGGTATGAATTACTGAAGTGCCAATGTCTGGATGATTGGCAAATACAAAAAGTGCTGATAAGCATCTCATGGATGCAGATCAAATGCCATGAAAATAGCACTGACCTCTATAAATCAAGACAGAGCTACTCTACAAAAGTAATATAAACAGCTTATAGTTAGTAACTAAGATAAGATCACCTCATTAGCATGATCTTTTATAAGGTCTAGCACATTGTAAAAAACTTAAAACTTGTAAACATCAAGATGACTATTCATCATTACTTTCACACGTAAATGCTTTGGAAGCCAGAGTCCAACTTTTCTCAATGTCATGGTGCTCTTTTTCAAATAAGATTAGAGCTGAGGCGCTTTCTGGATGAAGATTAATTCTGGGATCTCATCGCTGTCACTTACTTCAGTGTGCATTTCAGTATCTAAGATGAACTTGGTCAGAAGCCCACAACGCAGAATACAGAAGACCTCCATGTCCAGCTCTCGGAATAATAAATGGTGATTCTGAAGTGACACTGTCTTTTCTTCTTTCCCTTTGAACTCCTAGGGAGAAAGTAGCAGCAACCAACAGAATAAATGAGGATTCTACTTAGTCTAATTTTTAATGAAGATTGTGAAGTGCAATCATGCATTTAACTTATGCAAAAAGTTACATTTTCATTGTATCACCAATTTCCTTTCACCAAAGTCTCTAAATATTCCTAAGTCAGAGCACCTAATTTATATTGGGATATACATCACACATCAAGGTTCTTGATTGCTTTCTACTTAGAGATGAACTATTAGACAGATCAAGGCATTATGGTGTAGTACAGAAAACTACGAGCTTAATGGTCAGAAAGATTTGACTTCTTCAAACTGATGGTTGCCAGATGGGGCGGGGGTAGGGGGTAGGGAAAGATGGGTGAAAAAGGTGAAAGAAATTAAGTACAAACTGCCAGTTATAAAAATAGTCATGGGGATGTGAAGCACAGCATAGGAATATAGTCAATAATATTATAATAACTATGCATTATAGTGTCAAACGGGCACTAGACTTATTGGGGTGATCACTTCATAAGGTATATAAATGTCTATTTTGTACACCTGAAACTAATATAATTTTGTATGTCGCTTGTAACTGGAAAATAAATTAATTTTTTAAAAAATTTATTTTTATTGATTTCAGAGAGGAAGGGAAAGGAAGAGCGAGAGAGAAACATCAATGATGAGAGGGAATCATTGATCTGCTGCCTCTTGCACGCCCTCTACTGGGGACCGAGCCCGCAACCCAGGCATGTGCCCTTGACTAGAATCGAACCCAGGACCCTTGAGTCCGCAGGCCAAGGCTCTATCCAATAAGCCAAACCAGCCAGGGCATAAATTAACATTTTTTTATTTTTAATAGTTTTATTGCTTAAAGTATTACAAAGGGTATTACATGTGTCCTATTTTTCCCCCCGCCCTTGACAATCCCCTGGCCTCCCCTACCCCCCAGTGTCTTATGGCCATTGGTTATGCTTATATGCATGCATACAAGTCCTTCGGTTGATCTCTTATCCCCCTCCCTCCTGCCCCCCAACCCTTCCTGGACTTCCCGTTGCAGTTTGACAATCAGTTTGAAGCAGCTCTGCCTCTGTATCTATTATTGTTCATAAGTTTATAATGGTCTTTATTACCATGAATGAGTGAGATCATGTGGTATTTTTCCTTCATTGACTGGCTTATTTCACTTAGCATAATGCTCTCCAGTTCCATCCATGCCGTTTGCAAATGGTAAGAGTTCCTGCTTTTTTACAGCAGCATAGTATTCCATCGTGTAGATGTACCACAGTTTTCTAATCCATTCATCTACTGATGGGCACTTAGGCTGTTTCCAGATCTTAGCTATGGTGAATTGTGCTGCTATGAACATATGGGTGCCATAAATTAATTTTTAAAAAGATGTTTTAATTAATGTTAGGGAGAGAGCGAGAGATAGAAACATCTATGTTGTTCAATTGGCTGCTTCCTGCATGCCCCCTGCTCAGGATCAAGCCTGAAACCAGGGCATATGCCCTGACTGGGGGATAGAACTGGTGACCTCTTAATACATGGGTTGCTGCTCAACGACTGAGCAACACCAACGGGGCTAAATTAAGAAAAAATTTTTTAAATATATTTTTATTGAATTCAGAGAGGAAGGAAGAGGGAGATAGAAACATCAATGATGTGAGAGAATCACTGATTGGCCTCTTGCACGCCCTCCCCCCTGCACTGGGGATCAAGCCCACAACCCGGGCATGTGCCCTCGACTAGAATTGAACCTGGGACCCTTTAGTCCACAGGCTGACACTCTATCCACTGAGCCAAACCAGCTAGGTCTAAATTAAATTTTTTAAAACAAGATTTTACTTCAAGCCCTTGAGCAAGCACCTATCAACCATGTGACCTTGGCTAAGTCGCTTACCCTATCTGGGTCTTAGTTTCCTCATGTATTAAATTTGAATATGATTACTAACCTTGGATTTTTTTCTAACCTTGGATTTTTTAAAAATATATTTTTACTTATTTCAGAGAGGAAGGGAGAGGGAGAAAGAGAGATAGAAGCATCAATGACGAGA
Organism: Myotis daubentonii; assembly: GCF_963259705.1. Classification (NCBI taxonomy): domain Eukaryota; kingdom Metazoa; phylum Chordata; class Mammalia; order Chiroptera; family Vespertilionidae; genus Myotis; species Myotis daubentonii. Next base: position 23,325,223 of record NC_081853.1, on the reverse strand, counting down.
GAGAATCATTGGTCGGCTGCTTCTTGCATGCCCCACAATAGGAATCAAACCCGAAACCTGGTTCTTTTTTTTTTTTTTTAATATATTTTATTGATTTTTTACAGAGAGGAAGGGAGAGAGATAGAAAGTTAGAAACATCGATGGGAGAGAAACATCAATCAGCCGCCTCCTGCACATCTCCCACTGGGGATGTGCCCACAACCCAGGTACATGCCCTTGACCGGAATCGAACCTGGGACCCCTCAGTCCGCAGGCCAACGCTCTATCCACTGAGCCAAACCGGTTTCGGCCCGAAACCTGGTTCTTAAGTCGATGCTCAGCCAATCAGCCTAGCCGACTAGGCCTAATCTTGAATTTTTAGCAGGATTAGAGGAATCAATTATACATAATAAATACTTAATAAACATGGCTTCTCAGCTTTTGGCTAAGATCAAGTGTAATACTCAATAAACAGTAGCTAAGAAACAGAAATAATTAGGATCCATGTGGTTCAGGCAATATCACAAACACATGAAATCCACTTTGTGAGTGGTAGAGTTATAGGAAAAGGGAACTACTGTTTATTAAGTACCAGAAACTGTACAAGTATTTCATGTTATCTCAATTTATCAAGAAGTTGACAATCTGGGATTGAAAAGGGGAAAGAAGCTAAAAGGAGTATATTTACAACCACGCCTACAGACAGAAGCTGATAATTACAAGGAAGAATTCAAAATACTGCTAGGATGCAAAAAATGAAATAAAATATTCAAGAAAATAATTAGAAAAACAAGGTGATAGTGGTAAGAACTTGGAGTCTAAGGTGAACTCTGCTACTGACGAACACTGTAAGGCCTACAGAAGCTTGTTTGCCTCTCCTTTCCCTAACATTTCTCTGTGAAATTCAGACAATAAAGCTGGCCCTCTGTTAATCTCACTGGGCAGTCACACACCTTCATGGATATGCATCATTCCAATACCTTTTCCAGCTGGCCTCTATTAGATGGTGTAGGGTCGCATTCTGAACCATCCTCCTTTGAAGTCATGTCATGGGAGGATGTTTTGTTCCCACCTGCTTTTCGATTCCTTCTTCCTTATGTTTCAAAAAGAGAAAAGTGAGTCAAGGAATCAATAATCATGTTTACTAAATATCACTGCCTTTAGCAAACAACCTGCTAAAGACTCCTTAGCCGCATAGGAGGTAAATTTTAAAGAACACTGATTTCAAAGAGAAAGGGAGAGGGAGAGATAGATAGAAACATCAATGACAAGAAAGAATCATTGATCGACTGCCTCCTGCAGGTCCCACACTAGGGATTGAGCCCACAATGCTGGCATGTGCCAGGATCAGGAATTGAACCGTGACCACCTGGTTCATAGGTCAATGCTCAACCACTAAGCCACACCAGCTGGGTCAGAGGAGGTAATTGTCTAACCCCACACTATAGTTCATTATAAATGCTAAAGAAAGGATTCAATTAAATAATCTCTCCAATACTGATGCCTTAATGCATATAACCTCTTAGGTCAATTCAATGTGACTCATACAGAGACAATAAGATGTAAGAACTTACCTGTAATTCCTTGTTTTTTTATTTTTGCTGAAAATACAGTGCTGGCATGAGGTGTTACAGCTGAAGTTTCCAAGTCAAAGGCTGCAAGGGGAGGACTACAGTCTGGGGTGACTGAAATAGACAGCAGGCAGAAACTCAATATATAACAACCATATACCACTGTTAGACTGGGAATGCTAATTACCCAATTGGCTAAAATCTAGTTTCTAGAACTACCAAGCATGGCCAACTTCCTACAAGACGCATTCAAATCATCTGGCTGTTTTGGCATAGGAAAATGGCCATAGATAACTTAGAAAGCTCCATGTTTTCCCCACAGAACCAAGCTAACACTTTAAAAAGACAAGTTTACTTAATGGTCAGAGGTATTATGAACTTTCAGCTCTACTCCTGGTTCATAACTATGTTTAGGAAGTCAAAGGGCACTGCAACTTACTAGTTGACCTCCAAAGAAGCAAAGTAACCTAACCAATGTTTTATATTTTTTTAAGCAGGAAGAGCTCTTGGCGATAATGATGGAAGGAAAAATGGACACACTCATTGCTATCATTGAGCCTGGCTTAAAAGCTAACTTCTTTATCTCTTCACTGCTCTCCAAGTAGGGTTACCAGGATATTTCCCTTACCTGCCAAGTATTTTTCCAGGATTCCCTGTAGCTCTACAATGTTCTTTAACCGGGTGAGCACCTTTCCCTTCATCTCAGGTGACATTTGCCGGCAAAAGGCATTTACAACCTGCAAAGGTAAAAATTTTATTCTCATACTTTGAACTGTTCAGATTTTAAACTTGTTCATCCAGAGCTAAGATGACATTCAGCGGCAGGATCTGTAAGTTTAGTCTGTATGTAAAAAGTACTCTCAACAAAATGCTGTAGAGGGAAAAAGCCCTGGGCCAATTCATAAGACCTGACTCTTAATCCTAGTTCTATTTATTACAAGTTAAATGACAAGGCAGAATAGCACAGTGGCTAGAGAGCATACACTTTGGTGAAACAAGTCTTATTCCACTACTTACTAGTTGTGTGACTCTGGCCAAATCTTTAACCTTTCTGAGCTTTTATTTCTTCAACTATAAGATAGGAATACAGTTGTTATATGCATTAAATGAGTCCAGCATTTGGCATGGTAGAGTGCTTGATAAATTTTAATGACCAAATTCTCTGTACCCACAATTCCATATGTATTAAAAGAGGATAATACTCATTGTTGCCTATGTCATAATAAAATTGTGAGGATAAGAAGAGATAATTCAAATAAATAAACTTTCTCAGAGATATTATGCATGAGAATGAGATGTAGATATAAAATGATACCATGATTTTCATCATTTCACTTTCCTTATATTTCATATTATTGTGCATTTCATTAAGCACAAATATGTTCTAAAAGAATGGGGAAACTCATTCAATTGATCTCACTGATTTGAAACATTAGGTGTGTACTTAACCAAGGATAAACAGTATTTTTTCACAGTGAAGAAGATGACATTATTCCAGGCAGAAGTAAAAATACTATGAGAAAGGGTTGGAGGTAGTAAAGCATAGGCAACATTAAGTGAATTCTAGTATTTTCATTTGGCTGCATCAGAAGATACATATAAAAAAAAATAAATTAATTAAAAAAAAAAAAAGAAGATACATATAATTGGGGGTGTGGGTGGGGGTGGGGAGAGATACACACAGTGAAAGAAATACATTGAGGTTAGTGCCTGGTAGACTTTTTAGGGCATCTTGTGGGAATCAAGAAAATAGTTTCCTTTTGAAACTAACTACAGATAATAGGTGAACTGTTCTAAAAACTCTGCTCACCTCTCGGAACCAATTGAGAGTAAGACATATGAGTGAACATATGAATGAACGTTCTTTATCAGACATGGATTCCAGCCTCTCTCCAGGCTCCAGGTCAGTGAGCAATATAGGACAATCTGAAAGAAAAGAGACTTTTTACTCCCTTTGGTTCAAGTCAACAGAACCTGGATGCTGCCCCTAAAGCTAACTCTCCTTCTGTGTAGTTCCCCATTTAACTTGTATGTGAAGATCAAGTCCCCAAATACTTCCATATTAGCAGCAGTCAACAAATATAATAAAGAAGTATTAGCAACAACTATAGAAGCAAAGACCAGAAAGTAATATGAAACTATGATAACAATTGATTGTTAACATGTTGAGAGTCTGATATGTATTATTTTGTCTTTGGAACTCTATTATTACTGCTATACTATTCTGCGAAGTTAGAAAATTCGCCCTAACCAGTGTGGCTCAGTGGATGGAGCGTCGGCCTGCAGACTGAAAAGTCCCAGGTTCGATTCTGGTCAAGGGCATGTACCTTGGTTGCAGGCACATCCCCAATAGGAGGTGTGCAGGAGGCAGCTGATCGATGTTTCTCTCTCATCGATGTTTCTAACTCTATCCCCCTCCTTTCCTCTCTGTAAAAAATCAAATATATTTTTTAAAAAAAAGAAAAAGAAAGAGAATTCCTCCCCCAAACACCATATACTGGTCTGCCCCTTCCCTAAGTTTACCAAAGAAAGGTCACAAAGAGGACAGGTTGGTAACTTTGTGCTATACCTAACAAACCATCAATCTCCTCCAAGTTTCCATTATGTTGTTTCTCCACACAAAGTCTCAGTAACCGGAAATAGGGAGCGAGGCACAATGGAGAGACCAACCTGGGAAGGAAAAATCCATTTCCATATCAGACTTTACAGGCATATTAATATTAGTTCACATTTATGGGGAGCCCAAACTTATAATAAAAGAAATTTTTCCCAAAATAACTACTTTTAAGAACATATGACAAGGAACTTAATGGATGCACAACAGATACATAATGAGCCGAATTGGAGGAAGGCAGAGGTGAGTAGAATGAATGACATGTGTTAGGAAGGAGGGAGCGAAAATAGCAGAGGTAGACAATTATGTCCCTGGGAGGGAAAGAGAAACAAAAATAGCCTCACAGAAACCTGCTGGCTGTCATGAGGCAATGCAAATTCCAACTAAAAGGTCCAAGAGGAAAACAAAGATTCTGCTAATCCATCCAAATATTACCTGTCTTTGGAGAAACCCTTTCAATTAAGTTCCCCACAGATTGCAAGAACTGTGGAATTCCTGTGAACATTCAAAACATCAGCAGAGGTTTTAGGAAAGAAAGTGTACTGACTTGTGGTCTGATTCCTGTGAAGTCCTTCTACCCTCATCTTCTGCAAAGTCCTGAGAGAACAGGAGTGGCAGGAGGTTGATAGCGATCCCATCTTGACTATTGTATTCTTCTAGTCCATAGAGAGCTTTCACAGGAAATGGATAGTTACTGTGGAGAGAAACCAGAATCTGATGCCTCAATTCAAGGGTACACAAGTCTATAGGGGAAACCACTAGAACAAATCAATCTCCCTATTATGAGGAGAAATGAGAAACAGGATAAAGGATAAAGTAGGGAAACATTTTGCAATTCTGGAGCCAGGGGTGCTGGGCTTGGGATGAAAGAAGTTATGGGAATAGGCTAGATTTGGCTGAGGTCAAGGGCATTCTGATATCTGTACTAGCTACTGACATAATTTATTCACCAGTATAATCAAATCAGGGAGTAAATGGTACTTACCCTTTTGGAACAGCACACAAGTCAACCACAAAGGCATCTTGAAAATCATTAAAGATGGTCTGCCCAACCCATTCCTTCGGGAAACAAAACAAAGAGGCTGTGTAGCCCATGGTGTACGGACAGTGGAGCCCTAGATAAACTATTGACCTTGCTAAGCCTCAATTTCCTCATTTCTAAAAAGGAAATAACAATACTTCATTATTATGAAGTTGAAAAGACATAATGCATGAAAAGTGCTTAACACACTGCCTGGCAACTACCAACAACATCAACACTACCAACACCTCATGCTTGCTACTACGTGAAGAAGGCCTCAGAGGAGAGGTCTGGGGCAGGGGGTCAGAACAGCCTTCCCACTTAGAGCTCACAGAGAGCGATTGAAGAACGTGCAGTAAAGCAGCACTCATGCTTTGTTGCTTTAAGAAAAGATACCTGGGCCCTCGCCAGTTTGGCTCAGTGGATAAAGCGCCCGCCTTCGGACTGAAGGGTCCCTGGTTGATTCCAGTCAAGGGCACATATCCAGGTTGTGGGCTCGATCCCCAGCAGGGGGTGTGCAGAGGGCAGCCCATCAATGGTTCTCTCTAGCATTAATGTTTCCATCTCTCTCTCCCTCTCCCTTCCTCTCTGAAATCAATAAAAATATATTAAAAAAAGGAAAAAGAAAAAGATACTTGGCCTTACCAGGACTTTTGGAGCCAGCTTTACTATTTGAATCATGTTGGCAAATTCATCATAGTACAGTACAGAGGCCTGAGGAGACTGCTTACTGCAGGAATGAACCAACTGCAACAAGGAGGTCACCTGGAGCATCCGAAGACAAAGAATGGTTCAGCCCTTGAGCTGCCACTGCTTCCCTAAAACCATTCACCCCACTTAGTTTTTTCCCTTTCCAATTTCACTGGCAAAGTGCTTATTACCTCTCACCTCAGGTTTTCCTGAGCATCTGAACCAGTCTGTCTTTGTCTAATCTCACCTCTTTTCCAATCCACATAGCCATTTGTTTTTCTAAAGCAAAGCTTGGATTATGCCATTTCTAGGCTAAGAAACCCTTAAGGACTATCTCTGAGAAAAAAATTAAAATGTTTTGATTCACATTTAAAGCCTTTTTTACTATCTCCAATATAGCTTTCTCTCCAACTCTCCAATTACACATTGACTATGCTCTGATCAATCTGTCATTCTTCAAACACGGCCCATCTTTATTGCTCTCAGGGAATTCCCGATTTAATTAGGGAGATTAGACAGATGCAGAAATAAATGCAACGCAAGCCAGTAGATTCTAAGTGCCACAAGAGTGGTACAAATCTCTTTGAGTTCTGAAAAACATATATTGAAAAAACCAGCACACTTTCTGATAAACTGATAGTAACCAGAATCAATTCCTCAATTTCTCATAAACATATCCAATTACATTACAATAACTTACCTGTGTGTACTGTTCATTGCTCAGATCTGCTTTCCCTTGGATCAAACTTGAAAATCTACTTCTAAAAAGAAGAAATTTTAGCTTCACTTTTGTAATATTTTGTAATAACCGGCAATTAAGTTTAAGAATCTCACCTTACCTGAGATGAGAGTAATGACAAAAATACATGAAGGGCCCTAGCCGGCCTGGCTCAATGGATAGAGTGTTGGCTTGAGGATTGAAGGGTCCCAGGTTGCAGGCTCAATCCCCTTGCCCCTGGTCGGGGTACATGTGGGAGGCAACGAATCAATGTGTCTCTCACATTTATGTTTCTCTCTCTCTGTCTCTCCCCTTCCTTCTACACACTCTAAAAATCAATGAAAAAATATCCTCAAGTGAGGATTAACAAACAAAAAAAAGTGCAAAAAGGGACAGAGCAGTATTTATTTAGGTCACACAAAATGTGGATTAGAACAAACAATGGCTATCTTAGATTTTTAAAAAAATGTTTTTATTGATTTTGGAGAGAGGTGCACAGCAGAATGAGCTAAATTGGAGGAAGGCAGAGGTGTGTGTTTATTGATCTCTCCAAAATGTTTCTCTCTTTCTCCCTCTCCCTTCCTCCCTGAAGTCAATAAAAATATATTTGAAAGAAAGGAAGAAAGAAAGATCAATGATGAGAGAGAATCATTGATCGACTGCCTCCTGTACGCCCCTACTGGGGATCAAGCCTACAACCCGGACATGTGCCATGACTAGGAATTGAACTGTGACCTCCAGATTCATGGATCTATGCTCAACCACTAAGCAACATCGGCCAGGCTTAGATTTTTCTTTTAAGGGCACACTAAAACTAGTAATAATCATAAAGTGAGCACTAAGCATTATTCTAACCATTTAATGTTCTCAACAACTCTAGAAAGTAAATACTATTATCTTTATTTCACAGATATGAGAATACAAAAGCACAGAGAGGTAATGTAACTTGCCTAAGATTATTCAGCTAATAAAAAATAGAGCTAGTATTCGACCCCAGGCAAACAGTATAGCTCTGGAAAATGAACCAGTACACTATTCAGCCTCTACAAATTACTAATGCTGATTCTAAGGATGTCTTTTGAGGTCTCAGGAATTCCTGACAAATCATTTCCAGGGATCACGAACTGAACTCCAATGTCATTTTGCAGTGGCAATATCTTATCAAGCCCCAAATCAAATGTTCCTTTAGATGCTTACAATTGTGGCATCAAAGTGCAGGGGGGAAGGAGGCACCTATAGAAAGACTTTGTGTTAAACATCATGTCTCAGACAAGAATAACAGCAATGAAGAAACCTATATTGTCTAGTGTCCAGACAGAGCAGATACAGAAAAATGCATCCCAGGAGAATCAGGATTTCCCTTTTGTAGAAACATTTCTAGAACTTTATTTCTTGGCAATCCCTAGTTTTTAACCATCAGATTGCAATGACTATGATCACAATTCTGTAAAAATTATATGTGGCATATACAGTCAAGATTGGAAGGGAATGCCCTAGCTGGTTTGGCTCAGTGGATAGAGTGTTGGCCTGTAGACTGAAGGGGTCAAGGGTTCAATTCTGGTCAAGGGCACATGCCTGGGTTGCAGGCTTGATCCCCAGTGAGGGGTGTGCAGGAGGCAGCCAATCAATGATTTCTCATCATTGATGTTTCTATCTCTCTCTCCTCTCCCTTCCTCTCTGAAATAAATAAAAAAACAATACACACACACACACACACACACACACACACACACACACACACTAGAGGCCCAGTGCACAAAAATTTTTGCACTCGGGGGGTTCCCTCAGCCCAGCCTATGCCCTCTTGCAGTCTGGGACCCCTCAGGGGATGTCCACCTGCTGGCTTAGGCCCGTTCCCTGGGGGATCAGACCCAAGCTGGCAGTCAGACATCCCTCTGGCAGCCCGGCAGCCCTCGGGGGATGTCCACTTACCAGCAGGGAGAAGACCTAAGCTGCAGTTGGACATCCTTAGTGCTGCTGAGGAGGCGGGAGAGGCTCCTGCCATCACTGCTGTGCTGGCAGCCATCAGCCTGGCTTGTGGATGAGCGGAGCTCCCCCTGTGGGAGCGCACTGACCACCAGGGGACAGCTCCTGCATTGAGCTCCTGCACTGAGCGTCTGCCCCTGGTGGTCAGTGTGTCATAGTGACCAGTGATTCCCAGTCATTCTGCTGTTAGGGTCAGTTTGCATATTACCCTTTCATTATATAGGACAGAGGCCTGGTGCATGGGTGGCGGCCGGCTGGTTTGCTCTGAAGGGTGTCCCGGATCAGGGTGGGGGTCCTGCTGGGGTGCCAGGCCAGCCTGGGTGAGGGGCTGATGGGTGTTTGCAGGCTGGTCACACCCCCTTCAGGGTGGGGGTCCCCCCTTAGATGCCTGGCCAGACTGGGTAAGGGATTGATGGCTGTTTGCAGGCTGGTCAAGGCCCCCCAAGTGGGGACCCTCACCCCATGGAGGTTTGGCCAGCCTGGGTGAGGGGTTGAGGGCCGTTTTCAGGCTGGCCAAGCCCCTCAGCGACGGAAGCTCCCAGCCTCTCCTTTTTTTCTTTTTATTCTGGGATTTATTTACCTTCTATAATAAGGCTACAACTCAGAACTAGCCAGGGCAGGCGGGAAGCTTGGCTTCCTCCATTGCCAGGGGCAACCCAAGCTCCTGCTCGCTCCAGCTCCATGTCCACGGCCGGCTGAAAGCAGGTATCCGGGGTTTATTTATCTTCTATAATTGAAACTTTGCTGCCTTGAGTGGAACTCAGAGCTGGCCGTGGCAGGCGGGAAGCTTGGCTTCCTCCATCACTGGGGCAACCAAGCCTCCTGCCTGCTCCAGCTCCGTGGCTGCTGGCCGCCATCTTGGTTGGGTTAATTTGCATATAGTCACTCTGATTGGCTGGTGGGCATGGCTTAAGGCATAGCAAAGGTACGGTCAATTTACATATATATGTGTAAAAAATTGGACGTTAACGTGGAAAAGTGGCAACTAACATTTGCTCACTTTTCTTATTATCCTATATAATAAAAGCATAGTATACAAACTGTCCCCTCAACCGGAGTTTTTCCAGAAGTTCGACCATGGGGCGGGCCAGCCAGGGGAAGGGAGGGACGCCCCAGCTGGCGGCTGGCAGCTGCTAGTGACCCTACCAGTGCACAAATTTCATGCCCTGGCCTCTAGTGGTTTTAATATCTGCTGTTACAATGATGTCTACACAATGTAATACTTTATTCTGTAAGGCAGCAACTTGGTTAACTGACCAATTTCCATGCATACCTGTCTAATGCCATGATGCCAGCCATGGTGATAGCACCAACAATACCAATGAGTTTGTACTTGAATATGGTGCTAGACAGCTGCTTCCTTATCACCAGATGCATGTCATCCTACAAGGAGACAATGATACAGAAAAGAAAAAGAGGAATGGTATAGCAAAAGAACCTACAGATATCAGGGGCAAAGAAACTAGAATAACAAGGGTTCTATCAGTCATTAACTGTGTGGCCTTTGGCAAGTCATTTCATCTCTCTGAGTCTCAATATTTTTCATCTATAAAAGGATCAGAGACAAATTATGAAATTTCCTAGAACAGTGCCTGGCACATGGTAGATATTCAATAATAAGTTATTGTTACTGTTGGATAGTTGCTCAATAAGCATATGTGAATTATCATAATGCTATTTACTGTTCAGCTAATAAAATTATGAAATAGAAATAGTTAGGATATGCACATTCAACATGATCCTTATTAAAATCCCAATAGCATTTTTTGCAGAAATAGAAAAACCCATACTAAAATTCAAAGGGGATTTCAAGGAACCCAAACAGCCAAAACAATCTTGAAAAAGAACAAATTTGGGGCTCACACTTCCCAATTTCAAAATTTCTACAAAGCTATAGTAGTCAAAAGAGTGTGCTACTAACATAAGGGCACACATATAGACCAATGAATAGAAAGAATTCAGAAACAAACCTTCATATTCACATAGATGGTCAATTGATTTTCCACAAATGGTGCCAAGACCATTCAATGGGGAAAGGATAGACTTTTCAAGATGCTGAAAAAACTGTATACTCACAATCAAAAAATGAAATTGGCTCAGCCAGTACTGCTCAGCATCAACCCATGAACCGGTTCAATTCCCAGTCAGGGCACATACCCGGTTTGCCAGCTTGATCCCCAGCAGGGGATGATTCTTTTCATCATTGATGTTTCTATCCCTTCCTCCCTCTCCCTTTCTCTCTCTGAAAAAAAAAAACTCACCAAAAACAAAAAAAGGGAAAAGACAACCCCCAGAATGGGAGAAAACATTTGTAAATCATATATCTAGTAAGGAATTAATATGCATAACACATAAAGAATTATTACACATTAAAAAAATAAAAACACACCCATTTAAAAACTGAGCAAAGAATGTGAACAGATGTTTTTCCAAAGAAGATATACAAATGACCAATAAGCACATAGATGTTCACCATTAGTCATTAGGGAAATGCAAATCAAAACCACAGTAAGATACTACTTCACACCCAGTAGAATGGTTATAATTAAAAAATTAAAAAATAAGTGTTGGTAAGGATGCAGATAAATGGAAACCCTCAACTATTCATAGGAATGTAAAATGGTACAGTTACTGTAGAAAACAGTTTGGTGGTTCTCAAAACATTAAACATAATCACCATATGACTCAGCAAATCTATTCCTAGGTATATATACAGAAGAACTGAAAATAGGGACTCAGTGAGAGACCTGTACTCTTTCTTACATTCCTAGTATCATTATTCACAATAGTCAAAAGATGGAAAAAGCCCAGTGTACATGAATGAATGAGTGGATAAAGTACATGTGGTATATACCTTAATACACATAAAATGGACTTTTATTCGAGCCATAAAAAGGAATAAAGTTCTAATATAGTCTTCAACATAGATGAACCTTGAGCATATTATGCTAAGTGAAATAAACCAAACACAGAAAGACAAATATTGTATGATTCTATTTAAATGAGGTACCTAATATGTAAATTCAGAGAAAGAGAGTAGATTAGAGATTACCAGGGGCTAGGGAGAAGGGAAATGGAAGATTATCACTTAACAGGTACCGAATTTGTTTTGGATGATGAAAAAATTCTGAATATAGGTAGTGGTGACTGCTGTACAACATTGTGAATGTACTTAATGCCACTGAATTGTATATTTAAATATGGTTAAAATAATAAAATTTATGTTATGTACCACAATTTAAAACAGTAATGACATAGCTCTAAATTAATGATATGAAGCTATCTCCAAACTGTACTGCTACATGAAAAAGATGTTCAGGATGCAAAATAAGAGGGTAAGGAGTAGAATAATAGATAAATAGAAATTTGTAAATGCTCAGAACATCTCAGAAAGCTATAAAATAGTAACAGTGATTGTCTTTAGAGAACTAGATGTCTAGAGGACTGAGAGGAGAGACTTATTTTTCACTACCTTCCCATACCTTTTGAATTTTGTATCATGTGCATATTACCTAGCCAATTTATTTATTTTTTTAATTTTTAAAGGGTGTTGGTTGTTCATAATTTAGTATGGATTACTGCCACAGGGTGGCACCAAAGATACAAAAGAGCCATGTGTTAAGATTCTAACCCAGTGGTTCTCAACCTGTGGGCCGCGACCCCTTTGGCGGTCAAATGACCCTTTCCAAGGGGTCGCTTAAGACCATCCTGCATATCAGATATTTACATTACGATTCATAACAGTAGCAACATTACAATTATGAAGTAGCAACGAAAATAATTTTATGGTTGGGTCACAACATGAGGAACTGTATTTAAAGGGCCAGAAGGTTGAGAACCACTGTTCTAAACTAATCTCTTATTTTAGTCCTTTGCCTGGCTTTTTAAATGAATGGTGTTCACAAAAGAAAACAAGCTCAGATGATGCAGAATGCTCTGTGCCCCCTAGGCACTCAGCGCAGAATATAAACTACTTTTCTTACTCAGTTTCATAGTTAGCTGATTACAGACCCATTTCCACACAGAAGGTCTAATACACCTAACATCTCAGTGCTTGCTCCACAGTAAGCACTTAATGTTTGTGGTAAGAAAATAATAAACAAATGCTGGGACTATGACTATGTACTCTATTTCGCCTACAACACAGGCTGGATTTTTTTTTTCTTTCTTTCAGTAAATTACAATTAAAAAGGTTTAAGATTCTTTCTCAACACACTACCCCTTACCTGGATGTGACTGCTGCCTTCAAGCTGTTGGCTAAATGCCAGCGTGCTGAGAAGATAGAAGAGTTTTCGTATTTGCCGAGGGGACATTTTATCCAGATAATCTAAAATGCCCTGTGACCAAAAAATGCAAATGATACGGTTAGGAACTAACATTTTTTTCCTTTAAAAAAAATTAAATCCTTATATGAAGCATATACAGATAGGCAGACATCTATTCCACGAAAACTCAGGTTCTCTAAAGCTAAGCTAAGACCCCAAAAGGGCAGAAATTCTTAGTCATCATAACATGTCTCTTCAATCTCCCTATTTTTCTTCTATTCTTCCCTTTTTCTTAGTGAAAACAATATTCTGCCAAATGTTATATCTCTGACCTTTTTCCCGTATCATCTCAGGTTCTATTTCATAAATTATTCTTTCTGGAGAATCACAAGGGAATTATTTACTTTTTTTTTTTTTAATCCTCACCCAAGGATATCTTTCCATTGATTTTTAGAGAGAGTAGAAGAGGGAGGGAAAGACAGAGAGAAATATTGGGAAACCAATTAATGTGTTTCTCTGTGCCCTTGACAGGAATCGAACCCTGGACTCTTCTGTCCATAGGATAACGCTCTATCCACTGAGCCAAAATGGCTAGAGCAGAATTATTTACTTTTTGACCTTGGGTAAAACCTCAGCATTCTCATCCCTAATACGGGGATAACACAGCCTACACAGTTACCTTTCAAAGTCCAGACTTAATTATGTTGGCTCCCTCATACAAACCTGGAATAGATTCCTACTGTCTGTAAGATAAAGTTGAGCCCGGCCAGCATGGTTCAGTGATGGAGCATCAATCTATGAACCAGGTCACGGTTGAATTCCTGATTAGGACACATGCCTACGTTTCGGGCTCAATCCCCAGTGTGGGGCATATAGGAGTCAACTGATCAATGATTCTTTCTCATCACTGATGTTTCTATCTCTCCCTCTCTCTTCCTCTCAGAAATCAATAAAATATATATATAAAAAAAGATAAAGTTGAAACTCTTAGCGTGGGATTTGAGACCATTCATAATCTGGTCCTGTCCTATGTCTTCTAAGCCTCACCTCCCACCACCTTTCACCATATATCCTCTTTGCCAAGCACGCTCATCTTCTTGTCATCTCCCAGGCACACCACAGACTTGGGTGCCAACCTGCTTCTGTTCAAACTGCCCTGTGCCTATATGCACTTTCTTCCTTTCCCTTATCAAATAATTCCCAACTTTCAAGAATCACCCAAATGTTATCTCCTCTTTGAAAACTTCTCCAGCTTGCCAGGTCAAATTAATTATTCCTGTTCTGGTGTATCTTTACTAGAGAATTCATCATGTATTTGTAATGACTATAAGTCTTACTTTCTATCATCAAAGGCAAGGACTGACTTTTGTATCCACAGACCGAAAATAGAGCCTATCACATAATCATAAAAAAGTATTTGCTGAACAAATACATAAATGAATTATTTTTTTGTATTATTTTCCATCACCTCACCTCCTCCTACCAAGAATGTCAATAGAGTATGAAATAAATTATTGCTAACTGATAGCAGCTATTTCTCAAATATCTGCAAGAAAGAAAAATGATTCAATATATGTCCATGAAGCGACTAGATACCTTCACAAAGACAGCATTCAGCCTCATAACAGATAGGTTTACAACTATCAGCTCTAGGAGAACATCCAATGCAATATCAACTTCGGCTTCATTCCCACTGCAGATATGGGTCACGAGGGCACCAATCACTTCCTATACAGAAAAGAGTCAACAGGACAGTATGAAGCAAAAATATGGAAGAGCCATCTTAAAGGGGTTCAAGCCTGAGGGCTTCCAATCTCAACTTGGTCAAAATCTCAATCCACCCTATCCCAGCGTCTAATTTTATTATCTAGTTTTCATTAATGTTGGATTCAGGAGGTTAAGATTATGCCAAATCTAACTACACTACCATCCAGTCATTTCCCATAATTATCTAGTGAACATTATCTAAGCCATTAATTTTCAACTGGTGTGCCATAAGAATTTTTAAAAACATGCAATACCTGACTACTTAGTCAGGAACACTGACCTCTTTTCCCTTAGATTGTCAAATAAAAAATGACAACAACCAAAACAATAGCCATCTGGTGTGAATGAATCAAAATTATACCTATTTTGCCTGGCCGGTATGGCTCAGTGGTTGAGCATCAACCTATGAACCAGGAGTTGTGGTTCGATTCCAGGTCAGGGCACATGCTCAAGTTGCAGGCTCGATTCCCCAGTGTGGGCATACAGGAGGCAGCCAATCAATGAATCTCTCTCATCATTGATGTTTCTACCTCTCTCTCCCTCTCTGAAATCAATGAAAATATATTTTGGGGGAAAAAATTATACCTATGTTTTTGTCAGATTGGCAAAAAACATATTTTTTGGAGTGCCGGAGAAAAAGTTTGAAAATTGCTAATCTAAACCCTCCTGATTTTTCTCCGTGGCATAGTCTTTCTCTTTTTCATATGGGTTAAATATTACCCTTTATGCTGTGATTGTATTTAACTTTTTGAAATTTACTGAAAAGATGGCCTTCGAGGATCTAAAGATTTTGGAAGTTTTTATCTGCTAAACTTGTATGTTTCAAGCAACATGTGCCATGATAGTGTTTTTAAAATAAGATGGTTCAAAAAAAAATGTCTTAGATGCCATTCTCCCTTTTCTTTATAATGCTGCTCCATATAGAGTCATCTGGCTTCCTCAATTGCAATAGCTAGTTCATGTCAACTGAATCTATTGCTGGTGTAAGTTTTTAAAACTTTTTCTTCGTTTTTTAAAGAGATCCACTTAAATGTGTTTTAACATTGTTAATAATAGGTATAGAATATATAACAAATACAAAATAAGACACTTTGTTCTTTTCATAATCACTTCCTACAAGTATAGTCCTCCCTCAGTGGATATGTGTTATTATATTTTGTGTCTCATGTTCATGGGAATAGGGCTATGCCCTCAGCCTTTCTTCTTCATTGGTATTTTGCCACATTTTTTTCCTAGGAAACTCCAGGCTCAACTGGCAGTTGACTATTTGCAGCTAAATTTTAAGACTACAATTCCTGTACTGTGAAGCTTCCTGACTACAGTTCATTTGGAGCATACTGGATCTGAATCTTCATTTTAGATTCAGAATTTTAGAGCTCAAAACACAGAGTTTGATCCTCCAATCCAGTCTCTTCCCTTTCCCGAGACTATCACTAGAACTAAGTTTTCCCAACTCCCGGTTCAGAGCTCTTTCTCCCTCACTGCCTTCAATCAACAAGCAATAAACATCAGATCACATGCAAGTCACTTGGAATAGCATTTCTTCCCTTTTCCCTGTTTGCTCTTTTCCAAAATAAATATTTCAACATACCTGCTGGCAGTAAGTATCAAAAAACTTAAATGCATATCTGTATAAGAGACTGCCAAATAAAATTATACTCTGGTCTAGGGAGTGCAACAAATTCTGAGCCAGCGATAGAATGGATGGACAAACATCCTTAAGAACCTTGAGGGGGAAGAAAAGAGAGAAAAAAGTTTTAGCACCAAGAATAGCTAACCATTTTGGAATGTGAGATATCTCCCAGTCAACTCTCATGTTAAATAAAGAAACCTTAATCTTCACTTTACCCAGAATAATTCTTCATCATTCTAGATTCAGCATATAAATAAGAATTGGCTTTGAAGCTCAAAGAAGTTAAACTACAACCTAATAGCACTGTTTGTGTCTGCCCAATATGAGACTAGAATCCAGATCTTTTAAGTCCCAATTTCCTCACTCAATTATACAACCCCCAAGTGATATATTAGGCTTGCTCTGCTTTAGTTATGATTTGAAATCAATCTACAAGGTTCAATACTAATTAGATAGATTTCTTTGAAAGATCGAGAACTAGTCTTGTCTTACCAAGAAGGCATTAATGGATGCAGAGTAAAACAAACAGTTACTAAGTCCACCTTTTTTTACCAATATCATTACAATAAAAAGAAAATCTTAATTAAGCAATAAACTGCTTTACTGAGAAAAATACAGTAAAAAATGATATATGGTTTCTGCTTTCTGGAAAATTATAGCCCAAAACATATATTATTGCCAGAAATAAGCACAGAAAGAACTGCAAGATAAAATAATACAAACACTGCCCTGGCCGGTGTTCTCAGTGGTTAGAGCATTGGCCCGTGCATTGAAGGGTCTTGGGTTCGATTCCCTGCATTGCAGGTTCGATCTCCGGCCCGGTTGGGGTGCATGTGGGAGGCAACCAATCGATGTGTCTCTCTCACATCAATGTTTCTCTCTCTCTCTCTCTCTCTCTCCTCCCCCGCCCCCCAGCCCCCTTCCTCCCTCCCTTCTATTCTCTCTAAAAATTAATGGAAAAAATATCCTTGGTGAGAACAAAAAAGTATCTACAATAATAAAAGTGTAATATGCTAATTAGACCAGAGTCCTTCCGGACGAAGCCATGGCAGTGGGGGCCGAGTCCCTTGCACGAACTTTGTGCATCGGGCCATGTATATATATACATACAAACATTAAATCCATTTCTAAATATAAAATCTAAGGCTCAACTATATATTTTCATTAGTTCCTAAGTCAAGTCCCAAAGTACTGCTACCAGTGTTCTAAGAAGGCATACATTTAATATCCTAAATATTCACCTGAAAACATCATTCTTAGCTTATAAAATCCTAATTTGAATGGTTTATACTTCAACAGGAATGATCACCTAAGGTCACAGGGTTGAATAGTCAAATAGTAATGGTTCAACAGATGCATGATTATGTCTCTATTAGCATTTCTTTGGTTCTGTATGCTGCGGGTTTTTAAAAACTACTTAGGCCCTGGCCAGTGTGGCTCAGTAGATTGGGTGACATCCTGTGCACCACCAGGTTGCTGGTTTGATTTCTGATCAAAGGCACATGCCCAGGTTGCAGGCTTGATTCCTGGTAAAATGAGTCCAAGAGGCAGCTAATCAATGTTGTGCTCTCAGATAGATATTTCTCTCTCTCCTTTCCTCTCTCTCTAAAAATCAATAAACTATTCTTAAAAACAAAAGAAACAAAACAACTTAAAACAGATACAAAAGGTAAGTCCGTCAAGTTGCAGATAACACAGAGGTAGACAGTTAAGATTTGAAAGTCTCGGCCCTGACTGGTTTGGCTCAGTGGATAGAGCGTCAGCCTGCAGACTGAAAGGTCCCAGGTTTGATTCCAGTCAAGGGCATATACCTTGGTTGCGGGCACATCCCCATTGTGGGGTGTGCAGGAGGCAGCTGATCGATGTTTCTCTCTCATCGATGTTTCTAACTCTCTATCCCTCTCCCTTCCTCTCTGTAAAAATCAATAAAATATATTTAAAAAAAAAAAAGAAAGTCTCAATCAGCTTGAATAATGGGCTGAAATTAACAAGATGAAATATTAGATGGGAGCTGTAAAGCCTTCCATTTTAGGTTAAAAATCATGTTACATTAAGTACGTAATTAAAACATGAGAATTAAAATACCTTCTATGAAAATGAATTTGGGGTTTACATCTAATAAGCTCAACATAAACCATTTTTGTGACCTTTTCACTAAAAAGTTAAAAAACAATCTTACGTTGGTTTTATTAACATCATAATGTCTCCATCAAGGTAAGTAATAATCCTACTAGGTTTTGAAATATACTGAGCTCCCTGTCAAATATCAACAGCTAGCAAAGGTGGTGTTGTTAATATTCCCACACTGGGTAGGAAAGGTTAAAATGACCTCTCTATACCTTTCACAATAATGTTGTCTGATTCTCTGACACTTACCAAGTAATGAACATAGAATGTACTCTGCAGCAGATCTTTGTGAAAGCAGCCTGACCGAATCTTATTTCTTAGCACCCTCTCAATGTACTTCTTTGCCTGAGTGTTGGTGCTATAGATGATTAGAAGCATCACCAGGTCAAAAGTCTATTGTCAATAAATATGCAACAACAGGAAAAGAGTTTAATAAGTCAATACATTTACTACAATGAATTAGCAACTTTAAATTTTTCCTCATTAAAACACAGAATGATGACGACACTCATTTGCTCAACATACCCATGGGAGTATCACCTACATTTCCACAAATCCCAAAATATTTTTCAGAGAAATAAAGGTGCCACAACTATTAACCACTGGTATATTTTAAGAAAACATTGGAATACAAGTGAAAGTGATATTATTACAGAAAGAACTTCAAATATCTTCACAATTCTTAAAGAAAAAAGATCAAACAACTTGCCAACTTCAGTATATATTTTCATTAATATTAGAAAAATTACTGTGTGAAAAGTTGGACTGTAAATATCTGTCAAATGAAAAAGGTTAAATAAATTATGATAGGCACTTTCAGAATATTATACAGCTATTAAAAATAAGACTCTCTTGCCGAAGCCGGTTTGGCTCAGTGGATAGAGCGTCGGCCTGCGGACTGAAGGGTCCCGGGTTCGATTCCGGTCAAGGGCATGTGCCTGGGTTGCGGGCATATCCCCAGTGGGAGATGTGCAGGAGGCAGCTGATTGATGTTTCTCTCTCATCGATGTTTCTAACTATCTCTCTCCCTTCCTCTCTGTAAAAAATCAATAAAATATATTTTTAAAAAAAATTAAAAAAAATAAGACTCTCTCTCCCCTTCCTCCTTCCCTTCCACTCAGTTGAGCATCCTTCCAGTACCACAAGGTCAATGGTTTGATTCCCGATCAGGGCACATGTCCAGGTTATGGGCTTGATCCCTGTTAGGAAGAGTGCAGGAGGCAGCCAATCAATGTTTCTCTTTGATCAATGTTTCTATCTCTCTCTCTCTACCTTCCTCTCTCTCTAAAATCAACAAAAAAACATTTTTTTTTAAAAAGAAATTCAATCATCTGGCTTCTTGACAGAAGAAGACATTTCCAGAATTAAGAGAGATCCAGTATCGTTGCCTTTATAGTGGATGGATTCACTCTGGTCAGATTTACATACATAAAGAGAAGTAAAACATGGGATGCCATTATCTTGACAATTCTATTTGGTGGGAGGGAAGACAATCAGACAGATACAGGGACCTGACTGATGATCCAGGTGACTCTAGTCTTCAACTCCTCAGCAGTAGGGACTTGGCTTCTTTGCAACTCACTATGCTTATTTGGAATGTTAACATTTTCTCTTATGGATATTTTAGGCTTAGTTTATTGCCAGAATAAATGAGCAGGGAAGACCATCTGGCAAGTCACCCACTCATATCATCTTCCCCAGACAGCTTGTTTTTATTAGAACAGCTAGAGAAGGCATAGAAAGGATGACTGGAGGAAGCAAGAAAAAAAGGAAAAAAACACTAGCCAATTTCACTAATTTTAATACTTAAAATTCATAGTATGTTAACATTACCTTATGTTCAGACTCTGGGGCAATGTGTTCAATTGCCTAGAAAAACAAGGGTCACAAATATATTACAACACGTTAGTATAATACTTCTCACTTTATTCAGCATGCCTTGTTCTCTTATTTGAGAACCAAGCAACCATCATCTATCATTTCTTCCTGAATGACTTTTAAGACTTTTATTTCAACTTACCTTTACTTATATATCTATCACTAATTGCCACCCATTTCTTCCTTACTATTTAAAGTTTCAAAGAGCTCACTCACCTTAATCCAAGCATCAGAAATGGTTTTCTCATATCTAACAGCTGACTTTATTATGTCAAAAACAAGAAAAACACAGTCCTCATCACTGTTTTCTTGGTTTCCTGAAGAACTAAAGAAGCAGAAAGGGAATAAAATCATTCTTCCACTTAACAGAGAGGTACCTGGGTTCCTGTTTACTAGCCAAGTAGCCTGGAACAAATCACAACTTCATGTGTAAATGGCTAATAAACTTGTACAGCAGTCTATCTGGGATTGATATGAATAGCCAAGAGAATACACACACACACACACACTACACACACACACACACACACACACACACACTTTGACTTGAGAAAATGTACAGTAATCCATGAGTATAATATTACTGCCATTCTTTATAGTTGTAAATATTAAGATCTACTGTCCTGGCTTCAGGATAAATGTCAGAAAACTTTCCTTGCTTATGTGAGAAAAAGGATGGTAATAGTCAATGAGCTTATACCGTGTTTGGCCTTTATTTTTCATCTTGCTTTGGGAAGCCAGAAACCATGGTGGCAAAATACAATGCTGCACATCCAACCTCTCCCGAAGCTCAGAAATTACCTGCGGAAAATAAATATTATCTATGTGTTCTGTTCGTGCATAGCAGACAGGCACAGTCCACTCTCTCAAAGGAACTGTAACAATGTCCTGAAAGACTGAGGAAGTAGGATTATTAAATGTTAGACAAGACATTTTGAAAAAGAGTTGATGAAAATAGCTAATACAAGTATAGTATGCCATACCCTTTAAAATCCCAGAACTTGGAGGTATTACACTGAAATAGCAAATATATCCTGTAGCAGCTTATATAGAGCAATAAATCTGGTCAATAGCTCCCCTTCATACTATCTGGATTCATGAGCTTTATAAATTAGTTTGTACAGAAAAGAGCGATTAGAACCTACTAATTTAAATAATTTATCTTCATCTAGGTTAGTCTTTTATATATATCAATATATATACACACATATCTGTGTGTGTGTGTGTGTGTGTGTGTGTGTGTGTGTGTGTGTGAATTGATTTCAGAGAGGAAGGGAAAGAAAGAAACATCAATGAGAGAGAATCACTGATCGGCTATCTCCTACATGCTCCCTACTGGGGAATGAGCCCAAAACATGGGCATGTGTCCTGACTAGGAATTGAACTGTGACCTTTTGGCTCATAGGTCGACACTCAACCACTGACCCATGCCGGTCGGATTAGGTTAGTCTTTTTTTATTGCTGAATTTCATAAGAGCACCACTACACTTCTCTGTACTCTCTAGGGCAGCAGTTCTCAACCTGTGGGTCGCGACCTCTTTGGTGGTCGAACGACCCTTTCACAGGGGTCGCCTAAGACCATCCTGCACATCAGATATTTACATTACGATTCGTAACAGTAGCAACATTACAGTTAAGTAGTAGCAACAAAAATAATTTTATGGTTGGGTCACAACATGAGGAACTTATTTAAAGGGCCAAAAGGTTGAGAACCACTGCTCTAGGGTCTAGCACCTATTAATGTTTGTTGGGAAATACTAGGGTACCTCAAGTGCATCCATGGCTGTTATGGAATGAAGAATGAACTTGATTATCACAGGTAAGTCCTTCAATTTGACAGATGACAGCTTACTCATTACCAACTGGCGGACCTAATCATAAAAAATATGAAAACATTAAACATTTCAAATTAATACTTCAACTTAATACTGACTTGGTAGGTAAAATTAGAAAAATCACTTCTCTCACTCAGTTTTCTCACATGTAATTCAGGAAGAAAGATACCATGTTTTATTTTGTTCCAAATTATAAGCTTTCAATTGTTAACACCACAGTTCCTTGTGATAAATGTGTGCTATATTTTGAAGCCCAAATTTTCCACTGTCTAGAGCAGCGGTTCTCAACCTGTGGGTCGCGACCCCTTTGGCGGTCAAATGATCCTTTCACAGGGGTCGCCTAAGACCATCCTGCATATCAGATATTTACATTACGATTCATAACAGTAGCAACATTACAGTTATGAAGTAGCAACAAAAATAATTTTATGGTTGGGTCACAACATGAGGAACTGTATTTAAAGGGCCAGAAGGTTGAGAACCACTGGTCTAGAGGAAAGTATAAAAAATTGTTATTTCTATGGAGAGCAGTTTGTAAATATTCAAGCAACATAGATTACCACTAAAACTTACTGCTTAAAACATAGCAGTGAACCTCTCAGAGTATGACACCTGAAATTCATTGAAAAAAACAAAAGGGATCAAATGTCATTCAATATTGCTTCAAAAGGAAATTGCCATTACATAGATTGCTCCCAAGCAATGACTAACTGACACTGGCTGTGGAAGGTGAGAGAGCAGAATCTTCCCTACCTTAGACAGGAGCTGCAGGTCAAGTCGGAGGCTGGAAAGGACATCCAGGATGGGTACAGTAAGTGAAGTATTCTCTGTTAGAAGGTCACTGTGAATGGTGGAAAAAAAAGTTGTGCAACTTTTAACAGAGCTGGGCAGATAACAACTTGGGAAAATCACTAGAGTATGGGAAGAAAGGATATTCTTACTTCCCATTAAGTTTGTTCATAGCATGTTTCATTAAAAATTGTTCTGATTAAAAAAATACGTGTTCATTATAAAAAATTCAGACAACAGAGTAGAAACAAGATGTCCTCCCTCAGCATTCCCACTACTCAAAACAAAGGAAACCCACTATTGAGTTTGGTACATATCCTTCCTGAGAAAAGGAAAAAGAAAATCTACCATTATAATGACATGTGATAAATATGATAGACATATGTGCAGGGTGCTACAGGAATAAAAGGTAGAGAAGGACAGTGATAGAGTCTAAGAGAAGGCTACCCAAAAGAACAAGCTGGAATTAAGCAGCAAAGTGGACGGTATAGTGCTATACCCAGAGGGAACATCCTGCCCAAAAGCACAAAGACAAGAAATCCCTGAACATTTTTGGAGGTAGCTTTGCAGACAGCTAGAGAAAAAGAAGTATTACAAACCAAATGTTTAAAAACTACTACTTCCAGGATAAGTGAAGTTGCATTAAAACAGAAACACTAGTCCTAGCTCATTTAGCTCAGTGGATAGAGTCGGCCTGTGGACTGAAGGGTCCCAGGTTTGATTCCTGTCAAGGGCACATGCCCAGGTTACAGGCTTGATCCCCAATGGGGGTTGTGCAAGAGGCAGCTGATCATTGATATTTCTCTCTCTCTGTCTCTCCTTTTCCCTCTCTGAAAGCAATAAAAATATATTTTAAAAACACACAAACTAGAAACACTATTACATAAGGATACTGTTCTCCTCTTAATTACTGCCCTAGCACAATTACTATTTTTCACATAAATGATAATAAATAGTGAGTCTTGGCAAAGGATCAGATACAGCAATGTGCATTAGAATGAATCATTTAGGAACCAAAGAATGTAGATGTTTAATAAGCTTCACAAATGATTTGGATATGTACTCATGACTGAGAACCCCTGGGGTGGAGGAAATGCTAAGGAAACAAAGGGAACATGTTAAAATCTCCATAGACAAAATTTATATAACTAATCTTAAGCCAGATTGCATATTCACAATAGGTAGACCTTTAAAAGAAAGTAGATAGGTCAACTAAATATATACAAATTAGAAAAACAAGTCAAATCCTGCACCCTACTTACTGTAGGCAGGTATCCTCTTTCATACAAAAAAGAACACATTACTACTGTTTTCACACTGCAGTGATAAGACTCCCAGAGTGGAGCCTTGCTTAGAACGGCAACAAGGTGCTCACCCACCTGAGTTCTTTCCCCACATCTGCATGCTGAGAATCCCCTAGGATCTCAGGTAGGCTGGTGATAATGTCATGCTGAAGGTGCACTGGAGCAATACTGATCAGCTGCATGATCTTGGTGGTGAGATCCTACAGTGGAGGATACTATTAGAATTGGAGCATATTACCAGGAATAGAGAAAAACTTCCTACTCATGAAATGTACAGCTGGAATTATTTTGTGACAACTACACACACATTCAAGCTCGAAGCTAAATTTCAGAGATGAATGACCCAGAAATTTTCATACAAGGGATGGTAAATAGGAAAAAAAGTAGGGTGGATGGTTTATCTAACTGGTTTGTTATATATTTTATTTCATTTAATCTTCACAATAATTTCCATTTTTAAAATGTGGGGCTATGTGTTGCTCAATGATACACAGTAAATGACAGACCCCAAATTCCAGCCCAGGTGAAACTCCCTAAGCAATGTTCTTCCAAGTAAAGATTAAGCCTTGGAATATCTGATAAAAATTAACAGAATGATTTTAAGACTGTTGAAAAGAAATGGGCCTTAAGCACTATGCTCAAAATAAATTCAACTTCTGGATGAAAAAGTTTAAGAAATTAAACAAAAAAACAAGAACAAAAACAAAAAACAAACCAAAAAACCCTCACAGACACAGACAACAGTATGGTGATTATCAGAGGGAAAGGGGGGTTGAGGGGGGTAAAGAGGATATAGGGAGATAAATGGAGATGGAAGGAGACTCGACTTGGGGTGATGAACACACAATACAATATACAGATGATGTATTAGAGAACTGTACACCTGAAACCTATATAATTTTATTAACCACTAGTGGCCCGGTGCACAGATTTGTGCACAAATGGAGTCCCTTGGCCTGGCCTGCGCCCTCTCACAATCCGAGAGCCCTTGGGGGATGTTGGACTGCCGGTTTCGGCGCCATCCCTGCAGGCCAGGCTGAGGGACCCCATCAGTGCACAAATCCGTGCACCGGGCCAGTTCTAGTATGCATATAAGATGTTTAGTTAATCTCTCCTTCCCCCCCCCCCCCATTTATCAGTCTGTTCCATGTTTCCATGCCTGTGCATTGAGCATCTGCCCCCTGGTGGTCAGTGCACATTATAGCTACTGGTCGAAAGGTCGAATGGTTGCTTAGGCTTTTATGTAGTCACCCCAATAAATTCAATACTGAGTTTTTTAAAAGTACAGTCATATCAATTCAAATTCATTTGATCAATTATTAATGATGTTGAACATTTTTTTCTTACTCTTTTTTTTAAAATATATTTTATTGATTTTTTACAAAGAGGAAGGGAGAGAGATAGTTAGAAACATCGATGAGAGAGAAACATCGATCAGCTGCCTCCTGCACATCTCCTATTGGGGATGTGCCCGCAACCCAGGTACATGCCCTTGACCGGAATCGAACCTGGGACCTTTCAGTCCGCAGGCTGACGCTCTATCCACTGAGCCAAGCCGGTTTCGGCTCTTACTCTTATTAAACATATGTATTAGCTTTCTTGGGAATAACCTTTTATAATCTTACCCTAGTTTTCAACTGACCATTTTTAGATTTTTCCTTTTTTTTTTTATTTCAGAATCAGTCAATATTTTTCTCATTTATCATGTTAATTCATGAGATATACTTGTGAAAGAAATTTCTACTTTTTATGGTCTTAATTCAACCACTTTTCACTTTGTGATTTTATTTATGATCTCTTCATGCATATCTAAAGATCACATGATACATGCAAAATTTACTTTCTGTATTTTTAATCTAAATTTTTAAAATTCAATAAAATGGAAGATAAATTTTCATAAGGAAAAAACAAAAAAGATTCACCTTTATCCAGGTGCCTGATAACAAATAACATAACTACAAAACTTCCTGAAAATTTCCATTTTAATATTATCCCCCCTCATCTCTGGTGGATGCCTAAAACCATGGATAGCAACAAACCCTATGTATACAATGATTTTTCTAGTACATACATACCTATGATAAAATTTAATTTATAAATTAGGCACAGTAAGAGACTATAATTTTAAAAGTTAGCCGAAACCGGTTTGGCTCAGTGGATAGAGCGTCGGCCTGCAGACTGAAGGGTCCCAGGTTCGATTCCAGTCAGGGGCGTGTACCTGGGTTGCAGGCATATCCCCAGTGGGAGATGTGCAGGAGGCAGCTGATCGATGTTTCTCTCTCATCGATGTTTCTGGCTCTCTGTCTCCCTTCCTCTCTGTGAAAAATCAATAAAATATATTAAAAAAAATAAAAAATAAAAAAAAATAAAAGTTATGTGCTTGGCCGGGTGGCTAAGTGATTGAGTGTCGACCTATGAATCAGGAGGTCGTGGTTCAATTCCCAGTCAGGGCACACGCCTGGGTTATGGGCTTGATCCCCAGTGGTGGTGGGGAGGCAGCCGATTAATGATTCTCTCTTATCGTTGATATTTCTATCTCTCCCTTTCCCTCCTCTCTCTGAAGTCAATGATAAAAAAAATTACGTGGTCTAGCTGGTGTTTCCCTCTCATCAACGTTTCCATCTTTCTAAAATCAATAAAAAAATTATTTTTTAAAAAAGCAAAACTTGCCCTGACTGGTTTGGCTCAGCGGATAGAGCGTTGGCCTGCGGACTGAAAGGTCCCAGGTTCGATTCCGGTCAATGGCATGTACCTTGGTTGCGGGCACATCCCCAGTAGGAGGTGTGCAGAAGGCAGCTGATCGATATTTCTCTCTCATCGATGTTTCTTACTCTCTATCTCTCTCCCTTCCTCTCTGTAAAAAATCAATAAAATATATTTAAAAAAAAAAAAAAAAAGCAAAACTGCAGATAAGTGAAGACAACTGTATGTAATCAAATTAAAACATTTGCAGTGAAATGCAGTGGTTTGGGATCCCATCACTTTTGAGAATTAAAACACAGTAATTTATGTGCTTTGAAAAATTAAATTTCTTTCCAAATATTTAATTTAATAAATGATACCTAGCCATCATAAGTAAATTTCTTTTCTTTCTTTCTTTTTGAAAACGTAAAGGGTGAACTACCAAAAAATCTCAAAGCTGAAAAAAGTTAATGGATGAATTTAAAAATGTAACTTTTTCTATTTAGAAAGGGAAGAAAAGAAAACACTGCAAATTCCAAAAGTTTGGTTAAGTATGAAAAACACACACTCTAAATCTAAGACAGAAAAAGTCCAAAAGGCTACCTTGCCATCCACAACTCTGTCAAGCCATTTCAGTTGACTGATGATGAGTCGAGGCATGTTGATTCCATCACTGTTCATGCTGAAATGTTAGGATGAGAAGACAAGGAACTTGACCTTTCTGACTTATACAACAGTGAGCATTTCAGCCATTCAATTCAATTTACATTTACTTAACACTTACTATGCTTTGTGCACTGTGCCAGACACACATGTGATACAAAAAAACCATGATATATGCTTATATACCTTGAGAAAGATGTCAGGAAGAAGAGGCACTAACCATGTTAATCATGGCTATATCTGGAAAGGCTTACAGAGACAGAAAGGTCTCTCATTTTTTTAAAATTTTATTATTTAAAGTATTACAGATAGTAGTACATGTGTCTCCTTTTCCCCCCCCATTGACCTTCCCCCTGCCACCCCTACCCCCCGGCACATGCCCTCACCCCACCTCCCCAGTGTCTTGTGTCCATTGGTTATGCTTACATGCATGCATACAAGTCCTTCAGTTGATCTCTTACCTCCCGCACCCCAACACTCCCCAGACTTCCCACTGCAATTTGACAGTCTGTTCAATGCTTCTTTCTCTGCCTCTGTATCTATCTTTTTGTTCATCAATTTATGTTATTATCCATAGATGAGATCATGTGGTGTTTTTCTTTCACTTCCTGGCTTATTTCACTTAGCATAATGCTCTCCAGTTCTGCTGCAAATGGTTAAGGACTCCTTCTTTTTTATAGCACCATAGTATTCCATTGCGTAGATGAGATGTACCATAGTTTTCTAATCCACTCATCTGTTGATGGGCGTTTAGGCTGTTTCCAAATCTTGGCTACTGTAAATTGTGCTGCTATGAACATAGGGGTGCATATATCCTCTCTGATTGGTGTTTCTGTTTTCTTGGAATATATTTCTAGAAATGGTATTACTGGGTCAAATGGCAGCTCCATTTTTAAATTTTTGAGGAAACGCCATACTGTTTTCCACAATGGCTGCAGCAGTCTGAATTCCCACCAGCAGTGAAAGAGGGTTCCTTTTTCTCCGCATCCTCTCCAGCACTTGTCCTTTGTTGATGATAGCCATTCTGACAGGTGTGAGGTGGTACCTCATTGTTGTTTTGATTTGCATCTCTCGGATGATTAGTGACTATGAGCATATTTTCATGTGTTTCTTGGCTTTCTGAGTGTCCTCTTTCGAAAAGATTCTATTTAGGTCCTTTGCCCATTTTTTGATTGGATTGTTTATTTTCCTTTTGTTGAGTTGTCTGAGTTCCCTGTAAATGTTGGATATTAAACCCTTATCGGAGATAACATTGGCAAATATGTTCTCCCATGCAGTGGGCTTTCTTGTTGTTTTGTTGGTTTCTTTTGCTGTGCAGAAGCTTTTTATTTTATGTAACCCCATTTGTTTATTTTCTTGTTTTTTTTAAAATATGTTTATATATTTTTATTGATTTTAGAGAGGGAGAGGGAGAGAGACAGAAACATCAATGATGAAAGAGAATCATTGATTGGCTGTCTCTTGCATGCCCCCTACTGGCGATTGAACCCACAACCTGGACATGTGCAGAATTGAACTGAGACCTACTGGTTCATAGGTCAATGCTCAAACACTGAGGCCTTAAAATAATCCTATATAATAAAGAGGTAATATGCAAATTGACCCTCACATCACAAGATGGCCACCCCCACATCATCACAACATAGCCACCCCCCACACTGTCACAAGATGGCTAGCAGGGGAACAGTTAGGCATCAATCAGGCCAGCAGGGGAGTGGTTAGGGGGCAATCAGGCGGGCAGGCTGGTGAGTGGTTAGGAGCCAGCAGTCCCGGATTGTGAGAGGGATGCCTGACTCTGGCAGCCGAATATCCCCCGAGGGGTCCCAGAGTGGAGAGAGTGTAGGGCACGAATTTCATGCACCAGGTCTCTAGTGTAAACAATAAAAATAAAAAAAATAAAGGTAATAAACTTTAACAAATTGAGTAAAACGAGTATTTTCAAAAGGTTAAAACTACATTAATGTGGTAATGAAAAAGGTAAGAATATACTGCTATAAAAACATGGCGGGTCAAATTTGTTTGTGTAAGTATTGAAAACCATTTATGGATGAAAAATGTTGGCTCAGTTATTATTTCCCCCAAAACAACAGTCTGTACTTTCCTCCCAAGCTACTTACTATATCTAAAGTTTTGGAACACCTTCAGTTCATTTTCTGAACAGCATTCTCAGTCTTTGTTTATTACAGTCAAATTTAACTGCTGAAAAAGACTTAGCCAGGACATAAAGCATCTAATGCAGTGGTTCTCAACCTTCCTAATGCTGTGATCCTTTAATACAGTTCCTCATGTTATGGTGACCCCCAATTTCATCGTTACAAATTGAACATAATTAAAGCATAGTGATTAATCACAAAAACAATGTGTAATTATATATGTTTTCTATTTTTTTTCCTTTCTTAAAAATATTTTATTGATTTTTTACAGAGAGGAAGGGAGAGAGAAAGTTAGAAACATCGATGAGAGAGAAACATCGATCAGCTGCCTCCTGCACACCCCCTACTGGGGATGTGCCCGCAACCCAGGTACATGCCCTTGACCGGAATCAAACCTGGGACCCTTCAGTCTGCAGGCCAACGCTCTATCCACTGAGCCAAACCGGTTTCGGCAATTATATATGTTTTCCGATGGTCTTAGGAGACCCCTGTGAAAGGGTTGTTCAAGCCCCAAAGGAGTCGCAACCCACAGGTTGAGAACCACTAATCTAGTGTGAGCCATCCAGGCAAAGCATGAATTTTAAGTGTAAGCCTTCAAGCTTATTATCATTATACTAGAGGCCTGATCACAAAATTCGTGCACTGGGGTTGGGGGGGGGGGGTAGTCCCTCAGCCTGGCCTGTGCCCTCTTGCAGTCCGGGAGCCCTCAAGGGATACCCAAATGACAGCTTAGGCCTGCTACCCGCAGCCTACTGGTCATTATACCATTTAGTCGATTTGCATATTAGCCCTTTATTATATACTAGAGGCCCGGTGCACAAAAATTTGTGCACTGGGGGGGGGGGAGGGTCTCTCAGCCCGGCCTCTGCCCTCTCGCAGTCTGGGACCCCTCGGGGGATGTCCACCTGCTGGCTTAGGCCCGCTCCCCGGAGGATCAGGCCTCAGCTGGCAGTCAGACATCCCTCTGGCAGCCTGGGAGCCCTCAGGGGATGTCCACTTGCCAGCAGGGAGCAGGCCTAAGCTGCAGTTGGACATCCTTAGCGCTGCTGAAGAGGCAGGAGAGGCTCCCGCCACCACCACTATGCTGGCAGCCATCAGCCTGGCTTGTGGCTGAGCAGAGCTCCCCCTCTGGGAGCACACTGACCACCAGGGGGCAGCTCCTGCATTAGGCGTCTGCCCCCTGGTGGTCAGTGTGTGTCAGAGTGACCAGTGATTCCCAGTCATTCTGCTGTTAGGGTCAATTTGCATATTACCCTTTTATTACATAGAATAGAGGCCTGGTGCACGGGTGGGGGCCGGTTGGTTTGCCCTGAAGGGTGTCCTGGATCAGGGTGGGGGTCCCCACTGGGGTGCCAGGCCAGCCTGGGTGAGGGGCTGATGGCTGTTTGCAGGCTGGTCAAGCGTCTCAGTGGAGACCCTCACCCCATGGGGGTTTGGCCAGCCTGGTTGAGGGGCTGTGGGCTGTTTTCAGGCTGGTCACATCCCCTTCAGGGTGGGGGCTCCCACTGGGGTGCCTGGCCAGCCTGGGTGAGGGCTGATGGCCGTTTTTAGGCTGGCCACGGCGGCGGGCTGGAAGCAAGTATCTGGGATTTATTTATCTTCTATAATTGAAACTTTGTAGCCTTCAGCGGAGCTCAGGTCCGGCAGGGCAGGCTGGAAGCTTGGCTTCCTCCATTGCCAGGGGCAACGCTCCAGCTCCATGGCTGCAGCCACCTTAGTTGGGTTAATTTGCATATTTGCTCCTGATTGGCTAGTGGGCGTGGCTGGTGGATTTAGCAGAGGTACAGTGGATTTACATGTTTCTGTTTTATTAGAGTAGACTACTGGCCCAGTGCACGAATCTGTGCACATTGAAAGGAAATTAATGAGAAGAATTATTTTAATATTGCTATTCGTCCTTTCTCTATAATAGAAGTGTCTATCAAGTTCACAATCAACAATAACAGATTGAAAACATGTATGCAATTGGCACCAGTAAGAGATTTATATGTATTGTGCATGTGCAAGTCAACTTAACCTTTTATAGATATGGAACAAACCTGCTTAATTAGACCTGCTTTCTGATTTAGCTAAACTTTATCCAGCCCAGTGAAGCACCCCGACGTCTCTTCAGGTAATTGTCATCTGCACAGCAGTACAGTGGGGCCTTGACTTACGAGTGTCCCGACTAACGAGTTTTTTGAGATACGAGCCATCTCTCGGCCGATTTTTTGCTTTGAGTTGCGAGCTAAAATTCGGGTTACGAGCCAGCTTCAGATACCCTACCGCTAGTTGGCGCAGCAAATGTCACAGTGAACCCCACAACATCAGCCCAGCATCACGTGTCTCACTCGTTCACTTTTTGATTTGACATACAAGTAATTTGAGTTACGAGCTCCGTCACGGAATGAATTAAACTCGTAAGTCAAGGCCCCACTGTAAATATCAATACAAAGCAGATTATTATTGTAGATCATGCAGGGAGAACAAAGGGTAAAATATTTAACTGCAGCAGTGTTTGACTATATCCTGCGCAGTGAGAAAACCTGAAGTCATTTTCAAGATCCACCATTTCTTACTTCTTTTCAGTCAGATGAAATTTCTGAGCTTTCTAAATCTTCATTTTCTGGCTAATGAAAAGAAAATAGGATTCCACCGAGTCTCCTATCTACCTACTCCAGGACTTCTGTGAGGATCAAATGAGATGAGGCATGGGAAAATGCTTCATAGACATTTGGTTAAAATGTAAAATGTTTCCACCTGGCTATAAAGCAAGTCATGTTCCTGGGCTGAAGCAACTGCAAGGAGGCTAGTCGCTAGGGAGAGGAAGCTGGGTATTGCTATGTGATGTCATTATCCGGATGGGCACTTAGCATATTAGCCTTTTATATATATAGAAGATATAAATCCCTGAAAAAACACATATGAAGGAGAAAATAAAAATGACATATAATCCTGTCATCCCAGATATGCCCACTATTGATATGCTTATGTATTATGTTTCTATGTTTGTGTATGTGTGGATGTATCTAAGAAAAAAGCAAGAACAAAAAACATCCCTGGCTGGTGTGGCTCAGTTGGTTGAGCATTGTCCCATGCATTGAAAGGTTGCTGGTTCAATTACCTGTCAGGATATATGCCCAGGTTTTGGGTTCAATCCCCAGTGGGGGTTGGAGGTGGGAGGCAACCTATTGATGTTTCTCTCTCCCTCTCCCTTCCTCTCTCTAAAATCAGTAGACATATTTAAGAAAATACTAGGCTGAACTATAAATACTGATTTGTAACCTGACATTTTGCTAATTAATGCACAGTATTAAATAGTCCTCTTTATAATTTTTTAATGTCCACATGATATTCTGTGTGGATATACCTAATTTACTTAACCAATCTCTTATAGTTGGGCATCTCAGTTATTTATAATTTCTTGTTACTTTAAACACTAAATCTTATTACTACTTTCATTCACAAGTTTTATTTTAAGGTAAATTAGAAGACACGTTTGATCATGAAAGGGTGTGTAAAATCTAAGGTTTTGATACATACAATCTACTATCCTTCAGAATGACTGAACCAATTGATATGTTCATCAGCAATGTCTGAGCTTGCCTGTGAATTATACTCAATAGGGAAGATCCTTTGAGAACGGAAAGTGTATTTACTGTTTTAAATTTGTGTCTTTGATTAAAGAAATTGAACATTTTAAAAAAGGTCTGATGCTCTTATGTTTCTGCTTTATGAACTGTATGTTCATGACCTTTATCTACTTTTCTATTATGCTGCTCATTTTTCTAAGTGAAAAAAAAAATTTTTTTAAATGTACACTATAAAATTGAAAAGGTAAAGAATAGTATTCAGGGAATATCTGACTCCAGCCAATTGGCTCCCTTCTTTGGAGATAACTACTATTACCAGTTTATTGTGTATTTTTCTGGCACTATTAGTCAAATAAATAGGTGGAAATTTTTTTTACTGATTTTAAAAACAATCCTCATGCAAGGATATGTTTTTCATTGATTCTAGAGAGACAGTAAGGGAGGATCGAGAGAAACATTGATGTGAGAGAGAACCACTAATCAGTTGCCTACTGTGGATTGAACCCAAAACCTGGGTTTGAGCCCTGACTGGGAACTGAACCCGAGACCCTTTGGTGCACAGGACAATGCTTCAACCACTTTGGGGTACCTGCCCAGACTAAGTAGGTGAAATTTCAAAGAAAGACAACCCAATAAATCTTAGTAGTTATTTAAGAATACGGCATCAAGATAAATATGACCTTCAAAGAAATCAATGATATTTCAGAGTAATCTTTTCAGAGAGAAATTTAAGTATACCAGGGTAATTTAAGCATTCCAGAATAACTCCACTTACCTTTCAAAAAGAAATTCTGGCAACTTTTCAAATAAGGTTTTGATAATGGCAGGCTGGAAAAAAAAGACACAGGGAGTTAGGGAATGGTCTTGAAATACACAACAGAAATGTATAATTAGTCATAATTCTCTTGGAGGAAGAACCCCTGCTATAATGAAATCCTATTTTTTTTTAATGAGCACTTTATTTATACTTATTTATTTATTTATAATCCTCACCCGCTCACCGAGGATATTTTTCCATTGGTTTTTAGGAAAAGTGGGAGAAACATCGATGTGAGAGAAACACACCGATTGGTTGCCTCCTGCATGGGCCGGGGCAGAGCCTAAAACCAAGGTACTTGCCCTTGACCAGAATTGAACCTGGGATCTTTTGGTCCACAGGCTGATGCTCCCTTCTTCTGAGTCAAACCCGAAAGGGCTAAAATCCTCTTATTATTAGAATATCCACATGAATATTGCCTGTATTTTGAATATAAGCTGTTGGAACACAAAGACATCAATAATTTATCTTCTGAAACACTGAAAAATATCTATCAAAACAATATTAAAATAATCAGATAATAAAAAAGATCAGCCCTGGCCAGGTAGTTCAGTTGGTTGGAGCTGTTGTCCACACACCAAAAGGTTGCAGGCTTGGTCCCCAGTCAGGGCATGTATGGAAGGAGAGGCAATGGATCAATCTTTATCTCTCTAAAATCAATAAAAACATATCCTCGGGTGAGGATTTAAAAGAAAAATTCATTACGTATGATGAACCCATGAAATGAAGGCTTTAAAGATTATCAAATAGGTTGCAAGATTTCTTTTCAGAGAAACAACAGGGCTTGGCTCTTAGATTTAAACTAACTAAATTATAGTCAAGATTTCCAATGAAGCCCTAGCTGGATAGCTCAGTTGGTTAGAGCATCATCCTGATACGCTAAGGTTGCAGTTTCAATCTTTGGTCAGGGCACATACAAGAATCAACCAGTGAATGCATAAAAAAGTGGAACAACAATTTGATGTTTCTCTCTCTTTCTCTCTCCCCCACCCCACTTCCTCTTTCCCAAATCAATAAAAAATTTAAAAAAAGAAAGATTTCCA
Organism: Myotis daubentonii; assembly: GCF_963259705.1. Lineage (NCBI taxonomy): Eukaryota > Metazoa > Chordata > Mammalia > Chiroptera > Vespertilionidae > Myotis > Myotis daubentonii. Next base: position 23,290,116 of record NC_081853.1, on the reverse strand, counting down.
ATGAAAAGGAAAAGATAAGTGGGAAAGAAAAATAGAAAAGATGGAAGATGGGATGGGAGGGAGACTTTTCATTGTATACATGGTTTTATAATTTGAGATGTTTAAACCATATCAATGTATTGTCTACTCAATAAATTAAACAATAAAGGGAATAATGGCCCAGCAAGAGATGAAGACCTGAAATTATGCAAGAGGATGAGGACTTACATATTTATCCAGTAAAAACTTGACTTAACATTTTCTATGTCCTTACCCAGTTCTAGGCTCTGGGGATCAATAGTGAAGAAGACAACATCCCTGCCTTTAAAAAGCTTATAATAGAGATTAAAAATGGTGGCAGAGTAGGAGGATGCTGCATGGACATGCTCCCAGGAACAAGCTGGAATTACAACTGAAATATGGAAAGGCTTCCTGAATAATCAATGGAAAACTCACAGAAGAGAACCCTGATACCCAAGGACCAAAGGTGGAGACCACATAGAGACTGGTAGGAGGGGTGGAGGAGCGAAAGGGCTGGCTAGGCACCCATAGATGGCAGCTGAAGTCCCAGAGAGATATCTCAGCTGTGTGTGTGTGTGGGGGGGGGGGGGCCGGGGTGGTAGAAGGGGAGAGGGGGTGTGTGCCACTGAAAACTCTGGGATCTAATCCTGAAGCTGGGCTCCCCAGCAGAGAGCACAAAACTGAGGAGGGTACCCACACAACATCTAGCTGTGAAAAGCAGTGGGGTGATGTCTGCCAGGGAGTGGCAGTTGAAAGTTTGGGCACCCTCTTAAAGGGCCAACACACAAAAATTCCCTGTGGAGCCATGCACCCTGTGCTCTGGCAAAGGAAGGGTAAAGTGGACTGGAGCTGTGAGAGTACAACCCAGGACTGGGGACTCAGGGGATAGAGCTCAGAAGGCAGACACCTCAAGTTTTCTGGGCTGAGTTATTCCCTCACACAGAGGACATCTTTCCCACATAGTCATTTCCCTTGCCTGGGGGGAAGACACATCCTATTGGAAAACACCTTGCCCTGAGGCCATTTAAGGGACTAAAAGTAACAATTAGTCTCCAGGCATAAGCAACTGCCCCACCCTGTTGAAAAAACTCTTGCCACAACCCAGGACAATCGCCTGGGGGCAATTCAAGATGAAATCCTATTAGTCTGTAGACCAGCAGTTCTCAACCTGTGGGGGTCGAATGACCCTTTCACAGGGGTCGCCTAAGACCATTGGAAAACACACATATAATTACATATCGTTTTTGTGATTAATGACTATGCTTTAATTATGTTCAATTTATAACAATGAAATTGGAGGTCACCACAACATGAGGAACTGTATTAAAGGGTCGCAGCATTAGGAAGGTTGAGAACCACTGCTGTAGACAGAGGCCATCTCTGGAGGTTTTGAGTCTTTGCCTGATCCAATTAGTCAGAAATTGTCCTGCACTAGAGATTGAGAGGTATAGAAGATCTACCTAAAACATAGTCACAAACCCAAATAGACAACCAAAATGAGGAAACAAAGAAACAATCCCCAAATGAAAGAATTAGCAAATTCTCCAGAGGAGGAGGTAAATGAAGCAGAGATAAGAAATTTTTCTGAAACAGAGTTCAGGGTAATGATGTTAAAAATGCTCAATGGTATGAAAAAAGATATAGTAACTATGAAAAAAGAACAGTGTGAGATAAAAAATGACATAATACAAATAAAGAACACACTGGAAGGAATACATAGCAGATTAGGGGAAGATGAGGGTTGAATCAGTGAATTAGAAGACAGAGTTGAAAATATCACTCAATCAGAGAACCAAAAAGAAAAAACAATTAAAAAACAGGAGAACAGCTTAAGGGAGCTACGGGAAAATGTGAAACTTAACAATATTAGAATAGTAGGTGTGCCAGAAGAGGCAGAAAGGGAGAAAGGAATAGAGAAGGTGTTTGAAAAAATAATGGTAGAAAACTTCCCTAACCTGGTAAAGGAAAAAGTCACACAAGTTCAGGAGGCACAGAGAATCCCAAACAAGAAGAACCCAAACAGACCCACACCCAGACACATCATAATTAAAATGCCAAAAATTAAAGACAAGGAGAGAATCTTAAAGGCAGCAAGAGCAAAGAAAACTGTTACCTACAAAGGAGTTCCCATAAGGTAACACCTGATTTCGCATCAGAAACTCTACAGGCCAGAAGGGAATGGCATGAAGTACTCAAGATAATGGAAAGCAAGGATCTGAGACAAAGATTACTAGATCCAGCAAGACTATAATTCAAAATAGTCAAATAAAGAACTTCCCAGACAATAAAAAAAGGCTAAAGGAGTTCATTACCACCAAGCCAGCATTATAAGAAATGCTAAAGGGATTGCTGAGAAGAAGAAACAGAGAGAGAAACCTAGCCACACAGAATTAAGGCTATAATAAGTACCTCTCAATAACCCTAAATGTAAATGGATTAAATGCTCCAATCAAAAGGTCTAGGGCAGATGAATGGATACAAAAACATGCCCCAACTATATGCTGTCTACAAGAGACCCACCTCAAAACAAGACACACATAGGATGAAAGTGAAGGGATGGAAAAAAATTTTCCATGGAAATGGAAAAGAAAAAAAAGCTGGAGTAGCAATACTCATATCCAACAAAATACTTTAAAAGCATCATGCTAAGCGAAATAAGCAAGTTGGAGAAAGATAAACATCATATGATCTCACTCATTTGTGGAATATAATGAACAACATAAACTGATGAACAAAAATAGAGCCAGAGGGGGGGAAATATTCTAGAATATAATAGACATAATCCTGCTTTTTGCAGATTTTTAGTATTTCCTACAACTTTTGTGATATCATACTATGTTAGTACAGTTTTGGTAATATTACTATACTTAAAATCCTTTTATTCTTGAAATATTAATGTTTATTGCATGTAATATTACAGTAAGATTATTTAAAAAAAAAAATAGAGACCACATGATGAAAAAAATAAATAAATAAAATAAAATAAATAAAGGAGAGGAAAGGGCAAAATTAATTTAATAAGCAAATTAATAGCTAAATGGGAGATGAATGACACAGATATGAACACGGTAGAGATATAGAAGGGTACTCAGGGCACACCCGATGAAACTTTTCCAAATAGAAAACAGGCCAAAGGAATAAATGAGACTTTGAAATGTATTGGGTTAATCAGCTCAGTCCAAAGACAAAGACACTGCCCTACCAGATGCATTTCAACAACAGGTCTATGGTAAACTGCTGCAAACGCAAACACTCCCATTAAGCTTACTCTACCCTGTGTGCTCCAACCACTTATGCTTGGGCATACACCACAGATCACATCCAACAATGTTCACAAAAAAAAAATGGCAGTCTCACCTGTAATATGTCAATCCCCAGAAGCAATTTAATGAGGCTCTTAGAGTAAGATGTTCCCATGCTGTAAAAATAAATAAATTTGTTTTCTATTTTGTTTTCCTTGTTTTAATATGCTTCTTATTCTTTCTCCACAAAATTGGTTAATTATATAACCTTTATGGAGAAACTAATCTGGTAGATAAGAAATTCAGAACATCAGAAGATGGCTCTTAAGCCAGGGAAAAGTAGAGTTAAAATTTTACCAACACAAGTGAGAAACATTATAGAAAACACTCTGGTTCTTAGTCTCATAATTATAAACTTAATAATTTACAAGTCAGGATAAAACTCTGAGGAAAAGAGAACGATAAATCAAAAGTGAAATTCCAAAAAATTGCATTTTGCACCCCCTCCCCCACCAGTTAGTATAACAGACTAAATTTCAGCACTGTTCCATGCCTCCTCTCCACACCTGGCTTCCTCATTCTGCAGACGTTCACAAGACAAAAGACAGTTTCTGAAAATGTCTTGATCCTCAATGTAAGACTCCAGACCATTAACAAATTCTTCTATTATCTTAATGAAATAAAAATAAAAAAAACACAGTAAGATTTTCAGTTTAACATTTGTTGTGGGTTAGCTAAAAATCATTCTAGCACATTCAACTTTATGCCAATGCCTTTAAATTTTCAATTCCAGAGTACTGCTAGCAAAAGTAAAAGTACAAGGGAGAAAATACATACTTTGGGATAAGAAGGATGTTTCCTCAGAGTCTGAAAGAGCTTTCTTTGGAAAACGATTTGATCCACAGCTACAATAAAAGAATAGCTGGTCACCAATATATATATATATATATACACATATACACACACACATACACACACACACACACACACACACACACACATATATATATATGTATATATATATTATTGATTTTTCACAGAGAGGAAGGGAGAGGGATAGAGAGTCAGAAACATCTATGAGAGAGAAACATCAATCAGCTGCCTCCTGCACACCCCCCACTGGGAATGTGCCTGCAACCAAGGCACATGCCCTTGACCGGAATCGAACCCGGGACCCTTGAGTCCACAGGCCAACGCTCTATCCACTGAGCCAAACTGGCCAGGGCTACCAGAGTCTTTAACCTCTCCTACCAGAGTTTACTTTCCTCAAGACCTAAGTTTCCTATCCGATGAAATGAATAAAGATATTTACAACCTAGCCCTGACCAGATGGCTCAGTTGGTTGGAGTGTTCTCCCATACACCAAAAGTGTGCAGGTTAGATCCCCAGTCAAGGTGCATATGGGAGGCAACGGATTGATGCTTCCCTATCTAAAAATCAATCTATCTATATAAAACCCTAATATGCATATAGACCAAACAGTGGAACAACCAAACCAGTCGCTATGTCATCTGCTGACCGCCAGGGGGTGTGTGCGAAACATGGTGCGCGTCTGCAGCAGGTGGCAGAGAGCAGAACATGGCGGGCATTGGCCACAGGATGGTGGAACAAGTGAGCAGGGGCGCCAAACTAAGGCGGGGTGTGGATCACTGTCAGTGGGGCAAGCCTTTGGTGGTTACTGAAAATTCTTTGCTATTGCGCACCACGGTCCTGCTGGGCACTCACACCTGTTGCCAGAGCCTGCATCTGCTGCTGGCGCCGGCCCCACTCGTACCCACAGCTGGTGCCCAGCACCCTCCCAATTGCTTGGTGCTGTCAGTGGGTGTGAGCAGTGGCTTCGGCCCCAATCGCCGCTCAGGGCTTCTTCACCTCCTCCTGCTCCTGCTCCCCAGAGGCAATCAGGGCCAGCAGCCGCCTTTCGCACCTGCTGCCAGCAATGGCCCGCTCACACCCACTGCTGGCGCCAGAGCCGCCACTCTTTTTATTATCTTCATCTAAGCATATGTTTTTACTAGGGGCCAGTGGCTGAGCATCAACCTATGAACTAGGAGGTCCCAGCTCAATTCTGCTCAGGGCACATGCCTGGGTTGTGGGCTTGACCCCCAGTATGGGGCAAACAGGAGGCAGCCAATCAATGATTTTCTCTCATCATTGATGTTTCTATCTCTCTCTCCTTAAAAAAAGAAAAAAGATATTTACAACCTAATTCAAAGCCAAATCTTCTAAACCCACAGTAAAACAAAGGCAGCTTTGACAGAGGATAGCTACTAAGTGTTCTAAAAATGACATGCTTTAACCTCAGCAGGATGAAATAATCTATGCCCCAAAAGCAAGCCCTTACATGCTTATATGGATATTAGAGGCAAATTCGTGCACTCGCCTGTGTCCTCTCGCAGTCTAGGAGCCCTTGGGGGATGTTCAACTGATGGTCAATTTGCATATTAGCCTTTTACTATATAGTATATAAATTTCTTCTAAAATTATTCTGACACAGATCTAATAGTTCTAAGGGTGTTAATTTATTTTTTTCATAAGAAAACACAAAGCAATACTATTATATAACAGTTTTCTAAAAAAGGGGGCAGGGGGTCAGAAGTACTGCTGGCGCAGTTTTACTTAATATGTATTTATCAGGACCAAAGACTATAATAATATTCTCTAAAAAGCAATTTCAATTTTATCTTTGTCTCAAGATGAATGGTGCTCCCATTTCTAATCTTCATTCCTTTTTATTTAGAAAACCCATGATTCACTCTACCCAGAGAAAAGAGTTAGACTAAAATATCACCTAGCTGATTCTGACTCTCTCCTGTTTTAAGAATAATTCCTGATGTCTTAAGAAGCTTTATAAATGCACTGTCATTTTCTTCAACTTCATAATAAACATGTGTTTTCTTTGTCTTTTTGGAGAGTGGTTGCTTTCTGGCATCTGAAAATAGAAAATAGACACAATTTTCAAGATTGTGAAAAAAATTAAGAATGTGACAAATAGTAAAACAAAGATAAAACTGTAAACCCTACAATAATAACCCTAAGAGCAAAGTTAATAGGTTCCTGAAGAATTATATTAGAATTGACAGTATAGTAAAATTTTATTTCTAACAATGGTCCAATAGTGGCTTCCAAACAAACAGAATAATCAATAAACATTAATTGTTTTCATCTACTGCGTTTTCATTAGAATAATTCAAAATGTGCCATTTCTAACAATAACTATGGAAATGTTTCCACTCAAATTCTAAAGCAGTCAGGGTCTCTCAAGCTGATGTCTGCAAACCATTGCTCTAGAACCACTGGAAACCTTATTAAAAGCATATTCTTCGATCACATCCCAGAGTTTATGAAATAAAAATTTTGGGAATTGGGCCTGGGAATCTGAATTTTTAATAAGTTCTCTAGGTAATAATCCTGATGCACACCAAAGTTTGAGAACCAATTATCTTTATCTAGCTGCACGGGTAGAAGACTGGGGCAGATTCTCCTGCATCATATCTTTGAATACAAAGACCAGACTGGTTCCATCCCAAGGCTTTCAACCCATAAGAAGTAATAAAACATAATTAACAAACAAAACAAATAGGTTCTTAATGTTAAACATGATTACATACCTACTCTTCTCCCCTGATACAAGTTAGAATCGCCGTAATAGGGTAGTTGAGTGTAATAAATGGGAAAAACTATCAACTTCTTGTCGGAACTCTTGGGCCTCTGTCAATCACATTCTCACATGCACATAGTCTATTTCTTTGCCACTGGTATGCTTTCTTCGATATGATGCCTTTCTTTATATATCACTATCAGAGCATTTATCTAGACCATAACTTTTTTAAGGCATGAGACCATAAGTTTTTTTTAAGGGTTGGGATTATATTGTATCTTTGTATCCCAGCACCTAGATAATGTATAATAGGTAAGCTCTATAATACTAACTCCTCTTATAGATGTGGAGACTGATACTCAAGAGACTGTAGGCATGCCCAAAGTCATACAGGAAATCAGAGGCAGAAACTCAATCCCAAATCTCCTGATATAGATTCTGTGTGCTCTATCCATTAAGCCTTGATGACTCCCAGCATTTGAAAATAGGAACATCATATCTCTTTAAGTGCCTCACATGTTTTTTCATTTTATTAATTTTATTGGGGTGACTGGTTAATAAGAGTATATAAGTTTCTAATGTACAATTCTATAAAACATCCTCTGTATATTGCATTGTGTACTCACCATCCAGTGAAGTCTCCTTCCGTCACCATATATTTGACCCCTTTTACCCTCTTCAACCTATTCCTATCCTTATTTTCCCCTTTGATAGCCACTATACTGTTGTCTATGAGTTTTTGTTTGTTTTGTTTCTTCATTTGTTGCTTTCTGTTTTATATCCCACACGACTAAAATCATATGGTTCGTATGCTTTCAATATGACTTATTTCACTTAGCATACTCTCAAAATTCACTCAAGTTGTCACAAATGCAGTACCTTATCTTTTCTTATGGCTGCGTAGAAAGGAATGAAGATTAGAAATGGGAGCACCATTCAACCTACAGTTCTCTGACAGTCAAGAATCCTTGGATAAAGATGTGGTATAAGGGAAACGTATTCAGCCGTAAGAAAAGATGAAATACTGCTATACACATTTGTTATAGAAAATAAAGCAACAAATGAGTAGATACTTACCAGAGGCATTTTCTGTCAGGGTCTCTTTATCCTCAGATTTTGATAGTCGTCTTTTGGAAACCATGTTGACCAATTTTCTGCAGTTAAATTATTTTCTATAGCAAAATCAGAGAACAGAAGTGACCCTCTCAAAGCTAGATAAATTGAGAGGTTAAAGCTATAGCTCAAAGAAAACCACTCTATTCAAAACTGAAGTGGTTCCAGTGTTTACACTAATGCTATCTAAATCCAGGTGTTGAGAAAATTTCAACCCCTCTATCTGGTCAATACTTTCTTGCTTTCAAGACTTGTTTACCCAGTTGCCTTTTTAGCCAGACCACTTCCCTCTTTTTTAAATCCTTACCATAAGACACGTTTCTATTGATTTTTAGAGAGAAATATCAATGTGAGAAACATCAATTGGTTGCCTCCCATATGCACCCCGACCGGTAATCGAATCCGAAACCTAAGTATGTGCCCTGACTTGGAATCAAACCTGAAACCTTTTGGTGTACAAGATAACGCTCCAGCTAACTGAGGCACCTGGTCAGGGCCAGACCACATCCCTCTTTTATTTTATTAATTTTATTGGGGTGACTGGTTAATAAAAGTATATACGTTTCTAATGTACAATTCTATAAAACATCTTTCTTGCTGAAGGACAAACCCACAGTTCTCTGACAGTCAAGATCCTTCATCTTCTAGCCCCAAACTATACCTCTCCAATAATTTAATAATCCAACACTACACATTAGGGACTGTGCTAGGTGCTGGGGTTACAATTATGAAACAGACATGATGCCTGACCTCAGGAAGTTTATAGTATAATAATGAATAGTCTTAATGTAATTATTTAACTACAGTCATGCCCTGCACAAGGATGTTTCAGATGACAGACCACATATACCACAGTGGTCCCATAAGATTATAATGGAGTTGAAAAATTCCTATTACCTGGTAACATAAAAGCTGTTGTAATGTCATAGCGTAACACATTACTCACATTTGTAGTGATGTTAGTATAAACAAACCTACTATACTGCCAGTTATAGAAAAGTATAGTGCACACAATTATGTACGGTATATAATAGTTGATAATGGTAATAAGTAGCTGTGTTATTGGTTTATGTATTTATTATACTATAATTTTTATCATTACTTAGAGCAGGGGTCCTCAAACTTTTTTTTCTTAAATATATTTTATTGATTTTTCACAGAGAGGAAAGGAGAGGGACAGAGAGTCAGAAATATCGATGAGAGAGAAACACCAATCAGCTGCCTCCCGCACACCCCCAACTGGGGATGCGCCCGCAACCAAGGCACATGCCCCCGACCGGAATCGAACCCGGGACCCCTGAGTCCGCAGGCCGACGCTCTATCCACTGAGCCAAACCGGCCAGGGCAGGTCCTCAAACTTTTTATGTATCTATTTATTTTTTAAAATAATGTTTTTATTCAGAGCCTGGAGAGGGACAGAAACATCAATGATGAGAGAGAATCATTGTTTGGCCACCTCCCACACACCCTCTACTGGGGAATCCCGCAACCTGGGCATTTGCCCTGACCAGGAACCAAACTGTGACATTCTGGCTCAAGGGTGGACTCTCAATCACTGAGCCAAATTGGCTGGCCAGGCCTAAAAGTTTTTAAAATTCAGTTCGGCTCACAAAACTGATTAAGCAGGTTTGTTTGGGGTCTCCTGAGAGGCAGAAGGATGGCCTCCAATGATGTCCATGTCCTAATCCCTGGAATTTGTGAATATGTTACCTAACATGGCAAAGGGATCAAGGGTGCTAACAGCTGATTTTAGAACAGATCGCCCTGGATATTCTGGCTGTGCCCACTATCGTCACAAGTTTCCTTAAAAGTGGAGGAGGGAGGCAAAGGAAGGTCTGAGGGGATGTGAGGACTCAACCCACTCACTGTGGCTGGCTCCGAAGACAGATGGAGCAAGGGGCCATCAGCCACGTTGGGAAAGGCAAGACAAATTGTTCCTCTCGCCTCTCCAAGGGAATGCAGCCCTGCCAACAGCTTGATTTCAATTCCGTGGGACCTTGTCAGACTTAGACCTACAGAACCATAAGTAAATTCCTGCTGTTTTAAGCCCCTAAGCTATGGTAATTGTTGTAGCAGCAATACCCAACTAATACAGGTGGGAACCAAGAATCCCATTTTTTTCTTTTGTCTTTAAATATATTTTTATTGATTTCAGAGAGGAAGGGAGAGGGAGAGAGAAACATCAATGGTGAGAGAAAATCACGGATCCGCTGCCTCCTGCACGCCCCCTACTGGGGATCGAGCCCGCAACCTAGGCCTGTGCCCTGACCGGGAATAGAACCCGAGACCCTTCACTCCTCAGGCCGAGGCTCCATCCATTGAGCCAAACCGGCACACACACCCCTCTTTTTCCCCAAACTATAAGAAAAAGTGTATGTAGAGAGTCACAGAGGAAGAAGTGAGTCACAGGGGAAATGGCCCCAGGAAACAGTTACAGAGGAGGAAGAAAGAGGGCCCCTGGAGCTCCGGAGAGAGAGGGACACGCCCTGGGGGCACGATCCGCACTCGGCCGAGCTGACGGGCAGCTGTCGTGGGAAGCCCGGACAGACCCACCTGCCTGTCTCCTGCTACTCATTCTTCCACCCTCGTCCGGCAGACCCTTCGCCGGAGCCTGTCCCTGGGCGTCTGAGCCCTGCACCCCGCCAGCCTCTGGCCTCCCCGATGCCGCTCCGTCCGCGGCCACCGGCGTTTGGGACAGCGGCTGTCCCCGCGCCCACCACTGCCCCCGGCGTCCGGCTGCGCGGCGAGTGGGGCGGGCAGCGCCCTCACAGACCCGACGGCGACCCTGGGCAGCTGGGCAGGCGAGGGCGCGCCCAGGCAGCCGCCACGGCCGGTGGGGCCTGAGGACTAGGGCGGGGCTGATGGAAGACGCGCTAACGAAGGTGAAGCAAAGCCGGCAACGTGCACCGGCGAGCCGAGGGCCCGGGGGCGGCGGAACCTGCATCCACCCGCGCGGCCCGGAGCAGGAAAGGCCCACCGCGCAGCGTTAGGCGGCACCGTCCGGGACGGGAGGGGGTCCGGGGGCTCCCACGCGACCCCGACCCCCAGCCGCCTCTGCCGGGAACCCCCGGCCCCGCGCGCCGCCGCAGCCCCAGAGCTCCGACCGAACTCCTCAAACTTTTTAAACAGGGGGCCAATTCACTGTCCCTCAGACCGTTGGAGGGCCGGACTATAGTTTAAAAAAAAACTATGAACAAATTCCTATGCACACTGCACATATCTTATTTTGAAGTAAAAAAAACAAAACGGGAACAAATAGAATATTTGTATTTGCATGTGGCCTGCGGGCCGTAGTTTGAGGACCCCTGACTTAGAGTATACTATTTCTACTTATTTAAAATAAGATTTGCTATAAAACAGCTGTGTACACAGCAGCAGCCTCATACATCTGTTTACCGCTTGATGACATCATTTTCTCTTGTGCTTGATTTAATCTTGTGTTGTGTTGCATAGTAACATGCAATATAGGCTTGCAGCCTAGAAGCAAGAGGCTATATAGCATATAGCCTAGGTGTGCGGTAGGCTAGTAGTATACCACCTAGGTTTGTGTTAAGTACACCCTATAATGTTCGCACAATGATGAAATTGCCAATGGATGCAACTCTTGGAATATATCCCCATGATTAATCAACACATGACTATACAGTTCTGTACTATAAAAGAAAAGCACAGGCTGCTATGAGGGCTTACAAAGAAATTTAGTCTAGTTAGGGTGGTGGTGATGAAGAAAAGTAGCGACAATTTCTCAGGGATAATCTTTTTGAGAAAGTGACTTTAAGCAGGGATCTGAGGGTTGAAATAGGAATTAGTAGAAGAGATACAAGAAGAGTAGTCCAGGCAGAGAAAAACTCCACAGTGAAACAGGAAGGAGCTTGTAGAATTAGAAATGAGACTGCAGAAATAGGGGAGGGCCTGAAACACGGGGTCTTCTAGCCTATCTTGTAAACCAGAAAAGTGTTCTTCTCACCCTAAATGCTCTTATTTGCCTGGAAACTACTATTCATCCTTAAAGACTCAATTAAATGTCATCTTCCTTGAAAAATGTTCCTCTAGCCCAGCTGGCGTGGCTCAGTATCAACCTATGAGCCAGGTCAGGATTCGATTATCGGTCAGGGCACATGCCCTGGTTGCAGGTTCAATCCTCAGTGTGGGGCGTGCAGGAGGCAGCCAATCAACGATTCTCTCTCATCACTGATGTTCCTCTCTCTCTATCCTTCTCCCTCTCTGAAATAAATAAAAATAAGAAATTAAGAACAAACGTTCCTCTTGCCCTGGCTGGGTGACGGTTGGAGTGTCGTCCTATACACCAAAAGGTTGCCAGTTGGATTCCCAGTCAGGGCACATACCTAGGTTGTGGTTCAATCTTCCGTCAGGGTGTATACAGGAGGCAACCGACTGATGTTTCTCTCTAAAAGTCAATGAAAACATGTTCTCGGGAGAGGATTAAGAAAAAAAGAAAAGCCCTGACCGGTTTGGCTCAATGGATAGAGCCTCGGCCTGAGGACTGAAGGGTCCCAGGTTCGATTCCGGTCAAGGGCATGTGCCTTGGTTGCGGGCACATCCTCAGTGGGGAGTGTGCAGGAGGCAGCTGATCTACGTTTCTCTCTCATCGATGTCTCTGACTCTCTATCCCTCTCCCTTCCTCTCTGTAAAAAAAACAATAAAATATATATTTTTTAAAATGTTAAAAAGGAAAAAAAAGGAAAATGTTCCTCCTCTCCCCAATAAAGTTTGCTACTCCAGCTTTCCTGCTCCACTGAGGTGCCTAGGAGCCCTTTCCGCATCATACTGAACTGCAAATCTCCTTGAAAGCAGGAACCCAGTGTCATTTATTTCAGTATCCCCAAGACCCAGCACAATAACTGGTATAAAAATTTTTTTCTGAAAAACATTTTTTTTCTGAGCCCCAACAGCGTGGCTCAGTGGGTGAGCGTCCGTCCGCCTAGGAACCACGAGGTCACTGTTGGATTCCCGGGCAGGGCACACGCTGGGGTTGCAGGTTCATGTCCAGTAGGGGGCGTGTTCCTGCGTCTCTCCTTCCCTCCGAAATCAATAAAATATATTTTTTAAACATGTTTTTCTCCCCTAGCCAGTTTGGCTTAGTGGACAGAGCGTTGGCCTGCGGACTAAAGGGTCCCAGGTTCGATTGGGGTCACCAGCCATTTTGCAGGCGGAAAAACTAAACCCAGTCAGAACCCGCTGACCTCGGGGCCCGCCCTTAACCGTATTCCACCTCCTGGTTTACAGAGAAGCCTAGAAAATGGGAAGATGGGGCCGGCTGCTAGGCCTAGGCCATTCGAGTTGGGGATATAAGTTCTTCTCATTTTGTCATTTTAACGACGCAGGGAGGTACCTGAGGGTCTATCCCACGACAGGGCAGGTGAGGAAGCCGAGATAGGGCGCGGAACCCCGGAGGGAAAGGCCGACCTTGGCCGGGGCCTACAGGCCAGGCCGCAGGCGAGCGAAGCCTCGAGAAACGACGAGCGCAGCTCCAAACACCCGCCGACTGGCCGGCGCCGCCTCTCGTTTAAGACTTTCCCGCGCGGAGCGACGCGCCCTTGACGTCACCGAGGTGCGCCGCGCCGCGCCGCGCCGTGACTTCAGGTTTCCGCGCCGGAAGTGGGCGGCCGCGCGGCCCGGCGAGGGTCAGTACGCCGGGACCGAACCAGCAGTGGGATCCCGCGCCAGCCAGGCTGAGGGCGTGAGAAGGCTCGGAGGCGAGCTCGAGTGGGAGCCCGGCGCCCGTGGTGGGAGGAGAAACCCAGCGACACCGGGTCGGGAGCTGGTGCTGTGTGAAGATGGCGGGGCCGGAGCTGCTGCTCGACTCCAACATCCGCCTCTGGGTGGTCCTGCCCATCGTGATCATCACCTTCTTCGTGGGCATGATCCGCCACTACGTGTCCATCCTGCTGCAGAGCGACAAAAAGCTCACCCAGGAACAAGTCTCCGACAGGTCAGCGCCCTCCGGACCCGGCGACCTCACTCCCCCGTGACCTTGAGCAAGAAAGTGCGGGGGTTCTGTCCGTTTACCCCGATTTTCACATCGCGCTCCCGCTGGCGGGGTGACCCCCTGGGCTGAGTTACCTTCTGTGTTTCCCTTTCGTCATCTGTCAAATGTGGATGCTAACAGGATATGCCTCCTAGGGCAGGGGCGAGGATTAAATTTTAGATCATGTCTATAAAGCCCTTAGCTGGGACGAATCAAGTGTTCCAAAGTGATGTTGCTATTAATTTTGTTAGGCTAGTCGCCAGCCTTATAGGTAAGGTAGCTGTGATTATACTCGTCTTACCAAACTAAAGTGGTGGTTAGCTGAGGTACCAACTACCCAAGAGCTTGGCAAACAAAACTACAGAGATGTGAGGGATGGTGATTATCATTTCCCCTGCTGGAGTGAGGGCAGATTCTTCCTCCTGTGCTTTATTACAATATTTGTCGAGAGAGGTCATTTGAGATGATGTGGTATCTAGACGTGTGCCCCTCCATATTAAAGTAAACATTTTCAGTCAGTCGTTACAACTATTTTCAGAGTTTACCTTAGGTAAATGTTAGTATGTCTTTAACACTTGCACTTATTAATCTTCCTTTTTTTTAACCATTTTTAAAAGATATATTTTTATTGATTTCAGAGAGGAAGGGAGAGGGATAGAGAGATAGAAACATCAATGATGAGAGAGAATCATTGATCGGCTGCCTCCTGCACGCCCCACACGGGATGGAGCCCGAAACCCAGGCATGTGCCCTTGTCCGGAATGGAATCTGGGACCCTTCAGTCCGCAGGCCGATGCTCTATCCACTGAGCCAAACCCGCTAGGGCTTAATCTCCCTTCTTAACAAAGAGCAAGCTTCAGGCTCAGGACTTTCAACAGGCAACAGTATGCAGCTAAAATTTAATCATTATGTTTTGTTTTTATTGTATTTATTTTTAACAGTTACTTCCTATTTGTGGAGGTAATACTGATTAAGTAGAAAAGTTGATGTGTAAAAAATATTCAGTTTTTAATAGTACAAGTGCTAGGTAAATAAGATAAAAATAATAACCATGAAATGAGAATGCTGAAGTTTGGAAAGGACTGCTATCGTTTTCAGCTGTGCTTTCCAGTTATGCTGAGAATAATAATAATAATAAACCAACATTTATTAAGCACTTAGTCTATGCTAAGCACTTATATTCATTAACTTATTTAAAATTCAAAACAACTCTGGTAGATGCTGTCCCTTTTTTTTAATTTTTGTTTTAAAGATATGTTTGTGTTGATTTCAGAGGGAAAGGAAGAGGGAGAGAGAGATTCATCGATCTGCATGCTTCCTGCACGCCCCACACTGGGGATCAAACCCACAACCCCGGCATGTGCCCTGACCGGGAATCGAACCATAACCTCCTGGTTCATAGGTCGATGCTCAACCACTGAGCCATTTCATAGAAACTAAGGGTTAAGAGGTTCCATGGTCACAGACAGTGACATCCAGGACTTAACACCAAGTCTTCTGGTTCCCAAGTCTGGAGCTTCCCACTATACCACAGACTTTTCTTTGGCATCAGTTTCAGAACTGACCGAACCAACCTCCTGTAGATAACGTTAAGAAGTCAGTTCGCCCTGGCTGGTTTGGCTCAGTGGATAGAGCGTCGGCCTGCGGACTGCAAGGTCCCAGGTTCGGTTCCGGTCAAGGGCATGTGCCTTGGTTGCGGGCACATCCCCAGTGGGAGGTGTGCAGGAGGCAGCTGATGGATGTTTCTCTCTCATCGATGTTTCTGGCTCTCTGTCTCTCTCCCTTCCTCTCTGTGAAAAATCAATAAAATATGTATTAAAAAAAAAAAAAAAAAAGAAGAAGTCAGTTCACCACAGGAAGGGAGGCTATAGAAAGATGTTAAGTAGCCCTGGCCAGGGTACCTCAGTTGCAGGCAATCAATCAATGTCTCTCTCTCACATGGATGTTTCTCTGTCTCTCTCCCTCTACCTCCCTTTTCCTCTCTTCCTCCCTCTCTTCCTGTCCTTCCCTCCCTTCCATTTTCTCTCCCTTCCCCCTCCTCCTTCCTTCCACACTCTCTAAAAATCAATGGAAAAAATATCCTCAGGGGAGGATTAAAAAACACACAAACAAAAAGATGTAAAGTGGAGAGAGCTCAGTCAGCATTTACTTATGTATTGATACCAATAAATTGTTCTCATTTTACCTTCAAATTAACACTGAGATAGATAATCCTGAATCATTTTTACTTTTGAAAAAAAGGGAGCCTGGGAAAGTTAAGTAGCCTTCCCTAAATAACCAAATAGTAAAATATTGTGCCTGTACTTGAACCCAGGACAGTCTCACTCCCAAATTAAATTCTCTTGACTACAATTCCTGCTGTCATAGATTCACCACCACAGTTTTTGCACTGGGTTCAATATGTGATTTCAGAGTGATGATGCTGAATTATATCAGACCCAAAACTCCCTTTTATAACCCAAAGTGAAATTCACTGTTGATGCACTCTATACAAGAATATTAAAAAAAAAAAAAAAAAGAGGCACATAACGCTTTACAGCAAGCATGTCAGACTCGCTCACGGCCAGCAGACCACATGCCTCACTTAAATAAACGAGGCATGCAGCCCTCCGGCCATGAGTTTGACATGCTTGCTTTACATAAAGGCAACAATCGTGAGAAATAAAAGGTAGATAACTTAAATTCTGTTTTGTAAGTACTTGTGCATAACAGTCCTAGAGAAGATGTACTGGAGAAGTCAGATGCAATCACCTAGCTATAAAATCCCTATAAATTGGGGCAGATTCCATTGTATGCTGATACATTGTGTTAGCTACTTAGATGTAAGAGAAGGCAGTGTTTGGATGTGATTTTCCTAAGTGGTGAACTACCCTTGATAAAGTCCTGATAAAACAACAAAGTGCAGTTTTTCCTATATTAATAGGCTGGTTGTGTATCTGGAAATTCAGTATCTATAAATATCATCCCTCTCAACCATTGCAAAAAATGGAATTAGGTTTGAGGCTCAGATAATTAGAACCAGTTTGATGAGATATCACAAGTAGTGTGAGACATGGGACAGTTCTTTGTATTGCACATCTGTCCCCAGCACTGAGGAATACTTAGTTGTGTGCTTTCTCTCCATCCCTTAACTTTGACACTCTAAATTCCACAGGTTTCCATTAGGCCCTCTAGAGGGCAGTGCCACTTACATGAAGAACCACTGCTTTAAAGACAACTCAACGTTTCTGGTCATAATTGCTCCATCCTTTAAGTGAAGTCATGCCATCTCTGACTTGGTATAACTATATACCCCACCAGGTCATCATTTGAACCTGAGTAGAATGCTGACCACATGATTCTGAACTGGCCGAAGTCCAAGGCAAAAGATATCTTTTAATTGTAAAACATTCCTCTAAATACAGTATAAGTTTCCAATAACCTGAATGATCACAAAATGGAATGTTGGGTTTCATAAATTATTAAGCTTTTACTGCCTCGAAACTTAAAATTTTTCTAAAATGTATTAAACCAAACCTGAAAAATGCATAAATAAAATTTATTCGACCATATTTAAGGATAGAATGTATGTAAAAAGTAGTTCTCAAGCTTGAAGAATATACTGACTCTTTGAAAGGGAAGAAAAAAAACACAACAAAAACACCCTGATCTTTCAGGATATTGGAACTCCACTTTGAGAAATAATAACTTTAAAAACTAAACTTTTAAGAAAATGTCTTTCAGTTGCAAATTACCACTGTGAAGAAAAGCTTTATCTTTATAGTCAGTACTAGGACTTATTTTTAGATATTAGTGGAAATGAAAATGCAAAATTAAAAATTTCTTGTAGGGCCGAAACCGGTTTGGCTCAGTGGATAGAGCGTTGGCCTGCGGATTGAAAGGTCCCAGGTTCGATTCCGGTCAAGGGCATGTACCTGGGTTGCGGGCACATCCCCAGTAGGGGATGTGCAGGAGGCAGCTGGTCGATGTTTCTCTCTCATCGATGTTTCTGACTCTCTCTCTCCCTTCCTCTCTGTCGAAAATCAATAAAATATATTTAAAAAAAAAAATTTCTTGTAGGGTTTGCAGATCTCAGAGAATACATCTGTAGATCTCAGTTTAAGAAAGTGAGTGCTTATAATATACAGGATAATTAAAGCTTGCCTTGATTTAATTTTTTAATTTCCAATCTATCACAGACTGATGCTTTTATAAAATATTTTGATCGCGTATTTGGATCTTATAACAATGTCAAATTATAAACTTTTCTAAACCCTTATCACAGATGAGCATTGGTACATAGGCCACACTTTGAGTAGCTTTAGACTAGCTCCCAGGGAACAGAACATATTACATGTCACCTCTGTAAGCCTGTGTATGGAGCAGTCAACCGTATAGTACAATGAGGTCAGGAGGAGGAACACCAGAGAGAATTGCATGAGGGCACCAGGCATTGGGAAGAGTTTCATAGAAAAGGCGGAGCTTGAAGAAGGTGAAGGAGAGGGGCACTAGAGAATTCCCAGCGTATGGAGAAAGCTAGAACATGACAAGGAGATCCTAAGGGTATTGACCTACTGCTTAGAGCAGGTGGCTTATACTGAGGAGTAGAGAGAAAACCAAGCCCAGTTTTCTTGTGTTCATTTCTGTTACAATCTTTTTCCCCACTTTTCAAGAAAGATTTCCATTAAGCTAAGTAGGCTCCCCCTCAAGCCCCCCAATTAAGACAACTTTTGAATGCCCTTGCCCGGTAGCTCAGATGGTTAGAGTGTTGTCCAAATACACCAAGGTTCCTGGTTTGATCCTCAGGGCACGTACAAGAATTAACCAATAAGTGAAACAACAAATCAATGTTTCTCTATCTCTCCCTTCTCTCTAAAATCAGTAAATTTTTTAAAAGCTTTTGAAAACCAAGAAAAAATTAGTATTTTGATCACTATTCTGTTTACTATTTGTAGCTTAGCACCACCCACTTGTATTACACTGTTATCTTTAATGATCAATTATGTTAAAATATCACCAAATAATTTCACTTGTTACTTTATTTAATAAATGTTTATTGAGAGCTTACTAACCGTCTGAGTACTGGGTGGGATTTCTATTTGTTGTCTGTCAGATAGCAACCCTGTCAAGTCCTGTACTCATTTCTCTTTGGGACTTAAAAAATTCCCTCAATCCTCACCCTTCCTCCCTCCTCCTGCCTCCAAATCATCTGAGAAGCATCCAACTGCTACTCTTTTCACTCAGAGAAAGTGCCTTCTTAGCTCATAAATTAAGAGAAAGGTGAGTGTTCCAAATGTGCCTTCTTCAGACATCTTTGTTCAGAAACACAGTCACTTCTGAAAATTGCTCTTTTGAAAACCTGATTTGGGGGTTGTTAGATTGGTTTTAAGGATACTTGTAGTTTGAAAAGTTTCCATACCGGACTGTGGCCAAATAGGCCCTCTCTTGTGTTTAAATAGGTCTTCTACTTTATTCTCTTGTTTTCTTCTAGTGTTTCGCTTTTATAAAAATCTCATTGTCTTGGTTGTATTTTTCAGTCAAGTCCTAATTCGAAGCAGAGTCCTCAGGGAAAATGGAAAATACATTCCCAAACAGGTACTCATTTATCTTTTATTTAAAGTACCAAGATTCACTGTTGAAGACAGTAGATATCAGAATGTTTTATAAGGGGACTCTTTGGGGAAAACTGAAGGCTGGCAAGTCAGGAATTAAGCTGTGGCCTGATGGTGTTTGCTGTCATTGTGACCTCATCCTTCTTAGAAAATTGTTTTTAAATGTGACTCAGCTAAAATGTCAGCTCAGCTGCCAAGTGGGCTGTCAGCTCTTAGTGTAACAGCATATTCCAAGGGCCTTCTGACCAAACCTCTGGGGAATAATTTTACAGTTTGCTATGTCACAGTTTTAAGATTTAAAAAGCTCTTTTTTTTCCTACTAGTCTTTCCTGACACGAAAATATTATTTCAACAACCCAGAGGATGGATTTTTCAAAAAAACTAAAAGGAAGGTAGTACCTCCTTCTCCTATGACTGGTATGTTTATTCTTTTCTCTCATCTTTAAGGAAGATTTTTAACATGAGTGGGGGGAGGAGGGAGTTAGAATGTGTCATTTGATTTCAGTGTTAAATTGTTGAAGATAGTAATCTAAGGGACCGTAGATATCATCTAGTATAGCAATCTGCAGAAGTAGTGTTCTCTTTTCCAAATAAATGTTTTGGGAACGCCAAAATATAAAGTGGATCTAAAAAAGAGCTCTCAGGCCCTGGCTGGTGTTTCTCAGTGGTTAGAGCATCCGCCTGTGCACCAAGGGGTCTCAGACTCGATTCCCAGTCAAGGGTACATACCTGGGTTGCAGTTTGCTCCCCATCCCTGGTTGGGGTGTGTGGGGGAGGCAACCAGCCAATGTGTCTCTCTCACATCAATGTTTTTCTCTTTCTCTCCCTCCCTTTCTTCCACTCTCTCTGAAAAGCAATGGAAAAAAATATCCTCGGGTGAGGATTAACCAAAAAAAAAAAAAGAGAGAGAGAGAGAGAGCTCTCACGCCCTGGCTGGGTAGCTCAGTTGGTTAGAGTATCGTCCTGATAACACTTAAGTTGGTGGGTTCGATCCCTGTCAGGGCACATACAAGAGTCAACCAATGAATGCATAAGTGGAACCAAAAAAAAATCGATGTTTTTCTCTCTTTTTCCCTCCCTCTCTCTCTCTCTCAAATAAATTTTTAAAAAATAAAATAAAAATAAATAAATAAAGAGCTCTCAGCTAAGGGATTGAAAGGACTAGAGCCATCGTCTCTGGGTCTCTTCCCTTTGCTGTTACTCAGGACCCAGGGCTCCACTGAGCACAGTTGGAAAAGCTGGGGCTCCCACCCAGTACCTGGCTCCTGTTGCTGACAGATGGCCACCCAGCACTGCTCTCTCTACTTCCCCAGACCAGCTATTGGCCATCCTACAATTTTTACTCTAATAGATTTCTTACTTTCACTGATCCCTGTCATGTGAAAAACACAGCATCTTTAAAGTGAAACAAAATTTATTATCCCATATTGACTATCCTCTCATTTTAGTATCCATTTCTTTAGGTGAAATTACCAGCTATTTTAAACCCAAACAGAAGTTAATATAAATCTTTCAGAAAACCTGCAATAAACAAAAGAAACCAATAAATTTACAAAAAGATGCTTGACCTACTAAAATCTATGGAATGCAAATTAAAACAAGATGTCCTTTATAGCCCATTAAATTGGCAAAGATTGAAAGCTTGACCAAAGTTGCTACTGTCAAGGTCATGGGAAGTGAGGCTCTCTCACTATTTTTGAAGGACAATCTGACAGTATCAACAAAAATATGCAGACTTATGTACAAGGTAGTTGTTGATGGCATTGTTTATTGGCAAAAAAAAAAAATTGGAAACAATCTATAGCAGTGATGGCGAACCTATGACACGCGTGTCAGAAGTGACACGTGAACTCATTTTTTTGGTTGATTTTTCTTTGTTAAATGGCATTTAAATATATAAAATAAATATCAAAAATATAAATCTTTGTTTTACTATGGTTGCAAATATCAAAAAATTTCTATATGTGACACGGCACCAGAGTTAAGTTAGGGTTTTTCAAAATGCTGACACGCCGAGCTCAAAAGGTTTGCCATCACTGATATATAGGTTCACCCAGTAGTGATGCCTGTGACCACATTGCGGATTCCTATGCAGACATTAAAAATAATGAGAGTTATTACACCAATGTGGAAATAGCATTCACAACATATTAACTTTTTTAAATTAAGAAGCAGAATAGTGCCCTGGCCTGGTCGCTCAGTTGGTTGGAGCGTCATTCTGTACATCAAAATGTTGTGGGTTTGATTCCCAGTCAGAGCACATAACCTAGGTTGCAGGTTTGATCCCTGGTTGGGGTGGGTATAGAAGGGAACCGATCAGTGTTTCTCACATCGATGTTTCTCTCTCTCCCTCTCTCTCTAAAATCAATAAACATATCCTCAGGTGAACCTAAAAAACAAAACCAAAAAAAAAGAAGAGTAAGCATAGTATCCCTTTGTTGCGTCTATATGGAGAGAGACCACTCTGTGTGTGTGTGTGTAAATAAAATGATGGAAGGATATGAAACAGTTAAAAATGTTAGAGAGTGGGCTCAGGGGAACCATCTACATCCTGTTTGTATGTCATTTGAATTTTTTACAATGAACTTGTATTACTTTATCAAATAAATTTAAAGTTGACAGAATCAGGAGGATGCCCCTGCCAGCAGTGGTAAAATGTAGTGGTCTCTGTGTTTTTGTCTTAGATCCCACTATGCTAACAGACATGATGAAAGGCAATGTAACAAACGTTCTCCCTATGATTCTTATTGGCGGATGGATCAACATGACATTCTCAGGCTTTGTCACAAGTAAGTCACCACTGAGAAGACTCAGGTTGTATTTCACCTGTGCTCCTTTCCCTTCTCCCTGTTCCGAGAAATCAAAGTGCTAACATCATGAGTCCTATGCTCTGTAGTGGAAACTGGAAACAACATCCTTTGAACAGCAAAAGTATTAATATGCTATGATTTTATGGCTCTTATTACAAACTGATTGTAAGTTCATAATGTTAATGCTTTTTTACTAATAGGGATTCAAACGAGTGGCTTGCTAGTTTGTATCTGAAACTAATTTAGTATTCTTGAGTAGGATAAAGGGAAGCCCATTTATATTTTTACTTCATTTTCTAGATGTTGGGGTGAGTCGTTTGTCTATCCCATATAATAAAAGGTTAATATGCAAATGGACCGAATGGCAGAATGACCAGTCACTATGATGTGCACTGACCACCAGGGCCAGACACTCAATGCAGGAGCTGCCCCTGGTGGTCAGTGCACTCCCACAGGGGGAGCACCGCTCAGCCAGAAGCCGGGCTCATGGCTGGGGAGTGAATTGGCAGGAGCCTCTCCCGCCTCCGCCATGGCAGCACTAAGGATGTCCAACTGAGGCTTAGGAATCCCCTGAGGGCTCCCGGACTGCTAAAGGGCACAGGTTGGGCTGAGGGACCCCTTCCGCCCCACAAGTGCATGAATGTCATGCACCAGGCATCTAGTTTGTTTATAAGTTTTTATTTGATTTGAATTAATTCGGTTTCTTAGTAATGTAGTTCTCTGTGTATATATACTCCACTTTATGTTTAACAGATTAGTGCATGTTTCTTTTGAGATTTTTAGGTCACAGCTCAGTTTGAGTCCCTGCTTCTTAAGCAATAGAGAAGCTAGTATTCAAGGAAGAGTGACATTGGATGTATTTCTCCAGAAAGTGACAAATTTCCTTGTGGAAGTCTTTTGCCAAACTCTGTATGGTCCGGAGTTCCCACCTCTTCAGGGAAAGAATAGATGCATTCACAGTTTTACTCTTCTAAAAATAAAGAAGCTGGGACTGATTATGAACTTTTCTTTCTTTGCAGCTAAGGTCCCATTTCCACTGACCCTCCGTTTTAAGCCGATGCTACAGCAAGGAATTGAATTACTCACATTAGATGCATCCTGGTAAGGACTTTCTCTGAGTCTTACAAAAGGAGAGAAGGTTTTAGCCTCTTTTCTCTAGGTGCTGGGGTCTTAGGAGTGCAGGGGTAGATGTATGTATTCCCAAAAAGTTAAAAGATAAAGCTAGACAGACCTTTTAGCAATATCCTGGAGCATATGGGAGTAGATATTTGTATTATTTTTTCCAAAATACATTACTACTGATAATAACATTAAACCTTTTCATTGGTACCAGGCACTGTACTAGGTGCTTTCTACATATTATCTTATTTTTATCCTCATAGCAACCCTATGAAATAAGTGGAGAAATTGAGATTTAACCACACCGTCTGTCCAAGTACAGCACTCATGTCTTACTTACCACTATTTTTTATAGCAGAGTAATAAAACACAAAATTTGAAAGGCTCATAGAACACTGCTACCACATGTAGAACCCAGTAGCGCTTCTTCATATGGTCTCTCCAGACTGTTTTGTCTGTGGCTTCCCAGAGACTGGCATTAAAAAGGAAGCCAACCCTAGCCGGTTTGGCTCAGTGGATAGAGCATTGGCCTGTGGACCAAAGGGTCCTGGGTTCGAATCAGTTGCAGGCTCCTCCCCAGCCTGGGCCCTGGTCGGGGCATGTGCAAGAAGCAACCAGTCGATGTGTTTCTCTCACATCTGTATTTCTCTGTCTTTCCCTCTCTTCCACTCTCCCTAAAAATCAATGGAAAAATAGTCTCTAGTGAGGATTAACAACAACAAAAGGAAGCCAGGCAAGAGGAGAAGAATGGGTAACTTCCAGTGGTAACTTCCCTGAAGTGAGCAAACCAGTGGTTGTCTGAGAGGGGCAGGCCAGACTGGGTGCTAGAGAGTCTTGGCTGTGCACCATTCCACTAGAGGAGAAAAGCTATAGTTACTATAAGTAGCATGACTACTAAACCTCGACCTTCCAGACTCATTTGGGCCAAGCAAAAACTTTATGTGCAAGAAAAAACTTTTTTAAATCTTTTCTCAGCATCTGTGACTGACATGCTTGTGTGGACAAAGGAGACTGGAACGTGGGTATACAACTAGCTTACTGTTAGATGTAGATCTACAACTTGGGGGTCAGAACTTCTTATTGTATGTACTTCTGCATTGTTTGCATTCATTATTTATAGCAAGTGTGTTTTTATTAAATAATGAATGGTTTGAAAACCCATTATGTAGAAAGGAAAATTAAGCAAAGCTTACAGTCCCTGATTAAATGGAAGCACACCAGTTGTGAGTTCAGTTTCTGCTACTGAAGGCAGAATTTATTACATAGCTCTAAGTGGCACTTTACCTGCAGTAAGCTATAACTATTTGTAACATTGCCTTCACAACTTGTATTTCTTCTTTGGTTGTGCTTTGAATGAATATAGCTTACCCCCAGTGATTTCTTACATACTCTGGACAACTTTGGGTGTTAGAAAAGTATGAATTGCATTAGTTCTGACATAACTCCCTACGTTGCTTCACTTTTGCTTTAGGGTGAGTTCTGCATCCTGGTATTTCCTCAATGTCTTTGGGCTTCGGAGCATTTACTCTCTGATTTTGGGCCAAGATAATGGTAAGGAGCACATCAGGTTTAATAAGCAAATACTCTGATAGATGAATCATCCATGCCAGAGTCAAAAAAATCATGTAGGCTGTGCTATTTGTTAGCATAGTCAAATACAGTCCTTCATTCTTTAAACTACTAAGTTTCTGAGGTATTCTGAAAACAGTCTTAAAAATTCCAGGGTCAAACTGAAGATGTGAGATCTCCCTGGCAATAACAGGGACAAGATGTAGTCCCTAACAGTCTGATATCCTCAAATGAGGGATCCACACCATCAATATAAGCCTGCAAAATGGAAGCTGAAAGAAGGCCTGGTTTGATCAGTTAGTGCATTGATGAGATTTCTTGCCAGTACTTGTCCTAACTGCTTCACTTAATGGCTGGGAACTCGGGCAAATTACTTAACCTTTCTAATCCTCTGATGTAAAATAGGGACCTTAATAATTAACTTCATGGTTTGTTGTTAGGAGTAGATGAGGTAGAATCGGTTAAGCACCTAGTGAAGTATTTGGCATATAGTAGTTGTTCAGTAACTGGTGGCTGTTGTTATTGTTTAAATTTGAAGTAAAGTTTAGTGCTTTCTTAGTTACCTTTCTTCTCCTGCTATTATCACCCCCATTTTTCACGAGAAGTAAAGTGACTTTTCTGGGGTCACACAGCCAGTGCAAGATAGGGCCAGTCAGTGAATGTGTCATATGGCTCTCTAACCCACTACTGAGCATCTGTCAGTTTTGTGTAAGGACCGTTCCTCCCGAGCATACAGGCTGCTGCTAAGCCCTGGGGCTCATATAGGTGCATCTTACTCTGCAGCCGCTGACCAATCACGGATGATGCAGGAGCAGATGACTGGAGCAGCCATGGCCATGCCCGCAGACACCAACAAAGCTTTCAAGGTACACTCACTTCTTCCAGCTTCACTGAAGCTCCAAAAGCCATTCAGAGTAACTTTAAAGATGGGTTCTCTGAAGTGAGTGTAGTGTCCATTATTCCATTATTTAAATTTAGTAAAAATGTATTTTAGTTTACATGTCTCTTTCTCCTGAGGGAATCATCTAAGTAAATTTGAGATTCTTGGTACTTTTTCTAGTTTTTAAATGCTCACCAAATTCATTCTACACTAAATGATGCTGTAAAAACAGTCCAATCAGAGGCACTGTAAACATTTGGAATATTTTTTAACTTTTGGACCCTGTAGACATCAGATGAAAATTTCATTAAAAAAATTCAGTACCTAGAGCCTTTTCATGAAATGATTTTATAATTTATAAAATCGCGTATAATTTTTGTACAGCAGAAGTTCACTAATTTTTCATCATAAGAACTAGGAATAGAAGGGAACTTGCTCATCTTGGTGAAAGGTATCTATGAAATACCTATACTAATATTGAAAGCTTTTCCTCTAAGATCAGGAACAAGACAAGAATGTCCATTCTTGCCACTACTATTCAACACTGTACTGCAGGTCTAGCCAGGAAAGTTAGTCCAGGAAAAGAAATAATAAGGCATTCAGATTAGAAAGGAAGATGCAAATCAAAACCACAAAGAGACACTACTTCACACCCACTCGGTAATAAAAGAAGATGGACAATAGCAAGTGTTGACAAGGATGTGGAGAAATTGAAACTCTCATGTATGGTGGTAATGATGAAGCCACTTTCTTCAAAAAGTTAAAAATAGTTACCATATGACCTAGCAATTCCATGCTTAGGTAAATACCCAAGAAAATTAAAAACCTATGTCCACACAAAAACTTATACAAGAGTATTCAAAGTACTATTTATAATAGTCAAAAAGTATAAACAATCCAAATGTCCATCATCTGATGAACAGAAAAACAAAATGGAGCATTTTGGTATATGTGCACAATGTCTAGACAATGGAACGTATACAATGGAATATTATTCAGCCATCAAAAGGGACGAGTACTGAATCCTGGTACAATTAGGGAGGAACCTTAAAAGTGAAAGAAACCAGTAACAACAGGGCGTGTATGATGTGTAGACTAGATGAATCCAAAGATATAGAAAGTAGAGTATTTGAAGAGGTTGGGGGAAAGGGATAAAGAGGAGTGTCTGCTATTTGATAGGAAGTTTCTTTTTCTGAAACCTGATGAAAGTATTCTGGAATTAGGTAGTGGTGATGGTTGCACGTCTTTGTGAATATGTTAAAAACCACTAAATTGCATATATTAAATGAGTGACTTTTATGCCATGTGAATTACAGTCATTTAAAAGAACACCCATGAACTAACACTTGTCTTGCATGTTAAATTTCACAAAGCATATTTTTAGAGCCCACTAATTAAAGGCAAAGTATTCAGCATTAATAGACTATTTGAGAAATGTAATTAGTTACTAGCTCCGGTGACCTTAAACAAATATTTTACCTTTCTTAGCTTTTGTCTCCTTGTCTGTAAATTGGGGAGTGGGGTGGATGACAGCACCTGAGCTTATACATGTAAACAGCCTCACCCAGCCCCTGGCCCAGAGTAGGTGCTCACAAAGGTCAGCGCTGCTCTTAGTAACAGCCCTTCTGCCCCCTCTCCCTGCCCTGGTGTTCTCTTTCTTTGCAGACAGAGTGGGAAGCCTTGGAGCTGACAGATCACCAGTGGGCCCTAGATGATGTCGAAGAGGAACTCATGGCCAAAGACCTCCACTTCGAAGGCATGTTCAAAAAGGAATTACAGACCTCTATTTTTTGAAGACCAAGCAGGAATTAGCTGTGTCAGGAACTCAGAGTAGCGCTTAACCTTGTAACTTTCGTTTGAGCAGGAGCCTCTCGGAATAAAAAGGAGGATGCATGAGCTGGCGGATGTGCAGCAAGGATCATTCTTGTCTGAGCCAGTTCCCCTTTATGTATGAAACTAGAGGAAACACAAGGAGTGTGTGCTGGGTGACTTACCCAAAAACAGCTATTTTTAAAATGTTTTAAATTTTCCATCTGGTGACTCTAGTAATGAAAGTCAGAGAAAGGGGGAAAACTCAAGCTAGTGATAATATATAAAACTTAGCAAAAATACAGTCTTTGGAAAAGGAGTTTTCAATTATACGTAATTATTATGTGTAGTCAGCCTGACTTCTAACCACAGTAGACTCCTTTTTTCTTGGATCCAAACACCCTGCATTTTACCTTTAATTTTTTGTTAGTATTTTTATAACTTTCTTTACACAAATAATACATTTTCATTACAGAAAATTTAAGAACTATGGATGAGCAAAAAGTGAAGCTCCCTGTATTCATTTTGAGCCTACAGAATGACATAAAAAGCAAATGTGTCAAAACCTTATTCAGATAAATCTTTTTCAGAGTGAATACCCAGGGCCAGGACAGACTTAGGAAACCTTCGCTATCTCATAATACTGTCCAGTGAAAATCAGTGACTGTGAGACACTGCCGGATTCTCAAGTGCCTTTGGGATCATTAAAAACAGGTTAAATAATGTGAGGTCTTGATCTGGAGTTCAGAATACATCAAATCCATTGACAAATCAATGGTGCTATACTGTATATGGCTGCTCAGTTGAATGAAAGCATTTCCCAGTCATTCTGCATAAGAGAGTTTACGTATCACTGTAAGAAGTGAGAGAGGGCGATTGCTGGCAGACACATAGTTAAGGGTTGCCCAGGAAGAATTTTGTCTGGGTTAACTCCCAGGGAAGTGGCAGGGTGCCATTTCTGTACCAAGAGGTGAATGTAATTTGCATGTTGAACGCTGTAATCAAGAACAAACAACTCTTGACTCTACAAATTAAACCATCCTGTTTTCTCTTCTTTGCCTGTAAAAATGTTGCCTCTGTGGGTCATTCACAGCCTTTGACAATAGGTAGGAGTGTCTGTTGTGGAAAAGTGCTAAAGAGTCTAGGTAAAAAGTGTGATCCTTGCCCTCAGTGAATTCATAAGAGACACACATAAGAAATGGGTGTTGTTGGTTTTTTAAGTCAACTGTAAAAATATATTTATATTATGATTTCAGAGAGGAAGGGAGAGGGAGAGAGAGATAGAAACATCAGTGATGAGAGAATTATTGATCAGCTGCCTCCTGCCTGCCCTTCACTGGGGATCAAGCCCACAACCCAGGCATTAAAAAATGCCCTGACCAGGAATTGAACCGTGACCTCCTGGTTCATAGGTCGATGCTCAACCACTGAGCCATGCCAGCTGAGCAGAAATGGGTGGTTCTTAATCTTTGGGTCACAGAACGTCTTTCAGAATCTGATGGAAGCTCTGACCCGCTCCTCCAGAGTAATACACATGGGCATAGACACATGTCTCCGGTAACCCCAGGGGTATTGGTAGACCCTCCAGAGCCTATTCACAGTGACCCACAGATCGAAGGTAAAAAATACCAATATTCAAAATAGTTGTTTAAACAAAATATTCAAGGACCAAGGGTTCAGTGTAGAAGAGTATCCCAAGCAGAGGGAACAGAACCAGCAAAGGCCCACATATTAAAATGTCCACAGTTCATTGCATCCCCAGGAAGTGGGCAGTGGTGTGGTATGTATGGAAAGATTGAGGTTGGGATGGAATGTAATAAGTGACTGATGGAGAATTACTTATGTGAGGAACCTTGCAGTTGCAAGTGACAGAAACTGAACTCAACCTAGCTTAAGCAGTTTTTTTAAAAAAGGAATGTGAACTGACTCGACTAAAATGGCCAATGGTCTGTTAACTTCAGGTAGAGCTGCTTAAAAACAAAAGAACAGTGTCTTGAGTAGGGCATTCTAGATAGCGGTCACCAACCTTTCGGACCTCCCGGACCACCGGTTGGCGATCGCTGATCTAGATGGCAGAGAGCTTGTAAATCATTCCACAGAGGAGCACTTGATCCTGATAGGGCAGTGGAAGCCTCTGGGAAGGACTGGTGAGGGGATTTGTTGCTGGGTGGGGAAAGGAATGGAGGGGTAAAGTGGGCATGAGGAGTGTGAGTGTGACAGTGAGATAGATGGTAGTGAAATCAACGGAGAGAGTGCAGGTGGAGTTGAGGCCATTTAGGTGATTAGCTACTGCTCTCTGAGTGTGTAGCTTTGCATAAGACACTTCCCCTCTCTGGGCCTCAGTCCTGTCTGTGAAAAGGAGATTATATATGGCAATCACTTTGGAAAACAGTCTGGCAGTTTCTCAAAAAGTTAAGCATAAAGTCTCCTTATGATCCAGCAGTTCCACTCCTAGGTAGATATATACCCAGGAGAAATGAAAACATATGTCCACACAAAAATTTAGACACCAATGTTCATCGAGCATTATTCATAATAGAGTAGACACAGCCCAAATGTCCATCAGCTGCTGAATAATAAATAAAATATGATACATCCAAACTATACAATATTATTCCGCAATAAAGAATGAAGTGCTGACTTAACCTATGATGTGGATGAACCTAGAAACACACTAAATGAAAACCACAAAAGACAGTATATGTGATCCTATTTTTTATGAAATGTTCAGAATAGGCAAATCCATGGAGACAGAGAAGGTGATTAGTGGCTGCCAGGGCTTGGAGGGAGGAGAATGGAGAGTGATTGCTCACTGGATACAGGTTTCTTTTTGGGGTGATGAAAATGCTCTAAAATTGAATGTGGTGATGGTTGCACAACTTTGTGAATATACTGAGAACTGAACAATACACCTCAAGTAGGAGAATTTTATGTATGTGAATTATATCTCATTAAAGCTGTTAGGGGTGGGGTGGGATCATAAGCCCTTGGCAGCTGACATCAAGATCTCTCATGATCGCCCTGGCCGGTGTTGCTCAGTTGGTTAGAGCATTGTCCCGTACACTGAAAAAGTTGCAGGTTTGATTCCTTGTTCGGGCACATACCCAGGTTGTGGGTTCCATCCCTGATCAGGATATGTACAGGAGGCAACAGATTGATGTTCCTTCCTCTCTCACATTGTTGTTTCTCTCCCTTTCCCTTCACCTCTCTCTAAAGATCAATAAAAATATATCCTTGAGTATTAAAGAAAAAAGATTTCTCATGATCATGGCTATGAGAGGTTCTTGTAGGCTCGCCACAGACTGAAGATGGTGGGCATCAAGGGGACAGATGGGTGCAAGGGATCTCTGGGGTATCTGGAGTCTTAAGGCAGCCAGCATATTCCTGAGCCTCTCGTGTTCTTTAACCTTCGGGGCACTGCCACCATTCCTGCGGATTCTGCTCTCATCCCAGACTGGGAGAGTCAGCAAGCTTCAAAAACCAGAGTTCTCTATCTGTGCCCCTCCAAGACGGGCTAGTACCCAATAAATAAAACTTTTTTATTTCTGCAATCAACTCACATCATGCACAGCCAGCCCCAGGCAACATTTTCCTTTCTTCCATTTCTTTGTGAATTTTTCATTTTTTATTATGAAAAATTTCAAACATGCACAAGAGTGGGGAGAATAGTATATTGATGTACCCATCACTCTGCTTTAATAATTATCAATATTAGGCCAATCTTTCATATATCTCTCAAACCCTTTTTTTCCTGGAATGTTTTAAAAGTAAATACCAGATATAATGTAATTTCCCACACACAAAAAAAAATATTTTAGTATCTCTAACAGATAAGGATTTTTAAAAAACAATCCACAGTGCTATTATCTCACCTAATTAGACCTTACTTAGTATGTTCTAAGGCCCAATCCATGTTCAAATTCTCCCCATTATCTTTTTCTTATATTTTTTTATTGGTTTTACAGAGGAAGGGAGAGGAAGAGAGAGAGAGAGAAACATCAATGATGAGAGAATCATTGATTGGCTGCCTCCTACACACTCCCCTCTGGGGATTGAGCCTGCAACCCAGGCATGTGCCCTTGACCAGAATTGAGCCCAGGACATTTCAGTTTGCAGGCTTACACTCTATCCTCTGAGCCAAACCAGCTAGGGCTCTCCCCATTATCTTAAAATGCCTTTGAACCTTTGGTTGGTTTGAATGACAATCCCAACAAAGGCCCCCATGTGGCATTTGACTGCTAAGTCTCTTAGTCTCTTATAACACTTTCTCCTTTGTGTCCCTTTTTTTGAGCCATTTATTTGTTGGAAAACCATGTGCTTGCTCTCTAGAATTCTGTGAGTCTTTTTAGAAGTATTCTTATCTGGGTGGGAAATCATATGCTTTTACTTCAAAGAAAGATTAAGGGGAATGAATTAGTAACAGATGCATAGAAAATTAACCAAATAATAAAGATAATAGGAGGTCCAACATGGTGGGAGCATAGGAGGATGCTGAACTCACCGTCCTCCCATAAGCAAACTCAAATATACACATAGAGAACAATTGCTCTTGCAAAAAAAAAAAAAACACCCAAAAACACAACAAACTGGGGACTGAATGAATAGTTTCTGAACAACAAACAAGAGAAAGACACTGCATAGAGAAGGCTGGGAGGCCTTGGGAGCTCTCGGAAGCTGAGGGAACTCTCTGGACTGAGGAGCAAGTGAGCACCACTATTTACTTCTCCCTCCACTTTGATAGGCAGGTTGGAACCCTATTCAGGTGCTTGGCCCTCAGAGCAGGGCTTTCTCAGCTACATTGCCCAGAGCCCTTTGTCCCTAAACAAAGAGAGCAAGCAGGAACAACAGGATGTCACCACACCCCTGGCCTCCCTGCCAGGGGCCTCTCTCCTGCTCAGCAAGCTACTACCCCAGCTGCCGTGAGCACCTGGTATACCCAGCACACAGAGCCTACAGAGAGGTCTCTGCTATATAGGACCACGTTCTCTACAACAAACAAGAGAGAGAGTATAGAGAAGGCTGGGAGCCATGGGAGCTCTCCAGGGACCGCCAGTGAGTGCCATTGTTTATGCCCCCCTCCAACTCCATAGGGTGTGCAGGGGGCTCTATCCAGGTGTTCTGGTCTACCTGCCAGGTTTCTGCAGCACATTCCCAGGCACACCACAAAAAGATCTAAAACATGACATCAATAACATAAAGCATGGAGGGGGGTGGGGGAAGGAGAAGGAAAAAAATAAGTGGAGGAAAAACAACCAATGACTCAAAGAAGAAATCAAACAAGAAATCAGAAACTATCTTGAAACAAATGAAAATGAAAATACAGCTTTTCAAAATGTATGGGATGCAGCAATAGCAGTTTTATTTTATTTTTTTAAATATATTTTATTGATTTCTTACAGAGAGAAAGGGAGAGAGATAGAGAGTTAGAAACATCGATGAGAGAGAAACATCGATCAGCGGCCTCCTGCACATCTCCTACTGGGGATGTGCCTGCAACCCAGGTACATGCCCTTGACCGGAATCGAACCTAGGACCTTTCAGTCCGCAGGCCGGCGCTCTATCCACTGAGCCAAACCGGTTTTGGCAGCAATAGCAGTTTTAGAGGGAAATTCATATTTATATAGGCCTACTTCAAGAAAAAAAGAAATATCCTAAATAAACAATCTAACTCTATAACTGAAGGAACTAGAAAAAGAAGAACAAACAAAACCCAAAGAAACAGAAAGAAGGAAATAAGTAAAATTAGAACAGAAATAAACAAAATAAAAATTATAAACAATAGCCCTGCTGGTGTTGCCCACTGGTTAGAGCATTGGCCTGCAGACCAAAGAGTCGCTGGTTGGATTCCCAGTCAAGGGCACCTACCTAAGGTTGCAGATTCAATTCTGGTTGGGGAGTGTGTGGTAGACAATCCATTGACGGCTCTCTATCTCTTTCTCTCTCTCTCTCCACGCCCTCCCTTCCACTCTCTCTAAACAACAACAACAAAAAATCAATGGAAAAAATATCCTTGGGTGAGAATTAACAAAAGGAGTTTTTTTAATAAAAAATAAAAAACAATAAAAAAGATCAATAAAACTAAGAGCTGGTTCTTTGAAAAGATAAACAATTTAACAAACCTTTAGCCAAACACATGAATAAAAAGAGAGGGAGACCAAATAAGTAAAATAAATGAAAGAGAAGTTACAGCTGACACCACAGAAATAAAATAGAAATATACCCATAAAGAACAAGCTGATGGTTGCCAAAGGGGTGGGAGGATGGGAATAAAAAATAATTACACAAATAAATAAAAAAGTAATACCCCAGGAAAAATAGACCATATATCAAAGGAATTATAATTACACTACACTTCTTGAATACTAATTGAATATTTGATTAGTCAGCTTGAATAACTGTTTTGCAGTTCTAGTATTATAAATGCAGAATAATCATACAAACAAGAGGTACAGGAAAATGTAGAAAGTGATATAAGAGCTCAATCTTCATATTCCTTAGTAAGCAGTCAATAGATAAATTTAAAAGTGGGGAAAAAAAAACACTTAACATTAGCAATATAAATCTGATGCTTACAAAATAGATGTAAGACTAGAAGAAATAATCAGAAATACCAGAAAAAAAATTAAAGGAATTGGAAGTGAGAGGGAATGGAATAGGAAACAGATAATTTTAAAGTGTGTATCAAATTATCAGATTTATTAACAACAAAAAATTTAAAAGTTTAGGTTCATTTAGCTGGTATCCAAGGCAGCTAAAATCTGAGGGGGGAAAAATGAGTTAAGACTCCAGGAACCGTTGAGGCTTAATTAGGCCAGTTTAGGGAAAGAATGTGTCTCCAAGCCTCTGAGTTCAGGATTGTGGGCACAGCATAGAGACTGTGGATATTTCTTTATCCAGGCTGCACCATCTCCTACCTGTTCTGCCTTTTGTTTCTTTGTTTACACCAGAGTGACCAGCCAGAAACAAAATGTCAGCCAACTCTCCCAGGCATTGTCTAAGCAGGAGACTTCATCACTGCCAGCCAGATCACCTTTGCCTTTTCCTTCTCTCTCCCTTTCTTTGGGAGCTTCCAACGTACTTTTGGGAGGGAGCTCCCAACAAGTCTCAACACTGTTTAAGTTCCTTCAACAGAGTTCCAAGTTGGAGGCCTGTTTTCATAGATTCAAACTCCAAACACAGCAGGGACCACCTGGGAGGCCTGGGGTTTTCATCTCCCCTTCTTCTCTTTCTGAGGTTCTTTCAGAGGTGCAGAATGAGGTCATCACCATTAAAGGCAGACTTATAGCCCAGCCTCTTGTTTGCTGTGTGACCTTGAACAAATTACTTAACCTCTCTGAGTTTCACCTTGTTAGCTGTAAAAAGGAGAGCATAATAATATAAAGGGTTGTTGTAATCACTTAAAAAGAATAATGCATGTAAGGTGGGTAGCATAGCTCCTGGCTGACTGAGTGCTTGAAACATGAAGCTATTGACCATTACCCATATACTTGGAATCACCTTCCAGCCATCCCCTGTCCCAGAGTCTCCAGAATGACACTGGGAGTTCCTTTTGGAGTCAGGGTACTCCTCACCTATACCTGGCACTCCACGTTAACATTTACCTCCACCCCAGCCAGTCTTCTCTTTCCATAAGATCAGCTTTCATCTTGTCTTCTGGCCAAAGGGGTTATAATCTCTCTTGCTTTTGTCTGGAATCTTAAAAGCCTAACCAATTGATGGTTCGAAAAAACAATGGGATTGGGTTCCTGGTTCCAAAGAGGGAGCTAGGGAGCAGCTGGATGATGAGGGGAGGATGGGGGCGGGGGGGGGGCACTATTAGGCCAGTGACACTTTGCAGGAGCATGAATGGCGTGAAGTGAGGAAGAGAACCTGTTGAGGGGATCTTGACATCCCAAAGGAGGCTCACTAGAGAGTTCACAGGAGGCACTGAGAGAAGGATCTGTACCCCTCAGCTTCTGTAATAGGCCCTCAGAACTGTCCTCCCCCCAGGCTTGCCCACACAGGGAAAAAGACATGGTTCCCCCAAAGGAAATTAGGGTCTTGAAAGAAAAAACAGATCTTAAGCAAGGCCCTAAAATGCTAATTATCTATTATATACAGAACCAGGATCCAGATAACATCCCACAAGATCAGAACAACTGGCTAGCTAGATCCAACAAGATAAAATAAACATTAAAAAAATGTAGTCTCGCCGAAACTGGTTTGGCTCAGTGGATAGAGCGTCGGCCTGCGGACTGAAAGGTCCCAGGTTCGATTCCAGTCAAGGGCATGTACCTGGGTTGCGGGCATATCCCCAGTGGGAGATGTGCAGGAGGCAGCTGATCGATGTTTCTCTCTCATCGATGTTTCTAACTCTCTCTCTCTCTCCCTTCCTCTCTGTAAAAAATCAATAAAATATATTTAAAAAAAAAAATGTAGTCTCCTACACGGAGGGTCAAGAAACCAACGGTACACAAAGATGTGGAAAACCTACCAGATCAATAATGGGCAAGTGATGTGGCTGCCAGAAACATTAATTCAGTGTGAGACATATTAATGGAGGAGTAGAATCTAGGAAAGGGGAGGTGAAAGTTCAGCTTTATTCCCAACTGAGTTCAATTCCAAGAGTAATACTTTAAAGGGGACTTCGTTGACCTAGTAAGAAGCAAAAAGAGGAGATTTGTCGCAAGGAAAACAGTAGTAGAACTGGTGAGATGATACGGTTAAATGGAAAAAGCCAGAACCCCCTCCCAGAGTCAGAAAAGCTGGATTCCAATTACACTATTTATCAGTTATTAAAGATTGATCATTCTTCACATCACATACCATGTCAGACACAAGTGAGCCCTGAACTGCTTTTCTGTAAGAGCCAAGGGGAGGAAAACACTGGGAGGGAGAGTTCAGCTCAATCCTAGAAAAAAATGTCTTTCTTTTTTTTAGTGACACTTGTCGTTCTTATCTCTGGTGACAAAAGAAATTCATGGTTGTATAAAATATTGGTAAACAGAAAAGCAAAATTAGGTAAAAATCACATCTCAACTCCCACTTACTTTCTAATATTTAAGGATAAGCTACATAGACAGACAGATATGAACAAAAATTACCAAATAATTATCTGATCTAATTTAGAGTATCAGCATGTAAAGATGTATGTATGTGTATGTAAGGATGTTTATTAATATTGTTTCTAGTAGAAAAAAACTTGTAAACCACTATCAGTAGGAGAATACTGGGAGTGTCTGAGTAAATGATTGTGCATACACATCATGCAATACTGTGCAGCTTGTTGAAAGAAAAGGGTGGAACTAATAGGTATTACCTTCAAAATGTTTCCACATATATTGCTTGAGGCAAACAAAGTTATAGAATAATATGCATGGGGGGGGGATGAGGACACATTTGTAATACCTTAACTAATAAAGAATTAAAAAAGAATAATATGCATAGTATGATCCCATTTGTGTAAACAAATGCATGTACATATATATTTTAAATGTTTTTATTGATTTTTAGAGAGAGAGGAAGGGAGAGAGAAAGAGAAACATTAATGTGAGTGATCATTGATCGGCTGCCTCCTGCACAGATCCAGCCCACAACCTGGCCATATGCCCTGACCAGAAATCAAACTAGCAACCTGTTGGTACATAGGAGCATGCTCAACTAACTAAGCCACACCAGCCAGGGCCACATATATGTTCTTATAAGCAAAGGAAACAGTATGATGTTAATTGTGGGTACATTTGGGAGGGCAGAGTTGGAGAAGCCAATGCTAAGACAGTTAACATGTTCTTTGAACATTTCTGTGTTGTTTGAATTGGGATGATCAGGATATATTATTTCTAAAATTCAAATGACTGAAATCTAAATAATCAAACAATAATCTACCCTGGAAATTTCTCCATGCCATTAAAGATACTCTATCACATCTAATGACCACATATATTCCTTGTGTGGATTTCTCTTAATGTATTGAACCTAATGTTGGATATGTAGTATATCAGGAGCTGTCCAAAGAGGGTCCAGGAGCATTTTGACAATGTCTCTCAGAATTGAAAATGTGCAGACCCATAGATCTAACCATGCCTCAGGTAAGAAACTGACAGGTACACTCATACATGTGTATAAAGATATCTATGCAAGATTTGGTCGCTGCCTCATTATTCTTTTCTTAAAAAAATAAATCTTTATTGTTCAGATTATTACAGTTGTTCCTCTTTTTCTCCCCATAGCTCCCCTCCACCCAGTTTCTACCCCACCCCCTGCCCTTACGCCGCCCCCCCCCCCCTGTCCTGTCCATAGGTCCTGCCTCATTATTCTTGCTAGCGAAAGGCTAGAAACAACCTACCTGTCCAACATCAGGGACTATATAAATAAAAATCACAGGCTGACCATATACTGCAATTCTCAATAGCCGATATAAGAAATGAGATGGATCTGTAGACATGTACATGGAAAATGTGCCAGGATATATTGCAAAGGGAAGGGGGAGGCAAGTTACAGAACAATATGTACAGTGTGGTCTCTTTTCTCTTTAAAATATATATGTGACTGTACCTTGGAAAAGATCTGAAGGATACACATCAAGCTGTAGGTAGGCTTTACCCGTACGTATGTCCGTATCCCTATAAGGATATAAGGAGAGCATAAAGGAAGTGAGCTCCCCTTCCCTGAGGTATGCAGAGATCAGCTGCCTCATTCTGAGCGGCATTATGGAAGGAATTTCCACATCACTCAGGGGTGACCTAGGTCCCCTCTTAGCCCTGAGACTCTCAGAGAATGGAGAGGTCCGGGCTAGGAGAGGAGTCCACGCCTAAGGGGAAAGGGTTAAGTGAGGATGCGGTGGCTGTGGGCGGGCTCAGCAATCGGCAGCGCCAGGCTCTGTTAGCCAAGTCTGAGCATCTCGGAGGATGCGGCGCTGCAAGCGGCTGCTGGGACACGCGCAAGGTGAACGCGGGGGCTGCCTGCGCGACGCCCAGGTGAGGAACTGGCAAAGGAAGGGGGCAATGGTGGGGCCCAGGCAGGGAGCATGGCCTGCAGCCCCGGTCTCAGCAAGGCGCAGAAGGTCCTGCACCAGAGCCCACCCCCACCCAGGACACTGCGGGGAAGGCGCGGAGCCAGGGGCCAGGAGAAGGAGGACGAGAGGTAACCTGAGATGGGCCAGCTCCCAGACGCTGCCCTGCACTGCCCTCTCCCTAGACCCTGAGCCAAGGAGATACCCTTCCCCCCTCCAATAAACCCCACATTTCTCCAGCAGCTGGAACCTAGTGCTGGGCAGCCCCCTCTTTGTCCGCAGACGCCCACATCTCTGGGATTGGGGGTGGCGAGCAGATTGCATATGCTTATTGAAGGCCCAGCTCCGCTGTCTCCTCCTCTGCAAAGCTTTCTGGACTCCCTGAGCAAAATGATCTACAGCGCGATCCACAATGCCTAGTATGACTGTGTGACCTTGGGTGAGTTGCTCAACCTCTCTGAACCTCGGTTTCTTCCCCTGTGAAATGGGTCTACCCACACCTGCTTGTGTTGGGAGGGTTGGATGAGATCAAGGGCATTCAGCTACACTTAGCACAGGAGCCTAACTGGGTAAGACCTCAACACAGGAGCACCGGGAATCGAACCAGCAACCTTTATGAAGGAGTACCTGTGTTAGGGGCCTTTCAGTCAGTCCCCCTCAGCTCACCCCAACTCCTGACACTAGAACTGATGCTTCTCTTTGGATCCCCAGCACCTAGCCTGGGAGAGGAGCAGAGCATGGAGCTTGGTGAATGTCTGAGAAATGAACCAACAAGGATTTAGGGCAGAGTCTAAACGCATTTTGGGGGATGGGTTTAAGGGGTCTTTGAGCCCCCTGAAATTGTCCACAAGTTTTGATGAGCCTGGGCATTTTCTTGGGGAAAGAGCCTGGAATTTCCATTGGCTTCTCAAGGTGTCTGTAGGCCACCAAGGGTTAGGAGGCAGGGAGAGTTGGGCACAGCCATTTCCCAGAGGAAAGGAGCAGGGCCTCTGCCCCTAAACACGCTGAGGCCTAAGCTCTCCTCCCGTCTTCTGGCTGTGGGGTCCTTCCTGCCTCCTTGGCTCAGCTAGAGGGTCTCAGGAGTGGAAACTTTAGGGACTGTATAGCTGGGGCAGGTCATATGCCGGGGGACTGAAGACAAGAAATGGAAGATGCAGATGCAGCCTTAAGGAGCCTCAGGCCAGTGTGGGAGACAAGAGATGACTACACTATGTGACCAGGGTGATGGGAAGGGGTGGAGGGAGGTGTCAAGGAAAGAAATGTCTATGCTGAAACAAGCCACTGTCATATCTTACCTGGCTTTCTACACTGGCCTCTCTCCCTCTTTTAAAACATTTATTAGAGGTGAAACTCCCTTGCTTAACATCTTCATTGGCTTCCTGTGACACCTAATAAACTCCAGGTGCCTTACCCTGGTGTACCAGTCCTCTTGGGATCTAGCTCGGTCTTTCTGATTTCATCTCCCTCTGCCACTTTCTCCATTTGTTGAGCTCCAGCCACACTGCCTCCTTATTGCTTTAATTCACCTAGCTCATTCCTGTGTCAAGGCCTTTGCACTTTCTGTTCCCTCTGCCAAATGCTTTTCCCCCATATCTTCAAATGGCTGGCTCCTTCTCATTCAGCACTGAGCTCAAATGTCACCTCGGAGAGGCTTTCCTGGCACCCCTGTGTAAAGTATCCCCCACCCCATCCGTCTATCTCTGAATTCTGTTTTCTTTTCTCCATAGCTCACCTTATTTAACATCACTCATCGTCTGTCCCTGACTTAGAATGCCAGCTCCATGAGGGTAGGAATCTTGCCAGTTCTGTTCATTGCTTTATCCACAGAGCATGGCACATAATATATGCTCCAGTTAGTTGTTGAAAGAGTTAAGAAAGCTTTCTGGACAAAGGGAAGAGTAAAAGAGCTCTAATACTTATGCTCCTCTCATAGGCCTGACCCATTATGTGTTCTGTTATGTAAGCATTATAAGAGCCCTTTACAGTTAGGTACTCTTTTTTATACCCATTTTACTGAAACTCTGATGCAAAAAGGTAAAGAAACTCACCCAGGAACTGGCAAAGCTGGGATTCGAACCCAGTTCCCTCCTCAAAAGCAGGGGCCTCTTCCTCTCCACCTCTCTGATATTTGAGCTGGGACTTCAAGAACAGGATTTCAGCAAGTAAAGGAGAAGGGAGGGGGCATTCTAGGCAGAGGGAATGACAGGAGCAAAGGCATGGGGCACCAGGCAGCCCAATAGGTGTGGAAGGGTAGGTGAGCAGCCTGGTGTGGCCTTGGAAGGCCAGGAAGGAGTCTTAATTCTCTTCTGAGGGTAATGGGGAACCACTGAAGGTTTTGAATCAGGGCAGTGGCATGAGCAGAGATGCAGTTTTAAAAGTTCACTCTGAGATTGACCAGGAAATGGGGAAAGGGGTTTGGGGTGGGGGACCTGCCTCCTGTTGCTCTTCATCCTTTTCCATCAGCCCCCTTGGGACAGCCATAGGAGCCTCTAACACTCACGTGTCATTCCCCCTCCTTTTTTTTTTTTTTTTTTTAGGCTTATCCAGTGAGGACTGGAAGTTGAGGGTTCTAGACCTAGGCATCAGAGTGGACCATGGCCTCCAGCCCATGGGGCCATGTACATGGCCTCCTGCTGCTATTGCTGCTGCTGTGTCTGGGGGCTGGCCCTGCCCTGGGCGGGAGCCTTCCCAAGGCACAAGAGGACTGGGAACCACACCTGATCCCAGGAGCCCACCCCAGGGGCCCCGTTGGCACAGAGCCCGAAGCCTTCCTCTGGCAGAAGCCCAGAGATGAGAGCCCTTGGAACTCCAGTGTCCCCCAGGTCCGTGCGGAGGAGGTGCCTCAAAGGATCGAAGGCGCTCCCCTTGGCCCAGCCCTGCATGGACCTCAAGCAGCCCAGGGGGCTCAGAGAGAAGGACTCCCAGTAACTGATGACTTCCAGGTGGTTCAAGGGCCAAATTCTCAGGGCTGGACAGGACCTCCTGACTCACAGGAGCCTCTGGAGCAAGATGCACCAGCACCCCATCCAGTGGGGTCCCCCCATCTCACTTTCATCCCAACAACTCCCCGACTCCAGCTCAGGGTAGCCACAGTTCCTCCCTCCTCAAGGGAGCCTGGAGGCCAAGTGGGACAGCGACCAGTTAGAGATGAGGGTCTGGTTGCTGAAGCCAAGCCCAGGGTCTCAGAGACATCCCCCTCCGCCCGCCAGGGTCCTCCCCACACTCTTGCACCCGACTCAGGCTCTATCAGGAGGCCAGTGCTGGAAGAACAGGACGGGGGTGAGGAAGACTTCCAAGAGGCAGCTCAAGGCCCCATCTTCACCCAGCAGGATCCAGCAGCCTCTGTGATTGGCTCAGTATCCCCAGTTGAGGTGGCATCCACTCAGGAGCCTGGGTTCCAGCCAGACCTGGCATTGACCAGAAGCCTTCCTCCTGCCAATGAGCTGCCAGCTGAGCCCCCCAAGAAGGCTAAAGGTGGGGAGATCTGGGCAGTCAGTTTTCCAAGTCCCTCACTGAAGCAGGCTGACTTCCCTGATGTTCAGGGCTCCCCAGGACCCCAACCTTCAGGTCCTCCAGCCTCAGAGACTCCTCATGAGCCGCCCAAGCCAGGTGGGTACCAAGGTGAGGGTGCCATGCAGGGCTGGGAGGGGCAGTGTTCCATGGCAGCTGGATGCCCCAGTTTCTGTGTGTCTCCTGGCCCCATTGGGTCCCATTTTCCTTTCTGAGGGTGATTGTGCCTCCCTCCTGGGGGATTAGACTTCGGGGACTGCTGGAGGGGTCAGGCAAAGTGATGACTGCTTTTGTCATTTCAGAGATAGCAGCAATGAATGGAGCAGACCCCATCTCTCCCCAGAGGGTGAGAGGAGCAGTGGGAGCCCCAGAAACTCCCAAGGCCCTCATCCCCCCTGGCCCCTCGGACCCGGGCCCAGCTACAAACCAAACGGAAAGTCCTGTGAGGACCCTGCAGCCAGGTGAGGGCATGGCTGGGGGTTTGGGGAGAGTGGTACTCTGTTTAATAACAAAGAAGTGTGC
The DNA here is from genome assembly GCF_963259705.1 of Myotis daubentonii. Taxonomy (NCBI): domain Eukaryota; kingdom Metazoa; phylum Chordata; class Mammalia; order Chiroptera; family Vespertilionidae; genus Myotis; species Myotis daubentonii. Next base: position 23,247,374 of record NC_081853.1, on the reverse strand, counting down.
GAGGTCCATATGGAAAGGTGGGGAGTGAGGACAAACAGCTCTTAAAGGAATTGGCTAGGACCTCCTTCAAACAACTTGGGATAATAAACTAATACTCACTGGCTACTCTGGGAGAAGTCATGTGACCTTTGGGGGCTAGAATGTTCTTAAATGTAACATGGATGTATTTAGTGCAGTGATTCTCCAACTCTGGCAAATCACTCAAGGAGCTTTTAAAAAATTCCCACGGAATCCTGATTCAGTCGGTCTCCAGGTGATTCTAATATTAAGCCCATGCTGAGAACTGCTGGTATATTATTAATAAAAATGGCAGCTCGCATCCATTTAACACTTACTGGGCGCTGGGCACTATGCTAAACATTCAGTCCTCACCACAATCCAGTGAGGTAGGTGTTGCTACCACCCCCATTTTACAGATGTGCTTGGAAAAGTTAAATCACTTGCCCATCACGTTAGGGAATAATGTAAAATCAAAAACATTTTACGAAGGGCTATTTTAATATTGCTATTATTGCAGACGAAGCCGAGGAGTGGCCGGGGCGCCCCCAAAGCCATCCCCCAGCACCCCCAGTCCAGGCCCCCTCGACGTCACGCCGGGGCCTCATTCGGGTCACCACACAGCGCGCCCTGGGACAGCCAGCTCCTCCGGAGCCCTCAGCCAGCTCCATGGCATCTGCCCCAGCCTCTAGCCCTCCGGCCAACGCCACCGCACCCCCCCTGCGCTGGGGTCCCCTTCGGCGGGTGCTGAGCTTTTCCTGGGAGCTGCACGTCTATGGGGTAGGGGTGCTCTTTCTGCTGCCGGCGTTGCTGTCAATGGCCTCTCTGGCAGCCGCCTCTACGGGGCCCTGGCTGGCACTGGTGGCGGCAGTGCTGGTGCTCCTAGCATCGGGGCTGCGATCTGCCTACATGCTTGCCGACCCCTACGGCTCTCAGGCGCGGCTGGGCTTACGCGCCGGCCTGGTGCTCTACAACCTACCCTTCCCCTTGCTGCTCACCGCGTTGGCGGCCCTGACCCTGCTAGGACTGGGTGCGGGGCTGCCCCCGCAGCTGCAGAACCCGCTCCTGCTCGGAGTCCTGGCGTTGACTCACGGCGTGGGGTTGCTCGCTACAGACCTGCTGTCGTCGACGCCGGCGCTCAACCTCCTGGCTCAGGGCTTCTCGTGCGCCTGGGGCGCAGCCGTGGCTCTGGGCACGCTCTGCCTGTGCCGTCGCCGCCTGCTGGACGGGCCGCGGGGCTGGGATGCCAGCCCAGGGCCGCGGCTGCTGGCAGTGGCGGGCTCCCTGGGGCTGCTGGCTAGCGGTTTACAGCTGGCAGCTGCCCTCTGGCTGTACCCAGGCCCAGGCCGCGTGGGCCGCTTCTCATGGGCCTGGTGGGGGGTCCATTTCTGGCTGCGCCTGCTGGAGCTGACCTGGGCCCTCGTCTTGGCACTGGCTGCTGTGGTCGCGGCGCGGCCCAGGCCGCCCACGGAGCACGCGTGCTGGGCGAAGCTGCGGCGCCTGGCGTGTCCTGCGCCCTCGGGCAAAAGCGAGGTTCCGGAGCGACCCAACAACTGCTACGCGGGGCCCAGCGGCGTTGGCGTCGGCAGCTTGGAGATCAGCAAGAGCCTCATCCGCAACTCTGCGGAGGGAGCGCCGCCTGCCACCCCCAGTTCAGGCGCCTGGGGCTCGGCTGCGTCACTGGGCCGCGGCCCCCAGGGTGGCCCGGTCCTCTCCCGTAGCAGCGTGGGGCCGGCTCCGTCGATGAGCGAGCTGGACCTGCGGCCGCCGTCACCCATCAACCTGAGCCGCAGCATCGACGCCGCGCTCTTCCGAGAGCACTTGGTGCGCGACAGCGTGTTCCGACGCTGCGGCCTGCGCGGTCTGGCCTCCCCGCCGCCTGGGGGCGCGCTGCGGCCGCGCCGGGGCAGCCATCCGGACACTGAGCTCGACGGTGCGGGCTCCTTGCTCCGTGGCCGCTGCCGGTCGCTCAGCGACGTGCGCGTCCGCGGGCCGGTCCCTCCACACGTAGTGGATGAGCCGGATCAGGTGGCTTCTGGCAGCTCCATGGACAGCTTCTCCCGGGGCTCGCTCAAGATCAGCTGGAACCCGTGGCGCCACGGGCTGTCGTCGGTGGACAGCCTGCCCCTAGATGAGCTGCCCAGCACGGTGCAACTACTGCCAGCCCCAGCCACTGCAACTGCTCCCAGCCGGCCCCTAGAACCCCGGAGTGAGGTCCAGCCTTCCTGCAAGCCAGGGGACTCTCGCAGCGCCTCCAGTGACACCATTGAACTCTGAGCCGATCCCACACTGTTGCAGGACCAGCCTTCAGTGACCATATGGCATGGCCGACTGGGACAGTTGAGCCCTTAAAAAACTGGCATCCTGGGACCTGAACCTGATTGCAGCCCCTGGAAGCAGCCAGGAGTGTCCCCAACCCCCACCCGCGTTTTTTGTTTTTTAAATATCTATTTTTTTCCAGCAGGTATTTTGCACAGAGGCTGTGATTTATATGGAATACAGGGTGGACATGCATGGATTTGGGTATGAGGAATGGGGTCCAGGTGCCCCAAACACCCCTCCAGACTCCCCATTGTGGAAGGATGAGGCTCGCTTGTCTAGATTGAATGTCCTCTTTGTGCCAAAGAAATAAACCTTTAGGACTTGGCTCATGCCTCCCTCTGGCCATGCCAGGATCCTGTTCAGAGAAGAGTAGGAGGGCCCACCCTCCAGTAATTCCATGTCCAGTATGTGGGACAGGGGGACTTCCAAAGGAAAGGGCACTGGACCCTTAGCAGCTTTAGAAATAAGGCTATCGATATTTTATTGAACATCTATTTGTTGTACACTGTCTTCAGCTCTTTACATTCACCACCTTATTTAATTCTCATAATAAGCCTGAGTGGAAAGCATTATCAAGCCCATTTTATAAATGAGAAGAGTAAGGTTCAGAGACAAAAGTCATTTTGTCCAGGGTCCTTTGGCCCAAATAATAGCTGATACTGAACCCAGAAAGTTCCATCCCTGAAGCTGGGTCCTCCATCCCCTTCTCCTAACACAACTTCAGGGCCAAGCCTCTCCTTTTACTCTTCCACCAGGGTAGCCCTCAATTTCCCAGGGTTTTAGAAAAATTTCCCAAGGGTCAGGGCCTCTCAATAGCTTAGGCCAACCATGGGAGTGGGAGGGCAGGCAGTAAAACTGAAGCTTCTCCGTTTTCCAAGACCTTTCTTTATTTCCTGAGATGAATAAATAAATCAGTGGCTGAGGGGTGAGGGGTGAGGAATGGGGGAGGTGAATATGGAACAGGAGCTGGCAGCATGCAGCTGGCAGGAGGAGGCTATGATGGACTCACCCCTGCAGGAGCCCACCCCCCTCATCCTGCACAGGGGCCAAAGCTCGCTAGCAGCCACCATAAGGAGACACTAAAAATCCACACACATTATGAAGCCTGCCCAGTCTCCTCAAGGCCAAGATCCCATGGCTTCCATTTTTAGGGCTCCTTCCGCATCCCAGGGGCCTCACCTGCCCAGGTCTGGGTGCCTAGGCTGCTCCGTAGGCGGGTAGGGGGTACTTAGCCTACTCTCAAAAATAAAGCCAGCCGCCTTGAGTGTCCAGGCAGGAGAGAGGCCTGGCTTCTGGAGGCAGCCTGGTGGGAGGAGATCCTGCAGGCACGGCAGAGATTATCTGCCCTTGATGAAGCCTTCCAGCACCCGGTCACTGCGCTCTGACAACCAGTAGCCAGTCATGGCCGCCACAGCCCCAATGAAGATGGCGGTAAAGACCAAATCACCCTTGGCAGCCAGCGTGGCCAGTGCACAGATGATGACACCAAAGAACATCTGCTGCAGCACCACCAGCTCATCCTCTGTCATCTCTGAGAAGAAGCCCGCTGACTCTGCGAGGAATAAGAAGCACCTGTCACTCCTCCCCCATTCTTAGAGTCTCCCACGCACCCAGTCATCGCTGCCACCTGCCTGCTAGGCGTGCCAGCACGCGATGTCGTTTACTGCTGAGAACGACTCTGGAGAGGCAGTTATTATCCCTGCCTCACTGAACGGGAAACTGAGGCTCAGAGAGGTAGAGGTTTGCCCAAGGCCACGTGGTGAGCGAGTTGTGACAGAGCACGTGCCATGTGTACTAGCCCAGCTCCAGAGCCAGCCTGCCAGGATTCAACACCCAGCTCTGCGACCTGCTTGCTGTGTGGCCCTGGGCAAGTTGCTTCATTTCTCTGCACCCTAGTCTCCACTATGGGGATGAGAAAGATACCTACCGCGTTGGATTTGTTTTAGTGGTAAAGTAAGTTAATACATGCAACATGCTTGGAACAGTGTCTGACATATGGCAAGAGTTGTGGAAGTGATCACTACTGTATCATTGTGGCTGTCCATCTCACCACACCATGGCCTACAATAGCTCTCAGAGGGCCAGGGCTAGGACTGGTCCTATTGGACAGATGAGGAAAGAGGCTAGGGGAGGCAAAGTAATTTGATGCCAAGTCCTATTTTCTTTCTACCCTAGGGAGGTGTGAGGCCACCAAAAGCTACTCAAGAGAAGATGTAGGCTTCAGGTCTCAATGCAGCCTCACAGGGGCTGAGGGGTTATAAATGCTTGGAGAACGGGTTTGGTGGGGGCCAAGTTGGGACTCACCTGGGATCTGCTCCTTCACACAGATGCCCTCAATCTGTTTGTAGCCCTCAGCACAGACACAACGGTAACTGCCCTCGGTGTTCTCACATTGCTCATTCTCTCCGGGACACACCTCTGTCTCACACTCGTCCACATCTTGAGGGAAGGCAAGGAGGGATCAGAGCCGACTTCTGGGGTCCCACAGGCAGCACCCCGACCCTGCCTCGTTCACATTCCGGCACTCCCTTCTGCCCTTACCCAGGTAACATTCACCCTTCCCCTACCCTGTTCACATTCCAGCCCCTCTCAATTCATGGTGGCAAGGCACTCCAAGGTACCTGGGCCCCACTGGCTGGAGACTCACCGAGACACTTGGAGCCCACCTGCTGGTAGCCAGGGCTACACTTCTTACAGCGGCCTGGCCCTGCCCCCATGCAGCCCAGGCAGGCCTTGGCACAGTCTGGAGGAGAGAGAGGAGAGAGAAGGTTAAGAGCTGCCCCTAAATCCAAGGGGTTCTGGTGCCAGAGAAGGCAGAAGTTTGGGGGGAACAGGCGTGGAGCAGCTACTCCTACCTTTCCCACTTCCCCTCCCCTGCAGGAGTGGACACTCACCTCGGCACTCATAGGAGCCCTCCGTGTTCACGCAGAATTGGTCGGCTCCACAGTTGGCTCGCTCTGTGCCACACTCGTCAATATCTACGGAAAGGCCAGCAAGATGGGGAATTTCAGTCAGTTCACTAACAGGGAAGCTGAGACCAGAACTGTTGCAGAATGGAGTTGCCAGGCTCATATGGTGTGGTAGCAACGGCAGGCTGTCCACCAACACAGAAGGAGAGGTGCAGCTGGACTCCAGGCTGCCCAGGCAGAGAGTACATTTTCCAATCTGCCTTGCTACTCAGTATGGCCTTGTGGTTGAGTTCTGGCCGACAGGATGTAAACAGAAGTGATGTGCTCCACTTTCAGCTTGGCTTTAAAACAAAGGGCTTGGCCAAAACCGGTTTGGCTCAGTGGATAGAGCGTCGGCCTGCGGACTGAAAGGTCCCAGGTTCGATTCCGGTCAAGGGCATGTACCTTGGTTGCGGGCACATTCCCAGTAGGAGATGTGCAGGAGGCAGCTGATAGATATTTCTCTCTCATCGATGTTTCTGACTCTCTATCTCTCTCCCTTTCTCTCTGTAAAAAGTCAATAAAATATATTTAAAAAAAAAAAAACAAAGGGCTTGGACTCATCCATGCACTCTCTTCTCTTTCTTACTTCCTGAGTGCCAGGGCATGGAACACAGAAGTGCCTGGGAACGAGCCTCAACCACAAAGGCAACACCCAACGGGATGACTGCACAGTAAGAAAGAAGGAATCTGGGTGCTTGAATGATTGTGACAAAAAGAGCATCCCTGACAGCCTGGACTACTTGCTCTGAGACTGTGATTTAAGATAAAAATAAACCTCTCTATTCTTTAAGCCATAATCTTTGGGGATCTTTTTGTCACAGTATCTTAGTCATTACTCTCACTTATACAAATGGCTAGGTGTGAGACAGACCAAGTCTCAAACCCAGGTCTCCTGACCCAAGTTCAATATCCTCATTCCTCTGGCTAACCCTTTCTCAACTGAACAGACTTGGTCTAAATCAGTGGTTCTCAACCTTCTGGCCCTTTAAATACAGTTCCTCATGTTGTGACCCAACCATAAAATTATTTTCGTTGCTACTTCATAACGGTAATGTTGCTACTGTTATGAATCATAATGTAAATATCTGATATGCAGGATGGTCTTAGGCGACCCCTGTGAAAGGGTTGTTTGACTGCCAAAGGGGTCGCGACCCACAGGTTGAGAACCGCTGGTCTAAATGGTATCTCCTCTAAGAAGCCTTTCCTGATTCCTTACCATCACCCAGCTGGATCAGGGACATCTCTCATTGTACAAAGATCAGTCTGTACTGTAAGTGCCTGATTACTTTTCTGCCTTCCCAACCAGGCTGAGATCTCCATAAAGACAGGAACTGTGTTGGTCTAGCCCAGAGATGTGGGTATTGATGGAGAACCAAGCCCAGGCCCATCTACCTCCCAGACCTAAGGCACAGCCCCACTTACCTACACACTTGAGGTGATGCAGGGCCCAGCCTCTCTTGCACTGTAAACAGTTTGATTCCTCAGGTCCTGAGCAGCGGGCACAGGGGCCAAAGCAAGCTGGGGGGAATGGCGGAAGTAAGAGAATGAGCAGGCAGGCATCCCATCAGCCCCTGCCCAGCGCCTCACCTTTGGGCTACCTACCCGAACATACCAGATGGCTGGCGTTGCGCTCCACCTCAAAGTAGCCGAGGCTGCATTGGCCACAGGCCTCACCCCCATAGCCGGCTTGGCAGTCACAGTGCCCGCTGCCCCCTCGAGTCCCTTCCCCTTCACAATGCCCGTAGCCACCGCAGGGCTTCTCTGTACCCCCGGGACAGGCTGTGGGCAGACACCAAACCGGGTGAGACTGTAAAAACAATCTTGTATATAGAAAACATTAACATTTTTGGAAAGAAAACTTAATAGCAACACAATATGTTGTCATAAAACTCTATGAAATTTACTTAACCTCTACTCCACTATGGAACAATTAGGTTATTTACAAATCTTTTCTTTTATAAACACTGACTTGATCATCTTTGTCACTGACTCTTTATCTGCAGCTTCTGCGGAAAGATTTTTCTAAAAGGGGTTGGTAATAAATTTAGCTCCTGAATCAGAACTGTGTGTAGAAAAAGGTGGTGACAACGGGGACATCAAGACAGCACCTGCCAACTGGAGGAAGGTCCCCTTAGTTCAAGGGATGGGGCCTGGTCTGACCCCAGGCATGGGAAATGAGGGGTGGAGGTGGAAGCATTTCTCAAATATAAGATAAAACTACAGCAGCATCTGACTCAGTCTAACCACACACATATCTTTTTACAGAGCCATTCCCCATTGATTTGCTCATCTCGTCAGCCCTGTGAGGCAAGTAAGAACTAAGGTCCAGAGAAGTTATCTGAGCAGCCTAAGTGCACACAGCCAGCTATGGGCAGAGCCAGGACAAGAGTCCTGGCCTCAGTAGTCCCCTCCCATCCCTTAAGAGGAACTTGAGTAACTCACGAAGGCAGGAGGGCCCGAAGGTGCCTGAGGGGCAGCAGAGCTTCAGGGAATCTGAGCAGAGCCACTGGAAGAGGTCTGGGGCTTCCTGCTGCCTGAGGTGGGGAGGTGAGGTGGTATGACAGTGAGGGGGCCTCAGACAGTTGTCAGAGATGCTGCCCATCCCCCAACCTCCCACCGAATCTCTGATACAACCCAACGCATAAGACCCCTAAGACCACCTGACCAACGCCCTTTCCTCATTTGGCAGAGTGGTAAACTGAAGCTCAGAGTGAGAGCTCCTTCAGCAAGTCCTTAGCAGATCTGGGTTTGGAAGGAGCCAAACAAGGACACAGCCCCCTAGCATGCAATCCCCTGCTTTACTACCTGGCCCTGCCTGTGGCCCCTCCCTGGGAAAGCCCCCTCACCACTCACTTGTGAAACCACCAACTCTCCACCAGCTCCTCGCTCAGCTCCAACAGGCGATGGCACTCGAAGTCCGACTTGCTGCACACGTTCTCAAGCACCTCTACCAGGCGGGTCTCACTGGCCAGACAGGGCAGAGTAGTGTGAACACATTCCATGACACCCACCAGCCTCCTTAAGGTCTCTCCCACCACGCCTCACGCCATGACAGGGTCAAAGGAAAGGGCAGAGGGCATAATGGAAGGGATCCTGGTTTTGAGTCAGACAGACCTGAGTTTGAATCTAGTTGTATGACCTTGGGCAAGTCAGTCTCTCTTGAACCTGTTCTCTCTTCTGTAAAATGGGGACACCACCTCCCCTACAGGTTTGTTGTATGATACCGTAGTTCCTGCCTCTGCACAATGGAATATATACTCTTGCTGGGTAGATGTAAGTAAAAATATATCATAGCCGAAGCCGGTTTGGCTCAGTGGATAGAGCGTCGGCCTGCAGACTGAAGGGTCCCAGGTTCGATTCCGGTCAAGGGCATGTACCTGGGTTGCGGGCACATCCCCGGTGGGGGACGTGCAGGAGGCGGCTGATCGATGTTTCTCTCTCATCGATGTTTCTGACTCTCTGTCTCTCTCCCTTCCTCTCTGTAAAAAATCAATAAAATATATTTAAAAAAATATATATATCATATAGCAAGTGTTGGTGAGGAAGTGGAGAAACTGGAACCCTCCTACATTATAGGTGAGAATGAAAAATGGTGCAGACACTGTGGAAAACAGTTTGACAATTCCTTGATAAGTTAAACATGGAGTCATCATAGGACTCAGTAACTGCACTCCTGGATTTGCACCCAAAAGAATGGAAACAGGTGTTCAAACAAAAACGTGTACACAAATGTTCATTGCAATAGTATCCACAATAGCCAAAAGATAGAAACAACCCAAATGTTCATCAAATGATGAATGGATACACCAAATGTGGTATATTCATACAACGGAATATTATTAAGCCTTAAAAAGGAATGAAATATTAATATATGCTACAATATAGATAAACCTTCAAATTTTTGATAAGTGAAAGAAACCAGACATAAAAGGCCACATATTATAGGATTCCAATAGAATTAGCAAATCCATAGAGACAGAAAGCAAATTAGTGATTGTCAAGGACTGAGGGGAGAAGGAGAAGTGACTGCTTAATGGATATGGCGTTTCTTTTCGGGATGATGAAAATGTTCTGGAACTAGTGGTAATACTTGCACAACACTGAATGTACAAAATATCTCTAATGGTAAATGTTATGTGCTGTATATCTACCTCAATAAAAAATTAAATATACATAAACACACACATATAATGGATTATATCTTTAAAGAGTCTGACACAGTGACTGGCATATAGGAGGAGGTGGTTTTAAAAAACTGCAAAAGCCCTGGCCAGTGTTGCTCAGCGGATAGAGTGTCAGCCCGCACACTGAAGGGCTGCAGGTTCGATTTCTAGTCATGGGCATGTACCTGGGTTACTTCACCTTCTACCACTCCATTCCAGCCACTTCTCAAATACTCCAAGCTCAGTCTCACTCTGTCCACTTCTCTTCCCTGATTGTCACATAGCTTGCTTCTTCACTTCAGGTCTCTGTTCAAATGTCACACCTTGGACACCATGCTTCTCACCATTCTGTAGTCCACCCTGTTTTACTGTTATTCACCTTATGTGACATTATTTATTGCCTTATTCACCACCTACCTCCTCTACAAGAATGTAAGCTATTTGAAGATGGGATTTGGCTTGCCTTGTTTACTGCTGTACTATAGATATTCAGTGATTATTTGTTGAATGAGTAAGCATTCCCCAAAAGGCTCTAGGTCCCCACACGTAGAACAGAGACTGGGAGGTGAGCTATACAAACCCAGCTTTCCAGCCCTTACCTGTCTTTGTATTTGGACAACTTCTCTTCTTCCCAGGCAGTATTTCCACCTCCAAAGTTGTCCCGGTTGGTTCTCTCCAGGCCCTGGAAATGGAGAAAATTAGTAATACCTAAGTACGGAAGTCCAATGCCTGGGGCATTCTAGCACTTCAGTCTTTCACTGACCAGGCAACAGGCCACACAACTAGTTAAGTAACCAAGTTGGGACTTGAATCCATACAGACTTGCATCCCAGATCTCCCCACTCTCGGCCACTTGCTATAGCAGTCAGGCCCCTCCCACCGGGCTGCGGGGCACTCACCTTGTTGAAGCTGTCGACCAGTCCCCGACAGGTATGACACGGATGGGGCTCGGTTGGGGGTGAAGACTGGGGAGGCGGAGAGGGCTGGAGCCAAACTGGGCCTGGGAGGCTGCAGAAGAGGCTCAGGCCCCAGACCAGAGCTGGGACCAGGCCCCTTGGGGGTCGCGGGGCCATCCTTTCCCAGGCCGGGGACCTACAGATGGAAGACATGGGTAGGGTGCGCTGGAGGAGCCAGGTGGGAAAGGCAGCGTCGGTGCTGAGATGCCAGGGGTCTGGGAGCCCAGATCTGTTATTTTAAAAAGGGAGGTTGGACTGGGATTGGGGCGAGAGAGGGTATGGTGGGGAAATGAGCGGCAATAAGTTATCCTCGTTACCGTTGGGGAGGTAGCCTGCACCCTTGGCAAGGAAGCAAAAGTCAGCCCATTGTTTTAGGGTCTGAATGTAGGTTTATTAGGGGCAGGATCAGTGGAATTAGGTAGAAGGGGGTCAGATTCCAAGTATTGGGGAAGAAGAAGCCGGATGAGCGATTTGCGTGGATAGCAAGAGAAGAGGTCAGGTTCAGGGCCCGCAGGCCGCCAAAGCACGGCCCGCGAGCCGGCAGGGGAGGATCCAGATCCCTGAGATCGTGGGGGAGGAAGAGACGACGCACCCAGCCTGCCGCAGGCGCAGACCGCTGTCTGCTCAGCGCCACCTCCTCTGCCGCCTGCGTCAGACGTGCCACCTCCGCCAACCCCGCAGCCCGGAGGGCGGAGCCCACGCCGCAGCCAATGGTGACGAGCCAGGTACCGTTGCGTCATCCCGCCCCAGCCAACCAGAGGTGGCGCCGGGCTGCACCTGTCGGGCAGTTAAAGGGCCGCGGGGACCGGACCGCGGGCTGCGTGCCAGGCTAGCCGCTCTGTCAGAGACACACATTAGAAGAGACGTGGATAGAAAAATAGCGTCTGCCTTTATTCAAGTCCTGTACCCCGCCTCGGGTGCCATCTCGAGTCCTGTCTCTTGGGTCCCCGGGGGCAGGAGGCAGCTGTCCAGGGCGGGCTGAAGGGCTCGAGACACTCGCTCCGCCCTATTCGAGAGCCACCCGGGGCGGGCGGCGCCGGGCCCCTGCAGAGTCCGCAGGAAGTCAGGCAGCTGGGAGGGCAGGGCGAGGACTGGCACCGCACGGAACAGGGCGGGCACGGCATCCGGGTGGAGCAGACCCTCGAAGTAGGCCCCGATGTAGCGGCCGGGCGCCCGGCCCTGCAAAAAGTCGGGCAACACACAACTGAGCGAGGCAGCAAAGGCGTCGTGCGGGCGGTGCGCCCCGGGCGCCGACGACGTTCCGTCCTGCAGCCACTCCTGGCACAGCGCCACGGCCCCGGGCGAGAAGAGCAAGATCACCACGCCGCCCTCCTGCAGGATCTGGAGCCGCTGTGCGTGGAACCAGGCCAAGGACCCCTGCGCGCTCAGCTCACGACGACTCCACAGGTCCACGGTCACGCGCAATGGCAGCTGGCACAGCGCCGACGCCAGGGTGCCAACGAGGCGCTCGAAGCCCGCGTCGTCGGCCGAGTACAGCAGCAGAGCGGCGCGGCCCCTGGCGGCCGCTGCGGGAGAAAACAGAGGGGGAAGGAAGATGTGAGATGGCCTGAGGCCCGGCCCGCTGGGGGCGGCCCCCCCGCCGGGCGCTGGCTCACACTCACCCCCCGAGTAGACATCCTCCTTCAGGAGCCTCAGCCACCCTGTTCAGGGAGAGGGGCGGAGGCAACGGGTGAGCTCGGATGCTGCTTCCTGTCTCTGAACTCCCAGGCCCCATCCGGTCCTACCTCTGGGGAATGGGGAACGGAAATGACTCACCTTTCACATGGTCCTTTTTGAGGAGGAGGAGAAGGAAAAGCACAGCAGCAAAGAGTAGGCAGGCCAGCCACACCAGGGCCCAGCGCTGGTGGATATCTGGGAGGCCAAGGGGAGGAGATGGGCTGGTTAGAGACCTTACACTTACACCCCACTTCATGAAGGAGAAATGAAGTAAGTTGCCCAAAGTCCACAGCACTTAGTGTCAGAGCCAGTATATGAATATAGACCAGGGGTGGGCAAACTTTTTGACTCGAGGGCCACAATGGGTTCTTTTTTTTTTTTTTTTAATATATTTTATTGATTTTTTACAGAGAGAAAGGGAGAGAGATAGAGTTAGAAACATCGATCAGCTGCCTCCTGCACATCTCCCACTGGGGATATGCCTGCAACCCAGGTACATGCCCTTGACCGGAATCGAACCTGGGACCCTTCAGTCCGCAGGCCGTCGCTCTATCCACTGAGCCAAACCGGTTTCAGCCACAATGGGTTCTTAAACTGGACCGGAGGGCCGGAACTAAAGCATGGATGGAGTGTTTGTGTGAACTAATATAAATTCAAAGTAAACATCATTACATAAAAGGGTACGGTCTTTTATTTCAATAGTTTTATTCATTTCAAACGGGCGGGATCCAGCCCGCAGGACGTAGTTTGCCCACGGCTGATACAGACCCATCTACTTGAGTGACCTTGGATAAGTGACTTCACTTTCTGTGTCCGATTTTCACCTCTGTAAAATTGAGATAACAATAGTACCTACTGATAGGGTTGTTGTGAGAACTACATCTGTTAATACACATAAAGCACTTGCAATGCCAGGGCATGGTAAGTCCTCAAAGGTCATTATTATTGTCCCTTAAGCCTAGGGTGGCTGGGTCCTTGACTTCACTCTCTCCGGTGACTGCAACAGCCTTCTGATATCCCTGACCTCTTTTTTTGTCTCCAATTCATTCACCACGTGGCATACCCAAAGATCTTTTAAAAATACAAATCTGATTATAGTCTTTTAGAAAGCTCCTGCTACTCTGAAGGTAAATTCCAAATTCCTTACTTTGGCTCCCAAGACCCTATATGGCCCATGCATCCTCAGCTCATGATAGGGGTCTGCCTCCCAAGGCATTCCAGCCACACTGACCACTGTGGAGTTCCTCAAAAAAGCACCCCACAGTCTTCACAAAAATGCATCTGTAACTCCTTCACCTAGATCAGCCTTCAGAATTCAGCTCAAACCTTTCCCCTGAACTCCTTACCCCATCACAGTCAGGTCCCTGTTACATGCATTCATGGCTTTGGACACTTACTTTGTAGAGAGTGCCTCAATAGCTCACACCTACCAAATGATTTGGGGCTAATGCCTTTCTAGCCTTCTGTGACTGGGGTGGGGGCATGTATTGTATCTTGGTGATGTTGGGATGGCCTGCAAGCTCTCATCATGGTTTCTGAATGAGTGAAGAATGACTCTTTGATTTATCTGAGCCAGGGAAGGACATTGCGTGTGTTGCCCGCATGAGTGGTTCCTGTCAAGATTTCAGCTTCTAGAGAGCTGTGAAGAGGAAGGGCCATTCTTGTAATACTCACACTTGTCCATGGGGCAGGCCCATAGTGCTCCCAGGTCATTATCCCACAGCTGTAAGACACAAACAAAACCAAGCCCTGAGCCCTCAGCTTATGGTTCATCACTCACCAAATTCTCGCTAGCCTGAGCTCCAAAATTTCCAGCCTCAATTATGCATATTTCCCCCCCACACATAGCAGGTTCTCGCAAGCTACTCTGGCTTTGATTATGCTTATTGCCTGGACTGCCTTCATGCCAGATCTGGCCCACAGGAAGAGACTCTTCCTTGGTTCTCCCTGGAAACCTGCGCTTAGCACATGTGAATGTTGTTATCTGTTTATGGGTTTATAGCCAGCAGTGAGTAATTTGGGGACAGGAACTATGCTCCTTCAAACTCTTAGCTTTCCCACGACTGGAAACAAAAAAAAAGCACAAATAGATGGTGGATGGGTGCTAGAAGGACAGTGAGGAGGCCTCTGCCTGGGAAGAGTGAGTCTCCCTGGTGCCTTCAGGCACAGGAAGGAGTGGAAGAGGCCAAAGGTAGAGTGTTAGGGGTGTTGCCCTTGGATGTTGGGGCAGGGCTCTCCTGCCACCTACTCACCTGCAGACACTGTCCTGACTGCAGGTCTTGTAGTAACTGCTCTCCAAGGCGAGCTGCCCTCTGCCAAGCCAAGGGGTAGGAGGCTGTCACCTAGGGGCACTGCACCTAGGAGACCACCAGGCTGCATGCAGCTGGGCAGAGTGAGGGGATGGCACTAGGAGTTGGGAGATTTCTGAGAGACCACTGAGAACAAGGCCCAGGTCTGAATCACCCCCATATCCCCAGAGACCAGCACGGAGCCTGGCTCAGAGGAGGGGAAATTGAATAGAGGGAAAATTTGAGGCTAGTTTTGAGATGGAACTGGAGAGGTACATGGAGAAGGGTCCCCGACCCCTTACCGTGGAGGCCCTGCTGAGCAGTGGGGTGCAACCACTGGGTTCCAAGGCACAGATTGATCTGTTGTCCTGGGGGCCTCGTGTCTCCACCAGCAGCATATCGTCCTTGAGGGGCCCCAGAGAGTCTGAAAGGGATGAGAGTCCACTCTTGAGACCCAACCTTGCTGGGGGCTGCCATGTGCCCCCCTCATACCTGACCTACACCCCTAGGAGCTGGCACTTCCAGGGTTCACCCCTATTGCGATGGCCCTGTCCCAGCCTCCTGCAGGCCCCACTCACCAGACCACAAGCACTCTTGCAGCTGCAGCTTCTCCCCACTGCTTACCTGCTTGGAAGAGGCCAGGATTAGGGGCATAAAGAAAGGCAAGAGTGCCCTGGCTGGTTTTCTCAGTGGTTAGAGCGTTGGCCTGAGGACCAAAGGGTCATGGTTTGATTCTGATCAAGGGCACATGCCTCAGTTGATGGTTTGATTCCCCAACCTGGTTGGGGTGCTTGAAGGAGGCAGCCAATCTATGTGTCTCTTTCACGTTGATATTTCTATCTCTCTTTCTCCCCCTCCTCTCTCCATTCCACTCTCTCTAAAAAATCAATGGAAAGAGTATCCTTGGTGAGGATTAAAAATACAAAGAAAGAAAGGCAAGGGCCAAGGCCAGAAAGATCTGGAAAGAGAAGGGATAGGCAAGGGGAGGCCTCTTGGGTTGGGGGTTCTGCACTCTGGGCCTGACCTTAGGCAGATCTGGGTGATTAGGAATCACGCCATCTTTCTCAGCTTCAGCCTTGTGAGGTCATCTGTGCTAACAGGACTTGGGAACCTAAATTAGCTCTTTTCACATCTGGCAAGACACTTTATACATTCCCATCTAACTACCTTCTCAAAGAGGCCTCACCTGACCGCCCCACTTGAAATTGCAACCTTAATCCTCACTATCCTTCCCCACATTTCCCCATAGAATTTATATACAATTTTTAAAATCTTCACTTGAGGATTTTTTAAAAATATTTTTTATTGATTTCTTTCAATAAAAAGAGGAAGGGAGAGAGATAGAGAGTTAGAAGCATCGATGCGAGAGAAACATCTATCAGCTGCCTCCTGCACACCTCCTATTGGGGTTGTGCCCGCAACCAAGGTACATGGTTGACCAGAATCGAACCTGGGACCCTTAAGTCTGCAGGCTGACGCTCTATCCACTGAGCCAAACAGGTTAGGGCGAGAGTGTTTTTATTGAAAAAAAATAATCGTTTTTTGAGAGACAGAGAGAGACATTGATGGGTTGCCTCCCAAATGCCCCTGACCAGAGATGGAACCCAAAGCCTAGGTATGTGCCCTGATCAGGAATCAAACCCACAACCTTTTGGTGCACAGGAGGATGTTCCAACCAATTGAGCCACCTGGCCAGAGCTTTATATTAACAATTTTAACTTACTATAATAATTTACTTATTATATCTATTGTTTACCTTCCTCCATTAGAACATAAGCTCTCTACGGATGAAAACATTTATTGATTTTATTCACTGACCTCTATGCCAAGTGCCTAAAACAGTGCCTGGCACATAGTAGATGCTCAATAAGTCTGGAATAAATGTGTTAATAACCCTGTGAAGCTGTAGAACAGTTAGGGACATAGGATAATGACAGCAATAATAAAAGCAGCTAACATTTGTTGAGTATTTAGTCTGTGCCAGTCCCTAATGTGAAGCTCCTCTCTTATTTAATCTTCATAACCACTCTATAAAGTCGTTACTGCTATCCCCATTAAACAGATGAGACTGACCTTCAGAGAGATGAAATGACTGGCTCAGGGCCCCTGGCACTGCCAAGGCAAATAGTGGAACTCCTAAAGAGGAATCCCATGACCACTTTGCTCCAAGAACCCAAGGATCAAGTGGGTCCAGAACACAGTGTCTTGTCTGGGGGTCCCTGCGGGTGGGAGGAAGGTTCTGCTCCCAACATAGCGCTCTGGCGCCCCCTTCTTACCTGGACACAGAGGTTGGGGTGGCCTTTCAGCAAAGGGAACTCCAGGGCTTCCTGTGGAACGAAAGGAATGGGAGGGGTGGCAAAAGGTGGCCCCCTGGGCTTGCCTTCCTCCTCGGACCCTGGGCTTGCCTTCCTCCTCCGCTTCGCTTACGTTCACAGTGACATTTTCCCGGGGCAGCGGTGGGACCAGCGGCTGGCAGGATCCCCTGCCCGGTGCCTGCCAGCACAGTGTGGCCTCGGCGGGCAGGGAGCATGGCGCGACCAGCCGCCAGCCCCGTGGGGGCAGCAGCTGCAGCCGGGCAGCCCGCCAGAGGTTACGGTGTGCGCGGGTATCTGCAGGGAGAGGGGGTGGTCACTGCACGCCGCACGCGTCAGTCTGCACCGATCCCACCCTGGTCCCTGCGAGTCCTCTCACCATTCTTAAATGGGCAGATGCTCGTTCTCACGGAGTCAGGTTCCAGAGGCCACACCTGGAAAGGAAACAGGGCTCCACGGTTTAGGTCACCCCAACCAACCCTCCAGGGACACATGCAGGCCCACTGCTATTCATTTGGCTGATTTTTCACAAGTACTTGTCTGGTCATCTTTGCAAGGCCCTAGAGAGGTACACATTTATTCTTTCAGCAAACCCTATGTCAAGATCTGGCAACATCTTTGTTTAACAAACTTTTTTAAAAAAATCGATTTTAGAGAAGGGGATTGGGGGGGCAGGGGGGGGGGGAGAAAGACTGAGAGAGAGAGAGAGACTTCCTTTTCCACCTATTTGTGCATTTGCTGGTTGATTCTTTTATGTGCCCTGACCGGGGAATTGAACTCACAACCTTGGCCTATTGGGACGACACTCTTACCAACTGAGCTAACTGGCCAGGCCCTTTAATGAACTTGTAATGAGTAATACTATGTGTCTTAGCACTGCGGTAGGCACTAGGAACATTCAGTAATTAAATCCACAATCACTTTGTGAGAACCTACTATGTGCCAGGCACTTACTATCCTAGGTGTTAAAAATATATTCATTTATTCTTTCGATAGACTTTAAAAATGCACCTATTATGTGCTTAGCCTAGTGCTAAGCACTAGAGATAACATATCAATTTATTCAGCAATTAATTAAATGCCCCTGCTCGTGTCAGGCATTGTGCAAGGCTCTGGGGAGTTACTAAATTTGAATTAGCTATTATTTTTTTTTTTGCCTTCAAAGAAAAGACAAGTTCACGGTTGAAGTAAGGATAAAAATGTTTATAAATTAATAGACTGGTCACTCATTTATTGAGCGTCGGTTGCATTCAAGAAGAAATGAGACAGGTGCCCAAATTAAAAAGGAAATGGACAAGGAAGGACAGACATACAAGGAGATGTGTAGATAGGCCAGGAGATTTCGGGAAAGAGGTGACATGTGAGCTGGAAGGATTTGGTTGTATGGAAAAGAAGTGGGGGCATTTCAGGTAGTGGGAACAACCTGAGCAAAAGCACAGAGGTGGACATATCTTGATAAGTAGCTCCATCTGAAGGGAACAAAATTTCCATCAAGGGGAATCATGGGAAAGACCAGAGAAAAGGTTCAGTTGGGGGTCAGAATATGGGACTCAGAATTCTAGGGAGTTCTGGGAAAGGAGGTGGCATGGGAAGTTATTGAAATAGTCTAGAGGAGATGTGATAGAAGCCCAAACTGGGCTAAAATGGAAAGGAGAGGGAAAGAGAATGAAAGGCATTAATGTCAGAGGTCAAATAGATGGAATCTGATGACCAATAAATGTGCAATCAGAGGGAGAGGAAAGAACCAGCAAATATAAGCCTACATGTGGCATACTTCCTTATAACAGCCCTATGAAGCTGGTACTATTACTGGTATTCTTCCCATTTCACAGATAGGAAACAGGCTCAGAGAGGTGAAGTGACCTGCCCAAGGTCACACAGCTAGCAAATGGTAAGAGTCAGGATTCAAGCCAGTCTGAGTTCACAGCACATGCTCTACCCTCTGGGGAGCACATGAGGAAAGTGGAGGAATAGAGGAAGACTTCAAGGAGGAAGTGACATCTGAATGGGTCATGAAGCATAAGTAGGAGTCTTGTGGTTAGAGGATCAGGAAGAGCTATCAAGGCATGCAACAAGCAGAAGACATAGGACAGCAAAGGTCAAGGGAGGGCCAGTCACCCTAGGGCAGTGGTCAGCAAACTGCGGCTCACGAGCCACATGTGGCTCTTTGGCCCCTTGAGTGTGGCTCTTCCACAAAATACCGACTTCTGCTCATGGGCTACGAAATTTCAATCTCACTGTACGTGCGCGCCCGCACGTGGTATTTTGTGGAAGAGCCATACTCAAGTGGCCAAAGAGCTACATGTGGCTCGTGAGCCGCAGTTTGCTGACCACTGCCTTAGGGAGCCATAGTTTTGACCTCAAAGGGGAGGGTAGAGGATAGTGAGACCAAGACAGATAGGGCCACCCCCTCCCTCACCAGCTCCCCTGGCATCCAGCTAGGCTCTGCTCCTACCTGAATACAGAGACAGGGAACCAGGTCTGTGTGGTTCAAGGTAATGGTCTGCGGCCCAGTCTGTGGGGTAAACAAAGGGTGGGGGGAGTTGGAGAAGATAAGGAGATAAGGGGGAGGGGAAGGCTGGAGGTCAAAGCTAAGGAAACCAGGCATGCAGCATTTCCCCCACTGATGTTCCTTGCTTTGGGGGTCAGTTGCTGTGTCCTCTTCAAGGGCTCCCGGGCATGCTTTGCATGGGCATCAGCCTAGAGTGAAAATGGACCTGGGAGGGGGAGGTCTCACCAGGTTTCTGTGCCACCAGGGTTTTGAAGGGCCCTGGACCTGGTTCCAGTACAGGGAGAGGCCAAAGTGCTGTTCCTCAGAGACATCCAGCACCAGTTGCACATCCTCACCATCTGCAGACACGTTGAGCCAGGGCAGGGCTGGGGGGGAGCCAAAGAGAAACTTCCTTTACCTCTTCTGCACACCCAAGCCTGAGCCATACCCACCGACTGACCCTTTGGAGTTCCCTTCAAATCCTCTAGACTGGGAAGCTCCTGGAAGACAGAGCCAATGTCCCCATCTCAGACCAGGCACCTGGGGACTGAGCTCATGTAGGCCCCAGTATGTGGTCTTGAGATCACCCTTTCCTTGCTTCTCCCTCCACAGCCAGAAGGATCCTGTAACCACTATAAAATAAATCATTCTCCTGTGCTCAGTACCCTCTGATGCCCCCCTACCCCCGACCCCCCATCATTACTCCCAGAGGAAAAACCTAGTCCTTACAAAGGCTTGCAAGGCCCTACCTATCCAATTTGGCTGCTGTGACCACTCTGAACTCATCTCCCTAGCCCATGCCACGGTTGTGGGCTTGATTCCCAATAGGGGGCATGCAGGAGGCAGCCAATCAATGTTTCTCATCAATGTTTCTTTCTATCCTTCTCCCTTCCTCTCTCTCTAAAATCAATAAAAACATATTTTTAACTTTGTTAAAATGACTTCATTTTAACATCCGGATTAATAATGGAAGTTCAGATTTAAAGATCGATGGGAAAGTGGTGCATGCAATACTTTCACAAGTATTGGGAGTTCGGTATGTTTTGAAAAGAGTAACTTTTGGTGTCAGAAAAAAAGGGTTGTCTCAAAGTCCATTGCCAGCAATGGGCAGGCCCAGTAATATGGCACAGAATTAACTGTACACCTTATTGACAGTGAGGTGAATAACTTTGAATAAAGTTTTCGAGAAATATGGGAAAAAAACAAACAACAACAACAACAAAAAACCCATATTTTTAAAAAAGAAAATACAGCCCTAACTGGTTTGGCTCAGTGGATAGAGCGTCGGCCTGCAGACTGAAGGGTCCCAGGTTCGATTCTGGTTGCGGGCACATCCCCAGTAGGGGGTGTGCAGGAGGCAGCTGATTGATGCTTCTCGCTCATCGATGTTTCTAACTCTCTATCCCTCTCCCTTCCTCTCTGTAAAAAACTCAATAAAATATATTAAAAAATAAAAAGAAAATACAAAACAAAAAAAAATCTAAATAGTGCAGGGAAAAAACCATAAGAACCCTGACTTACTTAGCCCCTCATCTTATGGTTTAATATTTTTATTTGATATATTGGGGAGGGTGCACCATAATCTTGGCAATGCTTTGAGCTTCTAGATGTCCCTGATATTAATAAATATTTTTTACAGAGAGTGAGAGATTCACCTTTATGTTCCCAGTGGCTGCCACAAAGTAGGAGCTGTTGCAGTTCATGTGTGATGAATGAGTGAGTGAATGAACGTATGAGTGAGCTCTGCACGTTTCTGGAATGTGGCAGCCCAGACCTGAAGCCAACTCCAAGGGTTTCTCACACTCCAGACCCTGGCCCTCCCTCCTCCCAGCCCCACTGGCCCTAGCCCCTACCCCAGCAGCTCTGGATGCCGTCCTGGACTTCGAGCCCCCTGCAATCTGGGGAGAGATCACAGAAAAGCCTCCGGTGGGGCTGGGGACCAAGGAAAGAAGGGGGACAACCCAACTCATGGGGAGCTCTGCAAAGGGCTCCC
Source organism: Myotis daubentonii (assembly GCF_963259705.1). Taxonomy (NCBI): domain Eukaryota; kingdom Metazoa; phylum Chordata; class Mammalia; order Chiroptera; family Vespertilionidae; genus Myotis; species Myotis daubentonii. The sequence goes on along the minus strand of NC_081853.1, from coordinate 23,226,224 downwards.
TGTCCCCTAGATACCACCCACATCTATGCGGTGCCCAAAGCACTTTTCACAGGGATGGGAACTGACTGGGAGGATGTGAGCTCACACCACTGCCTGGGAGTAGATAGGACTAGGAAGGGGATGAAAGCAGGAGGGGAATGGCCAAAGGGGTGAGAGATTAGGGAGGCTAGGATTTGGGTCCCCGGAGGCTCTGTATCCACTTACCAGGCAGCTGCTGTATGAAATTGAGTTCCTTCTGGTACCTGGGCTGAGTGTAGGACCAGATTTGCACCTCAGCTCCTAGAGCAGCCTCGAAGCAGTCAAATGTTACAGAGCCCTGTGAGGAGAGGGGTGGCAGAAGGCTGGTGGCATAGGGCTCAGAACCCATGCCAGGGATGTGGAATCCTCTGTGTGGACCACTCCCTCCCATCCTCCCCCAACCAATAACTATATTCATACTGTATGGCCCTAAATTCTGCCATTGAAGTTTCTTTAAAGGGCTCCCAATTCTAAAGGACACACCCTCAATAGGGGTGTCCGCAGGGCAGGGATAAGGGCTCTAGCTACTAGAGTCCCTGCTCCAACTCCAGTTGTTCTGGATCACATGGCCAAAGCTAAGGTGGCTGGATACCCCTCCCCACAGAAGTGGTTCTCACACCCAGTGCCTCATTGGTCCTCACGATTGCCCCGTGAGGTGGGCCAGCAGATGTTCACCCACTCAACAATTTTCCACATCAGAGGATATTGCCTGGGGCCTGGGGGCAGGATGGGACGTCAAAGGGTTTGAGTGATTTGGTCCAAGCGGAGGGACACTTCCAGGAGTAGCCCCAACACCCTGCAGCTTGGTGTACACATGGGCAGACACGGTATGGACGGAAGTCCAGAGAAGTGGATCCAGCCCACAGACTCTCAATGGAAAATGAGGGTCATAATAATACCTAGTTCATGGCATTGTCACCTCACTTAATTCTCACAGCATCCAGATGAAGTAGGACTTTAATTATCCCTACTTTACAGACAGGAGAATGGGCATAAAGGGCTGAAAGGATTTGCCCAAAGCCCTGATCAGAGTCAGGACTTAAAGAGATAATATGTGTGGAAGCACTTTGTAGATTTCATATTCAGAAGGTGGTTATTATTATTATTATTATTTTGCATACCACAGGCTGACCAGGCTGCACGAGGGCAGCGGGCACTTGCACCTCCAGCCGGACACAGCGGGCAGTAGGGTAGGCCTGGAAGGAGAGCACGACTTGGGCCTGGAGAGAGGCTGTGAACAACAGGGCGAGAGTTGGTCAGCCCCCGGGGCCGCAGGCAAGGCCCTGGCAAGGGGCAGTTGGGCCAGCAGGGTATTCCTCACCATTCTTAGGCTCTTCAAGCTCTGGGTCAGCTGCTCTTCCAAATTGCTCCTCATCTTCAGGCTCTTCCCAGTGGCCTGGAAGGCCCCAAGAACAAGGCCCAGGTCAGGCCTCCTGCTCTGGGCTGGCTTTGGGTTTGGCTTTCTTCCAGAAAGTGTACGCGGGGAAGTAGGGGCCAGGCCTGAGGCCTGGGGGTGGGAGTTGGGGATGGGGAGACCAGACCAGCCTGGGGTCCTTTGGCCAGTGACCTCCAGAAGGATGTCCAGTGCTGCCTGGCAGACTGCCTGATCCTCATGCCCATCCCAGATACATTCACATGTGCACACGGGTGACATGCTCACCACGCACAGCCAAGTCGACGGCCACACGCACACAGAGGTTGCAGTCAGTCTCCTGATGACACCTCAGCACCAGCTTTGTCTGTAGGCGTGTGGGCACCAGCACAGGTCCTGGGGCAGGCTCGATATTCCCAGGCAAGCAGAGTACGTCACCATCTGTGCGTGAAGGGCAGGGTGGGAGCTGAAGCTGTTCTATACCCAGAATTTGGTTGCAATTGACACCCCCAGAGGGCCAAGGAGCTTGGGCTTTTCAGGGGCTGAGGGTAGGCCGTGAGGGCATGGGACTGGGACAACTCCCCTCCCTTCCACCAACCTAGAAAGTTATTTTCTCTCTAAAAGTAGGGCTACTCACCCCACAGGTGGCAGGAGAGGCCCTGGGAAGGAGGTAAAGGAGCGTCAGGATTTATGATCTTAAATCTAATCCTCTTTCCCTGCCTGAGATCCCCACGGACCTCTTTCTGGGGCTCCCTATTCCAAGCCTCTCCCCGCAGCAGACAGACCCAGCTCTGGCCCCTTCCCCATTCTCCTCTTACTCCATCAGTACCAGACAGACCAGCTAGGGCAGTTCTGGTGGTGGCGGCAGCGGCAGTGACGGGAGCCAGGCTAGGGCCTTGATGGGCCTCAGTCTGAACCCTGAGCCTTCCCCAACCCTCCCAGGGCCCCAGACTCACCAGAGAGCAGTTAGCAGCATCCTGAGGCCCCATAAGCCTCTCCAGAGAGAGGACCATGGGGCTTGGGCCCAGTGCCAAGGACAGCAGGAACCAAGGCACAGGCATCTTCCAGGTGCCAGGTGGCACCCAGGCCCTAGGCCCTGTCCTGCCCCCCCCAAGGGGGGGGCAGACACCTCATCTGTGCTCCCACTCAGTCCCCAGTGGTTGGGCAGGAGGGGCCAGAATCTCTCCCCAGCATCCCAGGTTCCAGAGCTGGCGAGCTGGCACACTCCACTCGGTCTCCTCGGAGTCCTGACTTGAGTCTTGGTCTCAGCCGAAGTGCTTTCGTTTTTTGACTCCTGGCAGGGAGCTGGCTGTTCCCGCCCCACCCTGTCCCTCCCACTAGGCCTGGGAGCCAGCAGCCTTGGATTGGGGTGGTGGCCTCATCTCCTCTTCCCCTCCTTTTCCTCCTCCCTTCCTCTCTCTCCTCCTCCCCTGCTGACATCTGGCTGGGAGGGCCCTGGAGAGGGTGTAGCAGGCTGGCCTCTTGACTTAGTAAGGAAGCTCTTACTCACCCCAGGAGTCCCTAAGGAGGGCTGTGAGTGCACCCTAGGGCCTGGGCGATCCTAGGGCATTTTTGCTTCCCACCCTGAGTGCCAGTAAGAAGGGATCTTGGTGCCCACTGGATCCCCTCTTACTGGCACTCAGGGTCTCTTCACACAGACTCATTGGGCCTCAGTGACCCTTTGTAGGTTGGGAGCTCTAATGGCAGGGACAGGGGGCACCAGAAAGTGGGCTTTTCACCCCTTCCCAGCTCAAGCGTGATAGTGGTAGGAGAAGGAACCCAGGATCTGGGGCCAGGCAAACAGGGGTCCCATTTGTGCTTTTGCCCTGGGCTGGCTGTGTGCTGATGGACACACACAACTTTTTTGAGCTGTTTTTTCCTCTTTTCTCATTAAAGAATTATAGTGAGGATCAAGATTTCCAGGTCCTCCTTTGCCTTTCCAGTGACATGGCATGGTGGATGGGGTGTGGGCGTGCACATGGAGGATTTGGGCTACAACGGATGGATTTCAACCCCCAGGCAGGGTGATGCTGACCCTTCCCCTAACTGGGCACACCGAAGCACATTGTGTTTCTTCGTTTATCCATCACATTTGCCTTTATTCATCTTTCTCCATCTTGGTGTCCACTGTCCCACCTTTGTCCTGGCCACCCAGGGCCACAGCCTTTCTCCCTGGGTCCAGTCCTCCCTCCTTTTCCACATGAACAAGGCCTGGGTCTGGGAAAGGGGGTTTCTCCTACTTCTCTGGAGTCAACCCTCTTCAGAAAGGCCATAGCTCCTGCCTCCCCTACCCCGCCTCAACCTCTCCGGCCTTCACTGGAGCACGTGCAGACTCCTCTCTGGAATTTTGGAGAGAGGAAGTGGGAAGGTGCCCCTCCCACATCAGAGTCAGAGGAGCCCCCAAGAAAGAGAGACTCTCTCCCTGGGGGTCCTGAGAGGCAGGGAAGCTTCAGGGGGAAGCCTGGCGAAAGTGTGCAAGGGCCAGGAGCGAGTCCGGTGCTCCGCTCCTGGGCTGGAAGGCAGGGAATAAGGCTTTGGGGAGTAGTCCTCAGGAGGCACCCTGAGAATTCCAGGGTTGAAGCCTCTTTCTGGGTGCCAGCCAGTGCCCCTACGCCGGTGGCCAAGACATCTGGATTGCTGGGGAGCTCCACTCAGCCTCGGTGGGCAAGTTGGGCGGCCTCGCGTTCCAGCTGGCGACACAGTTCCAGGCGATTCCGCAGGCACGGCCGAGCACCCAGGCGGCCCCAGCCAGTGGCATGGGTGGCGGGGCTGGCGTCCAGCGCCCGCAGCAGGCGAGGCAGGTCGCGCAGCAGGCGGTAGCGCGGCAGGGCGCGCAGTGGCCGGGGGATGTCGCCCTTGGCGCAGAGGCGACTGAAGTAAGCGAGCAGCAGAAGTGGGCGCGGGGCGGCGCGGAGCAGGGCGCGCAGGGGCGCTGTGCGGGTATCCGGGGAGCAGGCAGGGCTGGAACCCGCGCTGCTCCACAGCAGTAGCACGGTGCCCCGCTCCCGCACCACCTGCGCCCGCGCCGCCCACAGCCACGGCAGCGGGCCCACACGCGCCACGCGTGTCCCCTCCCACAGGTCCACGATCACGTCGCGCTCGCCGCCCAACGTGGCCCGCAGCAGTTCAGCCAGCGCTCCCACCAGGCGCCGCTGCGCCTCTGTGTCCGCCACGTGCAGAAGCAGCACAGGATGCGGTTGGCTAGGGCCTAGGGCAGCAGCAACAGATGAACAGGGTGGGGGTTAAGGGACAGCTCAGCTCTATCTTCCTTGGCCTCAGGGCTACAACATAGGGTGCACCCCCAGTGCCTTATCTGCGCTGAGGGTGGGTCCTCAAGGCAACTCTAGTCAATAGGGCGCTTTGGGGCTATTTAGATCAAAGCACCCTGGAAGGGGTGAGGTGCCAGAATTGGCAGGTGCAGCACAGACTGGATTTCCGCTCCACTTACCAGTAACCCGGAGACTTGGTACAGAGGGACCTTTGCCCTGCCTTAACCATTCCTGCCCACTACGGGATCTGAGGCGCACCCCCTTGGGTAGCAGACAGCTGGGTGCTGCAGCACGTACATGGCTCTTGGGGAAGGGAGCCCAGGCAGGGAACAGGTGCCGGCAACTAGCCTAGGAGTTGGGCAGGTCTAAATCCCCAAATTATGCCCAGGTGAGCTTACCTGACAGTGGGCGCTGGAGGATGAGAACTAAAACAACTCCCAATAGAGTGGTGAGGGCCAGCAGTGCCAGGATCAATAGTCCCAGGTGTCTATTAGAGACTGAGTCAAGCAAGGTGAGGCCACACTGGGCTCCTCAGTGCCCAACCTTCCTCTTACTCACCCCCCCACCCCCCAAAGAACTCACCATCTGGACACAAGAGGTGCTTCCAGGCAAACTGGACATCTGACCTCCACACCTGAGAGCACAGAGCCCCCCCACCCCGTGAGCCAGGGTATAGTGCCTCCTCCAGGGGAAGTTAAATGAAGCATGGAGATGGTGAAAGGGAGGCCCCCTGGATATGGAATTCATCCAGCACAGAACAGGTCAAGAGTGGCAAACTCAAAGAGTAAACTCAAAGTTGGCCAAGGGTGTCCATGGGGACCTGGAGGGCACAGGCCCTGGTGGAAGTAATCAGACACCACTGAGCTCTAGCCTGTTGTCACCAGGCCCAAATGTGGACACAGAGAACTAGGTTTTCTGATTTTTTTTTTTTCAAGAGAAGCCAGAAATCAGCTTTTAAAAATATGATGTCTCCCAGTATTTAAATGGTGGTAACAAATTCCAATTTCAAACACCATGTTGTCCAAGCCAAACATTTTTGGTGGACTGGATTTGGCCCGTCTGCCACCTGTGGAGTAGATGCTCGAGGAGTATGTGTAGAGGGAGGGCAGGATTCCTTACCAGAACACAGGCCCCTGGCCTCAGGAAGGGAATGATGAGCTCTAGTGTCACCGGGCTTGAGCCCTGAGTCTGTTGGAATAAAGAACAAAATGACTGTTCGCACGGAAACAAATCTGGCTCTGAGCCTTTGCCCATGCTGTTCCTCCCCGCGCCCCCAACCCCCTCCTCCCAATCCTCCCAAGGCTTAAGGCCAAGTGCCACCCCTGGCTTCATTCCTAGATCCCGCTGATCATTCCCAGATCAGAACTGCTGCACAGATACACATTAATCAGTCAATCAGGTACTCGTCAACAGACATCCTGTGGGTGCCGACTCTGTGCCAAGCCCTGAGGAAAGAAGGCAGGCGCAGATGTTCTCTGTCCTCTGGCAGTGCCCAAACAGGGAGGCTAATCATATGCTGCCCTACTCCTGTCCGGCATACCTGAAGGGGTAGCTTATCTACTGGGAAAAATGTAAGTTGTGGAGTCAGAAGGCCACAGCTAACAAAGCCAGGCTTAACTATTGCCTTTGTGGTTCCTAGCTGTGTGGAACCACACATTTGGTTGGCACATTGATCCCTGAGCCTCAGTGTTTTCATTTGTCTGTGAAGGCTAATAATCCTTGGCTTACTGCGTTATGGGGCATCACGTGGAAACATGCATGGGAACACCCTATAATATACAGTGCGTGTGCATTCATTTAGTAGCAGTAGCTATTATGACACCTGGGACTCCTAGGGCCGAGACTCTGTTATATACTTTTCTTGGCAGGGTAGGCACAGAATAGGCACTCAATACAAACATGCTGAATTGGACAGAACTGATTGTCATCTGTCTACAGGCAGGATGTGGCTCTGCCCTATGTCTGGGTGCCGGGTAGGGAGCTGATCAGAATCTCCATACTTTGGGAATACCCTCCCTCCTGCTCCCCCTCCCCCACCCTGTCCTAGATCATCCCATTGCCTAGTCAGCGGTGAGCAAGTGCTGATGCAGGGGCTCTTAAATCATGGCTGAACTCAGTGAAGGCGGTCTTTTCCCAGCTCACAGAAACAAATGAATCCATGGATTTCGTTCTCAATGTTAGGTTTTCCCACATGACTTTGCCTTACAACTTAATCACGGCTTGGTCTTAAATCTTGAGCATTTGCTACCACCTGCCTGTTTGGGAACCCTCAGAGAATACAAAACAAATAGCTGCCAAGTGAGTATTTAAGAAAGAACTTGGAAGAGCTACTCATGCTTAGTCAGCTTGGGGCTGTGGTTTTGAAGATATATTTGATTATGGTTTTTATATCAGATACACAGAAGAAAGTCTACTAGTCAAATTGATCTTAGTTCACATAATAGAGTTAAGTCTGTCAGTAGTTTACAATCTTCCAGGGCCTCTGTCTCCCAAGATAGTGAGAGACCACTTCTGCCAGGTGCCTGGTGGAGGAAGGCAGGAGCACAGTGGTAGAGGATAGCTGAGTTCGAGAGGGCATCAGTATAACCTGGGGCAGCCGTTTGAGTCAGCCAGAGGAGATCTGGGTATGAGAAGGCCAATCCTTTGCCCCTGTAAATTCAGAAACTGAAAGGATTAGAAACAGCCCCATGGAAACCCTGCTGACGGGCAGAAGGAACCAGCTGAACAAAGCCTGATCAAGTAAATAAAAAACTAGATGTTGTAAGTCAGGAACTGGCTTGCCTCCACCTGCTGTGCTCTGAGCCAACAGGACCTGGTGGGGGCCAAGGGCTGGCGAGGTCATACCTGGCTGATGCTGTACACAGGGGGCAGCAGGCTGTCCCGCCCCATGTCTGGGTGGCTCCAGGCAGCACTGAAGGTGGCATGCGTCCTTGTGGAGAAGTGAAGGATCAGCTGCTGGGCCTGGGTGTCCATGCTCACATTCCAGGATGGGGCTGCCGGGGAGTGGGGGAAAGGGTGTCATGTGAGAAACCCTGTTGGCAGGAGGTGATAGGAGGAGCTGGGCTAGTAAACAGAGAAGTCAAGACAGGGCTAGAGTTTGGCTTGGCCACATTTGGGTGAGGGTGAAATGGTGGGAGGGGTTCCACTTATTGGCTCACCAGTCTGATGGGGACATTCAATGTGGCTGCTGTTTCCAAAAGAGAACTAAGAAATACAAGAATGGCGGGTCAGAAAGTGCCAGGCACGATCCATACCCCTACCCATCCCCTCTCACTCACGTTTGTACCTTGAAACAGAGCTGGGGGTGCAAGTCCACCTTCTCCAAAACATACCACTGTGGTGGGAAAAGGGGGTTAGCCCGGGAGCAGGGCCCTGGGCCACAGCCCTGCCCACCCAGGTCCTGGGGAGGCCTATCTCACCCCCTCTGACTCTCGAGCTGTGGCATTGGGCAGGTCTTCACAGAGGCTGTTCCCGCCCTGCCTCTGGCAGAGGGAGGCTTCCAGCTTGAGTGGGCAGCGGAGTGTTGGGGCCATGACCATCTGACTGTGCTGGCTGTAGTCGGTAAAGTTCACTGACTTCCAAAAGTCCGAGCCATCTGGGCAGACAGCAGGGCAGAGAGTGAGGCCTGGGGAGGCTTGAACCCTGCTTTGGCCTCGTTTGGCCACCCCCATCCCTAGGGCGCCAGGAGATGATATTTGTAAAGGTGTTCAACACAGTTCCTGCTCCGTCTAGGAGCCCCAAAGATGAGCACGCCTTTTCCAGCCCCTTGTTTTACCTTTTCTTTTTTAAAAAAATATATTTTATTGATTTTCTACGGAGAGGAAGGGGGGAGAGATAGAGAGTTAGAAACATCGATGAGAGAGAAACACCGATCAGCTGCCTCCTGCACATCTCCCACTGGGGATGTGCCCGCAACCCAGGTACATGCCCTCGACCGGAGATCGAACCCGGGGCCCTTCAGTCCGCAGGCTGACGCTCTATCCACTGAGCCAAACCGGTTTTGGCTACCTTTTCTATTTACTCCTTCTTGCACCTCCATTCTGGCTAGCTCTTTGCTACTCCCCAAACTCCAAATCTTTTTATTTTTGCTAAGGTTCCTCTCAAAACCAGGAATGCCTGCCCCTCCCTTCTCTCCTTTCTAAGTCCCGCTCATTTTCTGAGCGCAGCTCAGGTGTCACCTCCTCTGAGAGACCGTCTCTTGCTGATGACAGCCTTCACTGGCTTCTCCCTTTCCGGAGTTCATGTCCCAAAGGCTAGTCCTTAGGTGTAACCTTGCCCTGGACTGCAGGCTGCTTTGTGCTGTTCCTTTGTTATGTTTGAGCATCCTGTCTCTTCAGCTTGGAGACAACAAAGTGTGGACAGCACCTTAGATGTCACCAACCACTCTCACTTATCTTAGTGAAGTCAAGCCTCATAAACAGTTGGAAAGTAAGACAGGGCAAGTATAATTATTTTACAGATGAGGAAACTGAGTCTCAGAGAAGAATAAGTGGCAGAGCTGGGATGTGAGTGAGCCCAGCTCTTCTGGTCCATCCTCCATATACCAACTCCTGTGTGCCTAGTACAACTTCCCACAGTGCCTACTACAACGTTCAACGCTCTGATTTATTGGCAGGCTGAGCAGTGGACATAGTACCCTTTTCTCCCACTGACTCCAGGGAAAATGCCTGCATGCCTTCTAGGGGCTTCCTCCAACACAGTTGGGAAGTGTGTGCGTGTATGCATGAAAGAGAAACAGAGAGAGGCTGTGCGTGCACAAGAATGCATATGAGTAGCACTCACAGGCTTCAGGCCAGCTCTGGAAGGGACATTTTTTGCGCCTCACTGTATCCTCTTGCAGGTAGGATGCCTGGGGGAAGAAGCAGAGAAGGTCAGACCTGAAACTCATTCTGGCTTGCCCTTGCTCTTGCCCTACTGCAAGCTGCCTGAGCTGGCAGGGCACTGAGGAGGGGAAGCAGTGCAGGGTGTAGGCAAGGGTAAGTGGTGCCTGACGCTGGGGGAGGAACTTCAGAGTATGGGAGTGAGATCAGCTAATGAGGGGCTGAGTCCTCTTGCCCCCGGAGAGGAGAACCTATCCCCAGAAAGAGGCAGATTGTGATGTCCACATCTCTGTCTATACCCCCACTCTCAGTGCTTCCCAAGGTGCCTAGTGCCCTGTATGGGTCCCTCCATCTGGGTTGCCCAAACACCCAATGGTTGTCCACCCTGGCAGATGCTCAGTGCTCCAAGTCTCTGCCTGCATCCTCCCTTTAGTTTCCTCCTGGATGTCAAGGCCCCTGCCTTTTCTGTCTAATCCAAAGAAGTCTTAATGTTAGGCACTTCAGAATTATGGAGAGGAGGACTGCCATGAAGGGCTAGTGGGGACAAGACTTTTGAGGCCATATGGAATCTTGCAGTGGTCACATGCCCCCACCATGACTGATCAGCACACACAGTGAAGGGAGCTGCCTATTCCACCTCAGGGGGCTGAATCCAGGTCTGGACCAAGGAAAGCTGGGTTTGGGTGGAGCTGAGGTTGGAATCACCCCCAAGAATCTCGTGTTCAGCAGGACACTTCCATCTCTGACCCAGTGTGTGGCTCACAGTCAAGCTGGCACCTGTCTTCCTAAACACCTTGTTAACACCCATTCCTTTAAAAACCCGACTTACTGGAGATATGTTTTGTTTTGTTTTTTTTGTTTGTTTTTTTTTAAAATATATTTTATTGATTTTTTACAGAGAGGAAGGGAGAGAGATAGAGAGTTAGAAACATCGATGAGAGAGAAACATCGATCAGCTGCCTCCTGCACATCTCCTACTGGGGATATGCCCGCAACCCAGGTACATGCCCTTGACCGGAATCGAACCTGGGACCTTTCAGTCCGCAGGCCGACGCTCTATCCACTGAGCCAAACCGGTTTCGGCACTGGAGATATGTTTGACCAACTGCACTATCTGGGGACCTAGGAGTGGGGCCATGGACAACCCCCACCTTTTTCTTTACTCACCTCTATGCACAGACAGGGCAGAAGGAATTCATAAGGCAGGTCTACAGTGTGGCCCCTAGACACGGTTTTCTGTTGACGAAGCAGTAAAGGGAGAGAAAGATGCCTGAGAAAGAGTACAGGCACCCTGGCCGAGGGTAGGAGGAAGCTGGGACCTTATTTTTTCTCTTATGTGAAACTTAATTTTTTCATCGACAAATTTCCTCTCAAGGGGTCTCTGTTCTGTACTCTGACCATTTTCTCTAGGTGTCTCGATATAGGGCGGGGTAAAAGTAGGTTTACAGATATTTGTATGGGAAATAATACAATAATTAATAAATAATAATACAAGAATAAGCTCTGTGTTTCACATATTCACTACAGTAAACCTACTTTTGCGCCACCCTGTATATGGAGTCGGGGGAGGGAGGACACAGGGAAAGGGATATACCTTTAATGAGCCCCGCTGGGTGCCATGTAGGGTGCGAGGTGCTAAAGCAATAACTCAAGGAAATGCTAGCACTGCAGTGATCTTGGGAGGTGCATCACCACTTTATAATAAGGAGGGCTGAGGGCCTCGGCGGTGCAGCATCAGTCTCTGCAAATGGTACCAACTGTACACAAGGGCCTCAGTGACAACTGGAGGTTGAGGTGGTGTGTCAAGACCTGCGCTGGGAAAATGAGGGTCATCTCATTTTCTGAGGAAGGCCACAAAGGGAGGGAAATGGGAGGGAACCAGGACAGATGAGACCACTTTGTTATTTTCTCGGGGAAAACAACTTCTCGAAGGAACTGAAAAGGTTTCTTAGTATAACCCGAATCTCACTGAGGCTCCTCTCATGCGGGTAAATACCATGTTCATTTCTCTGCTAGTCATTCCCAGTTGCACCACGTCTCTGCATGCCCTTTCCTCTCCTCTCCTCCCACGTGACAAGGCGCCTGCATTTTCTGTCTAGTCCAAAGAAATCTTAATGCTAGGCACTTCGGACTTGTGGGTTTTGGAGAACTGTCTTCCCTCCCTGGACCTCAGGCTCCCTGTATGTACAATGGGTGGGCTGTTTTTGCTCCAGCACTGTGTGATCTGGCTTTTTACAGGAAAATGACACTCCATACCTGGACATCAAAGGGACTGCTCAGCTCTTCGCACTCTAGTGCCCACTGGTGACAAAGACGCACGCTGACCTCAGGGTCTGAGGGAATGCTCACTCGAATGGCCCGTGCCTCAGGCAGCAAGTCAAAGGAGAACTCAGGCCCTGGGGAGAAGGGGGACTTGGTGGCCTTGTCTCTTGGCTTTAGCGAAGGCACCACTACTTGGCTGTGCCTATCTCCAGTCACACCCCATGTCTACCTTTATGCCTTTGTGAGTCCTGTCTCGGGAGACCTTCCACTGCCTCTGGATCTGAAGGTTGGGTCCTTTTGAAGCGCAGCCCATTTTGGGAGATGTCTGGGGAGGGGACGGACATTTGATGGTCCTTCTCAGACAGGCAACAGTGAGTCAGAAGCTTCCTCTGTAGGCAGAGAGCAAGGTTGGCCTTAAGCCAGGAATCAGGATCTCTGGCTTCTATTTCTCCCTCTGGAACCTGGGGTACCACAGGGAAGTTACTCAACATTTAGGCCTCAGTTTCCCTAACTATATAATGGAAGAATAGTCTACTTCATCTCCATACTTCCCATCTCTCACAGGGCTGGAGAACAAAATGAGAGGCCAGAAAGGAAAGGGGCACAGGGCAGGGCTGGAACTGGCAGGGAGAGTACCTGAGCAGATGCTGGCATCTTATGTCTCCTACAGAACTGGAACATGTAAGACTTTTTGGATTTCTGCACCAGGCGGTGGAACCAGCTCAGTTGAAGGTCTGCACAGGAAAGGGCACATTTAACATCTAGCCCTTTACTGATCCTTCCCTACCTGGAGATGATGGCCCAGTGTTGGAGAGTAAGTCATTTTAGATCAGGGAGGGTAATGACATCAAGTCTCTTTAGTCCTGAAAGTTATGCTACAATAAAAAATGGATTAATTTCTTGGCCTGGTCAGGAAGCTCAGTTGGTTAGAGCATTGTACCAATACACTAAGGTTAAGGGTTCGATCTCCGGTTAAGGCACATACAAGAAGCAACCAATGAATACACAAATAAGTAGAACACAAATCAATGTTTCTCTCTTTCTCTCTCACTCCCTTCCTCTCTTTCTAAAATCAGTAAATAAAATTTTTTAATGATTAATTTCTTAAGTAGAGAAAAAGAGAACATCTTAAAGATGTTCACAGTAGCCCGGCCGGCGTGGCTCAGCAGTTGAGCATTTGACCTATGAATCAGGAGGTCATGGTTCGATTCCTAGTCAGGGCACATGCCTGGGTTGCAGGCTCAATTCCCAGTGTGGGGTGTGCAGGAGGCAGCCGATCAATGATTCTCTCTCATCATTGATGTTTCTTTCTCTCTCTCCCTCTCCCTTCCTCTCTGAAATCAATAAAAAAAATTTTTTTAAAAAAAGAACTGCCCATTCTTTTTTTTTTTTATAATATATTTTATTGATTTTTTACAGAGAGGAAGGGAGAGAGAGAGAGAGTTAAAAACATCGATGAGAGAGAAACATCGATCAGCTGCCTCCTGCACATCTCCCACTGGGGATGTGCCCGCAACCCAGGTACATGCCCTTGACTGGAATCGAACCCGGGACCTTAAAGTCTGCAGGCCGACGCTCTATCCACTGAGCCAAACCGGTTTCGGCACAAACTGCCCATTCTTAAGCAGAGTATGGGCATTTAGTATATATCAAGCACTGAGCTAGGCAATAAAAATACAGAGTTAAATAAGAAGCATCTTACTTTACAAATAAAAGATATCAATAATAAATTTCTAGAACTGACATTTTAATTCCAACAACTGGTGCCAGCTGAAAAGAGAAACATCCCAAAATAATACAAATGAACTCACTAATATCAGTCTCACTTGCATCAGCCTCCCCGACCCCCAAATGCCCCCAATTCACATCTCCGTTGAGAATGGCCCAAGGGCTAGTTCTCATACCTGAAGGAGTTGACACCAGGTGCAGGCACAAACTGCAGGGACAGCACCAGAGCCAAGCACCCCGGGTATGTGGCAGGGTATGGCAAGGAATATGGGCAGATCTTTCTGTAAAAGGTGGGGGAAAAAATCAAGTGGTAGGGTTCAAGGACATCTCTCCTGCTTCAGACAAGAAGGACTTGAGGCTGAGCTCTGCCACTTACATTCTGGCTCTGTGACTTTGGGCAAGTTACGGACCCCTCTGAGCCTCAACTTTACCATTCACAAATTGGGGCTATTATCAAGATCAAGTAAGATAATGTGTGAGAAAATATGGATGTCATTTTATTACTGACAGTTAAGGGGTGAGTGTGCCTGGAGATTTACAGGTCTCTCATTTAATCCTCCCACAGCTCAGGGGCAACAGTCTTCATTGTACAATCATTTCTACTGTTTTGGTAGACCCCTCAGAAACCGAGGGTCGGAGGGCGTAAGTGTACTGACTGCAGCCACACGTGGAGTATGTGGCAGAATGGTAATGCAAACCTAGACTTGTCCTGATTCTAAATCTAAACCCTGTGCTTTTTCCTTGCTACTATGCTACTTCCCAGGCTGTGAACCAAAAAGTAGGATGCAAGCCACACTGGGGATCTGGAACTAAAGGGGTGTGGGGACCCTGGCCAGTGTTGCTCAGTGGATAGAGTGTTGGCCTGTGCACCGAAAGGGTCTCAGTTCAATTCCTGGTCAAGGGCACATACTTGGGTTGCAGGTTCAATCCCCAGCCCTGGTCAGGGCACCTGCAGGAGGCAACCAATCCATGTGTCTCTCTCACATCTCACATCTCTCTCTTTCTCTCTCTCTCCCCCTTCCCTTCCACTCTCTCTAAAAATCAGTGGGGTGGGGGGAAGGGTGTGGGGAAAAGGAGCTGGGCAGGGAATGAGACTTACCAGTGAAACTGTCATCCTGAAGGCACAGGGCCCAGTAGGGGGGGAAAAAGGGAGAGAAGTATAATTAGGAGGGATTCTCACAAGGAGCACTCTTCTTGGGGTCTTTGCCTCAAATCACCGAATTCTGAGGCCCAGAAGCTAACAGCCCATCCCTTGTGGCTTTTTTCTTCCCAGCTCCACCCTGCCCAGGTCCTCAGGCCACTAAGACCCCTTTGAGATTGTGTAGAGGGCACACTGAGGCTGCCAGCAGAGCACGTGGATTTGGGGAGGTGGAAAAGGACAGACAGGAGAGTGGAGAGCTTTGCCAGCCTGTGCCAGGCAGATATCCCCGCCCGGTAATGGCACCTTACCATGTGGGAGACCAGCAGACGGCGGGTAGTCCAGTGGGGCAGACAGGGACAGCCAATCCCAGCAGAGGCAGAGACGCCAATGAGCAGCAGGCTGAGAGGCAGGAGCAGGGCTGCCAGTCTGGGGTGCCCCATGGACTTCCGTTGGGTCAGGGCACCCAGAACATAGCTGCACGGCCTGAAGGCGGGTGGCAGGACTTTGCAGTCCAGCAACAGGGAGCACAATGCCAGTAGGAACCCTCGCCTCAGCCTGCCCTTGCCCCGCCCAGCCCCAAACTCCTCCTTGATCCTAACAAGCAGGCCAAGCCACATTCCTTCTCCTCCAAGCAGAGGGACTGAGGGATGCTTGCCCCCCAGAAAACCCTACTGCCTCCGACTGGAGGGCAAGGAGGGCATGTCTCCTGCTCTGGCAGAGAAATAGCAGGAAAGAGGCCAGCACAGGGTTAGGGAAATGGTCGGCTGCACCCATTTCTTAACCCCTCCTACTCCTGCAACACCCTAGATCCTACACGCCCTGTTAACTAGCTCTTGACTTTGATCCCCTCTAGACATATGCTTCATCCCCTCACTTAGAGAACTGACAGAGCTATTAAACACTACTCTGCATTGGATGCCAAAGACAGAGGTGCCTGGCGCACCATTTGGAGTTGCGCAGAACAGTAAGAAAGCACTAAAGGCTGCACATAAGCATCACATGACTCCATATGCAGCTGGTTCCCCACCTGGCTGACTCTCAGGACTACGGCTCTGTTTTCTCTAGTCACTCCCAGCTTTTCTGGACACAGGGCTCCATGCCAAAGGGGCCTTTGGCTTCAAAGGATCCACTACTCAGCACAGTCTGCTCAAGAAGCCACAGAGCTCACAGCAGAGCCCTGGAGCTAAGGGAGCGGGCCCCACACACTGACCTGGTTTCTTGTGGTTTCTGATGATGCTGACGAGGCTCCAGTCTTTGTTGGGACCCTCCCCATCATCCCACAGCTTCCTCCCGGCTCATGGAGCATTTGATCTGCTTCAGCCCTCTTCTTGGTGACGCACACAGTGGAAAGAAAGTTTGGGGCACACCTACTGGGTTAAGGCATCTTGAAATTGTTACTGTCACTCTGCACCTTTCAGTAGACTGACCATAGCTTTCTTTAGGCCAATTCTAGTTTCTAAGTCATCAGGTCCATTGTCTGAAGACCCCATCCTACCTATTATCCTAAAAATGCCCTCTAGCTTTTGAGTTCCTTAAAAGATAAAGACCCTTCTTATTCTTCATGTTTCTCCAGTGCCTAGGGTGGATGTCATGAAATGGGTGCTGCCATTGAATAAATGTAAATTACAATAGCAGTTTATCCATTTCACATTTCACAAAGTACTTTCACATTTGATCCTCGTAACTACATTGTAAGTCAGGTGGGAATTGTTTTCATTTCACAAAGATAAGCAAGCAGGAAGGAACGTTATTTGGTCAAAGTCCAGGTCTCCAGCTTTGGGAGCTCCACTCCTGCCAGCCTCTCACAGGTCAGTTCCCTTACGGTCCCCCTCCCACTGCCTCATCTCCCTCTGCTTCTGGGAAGCCTGAAGGGCCTGCCTGAAACAGTTCCGTCTTTCGGCCTTGGAGCCCATCACTGCAGACAAATGAGTAAGATGTGAAGGGAGGAAAGGGTGGTCTGGCCATTCTAAGGATTAGTTAGGGAGTCTTCTGCCTAAATTGTTATCTAACTCACAGTGGTTCAGATCTACATAGATTATGCATTTACACTATAGTTAAATTTTATTATTGTTATTATGGGAGCAGAGGGACAGGAACGTACACTCACACAGTCCATGCCACCCACAACTGGCCAGCTTGCAAGAGTAGCTTCAGCTGCTTTCTTGTGGATTATACTGTAGAACAAGGGGTGAGTCCCACTCCTTCACCGAATTCCCAGACAAGCCAAAACTGTTCAGGGCTCATTTGGGGAAGAGAGTTCATTAACTTGAATATTAGCAAGTTACACCAAGGACTCTGCTCCCCAAAAATGCAAAATCAGAACACTGTAGCCCACAAGAAGTTTATTGAGTCTTCAAGACACTACACAATGTAGACTCCTCTCCCAGAGAAGGGTCCTTCAGAGGCAGGGAACCATCCTCCAGATGAGCTGCTCCTTTGTCATTTTCATAGGCAGCTGGGTTTTTCATCTTGGATTTCTCAAACTCCTGGGTCCCCCATGTGTGGACAAGATAAAATGCTACAAATGGCCGTACGACACCAAGGATGGACGCCTCAATGCTTGCTGCACAGCCCGTTGGGGATGCCTTGCTGAAGTAGCGCGGGAAGGGCGACAAGCTGTAAGTGATCACATGTCTCATCATGTCAGCTTCCCAAACTCGGGCCCATGGTGGCAGTGGAGGAGTCTAAGGTTACCTCACCCTGCAGCAATCGCGCATCTTTCAATGCTGGGTACATGAAATGAGAAACTTGGTTCTGTTCTTTAACACTTCTCTTTTTAATATATTTTGATTGATTTTAGAGAGGGAAGGGAGAGGGATAGAAACATCAATGATGAGAATCATTCATCAACTGCCTCCTGCACACCCCCTACTGGGGATTGAGCCTGCAACCCAGGCATATGCCCTTGATCAGAATCAAACCCAGACCCTTCAGTCCGCAGGCCAACGCTCTATCCACTGAGCCAAGCCAGCTAGGGCTATACTTCTCTTTTCTTGACCCCTTTCAGGGCTAGGGAATTTTTTTCTGCCAAGGGCCATTTGGGAAAATTTTAAGAAAACTGGGAAAACATGAAACCAACTTGGGGATTCATAAAAGGTTCTGCTAAGATAGTGTGTGGTGAGAGTATTGGGAGATAATACAGGACTGCTGCATTGAGACCACACTTTGGAAAATCTCTGAGATTAAGAATTTTGGTTGTTCAAAAATGAATGGCACATAGTAGGGACTTATGATGATGATCTAGAGCTGTGCTCTCTTGCATATAGGGATGCAGGAAGATGAATGAATATGAGGTAGAAGGCAAAGAGTTAAGTTTGATGTAATAATCAGGACATCTAGAGGAAGAGATTTTGCAGTCAGATAGTACTCCCAGTACTTAATAGTGACTGAGTACATACCTAATGTTTATAGAACAAAAGAATGACTAGAACTCTGGAGAGGAAAGAGATCTGCAGTTATCCATCCAGAGACATAAAGTCAAATGAATGAGTAAAGGGACCCTAGCCAGTATGGCTCAGTAGGTTGGACTGTCGTACCATACACCAAAAGGTTATGAATTCAATTCCCAGTCAGGGCACATACCTAAGTTCTGGGTTCAGTCCCAGGATAGGGCACGTAAGAGAGCCAGCCAATCGATGTTTCTCTTTTTCTTTAAAAATCAATAAACATTGGGTGAAGATTAAAAAATATCTATATCTCTATACATTTATATATTTGTATCTAAAGGGACACACATCTTCCATGTAGTATTTACTGTCACTTTTAAGCATGAAAGAGCCTTTAGTTCACGTATCCCGTTTGTTGCTGCTTTTTAATTTTTTTTTATTGATTTCAGAGAGGAAGAGAGGAGAGACAGAAACATTAATGATGAGAAACATTGATCAGCTGCTCCCTGCATGCCCCCTACTGGGGATTGAGCCTGCAAACTGGGCGTGTTTCCTTGACCGGAATCGAACCCGGGACCCTTCAGTCCATATCCGACACTCTATCCACTGAGCCAAACCAGCTAGGGCTACATATCTCTTTTCACTTCTATTTTTAACTTATCTGCTCCATACCATTCAAATGTTTCACATTTGTATCATGTTTCACCTAGGTTGCAAATTCCCTGTGTGCAGGAATACTTTTGAATTATTGTGGATACCATAATATAGTACAGTAGTCCCCCTTTATCTATAGTTTCACTTTCTGTGGTTTCAGTTACCTATAGTTAATCACAGTCCAAAAATATTAAATGGAAAATTCCAGAAATACATAATTCAGAAGTTGAAACTGTCTTCTGACTAGCATGATGAAATCTCGCACTGAGACCACATTCACATCACTTTTATTACAGTATATTGATATAATTATTTATTGCTGTTGCTAATATCTTACTGTGCCGAATTTACAAATTAAATGTTACCATAGGTAGGTATGTAGAGGAAAAACACAGTATATATAGGGTTTGGCACTATCTAAGGCTTCAAGCAGCCACTGGGGATCTTGGAACGTATCCCCCACAGATAAGGGGGACTACTGTTCAGACACGTAACTGACACTGTACACTGAATAATAAACATGAATATACAACCAAAAGAAGACTGCATAACCCCAGCTGGGTAAGTGAGAAGGGATCATCTAATAGGTGGAGAGATTAAATGTATGGCCCATAACAGTTCCTGCTAATCAGCTACAGGGTGGCAACTAATGACTTAAGTTCCTTCTCTATGGCCACTGCCAGGTTTCTCAGGGAGTTTCCATCTATCTCCTAGTGTCTAAAGCCACTCAAGCAATGCACCATTCACACTGGTAAATCCCAAGCACAAGGCACAGGGTAGACAGGGCAGTTATAACTTTATTGAGGTTCTTTGTAATTAAAATGCTTCAGAGTAGAGACCACAGTCTGCAGGGAAAGCAGCCTCCTAATGTTTCCTCCCAACCACCCATAAACGGAAGTAGAATTTGGTTGATTCCTCATCTCCAGTTTCAGTGGCTAAGGGGTAATGGATGGAAATGGAGAGAATGACTAAGAGGCAAGGATGAGGGTCGGTCTTAAAACAGAAAAATCCTGAAGGGCTTCGACTTAAACCAGCCGAAGTTTGTTTTACAGCTGTTCTTCACCCAGTTCCAGCCAACCAGGAGTAAGTTAAATATCATTTTGCCACCTCAGCTAATGACAACAGTAGCAGCTTTCCAGAATTTGGGCCTAGTTTGCACCAGTTGCCAACACCACAGCTGCCAACATTACAAGAGATTTTAGAACAGCTCTTCTACCGTCTCACTCTTCTCCACGGGAGGGCTGGCTTCACCCCAGGGATCAGTCCATCCGCAGCCTTCATTTACGCTTCTTCTCCTGTGTGCTGGTGAACCAAGAGTCTAGGAGCTTCTTGCTGTAGTGTAACTGCCAGGCATGCACTTGAACCGCCAGCACCAACACCAGGTACATGACGGAGACGGCAGAAAACCCAAAGAGGAAGCGGTAGGCCTTGCCGTGGCGATAGAGCTGCTGGGCGGCAGGGAACATCTCCATGCTGCCGTAAATGAGGGGGGCGATGGAAAAGAGCCCCATGCTGATCATGGAGAGCACCAGGTAGCTAATGTTGTTGCGGGGGAAGGAGAGGAGCCCCAAGAGGGAGGGCACAATGCTCAGCAAATATGGGTACTCCCACTGATAGGGCATGGCCACCTGATCATGTGACAACAGCCTCAGGTGTCCCACACTCATCTTGGCAACCAGCAGCAGCCATAGGACCAGATGCACGTAGATCAGCTTCTTGATTTCATACTTGAGGGTCACACTGTGGGGCAGAGCAGAGGGAGAAGTTCCTTTCATTCAAAATTTTCTGACCAACTATATGCCAGGCAAGTATATTGGACAATAGAATCTGAATGTGAATAGGATCTAGCTCCTGCCTAGAGGCTGGGCACCAGGAACAGAAGAAAAATTACTAGCAAACGGACTGGAAGAGCTCTAGTAAATGTATGTTGCAAGATACATGGGATCCCAAAAAGCAGTAATCAATTCTGCGTGGGAAAGGACATCTGAGAAGGCCATTTAGAGGGTGATATTTGAGCTGGGCTCTGAGGGATGAAAGGAAATGGGCGTTCCGAATTGCATGCAGGCACAAAAACACAGGCATTTGTGTTCCAAGAAAGCCAGTGGTTGGGTATGGCAGGAAAAGATCCTAGGTGGGGAGGGGAGTAGCAGGATATGAAACGGCAATGTCTATGAACAGTCGGTTTAAAGGCAGAAGAGTAACTGGGTTGTGTTTAGAAAGATGACGGACTGCACCCTGGGAGTATAGCACAGAGGAAGGAGGTATGGGCAGTGAGGAAAGCAGCTCAGGCTGCTCATCCTTCTCCTGCCAGAGTAGACGGTTTCATTGAACGAAGTACATTGTTTATTATTCTTCTAACTCTCTCAGGTCCTAAATGTATCTTCTTCGCATCCTGGAGGACAGTCTCTGCTCACCACGGGCGTCAAAATACTTGGGCTGGGAGGTGCCCTTAGGCAGGGATCTTAAGAATAAGAATGGAGTGAGGGTCCAACGAGCTGGTCGTTATTTAAAACTCTGGAGAGGAAGATGCAAAAGCATTCTGGAAGCGTTAAATGGATTTAAGGGGGTAAAATCTTTTTAAGTTTTTTATTTTAAAAATATTCATTGTAGAAAGTGTGAAAAGGTAGGAAAGTCAGTCATCTCTCGACTGCAAGATTCATGAAGACAGGAACCAGGTTTTTTTGTTTGTTTTGTTAATAGGCTTTTTTATTGAAGGTGTAATATGCATACAAAGACCAGGTCTGCTTTTGCTCACTGTATCTTCAGTGCCTAGCATAAAATGCCTACTGGGTAGGAGCTCAGTAACGCTGAAGGGGTAAATGTAGATAGAAATACCCCTTATGTGGGGGTGTTTATAAAATTCATTTTAGGCAGGGAAAGGCTGGCCTTTACGGTCTACATCCCCCAAATGCATCAGCTACCATGTACTGGGCAGACTCGATTCTGTGCTAGAACTTAGGCTACGTCCTTTACACGAATCATTAGCTCACTAATTCTTCACCCCGCCCTTAAAGGTCGATTCCTTTTTCCCTCTTGCATATGAGGAAACTGAGGCTCAACTAGAAATGAGGTTCCCAAGATCACACAGCGGGGGCCGGCATCACCACCCCTGGCGCCCGGGGGTGTCTGCACCCTCTCAAGGCACCGGGTGGACCAAGGGATGGACCCATGGGAGCGACTGGGCTTTCCAGGACTGGGGACAGGCCCCGGGCCGTCCCGGGAGGGGGGGACTTGGCAGGTGAGCGTGGACTGGCTCTGGAGGAGGAGCCCGAGCCCGAGGCCGGGGGCGTCGCTTCCCAGGCCCGGCGGGCTCCGGCCGGGAGAAGGCCTGTGTGCGCCTCGCCTCGCTTCATACCTCATCTGGTAGTGCATGGCGACGCGCTCCCGGTGCTGAAAGTCGCTGCCGTCAGTGCCGGCGGCTCGCGGGCCTGCCCGAGACGCCATTGGCCTGGCCCTGCCCCGACCCCCCGCGTCGTCCGCGCAGCTCCCCTGCCTCCCGCAGACCCTCCTCACGCCGTCTCAGCCCCGGAAGCCCAGCCGTCACACGGGCCTGAGGAAACAACTTCCGGCCCCTCTGTCTCAGGAGGACCGACTCTGTGGTCCGTCTCCTCCCGCGCACGCGCACGCGGTCTCCCCCGGCCCCGCCCCGCCCCGCCCCGGCCGCCTCTTTGGCGGGGGGGGGGGGGGGAAGAAATTGACCTCGCCCCCCCCCCCGCCGCGGGCGTCTTTTTGCCGCCGGCCAGGAGCAGAGCACTTGGACTTTCTTAAACTCTGTCCCCACGTCATAGCTGGGGACATTTTTTTTTTTTTTTAGCGCTTTCCCTTTTTAAAACTCTAATATCAGTTTAAGAGGCAGCTGTCCCCCTCCCCTGCCCCCCCCCCCCCCAGATGGGGGAACTGATGCTTGGGAAGGTTCTGTGACTTTCCGAGCGCACATCACACAGTCACGAAATATCTATCCACGGATTACGTAATCGTTGCAAAGAGAAAACGGTAACTTTGGAAAAAACTTGTGCGAATCCCTTTAACCAAGTAATCAAAATTAATTTGACCACTAATGACCACCACTTGTACCTCCTGATACACATCAGTTCTGTGATATTCCTGCCAGAGATACCTAACCTGCATCTAATCATGATGAAATGACAGATGAATTCAAATTGAGGGACATTCTGCAAGATAACTGGGCTGTACTTTTCAAAAAGGTCCAGGCCACGAAAGAAAAAGACATTATGTAGAGGAAGAAAGTTAAATGATGGCTGCCAGGGGCGGGAAGGGGAGGATGAAGAGTTGTTAAAGGGTAAAGAAATGAAAAGGAAGCCGGCCAGGTGTGGCCCAGTGATTGAGTGTGGTCAGGAGGTCAGATTTGGATTCCAGGTCAGGGCACAAGCCCTGGTTTCGGGCTGGATCCCCAGTAGGGGACATGCAGAAGGCAGCTGATCAATTATTTTCTCTCTACCCCTCCCCCTGTGAAATCAATAAAAATATGTGTTTTTTTTAAATGTCAACAAAAACATTTTTTGAAAAAGAAATGGAAAGGCAGACAAAAAAAGTTCTGGAGATGAATGTGGTAATGGTTGCCCAGTAATGTGAAAGCACTTAATTTCACTAACTGTACACTTAAAATGGTTAATTTAATGTTACGTACATTTTATCCCAACAAAAAAAAATACCATAAAATAAAATTTAGTTATGTTATCTGAAAGAAATGAAGCATCTTTTTATATGTTTAAGGGTCATTCATATTTCATTTCCCTGAACTGTGTTCATATTCTTTGCCCATTTTTCCACTATGCTGTTGATCTTCTTAATTTATATATAGACAGAAGAGGGAAGAGAGAGAGAGAGAGAGAGAGAGAGAGAGAGAGAGAGAGAGAGAGAGAAACTGGCCTCTTGTTAATAATATTAGTTGCAATACATTTTTCCTCTTCATTGTGTGTCTGACTTTACTCTTGATATTACAAGTTTAACATGCTAAATATTTTTAATGTAGTTGCATGTATAATTTTTTAAAAAATATATTTTATTGATTTTTACAGAGAAGAAGGGAGAGAAATAGAGAGTTAGAAACATCGATGAGAGAGAAACATCAATCAGCTACCTCCAGCACACCCCCTATTGGGGACGTGCCTGCAACCAAGGTACATGCCCTTGACCAGAATCGAACCTGGGACCCTTCAGTCCACAGGCCGACGCTCTATTCACTGAGCCAAACCAGTTAGGGCATAATTTTTTAAAATTTATTGAATTTTATTTTTTAGAGAGAGAGGGACAGTGCTAATGAGAGAAACATTGATGTGAGAGTCAAACATCCATTGGCTGCCTCCTGCTTGACCCCCACTGAGGATCGAGCTGCAACCTGGGCATGTGCCCTGACTGGGAATCAAACCAGCAGCCTTTCATGCACAGAACCGCACTCAACCAGCTGAGCTGCACTGGCCAGGGCCAATGTATACTTTTTTTTTTTTGACTTCTCAATTCTGAGTCATAGCTAGACCTTCTCAACTCCAAGGTGTCTCAAAAATAGTGTAAAAGATCAATAAATGCTGTTGAATAAATAAATCCAACTGAGCCAAAATCATCCTCTTCTAAGCACTGTGAAGAATCTTCAGGTTCATGGAGCCGTTCTCCCATTTCTTCACTCTACCTCTACCCACCCACCTCCCAGCCCTCCCCTCTGGCAGATATTCTCTGTCTTTAACTTGTGGTTATCTTTGTCTTTATTGTGTACACAGTCCATGATGCACCCGTGTTCGTCAGGGCCAGACTGCTTCTGAGTCATCCATTCATCTATCACGGGACACCAAACACACGTTCAATAAATGTTTGAGTTGTGACTGTCCAAAGGAAGGCCTGCAACTCTTTCCCCAGGTCTTTCTCCCTGAAGTATTTGTTTATAGTTTTCTTTTTTAAACTTTTTGTTTTATTATTATTTTTGTTTGTTTGTTTGTTAATCCTCACCTGAGGATATTTTTTCATTGATTTTTATTTTTTTTTCTTTATTGATTAAGGTATTACATATGTGTCCTTATCCCCCCCATTGCCCCCCACCCCCCACTCATGCCCTCACCCCCCTGGTGTCTGTGTCCATTGGTTAGGCCTATATGCATGCATACAAGTCCTTTGGTTGATCTCTCCCCCTTACCCCCACCCTCCCCTACCTTCCCTCTGAGGTTTGACAGTCTGATCGATACTTCTCTGTCTCTGGATCTGTTTTTGTTCATCAGTTTATGTTGTTCATTATATTCCACAAATGAGTGAGATCATGTGATATTTGTCTTTCTCTGACTGGCTTATTTCGCTTAGCATAATGCTCTCCAGTTTCATCCATGCTGTTGCAAATAGTAAGAATTCCTTCTTTTTTATGGCAGCGTAGTATTCCATTGTGTAGATGTACCACAGTTTTCTAATCCACTCATCTGCTGATGGCACTTAGGCTATTTCCAAATCTTAGCTATGGTGAATTGTGCCGCTATGAACATAGGGGTGCATATATCCTTTCTGATTGGTCCACTGATTTTTAGAGAGAGTAGAAGGGAGAGGGAGAGACACAGAGAAACATCGATGTGTCGGGGATTGAGCCTGCAACCGAGGTGCCCTTGACATGTCCTTGACTGAAATTGAACCCAGAACCCTTTCAGTCCACAGGCGATGCTCTATCCACTGAGCCAAACCGGCTGTTTATACTTTCCTTCTGGCTCTTGGTCTGGCTTAAAGTTCAGTGATGTGTGTTCCTGTCTCTTCATCCTGTCCATTCCCTTCTCAAATCCTTTTGATGTTTCCTCTGCCTGGGGAGAGGGGGTAATGTCTCTCTACAGGACTTCAAAATCTGGCTTACAGGCCCAGGCAGAATATGTAGACTGAATATTTGTGTCTCCCCCACTCAGTCGTTATGCTGAAGCCTAATCCCCAATGTGATGGAATTTGGAGGTGGGGTTTTTGGGAGGTGGGATTAATGTCCTTATAAAGAGACTCCCTCTCTCCTCCACCATGGGGAGGACACAGAGAGAAGAGGGCTACGAACCAGGAAGCCAGTCCTCACCAGACCCTAAATCTACCAGTGTCTTCATCTTGGACTTGCCAGGCTCCAGAATTGTGAGAAAAAAATTTCTCTTGTTCATAAGCCGCTAGTATATGGTATTCATTTACTGCAGCCCAAATGGACTAAGACACTCCAGGGCTTCAAAAGACTGGTTTCTCACCAGTCAGGATTTAGCTGAAAGCTCCCCTCCCCTCAGATGTTTAACCCCAAGGCCAATCTAGCTCTCCAGCTGCTTGTTATATCACCTGGTTTTGTTTTCTTCCCAGAGCATCATTATCTGAAATTATTTTATTTGCATATTTGTTCATGGTCCGAGTTCTCCCCCCTCCTCCAGTAATGTCAGCTCCTTGAAGTGTGAGACAAGGCCGCCTTGTTTCCTGGTATACTGTCAGCCTCTAGAAAGGCTGGCACATAGTAAGTGACTAATAAATAGTTGTTGAATGAAAGATGGTTGCCTGGGAGCTCCTTCAGGGAAGGATTGGGTCTAAATAATAATAATATAATAATAGTTATAGTTATAATAGCTATTTATTGAGCCTGACAAATGTACTAAGCTCTACAGCAAGTGCATCTCATGATTATCTCATTTAATCTTTAGAACAACCCAGTGGGGTAGGAGTTACTAGTATCTTTAATTCCCATTTGTCAGATCAAACTGAAGCTTAGAGGAGTTTCATCACACAGCTAGGGCTAGACTGCTGATTTTCAAAGTGTTGTAACTAAGGAGCCACAGCTTCAGCGTCACCTAGAAATCTGTTAGAAATACACTTTCTTAGGCCCCACCCCAGACATACTGAATCAGAAACTCTGGGGTGGAGCCAGCAATCTGAATTTTAACAAACCCTCCAGGTGATTATGATGCACTAGTGTGAAAAACCCTGTGCTGAAAGAAAGACGAGCTTGGATTCTTATTTATTTATTTATTTATGTATGTATGTATGTATTTATTTATGTATTTATTTATTTGTTAATCCTCACCTGAGGATATTTCCCCCCTTTTTTTTTTCATGGAGAGAGAGAGAGGGAGAGAAACACATCACATCACTTGGTTGCCTCCCACATGTGCCCCGACCAGGGGCAGAGATCGAACCTGCAACCCAGGTATGTGCCTTGGACTGGGAATCGAACCTGAGACCCTTCAAGATGCGGGGGCTGAGTTCTAACCACTGAGAAAACCGGCCAAGACTTGGACTTTTTTTTCTTTTTTAAAAAATATGCTTTTATTGATTTTAGAGAGAGGGAGAGGGATATAGAGATAGAAACATCAATGAGAGAGACATGGATTGGCTGCCTCCCACACACTCCCTACTAGGGATTGAGCCTGCAACCCAGGCATGTGCCTGACTGGGACTCGAACCAGGCACCCCCTGTTCATGGGTCAACGTTCAACCACTGAGCCATACTGAGCTGGACTCTTTTTTTAAAAACTGCATTATTGAGATATAATTTACATACTATACAATTCTCCCATTTAAGTATACAATTCAATGGGTTTTAGTACACTTATAGGGTTGTGCAACCACCTCCAAAATAAGTTATGATTAGATTAATGGATTATAACATTTTTGTCTCCTCTGAAAGAAACCCCTTATCCATTCCTCTCCCATTACCCAGCCCCAGCCCTAAGCAACCACTAATATATTTTCTACCTTTATAGTTTTGCCTGTTCTGGATATTTCATACAAGTGGAATCATCAAAATATATATGGGATTTGCTGTGAATGGCTTCTTTCACTCTGCATATGTTTTTTTAAAGCTCATCCATGTAATAGCATCTATCTTTTAATTGACAAATAATATTCTATTTACGGATATACCACATTTTTTTTTACTCATTCATCAATTGATGAACACTTGGGTTGTTTCAAATTTTTGGCTATTGTGAATAATGCTATGAACACTCATGTATAAGTTTTTGTATGGATATATGTTTTTATGTCTCTTGGATACTATATATATGCACATCTATCTATCTTCCTTTCTTTCTATCTATCTATCTATCTATCTATCTATCTTTCTATCTATCTATCTGTCTATCTATCTAGGAGTAGAATTGATGGGTCATAGATCTTACCCTCTAAATCACTACACATTTCAGCTAGTCTGCTGGTCTTCGTCTCTGCTATTATTAAATAATTATATCATTAATAACACCAATATTCTATCTATTAAGTGTCTTTGTTGCAAAGCCCTTTACTTTTATTTTTTAAAATATTTTTATTGCCGAAACCGGTTTGGCTCAGTGGATAGAGCATCGGCCTGCGGACTGAAAGGTCCCAGGTTCGATTCCAGTCAAGGGCATGTACCTTGGTTGCGGGCACATCCCCAGTGGGGAGTGTGCAGGAGGCAGCTGGTCGATGTTTCTCTCTCATCGATGTTTCTAACTCTCTATCTCTCTCCTTTCCTCTCTGTAAAAACTCAATAAAATATATTTTTTAAAAAATGCAAAAAAAAAATATTTTTATTGATTTCAGAGAGGAAGGGAGGAGAGAGATAGAAACATCAATGATGAGAGAGAATCATTGATTGGCTGCTTCCTACACGCCCCCCACCAGGGACCGAGCCTGCAACCAAGGCATGTGCCCTTGACCAGAATCGAAGAACCCGGGACCCTTCAGTCCGTAGGCCGACGCTCCATCCACTGAGCCAAACCGGCCAGGGCACCCTTTACTTTTATTATCATAAATCCTCACTCAATCCTTTGACACAGGAATCATTATTCCCTGTAGTACAGGGAGAGAAACTGGAGTGCACAGGCATAACGCAATTTGTCTGCACTCAGACAGCTAACTCGGGCAGTGCTGGAGCCACAACCCACATGGGCCTGTTTTCTGTGCCCTCTGTGCCTGCTGCCATGTCCTGGGCCAGACCCGTCCCAAAGCTGTCGTAACATGCCTCCTGCCCTCCTTTGGGGCATTTTCTGGAAGTTAGATTGGCCTGAAATCCCAAGGGAGAAAGCTGTACACTCACTCCCCATGCTCTTTTCCCCAGCTGGCACTGAAGGCCAGGGGAGGGGCTTCCCCCGGGAGCTGGAAATAAAATGAAGGGAGGGCTGAGCTGAGCAGGGCAGTACTATAAGGAGGTTAGGAGACTGTGAGGGGGAGGTAAGGAGTTTTTTGTTTTGTGGTGTTTTGTTTTTTGGCTCTTGGAGAGCAGGTGAGGTGGGGCTTGGCAGAGTTTTGCTATGGATAGGGAATGGGAGTGAGGAGTGAGGCCCAAACAAGCAGACTTGGGTAGTGAGCTTTCACAGGCAAGGCAGGTCTGAGGAGCCCTCTTCCCCACGTCTTTAGAAGGAAAGAGTGATTTTACCTGACTGTGGAGGGGGCTTTTCTTCCATGACCGCTCCTTGAGCCCCTTATTCTGTGCCAGGACCTTGCTGTGCTGGGGGCTAGGATTAGGGAGAACATCTCAGGGCCAGGCACCCCGTGCCTAGGGGGCTAAGACAGAAATAGACACTTGGCTAAGAAGTAGGAAGGGCAGGTTGAAGGGGAAATTCTGTGAGCTGTGTACGAAGGCTTTCCAAGGAGTGGAAAGCAATGCAACTAGGGCTTCAAAACTACAAACATTTAGCTCTGGGCCAGAGGAAGGCATTGCAGGTGGAGGGGACTGCCGTTTGCATGCTTGGAACATGCAAAGCTGGAGCATGGAGGTTTAGGAGATAAAAGTGGTAGCAGGTGAGCCCAAAGCTGTCAGCTAGAGCTATACTGTCCAGTATGGTTGCCAGGAGCCATAAGACACCATGGCTATTTAAATCCAGTTAGCATTAAAAATAATTAAAAATCCAGCCCCTTAGGCATCCTAGCAACATTTTAAGTGCTCAATAGCCACATTGGGCTAGTAGCTATGGAAACAGAGAGAATAGATGTAGAACATTCTCCATCATCTCACAAAGTCCCTTTAGTCAGTGGGAAGCCTCAGGAGGGTTTGGATTGCTCAAGGGCCTACGGGAGAGACCAGGCCTGTGAGGCCTGGCCTGTGATGTCGCTGGACTACAGCTGAGGGAACAGTCCCCAGCAGTGTGAGGTGGTGTGACTCACCTCCTGCCAGCACAAAGTGGACTCTGCCCCCAGGGACAGGAATTAACCAGGCCGGGCGTCTTTAGCTCCAACTTGGGATCCCTGATCAGTGTGAGCAGAGCCAGAGTCAGAGAAACATGGAGTGAGTGGTACTAGGGAGGGTGGAGCAGCTGAGTGGGGCTGAGCCTGGGCACTGAGGGGGTCTCCAACTTGGTCACAGTCGGTGTGCACAGGGCTGGACAGAAAAAAGGCTGGGGAGGGTGTCTGTGAATTGAGAGGAGAGAGCAGGGTGGAAGCTTGCTGGATGGGGGTGGGGTGGTTCTGTGTCAAATGATGAGAGAACGGAAACCCTCCCAGTCCACGGTAATGAGCTGTTTCTGCTTCCTTCCCAGGTCCAATGCAGTCCAGCTGACGAGGATGGAATACGCCATGAAGTCCCTCAGCCTTCTCAACCCCAAGTCCCTTTCCAGGTGAGGAGAGCCGAGGGTGAACGGGAAGGGGAGCTACCTGAGAGCGGTAGGGCAGAACTTCTCAAATTTCAGTGGCACATAAGTCACTTGTGTGTCTTCGTAAAGTGCAGGTTCTGATTCAGGGGCTCTGTAATGGGACCCAAGATTACCACCACACAGTGCTTGTGCTTTCATTCTTGATCTCATTTCAGCCTCACCACGACTTTGGGAAGTGGGGATGATTATGCCAAATTAATAGACGAGGGAGCTGGGGCACAGAGTGGATGCTTTCCATTACCTAGCAAATGGATAGTGGGGCCAGGATTCTAACTTTGCCTGCCTGACTCCAAAACCCAGGTTCCCTCCACTCCGTTGGTTCTACATTGTGTTATGTCAGAGCACAACACCACCTTACACTGACGTCAGCTTCGCCACTTTATCTCACTTTACAGGTGAGAAGAGTGAGGCCAAGAGAGGAAAGTGGAATTGGGGGAATGTGGGGTGGGTCTTCTATCACTGTTCCCCCTCATGGTCTGAGAACCCGCAGAGTCAATATCACTTGGGAATTTTTCAGACACATAGAATCTCACACTCCACCCAGACCTACTGAATCAGAATCTGCATTTCACCAAGATCCCCACAGGACTTGGATGCCCATTAAAGTCTCAGATGCACTGATGTGGCTGACTTTTGAGTAGTAAGACTATCTAGAGCAGGCCTGGTAGGTGGTAGGGGAGGAGGAATATGGGGAACTCAGCCTAGGGGGATTGCTATGGGGTGAGAGCTGGGAAGCAGCAGGCAGCTTATCCTAATGCCCCAAACCACCCCCAGGTATGTGGCAGTGAGCACCTCGGTGGTCACCCAGCAGCTGCTGTCGGAGCCCAGCCCGGAGCCCCTCAGAGCCCGGCCCTGCAGAGTGAGCACCCAGGACCGGAGTGTGCGGAAGGGCATCACGGCGCACAGCCTGGAGGACCTCCTCCACAAGGTGAGGGACAGGCCTGACCTCTGCACAGCCGAACCACTGGGACCTTGGCTCAGAGTTGGCCCTGCCTGCTGCCTCTGTCCTCCAGGTCATGAGCTGCAAGTTCAGTGAGGATGAAGTTCATGGCTTACATGGCGGAAAGATTTCCTTTCTCAGGCCAGGTCAAGTGGGTTGGTAGTGCCTGCCTGGAGTGCTGTCCAGTTGATTAGTGTTGTCTGTCCGTTGACAGGGGGAGGGCAGTATATTGCTTTCCTATATCAACATCAGTGGTATTTTCAGAGCATAATTGCTCCCTGGAAGGATCCTTAGGTTGCCTTTTACAGTCGTTCTTAAACTTGTAGAAGTGCCGGGAAGCTGGGGAAATGGGCAAGATTTTAGACATTCCCTTCTCCATCTCCTCCCTTCAGCCAGGGCAGTTCTCCTCAGTCTGTTTCCTATACTGACCTTCCACGTAAGGATTTTTTAAATAGCTGTAGAAGGCTTTCTTCAAACTGTTAATCAGGGAAGCTTCCAGGGGAGAAAACCAAGGATATACAACGCTTGTGGATGGTAGTCACAGCAGGCAAGAATGACACCCTTCCCCATTTCCAGCTTCCTCTCCACTGCTTGGGGGTATCTTCCTCCGTTGCCCGGCCTACAGCCTCATCTGTTCTGGCTCCATATTAGTCATGTGCTTCACTGCCCCACTAGCTTATCAGCTCCAGGGGATGGGACCCTGCTCATCTGCAAGTCCAGGTGCCTGACACAGATCCAATGTTTGAATTAGGCTTCCAATTACTAGTCTGTTTAACATATCGAAATCATAGCTCACCCTAGCTGGTTTGGCTCAGTGGATTGAGCGTCAGCCTGCGAACTGAAGGGTCCCAGGTTCAGTTCCAGTCCAGGGCACATGCCTGAGTTGCAGGCTCCATCCCCAGTAGAGGATGTGCAGGAGGAAGCTGATCACAGATTCTCTCTCATCATTGATGTTTCTATCTCCCTCTCCCCTCCTGTCTGAAATCAATAAAAAAGTATTAAAAAAAATCATAGCCGACCTAACCCTCTATTCTAGGTTCTCTCCCCCATTTCTCTGAATTAGGTCCAGTCTTCCTGGAAGCCAATTTCCCCTCCCTTGTAAGGCTTCCGGTTGTGCCAGACTGCATTTCTTGTGCCTGGAATCAAAAGGGCTCTTTCACACTTGAGTCTAGACCAGCCGTGGGCAAACTACGGCCCGCGGGCCGGATCCGGCCCGTTTGAAATGAATAAAACTAAAAAAAAAAAAGACCGTACCCTTTTATGTAATGATGTTTACTTTGAATTTATATTAGTTCACACAAACACTCCATCCATGCTTTTGTTCCGGCCCTCTGGTCCAGTTTAAGAACCCATTGTGGCCCTTGAGTCAAAAAGTTTGCCCACCCCTGGTCTAGACTCTGCACTATTTTTCACACTGAGGTTCAGGGACCACCTTATGCATTACAATGGCCTTGTTAACACATGACTTCCCAGACTTCTCCCCCTGAGACTGATTAGGTCATGAGTGGGGCACAGGAATTGTCATTTTAGCAGATTCTTCAGGAGATTCTTATAGCCACTGAGTTTGGGAATTCCTAGTCAGAGCCCTAACTGCAGAGGATGCAGGGAGGGGCAGCTTTCTAAGATGGACCATAGGTCAGAAGTGAAGTCTACTTGGAATTAGGAAGACATCCTTCTATCTAGACTAACTTTCCAAATTTGGCAACAGAAAGAAAGGAGCAGAGAAAATGAGGGGAGAGAGGGTAAGGAGATATGGCTGGGAGAGACCAGGGTATGAAGTCCTTTATTGGCCATGGCAGAGAACAGTTGGGTTTCATGTTAAAAGAAAAGCTCTAGCTGGTTTGGCTCAGTGGATAGAGCGTTGGCCTGCGGACTGAGGGGTCCCAGGTTCAATTCTGGTCAAGCGCACATGCCAGGGTTGCGGGCTCAATCCCCAGTAGGGGGTGTTCGGGAGGCAGATGATCAATGATTCTCTCTCATCATTGATGTTTCTATCTCTCTCTCTCCCTCTCCCTTCCTCTCTGCAATCAATAAAAATACTTAAAAAAAAAAAAAAGATAACAGAAAGCCATTGGGGGATTTTTTAAAATGAAAACTAATTTTGAAACAATCTCAAACTAACAAATTTGCAAGAGCAATGAGACTTCCTGAAGCACTTGAAAGCAAGTTGCGGACCTAATGCTTGTCATTCTTGGATACATCAATGTGTGTTTTCTCCAGACAAGGATATTCTCCTATATAATCACAATACAACCATCAAAATCAGGCAAAATACAATATTATATAACTACCATTTGATCTTGAGACTACATTCAAGTGTTTGCAATTATTCCAATAATGTGCTTTGTAGCAAAAGGACCCAGGTCAGGATCAAGTGTTCTATTTAATTGTGAATCTCTCTTTTTTTTAAATTTTTAATTTATTTATTTTAAAGAGAGAGAGAAATGAAGAGGAAGAGACAGAGACATTGATTTGTTGTTCCATTTATTTATATATTGATTAGTTGATTCTTGTATGTGCTCTGACCCGGGATTGAACCCACAACTTTGGTGTATTAGAGGATGCTCTAACCAACTGAGCTGCTGGCCATGGAATTTCTCTTTCTCTCTCTGGCTTAATCCTCACCCAAGGATAATTTCCCATTGATTTTTAAAGAGAGTAGGAGGGAGGGAGGGCTAGAGAAACATTGATGTGAGAGAGACCTGCACCAGGGAGAGACCTGCAACCCAGGTACCTGCCCTTGACCAGGAATTAAACCCGTCACCCTTTGGTGCACTAGCTGATGCTCTACCACTGAGCCACACCGGCCAAAACTGTGCACCTATTTAGTCTCCTTCAGTATGAAACAGTTCCTCAATTTCCTTGGCATTCATGACCTTTACTATTTTGAAGATTAAAAGCCAGTTATTTTGTTTATGCTTCTTTAGTTTAGAATTATTTAATTGCATACAATTTTGATTTGTCACATTACTGTTTTTTAACTTTGAATATTTGAATAAAAAAGTATGGTCAGGGCCCTGGACAGGTAGATCAGTTAGTGGGAGCGTTGTCCCAAATACTAAGGTTGAGAGTTCAATCCCCAGTCAGAGCACATACAAAATAAGTGGAACAACTCTCTCTCTCTCTCTCTCTCTCTCTAAAAAAAAAAAAGTTTTTAAAGGTACAGTCAGGCTTCTCTATATAAAGTTATTATTTTTTCCTTTCTGTTAATTATTTTCTAGGGAAGTACTTTGCACTAAGTAAAATCTCATTCTGCATCTAAATTTCAATTTATTTACTTATTTATATCAAAAAGACTCAAGTATCATCACTTAAATGGGATATAAGGATGGTAACAGATTATTTATTGATGCTCAAATTGTCCCAGACTTGGCCAGTGAGACTCCCTTCAGCCCTATTTCTGTGTTGTGCTTTCTGACTTTCTGGCACAACAAGGTATTACAGGCTCATCTTGTACTTTTCCTGCCCTAGCCCTAGAGTTCACCATTTTTTTCTAAGAAGGTCTGTTTCACTGTAGTGAAGAATGGTATTCAGAAACCAAGATCTGGGAGCTAGGTGTGTTCATTGCTGTTGGTGTGTTGCTCATCCCAGGCCTATATTAAAGGATTTTAAGCAGGAAAATATGTTCTCTAACAAATCCAAGAAAAGTAAAGTGAAAATTCTACTATTCCAAGAGAATTAATGGTGTGACTGTGACTGTCCTAAATAGTCTATCCTTATATATAACTTAAATGGGGTTATGTAGTATAGAGCTGAATTTCCATCCTATAACATGTCATGGGTCTCTTTCCATTTTTTTTTTTTTTTTTTTAAAGAAACAAATATTTCCCTTTATTTGATTATATTACATCTACTCTTGGAACATTCAAAATTGAAATTCTCAATTTACAGGCTTCTAAATAATGCTATTTAACTGAAAGCCAGCCAGCAAATAGCAACATATATTTGAAAAGTTTACTTGTGCAAAGTAATTTCTACACCAACTTAGTTTAGTGGAGTATAAAGTAGATTCAGAATTATTAGCATGATTCAGAGAATTAGAACAGTAACACTCAACAGCATTTTATCAGTAGTGAGTTTGCCTTACTCCTTCGCCAGCTGCACACTGGTAGGTTTTGCTCCAATAGGTATCCCGTACTTGTGCAAAGTGTTAATTAAAATCTCCCTCATGTCGGTGTTGTAGGAATCAAAGTCAAACACGTTCCTAACCACACTGGAGAGACCTTCGGTGGGAAATTTCTGTAAGTGCTTGACTATGTTGACAACTTCTCTGGTAGAATAAGGGTAGCTAATAATCCCCTGGTCAGCTAAACTCCTCAGCTCTCCAAAGGCAGCCACGAGCTTCTGAAGGACGGGCTCCGGCACATTTGGTCCATATTGCCTGGGTCTCTTTCCATTTTAATTAGAATAGTATAAATTTTAGTAAATGCACACTACGGACTATGGACTCTGCCGAATGACTTATATATAGCATTTCTTATCATCATCACCTTGAGGTAGTTACAATTATTCCCATTTTCTAGGGGCAGAGGCCAAGTTTATTCACTGGATTTAAACCTAAGCTATCATCTCACACTTTTGCATTTAATTGTTGTGAGGGTTCTAATGTACTTGCCTCAACATTTTAGATTATGAAACTAGTTTAGAGAAATTAGGTGACTTAAGTTCAGAACAATGAAGTAGAGAATCTAGAATTCAAACTATGTCTCTTTATCGCTAGAGTTGCACTATCCAATGCAGTAGCTACTAGTTATATGTGGTTACTAAATTCTTGAAATTTATCTAGTTGAAATTGAGATGTGTTTACATATAAAGTGCATATAAGATTTTGAAGACTTAATATGGAAAAAATGTAAAATCTTATAAAATTTTTATCTTAATTATATATATTTTAGATTGAGTTAAATATATTACATGTAATTCTACCTGTTTTTAATGTGGCTATTAGAAATTTTATTTATTTATTTATCCTCACCAGAGGATATTTTTCCCATTGATTTTTCGAAAGAGTGGAAGGGAGGAAGGGGGAGAGAGAGACACACACATCAATGTGAGAGAGACACATCAATTGGTTGCCTCTCCGAGGTGCCTAGACAGGGATCAAACTTGCAACCCAGGTACATGCCCTTCAGTGCACTGGGTCGAAGCCCTATCCACTTAGCAACACTGGCCAGGGTATGCTATTAGAAAATTCAAATCAATGGAATAGAATTGAAAGTCCAGAAATAAACCCATGTATCTATGGTCAATTGATTTTTTTACAGGATGCCAAGACTATTCATAGAGAAAGAATACTCTTTTCAACAAATGGTGGTGGCACAATGGGATAACCACATGCAAAAAATAAAATTGGATCCCTACCTCACACTATGTACAAAATTAAGTCAAACTAGATTAAAAAGCTAAATGTAGATCTAAAACTATACAACCCTTAGAAGAAAACATAGGTGTAAGTCTTCATGACTTTGGTTTCTTAGATATGGCACCAAAGCACAACCAACCATAAAGGGGAAAAATCAACATTAAAAACTTGTTTTGCATCAACAGACACTATGAAAAAATGAAAAGACAATCCACAGAATGGGAGAAAATATTTGTGAATCACATATCTCATAAGGATCGAGTATCCAGACTATATAAAGAACTCATAACTCAATAATAAAAAGACAACCTATTTAAAAATGGACAAAGAGTTTGAGTGGATGTTGCTGTAAAGAATGTAACACAAACGGGTAACAACACAGAAAAATGTATTCAACATCTTAGTCATTAGAGAAATGTAAATCAGAATCACTTCATTCCCAATTGCCTGACTAAAATAAAAGGTAGACAATAACAAGTGTTGATGAGGTTGTGTAGAAATTGAAATCCTCATACATTGCTGGTGGGAATATAAAATGATGCAGCTGCTTTTGAAAGCAGTTTGGTAGTTCCTTAAAAAGTTAAACATGGGGTCAACTATATGACTCAGCAGTGTCACTCCTAGGTATATACCCAGGAAAACAGGAAATATATTTTCACCCAAAAATTTGTATAGGAATGATCATAACAGCATTATTCGTGATACTCAAAAAGGGAAACAATCACAGGTCTATCAATTGATGAATCAATTAAAAATGTAGTATATCTATATTTTAGAATATGATTCAACCATACAGAGGAGGGAATCATGTTGCAACATGGGTGAACCTTGAAACATACTAAGAAGCCAGTGTAAAAAGACCACATAATGTATGATTCTGCTTACATGAAATGTCCAGAACAGCCAAATCCTGTAAAGTAGAAGCTGTTATGGATTGGGAAATGGGGAATGACTACTAATGGGTACTGGGTTTCTTTTGATTCTGAAATTAGATAGTGGTGGTGGTTGCATAACTTTGTGAATGTAGGGGAAAACAATAAATTCCATACTCTAAAAGGTCGAATTTTATAGCATATGAATTATATCTCAATAGAAATTTACACATGTAACTTCCATTATATTTTTACTGGACAGCACTCTTCTAGAATATTAACCATGATGCCAGGTACCAAGAGATACCACAATACAGTCTTTGGATGGTGATCGCACAGAAACAGCCTGAGCTGCAGTCCCATTCCATAGACTCTGGGCCACTTGCTCTTTCCCTGTGATGTGATGTGGGTCTTCCCCATACCAGCTCTGTGGCTGCGTGGGGTGGCAGACGCATCACCAACCTTATTCCCCAGGTCCGGGACACCCTGATGCTGGCAGACAAGCCCTTCTTCCTGGTGCTGGAGGAAGATGGCACAGTGGTAGAGACAGAAGAGTATTTCCAAACGCTGGCAGACGACACAGTGTTCATGGCCCTCCAGAAGGGGCAGAAATGGCAGCCCCCATCAGACCAGGTGAGGTGCCACCTGTGGAGGGAGAACATTGGGAATCAGAAGTCCTTGAGGGGTGCCAACCACACACTTGTCTTGATTCAGGGCTCTAGGTACCAACTCTCCCTCTCCCATAAGCCTGCCAAGAAGATCGACGTGGCCCGAGTAACCTTTGACCTGTACAAGCTGAACCCACAGGACTTCATTGGCTGCCTGAATGTAAAGGCAACTCTCTATGGCACATACTCCCTTTCCTACAATCTTCATTGCTATGGGGCCAAGCGCGTGATGAAGTGAGTAAATTGGGATTCGCTGGGGGCAGGGTGGGTATGCAGCAATGGAGAGCCCCTATCTGCTCACATGGACCTCAGCCTTTTAGGGCCCGGAACTGGTATTGATGCTGACAAAGCATGACAGCATGTGCTAGATCTTACGGCTGAATTAGTGCTTTACATTTCACTCACGTATGCCAAAGGGGTACACATACTCCTCCAGGTAGGACTGGGATATATTTAGTTTTTCTAATTATCTTCTATTATAATAATTATTTTTTTTCACTTAAAATAGTAAATTTTCCTAAGTAGTCTTCTAATCTGTTAAAAATGAACATGTGTCAGAATTCAAAACCCCACCCATATGTATGTTCATCAAGAATGTTGAAATAGCCGAAACCGGTTTGGCTCAGTGGATGGAGCGTCGGCCTGTGGACTGAGGGGTCCCGGGTTCGATTCCGGTCAGGGGCATGTGCCTGGGTTGCGGGCACATCCCCAGTGGGAGGTGTGCAGGAGGCAGCTGATCGATGTTTCTCTCTCATCGATGTTTCTGACTCTCTATCTCTCTCC
This sequence comes from Myotis daubentonii, assembly GCF_963259705.1. NCBI lineage: Eukaryota > Metazoa > Chordata > Mammalia > Chiroptera > Vespertilionidae > Myotis > Myotis daubentonii. The sequence continues at coordinate 23,187,385 of NC_081853.1, read as the reverse complement.
CTTCTTCTCTGTAAAAAATCAATAAATAATATATTAAAAAAAAAAAAAAAAGAATGTTGAAATAGCCCTATCCGGTTTGGCTCAGTGGATAGAGCGTTGGCCCAAGGACTGAAGGGTCTGGGATTTGATTCTGGTCAAGGGCATGTACTTTTGTCCTGGGCTTGATTCCCAGTTAGGGGCGTGCAGGAGGCAGCTGATTGATGTTTCTCTCTCATCTAACTCTCTATTCCTCTCTCTTCCTCTCTGTAAAAATCAATAAAATATACTTTTAAAATATATTTTTTATTGATTTCAGAGAATTTCAAAGTATTTTTATGTGTAGATGTTTATGGTTCTAATGATTTTTCTGCCCTCCACCCCTACCTCCACCAGAATTTATTTATTTATTTTTAGAGACAGAGGAAGGGAGAGAAAAAACATTGATTGGTTGTTCCACTTATTTATGCATTCATTAGTTGCTTCTTGTATGTGCCCTGACCGGGGATTGAACCCGCAATCTTAGCATATTGGGACTGACCAGAATTTATTAAATGAAGGTTAATAGAAGACAAGTTTTAAAATCAACCAGGAAGTACTTATTTTCCTTTTGTTTTCCCCTCCCTGATCCCCCCCTGGGACTGACACCACTAGTGATTCTCACCTATCTTTTAAACAGATTTGGCTAAGAACTTAGTTAAAGTAGTCAAGCAGTCAACCAGTTACTCTTGACCCCACATTTCCCCTGTTCTTCTACACATCAGACCCCATGTTAAGTGATTGATGCTATTTCAACCTCCTAACCCTGTGTGGGATCACTATGATCCCAGGGTCCACAACAGATGTTGTGAAGGCAGAGTTATGATCTTCATGTTTCGTAGATCAATATAACATCATCTACATAACATGAGATGTAGATCATGTCATACTGGTTGGTCCAAGTAGTATTACAAAAATAATAGGTCTTGTTGGACCCAAGGGTCTCGGGTTCAATTCCTGGTCAAGGGCATGTACCTTGGTTATGGTTCAATCAGTTCAATCAGAGAACATGTGGGAGGCGACCAATCAATGTGTGTCTCACATCGACATTTCTTTCTCTCTCTCCCTAGCCCCTTCTCCCTCCCTTTCACTCTCTCTAAAAATCAATGGAAAAAATATCCTCCGGTGAGGATTAAAAAAATAAATTAAACAAACAAACAAATAAATGGCCTTGTTAAATGAGCCTGAATTTTTGGACATCTCAATTAAGGTACAATTGCAGGTAATGCCTGTAGACCCTTTCCCATTTGCTGGGGGAAGGCAGCATCTGTTCCTATTTGCATATCACTCTGCAAGTTATGAAATTAGTAAGGGAGCATGGGGGAGGAGCATTTAGGAGATGCAGCCAGGAGTTTTCTCTGTATTTTAACTCTACTGCCTTCTCATCCCACCCAGGGAAGCTCTTCGCTGGGCCCTCTTCAGCATGCAGGCCACGGGCCACATGCTGCTCGGCACCTCCTGTTACATGCAGCAGCTTCTGGATGCCACAGAGGAGGGGCAGCCCCCTAAGGGCAAGGCCCCATCCCTCATCCCGACCTGTCTGAAGATACTGCAATGAAGGCCCAAGTCCTCGAAGGCCTTCTCCAGCCAAGGACTAGCCTGGGAACCCCGTGCTCAGCTGGTAGCGCCCACAAGCCTGGCAGTTAGAGAGCTTCTTACCTCCCTACGTCTCCCTCACCCACACAGGACTATGAATGTGGAAGCAGGGCGGAGGGCTGGAAGCCTGGGATGGGATGGCCAAAGGAGAGTGGAGGGTTTTTGTCAGGGCCTAGCTCCTCCCTGTCCAAGGTAGCTTAGCTGACCAAGACTGGTCGCCAGCAGGCTAGGCACGAAGTCTGCCCCTCGGCTACCGGTCCTCACATGCTGTACTTTCATCACACTCCCTACCTCCTGGCCCCCATCCCTAATACTCCTGAGTGAACTGTCAGGCCCATTAGTATATGATATTAGAGAGTTGGCAATAAATGGTTTATGCTGATACATCTTTGCCTGTGTTCTTTGGAGATGAGTTCTATCTGGAAGGTTGGACAGGTCTAAAGGAAAAGAGGAATCTATTGTCAAACCAGTCTCCAACATACGGGGTTACAGGAAACAGCACTTTTTCTGCCAAAAATGTCTGCTGAATCAGAGACTTAAGCAAACCATATAATCCATACACTAAGTAATAATTTACAAAAGAAATTTGCCTATCAGAAGGTTTTGATTGGCAGGGTGGGATTAAGGCACTCTTCTAACTTCTCACCGCTGAATTTTATTACAACCTTTTAAGTGTTCAGGTGGTAAAGCACTAACCAAGCTGTAACACGGCTCTCAATCAATGCCTTCCCTAGCTTGGCAGACAGTTCAGAACTTTCAGCCTCAGGATTTCAAAACGAGCTGTTAGGTAGCCACAAAGAATATTAATTTCTCATCAGTGTGAGCTGGCATTTTTCAATATAGGACAAGTCAAACAAAACAAGCAAAAAATGTTTGCAGGTGACCATGCTTTAGTCTATAACTCTCAGAGTCAACAAAGTGTCATTTCTGACCCTTACTTAAAATCTATTTGGGTTTATTAAGAACAAAGACAAAGGCCTGGGTTACCAAAGCTAGAGTTGGAGAGTTAATGCTGGCAGCTGACCCATACCCTGCAGCATGTGTGGGAGGAGCTGCCAGAGCCAGCAGAACACTTTCTATTCTGGGCTTTCCCCGCTCTTTTTGCAGTTATGGCCGGGGGCTTGGCTCAGTGCCATCCTGGCTCCATGGGGTGGGCCTTCTCACTTGGAGGCACATTGTTTGTATTAGCACAGAAGCTGTTTCTGGTCACCCTTGGTGGAGTCTGTGGCCTACCTGTCCCTGCTGTAAAGTCAGTCATACACTGAGTTGGGCTGGGGGTGGAAGAGGCTTGGACTCTGTCTCCACTCCCCCTCCTTCTGAGATTCAGAGCTTCACAAAGGAGCATTGAGTGACTGACTCTGGACACTGAGCCCTCCCAGCCCAGGACAACTTAGGTCTTCCTTTTCTTCAAGGAGCGTGGAGATTAATGGAGTCACACCAGCAGTGGGCAGTGAATAGGAGAAGACAGGCCTTGATGAGTCTGGGGCACGTGAAGGGAAAATTTGAAAGAATGTGGGAGCTCAAGTCTCAACAGGGCCAGCAGCCAGTCCAAGTAGAGGCATGGTCCCCTCGGGGGCCAGTGGAGGAGGTCCGCTGCAGTTAGAGCAGGCTGCGTCCCGGCCACTCAGCCTTAGTCTTTCCATCTTGCTCAAGCTGGCACAGGCGGCCTTTCCAAAGAAGGATCCTAAAATACCGTGGGGCCTACCCTGACTGGGTATCTCAGTTGGTTAGAGCATCATCCCCATACACCATGGTTGGGGGTTCGATCCCCAGTCAGGGCACATACAAGAATCAATCTATGAATGCATAAATAAGTGGAACAACAAACTGATGTTTCTCTCTCTCTCCTCTCTTTCTCTAAAACCAATAAATAAAAATTTAAAATACCATGGGACTTGCCCTAGCCGGTTTGGCTCAGTGGATAGAGCGTTGGCCTGTGGATTGAAGGGTCCCAGGTTTGATTCCAGTCAAGGGCACATGCCCAAATTGTGGGCTCAAGTCCCCAATAGGTGGAGTGCAGGAGGCAGCCGATCAATATTCTCTCTCGTCATTGATGTTTCTATCTCTCTCACGCCCTCTCCCTTCCTCTCTGAAATCAATCCTATATAATAAAAGGGTAATATGCAAGTTGTCCTCTCGACCTGAGTTCGACCAGAGGGCGGGCCTGGACCACCAACCGCCCAGGGCCACTCCGCGCACGCGGGCCAGAGGCGGGGCTGTCCCGCCAACCCCCTGTGGCCCTTACCCAGGTCTGCCTAGCCAGATCACCCTGATCAGGGCTGTCCGGCAGACCACACCTGTGCATGAATTCATGCACTGGGCCTCTAGTAATAAATAAAAAAATACCATGGGGCCTATGACAAAGCACAATAATGTCCAAGTCCCAAACAAGATAAAACCACACCACTTGCATTATTGCCAAAGTTCTTGCCAGTCCTGTCTATATTTGCCCACATCTAAAGAATTGGCTATTTAAATATTTGAATTAGAAAAAGTTCTTGAGGTATAACTTACATATAATAAAATTTACCCTTTTAAGGTATATACTAGTAGTTCAATTAACTTTGGGCAAATTGATACAGTATGTAGCCACCACTTCCAGCATGCCAAAAAGCTCCTTTAGGCTCCTTTCTAGTCAATCCTATTCCCTCACCCACCCCAAACCCTTGGCATCCACTTGGTTTTCTGCCAAAATAGTTTGCCTTTTCTAAAATGTCATGTAAATAGAATCACACCGTCTTTTAAAAATTTAGTTCTATCAAATTTTAGTTTTGAAATTTTTTATTATTTTAAAAATTTTGTGAATTTTAGTCTTTTATGCTTGATTTAGATATTTATACTAGGTATGTGTGTATATATAAATGAAATATATCAATGAGATAAAAGATTAAGCAGCTCCTAAGGGAAAACATATTTATTCATCTTCTCACCTATGATTCCTTCTCAGGAAGTAACCACCATCTTGTTTTTGTGTGTCCTTTTGAAACCGGACACAGAACAGGTCCGGGGCTACCTGTCACTACTTGAGCCAAATTACGCATTGACAAGGTTGAATTACATGAGCATTAATCCAATTATGCCAGCACTATGGAGAGAGCAGCAGGTCATCCTGAAAATTCTGCTCTAACATCTACTAGTTGGCTGACAATATATGGATAAGGAAGATGGGCTACGTGCAAAGGGAAAGGGGGACAGGATAAGGGCTGCAGGGTCCATGGTCCCTGTGTCTCCTTCCAGGATCTTGAAATCCGATAACAAGGTAGTTAATTTACTGTTAAAAACCAGTTCAGCCTGTTCCTGGGACTGGAGAATGGTCAGCATTCCTGAGGCGAATTCCCGGAGGGGGTCAGGGTCCAGGCACAGCAACCAAATCAAAGTGTTTCCTGTTCTTGAATTTTTTGAGTAATGGACCTATCCAGGCTCCAAGGCATTGTATCTTTTTACAGCCTTGTTTTTCTTCTTGCATCAGATTCTCCAGTTTCCCAGGATCTGTAAGAAAACCTGTTATAGCCTGACCAGCAGGTGTGGCTCTGTGGTAGAGCATGACCCATGCACCAAGAAGTCCAATTCTCAGTCAGGGCATACACCCGGGGTTATGGGCTCGATCCCCAGCAGGGGGCGTGCTAGAGCAGCCAATCAGTGTTGCATGGATGTTTCTCTTTCTCCCTCTCCCTTCCTCTCTCTCAAATCAATAAAAACATACTTTAAAAAATGTTTAAACCTCTTACCTATAGTTAGTAAAGTGAATAATCATTAAACAACTGTGGTCCTATTCCTATTATATGCCCTTCTCCCTATCGCTTTCAGAAATCCAGGAGTATATAAATAAAACAAATATACATAAATTGCACACACATATACAGTCATGCACCCCATAATGATGGGGATAGTTCTGGGAAATGCAGCGTTAGACAATTTCACTGTTGTGTGAACATTATAGAGTGCACTTACACAAACCTAAATGGTATGGCCTACTACACACCTAGGCTACAATCCTGTAGAGCAGTGGTTCTCAACCTGTGGGTTGCGACCCCTTTGGGGGGTCGAATGACCCTTTCACAGGGGTCGCTTAAGACCATCGGAAAACACATATATAATTACATATTGTTTTTGTGATTAATCACTATGCTTTAATTATGTTCAATTTGTAACAATGAAATTGGGGGTCACCACAACATTAGGAACTGTATTAAAGGGTCGCGGCATTAGGAAGGTTGAGAACCACTGCTGTAGAGCATGTTACTGTACAAAACAACATGAGATTAAATCAAGCACAAAAGAAAATTATGGAGAGAGAACCAAGATGGCGGCATAGGTTAACGCCGGAGTTTGCTGCTTTGAACAACTACTTCAAAAGTGAAACTAAAACACAGAACGGACATCACCCAGAACCACAGGAACGCTGGCTGAGTGGAAGTCCTACAACTAGGAGGAAAGAGAAACGCACACGGACACTCAGAGGAGGCGCAGTGCTGAAGTCAAATTCTGAGGTGCGGAGTGTGCGGAGCGGGCTGGCGGCGGAGGGCGTGGTTGGCGTTTTCAATCGGGAGGGAGTCGCAGACTCTGAGCTCCAGATCCGGGCGAGTCTTTAGGGACCCAGACTCAAACGGGAGAAGCGGGACTGTCTGGCTTCGGTCAGAGCGAGTGCAGCTTTCTCTCCGAGGTTTGCAGCGGGTGCTGGGACTCAGAGAGGCAGAGCCCCTGGGGACAGGACTGAGAGCCGCCATAACTGCTCTCTCCAGCCCAACCTGTTGATCCTGTGCGACCCGCCCTACCCAAGCCCTGCACAGAGGCATTTGCCGGACAGCCTCAGGCAAAGGCTAGATTAGCACCTCCCTAGAGGACAGAAGTTCTCTCACTGCTGACACAGCTGAATCTCATAGCCACTTGGCCTGGAGGTCAAACCCTCCCTGGGATTAGCTACAACAATCAAGGTTTAACTATAAGACTGCGAACAAAGACCACTAGGGGGTGCACCAAGGAATCATAACAAAATGTGGAGACAAAGAAACAGGACAAAATTGTCAATGGAAGATATAGAGTTCAGAACCACACTTTTAAGGTCTCTCAAGAACTGTTTAGAAGCCGCCGATAAACTTAATGAGATCTACAAGAAAACTAATGAGACCCTCGATGTTATATTGGGGAACCAACTAGAAATTAAGCATACACGGACTGAAATAACGAATATTATACAGACTCCCGACAGCAGACCAGAGGAGCGCAAGAATCAAGTCAATGATTTGAAATGTGAAGAAGCAAAAAACACCCAACTGGAAAAGCAAAATGAAAAAAGAATCCAAAAATGCGAGGATAGTGTAAGGAGCCTCTGGGACAGCTTCAAGCATACCAACATCAGAATTATAGGGGTGCCAGAAGATGAGAGAGAGCAAGATATTGAAAAGCTATTTGAAGAAATAATGACAGAAAACTTCCCCCACCTGGTGAAAGAAATGGACTTACAGGTCCAAGAAGCGCGGAGAACCCCAAACAAAAGGAATCCAAAGAGGACCACACCAAGACACATCATAATTAAAATGCCAAGAGCAAAAGATAAAGAGAGAATCTTAAAAACAGCAAGAGAAAGAAACTCAGTTACCTACAAGGGAATACCCATACGACTGTCAGCTGATTTCTCAACAGAAACTTTGCAGGCCAGAAGGGAGTGGCAAGAAATATTCAAAGTGATGAATACCAAGAACCTACAACCAAGATTACTTTATCCAGCAAAGCTATCATTCAGAATTGAAGGTCAGATAAAGAGCTTCACAGATAAGGAAAAGCTAAAGGAGTTCATCACCACCAAACCAGGATTATATGAAATGCTGAAAGGTATCCTTTAAGAAGAGGAAGAAGAAGAAAAAGGTAAAGATACAAATTATGGACAACAAATATGCATCTATCAACAAGTGAATCTAAGAATCAAGTGAATAAATAATCTGATGAACAGAATGAACTGGTGATTATAATAGAATCAGGGACATAGAAAGGGAATGGACTGACTATTCTTGGGGGGGAAAGGGGTGTGGGAGATGTGGGAAGAGACTGGACAAAAATCGTGCACCTATGGATGAGGACAGTGGGTGGGGAGTGAGGGCGGAGGGTGGGGCGGGAACTGGGAGGAGGGGAGTTATGGGGGGGGGGGGAAGAGGAACAAATGTAATAATCTGAACAATAAAGATTTAATTAAAAAAAAAGAAAATTATGCAATTCATTGATGCAGTTAGTATGAGATGTATGATCCTGCTGCTAGTATAACATGGCATACTGTTTTATGGCAAACTTTTTTTTTAATAAGTATAAAGAGTACACTCTAAAGCAGGGGTGGGCAAACTTTTTGACTCGAGGGCCACAATGGGTTCTTAAACTGGACTCAGAAGAAGGAGCTGTGGCCGTGTTTCCCGACGTTGCCATGTTAACACTGCTGCTGGTGAAGGAGCGGAGGGGAGAGCAAGAGAACCCTCCGCTCTTTCGGCTCCGCGGGCCGGATAGAACAGCTGAATGGGCCGTAGTTTGCCCACGGCTGCTCTAAAGTAATGATAAAAATATAGTATAGTGAATACATAAACCAGTCCCATAGCTATTTATTACTATTTTTAAGTATTATATACTGTACAGAATTGTATACATTATACTTTTCTATGAAAGGTTTGTCTACACCAGTATCACCACAAACATGTGAGTTAAGCATTGTGCTATGACAGTGTAACAGCTTCAACCTCACTAGGTGATAGTAATATTTCAACTCCATTATAATCTTTTGTAAAAATATTTTAAACGATTTTTTTAGAGGGAGAGAAACATCGATGTGAGAGGTTTTTTTTAAAGATATTTTAAAAACTTTTTAGAGATACAGGGAGAGGGAGAAAAAGAGAAACACTGATGTGAGAGTGAAACATCAATCAGGTGGGAACACCCCCTACCAGGAATTGAGTCTGCAACCCAGGCATGTGCCTGACCTAAACAGAACCAACGACCCTTTTGTGCATAGGAGGAAGCCTAACCAATGGGCCACACTGGCCAGGGCTCTATTATAATTTATGTGACCACCATCACATGTGGTCCGTAGTTGACTAAAATGTCATTATGTGGAACATAACTACACACACACACACACACACACACACACACAGAGTGCATGCATATTCTAGTCACACTGCCCTTCACTTTGTTCTTTTTACTTAATATTCTCTGGAGATTGAGTCATACCAGCACATATAGACCTATACATTCCTTAATGGCTGCATGGTCTGGATGTGCTACAATTGACTTAGCCATCCCTCTGTTGATGGATTTAGGTTAATTTGAAGTCTTTTGTTAATGCAAACAATGAATTAAAAGTTATAGTGCTCTTAGTAAATAAATAAAACAATACACAGGTTGCATGTGACTTTTCCATAGTTGTAATTACAGAAAAGAATCCATTTTGGTTTTTTTGTTTGTTTGTTTTTTACTTAGTTCATTTCTCTTGTTGTTTCCTACTTCTGCTTCCTGGTGAATTTCTATAAGTTCTTCACACCTGCCAATCATAACCCAGGCTTGGACACCTTTTCTGATTTCACCTGGTTCCTCACTGCTCGCTAAATCTGCACAGGGTTTATCAAGGTGTGTTGTGATGCTGTGATTTGAACTGTATCCACTTGGTTGAACTTCCTGTGAGTAGTGCCTGGGTCTTGCTGATCTGTGTTCCCCAGTTGCCAGGGCCTGGAATAGAGTTAGCATGAAAAAGATGTTGAAAAGGCCTCGCCAGTTTGGCTCAGTGGATAGTGTTGGCCTACAGACTGAAGGGTTCTGGGTTAGATTCTGGTCAAGGGCACATGCCCGCCGGGTTGGTGGCTCGATCCCCAGTGCGGGGCGTGCGGGAGGCAGCCAATCTGTGATTCTCATTTTTGATGTTTCTATCTCTCTCGCTCTCCCTTCCCTTCTGAAATCAATAAAAATATATTTTTAAAAAATGTTGAGTAGGTAATGTATTAGATTTATTTCCCATACAGAGCTAATCACAGGACAATTTATATTTCCAGTTTTGAGGCTTGTTTTGTTTTTGCTTTGATAAATAATGCTTTGGTGAATCCCCTGCCTCTGGACTTTCTCTCCTTTTGGATTGTGCACCAGGCTGTTCTTCCAAGCAGTTTACTGGATTCCCCTCACCCCTACCCCCAACTTGCCTTAAGACAGTGGCTTTTTGAAATCAGAAGACTTCTAGAATTAAAATGGTAATTAGAAAACCTTAACTTTCGTTCAGTTTTGTCCTGAGATAGCCTCTCTGACCCTGATGAATTTCTTCTCTGCTCTGTGTCTCAGGTTCCCTGTCAACATTAAGAAATATTCAAACCTGTGAAGAATTTTTGTGGGTTTATTTGAGCCAAACTGTCGACAAATGCCAGGAAACAAAATCTCAATGGATTGAGATAATGCTCTGGAGAATGGCAGTTATGCACTGTGTGTGTGTGTGTGTGTTTTTAATATATATATTTTTATTGATTTCAGAGAGGAAGGGCGAGATAGAGAGATAGAAACATCAATGATGAGAGAGAATCATTGATTGGCTCTCTCCTGCACGCACCCTACTTGGGGGGGGGGGGATCGAGCCCGAAACCTGGGCATATGTCCTTGGCCGGAATGGAACCTGGGACCCTCTAGTCCGCAGGCAGATGCTCTATCCAGAGCCAAACCCGCTAGGGCTGCACCTTGTTTTATACATTACAATCAAATGGGTTACATGAAACCCATTGGTGATAGATTAGGGAGGTGGGAGAAAGCAAAGTGGGGTGGAGGAGGGAGGGGAAACTCTGGGATTGGATAAAAAGTAAGATGACAGACACACTTTTTACTTAGGTGGGTGCAGGAGAGTTAACAGTCAACAAACTAACTCAATAACAACAAGGCAATCTGTGGTCTCTGCAGACTGGTGCCCGTGCTTTGAGGGGTCTGGAAAATTTGACATTCCAACGATATGTACCACCGGTGCAAAGGAACAACAGACAGTCTCCGTTATGATAAAGATGGGCCTTTTCCAGGTAAGATACTGGCCTAGAACATGACTACCCACCGTAAACTGCTTTTAGTTCCCAACGTTTTAATTTCAGACCATCCTTTGTGGTTCCTACAGGCCTCTGAGTTTGCAAGGCGGCCGTGCAGGCTTCCCTTACCTACCCAGGTTAGCTTGCGGCCTCTTTCCGTCAACCTTTGGCCCGTTTTGTACGTAGAGCGCCTCTGCGACCCGGACAAAAACCTTCTCTACTCTGTGCCTCTGGCTCCCCAGAAGCACTTCCTTCCAGGCGAAGGCGAACTTCCGCCCTCTCACGGCTCTAAAGCCCCGCCTTCTGGCTTTTCCGATTGACAGTCGATCTGACCAATCAGCGTGCTGTGGGCTAGCGTGGGGCGTGGGCTGCCCTCTAGATACATGCGCACTGATTTCGCAGGGGAAATGGGTGGCTACCGGGTGTTGGGCCACGTCTGGGGTGGCTGGTGGCGGGGGCCTGGGGTCAGCTCAGCTCGCAAGGTCGCAGGCTTTGGCACCGAGGCCCGGTGATTGCACACACCCCCATACACACTTCCGTGGGGGTGGGAGGGTGGGGCTAGGGGAAGGTGCGTGCGGGATCTGGAGATAGGAAGCTATGGGTTCCAATCTGGATCTATGTGTGATGGCACATTCGTCACTGGTCCTCTCTGAGCCTCAGTCTTCTCCTCTGTAAAATGGGGCCAGTGGAACCTGAATTTTCGGAGACCTCCGCCCAAGCATTCTGAGGCATTTGTTAGGATTTAGGATTTAAGAATGGGCGGCACCTCGGTAAACACACTCCCCTGTGGCTTACTCCACCTTTTCCAGGCGTCAGCTGCAACCTCGAGGCTCCAGCAAGCGATCAGGGTCCCTGGGAAACCAGTCCTTCCCAGGGCTGCTGCAGCCAGAGAACCTCAGTCGGGAGGAGCTGGTCGATGTGCTGAAGGCATCTGTGGTGGACCAGAAAGGTGAGCGTGAGCGAGACAGCTGCACAGAGACCGGGAGGGGAGCATGCTGCCCCGAGCCTTCTGGCCAACTGGATGGGCTCCCCATTAAAAGCCTTTGGGGTCCAATCCTGGTCTGCCTCCTATTAGCAGTGGTTCTCAACCTTCGGGCCCTTTAAATACAGTTCCTCATGTTATGACCCAACCATAAAATTATTTTCGTTGCTACTTCATAACTGTAATGTTGCTACTGTTATGAATCGTAATGTCAATATCTGATATGCAGGATGGTTTTAGGCGACCCTTGTGAAAGGGTCGTTTGACTGCCAAAGGGGTCGCGACCCACAGGTTGAGAACCACTGTATAAGAGTCATGGGCAGGAATGAGCCACATAATCTCTCTGAGCCTGGGCATTATGGGGTATGGGGTGGGAAGGTGGAAAGAGCTAGAGAGTGTTAAACACATTAGGCACTTCAGAATGGGAATTGCTGTAATAAATTGCTTATTGATGGACAAAACACAGGCTCTGGAGTCGGATCTAGGCTCTGTAATCAGCTTGCTGTGTGGTTTTGGGAAAGTAACAATTTGAGCCTCAGTCTTCATTCAGCTATTTAATACTTCTCTTAACTATTTATTGAGCATAGGCTATGTTCTAGACACCAGGCATGGCTATACAAGATAAATATGGTTCCTGCACTCAGCGAGCCAATATTTTAGTGGGAGAAATGGATTAAACAAATGAACAAGGTAGTTACTAGTGATCAGTGCTATGAATAAAACAGTGGTATGACGGTGAGGGACTGTAAGAGTGGGGCAGACATTAGATTGCAGAATTAGGCCTCTCTGCTGGTGACATCTGAGCCAGGATGATATGAAGGAGACAGACATGAAAATCTGGGACAGAAGAAACAGCAAATGCAAAGGCCCTGAGGTGGCAGGAGCTTCCCATACGTGAGGGACAGGAAGAAGTTTAGTTTAGGGTGTGTTTGATAACATGTCTGAGAGTTGTGGTGGGGCCTCATGATAAGATGAATTGAGCCAGAGGGAAGGGGGGTCGGGGCTGGGTGGAGGGGGGCAAAGGGAGTGGAAAAATGGGACATCAGTAACAGTGTCGATAATAAAAATAAAAAAAGATGAATTGAGAAAGTGCTTTGTAAACTCTAACTGCTGCTTTTTCTGTCAATGATGTTCCTGTATGTCTGTCTTAGGACCACTAGTGACGCTGAACAAGCCGCAGGGTCTCCCAGTGACAGGTATGAGCAGGGGAAGGAGATGCACTGAAAGGGGGTTTGATGTCTCTAAGGAGGGAATAGTGAAGAGAAGGGGATGATGGGATAGAGTTGCCTCTGGAGCAACTTGTATTTTTTCTTTCTTTTTCTTCCAGGAAAACCAGGAGAGCTGACATTGTTCTCAGTGCTGCCAGAGCTGAGCCAGTCCCTGGGGCTTGGGGAGCAGGAGCTCCAGGTTGTCCGAGCATCTGGGAAGTAAGTGGTGGGGGTGATGGGACGGTAGGATAGGCATCCATCTAGGGTTAGGGAACAGTTGCTTGGAAAGAAGCCGAGGCATTTCCATGGCTGGTTTGGGATCATAGAGATAGAATACAAGGTGCAGGAGGGAGCAGACCAATCTGGGTTCAAATCCTCATGCACAAACTGGCATCTTAGGCAAAGCATGAAACCTCACTGAGCCTCAGTTTCCTTAATCATTACGTAGAGCTAATACTGGTGAGAGCCGTGTTCAGTATGCAGACACTTTTCCAAGTCCATACTCGTGGGCAGGCATTGCCATGAACTGACCGTCGATATACTTTCGTCTAACTGCCATCAATTAGAGATGGTACTTGAGAAGGAATATTTTTGCACTTTCACAAACTCCTTGGCTTGTGTGTGGGGAATTTAATTATTTCAGAGATAATATATATATATATACAATTAGTAGTGTAGGGCTTGGCACATGGTGGACACTCCGCAATTGGTGGTGATTGTTATGACATTAACTCTGAGCTCCCTGGGATCCAAGGCGGAGTGAGACACATTGAGCTGCATAGCCTTCCCAAGCACGAGGAGCCCTGTTTCTCAGGAGGAGGTCTGGGTTATAATCTGGTATTACTGTTTGGCCTTAAACAGGTCAGTGTGTCTCCTTTTTTTGTGAGTGAGCCCAAGGGACCTTAACTCTCAGGACTTGTCTGTCCCCTTCCGTCAGGGAGGCCTCTGGGCTTGTGCTCCTCTCCAGTTGTCCGCAGACAGCAAGCCGCCTCCAGAAGTTCTTCGCCTGCTCACGAAGAGCCCAGAGACCCACGGCGACGTACTGGTGAGAGGTGCTGGGAGGCCCCGCGGCCGTGGGGAAGTCCCGCCACGCCGCCCTGTGACCGCCTCCTGCCTCTTCCCAGGGCTGTCACTGATGGGATCCCCGCTACTTCTGAGGGGAAGATCCAAGCGGCTCTGAAACTGGAATACGTTGATGGCCTTGGTTCAGTGAGTCAGGCTCTGGGTGGGGAACAGGAGGAGACTCTCCAGACATATTACTCTTACAGGGGAGTTAAGGGTATGGACTTGAGGTAGCTGGCTCTCCTGTCTCCCAAAACAGGCACGTGACCACTGCCTATACTGCCTGTCCTGAGTAGCAGGGAGGGTTTGGGTGTAGCTCCTGGGTGTGTGTGAACTTGTCCATTCTCGGGGGCTGATACCACAGGTAGTTCCAGTGAAGTCCCCGTCCCGAAAGGACATCCTGGAAGGTGTCAAGAGGACCCTAAGCCACTTCCGTGTGGTGGCCACAGGCCCTGGCTGTGCTCTGGTCCAGCTGCAACCAGTAACAGGTGGGTCTAGAGCCCCAGCCAGCCAGATTTTAGAACTGCATTTGGCTGGGGAGGGGAGGGGGGGGAGGAAGGTGGTAGTGTTAGGAGCCTGGGGAGCATCTGATGGACCCCAAAGGTATATGTGACCAGGCCCAGCTTGTCTTCCATTGTCAATCTAATGGTCATCCCTTTGTAGCTCATCAACTTTTTCTCTTATTGATCTCAGGATCTTCTCTTTGTCTTTAGTGTTCTGTAATTTCCCTATGATAAATCTAGGTGTGGGGGTTTATTTTTATTTATGTTGCTTGGGATTCACTGTGCCTCCTGAATCTGAAGATTAATATATTTCATCAGTCCTGGAAAGTTCTCTTTCCAAATGTTGTGCCTCTTGCATTCTCTCTATTCTCTTCCTTTTCAATGCCTAATACCGTAGACATGTCTGATCTTCTCATTCTATTCCCTATGAACTTTTCTTTCATATTTTTTTGTTTCTTTATCTCTGCTGCACTCTGGGTAATTTCTTTACTTTTGATTTGAGAGAGAGGAAGGAAGGGAGAGAGAGAAACACCCATCTGTTGTTCCACTTTGGCTGATTCCTGTATGTGCATTGATTGGGACTGAACCCTCAACCTTGGTGGATTGGGACGACGCTCTAACCAATTGAGCTACCTGGCCAGGGCCTGGGTAATTTCTTTAGATCTATCTTCCAGTTGAGTAATTTTCCTTTAATTGGATCTAACCTGCAAATTTAACCTATCCATTGACTGTATTTTTCACTTCTAGAAGTTCCGTTTGGTTCTTTTATAAATACAAATGGCCTTTTAAAAAACATGTCATGCTTTTTTACCCGTATTTGTTCTTTCTTTTTTGTTTTTTGTTTTTTTAGTCTTTAATCATTTTAAACAATTGTGTTTCTGTAATTCCACTGTCTGAAATTCTTGAGGGTCTAATTCTGTTGTGTTTCCCACCGACTCTCTCACTTGGTGGATTAGGTTCAGCTGGGCCTCTGTGGTATCAATGCCTAATACCGTAGACATGTCTGACCTTCTCATTCTATTCCCTATCAATATTTTTTATTTCTTTATCTCTGCTGCACTCTGGAAACTCTTTATTGCCTCATTGGATGTGGGCCCTTTGGGAGAGGTTCTGCCTTTGCTTCTGCTGAATGCCTCAGGACTATCACTACTTTAGGATCTCCCTAAATATTAGTTTCAGTTGCAAGTTCACAGATCATTCGAGAAGTAGTAGAACCCCAAACCTGTGTGAGAACAGGCTCATGGCTATGAATTTTCAGGGGAATGGTTCATTCCTCTTATCTAGTCGTAAGGTAATCATCCGCCTTCGTTGGTGGCTGGCTTTTTCTCCTGGTCCACCATTTTCATTGGGGCAGCAAGGGCTCATCCCTGGCCTCTGGGGTAGCTACTTGAACCCAGACCCCCTGGGTATCAGGATTGGCAGCACTCCGAGAATAGGTGAACTGTGGGCTCTTGTGTGTTCTGGATTTGTTTTCCTTTTTGTGTTTTGGTCTTGAGCAGTGATTCCCAAAGTGGGCGCTACCGCCCCCTGGTGGGCGCTGCGGCGATCCAGGGGGGCGGTGATGGCCACAGGTGCATTTGTTTGAACTTTTTTTGTATTACCTTTCTATTCTGAGTTCAATAAATAGTTTCATAATTTCAAACTTCAATGTTTCTAATTTACACCTTTCTTTACTATATTTTACGAAAAAGGTAGAAACATTAATACATATATCTTTCTGTTTAATTGCTATTAAAATTTTAAAAAAATTAATTTCCAGGGGGCGCTGAGTAATATTTTTTCTGGAAAGGGGGCGGTAGGCCAAATAAGTTTGGGAACCACTGGTCTTGAGGACCTTACTTGCCTGTATACCCAGTTGTGTCTTTAAAAGGTTGTTGTTATATCTTCCTGGGGCTTCTAGGTGGTTTATAGCAAGAGGGTTTTTAGGTTATTACCAGACATAGAAGCAGAGTACAGCTCCGGGGTTTAAATCCCGGTTTATGGTGGTAGGCAAGTCACTTCTTTTTGAGCTTTGGTTTTCCAAGATGATAATATGACCCACTTACAGGGTTGTCATGACAATTAAATAAGTTTATATATGTGAAACATTTTGTACTATATCTAGCATATAGCCCCCTCACTTCTGTATTTGTCAAGGTACTTTTGGTTGTAAGTTTCCCAAAAGCTAGTTCAGATTGGTTTAAGACAAAAAAGAATTGATTGGCTCACATAATTTGGCTGGACCAGAGGCTCAGAGGATGTCATCAGGAAGCTGTTTCTCCACTTCTTCTTGCCTCCCATACGTTGGCTTCTTTCTCCTACAGGCTCTCCCCTGGTGAAGGTGGAGATGGCCAGCTCCAGGCCTACACCACACCAGTTCAGCCCCCCAGCAGGAAAGAACATGCTTTATACTCAGTAGCTTCAACAATGAATTCAGGGTTACCTCTCTTCATGGGTGAATCTCACAGGCCAGGTGGATTGACAGCTGTGACCTGGTCATGTGCCCTGCTCTGGAGGCCCGGGCAATAGCATCAGCCTCATGAAAACCACCTGATCTGAGAATGGGGGTGGTGTTTCCCTGGAAGAAATGGGAACAGACGATATTGGGTAGGACAGAGAGCAGCTGCTAACCGTCTGGTCTCTCTCCTATCTCCTAGTGTTCCCCAGTCAGCTACAGGTACACATGGTACTACAGCTCTGCCCTGTGCTCGGGGACCACAGGTATTCAGCCCGCGTGGGCACTGTCCTGGGCCAACGCTTTCTACTGCCAGCGGAGAGCACCAAGCCCCAAAAACAGGTGCCCAAGCTGACCTGTCTTCTGCCCTCTGGGGGTGGGCTGGGGGACGAGGGTGGGCAGATCTCCAGACCTTACCTCTGCAGCTGGGCACTGGGAGGCAGTCCCTCTTGGCTTCCACAGCTACTGTAGCCCTGTCTTGCTGTATGGCCCTGAGCAAGTGACACCCCCCCGTCTTGGGCCTCATCTGTCCCATCTGTTCACCAAGAAAGCTGAACTAGCTGATTTCTAAAGGCCCTTCTACGGCTGCTGTTCTTTGAGTCTCTTTGGTAAAAGGGATAAAGGAGGTTGTGTATTAGGTAACTATAACAGACTAGCCCCAAAATACTAGACAGTCTTTAACACATAAGTTTCCCTCCATGTTAAATCCAATGAATGGGGGATGGGGCAGAGGTGGGCTTTGCTCCAAGGAGTCACTCAGAGACCCAGGCTGTTGCTATCTAGCCAGCAGGTAAGTGGGGACAGTGCAGGTTCATGTGGGAGATTTTCATGGGCCAGGTCTGGAAACGGCATACATACGAACACTCCCATTCCATTGGCTAGAACTCAATCACATGTCCTCACCAAACTGCAAGAGGGGCTGGGAAATGTAGTTTAGCTCTATGCTCAGGCAAAAACTGATCTGATGAACCCCTAGCCAGTGCCTGCCATAGTGAGCGTGCATGAGTGTTTACATGTGCACACGTAGAAAGGAAATTAATAACTACAGACATGGAGGGGAGGAGGAAGTACTTGGCTAACTCCCATTTTGGTTAGAGCTGGTTGGAACTGACCTGGCTGAATGCTGACATCCTCTCCCACCGCAGGTCCTGGATGAAGCCCTCCTCAGACGCCTCCACCTGACGCCGGCCCAGGCGGCCCAGATGCCCTTGCACCTCCACCTGCACTGTCTCCACCTCCCAGGCACCAGGCCCAGGGATGCCCCCATAGAGCTTTTGGCACCTTTGCCCTCTTATTTCTCCAGGACCCTACAGTGCCTAGGGCTCTGCCAACAATAGTTCTCTTTCTGTTCCTACTGGAAAGTGGTGGGTGTCAGGGGACTGCAGGCTGGAGGAGAATGAGCTCAGTGCGCAACATGCGGTAAGGTCATGGTTTAGGGCTCTGTGGTTGGACTGACCTAAGATCACACCCTGGCCAGGCACTTGCTGTGTGATGTTGGACAAATAACTTCACCTCTCTGGATTTGAGATAATAAATGTACCTAACTCATAGTATGGTTTTGAGGATTTGCTGAAAAAGTAAATGTTTACAATCGACCATGCTTTCTGTGGAGTTCAGAGTGTGGCCTTCTATTTAGCTGTTTCTGCCCCAATTCTAGTTGGGAAGAAATGTTAGATTTTTAAAAAAATTGTGGTAAAACACTTACCAAGATTTACCCTCTTACCATTGTTAGTGTACAGTTCAGTGGGCATTAAGCACATTCACAATGTTTTGCAACCATCGCCATTATATGTCTCCAGAACTCTTCATTTTGCAGAACTGAAACTGTACCCATTAAACACTAAGTCCCCATTCCCCTCCCTGCCCCTAATAGCCACAATTCTCCTTCGTCTCTATGAATTTGACTACTCTAGAGAACCTCATGTAAGAAAGATGTTTTTTACTTTAAAAATTTGTGAAATAGATTAAACATACAGAGTGCATAAAACATCTCTGTGACTTAAAGAATAATTATAAGGTGATACCTACAGAACCGTTACTCAGGGCATGAAATAGAAACATTCTCTCTTGTAAAGCAGTAGTTTTCAACCCTAACCCACATTATAAAGCCCCCTACGTAGCCTCCTCAGAAAGCTTTTAAAGATCCCCATGACTTGCCCAGCCGGTATGATGCTTGAGCATTGTCCCATGAACCAGGTCACGGTTCCATTCCTAGTCAGGGCACATGCGGGGGTTTCAGGCTTGATCCCCAGTAGCAGGTGTGCAGGAGGCAGCTGATCGCTGATTCTCTCATCATTGATGTTTCTTTTTTTAATGTTTTTACTGATTTCAGAGAGAGGGAGAGGGAAACATCTCTCCCTCTCCCTTCCTCTCTGAAATCAATAAAAACATTTATTAAAAAATCCCTATGATTACACACCCCAAAGATACTGGCTTCATCTGTCTGGAGTGGAGACCCCTAGCATTGATCTCTCTTAAAAGCTCCCTAAGAGGTTCAGTATAGGTGGGAACCACTGCATTGACAGAATTCTTCCCTTACTTGTCTTTTAAGTTTTACCACATGTATGCATTCTTAAGTGATATATTTCATTTTGCCTAGTTCCCAAACTTCTATGGATGAAATTATACTGTGTATGTTCTTTTGTGATTTGCTCTCACTCCATACTGAGAAATGCATCTGTGTTGTTGGGTGAGGAATTTGAATTCCAGTGCTTGAAGATACCATGCTGTTAATGGACAGTGGTTAGGTCATTTGGCTGTTAGACCACAAAGCTGCTGTGAACCCGATAGTAAGCATTTCCTGGTTGTTATGCAAGAGTTTCTGGGTCAGAGTATATGTATTTTCATTTGCCTAGTTCTCAACCTTCTGGCCCTTTAAATACAGTTCCTCATGTTGTGACCCAACCATAAAATTATTTTCGTTGCTACTTCATAACTGTAATGTTGCTACTGTTATGAATTGTAATGTAACTATCTGATATGCAGGATGGTCTTAGGCGACCCTTATGAAAGGGTCATTCGACCGCCAAAGGGGTCACGACCCACAGGTTGAGAAGCGCTGGCCTAATGTATTAGTTTCCTGGGGCTGCCACAGCCAATTACCACAACCCAAGTGACTTAAAACAATAATAATTGTTTCTCTCACAGTTCTGGAGGCCACAATTTGATGTCAGGCATAGCCAAGACTGTGCTCTCGGTGAAGGCTCTGTGGGAGAGCCCTTCTGGGTCTCTTCCAGCTTTTGGTGGCTCTAAGCGTTCCTTGGCTTCTGGCTGCATCACACCAATCTCTGCCTCCATCTTCACATGACCTTCTCGTGTTTGTGTCTTCTTTTCATAAGGACACTTATCGTTGGATTGAGGGCCCACCTGGATAATCTAGGATGATCTCATCTCAAGATCTTGTCAAGATCTTACATCTACAAAGATCCTTTTACCAAATAAAATCATTAGCAGGTTCTAGACATATCTTGGGGTGGGGGGTACCAGTCAATACATTTCAACTAAGAAATACCTAACTTTTCAGATGGACATGGCTTGTTGGATATCTTCCTTTTAGGTGACCTTGGCCCCTTGTGAGGAAGGGACAGACCCACTATCTCTGGAGAAGGGCTGGGGTTCAGGCAAGGTCCACCCTTCCCGCTATGTCTCACATTGTAAATCTGTGTGCATTAGATGCCAGCCCAGTCCCTTCTTTGGTCTTGGGGGTTTGGGGGACTCCCAGTGGTCAGCCATTCTGGCAGTGTGTCCCAACTTCTTCCCACTGCCCCCATGATCTTGGGAAAGCCATGTCTCCTCATTCAGACTCAGTTTCATCTGTAAAGTAAGACTTATCCACCCAAAGTTCAGAGAGTTCCTGAGCAGGAAGCACCATGTCTGCCACTCTGTGGGAACTCGGGGCCTTGCTTCCTGGAGGAGTTGCTGATGGCCTCTAACTCTTGTGGGCTTTGGGGT
Source organism: Myotis daubentonii (assembly GCF_963259705.1). Taxonomy (NCBI): domain Eukaryota; kingdom Metazoa; phylum Chordata; class Mammalia; order Chiroptera; family Vespertilionidae; genus Myotis; species Myotis daubentonii. Next base: position 23,166,611 of record NC_081853.1, on the reverse strand, counting down.
ACAGAGCCCCCCACTATCCTCTCCTCACCCTCCATAGAAATGGAGCCAAGCCAACAATACTTTACTTGCTCCTTTTTATTTGGTGCTGCATCCGGCATAGGGACTGTGAGGCCTGAAGCAAGGGCTTCTCTAGCTTCACATCCCCCATACCCCACAACCCCTGGTGTGCACTGATCAGAGGCAGGGGGCCCGGAAGGTTCAGCACCTTCATGGGGTATGCTTCTGTCTTGGGTCTGTCACAGAGTCTGGCCTTGAAGTCGCCTTTGGCCTTGTTACTCCTATGTGTGCTAGGAAGCTTTCCAACTTCAAAGGGTAGAGGCCGCAAGGCACCTCCACGATGAGGACCATGAACGCGCTTAGAAGCAACAGCCTCGGTGCAAAAGAGGGGAGAAGGGGAAGAGATGATCAGGAATTTGTCCAGGAAGGAAATTCTAAGGGAAACAAGCCCTCCCCTTGGGGTTCCAGCCAGCCTGGGAGCTGCCCTCAAGCCCTGACCCCAGCACTCAGCATTGCCCACCAGGGAGCAAGTCATCATTTGAGCCCACCTTTCTTGGTTTCAGGATGATGGGTGCCTGCTTGAGCTCAGGGTTAGGTGGGAGGGGTATAAAAATCTTGGCGGTAGGTAGAATCATCAAGGGCTTGCCTGTAGTCAACAGGGCCTTAGAGCCCATCAGCTTGTTGTGCTGCAGTCTCAGGACCTGCCCCTGGGGTTGGCGCACATGGAGAGAAGGCAGCTGCACCTTGTTGTGGAGGCTGGGGAAGTGGTAAGGGGCTGTGGGAGCAAGAGGCGCTGTGAAGGCCTGGGGAGGGCCCAAGTCTGACCAGCTACCCCTCAAAGTGTGCGTGTAGGGCAGGGGAGGTGGGGAGAGATGAAGGCTGGGGCAGATGAAGGCAGATGGGAGCCCTCCCAGAGGCCATGGTTTGGACTCCAACAGACCTGGGTCTGCCTCCCATCTCTGCCCCTTCTGAGCTGTGCAACCTTGGGCAACTTCCTTAAACTTCCTGCTAGCTTGGCTGGAAAGTGGGGACAATAGCACCAATCCTCGCTAGGTTGTGAGGACTAAAGGAGCTGGTTGGGTAGCGACACAGTGTCAACTGTTCAGTGCTGTGCAAATGCCGTTCCTTTCCCCCAGAGGCAAAGGCACAACGCTGTGGCAGGAAAAACTTGGGTGCTGGGGAGAGATCTACCTGCAGTTGAGTTCTGGCATCTTTGAAATAACTGCCTCACAAGGTAACTCTTTTGGAGGGGACAATACTCAGTTGTATATTTTTAAAAAATACTTTGTAAGTGGTGGCTTTTACTCGTTACTGGATGGCTCTTTGGTGAGGTTCTGGGTAGGGGGCAAATTCAGGTGGTCAGGAAGTCCTTGAAGAGCAGGAAGAAATTGCCTGGGGTGTTTGGGGGGAACGGTCTTCCCCAGGGTCTGGAGGTTCTTCGGACTCAATAGCAATCTGTTCAAGGAGCGGGGTTGCCTATCCCCACTAGCAAAGGTGATGGTGAAAATGCAGCCCATCCTTGTGCAGGCTGGGTCCCACTTCTGGATACTGGAGTGGACCAGAGCTGTAGCACTTTTTGCCTTGCCTTTCTTCCCCTTCCCAGCAGCGGATGTGGTGGCAGTGGAGTCTGGCTTCTGGATGTGCCCCAGGTTCCTGGCCCCAGGACCTTTCCTAGGAAGTGGTATGTGGCTAAGGGTCCCCGAGTCCTTGCCTTCCCCAGAGCCTTGCCGGGTCAGCAGGTGAGGGAGCTCTGTGTGGACTCCTGTCCGCTGGTGACACATCGCCATGGGCTTCTTGATGGTGGAGCCCTCTACAAGGAGCCGGATGCCCACATACTGAGGCACCTCCACAGCAGGCTGTGAGGAAGAAGAGGAGACAAGGCCTACTCAGTGCTGCTGGAAGCCTAGGCCCAGCAGGACTCAGGGCAGAGATGGATGGAATGAGTTTCTCGGGCACCTACTCAGGAGACACCGCTGGGCTGAGAAGCAGGAAGCCTGTCTCTGTCCTCTAAGGGGTCTGAATCGGTCCCTAGAGAGTCGCCGAGACCCTGGAATTAGTAACCCAGAGGAGTGGGGGAGTCTCAGCCATGCCTCTTCTCTACTTCCTTGCCCTCGTAAGCTGCCCTGGCTCCTGCTGGAATATGTGTGGCTCTACTCCACAGACCACTGCTGACGGAAAGCTTCCTGAAGTGAGCTGGCTTCTCTGCAGAGAGAATTTGAGTTATGACACCCAGACTGATAAGAGGCTTTAACCTGCCCAGAGCCTCACCTGAACCCAAGCTTTGTGGAAGCAGAAACTAAGAGCTTTAAAGAAGGCATTCTGTGGAGGGGATGAAGTAGCAAATATGCAGAGAGAGGCAGAGAAGTTGCTTCTGAGCAATTTCAGTTCCTATAAAGCCAAGCTGGCCTGGCTGATGTGGCTCAGTGGTTGAGCTCTATGAACCAGGAGGTCCCGGTTTGATTCCCCGTCAGGGCCCATGCCCAGGTTGCGGGCTCCATCCCCAGTTGGGGGTGTGCAGTAGGCAGCCGATCAATAAGTCTCTCTCATCACTGATGTTTCTATCTCTTTATCCCTTTCTGAAATTAATAAAAATACATTTATTAAAAAAAGAAAGGCCAAGCTGTACTTCTGCAGCTGGGCTCCAGGAGAGCTCCCTGTGTCTCGCTAAGAACCCTTCTTTTAACCCAGAGCTAGGTTGAGGTGTTTTCTGTGTCCTCAAAGGATCCTGATTAGAATCTGTCTAAACAGGGTCATTTGGAGCTTGTTCAAAATCCAGGTCTCAGAGCTCCCGGAAAGCTCAGTGGTTGAGGAAAAGTTCATCTTGAAAGAGGAATCTCAGTTAATAAATGTAGAAGGAAAGAGAGAATTAGAAACTTACCATTTTGTAACTAATACAAAAGGCAAGAATTAAAACTGGATATCAAAACAAGTAGGTGAAAAGGATGACAGGAAAATGTGTCATTTGCACAGGACCAAAGTATCACCTTACAAAGTAACTGATCATTGCAAAGGGGAAGATACAGCTTACAACAGAGAGATCTGGTAGCCACCACCTTAACCCCATGGTCAGACTTAGCATCACTAATCGCAAGACACTCTGTCAGTGTGCCTTGTGACACTGAATGAAGTACCCAGCATCACCTCTCAGGTGGTCTTGCCAACTTCTAACCTGAACCTCATCAAGCTGTTTGACCTAACTTCTACTTTACAGGACATTCAGATAACAGATGGACAGTTAAAAACCACCCCAAAGAAACAATCAGATAAACCCAGAATGTGGGACAGTTCTACAAAACAATATCCTGGTCCCCTCAAAAGATCCTAGTTCAACTAGGGGGGCAGGCGGGAACAGTGGGGCTGTTCTAGATTAAAAGAGATTAAAGGCCCTAGCCAGTTTGGCTCAGTGGATGGAGTGTTGGCCTGTGGACTGAAGGGTCCGGGGTTCGATTCCAGTAAAGGGCACATGCCTGGGTTGCGGGCTTGATCCCCAGTGGGGCGCGTGCAAGAGGCAGATGGTCAATGATCTCTCATCATTGATGTTTCTATCTCTGTCTCCCTCTCCCTTCCTCTCTGAAATTAATAAAAATATATATTTAAAAAAATAAAATAAAAATAAAAGAGATTAAAGAATATAAAAAGAATACCTAGCAATAAATTTAATCAAGAAGGCAAAAAGGTGAAAGACATGTACACTAAAAACTAATTGAAGAAACTGAAGACACAAATAAATGGAAAGATATTTTGTGTTTGTGGAGTAGAAGAATTAATATTGTTAAAGTGTCCATACTACTCAATGTACAGAGTCAGTGCAATCCCTATCAAAACAATGATATTTTTCAGCGAAATAGGAAAACCACTCCTAAAATTTGTATGGAGACACAGAAGACCCCAATTAACCAAAGCAATCTTGATAAAGAACAAAGCTGCAGGCATCACACTTCCTGATTTCAAACTTCTTACAAAGCTATAGTAATCAAAACAGTATGCTATTGCCATAAAAATAGACACATAGTGACCAATGGAACAGAGTCGAAAGCCCAGAATTAACCCCACACAATAATTTATGACAAGAATATACAAATGGGGAAAGGACAGTCTCTTCAATAAATGGTTTTGGGAAAACTGGGCAGTCACATGCAAAAGAATGAAACTAGAACCCTATCTTACATCATATACAAAAATCAACTCAAAATGGATTAAAGACTTAAACATAAGACCTGAAACCTTGAATTCCTATAAGAATAAATTCCTGGAAGAGAACATGTACTATGCTCCTTGACATCGGTCATGATGATTTTTTGGATTTGATACTAAAAGCAAAGGCAACAGAAGCAAAAATAAACAAGTGGGACTACATCAAACTAAAAAACATCACAGCAAAGGAAACCATCAACAAAATGAAAAGGCCAATAAAAGAAAAAAAATGAAAAGGCCAACCAAATGGGGTAGAATATTTGCAAATCAAATACCTGATAAGAAGTTAATATCCAGCCTGGCCAGTGTGGCTCAGTTGGTTGAGCATCATCCTGTGCACCAAGAGGTTGCCAGTTCAATTCGGGCTCACCCCCGAGTGGGGGGCATGCAAGAGGCAGCTGATCGATCTTTCTCTCTCATCGATGTTTTTATCCCCGCCCCTTCCTCTCTCTCTTAAAAAAAAATCAAGAAGTTAAAGGGAGCAAAAATGCTAACTTGAAAAAATATATGTACCCCTCATGTTCATGGCAGCATTATTTACAAAATCAAGTCATGGAAACAAGCTAGGCGTCCATTGACAGATAAATGGAGAATAAAAATGATATATACACACACACAAAACGGCATATTATTCAGCCCCCAAAAGGAGGAAATCTTGCCACTTGTGACAACATGGATGGACCCTGAGGGCATTGTAATAAGTAAAGTCAGACACAGAAAGACACATACCATATATTCTCAGTTATATGTGGAATCTTAAAAAAACTGAAACTAAAATCAAACAAAACAACTGAACTCATGGAAACAGAGAGCAGATTAGTGTTTGCCAGAGGCAGGAGGATGAGGAGTGAGTGAAATGGGTGAATGTGGTCAAAAGGTTTCAATTTCCAGTTATAAAATAAGTCAGTCCTGGGGATGTAATGTACAGCATGGTGATATAGTTGTTAATACTGTGTTGTAGATTTGAAAGTTGCTAAGACATTAGACCTTAAAAGTTATCATCACAAGAAAAAAATTTTGTTAACTACATGTGGTGATGGATGTTACCTAGACTTACTGTGGTGATCATTTCACAATATATACAAATATCAAGTCATTATGTTGTACACCTGAAATTAATGTTATATGTCAATTACATCTCATTTTTAAAAACCACAAGCAAATTTCAGAGAGATCTAAGTCATGCCTGATAGGCACACCTTAGGTCTTACTGGTGTGTTTCAGTCTCTCAAACATTTTGAGTTGGCAGAGAGGTCTGCGACAACAGGGCTTCTACAATCTTGAGGCTGTTGTGCTACAGTGGTCTCACAGAATAGAGAAGAGCTCTGATGTTTGTGGACATGGCTTTTGTGTAATATAATGGATTAGAAATTGATATATAAGAAACACATGGCTCTGGTCGGGAAGCTCAGTTGGTTAGAGCACCGATACGCTAGGGTTCTGAGTTTGATCCCCAGTCAGGGCACATACAAGAATCAAACAATGAATATATAAATAAGTGGAACAACAAATTAATGTTTCTCTCTTTTCCCCTCTCTCTCAAATCAATAAATAAAAATTAAGAAAGAAAAAGAAACACACAAGGCTTTTAAATATCAACCTGGACTAGAAGTGACAGATGCAATATGAAAGAATGAAAAGAGGCTTTTGTAACCCCAAATTTCTATGAGCAGGTAACAGTCTAGGAACTATTGAGAATGTTCATGGAAAAGGAAGGGTGATTCTGGGCTGAACTGAGATCCCAATGAATGGAAGCAAGAGCCATGGAGAACTCCTAGGAAGTAACAGTGGTTCCTAATAGAAAAACTAGAAATATATGTTAGGACTGGATTTCAGAATTTCTATGGACCAATGATTCCTGTGTACTTCCCACCCTGACCCTCCTTTTTGGGCAGGAGTGTCTATAACAGCAGCAGCAGCAGTTTCCACTAACTCACTCTCTGTACATCCAGGCCTTTTACAGGTGATGCCATTTATAATGAAATGCCTAACAACGTTACCTATATATATAAAAGCCTAAGCAACCGTAGCAACTGAAACAACCAAATGGATGATCAAACAGCCTGCGTGGGGCGACCAGGCCGGCACAGGGGTTAGTGAGGGACGACCAAATGACTGAGCAGCCCAGAGCTGCGTGGGGCGACCAGGCCGGCACAGGGGTTAGTGAGGGATGACCAAATGACTGAGCAGCCCAGAGCTGCGTGGGGCGACCAGGCCGGCACAGGGGTTAGTGAGGGATGACCAAATGACTGAGCAGCCCAGAGCTGCGTGGGGCGACCAGGCCGGCACAGGGGTTAGTGAGGGACGACCAAATGACTGAGCAGCCCAGAGCTGCGTGGGGCGACCAGGCTGGCAGCGGGGTTAGTGAGGGACGACCAAACGACTGAGCAGCAGGCTGTGTGGACGAACCAGCAGTCGGACATCCCCCAAGGGGTTCAGGATTGGAGAGGGTGCAGGCTGGACTGAGGGGACTCCCCCACACCCATGCACAAATTTCGTGCACCGGGCCTCTAGTTAGGTAATAACAATAGCTAAAACCTCTGTAGCATTTACTATGTGCCAGGCACTATTCTAATGTGCTTTTAACTCATTTAACTCTCACAACCTTATGAGGGAGGTACCGTTTTCATTAATGCTTTCCAGATGAGGAAACTCAGGCCCCTTACCCCCTAGAGATTAAGAAGTTGTTCAGAGTGACAGAGCTTGTAGTTATTGAGCAGAGATTTGAAACCAGGGAGGTTCAGGAATACCATGCTATATGCCTCTGTGGAAATATTACTCATACAAATTAACTCATTTCATCCTCCCACACCCTGTGAAAAAGATGGTAGTAGCATCTCCATCTTACAGATGAGGAAGCAGATGTACTAAGTGACTGGGCAGGACCAGGACTTGAACTGGGTCTGTCCACTTGCATTACTATGGGGCTATCGGGAAGGGATGAAGATTCCCTGGGGTTGTGCCTGGGCCCGGACGCCTCACCTGTTTGTAGATGAGCTCAAAGGCTCCCGTGTCACAGTTTCGGTCCAGCCGCCGGTCAATGACCACACGCAGGGTGTCGGCTTGTACACCGGCGCACAGCTGGGCGGTGACAGATGTGGAGGGCGCCATGGTGGGGCTGGCATTGATCTCAATCAACCAGGGCTGGAAGTTTTCACCAAACACAAAGTCAGCGCCATAAAGCTCAAAGCTAGACTTCCGATACTGCACAGTGTCCTGGGAAGTCTGCAGAGCATGGATCACTGCAGCCTTCATGCCAGGCACGATGACACTGGACCAGGCATTTGGGGCCCCCATGTCCTGGAGGTAGGCCTGGAACTTCTGGCTCGACCACATGTTGTTTGAGGGCAGCAGCGGGTGCCGATGGCACGAATTCTCCAGGTGCTTCTGGATGGAGTTATTGCACAGGTGCACTGAGCTGGGGCAGAGAAGAGAAAGCTGAGGTCTGAGCCCCTTTGCCCCTCCCGCCCAAACCTGGGGAGGGCAGGCAAACCCTAGACCCAGCCCGGGACTACTGTGGACCACTCAACTTGAGATGGGTTCCTGCTGGGGAGGGCAAGGATGAAGGCTGGGGGCCCATAACCAATTTTACTTCTCAGGACCTCTTCTGAGGGCACTAACTATAGAGAACACAATATTAAGGGCTTTGGGCCAGTGTTAACCCTCCCCAGTGCCTGGGAGATAAGAAGGTGCTTAAGAGTATGGGCCTTGTAATCACTAAGACATGTGCTCAAGTCCTATCTTCACCACTGACCAGCTGTGAGATGTTTCCTCTCACCCCACAAGCTAATGCTGCAACTTGCTTTTTTCCTCTCAGATTTCTCCCGACCACTCTTTACCCTGCTCTCCATTTCTTCTTATTTTTCATATCACCTTTTAGCCTATTAGATGACATTACTTATTATGTTCATTGCTTTTCTGTTTCTCCCATTAGACTGTGAACTCAGGAGAGCTAGGCTCTTGTTTTGTTCACCACTGTGTTCCAAGCGCCTGGAACAGAGAATGGCACAGGGTACACACTCAGTAAGTATCAATGGGTGGAAGGATGGTGGGATGGATGGTGGGATGGACGGAGGGTCTGCCTGCCCGCAGAGTCTGTGTTTGGAGCCCAGCATTACACTGGAATTGCCTGTTTCGTGCCAGCTTCCCAACTAGACTGGGGGCTCATGGGAAATGAGTGGTGGGGCTCACTTGTCCAGGTTCTTCAGGGAGAAGGGCTGTGTGGAAAAGCGGATGTAGCTGTCATGGTAGAACCACACGGTAAGTGGGTTCCAGTCGGTCACCAGGAACCACTGTCTCAGGTCAAACTTGGTGCCAAAGATGAGCAGGGGCCGCTCGATATACTTCTGCACAACCCACTTGCCATCCTTCATCAACATGGGGTTGCCGTCTACCAGTTTCAGAATCTCCTCCAGGTGGTCCATGCACATGATGCCTAAGGGGGAAATGGAGTGGTCAGGGACCAGGGCAGGCTCTGGTTGGGAGAAGAGCCGGAGACCATAGATAGCGCACCATAAGCTGTCATCCCCACAGAAAAGACAGAGACAAGTGGGTAAGGCTGCCTGCCTCAATCAGACCCTTTTACCTTTGGGAAAGTTGAAAATCTGCTAAGGGCTTAAATATTTTAAAATTAATCAGTTTCACTCTGGTTGGTGTGGCTCAGTTGGTTGGGAGTCATCCCATGCACCAAAAGGTTGCCGGTTTGATTTCCAGCCAGGGTACATGCCCGGGTTGCAGGCTCAATACCGAGTAGGGAGCATGCAGAAGGCAGGCAACTGATGCTTCACTCTCACATAGATGTTTCTCTCCCTCTCCTTTCCTCTCTCTCTAAAAACCTGTTTAAAAACCAGTTTTGTTTAAATGCAAAGGGATATATACATGAATAAAATTTCAGACAACACTGTGCTTTTGGAAAACCATGCACAGCCCTGGGAAATGTTGCTCAGTGGTTAGAACATCAGCCTGTGCACAGGAGGGTTGCAGGTTCGAACCCTGGCCCCTATGGGGGTATGTGCGGGAAACAACCAATCAATGTGTTTCTCTCTCTCTCTCTCTCTCTCTCTCTCTCTCTCTCTCTCTCCTTCCTCCTTCCCTTCCACTGTCTCTAAAAAAAAAAAAAAGAACCAATGGAAAAATATCCTCGGGTGAGGATTAACAAAAAAGAAATAAACAAATACATACACACACACACACACACATACCATGGGCATATATGACTTTGATTAGTTTTTTCAATTTAATTAACAATATAAAATGAGAAACAAAGTAGACAGTACAAAAGGGTATACAATTAAGAATGCATCTCCTTCCCCAAGGGCAGCCAACTGCAGCTTTCGGGTCCTACGGGTATCCTTCCAGGTGGTGGGAGAGTCTACTAGTATGTGTGCCTCAGTTTCACAGGATTCTATACATTTAATTGTGTTACGGATATAGAATAGTGCTTGTCACACGGTGAGCATTCAGTAACTGTTAACTCAAACCATTATTATTAGTCACCTGTAGAATGAATTTCTAGCCATAGATTTGCTGGTTCTAAGGTATGTGCATTTTTCCGTTTTATTTTGCCAAAGATGTTACACTGATCTGCACTCCAAGCAAGAGTGTATGATACTGTATTTGCCTGCATCCTACCTAACACTTATTTTTGCCATTCTCCTGGGTAGAAAATGGTATCTTATTTTAATTGTACCTCTTTTATAACTAGTGAAGTTAAGTATCTTAGCTTATAAGGCATCATTTTAATGCCGATAAGTATCAGAATTGCATTGCAAACCACATACACACATACACACACAAATCAATCCCATTCCTTCATTGTTAGGCCCCCTAACAGCCAGATCTCCTGCCAATGACACAGAATAATTTGTGGCTGGTTCCCAAGCCAGATCCTTTCTCAAATGGCTAGACTGATAACCAAGACTCCCCAAAACACAATGCCTTGTGTAAAAAAGATTAATAGGGATCACCATTGTGGGGAGGTAGAGACTGAGAGGAATTATGGGTGCGGTCTTTCTTGGGTGCAAATGTTTCCTTCCTTCCTTCCTTCCTTCCTTCCTTCCTTCCTTCCTTCCTTCCTTCCTTCCTTCCAGAGAGGGAGGACAGAAGAAAGAGAAACATCAATTTCCTTTTCCACTTATTTATGCATTCATTGATTGTTTCTTGTACGTGTCCTGATGGGGGAATCGAGCCCAAAACCATGACGTATAGGAATGACGCTCTAACCAACTCATCTACCTGGCCAGGGCCAGGCAATGCTTTATTTCATGATCTGGGTGCTCTTTCTTCAACTGCAACAATTCATTGACTTGTATCCTCACAATGTGAACCCTTTTCAATGAGGTATGTTATATATACATTTCAATTAAGTTTTTCTAAAAATGGACAATTTTTAAATTTGGTGCTAGGTACATGGGGATTCATTGTGCTATTCTTGCTAGTTTGTGTCTTTTAAAAGTATCCATAACAATAAGCTAAATTTAAAAGAAAGGCAGATTTAGATGTTCTGAAATAGGGTGGTCTCCAAGATCTACTGTTAAGAAGAAATATGCAAAGAATAAATGAGTAATACTAATTCATATTGAAAGATATGGAAAAATGAATAGTATGTTTTTGTTTAAAAATAAAATAAATCTCTCTCTCCAAATGCATAGAAGGAAGTATAGGGGGGGGAAAACACAACCCCAAAAGTTAACAGTAGTTATCTTAGTGAAATCAAGGGTGGCTTTTGATTTTGCTTTCTACTTTTCTGTATTGTCTAATTTCTTAAACATAGTAACATGTATTTTTATACTTAGAAAAAAACAACAAAACTATTTCCAAGGTAGCCCTAACCGGTTTGGCTCAGTAGATAGAGCGTCGGCCTGTGGACTCAAGGGTCTCAGGTTCGATTCCGGTCAAGGGCGTGTACCTTGGTTGCGGGCACATCCCCAGTTGAGAGTGTGCAGGAGGCAGCTGATTGATGTTTCTCTCTCATCGATGTTTCTAACTCTCTATCCCTCTCCCTTCCTCTCTGTAAAAAATTAATAAAATATATTTTTAAAAAACAAAACTATTTCCAAGGTAGAAAAAGAAAAACTCATCCACGGGCAGTATTTGGAGGGATCTGCCAAAAGTCTGTTTTCTACATCTCAGAAGTTTTTAACCAGTGTTCAAAGGCTGGGCAAAGGCACAACTCCAGCGTGCTGGCTCTCCTGTTCAGATTCCATTCACAGTGGGCTGAGCAGCCAGAATAATAGCACTCATGTAGCAGTTACGATGTAAACGCACAGGATCTAAGTACTTTACATATATTATACTTACCTCATCCTCTCAGGTAGGTATTATTGACTTCATTTTACCAATGGTGAAAATGAGGCACAAGAGGTTAACTAACTTGGCCAGAACTTTACAAACAGCAGGAGGTAGAGCTTGGGTTTGAACCCATTCTGGCTCCTAGTATCCATACCCTTAACCACTATGCTATATACCTTACAAGGGAGGCCAAATCCAAGAGCCCTTAGATGACAAGCACCTGAGTATCACCAGACCTACCTAGAGCATCATCCCAACTCTGAGGGCAGGAGAGAAGCTGCATCGTCACAGCAACCAACCTTTATGGGATGATCACTCTGTACCAAGCATCATGCTGAACTTTAGACGCACCATCTTGTAATTTTTGCCTCATAGGAAGTCTTATCATCTCTCATAAGTGACAGAACTGAGGTTCAGAGAGGTGATATAACTTGCTCAAGGTCACACAGCATACTGATAGCAGAGCTGGGATTCAAATATAGGCAGCTTGACTCTCAATAGAGTCTGCACTATTGACAGCCTGGCCTCTAGATCAGCGGTCGCCAACCGGTGGTCCGCGGACTGCTGGTCGTCTGTGAGGTCCGAAAGGTTGGTGACCGCTGCTCTAAATGGTGAGGTAGGCTGTAGGGTGCTGATGCAGGAAGCAGGGGCTGACACCCACCTCGGCCACGGGACTTGGCTCCTGGCTTCACGATCCAGACGTTGCGATCTCCTTCCATGTCTATCTGGGGCACCAAGGCCCGCAGCTGCTGCAAGATGTCCTCACAGCGCTGGACCTGAGCCTTCAGGTGCCTGAGTTCTGCCCCCTCGCTGTTGGGGAGATAATGGGTCTTGGGCAGGGCTGGACCCAGGGACAGCCTGGTAGACAAGGCAAAGGGAGACACAAGCTCCCCTGGCCATGGTCCTACCAGCCTTGGTCATGCCCTTCCCTCCCTAAAGGTCCAGATAGGTCTCTTCCAAACCTCCATACCCACCCTCAAGCTGCCCCCCAAATTCTTATCTACCCAGGGCATCGTCCCAGACTCCTGGAATGGGAAAAGGCACCACTTACTACACTCCACACCCACTCCAAAAACTCCATTTTCTGCCGCCTCCCTTTCCATTACATTAAAGTTGCCTTTGGCAAAATTTAATCATACGGCATTTAATGGTGAGGCTCCACTATGTGCCAGATTTGTAGTGAAGGGCTTTACATACATTATCTCTAGTCCTCTCTGTGGCCTTGCCAGGACGGTATTACTGGTCCCATTTTAGAGCAGTGTAAATTGAAGCCTGGAGAGTTAAGAGACTTGCCCAAGGTCACAAGTTGAATTTAGAGGCTGAGCCAGGACACACACCATCCTGCCTGATTCCTCCATCGCAAGTGCTTTTGAGGGTTCATTCTAATCTGGACCTAACACTGGTTGATAGGTGAATCCCTTCCTAGTCTAGTTCTTTTCAGGCACATCTGTCTCACACATCTCCTTGCTCTATTTCTCTTCTCTTCCTATCACCTACCACCTGACATCTACGCTTATCGGTTACATCTGTCTCCCCTCAATGGAATGGAAGCTCCATTAGAGCAGGAACATTAGTGTAGCTGTTATTCTCTGTTGCGTTCCTATCTCCAGCAGTATACCAGCACTCCCTAAAGGGTGCTAAATGAATGAATGGTTGGATAAGCAAGTACTTTGGCAGGAGCGTGCCTCCGTAACTGGTCGGCACAGATTGGGGTTCGCGAACAAAGAGAGACCTTGTTCCCTACAGCAGGGGTCGCCAACCGGTGGTCCGTGAGGCCTGAAAGGTTGGCGAACGCTGCCCTACGGGACACAAAATGTCCTGAAATAAACCAAGTCACAAAATACCCCAGATGGCTGCCTCACCCAAACTCTCCCATTTCTTCTCTTCTGAGTTGGAAGGAAGCCTCTTTAACAACTGGCCTCTTGCATGTCTCTAGCCATGGAGAACTCAGCTTTCAATAGGGAGGCAGCAGCAACCACTGGGGCAGTGCCAGGAACAGGGACAGCCAGATGGAAAGGGCATAGCAGGGCCTCTCAGTCACATCTAAGTCCTGACCCCTCCGGCTCTAGAAGGCCTACTGGAAACTTTTCCATGGGCATCTCACAGTAACTCTGTCACATGAGAATGGCAGGGGCACGTGTACTCTGAAAAGGTATGTTCAACATGACAATATGATTTTATATTTAGCAAAAAGAAAAACAACCAGTGTGTTTGTGGAAAGTCAACCTAATAAAAGCCTGGCTGCTGAGTCATGGATTTGTTTTAAAAGTTTAGAAACACAGACAACAGCATGGTGATTACTAGAGGAAAAGGAGGCTGGGAGGAGATTGAAGAGAGTATGGGGGAGGGGGTGAGTTGAGAAACATAACAGTTAATATTGAATGAATTAATGTATGCTAACTATCTGTACTGAACAACTCAACACTATGTTATATGATGCAATATTTTATGAAATTCTGAATTTTGAGAGCTTCCTACAGCCCTCTTTGAACTTGTCCTATACCCGGAAATAAATAAGACTCAAATTATTTTCACATAATGTTCTAACGCAGTCTCAATAATTCTTAGTTTAAGAAGGGTGACTTTACATGTTCTGGTAGCTAAGGTGAAAGTATAGGGTCAACTGTCAACTTCATTTTCTGACATTTAAAGAAGATACAAATGAATTAACAATGACATGGGTTTGCTCAGTATGTCATTTATTCAAAGTTCATTTATTAGTTCTTCAGTCTCCTCTATCAAATCATCCTGTTCTATTAGTCCCACCCCAGCTGAGGCCCTCATCACTCCCATTTGAGTTTGTGTTCCTTGAGGGAAGGGACTATGTGTCATTTCTGGAGCCTGGCACAATACTTGGCACACAAGCTGAGTGTTCTCCTGCCCGCAGGACACTTCTCCCTCCTGTCTCTCCTGCACTCCTCTACTGAACGGAATCTCCCCACAACAGCTCCAGCCTCATCTCGACACTCCTTTCCTCTGCCCAAGAACCCTTTTCCACCCCGGCTGGTGGCTTGGTGGTTAGAGCATCAGCCCGAACACTGAAGAGTCTCAGGCTTGATTCCTGGTCAAGGGCACGCACTGGGTTCCAGGTTCGATCCCCAGCCCCAGTTGGGCACGTGCAGAAGGCAACCAATCAATGTGTCTCTCTCTCTTCCCCTCCTTCCCTCCCTTCCACTCTCTAAAAAAAAAAAGAAAATCAATGGAAATAACATCCTTGGGTAAGGATTAACAACAACAAAAAGAACTCTTTCCCAAAGTGGGTTCTGAAAACACAACCCCTCAGGATGCTTGGTGTGGGGGTGGGGGGGCGGGGGCATGCCACTAGGGTCATATAAGTACAGAATATACAGTAAGCCCTTAATATTGTCAATAAATTCTGCAACTAAGTGAAATGACATAGAACAAAACCAATTTTACCATAGGCCAGTGGTCGGCAAACTGTGGTTCACGAGCCACATGTGGCTCTTTGGCCCCTTGAGTGTGACTCTTCCACAAAATACCACCTGCGGGCGCACACATACAGTGCGATTGAAACTTCATGGTCCAGAGTGAAGAAAATAGGGAGAACCAAGATGGCGGCATAGGTTAACGCCGGAGTTTGCTGCTTTGAACAACTACTTCAAAAGTGAAACCAAAAAACGGAAGGGACATCACCCAGAACCACAGGAACGCTGGCTGAGTGGAAGTCCTACAACTAGGAGGAAAGAGAAACGCATACGGACACTCAGAGGAGGCGCAGTGCTGAAGTCAAATTCTGAGGTGCGGAGTGCGCGGAGCAGGCTGGCGGCGGAGGGCGCGGTTGTTGTTTTCAATCGGGAGGGAGTCGCAGACTCTGAGCACCAGATCCGGGCGAGTCTTTAGGGACCCAGACTCAAACAGGAGAAGCGGGACTGTCTGGCTTCGGTCAGAGCGAGTGCAGCTTTCTCTCCCAGCTTTGCAGCGGGTGCTGGGACTCAGAGAGGCAGAGCCCCTTGGGACAGGACTGAGAGCCGCCATAACTGCTCTCTCCAGCCCACCCTGTTGATCCTGTGCGACCCGCCCCGCCCAAGCCCTGCACAGAGGCATTTGCCGGATAGCCTCAGGCAAAGGCTAGATTAGCACCTCCCTAGAGGACAGAAGTTCTCTCACTGCTGACACAGCTGATTCTCATAGCCACTTGGCCTGGAGGTCAAACCCTCCCTGGAATTACCTACAACAATCAAGATTTATCTATAAGACTGCGAACAAAGACCACTAGGGGGTGCACCAAGGAAGCATAACAAAATGCGGAGACAAAGAAACAGGACAAAATTGTCAATGGAAGAAATAGAGTTCAGAACCACACTTTTAAGGTCTCTCAAGAACTGTTTAGAAGCTGCCAATAAACTTAATGAGATCTACACGAAAACTAATAAGACCCTCGATGTTATATTGGGGAACCAACTAGAAATTAAGCACACACGGACTGAAATAACGAATATTATACAGACGCCCGACAGCAGACCAGAGGAGCGCAAGAATCAAGTCAATGATTTGAAATGCGAGGAAGCAAAAAACATCCAACCGGAAAAGCAAAATGAAAAAAGAATCCAAAAATGCGAGGATAGTGTAAGGAGCCTCTGGGACAGCTTCAAGCGTACCAACATCAGAATTATAGGGGTGCCAGAAGATGAGAGAGAGCAAGATATTGAAAACCTATTTGAAGAAATAATGACAGAAAACTTCCCCCACCTGGTGAAAGAAATGGACTTACAGGTCCAAGAAGCTCGGAGAACCCCAAACAAAAGGAATCCAAAGAGGACCACGCCAAGACACATAATAATTAAAATGCCAAGAGCAAAAGATAAAGAGAGAATCTTAAAAACAGCAAGAGAAAGAAACTCAGTTACCTACAAGGGAATACCCATACGACTGTCAGCTGATTTCTCAACAGAAACTTTGCAGGCCAGAAGGGAGTGGCAAGAAATATTCAAAGTGATGAATACCAAGAACCTACAACCAAGATTACTTTATCCAGCAAAGCTATCATTCAGAATTGAAGGTCAGATAAAGAGCTTCACAGATAAGGAAAAGCTAAAGGAGTTCATCACCACCAAACCAGGATTATATGAAATGCTGAAAGGTATCCTTTAAGAAGAGGAAGAGGAAGAAAAAGGTAAAGATACAAATTATGAACAACAAATATGCATCTATCAACAAGTGAATCTAAGAATCAAGTGAATAAATAATCTGATGAACAGAATGAACTGTTGATTATAATAGAATCAGGGACATAGAAAGGGAATGGACTGACTATTCTTGGGGGGGAAAGGGGTGTGGGAGATGTGGGAAGAGACTGGACAAAAATCGTGCACCTATGGATGAGGACAGTGGGTGGGGAGTGAGGGCGGAGGGTGGGGCGGGAACTGGGAGGAGGGGAGTTATGGGGGGGAAAAAAAAGGAACAAATGTAATAATCTGAACAATAAAGATTTAATTTAAAAAAAAAAAAAAAAAAAGAAACTTCATGGTCCATGCACAGAAGTCGGTATTTTGTGGAAGAGCCACACGCAAGGGGCCAAAGAGCCGCGTGTGGCTCGAGAGCCGCAGCTTGCCGTCCACTACCATAGGCTAATTTATATAAACAAAAGTTAAGTTCTGCCGAAACCGGTTTGGCTCAGTGGATAGAGCGTCAGCCTGCGGACTGAAAGGTCCCAGGTTCGATTCCGGTCAAGGGCATGTACCTGGGTTGCGGGCATATCCCCAGTAGGAGATGTGCAGGAGGCAGCTGATCGATGTTTCTCTCTCATCGATGTTTCTAACTCTCTATCTCTCTCCCTTCCTCTCTGTAAAAAATCAATAAAAAATATATTTAAAAAAAAAAGTTAAGTTCTATAGCATCTCATCAACATTATAACAAAACAAAGTTATTTGAGGACCTGCTGTATTGCACTCTCTCTCTGAGGTATATACCACCAATATGTTCTGAAAGGCCCTGCACCAAGGAAAATTGTTTTAGTTAACTTTAACCCAATGTTTTCCAAGTATGATTGACCACAAAAGCCCTTCCCTTTCCTCCCGCCCCAACAAAATCAATTCACATTCTGTAGAATTAGCATCCTATGTAACACACTTGGGGGAACACTGGCCTCTATGATAAAATCTAAATGAATGAATAGATTCTTACTTGGTGAGTGACTACTGAGTCCATGCTGAGCACATGATACAAATGATCCTGTTGAGTCCTACCTTTGGGGAAGATATTAACTATTTTTATTTGAGAAAAAGCTCAAAAAGATTAGTGACATTCCCAAGGTCACAGAGCTTAAAAGTACAAAGTTAGGACTTGAATTGAGGCCATGATCTTTGTGACTATGCTATGCCAAGATCCAGGAAGAATGCTTTCTACCCCATCATGGAGGTAGTGGGAGCCCTTAAGAGCTCGTGAGCAGGAAAGTACAGGGAGAACAAAAGGGGGAGGCTTACGGAGGAGGTGCAGGGCTACACTAGAAAGAGAGAATTTGTCTCTGACTGAGCTAGCTCAGAACAGGGAGACCCCCCACAGCAAGGGGCACGGCCATGTCCCACGCCCTGGTGCAGAGGTACTCACTGGACCACTTGGTAGTAGCGCTGTAGGAAGAGGGACCAGCCCTCAGGGCTGAGGAACAGCGGGGCCTCCAGGTCCCGGTCAATGTCCAGGTGGGCCAGGTTGTTAAGGTGCTCCTCGCAGGCGCAGAGCGCCTCATCCACAAACTCTGGAGTCAGCATCACTGGCTTTTTCTCCAGTTTCTTGGGCTGCTTGCCTGCTGCAGAGGTAGGGAGGGGCCTGTCACTCTCTGACAGGTAACCTGACACATGCCATGGCACCCACAGCTCCAATGCCTGTCACTTACTGGAGGATTCATCCTAAATACACCTGAGGCCCAGCACACACCTACATCTCTTACTGCCCTGGGACCTGCCACTTACCAGAGGCTTTATTCTAAATTCATCTGAGACCCTAGTGCTCACCCTTAGTCCCCACTGTCCCAGGACCTGTCACTCACTTGAGGGTCCACCCTAACAGTCCCCAGGGCCTCTCAGCACCTATAGCTCCAAACACATGCACCCTCTCTGCTTGTGGGACCTCTGACACACCTGTAGCCTTTGTGCCCCTGATCCTGGCATACAACAGTCTTCTTGGCACCTGACACACCTAGGGAACTGCAATGGGAAGGCCTCCCTCTGGAAGAGACAGGGATTTCCCACCTCCCAGTAGACCTGCCCCTTATGACCCTGAATCCTTGGCTGAAAGGTCCTGGATTACAGTATGGGTAGGAGCTAAGTCCAGAGAGAGAAAGGTGAGTAATAGGTGGAGTCAACATGGAATGTGGCATTCTCTATGTCACCCTCCACAAGGCACTAGGGGTCCTCAGACCACATGAAAAAACTACACGGTTTCACTGCTTGCTTCCCCACAGGGACCCTGTCCCAAGACAGGACTCCGTCTGTCCTCTTCGTCTGTCATTGCTGGAGAGCTGGCCACATGCCAGGTCCACGGGAGGGCTGAATGAGGCAGTGGATCACTTAACAAATGGATAGGAAGAGAGGTGGGTACGGTCGGGGCAGAAGAATGGATGAGTGATGTACTGGAGGACAGACAGGTGGTGGATAGGAGGATGGAAAAGCTGGTGGATAGATGGGCAGGTGGATCTGTGGAAGAAAAGGTAGGAAGGTGGAGGAGAGATGGATAGGAAATGTGTTGCTGAGAAAAGGTAGGTGAATGAGTAGATAAACAGTGTGGGGATAGATGGAGAGATAGATGGATGAATGAATGCATGGGTAGGTGAATGTGAGATTGGTGGGTGTGTGGGTGAGTAGGTAGATAGATGAGTAGATGGATGGAAGGACAGATGGTGGGTAGATGTATGGATGGATTGGTGGGAAGGGGTAGTGGATGGGCAGATGGATGTGGATAATATAGATAATTTATATAGATAATGTGTGGATGAATAATGAATTGATGGGTGGATGTGTGGGAGGATAAATGGGTGAGGGAGTGGAGGGAACCACACAGTATTTACCTGGGGCCTCTTCCTCTTTTGCCTGGATAGAACATGACTTCCATTCGGACTTTACCACCAGCTTGAGAACGTTGCGGGCAGCTGTCAACCAGAAGTCCTCTGCTCCCAGGGCAGGAGATACTCTGCTCAGCCCTAGGCTCCAGGCCTGTTCTGGTTCTGGAACCTGATTATGAACTGCCTGCCCCATTTTGGATCCAAATCTGACTACTTTCTGACTCTAGAACCTGGGTTAGAACCTAGCTCCTATTTCAACTATAGAACCAGACCCAGAATCTGACCTGACTTGCCCCATATTTTGCCTTAAGAATCTTAACCTTTGCCCAGTCGGCATGGCTCAGTGGTTGAGCATCGACCTATGAACCAGGGGGTCACAGTTTGATTCCCAGTCAGGGGCATGCAGGATACAGCCGATCAATGATTCTCTCTCTCTCCCTCTCTCTCTCTCCCTACCCCCCACCTTCTTCTCTAAAATCAATGATATAGATAAATAGAGATATATAAAGAATCTCACCTAGATCTGTTGTCTAATTTTTCTCTTCTGTTCCTGATAGACTCTTGATACTTATTCTAGTCTGAGAACCAAATCTTGGCCCAAAACCTATTTCAGGTCTGGAGACTAATTTAAACCTACCATCTACTCTGACCTGAATTTAGAACATGTTCTGGAGTTGGAAACTATTCTGCCTTAGAAGTCCAAAGTCTAGAGCCTTTTCTGGATTAAGAACCCAATCTAGCCAGTGGAATTTGACACAGGCCTGGAACCCAAACTCAGCCTATCGACCAACTTTTAGAACCTGCTCCAGAATATAAGCTAAGCTAACTAAGATCTTCTGGAGGTCTGGGCTGACCAAGCTAGGAGGCTCATTAAGGGAGGCACATTAGGGAAAGATAAGGATTAGGGATGGAGAAGGAATTCTGTTGGGGTGGACAAGAGAATGAAGAGAGAAGCCCTTTGCTCTCCAACACCAGCCAGGGCTTTAGCCTTCATCCTTCAGCTGGACGGGTCCAGGCACAGGGCTGGGCATCTCCTTACCTATGAAGGCCTTTTTGTCTTCCTCAACCCCCAGGTGGTAGCAGCGTGGGAAGAAGGAGTCAGCATCAGCCTCATCAAACCATGGCAAATTCCGGAGATTGAGACATAGACCCACCTATGGAATTAGCTGCTGAGGGGGCAGGATGGGACTTGCCCAGAGAACCTCACAGGAGCTCCCAGCCTCGGCACATGCCCAGACTGTTCAGGCAGACTCTACCTGGATATTCTCAGAGCCTCTGCCCACTTGCTAGGCCTGACTCGCTCATATTTATCTCCGTATATTTGCCCACACAGTCCCTCTGCCGAGAATGCCCCACATCCCTCTTACCCACCCTTTCACATTCTTAATGACCTGCTTCCTCTAGGAATCCCTTCCCAATCCACACCAAAAAATACACTAACTGGTGCAATTATAAAGACTTCATTCTTGCCACAATCCTAGAAGATAGTTTTACTGGTATTCTCATTTAAAGATGAGGAAACTGAGGCTCAGAGAGGTGAAGTCACTTGTTAATACACCCAGGTAAGATAGAATGGATTCATCAGCCAGATATCCTCTGCTCAGGAGATAAGGACCAAGACTCTTGCTCAGTCATTGGACTTGGTGTTTGTTCTGGCTCCAGATCCCGTTTGAATCCTATTTTAGTCAATGTCTACATGTGCCAGACATGCTGCAGGGGTTGGATTTGAACTCAGGACTGTCCAACTCCAAATCCTGCTGAATTATATACCAAACTCCTCCTGAGAACTCTCTTACTGACAAGGAGAGCAGGGAACTGGGGTGCTAGCCCAAGGGCTGGGGGATGGAAACTGTAATGCCTGCTGTCCTGGGGAGCCCACCTTTGTAGTAAATGAGCCAGCCCGGGCATAGTGGTTTATCATTTGGTCCTTGGAGAGGAAGCGACAGTCCAGCACATCCCGCCGAGTGGTCCAGATGAAGTAGGGGATCTCATTCCGAACCATGCGGGACTGGGGAGAGGAGACATGGGAGGCTGGTGTGGGCAGCACAAGGCTGGAGGAGGCTTCTTCCTGCCCTGTTGAGCAGGGTGAGTGAATGGAAAGAGCGGATACTTCCAAGGTGGCCTCTAGCCCACATACCATCTTTGTGTAAAATAAAATAAAATAAAAACAGCTCTTCCTCCAGGGCACATACTTGGTGAGCAGGGAGCAGACAGGCTTGCAAATTCTGGGGCCAAATGCCTCTAGGTAGTGACTAAGCCATACAGCTGAATACCATGCCTTGTTCTGGCCCATGGCCATCAATGATTTGCTCAGACAGGACAGTGACTCTAAGCTGATGGGCCCATAGCACGTGACAAAGGCTCTACATCTCTCTATCTTTCCTACAACTCTGGGAGGTAGGATTATTAATAAGCACTAAGACCACATGCTAGACCATGTTCTCAATACTTTCCATGTCATCTCATTTAATCCTCACCAAACCCCTATGAGGCAGATGTTACTGTGGTCCCCATTTCACAAATGAGGAAACTGAGGCACAGGAAGGGTAAGTGCTTGTCCAAGGGCTGCCAAGGTTGAGCCATATGAAACAGAACACTCAACCTTTCCTGACATACAAAAATGGCAATTTGGTATCGTTCAACTTAGTAAGTGGTGGTGGAAAGACTCGAAGCCGAGTGTCCTCACCTCCACACACAAATCCTCCACATCATATCAGCCTCTTTCCAAGCTTTTTAAGCCCTTCCTTCCAGCCTTCGCTTGCCAAGGGCAGAGGAAGGAGATGAACTATGTGGCTTTTAGTTGGAAGGGGGAATTCCTAGGCATGGAGTTTGTGCCAGCTTCGGATACAACCTGGCCGAGTTCTGATCCCAGGCTAGCCTTGTCTGAACACCACTGTGTCCCTCACCATTCTGATGGCCCATCCAAGCTTTAGAGAAGCACTTAGGTTTTATTGCCTATGGGGAAACTGAGGCTCGGAGAAGGAAAGGACTTGTCTAGGGTCATCCAGCTGGACTCTAATGCTCTCTCTCCAACTAAGCAGACCCCTGCCAGCCCCTTAGGCCCTCACCATCACAGCATGTGTCCCATCTAGGTTATCCAATTCCAGTACATCATCATCGAAGAGTTGTGGTAGCTGGAACACCTCGTCCTCATCTTGATCGTCTGCAAATGCAGAGAGAGCCCAGGCCTGGTGAGGCCCCTGTCCCTGCCCCATAGGCCCATACCAAAGTCTCAACCCTGGGACAGTGGAAACCAAAGGAAAGCCACTTGAGAGAGGCAGCTTGTGGAAATGGAGGGAACTGCTCACCATCCTCAGTGATGTCGCTATCACCCGTCACTGAGCTATTCAGATGCTTCTGGGGTGACAGCAGGGTGGTGCCCGACGAATGGACCATCTTCTTCTCCACCCAGCCCCTGCGGCGCAAGAGGCACCGGATCACCGGGTAGTGGCCTTGGATCATAAAGATCTTCTTCTGCTGTAAGGTGAGAGAAGGATACTTGCTCAGTAAGTACTGCCTATGTGCCAGACACAGGGAATGGTGAACAGAATTTTGTTATTCTAGTAGTGGAAACAGATTATAAGCAAGTAGGTAAATAAATATGGTTGTATCAGAAGCTGGCATAATTTTGACTACAAAGTTATGATAATACTTGATATTTATTAAACACCTATATGTGCTAAGCATTTATATTACTAATAACATGTATTTTTAACAGATGTTATTATCCCCATTTAACTGATTATGAAACAGAGGCATAGAGAGGTTGAATAGCTTGGCCACACAGTGGTTAAGTGAAAAAGCAGGGATTTAAATCCAGGTAGGCTAATTCCAAACACTGGACACTTAATGGGGATTCAGAGAAACTAGAAATACATACAGTCAGAGGATGTGGAGAAGGAGCCACGAATTAAGAGCTGGATAAATGGCAGTTTGGACAAAGGAAAAAGCATGTGCAAAGGTCTTGAGGCTGGAGGGAGTTCTAAAGGAGTTGGAAAGGGACCAGGGTTAGAGTGGAAATGAGGGGAGAGCTCCTGAGCCGGGAGGTCATGGCTAAACTGTGGAAGGTCCTGCAGGCCTTGGACATGGTCTTGAATTTTATATCAATAGCAGTGTGCAGCACTGAAGGCTAAGAGAGGGAGTGCTGTGACTGGAGGCTGTAAAAGTTTGGCTGGCTGCTGTCTGGAGACTAGATGGAGGAGACAAGGGTGGAAGTAGGGAGGCCAGTTAGAGGGCTGTTGTGGTTTGTGTGGGAGAGAAATCGCGATAACTAGAATGAGGGTGGCTACAATGGAGAAGGGAAGGTCATAGAATTGGGATTTGTTCTGGAAATACAGGTGACTGGTTTTGCTGATGGGAGTAGATGTGTGGGTGAGTGAACATAAAGATCAGATTTCTAGCTTGAACAGCTAGGAGATGGGGAAGACCAGAGACAAATGATGACTGGGTTAGGCAGGAAAATCAAGAGTATGGTTTGGGACATGGCAATGATAGTAAGCTCTCTGGATGGAGATGTCCAGTAAGCGGCTGGATCTGCCAAGTGTACAGTTAGAGCATAGGCTGGGCCGGAAAGGGCATGCAGGGAGCACAGCACCCTGTCTGGACTCACAGCCAAGGCAACAGGTGTAGGGAGGGATCCAGGGAACCACTAAAGTCCCAGGTACCTTCAAAGCAGCAGCCAGGGAGGGAGGAAGGAAAACTAGATGTGAGCAGAGAGCCGAGAGGAAAGGGTGTGTGGGGCAGCGGTGCAATGACACAGGTGCCCAACCAAGATTGGGACAGAAAAGGGGCTGCTCCTGGGACTTCCCTAGTCCTCCCAAGGAAGTGGAGAAGGGACAGAAACAGAGAGGTAGGAGCTGAGGGGCGAATGCTAGGTAAAAAAGTAGACAAGTCTGCTAAATGAAGGGGTATCAAAAATAGGGAGGGCCCCAGCTGGTTTGGCTCAGTGGACAGAATGTCTGTCCGACTGTGGACTGAAGGGTCCCGGGTTTGATTCCGGTCAAGGGCACATGCCCGGGTTGTGGGCTCCATCCCCAGGAGATGTGCAGGAGGCAGCCAATCAATGAGTCACTCATCACTGATGTTTCTCTCTCCCCCTTCCTCTCTGAAATCAATAAAAATACATTTAAAAAAATTTTTAAATAGGGAAGTATTTGCAGGTGTGGGCTAGAAGGGGTCAAGGGGGACAAGGAGGGCATCTGTAATACTTCCAACAATAAAGATAAACTTTTAAAAAATAGGGAGGTATTTGAAGATGGGTGTGGAATCAAGGAGTTTGTTTTTTAAGGATGGAATAAATTAGTTCAGGGAGGCAGACTGTGCCATTCTAGAACCGCCCCTCCTTCCCTAGCCCCCTCTGACCTTGACAGCTCTCTCCACATGGATCTTGGCGTTTCTGAGCCGGCCCATGTGCGGAGAGTCCTTGGACAATCCTGGCCAGAGGACCAGGGAACCTGCGGAAAGATGAGTAGAGGGGGCTCAGCCTAGCATCTCTCTGGCCCCCAATGCCCATGCCCCTGCTCCTTCTCTTTCTCTGCCCTTCACCCGGATGCCCACCCTCTATCGCTCTTCTCCCGACCCCCATTCCCTCCACCCAGTCGTCTCTTCCTCGTCACTACTGCCTCGGGCCAGGATGGGCTGACCGAAATGGGCCTCACCGTCCTGCAGCGGGGCATCATCAAGGGCTCGGGTGTGCGGGCGCCCGAGGGGGCGTAGATCTGTGGTGCCCTGGGCATGAGTGCCATGGGCGAGCGACTGGATGGCGTGGCTGCCGGCCAGGCTTTTGCTACCAGCACGAGCCCCGTCGGACCAGGCGCAGGCGGGCCTGGGCCATGGCAGCGTCTCTAGAGGCCGAAACTCCGAGCGGCGTGCCCAGGGCCACGGGACGGGGTGACTGGTGCGTGGCTCAGGCGGCTGCGGCTTCTGCGGCCAGTTGCATACCGGGCCGCCCTCCAGGCGGTACCAGGTGGTGGAGCACGGGTGTCTGACCCCCAGGTCCCCCGCGCTCCGGATCAGCGCCAAGCAGGGGCCCTGCATGCGCCTTACCGCGCTCGCACGCCCTCCCTGCGCCCCGCACTGCTGCCTCTCGCGGGATTGCAGAGCAGGGTCCTAGGGTTCGAGGCTCCGCCCTCTGTTTATTGTCGCCTTGGAAACCATTCCTTACCACAATCAGGCCGCGGTTGGCTGGTTCCAGCAGGCGAACTCTGAACTTCACCTGCCCCACACCCTTGATGAGAGCGCTGATGGCGGAAGCGCACAGTACCGGGTTGCCAATTACTACCAGTGCCACGGTTTCTCATTGAGCATTTCCTGGGGCTCCAGTCATTTCACAGTATTTACAGAGGACCACGTCCTAGGCAATGGACTAGGACCTAGGTGATCCCTGACCTCATGGAGTTTAGAGCCCAGTGGAGAGGAAACAAAAAGTAAGCAACAAAGGTATATAACAGCTGTAAGTATGGTCTGGGCAATGAACTACAGCCAGGAAAGTGGCATATTTTGGATAAGGCAGTCAAGGATGTTCTCTGAAGAGGTGACATTGAAGCCAACGCCTTACAAAATGCAAAGGTCAGGAGTTGGCCAGGGAAGAGGGGAGAAATAGCATTCCAGGGAGAGGCAAGTCTCAGCAAGAGCCCTGAGGAGGGTAAGAACCTTTCTGGGGAACTAAAAGGATGCCAGTGTGGCTGGAGCCTGGTGAGGCGGGATTGCATCTGCAGGGCTGACAGATGGGGCTAGGAGAGGTCCTTGGGGACAGATTTGAAAGACCGTATATGCAGGAAACAATGATCCAGCACAGAACGCACTTTTCCCTTCCCCCACCCCACAATAACTTGGAAATACAAAAACAGACCATCTTGGTCAACTGCAGGAAAAAAATGTAACTGGATTTATGCACAGCTCTCAAGATAAGCAATCCTTTTGGGGGTGTGGAAAAGTAGTATCCTCAAGTCACAGGTGAGATAAATGAGACTCCAAGATGTTACAGAATTTGCCTCATCACAGAGCCAGCAGTGGAGCCCAGAGCTGACTCCAAGGCCCCACTCTTAAACACAAACACTGTTAACATCATGACCCCATGTTATCAAACTGGTTGTCTATTGGTCATGGAAATATGGGTAGTTTGAGAGGTAAACTCTAGCAGTGCCCATTTAAGCAAACTCCAGGGTAGAGTACCTGGTCCAAAAAGCCAGCTTTTTGTTGTCTCTGGCTAGATCTGCCCATTCAGTGAAGGTGGGTCCTCCACCTAGGTGTCCAGCCAACCCCATCCCCGCAGATCACCCTTTCCAACCCCCCACTGGCTGGTGACTGGGCTTCCCAAAAGACGTGTCCCCAGGAGAGGGCCAGCTGATTGGAAACCACCCAGTCCGTTCTCATCAGGGAGCAACTTTGGTTTTAGGGGATCCAGATCAGAGGAGATGCATCCATGACAAGAGAGTTTTGGCTGGCTCACCCAGGCAATGCCGTCCTGTGAGGGCTGAGTGAGCAGCTGCCATATTCTATACTGGATATCTTCACTGTGATCACCTTTAATGTTCACTGCAAAGCTAGAACAGTCATGTGCCCCAGCGTAGGGCACACCTCATTCTGCAAGGCAGAAGGAAGAGGTCACAGAGGGAAGTCATAAAGGGGATGATAGCTATCCGAGTTGCCCCCAGCCCTTTCTCCCTTTAACATCACCTTGTCCTCTACTTCAAGAGACCCGCTGGCCATCCAGAACACTTTTGAAAGCTCAGCTCAAAGGCCAACCCTTCTGAAACTCTTCCCGGCATCCTCCTCCATAAATATATGCCCTGTGGGCCCCAAGACTTATAGTGAATATGAAACACTTCTGCACATCTATTCACACACCTGGCTTTTACTAGTCCCCCAAATCTCTCCAAGACAGGGATAATGTCATCGCCCATGTCTAGATGAGGAAAGTTATCAGCTTGCATAGTGGGCTGGTGGAAAGATCAGCTATTGTTTACTTAGTACTGGTATAGCAGGAACTATGTGAGATTGTTTACATTAACTATCTCCACTTTATAATTTACTCAAATTCAGCAAGAGTTTGGACTCATGCTGGGCTGATGTAGCTCAGCAGTTGAGCGCCAAGCCAGGAACCAAGAGGCCCCCAGTTCAATTCCCAGTCAGGGCACATGCCCGTGTTGCAGAATCCACCCCGTGTGTGGGGGCATGGTGTGTGTGTATGTGCAGGATGTAGCTGATTGATGTCTCTCTCTCATGGATGCTTCTATCTAATCTCTCCTTTCCTCTCTAAAAAATCAATAAAATATATTTAAGACTTGGGACTCAAATACAAGCAATCTTGTTTATTTGGGAGGATTCACCAAGTCTAGCACTGTCCAAGAGCTTTCTGTGATCATGGAAATGCTCTACATATGTACCATCTGACATGATAGGCATTAGTCACTGGTAGCTATTGAGCACTTGTAATGTTGCTGGTGGGACCGTGTGAGTAAATTTTAAACCTTATTTAGTTTGAGTAATTTAAATAACCACACATGGCTACTGAGTACTGTCTTAGCATTGGTAGAGGCAGAAGTCTTGGATTTGAAATCTACCCTCTTGCTCACTGGCTAAATTTGGGGCAAGCTACTACATCTTATGGAACCTGTTTCCTTAGCCGTAAAATGGGATCACTGACTCTCCGAGGTTGGTTTAGCCCAAATGAGCTCATTAGGCAAAAAGAACCAAAGCTCTTCATAGGTAGTGGTAACAGTTTTTAAAATGGGTGATGCCTAGATTGCAACGGAAGTCTCTGGATCAGGGCCCTAGGCAGGGATGTCAGGAACTGTAAGATTGCTTCTGGTGGTGACCCCAGGCCCAAGTACCAGTCACATGGTCTTTGGAAAGAAAAAGCCCCACCTCCCCTCTTTCCACATATGCAGACAGAGAACATACCTCATGCAGCCCCAAAGGGGCAAGAAGAGAGTTTAATCAGGGGCGGGGGGACCCATCAGAATAAGAAAAGGTACAGCGAGCATGGGAGCAGAGAAGCCAGAGCAGGTGGGAAGGCCCAGCCAGGAATCTGATAGGACTCACCTCTCCACCTCAGCACAGGCACTGCACTGACAGACAAGGCAAAACAGTGACCCCTCTCAGCTGGGAGGCCTGGAAGTGGCCCCTGTGACCAGAGGTTGCCTGGCTTTCTGGTTCCAGCTCCTAGGCGTGGCTGGTGGCCACTGGTTCAGCCCTTGTCCCCAACCAGTGCTGAGTGGCGATTTTTAGGCAGAGCTCAGGAAGCTGGCCACTGCTTCTACTGGGCTCAAGGAGGCTTGAGAATAAGAGGGCAAGGGAGAGGAACTGGAGTCTGAAACCTTCCTCCCTCCCCACATGGGGTGACTTGGGGGAGGAACAGTAGTCGCCTTTTGGCTCCAGGCCCGCCCAGACCCACAGCGACCAATAAGGTACAATCACTGGGACCAGTCACAGCCACTGGAGGTGGAGGTTTTGTTTAAAAAAAAAAAAAAAAAAGACAAAAAGGTTACAGTCTCCTACAAGCACAGAGTTTAAATTTCAAGACACTAAAAAAAAAAATCCGTCCGCCCAGGGGACTGAACATCAGAAGCCAGCCTGACCAGGCACGTGTGGCCTTGGGGCAAGTTCACTGCTGCTTTGTCACCAGCTAGCAAGCGCACCACCCCCCCTCCCGCATTTAATGCCCACCCCAACCCAGGTCCCCTCCTCTGCTTCTGCTGTCGCTCTGACAAGTGACTCCAGGGCGCCTTTGCAGAGACACAGGAGATTCTGAGGGGGAAGGCCACGAGATCCAGTCAGATGTTTAAAACTGTCAAGAGAACAAAGAAATGGTGAATGGTTACTGCTGTATTCCAGTAGGCCTGCTGAGGGGGGCTGAGGAGGCCGATCTGAGAGCTGCCACTGTGCTCAGACCTCTGAGGGTGCAGGATTAGGTCCCAGGACATCCCTGTGGGCATGCTTTTCCCAGTGATCTTTGGGACACTGGCCCAAACCTAGCACTAGACAAGGCAGCGAAATGAAAGGTGGTATGGGCTTTTCCATAGCTCCTCTTAGCCATGTCACAGAGGCTGCTATAAAGCACTGTCACAGCAACTTGCTTCTTTAGAGATGCAAGGGCTTGGGGACTCAGAGGGCTCAAGCTCTGTGTGGTCCTCCAACCTAGGACAGGCCCTTGACAAGTTTTCTGCCATCAAGTATCCCTCATGGTGCCAAGAACAGCCCTGGACATTTTACAGACCAGAGGTTATAGACCAATGAATGAATAGCCAAGCCCCAAAATGAGCCCATACAGTGTTTAAAAGAATATGAATTAGTTGCCAACCTTGAAAATAAGGGAGACTCTGGATACTAATCCAGACTTTGGGATTCTTTTTTAAATTGTATGCATGCATATAAGCATAACCAATGGACATAAAACACTGGGGGATAGGGGAGGCTAGGGGACTGTCTAGGGCGGGGGGATAAAATGGATACATATGTAATACCCTTTGTAATACTTTAAGCAATAAAAAAATAAAATAAAATAAAAATAAAAAGTAAAGAAAAAAAAATTTTTTTGGTGTAAATTTATTAAAGAACAAGTACAGATTCCCACATGGGGAGGGGGAAAGAGTCCCTTTTATTATTTTTTAAAATATACTTTTATTGATTTCAGAGAGGAAAGGGAAGGGAGAGATAAACAGAAATATCAATGATGAGAGAGAATTATGGATCAGCTGCTTCCTGCATGCCCCACACTAGGGATCAAGCCTGCAGCCTGGGCATGTGCCCTGACTGGGAATCGAACCGTGACCTCCTGGTTCATAGGTTGATGCTCAATCACTGAGCCATGCTAACCAGGCAAGACTTTGGGATTCTTTTGAAAGCTGTAAGATGAAGCTGTATGGTGGTGATCCTCTTCAGGTGAGGCATGAGTTCACTAGGTCCCTACACAATCCACTTTACTCACATACATTACCTGCCCACCTGAATATGTGACCCCTGCCAGATGCCAAAGTTCTGTTCCAGGATCTCTGAGTCTGAAACTTAGCTCCTAGTCCTGGTTCTCCCACTTACTGAGGGACCTTGGGAAGGTGATTTAACTTCTGGAGCTCCAGTTTACTAATCTGTAAAATGGGGATTAACACCTGCCTCAAAGATTGTGTTTTTTTAAATGTAGAGAGAGAAACATTGATATGAGAAACACTGATTGCCTGCCTCCTGTATGCCCCCTACTGGGTATCAAGTCCACAACCCTAGCATGTGCCCTGACTGGGAATCGAACTGGCAACCTTTTGGTGCATGGGACAATGCTAAACCAACTGAGCCTCTAGGGCCGGGCAAAGATTGTTTAAGGTATTAAATAAGGCTTGTGAATTGCTTTTTAGCTGCACAACTATAAAAACATAATTATCATAAGAGTGATTGGTGCATGAATGAGTTAAGTATTAAATTGGGGCAAGAACTATTTTTCTTCACAGTTGAATACAAAGGCCTCCTAGTGCCTCGGCCATAAAACTTTGGTGCTACAATACATACAGCACCATCTGCCAAGTGACATGCTTTACATATATTTCCTCACTGTTCAACCACAATGAAAGGTTCATATTAATTACTCAGTCTCCTCATTTTGCTGCTCAGGAAACAAGCTTAGTTAAGGGGGTCAGTCCATGCCCAAGCAGGCATGGAGCCTAGACTCACACCCAGGTGGTCTAACTTCACAGCCTTGTGATCTGAACAAGCACACTTACCCTGTGCGCACAGTAAATCTACTTTGTATGCTGGCTGCCCTCAATATAATGAAGGCCCAGGGGAAGCGGGTGTAATTTCCATTTTTAGGAATCTGAGCTCCTTCTGGGCTGGGTCTGTATGCACTGGTAAGAATAAACATAAATCTACCATCTAGGGATCACTGTCAACTCTGAATGGAACATGTCAACAAACCAAAGATTGTTTGGAAGAAGAAAAAGAAAAAGAAGGCGGCATGTCCTGAATATCTAAACAAGAACAACTGTGTCATTAGTTCATCAATGTTTACAATTCCTCCTCTTCAGAGGACTGCAGTCCTCTTAGTTAGGAAGGCACAAACAGTTGAAAAAAGATCCAGAGGACTTAGGCCAGGAAAGTGATGGAAAACAGCTTGAAGAAATCGTGGCTTGAAGCCTGAGAAACAGACGCTGAAGGAAAATATTTAAGTCTGTCTGAGGAGTGGAATTACACTATGATTAATTGTCCTACATTCCTAGAAAATCCACATGTGGATTTAACATGCCTCACTTGGGGCTTGCACTAGATACAGAGAAGGACTCTACATTTTGAGGTATAGAATTTTGCATCTAAGACCCAATAGAAGACTAGGAGAGAGGTATCCCCTAGACCAGGGGTGGGCAAACTTTTTGACTCGAGGGCCACAATGGGTTCTTAAACTGGACCGGAGGGCTGGAACAAAAGCATGGATGGAGTGTTTGTGTGAACTAATATAAATTCAAAGTAAACATCATTACATAAAAGGGTACGGTCTTTTTTTTTTTTTTAGTTTTATTCATTTCAAACGGGCCGGATTCGGCCCGCGGGCCGTAGTTTGCCCACGGCTGCCCTAGACACCCAGTTATGGAAAATGCCCTGCACCTCTGAAAGATGAAGCTCATGTTCTCCAGCCTCAAGGCACCCGGCTGATTTGGCACCCACCAGAGATCCTAAAGGCCTCCGGAAATACTCACACACTGGCACCACTTTCCTGCCAGATGCTAAATTCTTAACAGGACCCATGGCTGCTCCTGTCTCTGGAAGGAAACCAGGAAAGCCCCTACTTACATTCTTAAGGAACTCCTCAGCTACGATACGGGCACGGGCATTGACCGACAGCTTCATCTCACTGATCTCTTTGTCGATCTCCTCCATGAAGTGGATCACAAAGTCCACCAACTTGTGTTTATACATCTGCTCTGTGTGGAAGTTGGTGATCAGAAAACTGATGTCATAACCCTAGGAAAGGAAGACAGCAGGAAGAGAAAAAACAGGAGATTAGCATCCCAGGGGGAACTTAGCTGGCCATGTCCTCTGGATTCACTCAGTCACATGCTTCCAGCTGATTGCAATCTTCTCTCAAGCTACACACCTTTCAGTCAGCAGCCCACCTGCTCTGATGGGGTGTCTATGTTGGATCCAAGGAACTGAACCCAGTTGAGGATTTTGTGCATATCAGACATCTCAGGAAAACTATCTGTGGCACAAATAGTAGCATTCAGAATGAGTCAAGGGAGAGTGAAGAGACTTGAAATTTTGTCATAGAAGAATCAAATCCAACAGGGAACACTTAGTCTGAAGAGATGCTGTGGGAGACAGATGGGATAGAGCCTTTAACTGTCAGATAGGTTGTGTGTGGAAGAGTAATTTTACTTATCCTGGGTGGCCTCAGAGGTTAGGGCTAGGACCAGAAGATTTTAGCTCAGAATGAGGACTAGCTTGTCCAACATGTCTAATGTATCTGGTGATGCTGCATGCCGCTCTGTGTGGGTGGTGTTGCTCAGTCATTGGGGACATTTTAAGTCAATATGACAGGGAGTCTGTGGAGAGGCCTGAAGTACAAAGTCAGCAACAACTGACCCAGTCAATTGTATCCTTGAAAAACGATGAAATCAGCTACTGGCAGAGCTTAGAAAGGACCTAAAGTCAACTGTATCCTTGAAAGACTATGAAATCAGCTAGCGGCAGAGCTTAGAAAGGACCTAAAGTCAACTGTATCCTTGAAAGACTATGAAATCAGCTAGCGGCAGAGCTTAGAAAGGATTTGACTCACTGTGTCCTTTTTGCTGCTACATTCTCAATTCAAGCAGTGGTTGGATGCCCTACAGTTAGAGAAGTAGCAATCCTGGTTCTAGAAACAATCCCATGCCAGTGACAGTGGACTCAGTGATAGAATCCTGGACATCATGAACATGTTAATCACAGTCTTACCTCCACTGGTTTCCTTCGAAGGATAAAGAAATTCTCTGCTCGCATCATCATAAAGCGCATGAACTTGTGGCATAAAATCTTCTCAATCTCATCAGCCTATTGAGAGAAAAGCAGAAAAGTTTCCCTAAAGCTGATACCATAAACCAACAGAAACCTGTAGCCTGGGCTTCTGACCCAATTCCCCCAAGGCTCACTGAAGCCAGACGGGTTTGGGACTGGGAGCACTCTGCCTGAACTTTGAATCTTGGGACACTTGGTTGCCAATTGAAAGGAGGGTCTATAATATTAGATGCACTCCAACAGGGCATTATCATGATCTCATCTTTGTCCATTCCAGAGAGGGAATTTTGGCAAACCTGAGTCTTCTACCCACTTCTTCCAGAGTCCTCATCTATATTCAAAGATGCCTTTCTCTTTCTCATTTCACTAGTGCTACATTTCCCAGTCTGTGATATATTTCATCTGGCTTATCAGAGACTGGACATGAAACGATTCCCAGTTTCTCCCTGAACTTAAATATTTCTAAATATTTCTAAGAAGTAATTTTGCAGCTGGGTAATAGTATGCCCTAAACAGTTCCCAACACTTTGTAATCTCCTTTATTAACAGAGAGCAGACCCCAGAGGTAGGGCTTCCTGTAGGCAACAGAATCATTGTTTGTTTTCATTACGTTTATTTTTTAGAGTTCCCTCCATCTGGCAAGTGATATTGTTCTTCCACTTATGACATAGCTTCTAGTAACGAAACTAAGTCAATTTAAAGAAACCTACTAAGTATATAGCTTTCAAGATGGTACACAGATATGGCAAAAATTATGGGGGTGCTGGGAAGGTCAGACATTTGTAAAACATCTGAGGAAATAAAATTGCACTTTGTTTTTTACCCTAAACCTTACTTTCAGAGTTTATGACTGGTACTGGTACTGTTACTATTTATTTTCCTGAACTGGACTTATTCTTCACTCCTTAGGAATGGTTCTGTGAGCTAATACTAACTGGCCCATGGCCCTGGCTGCTACATTTCCTGACTTCTAATCCAGGGCAAGGCCTAGGCCAGTGATGGCGAACCGATGACACGCGTGTCAGAGATGACACGCGAACTCATTTTTTTTTGGTCGATTTTTCTTTGTTAAATGGCATTTAAATATATAAAATAAATATCAAAAATATAAGTCTTTGTTTTACTATGGTTGCAAATATCAAAAAATTTCTATATGTGACACGGCCCCAGAGTTAAGTTAGGGTTTTTCAAAATGCTGACACGCCGAGCTCAAAAGGTTCGCCATCACTGGCCTAGGAGATAAGAGTTGCTTGCTCTTTATTCTACCGACCTGCTGAGTTTGGCAAATCATTCCTGGGTATAAGGTCACGTTTCCATCCACCCAGATCTCAGTGGGGATCCCTGGCCTCGTGGAGAGGCAGGGGCTCCACAGTGAGCTCACCTGTTTCACAGCAATGCTGACCCGCACAGAGTTGATGGAGCCCTCAATCAGAACCTTTTCCTTCTCATTCCTGCTGATGGTCACAGGTTGTAACAGGAGCTCTTTGCTACTCCTAAAAACACAATGTCACAAAGGCTCTGTACTAGAGAGGAACAGAATGCTCAGGGAGACCCCACACAGGTCCTGGAATCACTTCCTCAGGCCAGAGTCCAAGGAACAGGAGACTCACAAGCAGGGCTGCTCCAAGATGGGAGCCAGTGAGTGTGTTCGCAATGGAAAGAGCACAGGCTCTGGAGTCAGGGCAAAAAGGTTTTGAAATCCAGCCTCCGTTATTTTTCCTGGGCAAGTTACCCTACTGGAATCTCAATTTTCTCATCTGTAAAATGACTGATTCCTATTTCACTGGCAAGGACAGAGAGAGATAAAAAGGGGTCAAGTGTCCAATAGCATGCCAGGAACATGTAGGAGGAGCTTTACAAATGACAGCTCTTATTTTAATATAGGCAAACCCACATACCATTTAAGGAATGAGAGAGAGGATGCCTTGGAGAAAAGGACAAACTTAGTCTGGCATCTTAATTATCAATCCCTAATGATTCATTTATTCAGCAGTAAGACCCCTCTTAGCTCAGTTCCCATTTTCATGCCTCTGCATCCCTAGATCTATGTAATGGTAATCAACTGTAGTGGTAGTTGGTAGTGTCTGTGAGCTGTTGTCACATTAAAATGCCTATTAGAGCCTGGCTGGTGTGGGTCAGTGGTTGAGTGTTGTCCCATGAACCAGGTCACAGTTCAATTCTCGGTCAGGGCACATCCCTGGGTTTTGGGCTCGATCTCCAGTGTGGGGCGTGCAGAAGGCAGCCGATCAATGATTCTCTCTCATCATTAATATTTCTATCTCTCTCTCCCTCTCTCTTCTTCTCTGAAATCTATAAAAAAAATTTTTTTTAATGCCTATTAGAAACCATATGTGTTAAGTAACATAACATGGCACATGCTAACATCTTGTCAATTTTTTAAAATTTAAATCATATCAATATAGTGTGGTAACAACATGTCTCTCAGTTATACATATGTTCCAGATTAAACTTTAAAGGGTAAAAGAACATGCCAAAACCGGTTTGGCTCAGTGGATAGAGCGTCGGCCTTCGGACTGAAAGGTCCCGGGTTTGATTCCGGTCAAGGGCATGTACCTGGGTTGCGGGCACATCACCAGTGGGAGATGTGCAGGAGGCGGCTGATCGATGTTTCTCTCTCATCGATGTTTCTAACTCCCTATCTCTCCCTTCCTCTCTGTAAAAAATCAATAAAATATATTTAAAAAAATAAAATAAAATAAATAAATAAAGGGTAAAAGAACAACTTGCTTACAAAACATAAACTAG
The DNA here is from genome assembly GCF_963259705.1 of Myotis daubentonii. NCBI lineage: Eukaryota > Metazoa > Chordata > Mammalia > Chiroptera > Vespertilionidae > Myotis > Myotis daubentonii. Next base: position 23,130,373 of record NC_081853.1, on the reverse strand, counting down.
TTAAGATAATAGAACCCAAAATGCAGAATATTTGGAGTAGGAGATGAAAGAGTCCAGGTTGATTGGGAGAGAAAAAATCATCCTTGATGTTTAAATTAGAAAAGAATGGAGATAGCATCTCAGATAACTAAATTCTCCATCCTCCCTTAAACTACCCTTGGGCTCAATAATACCACAGGAGATACTTCCCGAACAGCTCTACTCTGAGAAGTCATACCTGTGTCAAGCAATCTTTGCACCAGACTAGCTTCTCCCCTGGGTTTTGTCCTGCTAACCCACTGACCCTGTTTTCTGAACTCCAAATTAGGAATCACTGTTCATCTGGAAGCAAGACAAAATATGTGAACTGTTGTTGTCCTGACAACTCCAGAATGGAAGTTCATGGCACATTCTAGTCATCTCTGAGGCTGCACCCATCACCCCCACCATGACCTTTTCTTCCCTACCTGACTTCAACCTCCGGTTTGTTGTGTCGTTCCACAACCTGGGAGGAGAAATTCTCCAGGCAGAGGGCAGCCTGCAATGTGGCCCGCACGGCACTCAGGTAGGGACGGAGCGTGGCAGTCTGTAGGAAAAACCCCAAGGGAGGATCAGAATCTGTCTCACAGACCCACTGGCCCCCTGCTTTGGCTACTCAGGAGCCAGAGAGTCATTCTGCCTGCCAGGGGCACTCAGCAATGTTGAGACATTATTCACTGGCACTACTTGGGATGAGGCGCTACTGGCACTGAGCAGATAAGAGGCCAGGCATACTATTGAACGTTCTACAATGCACAACAAAGAATTATTCAGGCCCATATAGTGCTGAGGTTGAGAAGCTCTGGTATAGAGGCATGCAGGTGAGTGACTGTCCTCAATTATCTTTTGAACCAACATATGGATGTCTACTATGTGCCAAGCACTGAGCTAGGTGCTGAAGATTTAAGATGATTAAGACTATCTCTACCCTTAAATAGCTCAATGGGGAGGAAAGACCATGATATAAAGGATAACTGTGGCATAACTAGATTTATATTAAACTGATAAGAACAGATACCACACTTGATCTTAGCCAAAAGGCTGAGAAGCGATAAGATTTATATTTATAGAAGAAATTGGCTTTGATTTGAAGATGGAAAAGGATTAGATTTTACAATGAGAAAAACAAGGGCATCCCCACAGGATCAGCTTCTAGCTATGTTGGTTTACTCAGAGGAGGGCTCTTCCTCAGAGAACTCTTTCTTGACTTGCCCTTCAAAGCATTTCTTAAAATTTACAATAACACATTCTTCATACATCTTTAGTAAAGTGATCTCTCCTTCTCTAGACTGTAAGCCTCATGATCAATAAACCATGTCTATTTTATTCAAATCTACATACCCTACACCTAGCTCAGTACCTAACATACAAGGTGGGACAAAAGTAGGTTTACAGTGCGAGTATACAAAAGTCTGTTCTTGTATTATTATTTATTAATGTATTGTTTCCCACATGAACTATAAACCTATTTTTTGCCCCACCCTGTATATAGTGCCATATTCATTTCCTGTACAATAAATGAATGAATGAAATAACTTAAGCAAAGTTAGGATAACACAACAGGGCATTAAGAGTTTCAGAAATAGTAATGAATACAATGTTGCTGTATAGTGGAAAGTATTTCAGAGTCAGTAAATGGGGCTGCAATGATAGCCTGGAGATTCATGGAGAATCTCAAATGCCAGGCTTCTGAGTTTGGCTTTTCTTTTATGGTGGTAAGAAACTACTGGGGAATTCTGAGAGGAAGTTACACAACTACATGGAGGCTCTGTGCAGAATGGATTGGAGGGGAAGTGAGACAGAAGGCAGAGAGGGTTATTCAAAGAGTGCTGATGAGAGCCTGGACTGGGGCTGTGGAAGAGGACAAGCAGCGAGTATCACAGGGATTAGACTGACAAAGGTACAAATAATTACGAAATTAAATACCTCCCCAAAAAACTATGGTCCATCAACACAGTGAAATACTACTCAGCAATAAAAATTTTAAATGACCAAACCCGTGATGCCTGCCCTTTCACCATTAAAATAGTCTCATATAATACCTCAATAAACTTGACTTTTTTTAAAAAAATCGAGAGGTACGGCCAGTATTAGGAACATAGGAGGACAAGCAATTTTAGGGGAGAAGCGGAGTTTTGCTCTGGAGGCCTAATGTCAAGGTGTCTTCAAGATACCCAGGCAAACCTTTGAGAGAGTTGAGGAAGGCAGATTCAGGAGTCACCATGAAACACAAGGCCATGAAAGCCAGGAGATGAGATATTTATCACTTAACTTCCGGGAACATTTATCAAACGGGAGGATCTCCAGGGAGGAAGGGATCGGCAGTACCAGATCTTACACATTGCATCCTGCAGTGAGGCTAACACAGTCAAGTTCTGACCAGGAAGGGAATTGGGTGGAGGCAGCACAAGACATCGTTCAGCACGGCAGGCGCAAGGCAGGGGCAAGGAGAAGAATGGGATACCGAAGTCTGGACGCTTCCCTTGGGAAACTGTGGGGCCAAGCAGGCAGGAGGGAGCAGAGCAGCGCATTTAGTGAAGTTCTTCTATTCTGGGTGAGGAAGTGGCCCTACTACACTAGCCTCAGCGCCTATAACGGGCTCAGGCCTACTATGTGCGGGGAGGCCCTACCACGAGTCTAGGAAGCGCCACTTCCGGCTCCCTCCAGCATCAGGAGTATTCTCCACCTGCCCCGAGGGCCAGACCAGGGTGCCACCGGGCTGCTGCTCACCAGGGCGTCACCCGCTGGCCCCTTCCTCATTCGGCCCCTACCCCGCCCCCCTCCTCCCAGCCTCGTCGTGCCCCTAAACCCCCAGCATCCCTTGGCCCGGGCCTCTCCGCCGCGAAGCCGTATCCCCCCCAAACCCACAGTGCTAAGGGAGAAGAGAGGGGCGAAGCGCGGGGACGGGGGAGGGTCCCCGGCCCGGCACTCTCACCATCGCGGGCGCTGGCTGGGCCGGGAAGCGGAAGTACGGAAGTGGCCCGGCCCGCGACGCCTGCCCTTTCACAGCGGCGCAGCCGCAGTCTCCGCCCAGACTTCCGGGCGGTACCATCGCTGCTCCGGGCGGGGGAAGGGAAGCCTCGGGACATTTGGTCCTTTGGAATTTTTCCCGCTGGTGCTGTCTTGTTTTTTTTTGACTCTTGAAGTTTCACATAGATCCTCATGCTTCTTCCGTTCTCCATGAAGCTCTCGCTTTTGACTCTGACCTGCTTGGCTTCTTTTCCGCTTTCTTTCCCCATAGTTATGCAATGGTGCGGCCCGGCCGCAGGTTGGGCACCATATTTGGACTAAGCGAGGCGGAGGAGACCTTCGTTCCTTCCGGTTCTGCGCCCCCATCCTTTCTCCGGCCCCTCCTACCGCCGGCCCCAGGGGCTCGGCGGGACTAACCGTCAGACTGAAAACCCGGCCGCCGAGCCCCGCCCTCCAGCCCGGCTGATCCCTAGGGTAGACCCGAGGCGCACCCCTCACCCTGGCAGTGGGCTCGCGGGCGGCCAGCAAGTCCTCCCCCGCTGGCCACCGAGGGCTCGCCCTTCCGTGTCTCCGCCCCGCGTCAACTGCAGGGCCCGCTCTCAGCCAGTTCCGGGTGGTTGATACACCAACCGGAACTCCCCGCCCCCGGTGGTCGTAGGTGGCTGGGGTGAGGAGGTGGAGGGGGCGGGGGCCGCGTTAGGGGGTCCCGAGAGGACGGGGACCCTGAAGGCTGGGTATTGGGGCGACCCAAGGTGGGGGGGCACCAGCCTTTAAGCAGTCCCACTTCTGTGCCAGTCACTGAACTGGGCTCTTGACGAGCATCATCTCTTAATCCTCAGAACGTCCCGGGGAGGTAGGTACTGTTGTTATCCCCATTTTACAGATTCAGACTTCTTAAAAGGAAACAGACCCAGACTTCTTTCGTCCCCATTTTACAGATGGAAAAACCGAGACTCAGGAAGGTTAAATAACATTATCAGTCACATAAATAGAGAATGGTAAAGCCTGGGCTTGTACCCTGGTATGTCTGGCTTACCAGCCACATTCTTAACCATTATCAGGGAGGGGCAAAGGTGGGGATGGGCAAGACCAGACGAGGCTGGGAGGCGAATGAACACCTTGTAAGAATGGGATGCTTGGAACTCAGAGGCTTAGGTAGCAGAACCCAGGAGGAGTAGAACAAAAGGGAAGAGCATCAGAAAGACAGGGCATAGCACATCATGGTGGTGAGGCGCACAGATGCAGAACCACCTGCATTCAAATTGCATTTTGGTAAGTTTGTAACCCCCTTACAGAGTCTCAGTTTCCTTATTTGTAAAATGGAGATCACATGGTTCCTGTTCAAGGAGTTGGAATTCAATGAGAAGCTGGTAAAATGCCCTGTGCTTGGTGCACAGTAGGTGCTCTGTGAGGAGAAACTGTGCTATCAACCTGTCAAAAGGGTGCTGAAGCCTGGTTTTCTCCTTGGCGCTCGCACACGATGGAGAGAGCCCTTGGGCTTTTCTTGTGCCGTTCCATCTACCATCAATGGCCCTCTCCTCTCCAGCTCCCTAGGGTCCTGTATCCTAGGCCATGAGTGAACTGAAGGACTGCCCCTTGCAGTTCCATGACTTCAAGTCTGTGGACCACCTGAAAGTTTGTCCACGCTACACGGCAGTGCTGGCCCGCTCTGAGGACGATGGCATCGGCATTGAGGAGCTGGACACTCTGCAGCTGGAACTTGAGACCCTGCTTTCCTCTGCCAGCCGGCGCCTGCGAGTGTTGGAGGCTGAAACCCAGGTGATACCCTACAGCGGGGACATCACCAGGGATGGACTGTGACAAGTTATGGGTGGGTCATTCAGTTAGCCCCATCTGCTAAAGCCTGGGGCACAGGAGGTTGGAGGGGGAGGGAGAGACCCAAAATGGGCTTGTGTGATATGCAGGAACGTGGGTAATCCTCATAAATTGCAAAATTTTTAATTCAAGCATTTATTGACACACACACACACCTCACCCTCCATTACGTTGTGGGTATTATGCAAATCATTAGAGAGAGGTAATTAGGACAATTCTGGCTTTCAGGGAGTTTGCCAACTAAAAGGAGGGTGGGTGCAGACAAGTACCAGGTGATGTGTTATGGTTAGGGGTACCGCTAGTACCCTTAACCACGGAATGAGGAAACCTGCTTTTGAATCTTGGCCTAAGCACTTGCTAGTGTTGCTGTTTTCAGCTCTATGACTTTGGGAAAGTTACATTCTATTTCTGAGCATCAGTTCTCTATTTGTAAACCGAGCTGAAAAATAGCTCCTATCTCAGAGTTTTTGTGAGGATTAAGAGAGTTTTTTTTTTTTGCAAAGGCTCAGCCTAATGTTATAAGTGAAGGTTTGCTGGGAGGCTTACTTGTTTTCACTGAAAAGTTACCACCAGCATATTTTCCCAGAGCTAACATGTACTGGAGTTGTTTTGGCCTTTCTGCTAAGTACTACAGAAGTGCATCAGAGAACAGACAAATGAATGGAATGATAAGTATATGAATAAAATCCTGAGAGAGATACAGAAAAGTTTGAAGGATGAATAGGAGTTTACTAAATAAAAGGGGGATGGGGAAAGATCTTGGTGTCTCAAGTTCTAGATCCTAGTTCTTTACTGGGAAAAGAGTTGTCCTGTGTCTTCCCTTCTCCCCCTCAGTGTCAGTCTCTGAATTGCAGATCCTCACTGACTGGCAGGATAAGAAAGGTGACCGACGATTCCTGAAGCTGGGTCGAGACCATGAGCTTGGGGCTCCCCCCAAACATGGGAAGCCCAAGAAGCAGAAACTGGAAGGGAAGGCAGGACATGGTCCGGGCCCTGGCCCCGGGCGACCCAAATCCAAAAACCTTCAGCCCAAGATCCAGGAATATGAATTCACTGATGACCCAATTGATGTGCCACGGATCCCCAAGAATGATGCCCCCAACAGGTTCTGGGCCAGAGAACATAGAGGGGCATTGGGACTCGGGAAGCGGAGACTGTGGGGAAGCCCCGGGCTGAGGCTTGTGGGGCATGGGTGCCCACTGAGGATCTGTTTCTCCCTGCAGGTTCTGGGCTTCAGTGGAGCCCTACTGTGCTGACATCACTAATGAGGAGGTGCGCACGCTAGAGGAGCTGCTGAAACCCCCAGAAGATGAGGCTGAACATTACAAGGTAGAAACCCTGAGCCTCAACAGACAAGGTAGAAAACAAGAGGGCTCAGAGGTGCCTCAGCATTAGCTCCCAAAGCCATATATCATCTTCCTTTCCCTACCCTGCCCCGTCTCCTGTCTGCCCCATTATGCCACTCAGACATCCAGTCTCTCATCTTTCTCCCTGCCTTGTCTCCCTTCTATCCCATCCAGATGGTTACTATCGAATTCAGTGAGGCTTTCTCTTGTTTGCACATCTCCATCCCCTCTGTTTTGGTTCAAGACTTCCATCAGCTTTCACCCAAACAGCTTCTTTTTTTTTTTTTATAAATATATGTTTTATTGATTTTTTACAGAGAGGAAGGGAGAGAGATAGTCAGAAACATCAATGAAAGAGAAACATCAATCAGCTGCCTCCTGCACACCTCCCACTGGGGATGTGCCCGCAACCCAGGTACATGCCCTTGACTGGAATCGAACCTGGGACCCTTCAGTCCGCAGGCCGACGCTCTATCCACTGAGCCAAACCGGTTTCGGCTCAAACAGGTTCTTAATACTTCCTGCCTCCAAAGGGGCCTTTTTTTCTTTAAAATGTAAAAGTTTATTTTTTGATGATGAAAATAAAACAGATCCTATTACAGGAAGTGTAGAAAATAGACGTGTTGGGGGAACTCTCCCATAGGTCCCCTGTCATGCTCAGATGTGACACAACCCTGCGCCCAGTCTTCTGGCTCTCATTACCCACAGGATCGAGTCCACGTGTCTCAGTCTTTGGTGGCACAGCCGCAGTGCCCTCTCCAGTTTCCTTGGCCATGCTCCCTCTTCATTGCTGCATTCACCAGCCCCACCAAGCACCTTACCCTTACTCCTGACCCCACAGGATCCTTGCTGGGCTCTGAGCCTCTGCACTTGCTCTCCTCCTCTTGGCACACTGATTCACTGTTCAAACCCTGACTTCATGTTACCTTCACCAAAACTCCTTTGCAGATTCCCCAGCAGAAAGTTGGTCTCTTTTGAGGGCTGCCACAGGACTTTGATCTGCCTATGTCACGTCACTTGCCTGAATTTTTAAAAAATGTATTTGAAAAAGTAATCCATATAGGCAGTAATAAATTCAAGCAATACAAAAGAGAATTCCTTCTCCTGACCCTAAAGCAGGGGTGGGCAAACTTTTTGACTCAAGGGCCACAATGGGTTCTTAAACTGGACCGGAGAGCCGGAACAAAAGCATGGATGGAGTGTTTGTGTGAACTAATATAAATTCAAAGTAAACATCATTACATAAAAGGGTACGGTCTTTTTTTTCGATAGTTTTGATCCGGCCCGAGGGCCGTAGTTTGCCCACGGCTGCCCTAAAGTCTCTCCTACAGATCCCGCCCCTGGGAAAGCACTACTCCCAACGCTGGGCACAGGAGGACCTGCTGGAGGAGCAGAAGGACGGGGCCCGGGCAGCAGCTGTGGCTGACAAGAAGAAAGGCCTTATGGGGCCACTGACCGAACTGGACACTAAAGGTAGGCCCCTCACCTCGCTGCCTACCCCAGGCTAGGACTTGAGTTCCCAGAACTTCAGCCCAGTTACCCACCACTTCTCTGCCTGCTTCAGATGTGGATGCCCTGCTGAAAAAGTCTGAGGCCCAGCATGAGCAGCCTGAAGATGGATGCCCATTTGGTGCCCTGACACAGCGCCTCCTGCAGGCCTTGGTGGAGGTGAGCACCCCAACCCAAAACAGCAACCACATTTACTTTCTATTTTAATGTTTTCTTTCATTCTTTTCTTTTAAAAATCTCAGAGCGAGAGAGAGAGAGGGAAGGAGGGGAGAAGAGAGGGAGGGATGGAGAGGGAGAGAGAGAGAATCAATGTGAGAGAAGTATCAACTGGTTGCCTCCCACACACACTCCATCCAACTGGGGACCAAACTTGCAATCTGGGTATGTGCCCTAACCAGGTATCGAACCCGCCACCTTCTGGTGTATGGAACGATGCACCAACCAACTGAGCCACACCAGCTAGGGCTTATTTCATTTTTACTGAAGTATATTATACATTTAGAAAAGTACGTAGGTCTTAAATGTATAGCTTTGTGACTTTTCACAAATGAGCACTTGTATGATAAAACATTACCAGCATCCTAGAAGCCCTTCCTAGTCTCTAACCTCCCCAAAGGTAGCCACTGCTTCACAGTTACTTGTGTGTGGGCTAAGGGCTGAGCCCTGTGCAAGTGACTTTCCACACACCCTCTCGTTGGAGGCAAGCACAGTGGTTAGCCTCATGTTACACACAAGAAGATTGAGGCTCAAAAAAAGGGAACTGTTTGCTTGAGGTCACACAGCTATTACATAGAAGCAGGACTCAAACTCCAGGTTCAGGAACCCTTTTCTTTATGCTCTCTGTCTGACCTTAGGCACATGCCTTCACCTCACTGAGCCTTGGTTTCCTCTCTGGCCCAAACACAATAATGTATTTCTCTCTCATGTAACAGTCTCAGGCACATGCTTCAGGTTGGCTGAGGGGAGGAGAGGGGCCTCTGTCCCACACCGTCAGACAAGGACACCAGCTGTGGTGACTTTGCCATCTTAAACATGCACTCTGCACAAGGTTACTCTGGGTGTGATTGGCAGTCGAAGCCCACAGAAAAAGAGCCAGGAGGGGTGTGTGAAGGAAGACTAATGGGCTATGACCGGCTGTAGCTTTTGTCTCTCCTGATCACTCTCCACTGGAAAGAATTTGTCACATGACTACACCTGACTTCAAGGAAGGCTGGGAAGTATTGTGTATGTGGGCAGCAATAAACCCAGCCAGTGTGGTTCAGTGGTTGAGTGTCCACCTATGAACCAGGAGATCACAGTTCGATTCCCAGTCAGGGCACATGCCCATGTTGCAGACTCATCCCCAGTGTGGGGCATGCAGGAGGCAACTGATCAATGATTCTCATTATTGAAGTTTTTCTCTCTTTTTCTCTCTGAAATCAATAAAAATATAATTTTCTAAAAAGAATGGCTTTTGGACAGCTAGCAGCCTCTGCCACAATGTGCTTAGCACAGTGCCTGGTGCATTGCAAACATTTAACAAACCTTAGCTGCTATCACTGTCATTGAGTGCCATCTTTGCTCTTCTGTGCTCCCCTCTATTGGAATCAATACCAAAAAAAAGGGGGGGGATTTCTAAAATGTTCAAAGCTTTTTAGAGGCTGGAAAGGCTTCCTGGGCTGGATGGGATCAGAAAAATAAAAGGATATTTTTGGTCTGTGAAGACTCTCCGTGTAGTCAGAGGGGAGCAGGAAAACAGAAATACTATAGCTCTTTCTCCTTCTACTCCATTTATGTGGTCTTCTAGGAAAATATTATTTCCCCTATGGAGGACTCCCCTATTCCTGACATGTCTGGGAAAGAATCAGGGGCTGACGGGGCAAGCACCTCTCCCCGAAATCAGAACAAGCCTTTCAGGTAAGTGGCATCTTATCCACACCTCATAGTCTGGCTCCTGTTTCTGTTGACTTTTGTTCATCCTGACATGGGGAATTCTTAATTAATAGAGAGGCCGAGGGCAGTTTGAGAAAGCCCAGTAAAAGTTTCAAATATGCATGCTGGCCCAGCATTTCTGCATGCACAGACTTAGTACAAGGTTGTTAATCAGAGCACTGTTCTTACTGCAAACAACCTAAATGTCCAACTGAAGGTTAGTGGTTGGCTAAATTGTCATAACTCTATATGATAAAACAACTTGCAACTATTAATCATATAAGATAAATACAATCAATTGACATGAAAAGATGTAAACAGTATAGTACTAAGTGGGGAAAATGTCACTTGTAGCACAGAACAGACAGTGTGGTCCTTTTTTATTTAAGATATAGTTAAAGCCGAAACCGGTTTGGCTCAGTGGATAGAGCGTCGGCCTGCGGACTGAAGGGTCCCAGGTTCGATTCCGGTCAACGGCATGTGCCTGGGTTGCGGGCACATCCCCAGTAGGAGATGCACAGGAGGCAGCTGATCGATGTTTCTCTCTCGTCGATGTTTCTAACTATCTCTCTCCCTTCCTCTCTGTAAAAAATCAATAAAAATATATTTTTTTAAAAAAAGATATATTTAAATGTGCGTACATAGGGAAAAACACAAATGATTTATAATAAAAGACTGGAAATAATATATAACAAAATCTGGAATAGCCTGGCCGGTGTTGCTCAATGGTTGAGTGTTGACCTATGAATTAGGAGGTCACCAGTTCGATTCCTGGTCAAGGCACATGCCTGGGTTGTGGGCTTAATCCCCAGTAGGGGGTATGCAGGAGGCAACTGATCAGTGATTCTCTCTCATCACTGATGTTTCTATCTCTCCCTCCCTCCCTCTCCCTTCTTCTCTGAAGTCAACAAAAAAAATACATTTTCAAAATCTGGAAAATTATATATATATATTTTCACAGCAGTCTCCCCCTTGTCTGCTGTTTTGCTTTCCCCAGTTCCCTGTTCCCTGTGGTCCAAAAATATTAAATGGAAAATTCCAGAAATAAACAATTTGTAAGTGTTAAATTTTGTGCTGTCCTGAGTAGCATGATGAAATCTCATGCCATCTGCTCCATCCCACCTGGGATGTGAGTCATTCCTTTGTCCAGCATATCCACACTATGACTAATGTAGATACCCATTAGTCACTTAGTAGCTATCTCAGTTATCAATTGGTTATCAGAGACCACATTCAAATAACTTTCATTACAGTAAATTGTTATAATTGTTCTATTTTATTATTAGTTATTGTTAACCTCTTTTTTAAAAATATACTTTATTGATTTCAGAGAGGAAGGGAGAGGGAGAGAGAGAGATAGAAACATCAATGATGAGAGAGAATCATTGATTGGCTGCCTCTGCACGCCCCACACTGGGGATCAAGCCCGCAATCCGGGCACCCTGACCAGGAATCGAACCGTGACCTCCTGGTTCATAGGTCAATGCTCAACCACTGAACCACGCTGGCTGGGCATGTTGTTAATCTCTTACTGTGCCTAATTTATAAACTAAACATTATCATAAGTATGTATATGTAGAAAAACAGTATATATAGGGTTCTGTACTATGCATGATTTCAGGGAGCCACTGGGGGTCTTAGAAGGTATCCCTCGCTGATAAGGAAGGAGTACTGTGTGTGTATAAAATAACATAACAAAATATATGTATATTATATGTAGCATCTTAATAACAGCAAAATAATGTTAATGTAACAAAATAATAATGTTTCTCTTTGGGTTTTTGACATTATAAAAATTAAAATTCTTTTTTTTGGGGGGGGGGGGCAATGGATATATGTTACTTGTGTTTGAAACAAGACAAGATTTGCTTCTCTTTATATTTTTATATCTACATAGATAAAAAGGGGGTGCCCAAAGAGAAGGAGGTGTTCACTAACCGTGGATACCTCCAAGGGGTCCCCCTTGCAAACTGGCCCTTGAGCTGAGGGCTGCCTTTCCCTGCAGCGTGCCACATACCAAGTCCTTGGAGAGCCGCATCAAGGAAGAGCTGATCGCCCAGGGCCTGCTGGAGTCTGAGGACCGCCCTGCAGAGGACTCGGAGGATGAGGTCCTCGCCGAGCTGCGCAAACGGCAGGCCGAGCTGAAGGCACTCAGTGCCCACAACCGCACCAAGAAGCATGACCTGCTGAGGTGAGTGTGGATGGGATGCATGGGCCAGGGGTTGGCCAACAAGGCCTTGGCCACTGCTTGTCACCTTGTGGGGGCTTTACAACAGGCTTCCAAACCTAGCAGGGCCTCTAAATCACCTGAAGAGCCTTGAAAATATTTTTAATATCAGGCACCAACCCACAAGTTATGTCTCAAATAGATTCTAATCCTGCAGACTAGGGCTCAGGCTTCTATGATTTATTCATATACTTATAATTGTGGTGAAAAATATGTAATATAAAATTGACTCTATACCCATTTTTAAGTGTACAGTTCAGTGGTGTTAACTATATTCACATTGTTGTGTGATTTTTATTTCAGAGAGAGGAAGGGAGAGAGAGAGAAACATCAAAGATGGGAGAGAATCATTGATAGGCTATCTCCTGCACACCGCCTATTGGAGACCAAGCCCTCAACCTGGACATGTGCCGCCTCGTTCGATGCTCAACCAGAGCCACAATGGCCAGGCGTGATTTGTTTTTTTAATCTGAAATTACCCAGTTATTTAGGACCAGTTCTTTAAGGAATTGGTCACAATGTTATTCGTTTTATATTAACTCTCACCTTTTGCCCTGAATTGGTCACAACAAGGGTATAGGTGACATCTGGAAGGAGATGATGGTAGTACTGCCCTTTTATTGGGGAGATAGAAAAAGCAGCTCAACTAAGTCTCCTTGCTTGTCACAGGCAGGTGCTAACTCTTCTTCACAAAGGCCCAACAGTGCAGGGCATACTCATTCCTTTGGCCAACTCTGCCTCTCTCAGATGTGCTGGGGGCAGCAAGAGAGGCAGAGCAAAGGGCTCGCAATCTCCAAGTGGATGATTGGTAAAGATGTGCACCATTAAAAGGAGTGGTAGCTGCTAGGATGTTTAACGATAGGGGTTTATGTACAACCTCCTCTTTAATGTCGACTATAGCCCAGGGGCAGGTGGTATTTTCTCTGTTTACCAAATGAGGAAATAAAGGCCTAATGAACCGAATGCCCTGCTGAAGGTCACACAGCCCATCAACAGTCAGATGTGACTTGAGCCCAAGGCTGAATCCAGAGCCTCTTTCTAGTTCCCTCTCTAGGGCAAGAAAAGAAAAATACAGATGAAAGAGAGACAAGGATGGGAGGGTCGGGAGAGAGAAGCAGAGATGTGCAGATACAGAAGTAATGGGCAGTGAAAGAACTGATTTGGGGCTATCAGAAAGCCAGAGTGCAGCCCTCAGCCCTGCTTTGCACCAGCTGCAGGGCCTTAAGGCATCTCCTGCCCTGAGCAGCAGCTCTCCTTCTGGAAAATTACCAGGTTGGAGTAGATCAGATCTCTAAGTAACGTCCCAGCTTCACCATTAATGGGATTCATAAGTTGGATTCTATTCAGAGAGGTTAGTTTGGCATCTCACCTGCCTCCTGTAGACCTTAGGCTGCCTGGATCCTTAGGTTGCTCTGGAATTTGGATGCTGGAGTAAGCAGGTATTCTGCTGGCAACAGAACACCTTTAAAAGATTGTTTGAAGCCTGCCTGCCTTAATTCAGATCTCTTACTCACTAATTGTAGGATCTTGGGACATTTATTAACCTTCTTGAGCCTCAGTTTCGTCACTGGTAACATAGGAATAATTAATGGTTCCTACCTCACATTGTTGTTATGAGGATTAACTGAGCTAATAGTTTTGAAGAGCTTAAGCTAGTATCTACCTAGCACATGGTACCATGTAAGTATGGTTCAGGAACTCTGCTTTTTTGGTCTGAATAGTCCATAGGAGTGCCAGCCTGGGATGGTGGGTGGACTCAGTCTGGAAGAGGGAGAGGCCCCACTCTGGATGTGGGCTTCCCATGACACCTGGCTGGCTGGTCTCCACAGACTAGCAAAGGAGGAGGTGAGCCGGCAGGAGCTGAGGCAGCGAGTCCGGATGGCAGACAATGAGGTCATGGATGCCTTCCGCAAGATCATGGCTGCCCGGCAAAAGAAGCGGACCCCCACCAAGAAGGAGAAGGACCAGGCCTGGAAGACTCTGAAAGAGCGAGAGAGCATCCTAAAGCTACTAGATGGGTAGCCCTCACCCCCACCTCAGGCTCACTTCCCCTGGCTGGAGGAGGAAGGGGAGGGAGGCCCATTTCCTTCTTTGGGCGGCTGGAAGCCTCAGCCTGTGGCTGACTTGTCAAATGTCATGTGGCAACAGTCTCTAGAGGACTGTGGCCTTTCCCTGAAGTCCTTTGGCCTAGCTCTGTTCAGCCAGGTCACAGGAGTCCCTGCTGGGCTGGCCTGGAGCCAAGTCTCTGCTTGGTCCCAGATGAGGGAGACATTTCTGGGCCTTCCTCTCCCCCCTCTTTACCATCCCCCAGCCCCCCACCCCCTACCTGTCTCTCCCTCAAGGACTTCTCCTTTGTGGTTTTGTAAAGTGCAAATTTAAGAATAAAGTGACTGCTGTGGTTTTTTTAAAAAGCATCCAGAATATATGAATGTCTGTTATTGTGGGGTGGCAAAGGTTTAAGAGAGCATGCTTGGTGGGTCTTGCTCATGGGCCACTAGCCCATGAATGCATTCAGGAAGTACATTCTGAGGATACTTGTGGCTGCAACACGCCCAGCTCAAAGTGGATTAACAACAAGGAAATATGTTAGCTAGGGGCTTGATGGTCCTGAGGCAGAGTGGGTTCCAGGGTTGGCCAATCCAGCAGTTCAACAAGGTTCCAGTATCTCCACACTGTCCACTCTGCTGTCAGCTTTCACCTAAAGTATGTTCCCCTCCAGGTGTTTAGTGGCAGCCAGTAGCAATGGACAGAGGCCAAATGCTTCCTCATTTACAGTCAGCACAAGAGAGGGCAGGAAGGAGCTGGCTTCCAGGGCCTACCAAAAGAGCAAGAAGCCTTTCCAGACCATCCTGTGTCTTGTCCAAATTAAGCTTCACATAATCCATTCCTGAACCAACCACTGTGGCAAGGGGTGACTAATGAGTTTAAACTAGTGAGTATCTGCTTTCCCTCTAAGCCCAAGACAATGGGAAGAGAGGGTGGAATCCATCAAAGATCTGAGTAGGAAAGGGAAATGGATGTTGGATAGGCCACCAACAGTGTCTCTTCCACAGCCTAGGCAGGAAGCTAAGCCTGGGGAATACAGATGAATAAATAGGCTCTTATCCCTGCCTCAAACTGTGAATATGCTGTTTACTATGGGAAGGTTAAGATCCACATGGGAGAGAAAGAAGATTCCCTGAAGAAATGAACTGAGCTATAAAGATAAAAATGGGAAGCCCTGACTGGTGTGGCTCAGTTGGGTGTCATCCTATGCACAGAAAGGTTGCTGATTTGATTTCCAGTCAGGGCACATGCCCAGGTTTTGGGCTCAGTCCCCGAAGGGGGGCGGGGGTGCAGAAGGCATTCTTGTATACTCAGCAGCTATGTACTGAAGCCATTCCATGTGGCTCTTGCTGGACTATCAAATTAGGGTGGACACATGACCCCAGCTTAGCCAATCATAGCACCCCACCCCTTTAGCCACAATGATTGGCCCAAAGAATGGGCATGGGACCCCAGCTGGGCCAATCAAAGGCCTTCCATAAGATTGCTCTATGGATGATGAGAGACGAGGGTTTCTCTTCTTTTTGTATTAATAGCCATATAATGTTAAGGTTGAACCACCTGGTCACTCACTTTCCTGTCACATGAAAGAACCTGCCTGAGAATAAAGCTAACTTAGAGGAGCAGAGCCAGGAGATGGAGAAAGAGACAGGGTCTACATGATGTAACTAGAGCCCTGGATTCTCCATTGGATCCTCCAATTACATCAGCCCACAGATGCTTCCTTTAATTCAAGCTAGTTAGCTTTGGAGTTTTGTCATTTGTTGACTAAAAAAGACATGACTAATAAAAGTGAGTTTTGGCAAAAAGGATGGAGTACAGTCCTAAGAGAGAGGACAGCAAGAGGCCCTGACTCCCACTAACTGCAAGGCCTACCAGTAGCTGCTGCAGTTTTTCAGTGACTCATTGTCCCCATGTTTATAGCCTTCTCAGAGAGAAAATATTAGCTCTGTACCACACACTATTTTAAACTCATTAAACTACTGAATCTTCTCAACTACCCCATTTGGTGGATACTAACAACATCCATTCTCAGATGAAACTGAGTTTTAGGAGGTTACGTATCTTGCTTAGTCAAACAATTGATAAGTGGTTGAGCCAAGATTCAAACTCAGTCCATCTGACTTGCAGACTTTATTACACAACTTGTTGGGGCCTCACTTCCCTACAAGGCTGTAGAGAATGTGAATGGTACTCCTAGGCTTGGGAAGTGCACAATATGTGCAACCATGGCATCCCCTGTTCTTAATTAACATCTCATTTCCATGTTCATTAGGCCAGATCATACGAATGGTAGGCATCATTGGTAGAATTACAGGAACACTGACAGTTTTACAGAGGAGGTAGGATGGAACCTGAGGCCCCCAGATTAGGTAGAATTGTTAGAAGGGGAAAGTAGATATTATATAGTCATACACTGCATAATGATGTTTCAGCCAATAACATACTACATATATGACAGTTGTCCCATAAAAAGAACCAACAAGAAAATTCACAGTGAGGGGTTTAGCACAAGCTTTTGCAGACCTCAACAAGCTCCTTAAAAAGTTTGAAAACATGGACCCCAACACCAAAAGGTTTTCATTAACAGAGAGGAATGTTCATGGTGCATTATCTGTTTACACGCAAATCTATGATTTAACACAAAAAAAAGGGGGGGGATGAAAAAAGAGAAAGAAAGGCCCTGGCCAGGTAAGTCAGTTGGTTAGAGCATTGTCCTGGTACGCCAAGGTTGTGGGTTTGATCTCTGGTCAGGGTATTAACAAGAATCAACCAATGAAATAAGTGGGACAACAAATGAATGTTTCTCTCTTCCTATCTCTCTCAAATCAATAAATAAAAATTTTAAAAAATAAAAATCAGTAAGCCACCCTGAACATATTTCTTTATTTTTTTTAGAATTATGAGCCCTAGCTGGTTTGGCTCAGTGGATAGAGCATCGGCCTACTGACTGAGGGATTCCAGGTTTGATTCTGGTACAAGCCGGGGGTTGCACATGCTCGATCCCCAGTAAGGGGCATGCAGGAGGCAGCCAATCAATGATTCTCTCTCATTCATGTTTCTCTCCTTCTCCCTTCCTCTTTGAAATCAATAAAAATATTTTTTAGCCAGAACCGGTTTGGACTGAAAGGTCCCGGGTTCGATTCCGGTCAAGGGCATGTACCTTGGTTGCGGGCACATCCCCAGTAGGGGCGTGCAGGAGGCAGCTGATCGATGTTTCTCTCTCATCAATGTTTCTGGCTCTCTATACCTCTCCCTTCCTCTCTGTAAAAAATCAATAAAATGTATTTAAAAATATATATATTTTTTAAAGAATTATGAATTTATTAAGTCATCTGGAAAGCCAGATGGGCTGAGACCCAAAATGGCGCCAGCCACCCTGAACATATTTCTGAAAGGAGTGACACCTCTTCAAGAGCCTTCAGGAGGTATTCTGGAAGAAGACATTGTGATCATAGGAGATGACAACTCCATGCATATTATGGCCCCTGAAGGCCTTCCAGTGGGACAAGATATTGATGATTCTGACTCTGTGTAGGCCTAGGCTAATGTGTCTCTTAGTGTCCTAGTTTGTTGTTGTTGTTGTTGGTAATCCTCACCTGAGGATATCTTTTCCACTGAATTTTTAGAGACAGTAGAGGGGGGGGGCGAAGGAGAGAGGGGAGAGGGAGAGAGAGAGAGAGAGAGAGAGAGAGAGAGAGAGAGAGAGAGAGGAAGAAGAAGAAGAAGAAGAGGAGGAGGAGGGGGAGGGGGAGGGGGAGGGGGAGAGAAACATCGATGTGAGAGAGACATCTGGAATGGTCTCCTCCCACATACACCCCAACCAGGGCCTGGGATCCATGCCCTTGACCAGAATCAAACCCGGTTGATATTCTAGTCACTGAGCCAAACCAGCTAGGGCCCATGTCATATTTGATGTTCTCCACACACCTAGGGGACTAGTAATATCTCACCCTACAGGACAGGACACTGAGGCTCAAAGAGGTGCGATGCCTCCTGAAGCTAATAGCCTTCATGCAGGAAGTTACCAGCCCCAGCTTGCACCATCCCTGACAGAGCTGACAACCACAGTGGGACAGGGGGTCCCTTGTTATAGCCATATCCATGTCTGTTGGAGCCAGAGGGGGCCTGCTTTATGGGGTTCAGAGGAAGCTGTCTCCCTGTGAGGAGCGGGGGGGGGGGGGGGGGGGGAGATTAGTTCCAGCATATCAAGGCTCCAATTTAAATTTGAAACAATCCTGACATCTGATCACTAGTTTGGTCAAAAAGCTTTGGCCCTGAAAGGCATCCACCTAGCATTCTTCTCCAGAGTTCCAGATGTCTTACAGCTGACATTCAGAAACACCATGGTGAGTGAAAACAAGCATGATTGGGCGGCAGTTAAGCCCTGAGCTGGAGCGTGACCCAGTGTGGATCCCCAGCCCCTGCACACTCCGGAGGACGAACTCAGTGGGTTTGGGGTCCCAGGTGATTCCTGCCAAGAAGAGATGGCTAGGACTTGGAATTTTGTGGAAACCTGGTCAGAGAGTAAATTCCTTATCTGGGGCTTAGGACTCAATGGAGAGAACCAAGCACAAATGAACCATGACTCATTTCTTTGTATATTAGCTCATCATTTCATCTCTTCACTCTCCTAGTTCATTTAGTCACTCCACATACTCACCTTCATTTTCACATTCATACTCTTGTTTCCTCACTCAGTGACCCTGTTGCTATGGCTGAGAGCTATGTAGGTGACTAAGGCTCCAGATACGGGAAGACATCTGGGCAGACAAAAACACAAGGCAATAATAGAAGAATGTACAAAGTCTGCAGGGTCATCAAAGGCATCAGGGAGGATGTGAAAAGGAAGGTGCTGGGGCAGCAGACATTCCAGACAAAAGAAACAGCAAGGCATAGAGGTGTGAACAGCCGGCCTGCTTAGAGAGATGAAAACTTCAGT
This sequence comes from Myotis daubentonii, assembly GCF_963259705.1. Taxonomy (NCBI): domain Eukaryota; kingdom Metazoa; phylum Chordata; class Mammalia; order Chiroptera; family Vespertilionidae; genus Myotis; species Myotis daubentonii. Next base: position 23,111,568 of record NC_081853.1, on the reverse strand, counting down.
GTGGCTGGAGCTCTGGGTAGAGGGGGAGGGGAAGGATAAGAAATGAAGCTAGAAACTAGGTTGAGACCAGGCTGGAACAGGTTGTGAATGGCAGATTAAGAAGCATGGGCAGTGCCCTAACCGGTTTGGCTCAGTGGATAGAGTGTTGGCCTGCGGACTCAAGGTTCGATTCTGGTCAAGGGCATGTACCTTGGTTGCAGGCACATCCCCAGTGGGGAGTGTGCAGGAGGCAGCTGATCGGTGTTTCTCTCATCGATGTTTCTAACTCTCTATCCCTCTCCCTGCCTCTCTGTAAAACATCAATAAAATATATATTTTTTAAAAAAGAAGCATGGGTATATATATATATATATATATATATATATATACATATATATATATATATATATATATATATATTAGGAAGGGAGAGGGAGAGAGAAACATTGATGTGAGAGAGAAACATCCATGGGCTGCCTCTGGCATGCCCCCACTGGGAATTGAGCCTGAAACAAAATCTGGGCATGTGCCTTGACCAGGAATCAAACCAGTAACCTTTTGGTGCATGGGACAATGTTCAACCAACTGAGCCACACAGGCTAGGGCAAGAATCATTGGCTTTATTTTTGAGGTCAGTGTTTCTCAAAATGTAGTCTCTGGACCAGTAGCATCAGCATCACCTGTGAACCTAATAAACACAGATTCTCAGGTCTCATACCTAATGAATCAGAAATTCTGTGGCTCAGCCTTCTCTGTTTTTTGTATGCTTATTTTTTCTTTTCGTTTTTTCTTATTGGGGTGACACTGGTTAATAGGGTCACATAGGTTTCAGGTGTGCATTTCTGTTACAAGATCTGCATCTTGCACTGTGTGCCCACCACTCAAAGTCATATCATCTTCTGCCACCATATATTAGGTCCCCTTTACCCCCCACCCTCCCACCCGCTTCTCTCTGGCAACCACCACACTGCTGTTTGTACCCACCAGTTTCAGTTTTATATCCCACATATGCATGAAATCATATGATTCTTAGCTTTTTCTGCCTGACTTATTTCACTTAGAGTAATATTTTCAGGGTCCATCCATGTTATTGCAAATGGCAGTATTTCGTATTTTCTTATGCCAGTCCTCTCTGCTTTCATATGTCCTCCAGGTGATTACTGATGCATATTAATGTTTGAGAATCACTTTTCTGGGTAGTAGGGAGCCAGGGGAGGTTTGTGAGCAGGGGAATGCCATAATAGCACTCTCAATCCGAAAGCACTTCTGATAGCAGCATGGAGGCTGGACTGACTAGAGGGATTAAAAGTGAAATTGGGGCAGGCAGGAGTATAATTATGTGCAAAGAAATACATCTGAGACAGCGGATGTGGCAGAAACTGGTAGATGTTCTTCAAAATCTGATTTTTAGTTGGACATATGCCTCTGAAAAACTAAATATCCCAGCTTCCCTTGCACTTGGGTGTGATCATGTGACTAAGTTCTGACCAATAGGATGTAAGAAAAAGAGATGTGTGTAACTATGAGATTATGTGCCCCACGTGTGCCCTCCACGATCCCATTTGCCCCTGGCTGGCATGAAACATGGTGGGAAGCCATCTTGAAATATGTGGTCAAAGACAAAACCCTAGAAACAGTGAAGCAACAAGAAGCGATGCCTGGCTGGCATGGCTCAGTGGTTGAGCATTGACCTATGAACCAGGAGGTCACAGTTCAACTCCCAGGGCACATGCCCGAGTTGCAGCTCAATCCCCAGTGTGGGGCACGTAGGAGGCAACCAATCAATGATACTCTCATCATTGATGTTCTTTCTCTCTCACTCCCTTCCTCTCCAAAATCAATAAAAATATATTTTTAAGAAAGATAAGAAGCCAGGATCCCTCTTATCTTGTAGTTATCATCCCAGCCTGGAACTTCTTATGGCCTGATTGTTATCCACTTTCATTTTATTTAAGCCACAGTTATTTTGGGTGTCTGTTAGGGAAACCAAACCTACATTCTATCTGATACAGTAGCATGTGGCAATGCCAAGCACACTTTTCAAACTATACCTACTTCCTTCCCTTCCTTTTATCTTTCCCTTTATTTTTTCTTCTTTCTCTCTCTCTCCCTCTCTCAAAGGAAGTTGAGAAAGCTTAAAATTAAGAATGTGTACAATAAATTTCATAAAATACCAATATGAAGTTAAGCCCATTGGGATTACTAAACATCAGATTTAGCTCTAAGCTTCCTGGAAACCAAGCCAAAATGGAAATAGGATGAATCAGCCTCAGAATGTTTGATATCAAAGGAAAGGGCATCTCCCAGTTTTCCTGGCAAAAATTCCAATAATTTCTTGTGCTGGAGAAATTTCTCAACTGAAGTCATATATGGATAATATTCTCCATAAATCTGACAGCAAATAGAAATTGAGTTTCATGTGTGACTTCTTCTCACATCCTTTGATGAAAACTCAGAGCATGTTGTTAAAACACAACTCTGGGAGAATGATTCTGCAAGGGACCAAGCTAGGATGGTTCTAAGCCCTTTCTGTGAATTCTCTCATTTGGTCCTCTCAACAACCCTATGTAAGAACAGGTAATACTATTACCCTTATTTTACAGATGAGGGAACTAGGATACAGGAAGGGGAAGGGACAGATCAGATAACTGGTGGTGAACCAGTTTTGTAAGCCAAGTCTTAGACTCTAGAAGCCCTATTCTTACTGTCCCTCTCTGGGCCTGCCAGCACTACCACATACAAAATTAAAGGTACAGTGGAACCTCATTTCTGAACAATTCGCTTTTCAGCCTGAAAACCTTTTTATGCTGATACCTGCATGATCAATCATATTTCTCTCAGGTGACAAACAAATGAGAGAATGCACAAATATGAGTCAGCTTACTACTATTAAAATCTCAGGATATTGTGCTATGAACATTTTAATGTTTTTCTGCTTTTGTTGCTGCTTATAGTTATTGCTAAATTTTCATTTTTTACTGTACATTTCCTTTCCTTTTTGTTAAATTTTCATTTACATTTCATGTCCTTTTTGTTTTTAAAGTGTTTACAGATTAGACAGTACAATATACATGTACTGTATATAAGAAAGTTTAAAACATGGAATCATTTGGGGGTCTGGAATGGATTAATCCAATTTACATTATTTCTTTTTTTTTAGGGGGAGGAGAGGGGGAAGAGAGGGGGAGGAGAGGGGGAAGAGAGAGGGAGGAGAGGGGAAAGAGAGGGGGAGGAGAGGGGAAAGAGAAGGGGAGGAGATCCCAATTTACATTATTTCTAATGGGAAAAAACAATTCGGTTTTCGAACAGCCTTCCGGAACGAATTAAGTTTGAGAAACGAGGTTCCACTGTACTATGGGTTGAGAATCAGAGAAAAACACAAGAATCATTGCTCTAAAATATGCCTGTATTAGCCAAGAGAGATCAGGGAGATCTGGTAAATATTGGAAGGATCTCTGAGTCTCTTAAGATGGGCTGCTCCTGACAGGGTAAGAAGTAGAAGTGGACACCTTGACGGCAGAAGGAAAACTCCAAATTTGGAGCTTGACTACAACATGGGGGGCTTCAAGAATGGAAGAAGAAATAATATTACAAGCAGTTATCCTGAGATAGCTGATGTATAGAAAAGGAGAAGAGAATTCCTCTGACCCATTTCTTACTGAGCATCTACTTTGCACCAGGAATGTCCTGGGAACACAAGTGACAGCAAAGGAACTAGCCTACTAGGTGAAAGGCACTTTCCAAGTTGTCTAATTTTCAAAATAGTGCTACAAAGTAGATATGTTTATCAGTATGATTATGCCATGCTATAGGTGAAGAAACAGGCTCAGAACAGTGAAATGATTTACCCAAGATCCCACAGCAGGTATGGGGTGGAAGTGGAGTTTGAAACCAGGTCTGTTTGACTTCAAATGTCTTTTAATGCGCCATCACTGTTTCAATAGAAGGAGAAAAAAGATGTGAGATGACATTCAAATCCATTCCATTTCTTTGTTGTTGTTGTTTAAATATAATTTAAATAATTGAACACCAAATTGGTACACACCCCAAAAATATTTCTTTAAACATCTTGAAGCAGATAGCTTTGTTCTAATTCAGAATTGTTTTCTTGAAATTGATTCCCAGAGAGGAATTCCTGGCTCAAAAAGGCCTGGACATTATTTAAGCCTTTGATGCATATTTCCAAATTGCTTTTTTGTTCCTTTTTATTTAATTTATTGAGGTGATACTGGTTAACACAATTACACAGGTTTCAGATGCAAAATTCTACAACACACCATCTGTACACTATATTTTGTGTTCACCCCACCCCTCGCCAGGTCAAGTCTCCATCCATCATCATTTATCCCTGGATACCCTCTTCCACCTTCTTCCTCCCCCTCTGCAATCACCACACTGTTGTCTGTGTCCATAAGTTTTTTCTCAATTCCTCCATCCTCCCCAACCAGCTCCCCCCAACCACCCCCCATTAAATTTGCTTTATAAAATATTTTTAACAATTCATTTTCCCACTAGAAATGTAGAAGTATCCATTGCTCACAATAAAACCAGGCTTTAGTGTTACCAGTTTTTTAAACTTCAAGTTTGAAAGGCTATGAGCTCTTTTAGTTTGCACTTTAATTACTTGTGAGGTAGAAATTGTTCCTTGTTTATTGTTTCATCTGTTTCTTTTGACTATTTATTGGGTTCTTGATCTGTTTGTTACCAATTTTATGTGTTCTTTACTTAACAGAAATATTAACCCATTGTCTATAAAACATTTCCCAGTCTGAAATTTGCCTTTTACTGTTGGCTATGATTTGGGAGTAGGGTATGGGTTTTTTGGTTTGTTTCCAGCAACAGAAATTAAAAAAATGTTTTATCTTTTTAAAAAAATATATACATTTGTATTGATTTCAGAGATGAAGGGAGAGAGAGAGAGAGAGAAAGAGAGAGAGAGAGAGAGAGAAAGAGAGAGAGAGAATCATTAGTCGGCTGCCTCCTACACACTCTGCAACCAGGGCATATTCCCTGACTGGGATTCAAACCATGACCTCTTGGTTCATAGGTCAACGCTCAACCACTGAGCCACGTCAACCAGGCAAAAGAATATTTTAATGTTTTATAAACCTGTCAATCTTTTCCCTGTGATTTCTTCCATTTTCACTCCTCCAATGGCTTATTTTCTGTCAGGTTCAAGAATTGAGGGAGATAAATTCTTTGTCATCTTTTTAACAACAAAGGAGAGAAGAGAATTATTTCCTTTTTCTCTTCATAAATTTGCCCTGCCTTGAGTCACTTTTTGTTTTAGTATCTTGAAATATGCTCGCTGTGAGGGTGGGGTCTGTAGGAAGTAATGTGTATGTGTATATGCATCCCCAAACGTATGAAATAATATGTACCACAAAATATTAACACTGGTTATTTCTGATTGATGTGAACAGAGCTGGGATGAATTTGTTATTCACACCTGCCCAGCACCCCTATTTCCTTTGGGCAAGATACCCCTCTTCATTCCTGGTGACTCTGGTGTGGCTGCCATGATAGTACATTTGCCCAATATAGTATCTCACTCACTGGCAAGTTTTTGGGGCCAAGAGGTAGGCATGTCACTCCACCAGAACCCATCAGAGAGTCCTCCCCTGAGTATACAGCTCTCCTTCTGCTGGGTTCAGTTGGAAAGCTGGGGCTGCCCCACACCATGTTTCCTGCCAGGTAGAGATCACTCTGCAGAAGAAAGGAAAACTGTGCAAAGAGACATCGAGACAAGGAGAGATGAGAGAAAGCAAATTCTATGACTACCATGTCTCCAGTTCCAGACTCTAAGACCTTAAAGCCTGCCAGAACCGGTTTGGCTCAGTGGATAGAGCATCGGCCTGCGGACTCAAGGGTCCCGGGTTCGATTCCGGTCAAGGGCATGTACCTTGGTTGCAGGCGCATCCCCAGTGGGGGGCGTGCAGGAGGCAGCTGATTGATGTTTCTCTCTCATCGATGTTTCTGGCTCTCTATCACTTTCCTTTCCTCTCTGTAAAAAATCAATAAAATATATTTAAAAAAAAAAAAAGACCTTAAAGCCTGATGTTTTTCCTTCCATCTTGTCAGCTATTGTGAGCCATATGATCCTCTTTGATGAAACTGGCTTAGGTTGGGATTGTAACTTGGCAAGTGAAGGAATCTGATCAGTAGCAAAAATAGTCTTGTGTATGTTTTTAGTAGTTTATGTAATTTTCTTGAATGATCATATATTACTTGAATAGTATAAATATTTTTTAAAAGAAAAAAAGACTGCCCTGGCTGGTGTGGCTCAGTTGGTTGAAGCATTGTACTGTATACCAAAAGGCAGTGGGTTCAATTCCCAGTCAGAGCACATACTCAGGTTGGAGGTTTGATCCCCAGTTGGGGTGTGTATGGGAGGTAGCCAATCAATGTTTCTCACATTGTTAGCTCTCTCTCTAAAGTCAATTTTTAAATCTTTTTAAAAAAAGACAGAATGTCTTTGCTAGAAAAAGGAAAGCATAAGTGCCCTGAGACATGCTTAAAAGTAGACAAAATGTATAATAGAGCATAATAAGTATACCAGTCTTCAGAAGGTTAGAGGCCACCTTATCACCTTGGGAATGTTAAAGAGAAAACAGGAATTTGTGGTGAGACAACCTTAGCTCAGTGTGTATTTGGGGTGGGCATAGGGAGGGGAGATGAGGCACTCAGTCCTGGGCATGAAGTGTCTAGTCCAGTGGTCGGGAAACTGCGGCTCGCAAGCCACATGCGGCTCTTTGGCCCCTTGAGTGTGGCCATGAAGTTTCAATCGCACTGTACGTGCAGGCCCGCACATGGTATTTTGTGGAAGAGCCACACTCAAGGGGCCGCAGTTTGCCGACCACTGGACTAGACAGTCGGAGATACTGAGATTTGAGGGAGGGAAATTGCCCCTTAGCCTCTTGTCCCTGGACAAAGCAGGTCCCTTCTCTGAGCTTCAGTTTACAGTTAAATATAGCTCTCATATTTTGAATCCCTACAGGCACTTCACAACCATTATCTTAGAATTCTCAGGAAAATTGAACAGTTATCAATATTCCCATATTGCAGATGAAGAAACTGAGGCTCAGAGAGGTAAAGTGAGACTCAGATTAGTCAATCTCTAAAGCCTTTTTAGAAATCTTAGCCATCTTTCTCTGTACATTGGGCATAATAGATTGACCACCCTCTGACACAGTCCTGAGAATAAAGAAGGAAAGCCAGTTGGAACTGAGTTGGGGTAAGCATTATCTTCTCCCCATCTCCAGCTGGACAATGCAGGAATTCAGGAAGGGGGAGAGGCACTGGCACGTGATTAAGGTGAGTGGGGATCCAAAGCAATGTGCCTTCCCTGGCTGGTCACAGTCCAGCTCTACCCCCGCTTCCTGTGAGTTGCTCCCCCTTCCTCCCTCCGCACCAAATTTCTTCCCAAGGAAGGCCTTGCGCAAGAGGACCTCGGTCAGGTCCCTTGGCCGCCTGCCTGCCGCCCAGGAGCGGTTTCGTGCCCCACTCCCCTCCAACCATCAGCCCCTGGCGCCTGCCCAGTCACGTGGCACTTTGGTTCTCTTTGGCTAGCCTCCTTCTGGATCCCGATTTAACTCCCTCTCCTCCCGCTTTCCTCCCTAGCCCCAGTTCCTCTGGGCACCACACCCAGGTGTAGGGAATTGGGGCATCAGCTCTGCCTCACTGAGGGACCGCGTGCTTTGTTTTTTCCATTTATGAATTGGGGTTCCACCCAACACTGTCTCTATTCTCTTCATTGCCTAATCTTTCCCTATTGCCCCATCCCCGCACCCTCAGTCTCCTGAGCCTTTGTGAGGGGCCTAATTCCCTTCTGGGCACCAGTGGAGGGGCGGGTTGGTAGAGAGGGGAGGGAAAACGGAGCCACAGAGTCCTATGGGAGCTCCCAGACTGGTCTGAAACTCTATGAGGCGACAGGGTGAAACTGGCCAGCCTCTGGCATTAGACAGATCTGGGTTTGAACCCGGCTTCGCCTCTGACCACCTGCTGATTTTGAACCCTGCATCTCTTTGGGCCTCCGTTGACCCCTCTGTGAAATGGGGGTCCTACTGGGGACGAAGGGCGGGCAGAGTCCAGCAGAGGATCTGCCTTGTATTTGGGATCCCCTCGGCTCCCCCACGCCCGCCCCCCCTCCCCCCGTGCCCCTTCCCCAGCCCTGGAGCCGAGTCTCGCTTCTTAGTCCCTGGTCCCTCCGCCGCAGGCTCCTCCTCCACTGACATCAGAGCCGCAGGCGGGCGGAGGGAGCCAGCTGAGCCCAAGCCGAGTCCCAGCGAGAGAACGGGCGGGCGGGCCAGGCGCTCAGCGACTGCGGACCTTGGCGGGAGCTCAGCGCCAGCTACCTTGGGCCTCGCAGCCAGCCCCGAGGCGGGGCATCTGCAGGTACTGGAGGGGAGGGCAGCGGGGGCGTCCCGCCTTTAACCCTGGGCGTCTAGGAGGGGCGGCCGGACCCTGCAGCCACTGGATGCCCTCCCCCAAGGAGGAGAGGGGGTGTCGAGGCTGGCTGGATTCTGGATGGGCAGGGCTGGGTGGGCCTTTTCCTCACTACCTCTGCCCTAGGACCAGCAGGTGCCAGGAGGGCCGGTGGAGAACTGAATGGATAATAGAGGAAGGTGGGGCGGAGTGTGTGTGTGTGTGTGTGTGTGTGTGTGTGTGTGTGTACAAGCAGCTGGGCCTGAATGTGGAAGGACTGGGCATTTGGAGGTAGAGATGTGAGGGGCTGTGTTGGGGTGTGCTAACGTCTTAGCATAGGCATGTGGATCAGATGCAGAGTTGCATTGTGTTGGTGTGTGTCCTTATGGGTGGGGATGTCTGGTAATCAGTGTTTCTGTTGCAGATATGTGTCCAGGTGTTGTGCATGCTGGTATCTCAAAAGGTAGTAAAAGTGGAGGGTGGGGTATATGATTGTGTGCTGAGGACGTTTGAAGGTAAGTGTGTAAGTTGTTGGGGTTCAGTTTCTAGTATTGGAGCTTAGAGTGTATTGGAACTGGAGAGTGAAGGATATGAGTGAATCTGGGATGTCGGGTATACAGGTGATGGGTGAGTGTGTTGTTTTTTTGGGTATCATCTGGTCTAGGTGCATACAGATGTGTGTCAAGGTGTGAGAGGGACCTGTGGGAGGGATGTTTAGGCGTGAGGATGTCTGGGGGATCATATGTTTGGATATATGTGCTGATGTCTGGGTGTGCATATATTATCAGGTGTCAGGGTATCTGGGTATGGAGTGTGCTGGATCTGTGGGCAGGTGTTTGGGTTTAGAGGTGTGGGTGGGGCTTGGTGTGGTATGTCTGGGTACAAGGACATGTTTGAAATGGTAAGGGTTGTATGTGCTAGCCTCCAGGTGGGTTTTAAAACTTTGCCTCAAATAAATAAATAAATAAATAAATAAATAAATAAATAAATAATAAAACTCTGCCTCTAGAGCAGCGGCTCTCAACCTGTGGGTCACGACCCCTTTGGGGGGTCGAACAACCCTTTCACAGGGGTCGCCTAAGACCATCGGAAAACACATATATAATCACATATTATTTTTGTAATTAATCACTATGCTTTAATTATGTTCAATTTGTAACAATGAAAATACATCCTGCATATCAGATATTTACATTACAATTCATAACAGTAGCAAAATTACAGTTATGAAGTAGCAACGAAAATAATTTTATGGTTGGGGGTACCACAACATGAGGAACTGTATTAAAGGGTCGCAGCATTAGGAAGGTTGAGAACCACTGCTCTAGAGCTTACCATCAAGTCTCATTTTCTGAAGATGTGGCTGGCCAGGCCCCCCTGGGAAGGAGGTCCTATCAGAGGAGTGGGATCTCACACCAGAGACTGTAGTCAGGGCACCTTCCCCACATTCTCCTGCAGAGAGAAGGAAAGTGCCTTCCCTGAGGCTCCAGCATGCTACACTGTTTCAGCTTCTTCCTTTGTGGGCCTGGGATAGGATTGAGAGGTTATGTTCGCTGAATGGGCCCAGTCTGGCTGCATATTGGAAGGACCAGCTGAGGTCAGGCCTTCCAATCCAAGAAGGACCCCTCTAAGGCCTTTGCCCTCAGCAAACTTAGTTGGGCCCCAGCAGGGGTTCATTTGGGAAACTGGACCTCTGTCTCCACATTCGCCCTCTGATAAATGGAGAAATAACTCCCATCCTCTCCTGCAGACAGGATCTCAGCAGAATAAGGTATAGGCTGGATCACGGTCAGGTGAAGTGAGGAGGGGACAGGCTGGGTGAGACCATTTCTCGAGCTGCTAAGACCCAGATAGGGAGTCAGGTGGGAAGGGGGAAATAGGAATCCTGGCAAGTTCCAGCTGTGGCTGCTGTTGCCATGGTAACTATGCAGAAGGAGCTATTTAAAACTGTGGCTGAGATATTGCTGAAAGCCCTGGCTGCCGGAAGCCTGATTTCCGAGAGGCTGAGTGGGGAGAAGGAGGAGGGAGAGGAGACACCCCAGCAAGGGTGGGGCTGGGACATTGCTGGTTCTGGGGATAGGGGGTTCCTTCCGGGTTTTGTGCCTCTACAAGCTGTTCTGAGGCCTCTGCTGTCCTTTGGGAGGCCGGGGTCTCGTGGGGTGTTTGGATTTGGAGAGGGAGGAACTGGGAGGTGAGCTGAATAAATGAATGAATGAGTGAATGACTTTGTTGAATAAAGAATTTTGCTAGCACCATGAAGGATTTTCCTCTAGGCATAAGGGTTTTCTAAATGAATAAATGACTGGTGAATGAATGAATGTTTGTTAAATGATTTTGTCATATAAATGAATCCAAGAATGAATAGATGCAGCCTGAATGACAGAATGGGGTTCCCAGTACATAGAAGTCTGGGCCTTATTGAGTCTTTTCCCTCCATTCCCCTTTCTAGGAGCCCTGGCTGTGGCCGGTGGGCAGTGGGCCATGCCGGGGGCAGTGGAAGGCCCCAACTGGAAGCAGGCGGAGAACATTAGGGACATTTACGACTTCCGTGATGTTCTGGGAACGTGAGTCTCAGGGCAGGAGAGAATGGGGGCTGTCGCTGAGCTGAGGGGTGGGGTTGGGAAGGTCTTCACTTTTGGCCTGGTTAGCTGGGAAGGCTGAGTCCAGGGTGGTGCTTCCTCTGGTCAGTTGATCACTACTTCCTGTTTCCTACAGCCCAGCCCTATAGCAGCCTTGCCATGGCTGATACTGGCTTTTCATTTCTGGCCAGCAGTGGATAGAACAGGAGCTTCTCTTCCCATAGCTCTGGGTTCCCATGGAGAGAAGGAAGTAGGGGAGAATGAAGGAGCCAGTTTATTCAACTTGCTGCCAAGGGCTGGGAGTTCTGGCCTATGTCTGGCAACTACAGCTGGGCATGGCTCTGTTCTCCGTGCCGGGCGTCCAGAAATAACTCAAACCTAGTCTCTGCCCTCGAGTTGTTCTCAAACATGTGAGGGAGACAGACACATGGAAAATGCCAACAGGGTGCATGCTGGGCTCCAATTAAAGAAGAGAATGAGGACTCTGTAGAGCCCAGAGAGAGCAGTGGCTTCTGCCTGGGGAAATATTTTCTGGAGAAGAGGGCATTAGAGCTGGGTATTGAAAGATGGGTAGGAGTGTACTTGTCTGAGAAAGAGAAAGACATTCCAAGCAGAAGGAATAGCATAAGCAAAGGCTCAGAGGCATGTTTTGTGTGGAAAGGAGTAGAGTCAGGTGGAGCTTATCATCAGAGACTGGGGAAGAGTGGAAAAGGCTGGAGAAGAGAAGGGAACAGGTCATATATGGCTTTGAAAGCCAAACTATGGAGGCTGGACTTTATTCCACAGGCCACAGGAAGACATTTAAGACTTTTTGACAGGTTTGCAATTCAAGATGGTCACTCTGATCACAGTATGGAGAGTTAGTTGGAGAGGAACAGGGCTGGAAACCAGCAATGAGACTATCACAGTCACTAGTTACCTGATGATTGAGATTTCACCATGGGAGATGCTTTTATTTGACTTATGACCTATTATTCAAAACGTTGTAGAAAAAATACTCTAGTAAACCCCCCTTAATCAGTGAACTCCAGTGCAACTGAGTTTGTTTCTTTCTAGGAGCCTGTTGTAAAGTATTGCTTCTCAAACTTCAGTGAACATACAAATCACTAAGCATCATATTAAAATGCAGATTCTGATTTAGTAGGTCTGGGGTGGGAGCAGAGATTCTGCATTTATAAACAGTTTCCAGGTAATGCAGATGGTATTTTAAGGTTCTAAAGGGTGTTAAATTAGCCATGACTCACATTGGCTTTAGCAGAAAAAGGAATCAATCATGCACATAATAAAAAAGCCCAGGCATGGCTGGATCCAGGGGCTCACATTATGTTATCAGGAAATTGTCTTGGACTATTTCTCAGCTCTGATTTCCTTTGTGCTGGCTTCATTCTCAAGCAGGTTGAGAAGATGACTACCATTATTCCCAGGCTTATATTCTACCAGCTTAGCAGGAAAGAGTACCACATTCTCAAAGTGCCAATAACCTGGATTGCATCACATGACCCAATTACCGTGGCCAGGGCACAGACTACTCCGATTGGCACTAGAGGACAGATGAGTGATGGGGGAGTCTCATCCCACCTCCTTGGTCCAGAGGTGGTCACAAAACCCATAGAAAATGGAGGAAAGACTGGAGGGAAACTGGGGTTCCAGGTTCCTGTCTCATGAATACCTTTCCCTGCAGTGGGGCCTTCTCAGAGGTAATCCTGGCAGAAGACAGAAGGACTCAGAAGCTGGTGGCCATCAAATGCATCGCCAAGAAGGCTCTGGAGGGCAAGGAGGGCAGCATGGAAAATGAGATTGCTGTGCTGCACAAGTGCGTGAGCCATAGCCTGTCCCTGCCCAGATTGACCCTTTCCATCTCCATCTGACCCCTGCTTTGGGCAAAGCATTAAACCTCTCTGAGCCTCAAATTACTCATTTATAAAATGGGGTAATGATCTCCACTTGTCAAGGTTGTGGACAGCATAAGTGGTCCTTTATTTCAAGTGCCTGGCACAATAGCTAACATGACAGATGAGATTGAGATGTCCTTGCTTATTTACAGAGGTTTAATCTGTTCAATCAGGTCTAAAGGTCAACTCTATGCAGGGCTTGAACCCACGTATCTCAGCTGGTGTTATCGCTAGACCTACCCCAAGTTCTCCAACATAAAAAGCCATTATTCAACAAGGTTAAATATGCCTGTGTGCTGACCTTCTGACTAAATCAACAACACCTGGTCTATGAATTGCTCATGCTGATATGAAACTTGCTGCCTCACTAAAAGACTTAAAAGAATCTTCACTTCCAATTTCTTCCCTGAGCTTTCCAACCACCCTGTGCAGGGACAAAATGATCATTTCTACTATTGGTGGTAGGGGTGAGGGAACAGGCCCAGAGAAGGCAAAGGACTTGTCCAAGGTCATACAACAAGTCTTCCATCAAGCTCAATCACCATCACTGGTATATTTTTTAAAGCATTTACTATGTGCCAGGCACTATGCCAAGCATCTTATTTATATTACCTGCATTATCTCATGTGATCCTCACCCTAAGTCTTTGAAGGAAGTACTATCATTGGCTTCATATTATAGACTAGAGGCCTGGTGCACGAATTTGTGCACAGGTGGGGTCCCTTGCCCTGGCCAGCGATCGGGGCCAAACAGGGCCTTCTCATCCAGTCCCGATCAGGGCCAGCTGGCCAGGGGGAGGGACTGTGGGAGGTTGGCCAGTTGGCTGGGGGTGGGGAGGTGGGAAGGGTGCGGGAGGTTGGCTGTGGGAACGCACTGACCACCAGGGGGCAGTTCCTGAGTTGAGCATCTGCCCCCTGGTGGTCAGTGCGCATTATAACGACCAGTCATTCAGTTGTAATGGTTGCTTAGGCTTTTATATCTATAACTAGGGGCCCGGTGCACGAAATTCCTGCACTGGGTGTGTGTGTGTGTGTGTGTGTGTGTGTGTGTGTGTGTGTGTCGGGGGGGTGTCCCTCAGCCCAGCCTGCCCCCTCAGGCATTGACCCCCATCACCCTCCAATCACAGGATCGGCCCCTTGCCCAGGCCTGACGCCTCTGGCCTAGGTGTCCGGCCCGGGCAGCGGGGACCTGCAGTGGCAGTGGGGGGTGCCGCGATTGCGCGGGCTCCACCCCTGCCCCTGCAGGATGCCTCTGGCTGAGGCGTCCGGCCCGGGCAGCGGGGACCCGCAGCTGCAGCGGCCCCGCGATCGTGGGCTTCGCTTTAGGCCCAGGCAAGGGGCCCCTAGCTCCTGGGACTGCCAGCTTCGACCGTGCCCAGCTCCCATCGCTGGCTCCACCCCTACTTCCTGCTATCACTGGCCAGGGCGGAAAAGGCACCTGATTCTCTGATCATGGCTGGGGGGCAGGGCAAAGGCGGCCCCAGGGCCACCTTTGCCCTGCCCCCCAGCTCTTAGCTCCCCCCTGGGTTTCCGATCACTGTCAGTGGCAGGGGGCTTCTTCCTGCTTTCCCTTTCGCCTCCCTGCATTGTGCCTACATATGCAAATTAACCACCATCTTGTTGGCAGTTAACTGCCAATCTTAGTTGGCAGTTAATTTGCATATAGCCCTGATTAGCCAATGAAAAGGGTATCGTCGTACGCCAATTACCATTTTTCTCTTTTATTAGTGTTGACTAGAGGCCTGGTGCATGAAATTTGTGCACGGGTGGGGTTCCTAGGATCAGGGGCTGGATGGGGTTGGGAGAGGAGGCAACAGTTGCCAGGCCAGGTGCGGAAGGAATGGATGCTGGACACCGACACCACCGCTGGTGCCCTGCCACCACACAGTTCCCTGCCTCCCCCGCTCCTCCTTCCCTCACCGCCACACCACCACCAGGGCCTGCTGGCTGTGAAGAGGGACAGGGGGAGGGGCCATGGGAGGTTGGCTGTCTGCCGCCACTCACCCCCAGTTCCTCGGTCCCAGCCTGGGGCCTGACCAGGGGGAGGGACCGCAGGAAGTTGGCCAGCCAAGGGGGAGGGACCATGGGAGGTTAGCCAGCCAAGGGAGGTTGGCTGTGGGAGTGCATGAACCACCAGGGGGCAGCTCCTGCATTGAGCATCTTCCCCCTGGTGGTCAGTGTGCATTATAGCGACCAGTCGTTCCAGTCGTTTGGTCATAAGGGTTGCTTAGGCTTCTATATATATAGATAATAAAAGTGTAATATACAAATCGACCAAACAGCAGAACAACCACCCAGATGACCTTCCAGACGAAGCTGGGGCTGTGAGGGCTGAGGCAGCCAGGACTGCAAAGGTCTACTCTTGCATGAATTTCATGCATCTAGTATATAGATAAGAAACTGAAGCTCAGAGAGGTTACACTCAATTCAGTGAATGTTCCTGAACACTTAATCTGCACCAGGTGCAGGAGGTACAGTGGTGAGCAAGATAAAGCCCCTGGTGTCGTGTAAACTGACAGACTTACCAACACAGAAAAATTTTAAAAATCATATGTTGATCAGCACTGTCAGGTGAAAAGACTTGTCCCCAAATAGCATGTAGTAGAGGCAGGTTTGGACCCAAGCCTGTCCAATGCCAGAGTCTAGTGTTTATCACTATGCTCTCCTGCCTTCTAATACATTATAACCCATTGTGGTAAATCAGCTTTTCCCTTTGGGATCCAGATCCTCGGTTTATCCTACCCAGATTTCAGGCGGTGGTCCTTCAAGGTGAACGTGGGAAGGTGGCTGAGCTGTCCTCAGCTCTGACCCACTTCATTTCTCTATTCAGGATCAAGCACCCCAACATTGTTGCCCTGGATGACATCTATGAGAGTGGGGGCCACCTCTATCTCATCATGCAGCTGTGAGTGGCCTCGACTCTAACCCTTCATCACACCTCTCTCTGCTGCCCCCTTCCTAGCCTCCCTGCTTCTCCTGCTTTCTTGGCCAGACTGCCCTGTTCCCTGCTGCAGGGTGTCAGGAGGGGAGCTGTTTGACCGCATTGTGGAAAAAGGCTTTTACACAGAGCGGGACGCCAGCCGTCTTATATTCCAAGTGCTGGATGCTGTCAAATACCTGCATGACCTGGGCATTGTACACCGGGACCTCAAGGTGAGGTGTGAGGGTATGATGAGCTGGGGCACCCAGGGGTGGGGGCTCTGCACACTCACTGAGACCTTGGGTAACTCTCACCCCTTTTCTGAACCTTGGCTTCCCATCTGCAAAATGGACCTTGTAAGCCCTAAACTGCCTCCCATTCCAGTTCAGACACTCAAATGGACACAAAGGTGAACTCTACTGTCATTTTATCCAAATAATGACTTGTGTCTTTTTCTTATAATAAAATTCCCACTTGCTCTTTGTAGAAAACTTGGATGGGAGAGTAAAACATAATGAAAAAAATCTAGAACCCCCCGAAATCCTAATTCTCAGAGATTATGATGAGGTTCACATTGGGTAGTACGTCTCATTCCAGTCTAGAAGGCCAGATCTAGTTTGAATCCTGGCCCTGTTACTCCCTAACTGTAGGTTCTCAGAAAAGTCACTTTTCCTCTCAAGGCATCGGTTTCCTCATCTGTAAGGCGGGATTATTCAGACTGGCCTGATAGCGATGTGGTAAGGATGCAATGAAATCAAGCATTAGCACAAGATCTGGCCAACAGTAGGTGCTCAAATATTATTTCTGAGGTTTACAGGAAAATTCCCTCCCACATCTTCATGGTCCTTGTCCTTTCTAGAACGTTTAACCTCCTTGAGAACCTCCTTGAGTTTCTTGTGCCTAAAAGTAAGATAGCAGCTGTGAAGCCATAGAGGCTTTTGGGGGTCCATTGTTTCGCAGGGGGTGCTTGGCCAATTCTGACTGCCCCTTCCCCTCCCTCCTGTCCTCTAAGCCAGAGAATCTGCTGTACTACAACCTGGATGAAGACTCCAAGATCATGATCTCTGACTTTGGCCTCTCCAAGATGGAGGACCCTGGCAGTGTACTCTCCACGGCCTGCGGGACTCCGGGATACGTGGGTGCGGAGGGCCCTGGGCTGGGACCATGGGCAGGGGAGGAACCAGGAGCTGCAGGGCAGAGATTTGTCACCATGTCCTCTTCCCTCCATAGCCCCTGAGGTCCTGGCCCAGAAACCCTACAGCAAGGCAGTGGATTGCTGGTCCATTGGAGTCATTGCCTATATCCTGTGAGTGGGGTCTTGGCCATTGGGGTGTATGGCTCCAGAGTTCTCTTCTCCCCTACTGCTCTCTTCCTCTCTGCAATTTCTTCCTTCCTGCCCTCCACATTTTTGTCTACCAATTAATGACTAATATTACTTCATTCAATAGATACTATGTTTCAGACATTGCACCAAGCACTGGGTGTTTAGCAGAGAACAAAACAGGCAAAGTGCCTGCCCTCAGGGAGCAGACACTCTAGTAGGGCAGAGAGACAAGTAAATAAACAAGTAAACAACAAGTTGATAAATCCATAAAATGTCAGGTGGTAAAAAGTGCTATGAAGAAAAATGAAGCAGGGTAGGGAGAGGGCAATGGATGCCATTTTAGATGAAAAGGTCAGGGAAGGCCTCTCTAAGGTGACATTTGAGTGGCATCCTGAATGAAGTGAGTGAGCCAGACACGAATATCAAGTGTAAAGGCCCTGAGGAAGGAAAGATGGTGGCATGTTAAGGAATAGAAGTAGAACTGGACAGGGGTGAACACGGCAGAGAGAGGTAGATTCCCTCAGCCCCCTTTGTAAAAGGGGGAACTCCTTCCTGTGGGTCTTGCCTAACCCCTGGGACTGCCCCGAAGCTCCATCCAGGAGCCAGTGGGTACACTGAAAATGGAAAATGAGGATGAGTTTCTCCCTGCCCAGGCTCTGCGGTTACCCCCCCTTCTATGACGAGAATGATGCCAAACTCTTTGAACAGATTTTGAAGGCCGAGTACGAGTTTGACTCTCCTTACTGGGACGACATCTCTGACTCTGGTATTTGGGGCTTTGCCTTCTTCTCCTGGGCCCTGCCTCTGGTGCCTTCCTCATCTACTTTGGGGTCTCCTCACTGCCTTCCTTAAGTCAGATGGGCCCCAGACTAAGAGCTGTCTTTGAGACAATCTCCCCAGGCTCTTCCCTCTGCCTGGCCGTGATCTGAGAAACCTATAGGCATTCATTCATTCAGTCTTCAAACATAGTATTTTTGAAAATATTCCCCGTCCCTCTCCCCCACTGACATCCTAATGCCTAAAACACCACATAAATGTTTTCATCTGTCCTTTTGTGCCTCCTAGTAGGAGGCAAACCTGTGAAACCATTATCAATCATTTACACATCAGTGTGAATACGCTGAGTAGAATCTTCTAAGAACAAGTTTTTCTTAAGGGAAAAGGAGAGAGCTGGAATCCTGGGGTGTGTGGAGGGCTTAGAGCAGGGGTCCTCAAACTACGGCCCACGGGCCACATGCAAATACAAATATTGTATTTGTTCCCGTTTTGTTTTTTTACTTCAAAATAAGATATGTGCAGTGTGCATAGGAATTTGTTCATAGTTTTTTTTTAAACTATAGTCCGGCCCTCCAACGGTCTGAGGGACAGTGAACTGGCTCCCTGTTTAAAAAGTTTGAGGACCCCTGGCTTAGAGAAGGAGAACAGGTGGGGTGAGACGGTGCATGAACAAATCTGGCAGCTCATCTTGCTTGGATACCAGGCCAGACCTGAGGGGGTGGGCTCTGTTTTGGTGGTGTCCCCAGGCACTACCATGCTCTTTCTGTCTTTACTTTTGTCTTGGGGGTTCAGCCAAAGATTTCATCAGGCACTTGATGGAGAAGGATCCAGAGAAGAGGTTCACCTGTGAGCAGGCCTTGCAGCACCCATGGTGAGAGCTTCCATGAGCTGTGAACTGGGGTAGGGCCTGGGGCTCCCAGGCCTGCCTCTGCCTTCACAGATAATCCTCCACATACCCTTACCCTAGGATTGCAGGCGATACGGCTCTAGATAAGAATATTCACCAGTCAGTGAGTGAGCAGATCAAGAAGAACTTTGCCAAGAGCAAGTGGAAGGTGAGCCCACATTCCCAGTCCTGGGTCCCAGCCGCCCCAGGATTCCTCCCCACCCGCAACCATGCCTCAGCTTGCACAACACCTAGCACCAAGTCGGGTACACAGTAACTGCTCAAGGATGCTTACCAAAGAACCTTTCATTCATTCAATGTTCCCCAGCACCTACTCTATTCCGGTGAGGGTCCCTGACCTCCAAGTCTAGAGGGAGAACAGTATATAATTCTTAAGGAGACATCTAATCCAACCTACAGGGTCCTGGAAGGGCATAAAAAGGTGATGATGGCCTTATAGACCTACAGCTGAGTAGGAATTGGCTAGGCATAGTAGAATAATGTCTAAGGCAGAGGGAACCAATGCACAAAGGGCCAAGAACAAGCAAAAGTGAAGACATTCAAGGAAGTGCCAGTGCTAAGCGTGGCTGTACTGGAAGGGCTTTGGGGGACAGTGAAGGCTTCTGGGATGTGGGGCCCAGGCTGGAGATGCAGGCCCAGGCTGCTTAGGGTCTCAAATGCCACAGTGGAACACTGACTTGATCCTAATGATGCTGAGGAGCCCTAGAAGGATTTTCAGCAGGAATTTGCCCTTTAGAAAGGGCTCTCAGGATGCAGAGAGAGGCACAGAGAGAAGGCTTGGAGACCCCTTAGGAGGATGTGGCAGAGAGGCAGGCCGGAGACAGTGAGGGCTGGACCAGAGCAGAGGCAACAGGAACAGAGAACAGTGGTTGGTCCAGGAGTCAATTAGGAGGTGGGATTGACAAGAAGTGATGGTAGGATGGATATTGATGTGAGAGATGTCAAGGGCTGGCCTGATACTTGTCTTAGGGGATTACTTTGGTTTTGGACATGTGAATTTGAGGGATTTATGGAGACATCTCAGGGGATATGTTAAGTAATGATATATACACACCTGGGAAAGTTACTTAACCTCTCTGTGCCTCAGTTTCCTCCTTTGACAATGATGACACTAATAGTGCTCACCTCAAAGATTTCCATGAATATTAAATGAATTACTATGTAAAGTGTTTAGAACGATGCCTGAAATATGCTATATTGTGTTTGTTATTATGTGAATGAATTATATATAAAAGTTACATATCTGTTTATATACTTTTTATATATGTGTGTATATGTGTGTGTAAATACGTAATATGGCTGAATATAATTTAATAAAGGCTTGCAGATATTTCAGGTGGTTTTAGGGGATCAATCAATAACACCTGAAAATAACAGAACCACTGCAAGAATCCCACCACCAGACCCTGCCCCATGATCTCCCACTCTCTCAAAAGTCCCTTCTCCCCCCTCTTCCCACAGCAAGCCTTCAATGCCACGGCTGTGGTGCGGCACATGAGGAAGCTACAGCTGGGCACCAGCCAGGAGGGGCAGGGACCGACGGCGAGCCACGGGGAGCTGCTGACACCAGCAGCTGGGGGTGAGGACCAGGACTCTGTGGAAGGGTATGGGTGGTCCATGAAGAGGCACCCAGGCTGGAGTGGAGGGTCTGCTTCTACAGCCAAGTCTGTTCTCTCCCCATGTAGGGCCAGTGGCTGGCTGCTGCTGTCGAGACTGCTGTGTGGAGCCGGGCCCGGAAATGTCCTCCAGGCTGTCCCCCCAGCTCTAGGTCCCTGGATCCAGGGTCAGGATCCCCTGTGTGTGAGAGATTGGGGGCAGACTGCTCCCCTTCTCTCCTTCAACTGGGGTTACCCTGTTCCACCCAACCCCACCCCTTTTCCTACCACTTCCCCACTGCATTTTCCATACAAATGTTTCTATTTTATTGTTCCTTCTTGTAATAAAGGGAAGAGGATAAAACCAAAGGTAGCTTTGTCTCCCGAGATAATGCCCCCACCCCACACTGTTATGCAAACTGCTTGGTTTGAGGGTGTCTGACCCCTGAGGTAGTTGCATGGAGCCCCCTTCCCCACATGAGTCTGGATGGAGGAGAGTATGGGGAATGGAGGGAAAAGGTATTGGGAGAATCCCTTTGTCCTGTGCCCCCCACCTAGACTTCGGGCCCTGTGGATCTCTTTCTACGCTTTGCTGGTGGCTCTTGGTGGGGCTGGCGTAGGTCAGCACTGAACAGCACCTGGGGGCAGGGGGAAGAGTCTATGTGGGACAGGGTACGCTGGGTTTAGGGCTGGTAGGCTGGTGGTAGTGTGGGGAGAAAGGGAATTACTGGGGAGCAGGTCCAGGGCAACACAAATCCACTAGAGTCAGGGCTGGGGATGGAGGGTAGAGAATCCTTTAGGGTCACCTAGGGCAGAGGCAGTAGAAGAGTCCCCGGGTCAGGGCTTGGGGAGAAGTCCTATGGGGTCTAGGCTGGAGGAGAGGAAGCCTAGGTATACTCACTGCTTGGGCCCAGCCAGCATAAGGTCCCCACAAGCTCCGGAAAAAGTTTCCTAAATCAGAGATAATGAGGCAAAACAAATTGGCCCCTTCCACTCCCCATCCACAGTGGTGGGGTATTAGGGAGAGAGGTGAGAAGTTTCTACCACCTCAGCCTACTGCCAGCCCTGGCATCTCCCTCTCTCCTTACCTAGTTCCTTGTTGGCCTGGGGGCTTGGACCCTTGCCTTGGGTTGTTGTGGGGTGCCAACTGTAGTCACGTTGGGCAATCTGCCACACGTGGACATCCACGGGCACGGCCTGGGGCTTGTCTAGGGCCATCAAGCAGATGCAGTCGGCCACCTTTGACGGAAAAAGAGGAGGAAAGGCAGGATTCAGGCAGCATCCTGCTTCTAGCCCCAAAGCCAGCTATACTTCCTCCTCCACTCTGAGGTTATTATTATTCTATATTCTCGATCATTATATACCAACTATTAATAATTTTAAATACAGATGTGATGAGAGTGCTACTGCATGAATATTAACGCAGGCCAAGTTCTCATAACCTGAAAAGAAGCTGGTACTATATTCATTTTGCAGATAACTGAGGTTCTGAAAGGTAAAGTGACTTGGCTCAAGTTACATGGCTAGGAAGAAGCAAAACAAGGACTTAATGTTAGAGTGAAGTTCAGAGTCCATTAAAAAAAAGTTCTTTAAACAAAACTGCAGAGAAGTTTACAGAAGAACACAATAAATGTCGGATTCACAATCCTCTTGTTGAAATTAAAGAAAAAATTTTATAAGTACATATAATTCACAAGAAGAATAAAAGTAGAAATACCTTCCTATGTGTCTTCCCAAAGGTAACCACTATTAAGTTCCCTGTGATTCCTTCAGGAAATTTCTGTGTATATATATAGCAGTGTATATGTGCACCTGAACAAATGGCCTTTCTACAAATGCATTCAGAGGGTAATGTCCTTCATACCCTTTTTGCATTTTCTCTAATAAAGTATCTGCTTGTATCGTTTCTCCTTCCTGCTCTGCCTCCAGAAGCTGAGCCTGCACCCAGCTCTCAGGCCGGCCTTGTCTCCTGCTCTGTTACTCTCTACATGAGTGGTCTGAGGGTAGCTCCGACCTGCTTTGAGGCCTCACCTTGGTGCCCACTCCAGGCAGGGTGCAGAGGGCCTTGTGGGCATCTTCATAGGAGGCCTTGCGCAGCTGCTGCAGCCAGGGCAACCCCCCCTGTTCTTCAAGGATGGCTCGGGCACTGGCATTCACATAGCGGGCACGGTACCCAAGGCCCAGCTTCCTGAGCTTAGCCTCCACCTCTGGCCCTGTAGGAGGGTGGGGAAAGGAGCAGGGTCAGGCATCCTCAAATCCTTTTATGTCCTCAGGCTAGTGTGAGCCCTCCACCCCACAGGAATGCTTTCCTAAGCACCCCTCTCCCACCTCACCACCCTCTGGGAGACCCTGGGATACTTGCATGTGCAAAGGACAGGGTTAAGGTCTGGGTTCTACCCCTGTACAAATGTTTTCTGAACACCTATTATGTGTTGGACACTGGAGCAGGGACTCAGAAGGGCTTGCTGCCCTGGAGGAACTCCCCAACTGAATTTCTTAACCTTTCCAAAGGGCTGTTCACACCCATGATCTAAAATAATAGTCATAATAATAGCAAGAGCTTCTATGATCAAGTGCTGGTTACCAAATATGGACAAAGTGCTTTGGATACATTATCACACTCATTTTTCTCAAGGACCCTGATAATAGTACTGTATTTTTTCCTATTTAAAAAAATATATTTTTTTATTGATTTCAGAGAGGAAGGGAGAGGAAGAGAGAGATAGAAACATCAATGATAAGAGAGAATCATTGATCGGCTGCCTCCTGCCTGACCCCTACTGGGGATCGAGCCCACAACCTGAGCATGTGCCCTGACCAGGAATCAAACCCTGACCTCCTGATTCATAGGTCAACACCCAACCACCGAGCAACATTGGCTGGGCTGTTTTTCCTATTTCACAGATGTTTTTCCTATTTCAAAATGATGACTTAGAAAAGGTTAAGTAACTTGAAGAAAGGACACGGTGGAGGTGGGATCTGCACCTGGATCTGAAACACCAACTCATGTGCTCTAAACCCGCTTCATGATGGCTTTATTCCCTCTCACTCTTCTAGATAGGAACTGTTATCCCCATCCTACAAACAAGTTAAGAGAAGCCTGAAGAGGTGAATGAATTTCTTGAGTTCTTATGAATACTAAGCTGGAAGCTAAGGTACAAGACTGGGTTTCTAAGCACCAAAAACATTCTTTCTTTTTTTTTTCAGGCAGGCTGTCTCCTTACTATACATTCCCCAAGCACTTCCCTTAACTTGGTCCTCACTTTTGCCAATAGAGATACTTATCTCTGTAAAACTTGCCTCACAGGACTGCTGTAAAGAATGTGTGTTCCTGGATACAAAATTGTTGGATCACTATACAGATAGCAACTTGAATTTTCTGCATATTTCCCATAGGCCAAACAATGTACTAGGTGCAGTATGTGTATTCTTTTACTCAACTCTTGTGACAACTCTGATAAGTTATTATCACATTCCACAGATGAAGAAACAGAGGAGAGGCTAAATAAGTGCCAGAGTTGGGATTCAGACTAAGGCACTCTCTTTCCAGAACATGTGTGTAGAGGTTTCTCTCTATGGAGCACGCCGGTGCCTTTCCTCACCCACTTCTGCTAACGTGCATTTTCCTTGCCTCTCTCTTTCTCCTAAGCTCCGAGGGTCCTTCTTGTGCCTCTGTAACTTGTTTCCTGATCCCATTTCTTTTACAGCTCACTTCTACCTCTGTGACTTTCTAAATAAACTTTCTCTTAAAAAAATAAAATAAAAAAGCATATGTATTTAACCCCAACCTATTACACACTGCATATGGATGTTTTTCTGATGAGGCATTGAAACCATGGGGCAAGAAACAGAGTAGTGAGGTGCTGACATTTCAGGGACAGATAGGGAGGGTGAGGTATGTCTGGGGCTGATCGGACCAGGCAGGATGATTCTGGATGAGGACAGTCTTTGGGAAGGCAAGAAGCTTTGAGATGGGAGATGGGGACCAGGGGAGAACTGAACAGACTCTGAAAGCTGTTAGTGAGCACTGGGGCAGGCACCCACCGACTCACCAGCCAGGGCCTGCAGGCTGGGGAAGCCATGGTAGGTGACATCATCGAGCTGGATGAGCCGAGGTCCGAAGGCTTGGCAGAGCCGCTCCACCATGCCAGTGATGCGAGCAATGTTGTTGTTGGAGGAACAGATGAAGGAGAAAAGGCACTCGATGGGATCCTGTTGTAGGAGTCGAACACCTGAAGATCGGAAAGGCAGGGGGTAAGAGAAGCACCTGTTGTCAGGAGTGGCCTCCTCTCACCCTCAGATCCTAGGCATGTAGGCTCCCAGGGGAATGAGGGACAAAGTTGTTAGAGAAAGCAACATCATTCCTCATAGCATCTTGCGAGGTCTGGGTCATCATCCCATTCCACAGACAAGCCACAATGTAAACACTATGAGGGTGGGATTTGTGTCCACTTTGTTCACTGCTATAACCCCAGTCACATAGCAGATGCTCTGTAATATTTACAGAATGAATGATGTCCCCTGCCCTAGGTCACACAGCCAGAATTTGGCTCAATATCCCTGTCACTCCATGATGGTGATCAGCAGGATAATCATAACAGTAATAATAACTACTATGTGTCAGGCACTATTCTAAACACTTTACATGTATTAGCTCATTTAATCCTCATAAAATCCTATGAGGTAGATATAATCCCCACTTTACAGATGGTGAAACTGGGTAACCTAACCAAACTACAATGACACCAACCCAAACCCTGTCCCAGGCTCTATACTCACCTTGGAATTTCTGAGCTACTTTTTGGAAGTGGGGGTCCTTGGAACTCCAATGGCGATACAATTGAGCCAGGCTGACATCCAGCTGGAAGTACTGGCGCAGGACCTTTAGCTCTCCTGGTGTGGGCCTGCCAGCCTGGCCCCTTTCCCCTCGGTACACAGTGCAGTAGAGCTGCTCCTCGGTCTGGGTCAGTGTCCACACCTGGTCTGCCAGCACGCCACTCCAGTGCGCAGGGTTTTGCTCTTTCCACCTGAGACCCCAGGCACAGGGCCCTAGCACTCAGTTTCCCTTCTTGCAACCTTTGGGGCCCTCCCATCCTACAACCTTTCCATACATAAAACTGATTTATCATTTGTAAAGTAAAAGTGCTTTATTTTACATCAATTATATCATTTGATCCTCGCAACACTGCACAGGCTTATTATGTCCAACTATTTTCCCACCCTTACAACAATCACCGGCTATTAAAAAAAAAAAAAAAAAAGGTAACAGGCTCTCCACCCCTGCCTCAATTTCCTGTTTCATACATTGATACATTGAGGTTTCTTCCATCACACCCAACTTTGCACTTCAGGCTAAGGTCACTCACCGGAAGGACTGTCCAGAAGCTAGAACCAAGTCCAGGCGCAGCTCGGAGCGTGGACATGGGATGGAGGCCCAGAGGGCCGGGACGGAGGACAGAGTGCGATGCCCCATGCTAACCAGGCAAAAGTGAGCAGGCTAACATTTCTGTATCAGGCTCCGCCCCATAATGGCTCGGCCCACTCAGAACCAGACCTACTCGCTACCAGCAGACCACGCCCACTAAGAGACCACGAACCAAAGGCCTCCCTCACCGAAGGCCTCCCTCACCGAAGGCCTCGTCCAACTCCACGAAATCCTCGCCTCTCAATGTTTGTATAAGGTCCGCCCAGTTTCCTTCTACCACTCCTCGAAGGCCCCGCCCCTTACCACCGCCAAAGTCCCGCCCCCTCCACTCTGTCCCGCCTTCGGCCCTAAACCTTCCGCCCGCCACGCCCCAGCGCGCTCACCATTGTACCCCGAAGCGGCAGTAGTTCTGGGACTCAAGCGCAAGCGCACCCTTCCGGCCTTTCCTGAGAAGCCTCACCGGAAGTAGGGCGCAAGTCCGTTTTAGAGGTAGCCAATCCGCGGGGACATACGAGGCACCAATGAGAACGGGCGTGGCGGCGCTGGGCGGGCCTTCCCGAGGCCTCTCAGCGGTTAGCGCGCGCTGGGCTCGCCGCTGGCCCCGCCGCTGGCCCTTTCCTCCGCATTAGGCGGGCCAGCGTGTCCCCACCGGCCGGGGCCCTCAGGCCCCCGGTCCTCACTGGCTGTCGTCAGGCTTGCCGGCCCGCACAACCAAATCCTATCCCCCGCCATCTTCAGAGAGCCTTTCTCCACCGCGCCTCTCTAGTCTGCTTTTCGCTTACCGAGGTCCTCTTCCGATGAGCTCCTCTTCACTGAGAATCGGACCCGGACCCGGACCCGAACACAGCGCCAGCCCACCGAGCCCTGTGGGAGTCTCCACAGCGCCTGTCTCCTGAGGAAATGTCTCCGCGCCCGCCGGTCTTAGGCCTCCTCACAGACCACTCCGAGGCCTGACTCCAGATCGGCCTCCTGTCCCTGCCTCCGCTGCTCTCTGCTCGGGAGGACTTTCCTTCCGTCCTCCCCATCTCACACTGCCGCATCCAATGCGGCTTGTGTCGGGGCTTCTCAGGGGGCTGGGAAAGGCGACTCAAAGTTCAAGCGCCAGCGTGTGGCCGCGGGGCAGCCTGTCTGCCTAGCCCGGTTGCCGGGGCCGGCTGGCTGGCTGAGCCCAGGAAAGATGTGATTTCTTCCCTTCTGGAGAAAGTCACAAAAAGCTAGACCTGTGCTTTTATCCGGCGACTTTTTTTTTTTCCTCCTAGCATAGTGATTTTTGGTTATCGATGATTAGACCGCAGATTCCTGAAGGGCGAGATTTACCGCTGATTTCTTTGTGCCCCACCCCCATTACCTCGCAGGGAGCACCAGCAACTTGGTATCGTCAGACATGCTGTTGTCGCACATCCACTCAGTAGCTCCAAAACCCTCCGCAGCTGCTTCCTGTGACTGTTTCATCCATTGGCACACCAGCCCACAGGTGCCTAGCACTTGGAAGACATTCCTTCAAAAAATGTCTGAATCAGAAAAGGAGCCAGGGTTGGGAATGAATGAAGAACAGCAACTGTTTATAGTCCTGCTCTGTCCCCAGTTAAGAAGGGGAAAGTCACAGCTCTAGTGGCTCTGAAACACTTGGACAATCCTACCGTTGAAGAACTTGAAACATCCGACGTTCATGAAAGAACGCGCAGCTGACTCTTCCTCTAGCAGCTGCACGTACTGGTTAAATTGTAGACAACAGACCTGAGTTCGGATGCTAGTGGGACAGCGTCATTCCCACTGGGAGGCGGATGCCCGTTCACCTCACCACCTGCACAGGCCTCAGGCCACTAGGCAGTATGGCTTCTCCTGGCCTGTTTATGCAGGGTGCTAACCTTGGCCCACTGCCCTGCACTACACTGCTGTGAGGTCTCTGGAGCTTTCTGGCAACTTCCTAGTGAGAACTTAGGCAAGTTACTTAATTTTTCAAAATCTATGTCTTTGTAGAAATAACCACCCTATTATTAACCGTTCCTATAGTTAATGCAAGGATTACATGAAACCGTATCTAAAGGAGCTAGCACGGGTATTGACACTCAGTAAGTGCATGGGAAATGAGAGCTGTCATATTATCTTTGCTGTTGTCTTACAAATGCAATATGCAGAGCAGCCAGCAACACTTGGGCCCAATTATTTGCCATCCCTGGGGAACAGAAACTCTCTTTGCCCTGGCAGAAGGCAAGAACCAAGAATTCCAAACAATTTATTTTCTAAGAATCAATATATTTTCTTCTTTTGAAATAAATACAAACCAGTTTGAAAGGTGGGGAATCTATGGGAAGGAGGGGAGAGGGGACAGGCCCCAGTCTTTTTAGTACCAAATGACTCTGGCGCGACCGGAAACGCAGTTACAAATGAGAATAATTTAAATTCTCCACTAATTACAGTATTTACAAAAGCAGGGGAGGGGGTCACCTAGTGCCCCTCTTCCAGGCTGGACAGACATCAATCCCACTGTTAGGCAGGGCGGATGCCCATTCACCATATTACCTGCACAGGCCTCAGGCCACTAGGCAGTTATGGATTCTCCTGGCATGAGCAGGCAGAGGTGATGGGATGGCCTGTTTTATGCAGTGTCCTAACCTTGGCCCACCACTCTGCACTGCAATGCTGTGAGGTCTCTGGAGCTTTCTGGCCTGTGGGACCTCCCCTCTCTTTGCACAGAGCTACCATGGGCCCTTGGAGTGTTCTGTACAGTCCAGCTGCACTCAGGGCAGGAGGGACCTCCCCCACCCAGCTTCCCCTGAGACTGGCCCCAAGACCAGGAATGAGTCAGTGCAGAGGCCGGTGCCACTCCAGGACAGTGAGCAAAGGGGAGAGAGGTGGCAGGGCACCGTAGATTGGGCTGTGCTGGGCAGTATCAGTCACTATCACTGGTCTCGCTGCTCTGCTCGCCCTGGACCTTGCTGCGGTGTTGCAGAGCCCTATGGTAGGCAATCTGCACTGATTTGCGGATGTTAGACTTGCGGCCCTCTAGCATCTTCTCCTTGTCGAGGTCCTGGTTCACACCCAGAGGCACCAGCTTAGTCCTAGGCAGCCATTGCCTACAAGAGGAAGTGAGGATCAATTAAATCATCTCTGGGAGAGCAATAAGCACCAGCCTTCCTCACTCATTTAAAAACACCTCCTGAGAACGAGGCTCTGGTGGGCACTGGGGTTCCCTGCCCTCAAATAACTGTTCACAGTGATAAAAGAGCCCAGTCAACTGTCACACTGAGCGGTAACCACAAGGTATTTATGGGTGCAAAAAGGAGCCCTGACCTAACCTGAAATAGTACCCTGTCCCACAGGCTCCAAGCAGACTTTACTGGTATT
The DNA here is from genome assembly GCF_963259705.1 of Myotis daubentonii. Classification (NCBI taxonomy): domain Eukaryota; kingdom Metazoa; phylum Chordata; class Mammalia; order Chiroptera; family Vespertilionidae; genus Myotis; species Myotis daubentonii. The sequence goes on along the minus strand of NC_081853.1, from coordinate 23,082,399 downwards.
AAAAATCCTCTGCGTATAGTTAACAAAAAGATTACATTATGTAAACGAGACAGAAGAGGGATTCAGAGTCTGACTTTATGCCTGCTTTATCCTAATCTTGTCACCATGGAGGCAGAGGTGGGAAAACTAAGTATAGAAATCACCTCGATCTGGGTGGGGAGCCACTCCCATATTTGTCAGTCACTGATGGTTCTTTGTTTTCTAGTCACAGCTGTTTGTCAGCTGTGCCCAATCAGTTGCTCAGACTTTTTCTTAAAGGCCTAAGTCCCTCCCCCACTGATTGGTGACAGCCCAGCCTGTCTGTTGCTGGAATTTCCTCACAGTCTGCCCCCATTTCCAGGGTTGTATTTGTGGCTGTGAGTCACCACATGCTCCCCTCCTCCCTTACCAGGTTCGCTTGTTGTCAAAGAAGAGGACGAGGTAGAGATGCTCTCGGGCTTCCTGGGTCATCTGCTCCCCAAGTTTCAGCACCTCTAGTGGGGGCACAGGAATGGGAACCCCATGGTGGAACATACCTTCCCGGGGCATCTTTGGATCAATGATCTGAAGGAATAGTAAGACCTTGGTTTGGTTCAGTCCCCTCTTCCCCAAGGCTTACTCTACCTAAGAATTTGGAGACTCCTTTGAAGTAGAGACATGGAAAGATTATCATGCTACTGCAATGCTGACCTTCTTCCTATGCTGAATTACTTCAGAGCCCAAGGGGTCATGGGAAGGAAAAGGGAAAGCTGGAGAAACTAATCAGGGGCCTGTAATTCTCTACCTGCCAAAGACCCTTGTACTCTGCAGCTCAGCAGAGAGTAGAAAAAGTCTACTAATTGTAAGTCTGCATTCTGGGGTTGACAGGCAAGGGTTATGACAAAAAAAAGGAGAAGCCTACCAGAGCTGGGTACGATGGGTACCCTCGGCACTTGGCCCACACAAGGTCCAGAGCATCCAGCGGGGAGTCCTCATCCTCTGACAGCCAGCCAGCTCCCCGGCCCAGACTCTTCCTTACCACTTCACAGGAATGGGAGAGAGGGGGCAGATCAGCAGACAGGGGGCTGGTAAGGCCCGGACACTGGGGCCCCAGCATCCCTGGCCTTGGGCGAGGGTACTTACTGCTGTGGCCCACGCCGCGGCCAGTACCCACGGAGTAGGCCTCATTCTCAGTGCCTGAGGTATCTTCACTGCTGTCCTCTGGGAATGTGCCCCGAGAGAAGGAGGGCTTGCCCCTGCCTTGTTTTGAGGGTGTTGTGCTGTAGACAAAACAAAGGGAGCTCAGCTCAAAGAAGAGTGGAGAATGGCATGGTGGGTGTCCTTTCTTCTTTAAACCCCCAGCGTCTAAGATTTTTGGAAAGCAAAAACTACTTAAAGATTTTCAAATCCAAATGCTCTCAGTGGCTTGGCAGTGATTTGACTGATGTGGGCTGGGTTTGGCAGTGGTGATGATGAATGTATACCCTGTCTAAAAGCAATACTGGCCAGATTTGCCAGACCTAGTTTTTAAAAAGAACACAGAAACTGGGAATTTTATGTGGTACCTCTGAATTCATTTTTAAAAACTCACCATGCTGGCCAAACAAAATATGTCTGTAGGCCAAATCCAGGCCACAAAGCAAGAGTTTATGCCCTCTGCTCTAAAACATCAGCTGAACCCTGTATGGTTCCCTCCATTCCATTATGGTGATACGCTCATCTATTTCATTTATTTTTCAGAGAACCTTGGATTTGAGCCATCTTAATCTAGGCTGAGATGGCTGCCACCCCACTTCCCACAGGGAAACCCAGAAGGGCATCCCAGAGGCAGGCCTTGATCTGGAGGGCCGGTACCTGGTCCGATCTGAGGCAGCACTGCTGCTGCTACTGCTGCTGGACTCAGAGTCTGAGCTGCTCCGGGGAAGGCTGCAGTCATTACGATATACCAAGAAACTCTTCTTGACTGGCTGGTTTCCACTGCTGAAGCCATTGGCTGGTAAGTCTTGGTTGGGGGGGAAGGGGAGGAGGGAAGGAATCGGTCAGGAAGATGTAGATCAGAGATGACATGGGGGTAAGAGGTACTTAAGAGCCTTGGCTTCCCTTTCTGTGCTGGAATATTCCTCCAACCTTGGCCAGCAGAGCTAGCTCTGGGTGGTGTCCACCACAGCTGGCCACAGCCCTGCCCCACCCCTTACACTTCCCTCAGCAGTTATAGACCTTAGGACAAAAATGGCTTAAAGGGCAAGAGATCACCAAGGAGGATGAGAAGAGAAAAGGTGAAGTGATACAATGGAGGGGGGCTTGGATGGGAATCTAGCTGGATCAGTGTCTTTGGGTTTCAGTTTCCCAGTCTGTAAAATGAGGGGATTGAATTAAATGATTCCTAAGGGCCCTTCTAGCTCTGAGATATTATGGGAAAATGAAGGGATAGGTGGAAGTTATGTTGGGAAAGATAGTAGCTTTGCTCACTCTCTTGGGGTACTGGGTGGTGAGGCTCACCCATTGGGGGGTCTTCTGTGGATTTATCACTGTCGCTGTCTGAGCTCGAACTGGGCCGGGGGCTCCTACCCCGCTTGCGCTGACGCAGGGAGCCCATGATGGGAAGCTGAGGGGGCCCCACAGGACTGCCTCCGTGGCTGGGGGTCATCTGGCTCTCCCGGTTTTTGGGGGGCCGGCCCGGCCTCTTGGGCGGTCCAGCTGTCTTCGGGTTCTTTTTGGAGAACAGAACTGAGGTTCTCCTGCCCACCTCATGTGCGGGGGTTGAGGACATGTTGGGACCCAGGCCTGGAGCAGAGAAAGAGAGAAGGAAAGTTGGTGAGGGGCCTGATGTGGGAAGGGCAGATGTCATCCAGGGTATGCCCTGGGTGTATAAGTCCAATACTCCAGCTATTGGTGGGGAAATGATTTGAGGGTCATGGAATTGGGAACAGTGTCTCTTATACAAATAGCCAGAGATACAGCTAAGAGGCCCCTGATTGGGGAATGAGGGAGAAAGTACAGCTAGCTGTGCAGGAAAGACCTCTGCCTTGGGGATGGCAGGGGCTGAGTGTGTGCTGCAGAGTCAAAGTCTAATTTGCTTTGGGGTCCACCTTGTTATGGGGTTCAGACCTTTGCTTGTCTCCTGGCTGCTGCTCTCCTCAGCGGCACTGTCTGTCTGCCCATCCTTGTCACAGGCTGCTGGGTGAGGTGTCAGGCTGCCCCGGCTGGAAGGGCCATGGCGCTCAGGCCCATCCCTTCCAGTTTCCCGCTGGTGGGCAAGCTTCCGCCGAAGTGCTGTCATCTCTTTCTTGATCATCTTTGCGCGCCGTGAGCGGCCCACACTCTGCTTGCTGGAATTCACTTCATCCAACCGTTCCAGCAACAACTTCAGCTGCTCTTCCACTGGCAGGTGCTTCTGGTTCTCCAACAGGACCAGCCGCTCCTCCTCTGCTGCTAGGAGTGGGGATAGGGGGAAAAGGTCAGATTCAGAGCAGCTCTTTGGCCCCCTTAAATCTGGACAGGCAGTAAGAAACCCACTCTTGCCCGGTCGGTGTCACTAGATGGTTGAATCAGGAGGTCACGGTTCCATTCCTGGTTAGGGCACATGCCTGGTTGCGGGCTCAGTCCCCAGTGTGAGGCGTGCAGGAGGCAGCCGATCAATGATTCTCTCATCATTGATGTTTCTCTCTCTCTACCTCTCCCTTTCTCTCTGAAATCAATAAAAATATATTAATAAAAAGAAAAGAGTCCTAGGCTTGACTCAGTGGATATTAGCCTATGGACTGGAGTCCCAGGTTCGACTCCAGCCAAGGGCACATGCCTGGGTTGCGAGCTCGATCCCCGGTGGGGGGCGTGCAGGAGGCAGCCGATCAGTGTTTCTCATCATTGATGTTTCTATCTCTCTCTCATTCTCCCTTCCTCTCTGAAATCAATAAAGAAATATATTTAAAAAAGAAAAGAAAAAGAAACCCTTCTCCCCTCAGCTGCTCGCCAGGAACAGCCATAAAATAGCAGAACCAAGATGTGAGCTGACAGGCATTGCTATCCATTCACCAGCCTGGCTTCCTGGGGATAGCTTGTCACTGCTCAGCCTAAGTGCTTCCCACCTACACTGCCTGCTCCCAGGAGGGGACTTTTGGAAAGCTGTTCATCCCTAGCATTGGCCTCTTATGTGTGTGTGACTCATCACCCACCATCTTCAGTGTGGTGTGGGGCCTCGTCTCCAGCCAGGTTGTGGGGGATATGCATGCCCGTCTCAAAGTCAATGCCCATTTTTTCTGCCTGGCGCCGGGCCTGGCGGAGCACAGCACCACCCTGCTCACGGAGCCGCACCGCTGCCCGGTAGAAGATGGTGTCCTTGGCGTTATACTTGAGGCAGTTGCTGACGATGAGGTTGAAGTCCTCCTCAAAATCATCAAAGTTCAGGTAGCGATAAGCCTCCAAGTTCTGCTTCATGGTGAAAAAATCCATGGGCTTTTTGATGTGGTCTAGGTAGTCAGGTACCTGGGAGAACAGGGTAGGTGTAGCTAAGTGGAGATATGCTTCTCATTCCCCCTGAACCCCTGCCCCTAATACTACCCTTTGAAATGCATCCAGTAACCTCCTCCCACCAGTTAGAGGTAGGCGTATAGCTCAGGGGAAAAGAGAGCTGGATTCAGTCTTGACTTTACCAGTCACAAGCTGTGTGATCTTGGCAAGTCTCTTAACCTCTCTGGACCTTCTTTTCCTGGCCTGGAAAAGTGATAAAATTACTGCCAAATCCACCTCCTACAGCCGTATGAGGCTTCAACAAGAAAATAGCTAGGGGAGTCCTCTGGAAGTAATACGAGCTTGCATTCCTATAGCTCTTTTTTGCTTATCATTAAGACTTATAAAGAGGCTGCTGCCTTAGGCCTCTCATTTTATACCTTTTAGAAAGAAGAGTCTGCCAATCAGAACCTAGGGCTTCAGAGCTGGTTCTTTAGGTGCTGAGCCTTCTAAAGTCTCTGTTCTAGGGGTCAGCATCCAGAAAGTGTCTTCCTGCCCCGTGGCTATTCATTTGGCAGACTCAGTCCCTGCCTCTGGGGAGTGCAGATTGCCTCCCATTCTGGGCACTTGTAGTATGAAAGGGACAAGACAGAGTCCATGTGATGCATGTGGCGCCAGTTCATCCTGGAGCCCCCGAGCCACCAAGCCCCTCTCTTCAAGGTCCCCTCCTAGTCCCTGGCCCAGACCTGCAGCAGGGGTCCAACTGAGAGAGGAACAGAAAGAAGGTGGAGTGAGGGGAAGGGATTCTTACTTCGTCCAATTCGGTTACCTCAGACAGAGGGACCGGCTCGCTGAAGATGTTGCCTGTGTCCTTCTCTTGGAGCTGCTCCAAGGTTTTGCGAAGGAGGATGAGAAAAGGGGTCAGCTGCATCTCCATGGCAATCTGCTGGACCTTGATCTGACACACATAAAGGCCCAATCAGCCAGGCCCAGGCCAGTCCCTTGGTAGAGGTCTGAGGAGATGGTCAAAGCTGGTTTGGGAATTCGCCTTCCTTCCCACCCCCAACAGCTGGGTATACTCACTCAGGTCTATGTTCTACAACAACCCACCCAGTGAAACTCCCCAACTACTCTGGCCTTTCCCTTCCTTGATTTAACTTACAGCACTAGCTACTTGTATCACATAATTAAGAGTTCCATTCATTCTCTCCTCTGACATTCTGTTTCTGGTGAGCCCGAGAGCACATTGAGCATCAACCCTATTACTTGCTGGCTAGACAACACATGCTTTTCCTTCTCCCACATATGTTTTCTCCGCTGGAAAACAGAGCTGGCCCAGGAGCACTCACCGTCTCCCTTTTGAGTTTCTCCCGCTTGCGAATCAGCTCTACCAGCAGCCGAGCTCTCTCTAGGTCATGCCGGAGCCGCTGCCAGGACTTGAGCTGTTCTTTGAGGGCCCAGTTCTTATCCTCAGAATCTCTCTGTAGAAGCAAAAAGGGAGTCAGAAGATGATGAGGGAGTCAGAGGAAAGGGCAGAGGAGAGGATAGCCCAGAAAACTGGGGCTAAGGGCAGGTAAAGCCAAAGGAGGGGGCACAGGAACTTACTGGCAGGTGTGCCAGCTCAAGTGGGAGCTCCTCAACCTAGGTGTCTCCTGTGCCAATGCTTGGTATACACTTGTTGAGTAAATGAATAAACACATAGGAACAGTACCCTTCTACAAGTGGATAATTTGTAAGAATTTCTTCCTGGTTCTCCCCAGGAAGCATGCCCCTGCCATTCCCTTCCCCCTCTCCTCCAGGAAGCATGCCCCTGCCATTCCCTTCCATCCCTCATCTCAAGAAAAAAAATTTCTTCCTGAGCCTGGTTTGAAGGCTAGCTTAAAAAAGGGAACAGTCTAAGCTCTCAGACACTGGATGCTATAGTTACAAATCTTTTTATATATATATATATATATATATATATATATATATATATATATATATATACATATATATATATATATATATGTATATGTGTGTGGCACATACACACATACACACACACACACACACACACACACGCATATATATATATACATACATATATATATATTATTGATTTCAGAGAGAAAGGGAGTGGGATAGAGAGATAGAAACATCAATGATGAAAGAGAATCACTGATTGGCTGCCTCCTGCACGCCCCCTACTGGGATTCAAGCCCGCAACCTAGGCATGTGCCCTTGATTGGAATCAAACCTGGGACCCTTCAGTCCGCAGGCCAATGCTCTATCCACTGATCCAAACTGGTTAGGACATATAGTTACAAATCTTGATCCTTATCCCCTGGTATTAGTTCCCAGAGCCCACAGGGAATATGACACAGTACCCCAACTTGGTCACAGTTCCTCTGAGACTGCAAATGTGTCTGCAGGCGACGTAACAGCGGGACCCCGTTCCGTGACTGGCGCTTCAGTGTCCAGTAGCTGTGCAGCCTCTGCATGAACTGGCTCTTCCTTTGGATTGTTAGGCGGTTCGTAATTTTACTGAGCCTAGGAAGCAGGATAACAAATTTTCTTACGTAAAACAAGGGTGTCTAGCTAGTCTATTGTCAAAAAGTTTGTGACATCGGGCTTAAGGCAAAGAGCAAACAGTGCCGTCAATGGCACCTCAGCAGACAGAAAGCCAAGCTCCCAGCACTAATCCAGATCCCTAACCCTGCCCTGTTCCCCAGGGGGTCAGGGAGTTTGGCTCCTAAGATTGCTCTATTTGACCCTGGGATACCCAACTCACACTGAGCGTTACAAGGTACAGTATAGGAAATTGACTAGGTAAAGTAAGAGTTAAAAATAACTGATCACAGCCCTCATTTGGATTCACAGTGGCAGTAATTACTTTGTGATTCCTTAAGCATTTCCTTCCCCCCTTTTCATTCCAGTTCTCCTTTCAGAGTCAGACTATTTCTTCTTCTGTGGCTGGTAGCTATTACATTCTCTTTCTTCCTAACTTAAACCACACCATCAAAGTGAAGGGCAGTTTAAAATATATGTTAGGTCTGCCAGATAAAACTGGGAAGTTTCTGGCTCCTAATGTAAGAGTCAGGTGACTTGCTACAGCTAATCTCATTGGGATTTTTTTTTAAACTTCTACATAGCTTCTGATAGGAAGAAGATAACCCAACCCTGTCACTTCACTCAGGGGGCTATCAGTCTCCAGGAGGGTTTGTTCTTCCCAACCTGTCCACTGCTCCCCACATACCTGTGTGGTGGAATGCAGGGCACTGAAACCACAGGTGCTGCTGCCCTCTTCTCTGCCAGGATCTTTCGTGCCTTTTTCATCTTGATCCGGGACTTGGCCTTGGCCTTCTTAACCTTCTCTGAACTCCAACTCTTACCCTCATCCTCCTCCTCATCCTCCTCCTCCTCACCCTCACTGTGGGACAGGGCAGGCAGCCGGCGAGCTGAACCTGGGGGTGTATGGATGTCACAGTAGGCTGTTTTGCGGACGCTAAAGGAGGTGCCATTGGCACCTGTCTCCCGCACAGGCTCCATCTTCATGTAAAGGCCGGCCTGCTGGGCACATGTCACGTGGAAGGCTGTGTAGCAGTTGGCTTTGTGGCACTGAATGCAGGCCCCTGAGCCCCGCTGTTTGCAAATGTAGCAGGTGAGCTTCCAGCGAGCTGGCGGGATGTGCTCGATGCTGTCGATTGGCTCCAGGAAGACTGTGTTGGCAAAGCAGACCTCAGGGATCCACAGGGCACACACCACATGGGCCCAGCGCCCATCATCTGTCTGCTTAAAGGCACCACCCTTATTGGGGCACAGGGCACAGTCCACAGCACGTGAGGGTGATTGTAGACAGCGGCGGCACAGCCACTGGCCCTCAGGGATATAGGGGACGCCATAGCATTCCTGGTGCACAGCCAGGTTGCACATGTCACAAAAGAGGATGACGTTGCTGTTCTGGCATTCACCATCATTGCAGATACAGCACACAGCATCCTCATCCACTAGTGCATTGGGGTCGCCTTTATTGTGGCTCTCAAAGTAGGACTCCTTCTCCAGCCGGTCCATTAAGTACTCAAAGATCTCCTGCGGGATGGGACTCACACCCTCCGTCTTCCGTCGTTCGTTCATGATATCCAGCCAGATGTAGTCCTCTTCATCCATGTCATACTCTACCTCCTCATCCAGCTCCTCTGCTGACTTCTCAATGTACCTGCAGTGGACACAGGCAGCTCAGCATCATACAGTTGAGTTTTTCCTCCCTTAAAGACAGTGTGTTACATTTGCCAAATATTTACTCTAGGCCAGGCCTGTACCTTCACATATGCTGTCTCATACCATCCTTACCTTAACCCCAAGCACTATAGATCCTGTAATCATTCCTGTTTTGCAGAAAAGGAAGCATAGTTTTAAGGTTACTGCACCTGCCCTAGCTCTCTTGTGAGAAAGTGGTAAAGCTGGGAAGTGGCATTAGGCCTGCCAACTCCAAACCTCATGTCCTACCTGCTACACAGCCTCCCTTGGGGTGCAGAGACTCAACCAGATTCCTAAAGGGAAGAAAAATGGGGCAGCTAGGATCCATCTGGATGATAGTACAAAGAGCCAGTGGAAGGCAGTTCCTCAGGTGTCACTTGCAAATTATATGTAAGTTGTTTTAGCACCAGTTGGCAGTGTCCTGAATGGAGCTGCTATGGGTCTTGTCAGCTGTTGCCAGCACCAGCTCAGGGCTCCCTCAAACTATAGGTACTGTCTTTGTTCTCTGGATAGCATTGGGAGATAACAATCAGAATAGTTAAGATATACTATGAGCCAGGTATTGTGCTAAATTACCACATTTATTTTCACCACAGCCATAGGGTCAATATTCTTATTGCCCTTATTTTGCAGATGAGGAAATTCAAGCTTTGAGAAGTTAATTAATTGCCCAACACAGAAAGGTCACACAACCAGGAAGTGGCAAAGCTAGGATTCAGACTCCACCCTGGGCCACTCACTGGGCTCCCCACACCCTTACCATGCTCTGGATCACCTGGACTCTAGTATTGTAAAGCTATCGGGAGCTACAATAGGATGAATGGGGCGTTGGCTTCTAACAAACCTTAATTTAAATCCTGGCTCTGAAAAAAATAAAAATAAAAATCTGGTTCTGCTACTTTGTGACCTGCAGGGCATCACTGCTCTTTTCTGAACCTGTTTTATTGATGATAGAATTAAGATAATAATAATTACTCCCAAAGATGCTGTCAGGATTAAATGGAATTACAAAATTAAATGGGCTAAATCAACTGGCACAGAGCAAGCTGCACCTCTTCTCTCCACAAGGGAAATGGGGCTCTGGTGCTAGAGCAGGCCAGGCAAACAGGCTCTGGAGCCATATTATTTTATTTTTAAAAATATATTTTTATTGATTTCAGGGAGGAAGAGAGAAGGGGGGGGGGGGAGAAACATCAATGAGAGAAGCAGCATTGATCAGCTGCCTCTTGCATAACCCCCACTGGGGATCAGTCTGGGCATGTGCCCTGACCAGGAATCAAACTGTGACCTCCTGGTTCATAGGTCAACACTCACCGCCGAGCCATGCCAGCCGGGCTGGAGCCATCTTTATATGATAGCAGGCAAGTGAGCTAGCCTCCCTGGGCCTAGGTTTCTTCATCTTAAAGTGGTGATGTTAATATGGACTTATTTCATATAGCTATTGTAAGCATTAAGTGAGTTAATACAAGTAAAGTATTTAGGAACGGTACCTGGCATGCAGTAAGTACTCAATAAATGTTAGGTTTATCATTAGCTTTTGTATAACCCTGACCAACCACCTTGCTTCGATTATAGCTGTTTATGTGTTGAACTTCTCCATAGGATAGAGGCAAGAACCATGTTTGATTTACCACACAGAAACAGGTTCCCAGTGTTGTTCATTTGAAAGGTATTTTGGGGGTGGAAGGGAAGAGAGAGACTTAAATGCTATGTCTATAGGAAGCAACTTATTCCTTAGCCCTTACCTCTTCCCAAAGGTGACTACAATGCCCTCATCCTTGAAAAAGGGTGTGGCTCAGAGATAGTGTGAACCATATGGCCCCTTCCAGACCTTGAAAACAGCTCCAAAACTTTCCTCTGCCAAGACCTTACCTGATGGTGCATAACACACTTCCACAGTGCACCCAGATTACAGGCTACAGCACAGATAAGGTAGGTTGCATGTCATGTAGAATTCCTGGCTCACCAGCTGACACTCCACCCTCCTACTCCCCCTCAAGAAAGCACTCAGATGCAAGCAAGAGAAAGTGGTGTTATTAGATTATCTCAATTCTTCCCAAATTTACATGGAAAGCAAATAATTTCCGTTTTGCTAACAACAGTAATAAATTACATGCAACATACCTCCAACTGATAGAGAACAGACCTGATCCCCAGGAGGAAAAAGTGAATCTGCCCTGGAGAACAGACCTGATCCCCAGGAGGTAAGAGTGGAAGGAAGAAGAAAAGGAGCAGAATGAGCTGGGCTAAGCTGCCTATCAGAGCAAAGAGCGCCGTTAGGAGGGAGCCATTAGGAGGGGGCAGGCCCTGAGGGGCCTCTGTGTTGGGGATGGACATGACAGTCTAACAGAAAAGAGATAGTGGAAAATCAGAAGGAGGTGAAGCTGGGCTGGATAGAAAGGAAGGAGACTGGCTAAGACAAGAACAGGCGAGAGAAAAAAGTGACACACTGAGCCAAATTACTTGGGTTCCCACAGATTTGCTTTTGTGAGATTTGCCTTTTATGACATTAGTATATCATCATATGAATGGCACTTTTGGTAAAAACTTTTCATATAAAAACCTTTATAAATCCTTCTCAGAGATCAGGCCTTCTGATTAGTTGACACCAAAGATTGCTCCTTAACTAACTCATCAGAATGCCTTTTTTGCCTTGGATGCCTACTCTCAGAGGTAACTTTTACACTTGGTTTTTGTACCGTCCTTCAGCTAGGCTTTCTGTATATAATTTTATGACCACATTGCCCCACCCCTTCATTTTTACAAGGAATTTAGACTATGCCTTTGACTTTATTAAGAGCCACTGTGAAAAAAACAAAAGAGAGCCACTGTGACAAACTTTTGGAAGGAAGTGGGGTACCAGGAGATAAATAAAAAGGCCATTGGAGGATTACAAAATATAGTTGATGGAAACACCACTTAGGCATGCTAAAGGATGGGCATGCTAAATAACAGAACAATGGGAAAATTACCCCTGCAGATTTACAAATTGCTTTTAGGACCTTATGAAATCAGTGTCCCAGTCTTTTACCTTTAAACCAGCAGAGGAATATTAAACCAGCTCTACAGATGGGGTCACTAGAATACCAGAGCCAGATGCCTTTCCCAAAGTCACACAGTGAGGGAATGGAGAGGCTCAGGAACCAGAGAAGGGATCCTCTGATACAGTGGAAATAGTGCAGCTTTGGCGTCAAAAGAACCTGGGTTTGAATACTGGTTCAGCTACCTACTGGCCTTTGACTTTTGGTAAGTCTAGCCCCCTTTCTGTAGTTTCCTCATCTGTGGAATGAGAACAATACCTACCTAAGTGGGTTATGAGAACAACATGAAGGAGTAGTTATAGTAAGTGCCACCATCATTAGCTGGAGTACTGTTCCTCTTACTGCCCTAAGAGTGTGCTGCTGCTATCCTTCATCCCTGCTATTCTCCTGTCTGCTGCCTGTCACTGCTCTCCGCTCCCGAGCCCTGCTTGACCAGTGTTCCAGAGTTAGGAGGCGGAGGTGGCCTTACCGGTAATAGGAAGTTGGCCGGGGTGGGGCATCAGGGGTGTCTTGCTCCAGCTCCCGGTATACAACCTCTGGCAACTTGGGAGTGGTGCTGGCAGAAGCATTATGGTGGTGGTGATGGTTGGAATCCTTGCGCTTCTCCTTGTTCTTATGCTTGCCTGACTTGGGAGTCACAGCCGGCGTCTCAGTGTTCTCTTTGTTGCTGCCATTCTCAGGGGCCTCCTCGGGGGCCTCATCATCCTCTGACACCACATCTAGGTTGTCAAAGATGCTGATGCGATGGACGCGGCCGTGCAGGTCTACCTCCACCATGCGCTGGGCCTGTGCATAGCTCATCACCTCACGGCTGGGTGACTGTGATACCTCTGAGGGGCTGGGTGACTGCTTGTTGGCTGGGCGTGACTGGCGCCCCTTCTTCTTGTGCTTACGGAGAGGAGTCTGCTGCGGGGGTGGTGGGTTGTCGTGGTCATAATGGTACAAGTGGTACTCAATACCACTGTAACTCTTGTAGACCTTGCGGCAAGTCTCCACGGGGCATTCATATGGTGGCTTAGTTGCCCGCAAGTTGTGGCAGAAAGTCTTCACGTCAAAGTCCACCCCCATGCTGTCACATCTAGAATTTACAGATAAGTTAGCATAGGCCTGGGGAAGAGTTTATGACCACTCCCCCCACTCCCTCCAGCCCTTCCTCTCTTCAAGGATCCTGGCCAGCCCACCTCTATAGCATATGCAAATACCATCTTCTCCACATCATGGCCACACTATGGGCCTCATCACCTCTTGCCTGGTTATTCTGCCCTATGCCTCACCTCTTCTAGCCTAATATTGCATAATGTGGCCAGAGTGATGTTTTTACCAAGTAGCAACAGTCATTTCAATCTATGATTAAAAGCTTTCTGATGTTCCCTACTTACTTCAGGATAATATCCAAATTCCCTATGTTGACATTCAAGTGCTCCTTTCATTGTTTGGCCCTAGTCCTCCTTTCCAGACTCTTCTTTTCACCAGTTGCAGTTGTGTTTCTGTCTATCCAAGGCAACTTGCCATTTCTTGAAAGTTATAACCTCTCCTTCCTGCAAGACGATCTCTATTGGAATGCCTTCCATCCTTTCTGATTGGTGAGCTCCTACTCATTCTTCAAAACCCAGATTAAATGTCACTTCTGTTATGTCTTTGTCTCTCCTATGGGGAACTCTGCTTTCATAGCATTCCATTTTCACCTCTTTGTCTCCTCCCACTAGTCTGGGAGCTATGCACTGCAGACACCAGAGCCTACCCACCTTTATATCCCCAGTACTTGGAATGCAGTGGACATTCAGTTTTTGGCAAATGAATGAATAATGTGTTGAATGAATAGAGGAATGAGGGATCAGCAGATTTGGGGCTGAGAGAGATGGATGAAGGCTAGTGTTAGCCCATGTAGTAGCTTGAATGGGTAGCAATGATTTAGTCCTGGTATCCAGCAGAATCACTGGATTATAGAAAGAATTAGTTCATTTCTGAGGTCTTGAGGGGAAGTCTATGTCCTGGCCCTGGCAGCTGTACCAAGTCCTAAGGGTACAAACAGGAACAAGACAATCCAGGCACACTCAACTCCATGCTGGTCCTCAGGGCCCTCCCATTCTCCTCTCCAGTGTTCCTGGGTGAATGGAGACAGCAGATGGCACCAGCCCCCAGGAAGCCCAGCTTAGTCAGAGACTGCCCCAGTTTCTCCAGGCTTAGTTGAGTTTAACAATTCAGCTAGGGACTTGGCACCATTCCAGGTAGTGCCACCCTGAGCTCCCTGACAAACAAGGACCCCTCTAGGCCTCTATTCTCCTGCAACTTAACCAAGCAAGTGGGCTGCTTCAGCCTCTCTTTGTCAAAGCACCCAACTTCCATGTCAGTAAAACTATTAGTTAAACGCCAGCTCCCTTCTACTTCCTACCTGCTTCTGTGTCTTTAAATACAGACCAATTAGAAGCACAAATAAGCTCTCCTCTTTCAGTGATGGGTCCCTGGTGAACACTACAGCTCTGCTGCCCTGGCTCCCCAGCTTCCGAAGTAGCACAGAGACCCGGGCTGATGTCCCGCTGGGAGTCAGTGGCAGAGGCACAGGGGAGGGAGCCAAAAACTTAGATCTGAAAGGCTGTGGGCCCAGGGGGGTGGCGGCGTAACTCAGGGGGCTAGAGGAAGTTGGGGGCGGGAGCCGAAGGGATCAGGCCCAGCCCAGGCGTTGCCCGCAGCCCTACCCGGATGAGGCTAGGTTTCTCTTTTGTCGAAGTGTAACAAGTTAAACAAGGCTCCCCTCCTGAAGTTGACCCTGGTAGCCACGAAGGATACACTGTTGCCCGGGATTCCCGCTGGGAGCGAAGGCACTGTCAGTTCTTCCGCCTGGAGGGGGTTGGAGCGGCCCGAGGGGCACCTGGGCAGGACTGCTCAGTGCACGCCCCACAAAAGTACTCAACTCCTTCCCCGCTAGCCACTCTCGCCCTGGTCCCAGGCCCGCACTCACCGGCCACCTCGAGTCCGGGCTCATCGCCGGGGCCGCCCGCCGGGGCTCCGACCCCACTTGGCGGGGAAAGACGGGCCGGGGAGGGAGAGCCCCAATTCCGGAGACTTCAGACCTCGCCACCCCGGCCCCTTGCCGTCCCACGCTCTGGCCCCGGCTCCCCGGGATTCCCGCGCTGACCCCCGCCGCTCCCGGTTCCGCCGGAGCCCCGGTGTCTCAACTCGGTCGGCTGTCTCCTGTTTCGAGAGCCCCTAAATTGCCCGGTCTCGGGACCCGGCGCCGCTGGAACAATGGAGGCTCCCGGAGGCAGCGCGGGGACGGCGGCAGCAGAGACGGTGGCGGCAAAGGCAGGGACAGCGGCGGCGGCAGCAGCGGCGGCGACGGCGTCTGCGCAGGGTAAACGTAGTGCCGCGGCGCTGCCGAACTGCACTTTCGCCACAAATCTCCGCCCGCCAACCGAGGCTCCAGAGACCATCCTCTGGAACTCGTAAGGGCCCCCTGAACATCCCACAGGGCTTCTCTAGCACCTCCATCTTAGAGTTGAGTTTAGTCGCGGTACTCAGGATCCGGAGTGGTGGGGCCATGTGTGGCGAATCTGCGGCCCCGAACGTTGAGCGCGGGGCTGGACTGGAGGAGCCCGCCCTTCTCCCTTCCCCCTCAGTCTCCTCCCTCCCTTGTCCCTCCCCGACGCTGGCGCCGCGGCTGCGGTGAAGTCCTGGCCTTGGTCTCCCAGGAAGGCTGCGAGGCGGGGCCAGAGCCATGGGGCGGGGCGGGGGGGGGGGCAGGGCAAGGAGCAAGAGGGACGTGGGCTTGAGCCTAAGGAAGACCCGGATTTATGGTAGGGGCGGGGCTGGAGGAGACTAAACCAGCCTGTGGGGCGGGGCTTTGGAGGGGGCGGGCTTTAGGGGGCGGGGTCACATGTAAAATACCTCCTGGCTGGGAGAATAGGGACTGAACCGGGGCAAAGAGTGAGGCTAAACCCGAGTGGGGCCTCAGGAAACTAAGGGCGGGGCTTCGGATGGGTGTGGAAGGTGGAGCTGGGATTGGAGGAAAGGATAGACCTGGGGAAAACGAAGCGAGGCTTCAAGGAAGGGGCGGGACTTGGGAAAGGTAAAGGGGCGGAACTAGACGGAAAAGGCGGTATCGGGTTAGGAATAACGGGGCGTGGCTGAAGGAAAGGGAAGGAGCTTGGGAAAGGTAATGGAGCAAGACTGGAGGCAAGGTGTGGATCCGAAAGAAGGGACCGGTTTTGGGGAGGTGCAGAGGGCTGTTGGGGCGTGAAAGGGCTTGTCTACGGTAAAATGGGATTCGGATACCTGGAACCCTGTAGGTTGGCGGAGAAATGTATCAGGGCTACGGTTTGCCAGGTGGGAGATGATCTCAGAACTGGGCTCTGCCAGGATAACTCGGTTGGAGCATCGTTCAGATGCACCTGGGTTGCTGGCTCTGTCCAGGTCAGGGCACGTGCAGGAATCAACCAATGAATGCATAGGTGTGTGGGACCACAGGTCAATGTTTCTCTCATCAATAAATTTTATTTTTTTATATTTATTTTAGAGAGGAAGGGAGAGATAGAAACATCAATGATGAAAGAGAATCATTGATTGGCTGCCTCCTGCATGCCCCCCACCCGGGATGGAGCCCCCAACCCAGGCATGTGCCCTTGACCGGGATCGCACCCAGGACCCTTCAGTCTGCAGGCCGACTGAGCTAAACCGGCCAGGGCTCATCAATAAATTTTAAAAACACAGACAGCTGGTTTTAATGTGGCTAGGCCACTTAGTAGCTACACGAACTAGGGCAAGTTGTTAAATTCTTCCTACCTCAAATTTCTTGTAAAACGCAGCTCCAAAGCTTTATTGATAGTTCTTGGGGGCTTTGGAGAACTTTGGTGCTAGGGAGAGTCCATTTGTTAAACATGCTTCTCACTAAGCCTCCAGTTTTGCCATCAAAGAGGTGTGTGAAAGAGTCTTTCAGGGTTTGGGGGCAAAGCCCAAAGGATCTGGAAACTTCTATTTTATGTTATTTCAAACCTTGCATTCGACCCACTATAATGTATGTTTTTCTATACAGTGTTTTCCAAAAAACAACAACACCAAACCATCTTAATAAAATCGACACTCCAGGAAGATGTTTGCTGGTTAAGATCTTGGGATCTGGAGTCAAACTGAAGAGTTCAATAAGTGACTTAATCACTCTGAACCTCAGTTTCCTCATTTGTTAAATGGAGAGAAAATATAGTCCTACCTCACAGAGTTGTTGTGAGGATTAAATAGATGATGCTTATAAATCACCTAGTATAGTGTGTGATATGTAATGAATACTCAAAATATTAGCTGTTTTTATTATCCTCATTCAGAAAACTCAGACTAAATGGATGAAAACAGAGTTAATATAGTCATTTTAATTGATTTTTTACAGAGAGGAAGGGAGAGGGATAGAGCAAGAAACATCAATCAGCTGCCTCCTGCACACCCCCCACTGGAGATGTGCCCACAGCCAAGGCACATGCCCTTGGCTGGAATCGAACCCAGGACCCCTCAGTCCGAAGGCCGATGCTCTATCCACTGAGCCAAACCAGTCAGGGCAATATAGTCATTTTAAAGCTGACCTCTTTTGTCCTAGTCAATCACTCAGTGATTAGAGCGACGGTTGGAATACTGAAGGGTCCTGGGTTCGAGTCTGATCAAGGGCAGGTACATAGGTTGCAGGCTCAATCCCTGGCCTTGGTTTGGAGTGTGTGTGGGAGGCAACCAGTCAGTGTATCTCTTTTACATGGATGTTTTTCTCTGTCTCTCCCCCTCCCTTCCACTCTCTCTAAAAATCAATGGAAAAAATATCCTTGGGTGAGGATTAACAAAACAAACAAACAAACAAACAAAAAATTCTGATCTCTTTTGAATTCAGGAACCCCTTAAAGAGTCTGATGAGCCCTGGCCGGTTTGGCTCAGTGGATAGAGCGTCAGCCTGCGAACTGAAGGGTCCCAGGTTTGATTCAGGCCAAGGGCACATGCCTCGGTTGTGGGCTCCATCCCCAGTAGGGGCCATGCAGAAGGCAGCCAATCAGTGATCCTCTCTCATCACTGATGTTTCTATCTCTCTCTCCCTCTCCCTTCCTCTCTTAAAAATCAATAAAGACATTATGCTAAGTGAAATAAGCCAGTCAATGAAAGAAAAATACCACATGATCTCACTCATTTATGGATAATAAAGACCATTATAAACTGATGAACAAAAATAGATACAGAGGCAGAGCAGCATCGAACAGACTGTCAAACTACAGCAGGAGGCCGGGGAGGGTTGTAGAGGAGGGGGGTAAGAGATCAACCAAAGGACTTGTATGCATGCATATAAGCATAACCAACGGACACAAGACACTGGGGCGTAGGGGAGGATGGGGGAAGGTCAAGGGGAAGAAAAAAAGAGGAGACATATGTACTACTCGTTGTAATATTTTAAGCAATAAAACAAAATTTAAAAAAATTAATAAAGGCCCTAACTGGTTTGGCTCAGTGGATAGAGCGTCAGCCTGCGGACTGAAAGGTCCCAGGTTCGATTCCGGTCAAGGGCATGTACTTTGGTTGCAGGCACATCCCCAATAGGAGGAGTGCAGGAGGCAGCTGATCGATGTTTCTCTCTCATCGATGTGTCTAACTCTATCCCTCTCCCTCTCTGTAAAAAATCAATAAAATATATATGTTTTTAAAAATCAATAAAGAAATCTATTTTTTAAAAAATAGTCTGATGAACCCTATGGCCTGTCTCCTCTGTCAGCAAAAACATATACACAGTTTTACTTATCCCTTCTGAAAGTGTTTCAAGAATGTCTGAAGAAATGATTGGATGATTGTGTATTCGGATGGGAATAAACCCTAGCTGAAGCAATCTTTGTTCCCTCCTTTTGGTGCGGTGCCAAGGCCCTGGGTCCCCTAATCTCCCTCCCCAAGACCCATGAGACAGAGGTAGAGTAATTATTATTATCAGCTTTATTATTGGCATGAAGGCAGGGAGGTGGTGACAGTGCAAGGCCCTTCTGTGGGTGAGGGAGTGGAGGACTTGACCAGCCAGCACTGATCCTCCAAGCTGGCCTCCCAATGGGTTCCAGGGCTCCAGGTGCCTCTGGCTTTCAGCAGAAGCAGTGGGTGGGTGGGCAGGTGGGCAGATTGCAGGCATTGGATAAATAGGCTCCTTAGGGCTGCTCTGGGGCTGGGGTCGGACTGGGGTTGGGAGGCGGTGGGGGGCGAGGCTGGATGTCCCTGGTGCGCATATAGGACAGCAGCTGCTCCGGGATCTCCGCCAGCACATCCTTGGCTAGTCGGGCCATGCTCAGCACATGGTTCCCTGATCGGTCGACATAGTCTCGGAATGGGACAAACTAGGACAGGCACAGACAATCAGGTGTGAGTGGTGGCCAAGGGAGTGGGGAAGAGGGGCAGTAGAAAGGCTTCCTCTTTGACCCCTAACATCTCTTTCCAAATATCCCTCTAACCTGGGGGATATTGCTTTCTTTCCACCCATTTTTTTTTCACCTTCTATTCATCCTCAACTCACTCCAGTTTGACTTCACACAATCTACCGAAACTGCTTTTGGTACTGTTGTCAATAGCCCCATGTTCCCAAATCAGTCCAATGGGTAGTAATTGTCAGTCCTCATTTTACTTCTCTCTCCATTACATTTGATTATGATCTTCCGGGACACATCCCACTCTTGACACACCACATTGCTGGATTTTCTCCTGCCTTTCTGGGTAAGTTTCCCTTTCCTCCCATTCCTCTGAGTTTGAGCTAATCTCTAAACCTGGTTCCTTCTCTCTCAAGTCTCTTCCTAGGTGATTTTATACACTCCCGTCACTTTAAAAACTGTTCCCTGATGACTCCCAAGTTTATATATTCATCCCTAGCCTCTTCTTAAATGTTCAGAACCACGTATTTAATTGCTTGTATCATATCTCCATTCAGTTGTCTTAGATACCTCAAATCCAATGTGTTCACAACTGAATTCTAATCCTTTCTGCCAAATCTGCTCCTCCTTCAGCTTTCCCTTCCCAGTTAATGGGACTATTACCCAGTTGCTCAAGCTAGAAAACTGAGAATCATCCTGAAGCCCCACTCACTCACCATCACCATTTAATCAAATAATCAGCTGTTGTAAACGTTTTCTTAAATAATCGTTTGAACCTGCTTATATCTTCACTGCTTCTACAGTGGGGCCTTGACTTACGAGTGTCCTGACTAAGGAGTTTTTTGAGATACCAGCTGTCTTTCGGCCGATTTTTTGCATTGAGTTGACAGAGTAATTTGAGTTAATGAGCTCCTTAACGAGCTCGGTCTCGGAACGAATTAAACTCGTAAGTCAAGGCCCCACTGTATTCCCATCCAGAGCCCTATTGCCTTCCCTCTACTACTTAAAGGCTTCTTCACTAATGGGTCTACCGCCCTTCTCTCTCGCCCTGCTACAGTCCACTCTCCATGAAGCAGAGGTCCTCTTAAAATGGAAGTCTGACCATCTCACTTCCCTATATGAAATCATTCAAGAGCTTTCCTATTTTTAAAGAACAAAACCCCCAAATCTTCACCATGATCGGCATAGCCTTGGCTACCCCTTTCTCTTACTCACTGTGATCCCGTTAACCCTGGTTTCTTGCCTTTTCCATGATTGGACCAATTCTTCTGAGCCTCAGGGCCTTCTTTCATGCTGTCCCTCTGCCTGTAATGCTTATAGGTTTCAGCTCAAATGTAATTTCCTCAAAGAAGCCTTCCCTGACTACCCTACCTAAGACAGGTCCTTGTGATAGACTCTCACAGTGGCATTTGCTGTTCCTCTGGAGCACTTATCACAACCTAATGAGATATTCGGCTGTGTGATTATTATTGGCTGCCTCCATTAGAAGGCAGAGGCTTTGGGGATCTACACTATGGATCCATAATGGCTATAGCAACCTGCCTGTTTCTCACCAAGATTTTGTTCAGCGAAAGCAGGAGGGCTAAAAGAGTGAGGGGTGAAAGGTGGGTGATTAAGAAGGCAGAAGAAAGAATGGCTGCCAACTTAGTCTCTCCTTCCCATCATGCCTTTCAGCTCCATGACTTCCTCTCCCTGGTCAGGTCTACCTGAACGATGTCTCGCTCAGCATAGCGGCCCCTAGAGGATACACGGACATCATCACCATCCAACTCTTCCATTGCTGTAAAAAAGACACCCCTCAGCTGATTGACCTCTCCCACACCAACCAACCCATGCGGCCCCTTCCGTCTTAGCTCCCCTTCAGAGTCATCATGAGAATGCCTTGTGATTGTCAAAGTCCTACAATTATTAGGCATTGCTATGGCATTATTATTATTATGCCTTTCCACACATTCCATCCTCCCAGGAATCCCAAGAGGGAAGTATTCAGATCAACAGCCTTGGTTATGATGAGGAAACAGGTTCAGAAAAGGTCTGTGACTTGGCCAAGGTCCAACACAGGCATCCATCGTATTTTTTGTGGAGGGGAGGCCTGGGTGCCCAGTTTCTCCTTTATTTTCCCCAATTATTGGTCCCACTCAGGGACAACCCCCATCCTACTCACCCTCAAACATGGCTGGTCCCACACCAACAATAATGATAGACATGGGCAGTGAGGAGGCCTGTGAGGGAAAGAGGATGAATGGCTGGGGTCAGTAGCCATAATAAGGGAGGTGACTGTTGAGAGCAATTTTTTGTGCATGTGTTATATTTCTGCACATCGTGCAAGTAGAGGCACTGATTTCCTTTGTTCCAGACTATTTTTGCAAGGATGTCTGCATGTTAAAGATATAGTGTCTTTCTTTAGAGCCAAGGGCACCTTTGTTTAATGCCCAGTATAATAAAATGTCTCACACTGGAACAAAGTGGAGAAACTAGGCACCCAGGCCTGTCTTCCAAACATTACTGCCCATCATAAAACACAGGGGTTTCCTAAACCCAGGGTTTCTGTTCTATAATGCAGCTGACTGGATGCAGGTGTCATCTGGCCCTCTTAACATCATCTTGTGGGAATTGGGGCTTAGAGAATAAGAGAAAATGCTGATACTCGAGCTACTGCTATTGCTGGGAATAACAGAGTTCTTTGTCCCTGTTCCACAAGTCTTGTGTCTTTTGCTAGCATTCATGAAACTGGCAGGCTAAATTGTTAGCTTTAAACCTCTTGACAAGTATTCCTTAATTTAATAAATATTAAATTAAAATCTCAGTCCCTTCACAGTTATTAACAGTGACCCCTCCCTGCCAAGTCCTCCTCCTCAGACTCACACTGACAATGGCTTCCTTGGTCTGTGTCATGTCAGAGATGACTCCATCGGTGATGATGAGCAGAACATAGTACTGGGAACCATCAGAGATTTTGGCTGCAGCCCTGGGTGAGAGGCCAAGAACAGAATCCAGCTGAAAGCCCAGAGAGACCAATGAGAACACCCCACTCATAGCGCTTCCACAGGCAGCGTGTAAGTGCCAGGCAAGGACTGGGGCTTCTGAAGCTCATGCTCCTTCCCCAGACCTGAGTGCCTGCCACTGTCTGCCCGTAACATTTGTGGAGCACATAATATGGTAGGTTCTGTGTTAGGCACTGAAGGTACACCACGAGAAAAAACAAGTCTATCCCAGCCCTCTCAATGGGAGGCAGATATTGATTCAAGAATCACTGAAATAGGTATAAAATTACACTTATTATGAGTGCTGTGTTAGAAAAGGACACTGCTGTGAGGGTGTATAGTAGGGATTCCTGGCATAGTCCGAATCAGCGAAGGCTTATTTAAGGAAACAATGTTTGAGAATGAAGGAGAGGTTAAATGAAGGGGGGATCAGTCCAGGTAGAAGGAATAGCATGGACAGAGGTCCTGTGATGGGACTGAAGGAAGCCCACCCTGTCTGGAGCCTAGAAAGTGAGGGAAACAGACGGGACCATGTGGCTGAGGTGGGGCAGGAGCCAGACCACACAGGACTTTGTTGCCCCTGGGAAGATTTTGGAA
Organism: Myotis daubentonii; assembly: GCF_963259705.1. Lineage (NCBI taxonomy): Eukaryota > Metazoa > Chordata > Mammalia > Chiroptera > Vespertilionidae > Myotis > Myotis daubentonii. Next base: position 23,059,779 of record NC_081853.1, on the reverse strand, counting down.
TTTATACAAGAGCATGACCAAAGGCTGAAGGCCTCCTTTCTTCACTCATCTCACCTGTTTCACCTCACTCCCTTCTCCCCTCTGCTGAACACAGCCCATTTCCTGGGCTGCTGGGTCCCCGGTCAGTATAACTGCTGTTCTCAGAACTCCTTTTTCTTCTCTGACCATTAATCTTTGAATCCAAGATTTTTCCATGTGAAAAGGACTTCAGAAGTAATTGAGTCCAGTCCCCTTACCTTACATATTCGAAAAACAAGGCCTTGAGAGAGCACAAAGGCCATGGTAGAGCCAGGTCTCCTGACATCCATTCTCAAGCCCTGTGTGTGCTGGAAAGGATGGAACTACACTATCCATTAAAGTATTCCTAGCCACATATGGCTATTGAAATGTAAGTGAATTAAGTTAAATAGAATTAAACATTTAGTTCCTTATTCACCCTATGTTTCAAGTGTTCAGTGTCCATATGTGACCATATTGGACATCACAGTTACAGAACATTTCTATCATCACAGAAAGTTCTATTGGACTGTGCTGGTATTTAAGCCTAATATCTAAAAACCAGAGGAAAGCATGGTGGAGAATTCAAATAGCCATGGCTCAGTTTTCCCAGTGCCTAGGGTGGGATTGGGTTATAATCTTCCTTAGCAGCCCCTGTTCCCTTTCTGAATTCTGGCCACAGCCTCTTCATAGGCCTGGACTGGGACCATTTCCTGTCACTGATTTTACAGATATCATTGCACACTGGCTGTGTGTCAGGCACCAAGCTCAGTGCTAAGCATGCAGCAGAGAATAGGATATTGTCCTGGGGAGATGAATGCTTACACCATTATGATACATTGAGGTTAGGGCTTTGAGGACATAACATCTAACCTAAGACAAAAATGAGTACAAGTTAGCCAGATGAAGATGTTGCCAAGGTAGCAGAGAGGAGTGGGAGGAGGGAGGGGAGGTAAAAGGAAAAGTGTTCCAGAGAGAGGGTTTGCATGTGCAAACCAAGATATATGTTCTAGTGGCATATATAGGATTACAGGAGAGAGATGAGGCTGGTACAGTGGGTGAAGGCCCACACATGAAGGGATTTGTGAGCCAGGGGCAATGGGAGGCATGGAATGGTTTGGGGGCTTGGGAGGTACATCTCTGTAGATACCTGGCATTACCAAGGCCATTTAGACCTCTGAGATGGGTGACTGGCTGGGGAGGCCAGTCTGTGCCTCACTTGGCTACTGGATGGTAAAAAATGAAGAGTCATCTATGATCATTAAAATCATAGCTGCAGTCCCGAAGAAGAAGAAAAAACCAGCTCGCGGAAACCAAGATGGCGGCATAGGTTAACGCCGGAGTTTGCTGCTTTGAACAACTACTTCAAAAGTGAAACCAAAAAACGGAAGGGACATCACCCAGAACCACAGGAACGCTGGCTGAGTGGAAGTCCTACAACTAGGAGGAAAGAGAAACGCACACGGACACTCAGAGGAGGCGCAGTGCTGAAGTCAAATTCTGAGGTGCGGAGTGTGCGGAGCGAGCTGGCGGCAGAGGGCGCGGTTGTTGTTTTCAATCGGGAGGGAGTTGCAGACTCTGAGCACCAGATCCGGGCGAGTCTTTAGGGACCCAGACTCAAACAGGAGAAGCGGGACTGTCTGGCTTCGGTCAGAGCGAGTGCAGCTTTCTCTCCCAGCTTTGCAGCGGGTGCTGGGACTCAGAGAGGTAGAGCCCCTGGGGACAGGACTGAGAGCCGCCATAACTGCTCTCTCGGGCCCACCCTGTTGATCCTGTGCGACCTGCCCCGCCCAAGCCCTGCACAGAGGCATTTGCCGGATAGCCTCAGGCAAAGGCTAGATTAGCACCTCCCTAGAGGACAGAAGTTCTCTCACTGCTGACACAGCTGATTCTCATAGCCACTTGGCCTGGAGGTCAAACCCTCCCTGGAATTAGCTACAACAATCAAGATTTAACTATAAGACTTCGAACAAAGACCACTAGGGGGTGCACCAAGGAAGCATAACAAAATGTGAAGACAAAGAAACAGGACAAAATTGTCAAAGGAAGATATAGAGTTCAGAACCACACTTTTAAGGTCTCTCAAGAACTGTTTAGAAGCTGCCGATAAACTTAATGAGATCTACACGAAAACTAATAAGACCCTCGATCTTATATTGGGGAACCAACTAGAAATTAAGCATACACGGACTGAAATAACGAATATTATACAGACGCCCGACAGCAGACCAGAGGAGCGCAAGAATCAAATCAATGATTTGAAATGCGAGGAAGCAAAAAACATCCAACCGGAAAAGCAAAATGAAAAAACAATCCAAAAATGCGAGGACAGTGTAAGGAGCCTCTGGGACAGCTTCAAGTGTACCAACATCAGAATTATAGGGGTGCCAGAAGATGAGAGAGAGCAAGATATTGAAAACCTATTTGAAGAAATAATGACAGAAAACTTCCCCCACCTGGTGAAAGAAATGGACTTACAGGTCCAAGAAGCGCGGAGAACCCCAAACAAAAGGAATCCAAAGAGGACCACACCAAGACACATCATAATTAAAATGCCAAGAGCAAAAGATAAAGAAAGAATCTTAAAAACAGCAAGAGAAAGAAACTCAGTTACCTACAAGGGGATACCCATACGACTGTCAGCTGATTTCTCAACAGAAACTATGCAGGCCAGAAGGGAGTGGCAAGAAATATTCAAAGTGATGAATACCAAGAACCTACAACCAAGATTACTTTATCCAGCAAAGCTATCATTCAGAATTGAAGGTCAGATAAAGAGCTTCACAGATAAGGAAAAGCTAAAGGAGTTCATCACCACCAAACCAGGATTATATGAAATGCTGAAAGGTATCCTTTAAGAAGAGGAAGAGGAAGAAAAAGGTAAAGATACAAATTATGAACAACAAATATGCATCTATCAACAAGTGAATCTAAGAATCAAGTGAATAAATAATCTGATGAACAGAATGAACTGTTGATTATAATAGAATCAGGGACATAGAAAGGGAATGGACTGACTATTCTTGGGGGGGAAAGGGGTGTGGGAGATGTGGGAAGAGACTGGACAAAAATCGTGCACCTATGGATGAGGACAGTGGGTGGGGAGTGAGGGCGGAGGGTGGGGGGGGGGAACTGGGAGGAGGGGAGTTATGGGGGGAAAAAATAAAGAGGAACAAATGTAATAATCTGAACAATAAAGATTTAATTAAAAAAAAAAATCATAGCTGCAGCCTGGCCATCATGGTTCAGTGGTTGAGTGTCGACCTATGAACCAGGAGGTCACAGTTCGATTCCTGGTCAGGGCATATGCTAGGGTTGCAGGCTCGATCCCCAGTAGGGGGCGTGTAGGAGGCAGCCAGTCAATGATTCTTTCTCCATCATTGATGTTTCTATCTCTCTTTCCCTCTCCCTTCAATAAAAATATATTTTAAAAAACACCCTTAGCTGCACACTTGTAATTTAATCCTTATAATCATTCTATAAGGTAGGCACATTTTTATTCCTATTTTTTAAATGAGAGAATTGAAGTTCAGAGACATTAAGTAGCATCCCCAAGGGATGGTGAGGCCATGGTCCAACTCCATGCTTGACCAACTGAGCCTAAAGCCTGAGCTCTTGATGCCCTCTCTCCATTCCCAGGCTGTTCTTTGGATACTCCTCCATCCCACATGCATGGCACATTATGATCCTAGTATACTGTTCACTCTTTCCTGAGCTTGCCCCTTCACACCTCTGTGCTTTTCACATGTGGTCCTTCTGTCAGACCTACTCTACTCCATTCTCTGATAAAGTTCAACTTGCCCTCTAGACCCAGAGTGGCAGCCCCCTTCATGAGAAGGCTGCCTTGCATTTCTCAGACTAGGTTATACCCTCCCCTCCTCTCCCTCTGCCTTCTAGGATATCGCCCACTGAAATGGGCTGTTCTCACACCCATTTGGGTGCCAGGTTGTGTGCCTAGGGGGACCCAAGGCAACAGAATACATGTCCCATCCATTGTACTGTATGATCATGTGGATAAAGCTAGATGACTCTATGTACACTTAAAACACTTTTTTTTTCTAAATTAAAGCAAACATGGACACAGTGTGAGAAGAATGTAAAATGTGTATGAATTTTTAAGATAAAATATGGGGACTTCAAAGACATTTTCAGTCTGGCTGCTTTCAGCTGTGCCCCCAGATTCCCCTGGGGGAAGCAGTCACTTGCCTTTGCTGACAGGCGACTTGCTGGAAAAGTCTGGGAAGCTCTAGCCTACAGAAGGTAATGATTTATTTATATTTCTGTCTCTTGCACCACGGTGGGAACTCCCAAGGGCAGAGATTAAATCTGATTCATCTGTGTGTCTCCAGTGCCTCAGCAGAGAACTGAGCTCACAGCTGATGCCCTCTGAATAGTAATAACTATAATAATAGTAACAGTAATAGCTAACATCTATAGTACTTATGATGTGGCAGGCACTGTTCTAAGTGCTTGACAGATGTTAACTTAGTTAGTCTTCACAACCCTGTGATATGGATATTGTTATCACCATTGTACAACTGAGGAAACAGACACAGGGAGGTTAAGAGCCTTGCCCAGAGTCTTACAGCTATAAGAGGTAGAGTGTGTGTATGAGCTAGTCTGACTCCACATTCATGTTACATTGCTCCTTTTCTTAATGTTTATCTATTTATTTGTTCATTCTCACCCGAGCATATTTTTCCATTGATTTTTAGAGAGAGTGGAAGGGAGGGGGAGAGACAGAGAGAGAGAAAAATTGATGTGAGAGAGACACATCAATTGGTTGCCTCTGCACGCAGCCTGACCAGGGCCAGGGATCAAGCCCACAACTGAGGTAGGTGTCCTTGACCAGAATCAAACCTGGGACCCTTCAGTCTGTGGGCCGACTCTATCCACTGAGCCAAACCGGTTAGGACTTCTTAATGTTTATTAAATGAATGAATGAATGAATGAATGAGTGACCTTGTCCAAGATAACATTTAAGAAGTCTGTTTAATAACAACTAAAGAATATGCTCAGGCTCTACTATTAAGTGAAAAAAATCAGTAGTGAAATATTATATGTAATTTGACTGCAATTCTGGATGCATAAGGAAAAGACTGTCAAAATACATATATATATGTTGGGCAGTATTCTGGGTGATTTCTTATTTCTCCATTCTTGAAATTTTCCATAGCAATGTTATGTGTTATGTTACTATCATCCTTATTATGAATTAAAAAATAAATTTTTACTAGGGAAAAAGGAAGTCTATGGACATATAAATCTCCCTGAAATCCTTCCACTTCTATTAATTTTGTTTCTTTTTTTTTATAATATATATTTTATTGATTTCAGAGAGGACGGGAGAGGGAGAGAGAGATAGAAACATCAATGATGAGAGAGAATCATTGATTGGTTGCCTCCTGAACACCTCCCACTGGGGATCAAGCCTGCAACCCAGGCATGGGCCCCTGACTGGAATTGAACCCAGGACCCCAACACTCTATCCATCGAGCCAAACCAGCCAGGGCTAGATTTGTTTCTTTATTTCATATTTTTACTTTCAAGCTTTCTGAGGTACTTAGTTTTAGTTGGGTCTCTTCAATTCAGCATTTAGTATGACTTATTTTTTTTTTTTAAATATATTTTATTGATTTTTTACAGAGAGGAAGGGAGAGAGAGAGAGAGAGTTAGAAACATCGATGAGAGAGAAACATCGATTAGCTGCCTCTTGCACATCTCCCACTGGGGATGTGCCCGCAACCCAGGTACATGCCCTTGACCGGAATCGAACCCGGGACCTTTCAGTCCGCAGGCCGACGCTCTATCCACTGAGCCAAACCGGTTTCGGCTAGTATGACTTATTTTTAAGTTTAATCAGAGAGTATTTTTCCTTTAGTAGGTGAGCTTATCCAACTTGTGTTTATTGACACATGTTTAGTTTTAGTACTGTCATTTTTAATTTGCATTTACAAAATAATTTGATATGTGATCTGGACTTTATTTTGTTTATTTTTATTCTGAAAATTTGGAGTTACTGCCTGGCCTGTGTGGCTCTGTGGTTGAGCATCGACCCATGCACCAAGAGGTTGCTGGTTTGATTCCCTGTCAGCATACGCCCAGGTAGCAGGCTAGATCCCCAGTAGGGGCATGCAGGAAGCAGCCGATCAATGTTTCTCTATCATTGATGTTTCTATCTTTCTCCCTCTCCCTCTCCCTTCTTCCCTCCCTAAAAAATCAATAAAAACATATTTAAAGTCTGTTTAAAAAATTGGGGTTACTCATATTTTTATTTGTTTTTTAAATCCTTACCTGAGGATATGTTTTTATTGATTTTAGAGAGAGACATGGATGTGAGATAGAAACATCAATTGGTTACTTCCCATATGTGCCGAACCAGGCAGGGAAATGAATGAACCTGCAACCCAGGTACATACTAGGAATCAAACCCACGACCCTTCGGTCCATGGGCGGATACTCTAAGCACTGAGCCAAACCAGCCAGGGCATACTCTTATATTTTTTATTAATTTATTTTTTAAAATATATTTTTATTGATTTCAAAGAGGAAGGGAGAGGGAGAGAGAGATAGAAACATCAATGATGAGAGAGAACCATCGATTGGCTGCCTCCTGCATGCCCCCCACAGGGGAACAAGCCTGCAACATGTGCCCCTGACTGGAATCGAACCCAGGACCCTTCAGTCCGCAGGCCAACACTCCATCCACTAAGCCAAACCAGCTAGGGCACTCTTATGTTTTTTAATCTGTTTTTTATTGAGCACTTACTATGGTCAGACACTGTACTAATAATTATTTTATCTTTTTTTACCATCATTAAAATTTTTTAAATTTATGATTATGCATTCATTGGTTGCTTCTTGTATCTACCCTGACCGGGAATTGAACCTGCAACCTTGGAGTATTGGCATGACGCTCTAACCAACTGAGCTACCCAGCCAGGGCTTTGTACTAATAATTCTTTTTTTAAAAAAATATATTTTGTTGATTTTTTACAGAGAGGAAGGGAGAGGAATAGAGAACTAGAAACGTCGATGAGAGAGAAACATCAATTAGCTGCCTCCTGCTCACCCCCAACTGGGGATGTGCCCGCAACCAAGGTACATGCCCTTGCCTGGAATCGAACCTGGGACCCTTCAGTCTGCAGGCCAACACTCTATCCACTGAGTCAAACCAGTCAGGGCTGTGCTAATAATTCTTACATTGTTATCTAATTGCAACCTCTCAATAACTCTATAAAGAAGGGGCTATTGTTATCCATTATTACACCCATAATGGAGGCTTAGAGAGGCTAAATTGCATAAGTCGCATAGTGAGTGGTGGAAACAGGATCACTCCCAGATCTGATGCCAAAGCTTGTAACTTAACTGTTGTGCTATAGGCCTTTCTCTCCCCCAAACTTGATGTTTCAGTTGTTCCCAGGAAGTGGGGCTGGGGTAGTTTGCTGATACCCTCTCTGACCCAGAATAAGGCATTTATAACCTCTTTATACCAAGGGCTGGCTAACACAAACTTTCACCCTCTTCCCAAAGCCCAAGCTCACTAAGAATGGTTCTAACTATCCTTGGGAAGTCAGTCCCCTGTCTGGGTCCCCTTGTTCTCCTCAAACTCCATCAAGTTATCTTACCTGGCCACCTGGTTGATGACAGGAGCAAAATAGGTGGGCCCGTAGAGCTGCACTGTGCGCAGGCTCTGGAAGTAGCTCTCCAGCACACCCTCAATGCCCGCACAGTTGGGGTCCTCATCATTGTTGTTCTGTCAGGGAAGATGCCCTGCTGGGCTGGGCCCATGCAGGGTACACCCAGTAGTGCTCTGATCCAAGCTCACTCCTTCGTTTTATCATCACTCTCTTTTCATGCCCCGCCCACCAAACACCAGCCCTGCTCCCCCTCCCTGCTCTTCTCCCCTATCATAGCTTCCTGCTCCTCTGCAGGTCCATGACCCTTAGAAGAAATGTAAATAGAAGAAATTTGTCAACTTGGGTGGACCAGATGCCAGGGCATGGAGTGTAGGCTCTGGCCCATACCATACCAGGGGGAACTGATGGGAGATCCGTCCTTCTGGGGGCAGCTTGGCCCCAAAGCCGTAGGCTGGGAAGAGCTTGTCACTGTCATAGTCCTGGATGATTTCTCCCACTGCCTTGAGGGCCATGGCATAGGCGCTGAGCTGGTAGGGACTCATGTAGTGCAGGGAGGTTGGCTGCAGGGGATTCCCTGTAGGGACACAGGAGCCCCAGCCTTATAGTCACCTTTCTCATGCATCTATTCATCTGCCTATCCTGGTATGCATCCATACATCTATCCATTCATCCACCCTTTACCCATGTATTCCCTTATTATTTTATCCAATCATCCATATATTCATTTGTCCATCTGTCCACCCACCAACCCTTACATTTATCCATCAATTTATCTACCTATCCACACATTCACCCACCCACTAGCATAAATCCATCTGTCTACCTATATCCATCTGCCTTTTCATTCTCTTATCCAACCATCCATCCATCCATCCATCCATCCATCCATCCATCCATCCATCCATCCATCCACTTGTCCACCTGCCATTTCTTTTCCATCCATCCATACAGCCATATTCATCTGTCCAACCATCCATTCCATTTATTCACTTGCCTATCCTCATATGGATCCATCCACCTGTCCACTCATTCATTCCCCATCTACTTACCCATTGTTGCCCCTAATTTAAACATCTGTCCATTTACCCACCCACATACTCATCCATGCATCCTATTGTTCTTACGAACACATCTACCCTCTCTGTTCATCTGTCTACCCAACCAGTCATCACTCACCACCCATTCCTCTATCCATCTGTCCTTATACCCCTATTCTCTACCATTCATTCATTTACTCATCCACCTCTTGAACTATCTGTCCTTTCAACTTTCCTGATCCATTCACACACTTATTTTCCTATACCCTCTGCTCACCCTTACGCCCAATAATCTCTCCCCAACATTCCTGCCTAATACCAGCCTCGCTGGGCGTTGCCTCAAGCCTCGGCTTACTGGGTACATGAACTCTTATCCCTAGCTTGGAATCCAGACTAATCCTAAGGACTTCCTCCACATCCCATTCCCCAAACCATGCCTCACCATTAGAAGCTGTAAAGTCAATGGCTACTGTGAAGTTCAGCTGGGTCCTGTCAGGGAAATAGATGGATTGAGAAGTGAGGGACCAATACTTATTATACCAGGATTTCTCAAACACTAGTGTGCATATGAACCACCTGGGGATCATATTAAAATATATATTCTAATCTGGATTTTCTGATTGGAACCTGAGATTCTATATTTTAAGAAACTTCCAAGTGATGCAGATGCTGCTGGTCCATGGAGCACACTTTGGGTAGCAGAATTAAATGCCTACTGTATGAAAAGTGTATTACGTGTCGTTTAACTTAACCCTTACTATAGCCTGAAAGTAGTAATTAACATCTCCATTTTACATAGGAGAAAAGCAAGGATCAGAGAAGCAAAGTACCTTTCTCAGGTCTGCCTGCCTCCACTGAACCAAGCAGAATGTCCCTATAGTCTGCTTGGGCTTGCCCTCTCCCTTGACCTCTCCCCTCTTGCCTAGACATAACTTTGTATAGGCCCCAGTCAGATTACTGGGGCCACCTTTGAAGACCACTGGTCTGGAATCTTAGGACTGGCTCTAAGCCAGCACCAGGGGCTGCTCATCCGTGGCCTCATTTAAGCCATGACTTCAAGGGAGTCTGAGAGCCAGGGACAAAGCCTCGAGGACACTATGCATTTTACAGAGTGCGTTATAGTATGCCAAGTGTTTTAAGTTTGTTTTCATGATCTCATTGGACCCTGACAATTCATAAATAAAAAAACTGAGGCTCAGAACTGGGAGGAACTTGTTTATCCCAAAGCTTAGCCTGTAACTCACCCTCCTTTGATGTAATCCACAAAAGTGAATTCCGAGTCCACAGAGAAAGAGAGCAGTGTCACCTGTGGGATAGAAAAGGCAGCCCTGCTACTTTGGAAAGGGCAGTTGGCGTGGCAGAAGGGAAAGAGACCCATGATGCCACCCCTGCCACACCCTGACCCACCTTCTCCAATTTCGGAAAGGGCAAAAAGAGGAAGCTGTCAGAAACATATTTGGATTTCCAAAGGTATATTAAATTGGGAAATACAATTTAGATTTTTAAAAAATATATTCTACAAAAAGGGTAAAGATCAAAAATTTTCCACAGTTGAGAAAAAAAGAGGAAAAACTTAATGGTGCCACTTTGTGCTCAACATTACTAATCCAAATAATGTGTACCTACAGCCTTTTGGGACCCCCAACATGCTATGTCAATGGAGATAGACACAGAAGGATCCAGGGAAGGTCAAAGCTCCAGGGAGCACTCACAGTTCCCGAGTTGACATATTTCTTCTTCTTACATTTCTTCCGAGGGTTAAGTACCTAAGTGAGAAAGATAACAGTGATGGTGGGAAACCGAGGGAGGGAACTACAGACTGATCACACTGGGATGAGGGATGACCTGGGCAACCTGGGCAGGGCTGGAGCTCTCACCTCATATACTGTAAACTGGTTCTGGGCCTTGCTCAGCTCCCGGTAGCTGGTGGTGAACTCACCAATGAAGTCATGGCTGCAATGAGGCCAGGGGTGGGTGAGTAGCAGCTGCTGCTGGCTTGGAACCAGGCCTAAAAACAGACTTTTATTCTCACTATCCTCTTACTCTACTTGAGCTGTAGGGCATTGGTGCTAGGGCCAGAAGAATGGCCAAGCTAAGGGGAAGAGAAGGGAAGAGACCGTGTACTAGAGAGACAACTGAGGGGATCAGTTGTACCCAAGGTCTTGGTATCTATCATCACCCTTCCTGGTTCCCAAAGCCACTTTGGGGGTTCTAGTGAAGGTACTACACATTATAGGGAACTGTTTGGGTTAAGTACAGGAGAAGGCAGTTCTACCTTCCATCCCGGTCCCAGTCATACACATCGATCTTCACTGTTCTGAAATGCAAAAGATAAAGATAGGCTGGGTGTGTATGACAAATCTTAGAGACACCCCCACCTTTACCATACACAAATTATCTTCCCATCTACCCATCAGTCCTTCCATCAACGTTCCTCCCATTTGTCCATCTATTCTATCTATTCATTCATCAATCCATGCACAATACCCAACTATCTACTGCCACTACCAGTACTACTATTACTACTGCTGCTCTTTGTACCACTATTGCTATTCTTTACCACATCCTACTATATTCCAAGCATTGTTCCCAGAACTTTCACAGATTGTCTCATTTATCAACCACCTTATAAAGTAAGTACTATTATTCTTACTTTTTGGATAAGGAAGCTGAAGTACAAAAACAAAACAAAATAGTAACTTGACTAAGGATCATAACTGAGCTGAGATTAAACTCAGACATCCTGGTTCCAAAGACCTTGTTCTTAACTTCTATGCCTAAGTCACCCCCATATGTCCATCTATCTGTGTGGCAGTCCATTCAACCATCTATCTATCCATCTAGCCACCCATTTACCCATATATTCGCCAATCCAATTACATATTAATTCCTATCTTTGTCCATCCATCTAACTATATATGCAGCCATTCACTGACTCATTGATGCATGCAAGCATCCATCTGCCTGTCCATTCATCTCTCCAACCAAACATCTGACCATCTGATATCTGTTCATCCTATATTCCATTCATCTATAACCATGTCTGTGCCCATCCGTCTTTCCACCCACCTATCTTCATACTGCCCATTTATTAGTTTATATGGTCAGCCTGTCCATCTGTTTTATACTCATCCATCAACTAATTTATCCACCCATCTACTATCCATTCATCTGTCCACCCATCAAAATACCTATCACTCCATTTATTTATCCTCCTGCTTTTCCAATCATCCCTCTGCCTCTCTAGTCCACCAATGAGAGATCCACCCCACCAATCTCTCATATAGCCATCCATCTATTTATCCATTTACTCATCTATACATAATCTGTCCATCCACTAATCCAGCCATCAATCTACTTATCCATTCATATATCTCCCCTTCTACCCATCCATCAATCCTCTTATAACACCCATCCATATTCCCACCCATCAATTCACCATTCTACATACATCCATCTGACGATCCACCCATGTATCTTCTCACTCATTTGTTCATTTGCCCATCCATCCATCCATCCATCCATCCATCCATCCATCCATCCGTCCGTCCATCCGTCCATCCATTCACTTATCCATCCATGTGGCTATCCATTTGCTTCTCCATCCAATCATCTCCATGCCCAAAACTGTCTCACTGAGCAGGATCCTCTAACACTATTATGACTCTCTGACATCATTCTGGGGCCCCACTCTCATGCCGTTGTCCTCTTACTCCCTAGCGTATGCTGAAGCAGACCTGTCATAGTCTCCATTGCACAGTGCCCGCACAGGGATGCTGAAGGGTTGCCACACGGGGTTCAATGTGTTTTTCACAACCTCTGTCTTGTGGCAGATGGTGAACCTGGAGAGGAGCAAGAGATTAAAACTTGCCTTTGGGTAGGACTGAGCCCAGAGAGAAGGCCTGATACTCTTAGAGATTTCGGGGATTCTCCCACTTGTTAAGCACATGTTGTGTGCTTCCTTGAATGAATTCTGGACTCAGGTCCTGGTGGAGTCTATGATGCCCAACCTAAGAACCCTAATGGGCCCATGGTCACAGTGGGAGAGGCTAGGTGCCACTGGAGAGAGTAGTGACTCACGTGCCATCCTCATTGCTCCTATAGAACACAAGGAAGGGGTCTGATTTCCCAAAGAAGTCCTTCTTGTCCAGCTTGTTTGCACACAGCTGCATGGTAGCAATGTCCTAGGGATGAAGTTGGGCTGTTGACCTCGATTGTCCCATAGCCTCAGACAGTCCACTAAAGGGAGTTTGGGGAGAGAAGCAAGCCTTCTGGGTCTAGCATGTGGCCCTTACTAACCCGGCAATTGCTAAGCTCTTCTGCGGTCAGCAATATGGTCCCACACTTCTTTCCTGGTACACCCCTGGAAGCAGAAAAAGCCTCTTTGTGAGGGGGGAGAGTAGGCAACAAGGATTGGGGTGGCCAATCTGGGATTGGGTGGGTGGGCCAAGGGATTCATTTTGCTATTTACTGACAGTCCCCTGAGTGTGTCCCCTTCTGTCCTGAGTGGCTCCTAGTGGGGAAGGGCTTAACTTTGACTGGGTAGGGGTCTATAGTCTTGTTTGGGGCTAATATAACCTAGGTGGGCATCTCATAATGGTATAATGAGAAAGACATAGGATTTAAAAGTCCTGGAATTTCTATCCAAACCTAGGGTAAAGGGTCTATTTTTCAGATCAAAGATGCTGTGCTTTCCAAAGACTGTGAAGAGTGAAATATAAAAGACAAGTGAAGCCTGGCCAGCATGGCTCAGTAGTTGAGCCGTGACCCATGAAGCAAGAGGTCACTGGTTCGATTCCCAGTCAGGGCACATGCCCGGTTGCCGGGCTCCAATCCCAGTTGAGGGCATGCAGGAAGCAGCAGATCGATGATGTTTCTCTCTCATCGATATTTCCATCTCTCTATCCCTCTCCTTTCCCCTCTCTCTAAAATAAATAAAAACATATTAAAAAAAAATCCCTAACCGGTTTGGCTCAGTGGATAGAGCGTCAGCCTGCGGACTGAGGGGTCCCAGGTTCGATTCTGGTCGAGGGCATGTACCTTGGTTGCGGGCACTTCCCCTGTGGGGGGTGTGTGGGAGGCAGCTGATCGATGTTTCTCTCCCATCGATGTTTCTGGCTCTCTGTCCCTCTCCGTTCCTCTCTGTGAAGAATCAGTAAAATATACTAAAAAAAAAAAAAAAAAAAAGACAAGGGACGCCCTGGCCGGTGTTTCTAAGTGGTTAGAGCTTCAGACTGTGCACCGCCGAAGGGTCGTAGGTTCATTTCCCAGGCAAGGGCATTTGTACCTTAGTTGTAGGTTAGATCCCCAGCACTGGTAGGTCGGGTACTGAAGGAGGCAACCGATTGATATGTCTCTCTCTCCCTCTCCCTCCCTTTCACTCTCTTTAGAAATCAATGGATTAACAACAACAAAAAAAGACAAGGGAAGCCTTAACCTCTCCTAACCCATGTGCATGAAGGTTGCATACCAGGACATCTATCTCCAACTTGCACTGGGTCTCCAAACAGTCAGGAACCTTGTTTACATGGACCTATGAACCCTGATCCTCAAAAGGATCCCAAGTATGGGAGAGGAAAGCTAGGTCAGAAGTGTTCCGAATTCAAGTCCTGGCACCAACTTGTTATGTGATTTTTCCCATTTTTAAAATGAGAATTTTGAACCATTTATTTGGCTTCTTCGATCTTTGACTTTTTGTACTTTAAAAAGACACGTGTGATGAGTACAGGGATTCTTCACCTGCACATCCAGGACAAAGTCACTGATCCCACTGCCTTCTCACTGCTTTTCACCTTTTTTTTTTTTTTAAATACATTTTATTGATTTTTTTTTACAGAGAAAGGGAGAGGGATAGAGAGCTAGAAACATCAATGAGACAGAAACATCAATCAGTTGCCTCCTGCACACTTCCCACTGGGTATGTGCCCGCAACCAAGGCACATGCCCTTGACTGGAATCGAACCTGGGACCCTTGAGTCCGCAGGCCAACGCTCTATCCACTGAGCCAAACCGGTTAGGGTGCTTTTCACCTTCTTGATGTTCTCTCTCACCTCCTCACCCAATGTAAATTCCAGTCAGTGATTATAATAGTCACTACCTTGCATCCTACCCTTTTCCCTTGTCCTTCTCTCACTTTAATATACTTATTTGTTGAAACCACTGCTCTAGTTAAACCCAATTCTCTGCCCAACCCATACTGCACCGATACAACTGATATGACCAGAGGAAAACATATAATCATGCTAACTGATCTCATTTTAAAATTTATTTATTTATTTATTTATTTATTTGAGAGAGAGAGAAACATAGACTTGTTCTTCCATTTATTTATGCATGCATTGGTTGATTCTTGTATGTGCCCTGACTGGGATCAAACCCACAACCTTGGCATATTGGGATGATGCTGTAATCAACTGAGATATCCCAGTCAGGGCTCTAATTGGTCTTATTTTATTATATATATATATATATATATATATATATATATATATATATATATATATATACTTAAAATATGTTTTTATTGATTTCAGAGAGGAAGGGAGAAGGATAGAGATAGAAACATCAATGATGAGAGAGAATCATCGATTAGCTGCCTCCTGCACACCCTCTACTGGGTAGCAAGCCCACAACTCGGGCATGTGCCCTGACCAGGAATTGAACGGTGATCTCCTGGTTCATAGGTCAATGCTCAATCACTGAACAACACTGGCCAGCTAGTCTCATTATAAATGCATGACCACAAACCTCAAGAGGGCCCGTCTATAGTCAGACTACAGGTCCCAAGATCCTTTACTCTTCAGTTCTGCTAGGTGGCCGTTTCACTCCTTCTTTACTCTCTTCAAACCCAAAAACCATCCTCCCCCATCCTCACTCTCAGCCAATGACCTTGTTTCCTATTTCACTGACAAGACTGAAACAACCAGAAGAGAATGTCCACTGACCCACCACATCTCCTCTGCCTCCGGTATCTTCACACACACAACCATCTTCCTACCAATGCTATAAATGACTATGCATGTGTCTATTCACCCCTCCACTGTGTGCTACATTCCCATCTTCTTGCCTACCTACACAGGGCATCACTCCAGCAATTTCTTCTCATTTTATTACTTCAGTTTCCACTGGGTCTTTCCCTTTAACATACAAATGTGGTATAATTTTTCTCATGTTAAAAAATTACAAAACTATTCTTTTTTTACAAAATTGATTTTTAGAGAGAGAAGAAAGGAGAGGGATAGAGAGATAGAAACATCGATGAAAAGAAAACATCATTGATTAGCTGCTTCCTGCACACCGCAAGCGGGGCATGTGCCCTAACCAGGAATCGAACCAGTGATCTCTTGGTTCATGGGTTGATGCTCACCACAGAGCCACACCGGCCAGCCACAAAACTATTCTTGACCTCACTTTCCTCTCTAGCCACCCCTCCTTTTCTCTTCTATTCTTTGCAGCAAAGCCCATTGAAAGATTCCTTGACTCCCTTCTCTTCATTCTTTTCTAAATTTCTCCAACTCTCTCTCCTTCAAAACTATGCTTGTCAGAGTCACCAGTGACCTCTATCTTGCTAAGTCCATTGGCAAATTCCTAATTCTCACCTTACTTAACATGCAGAAGTTTTTGACATGGTAGTCACTTTCCTCCTTGATCCAAGTCTTTCACTTTGCTTCCAGGACAACACCACCTAATGCTTCTTCTTAGTCTCCTCTTCTAGTTCCATCTCATGGGGTCTCAGTCTTTGACCCTCTCTCTCCACTTATCTAGTCTTATGGCCTTAAAGAGCATCTAAGACTCATGTATCTTCTTTAAAAAAATTTTATTATTGTTTTCAGAGAGGAAGGGAGGGGGAGAAACATCAATGATAATCATTGATTGGCTGCCTACTGCACACCCCGTACTGGGGATCAAGCTCTCAACCCGGCAACCCGGGCATGTGCCCTTGACTGGAATCGAACCTGGAACCTTTCAGTCAAAAAGCCAATGCTCTACCCATTGAGCAAAACCAGCTAGGGCAAGACTCATGTATCTTATTGTCTACTTGACATCTCCATTCGAATGTCTAATAAAAATTATGAAATTCAACAAGTCAGACTGAACTTCTGATAGAATTCCCCACCAACTTACTTCTCCCTGACTTTTTTTTTTTTTTTAATCATCTCAGTTTATGACAACTCGGTCATCCTGTTGTTCAAGTCAAAGGCTTTGGTGTCATCCTTGACTCCTCTTTTCCTCTGACATCCATATTCAATCTGTCAAGAAACTGTTGGCTCCACCTTCACAGTATATCCAGAATCTGACCACTTCTCCCCTCCTTCACTGCTACCTCCCTGGACTACTATAATAGCCTTCCAGTTGACTCCTTGCTTCTACCTTTGTTGTACCAAGATCTATTCTAAACCCAGCAGCCAGCATCATACTTTGAAAGCATTGTCATATTATGTCACTTCTCTGCTTAGAACTCTCCAGTGACTTCCAACTCAGAGCAAAAGCTAAAATCCTTACAATGGCTATAAGGTCCTCACTGTTAACTCTCCCACATCACTTCCTCCTTTCCCCTTGCTCCCCTGGCTCCAGCCACACTGGCTTCTTGCTGCTCTTTGAACATATTAGGCTTTTGCACTGGCAGTTTCCTCTGCCTGGAACATTCCTCCTCCAGACATCTGCATGGCTCACTCCCCTCCTTCCTTCAGGTCATTGCTCCAAAGTTACCTCTCCAAGAGGCCCACTTAACCATTTTGTTTCAATCCCCCTATTTCTGCTCTACTTAGCTTTTTACCATGGCACTTACTGTCTAATATGTTATGTAATTTACTTATTATGTCTATTTTGTAGGTCTCACCCCCCCACTCCTTAGTATAAGCTCCCCAAGGACAGGAACCTTTGTTCTGTTCACATTACAGCCTAAGCCCCTTAAACAGTGGCTGACAGAGTATATGCCCAGTAATATTTGTGAAATGGATATATCCCTGGTATCTAGCACAGGGAATGGCATATGAAACATGCTAATAAATATTTAGTACATAATGGAAATTCCAGAGGACTTGACTTAGTGAGTGGAAACCTCATGGAAGAGAAGAGCTTGGAAGTGGACCTTATAGGTTGAAAGACTTAGAAAACCAGTGAGGAGAGAGAGAAGACATGCCAGGCCTGAGATAGACTTTAACACAATCCTAGAGATTAGAGCTTCCCCCTCGAGGATGATGGGAACCACTGAAGGCTCCTGACCAGGGGGAATCCCAGCTTCTACTACCAGGTCAGCAGGATCTTTGGGAGGAGAATTTGGAGGCACCCACCCTTCCCCCCTCACTCCTTCCAGTTCAGCTTACGTGAGGGGTCGCTCTACACGGCTACCCTGGCCTCCAATCACCTCTCCCAGGGCCAGGAACGCTTGTCCCAGGAAATCCTGCACAGGGACATGGAGTCAGCGAGGCCTGGAGAGGCTGGGGGTGCAGAGTCCCAGCCCAGCCCTGGAGAAGAGGCCACACCAGCCCAGCCACAACGACCAGGGTGTTTCAAGGAGGCGGGACATAGCAAGAACCACCGCCCAGCCGGTGCTTTAAATGAGCAGGGGGCGGGGGGCGGGGGGCGAGGAGGGGTGTTCCCTAAGCAAGCTCCCCTTCTTGGTCCTGTCATTTTAAGCTGCTCTCCATGTTGCCATCCCACCCCTCACCTCCACCCTCCCCACTCCGCCCAGCCGGGTTCAGCCTCACCTTCTACAGGACCCAGCAGCGGCCGAGAAGAAAGACGAGCAGTGAGTAGGAGGCACAGGTGGGAAGCCGAGGCAGGAACCGGAGAAGGGCCGGGAAGGGTGGGTTCGGACCAGAGAAGGTAGAGTCGGGGTTAAGAGGTAGGAGGGTTCCAAAGAGGGTCGTTTCACCCTGAGCGACGCACGTGTGCCCAGACCGCGAGGGGACGCTCGCTCACCGGTTTGGAGATGTTGGTTTTGGAGTCGACGTTGTACCTGGAAAGAGAGTAGGAGCAGCGTCGGGCGGGGGGGGAGAGCCTGGATAGGGGGTCGAGTTTCAAGTGCTGGTTAAAACTGCGGCCAGAATTAAACCGGGATCTCCTTTGGGGTAGGCGTCAGAGTCGCAGAGGGTCAGACCTGTGCGAGGCCAAATCAGGGCCTGCTGTGGGCGGGGGCGGGACCTAGACGCAGGTGGAGCCAAATGAGGGAGCAGAGTTGTGGGCAGAGTTGTGGGCTTGGGAGTGAACTGGATTGGATGTGACCTAAGGGCAGGGCGAAGCCGACGTGGGGCGGAGTTAAGATTAGAGTGGACCCCCCTCTTCTAAGTGGGACCGAACTGGGCCTTGGGAAGGAACTAGCCCGGGATGCCAAGTGGGGGTGTAGCCAGCCAGAATTTCAGGTCGGGGGGCGGTCCAAGCCAGAATTCTGGGCGGGGCTCACACATCGAAGCGCAGGTTTTGCTTTTCTTCAAAGAAATAGTCAAGGACGAATTTGCGCACGAAGTCTGGGTTCAGCGTGTTGTCGATCACCTCGGTCCGTCCGAACTGGATAGGGGGTGGGGGTGCTCAGAGTCAGCGTGGAGCCTGCAAAGTGGGCTGGGGTTTGATTCCCCGGGGCAGCTCTGGGCTGAAAGAGGACTCGCGGACTCACCTCCCTCCACTCCTGGCTGGCCCGGCTCTGCGTGTAAAGCACCACCACTGCAGGCGGGAGTGGGGGCGGGGAGAGAAGGACGTCAGGTCAGTCTGCACCCCCTCCCCGCTCCTCTGTCGCGCCCGCACACCGAATTGCCCTCCACCCCGCCCTGGTGCCGCCTACTGGGGTCGGACTTGGAGAAGGTGTCGAGGTCCAGCAGGTTCCTAGAGAAAGCGACAGACAGACGGATAGAGGGTGGGTCATTCTGAAGCCCACCGCCTCAACTCGGCCCTGAGTTGGGCACCCGGGGGAGGCATGGGGCTCCAATCGC
This sequence comes from Myotis daubentonii, assembly GCF_963259705.1. Lineage (NCBI taxonomy): Eukaryota > Metazoa > Chordata > Mammalia > Chiroptera > Vespertilionidae > Myotis > Myotis daubentonii. The sequence continues at coordinate 23,040,177 of NC_081853.1, read as the reverse complement.
ACCTCCCTTCCTCATTCCTATATCCAGCCTGGGTCCGCGTTGTTAGCACCCTGGACAGCACCGGAAATCTCAGCCCAAGGACCGCTTCCCTGCGGGCTGGACAGGTCCGTGTCCACAGTGTCCCCAGGAATGAGGGTTAGCCCCAGAACTTTGTCCTCCTGGGGCCCAGAATCTACTGGATCCCCGCGACCCATCCCTTGAACCCGCAGGCTAAGTGAGCCCATTTTTTGCGGGTGGGACTGTTCAAGGAAACCCCCTCCCCTAACAGGGAGTCTGCATCCACGATTTTCCTGCTCCAGATTCTTCTTCCCCCCGGGTCTAGCCCCTGTCCGCCCCAGCCCCGGAGCCGGTTGGGGCTGGGCAGTGCCTACGCCCTCTCCAGCTGGCCAGCTCACCGGCAGGACACGGTAATCTCAATCTTGGTAGCGGGGACGCTGCGTTCAGAGGCTCCGCTGAGAGACATGGCTGGTCTCTCAGCTGGTCGGGTGGCCGGAGCGGCGGAGGGCTAGGAGTACCGGCGGCGGCGGGGCCGGCCCCTGTGCTGCCGCGGTGGCGGCTGCACTCCCTCCAGCACTGTGCGCTCTCCCGCCGCTCACGCCTGGACTGTGGCCGCGGGCAGCAACTCCAGAAGGCAACACAGCCCCGCCCAGCCCTGCGGGGGGCCCCCGCCCCATTGGAGCAGCCTCGGGCTGTCCGGGAACCTTACCCAGACCCCCTCCAACCTACACCTTGGGAGAATCCTTCCAGGGCATTTTTCTGGGGCAAATCCCATGCCTCCTGAAGAGCTATCCACAGCGCTGAAGGGTTTGGGGCGCCTAATGGGCTATTGGGACCTTCCCTCTACCTAAGCCCTCCCTCAACAATCTGCTTCTCCCCCTCCCACTGCTGCCCTCCTAGGTCTCTGAACAGAAAGTCACACATTTGTTCACATTAGCTGTGCGACCTTGGGCAAGTTACTCAACATCTCTGTGGCTCAGTCTCATTAGTAGAAAGGCCATTATAGCACCTACTTGGGGCTGTTGTGAAATTTTATTGAGATAATCCATGAAAAGGACTTGGCACAAGGTGTTATACACAGTAAATTCTCAAGTATGTTTTGCTTCCTCTGCGCACTCATACCAATGACCTCTCTTGTATTAAGAGTCAGAGCTCATCCTAGCTGGTTTGGCTCAACGCATAGAGTGTCAGCCTACGGACCAAGTGGTCCCGGGTTCGATTCCAGTCAAGGGCACATCCCTTGGTTGCAGGCTCCTTCCCTGGCCCGGGTCCTGGTCGGGGCAGGAGGCAACCAATCGATGTGAGCACATTGATGTTTCTATCTTTCCCTTTCTCTTCCACTCTCTCTCAAAAGATCAATGGAGCCCTGACTGGTTTGGCTCAGTGGATAGAGCGTCGGCCTGCGGACTCAAGGGTCCCATGTTCGATTCCGGTCAAGGGCATGTACCTTGGTTGCGGGCACATCCCCAGCAGGGGGTGTGCAGGAGGTAGATGATCAATCGATGTTTCTAACTCTCTATCCCTCTCCCTTCCTCTCTGTAAAAAAATGTGGTATCATTGGAGGAATCTTTTCAACAACAGGCATGTTACATGGAATTGGAAAATTTATAGTTGAAATAATTTGCTGTCGTTTCAGACTTGGATCCTATAAACCCGTCAATTCTGTTCCCTTTGCGGATGGCCACACAGACAACCACTTACCTCTTTTAGAAAATAGTACACATTAGCACCTCCTAGGTGAAGGAGAAAAACTTTTTGCCTGAGACATCAAACCTTTTTTAATAATAAAATATTGTGCTATATATTCAAAAGAACAAAAAAACATGAATGGAAAGCAGGAATCATACCTAGAAAAAAAAGAAAAAACCCAAACTGAAATCCTATATATGTTGTGTCTGTTACAAATGTCTTAGAAGAAATTATGCAGCTAATCAGTGAATAAGTCCAACTGGAATATTGTTTCGAAGATGACCCCTTCTGATATTTTCACAGCAAATGGGCAGTGTCGAAATCGGACCTTGAAGAGGCTGAAGGAAAGAGGTCAAACCACATCTAAAGAAAAAGGCATTAATAGTGCTAATGTCTGCGTCCTTTTGTTTTTAAAATATGATGTCAGAATAAAATATGGAAAACTAAAAAAAAACCAAAAAAAAACCCATAGTGCCCAATGATACCTCTCTCTCATCGATGTTTCTAACTCTCTATCCCTCTCCCTTCCTCTCTGTAAAAAAATCAATAAAAATATATCTTAAAAAGAAAAAAAAGATCAATGGAAAAATATCCTTGGGTGAGGATTAATAAAAAAATAAAAATAAAATAACCCATTAGAAAAACAACAGCAGCCAGAGCTCAGTAAAACAATGGCTATTAACAGCACTGTGCAAAGCCCTACCCAGGTCTTTGAACTCTCATGAATTCATGGTGTTAGAGATGCAGACAATCTGTGAGGATGCAGCCCTCTTGGTCTTGCTGTAGATGAGAGTGGTGATCACACAGATCCATCCTCTCCACACCAACTCCTGCCTCCAGAGTCCTAGAAGCCAGTCCTTCCACTATAGGCAGAGGCTGCAGGTCACTTGTACTAGGACTGTGTTGCCTGCAGAATTTAAAATGAACATACACACCCCCACCCTGTTCCCACCTAAATGAAAATGTCAGCAACTGCAAGTCTAAATTTCAGGCAGCCCTAAGAATCTGCATAGACAAACAGATTCCCTAGGTGACTAGAGCCTAATCAGCCCTGAGGACAACTGCTTCAACCCCTTAACAGTCTGTGACTACATGTCCCCATCTCACTGAGGAGACTATCATGGCTCAAGAGTTGAGGTATAGCCCCCAAACCCCTTTTTCCAGCACAAGGAACGACAGTGAGACCTTCCAAATAACTTCACAAAGATAGCAACCAAATGAGAATGCCCAAAAGAGCTGCTGTTCAAAAAGACTTTGATTTTATTTTGTGTCATATTGCCTATTCTCAGTGCAGGTGAGCCCCTCCTCCCCAGGAAACACATAGAAGGGGGGTTGGGGGGAGGTGCCATCTGTGAAGTCTTGGCCTCCATGAGGCCCCAGGGAACCCCATACAGTTCTGAGTTGGTGGGAATCCTGGCAATGATTAGAGTGGGTGGGAGACAGTGACAAGAGGAGGGGTGGTGGTCACCAGTTAGGAAGCTGAGGTTTGGAGAACCCTGTCCTTGGCCCTGCTCGGCTTTGGGGCTGCCATGTGCATGATGCAGATGGGGGAGTGAGGACATTTCCCCCGACTTTTAAAAAAGCACCCTTTGGCCAGGCATGGCTTTGATTCCACTCAGGGCTCAGGTGAGAGAGAAGCAGGAAACTGTTGTGGGCTGGCTGCTTCATAAGGTGCTGCTGCTGGTGCCCCGGAGTCCGACGCCACGCACAAACTGCTCCAGCAGGCCCCCAATGGCACCAGAAGGACTGGGGGCTACTGCCCGAAGCCCCACGGTGCTGCTGTATGCAGCCAAGAAGGCTGAGCGCACCTCCTGCAGGCGAGTCTCCCGTTCACTCAAGGCTGCGAGCCTATGGAGAGGGGAAAAGAATAAATGCATCACCATGGGGCAGGAGCCAACATCCTCATCCTCATGTCACAATGCTTATCCTTCTGTCTTCATCAGCACAAGACGAACGTCTGTCCTGTGGTCACACTACCCTATGGTTCCAGCCCCAAACATTTGATCCTGTTCCCCTCTTAAACCATTCCTCTCCATTTTCAGGTTACTGTTCCTACCTAGCAGCAGCACCTTTTATCGGGGCACTGGCCTGACTTCCTATGGGGAACAACCATCTCTGTGATAATGAGGGAGGGTAGATGCCAAGCAGGAGGGAGTTTGCTCCAACAGCTGTTGGCTTCCATTCCTTAGTAGGAACAAGCCGAGTTACAAGCCTTACCTCTCATTGTAGGGAGAGACCCTAGTATCAGGCACCAGGCCTTGGCTAACCAAAGGCCTCAGCTTTCTTGAGGCCAGGACACGACGTGGAGCATCCTGGGAGAAAATTCTTGGCAGTGCCCTGGCGAGGCCAGGGTCCTCACTGGAAACCCCCAATGTTCTAGCTACACCTTGTTTTAGTCACTGTGACACCAGGTAAACAGCTAGGAGAGTGCTGGCTTTTCCAGCAAAATTCCTGTTCTGATTCCAAGTATTTTTCTTTCTCTGGCCTCTACAGGCACTGATCAGAAGATAGGAAACCCCTCCTCTCTCACTGGCCTGGAATTACAAGTCAAGAAGGAGGTAAGTGCATGAAAACTTAGACTTATCAATGCTCCATATGAGACTGTCTGACACCTTGAAGCAGCGGCCGCCAACCGGTGGTCCGTGTGGTCCAAAAGGTTGGTGACCACTGCCTTGAAGGATTCTTTAATAGAAGAGGCCTGAGGTACCAGTCACATCCAATACCTGGACTAAAAGGCATGCAGTCTAGAGGTGGGAGGGACATGGAATCAGAGAAAAGGTCAGGAACTCAAATGGAGGGAGACAGGTGACACACCTACATATGATAAACTCTCATGTTCCCATCTATCTAAGCACAAAGACTAGCCCTGACTAACTTACCCCAAAATTTCCTGAAAGAGACCAATCTCTGGATAATCCCTCCTGGGAATTTGTCAGAAGCAGCATAAATGTCCACAATTCCCAAGCCCAAATGATTTGCACCCGAGGGCCTGGGGAACAGATGGAGTTGTGAGAATAAATGACAGTCCTGGGTAAGTATGGGGAGAGCAGATCTAGGGAAGTAGATTGGTGGCAGTGAAGAGTGTGTGTGTGTGTGTGTGTGTGTGTGTGTGTGTGAGAGAGAGAGAGAGAGAGAGAGAGAGAGAGAGAGAGAGAGAGAGAGAGAGAGGGAAATAAGGAGGTGGAGGAGGGAGGGAAGGAAGAAAGGAAAGGAGGGAGGAAGGGGAGGGGGAGGGAGAAGAGAGGAGGAGGAGGAGGAGGAGGAGGAGGAGGAGGAGGAGGAGGAGGAGGGGAAGGTTGTTTTAGGGAGAAACAAAGTCAAGTAGCTCTTACAGCAGCACTAAGAAAATGGAGCTGATACTGGATTCCTGCAATACCATGAACAACTCCCAAGTATTTCTTGACATTTGGGGCAAATGCATGGCCCTAGATCTTTTTTACTTTCTCAGGTTTCATACAGGCTAGAGGCTTATGTGTGCATCTTCAGCTTTTTCTTAGAGAAAGTCCAATTAGTGGTTTGTATTCACAGGGAACATCCAAAGGTCCTTATGAGAGCACTTCTGGGAGAAAGAGGGGGAGAGATCACAATCTATTTAGAGACAAAAAAACTGGAGTCCAGACAGGATATATGATTCACTTGTGGACACATGGTAGGCAATGGATAGGCAGGGACTGGAGCTACCATAGTGCCATTAGCTTTTCTCAAGAGATGAGCTAACAGGCTCAGAGAAGTCAAGGCTGATACCCCAAGACATAGCTGGTGAGCAGAGCAGTTAAGATTCCGACTAAATTTCCCTGATAATAAAGCCCAAGCACATACTGAGTGACTTCACCCCTGGAGGCCATGAGATCATGTAGAACCTAGCCCTCCTCTGGGAACCACCAGAACCAACCAGAATTCTGAACTATGAGCTCAGAGAGCTGCCTAAGGTATAAATTGTAGGATGTGGGACCAGAGTTGCCTATTTCAGTGGCTAATGCCAGGTAAGTGCGGGATGCTATTAAGCAGGCGCAGAGATGTCTATTTACTCCAGAGATAACTCTTAGGCCAGTGTGACAAATAGAAAGTCCCTACAGAAAGGTGCAACTATCTTTTTTGATCTCAAAAATCAAAGATAGGGACCTTGTTTCTGGCTTAAGGGCATGGCTAGAGGCTATACCAGGCACCAGTGGCCTCTTACTCCCCAGTTGCAAGGCCAGGGCCTGTGAGTGCCATCCTGGAATACCAAGGTCCAGCCCTTGCCTGCCCTCAGCAGGGACCTTCTCAACTCCCAGGGCAGCTTGTCTCCAACCAGTGAGCACTAGTGGGAATGAGCTGGATTTCTGGTGGGGGGATGAATCCCTAACCCGAGTTCATTCACCTGTGGTAGGGAGGTGAGGTCCCTCAGGCAGCCACAGCTGAGGTAGAGGCCAACAAGCTCACCAGAGGCCCTCCCCACTCCTGACATCTATACAGCAGCAGAGCAGGCAGGGGGCAGGTGACTGCCACAAGGGCAGCTGCTCAAGTGGATACTTTATAGGAGTTGGAAGTCCAATATTTTGTACGCTTTTATAGGCTTGCAAGAAGATTTTATAGGCTTGGGATTTTAATTTTTCCTGACCAGAGGCAAAAGCAGAAGACAAAAATGAGGAGGGATTGCCATGGAACCCTTGGTTCTAATGGGGAGGAGCACAGCCTTAGAGCTAACCCAGCAACATTCTGGCTTTGGTCTCCACCATACACCTACCTTCACTTCCCCACTGTTCTGCTTTCAAAGGATTCTCCTGTCAGGCAAAGCTTGGACAGAAATAGAATCTTCTATAGTTACAGTCCAGCCAGCTTTCCCTCAGGATGTGCCCCAAGACACCCGTGGATGGGTGTTAGAGGCTGGGGAGAGTGAACACACACTCCAACGCACTTTCTGAGCAGCCCATAATAGGCCTCCTCCATACCCCAGGTCCATGAGCAGCAAGTATACTTAGCGAAGACACTGGGGTGGGGCAGGGATCCCAAGCCAGCTCCCTGGGGCCGGCTGCTGCCTCATTCCTGACCAGCATGGTTGTGTGCTCACCAGCTTTTGATAGGGGCAGGGGAGCATCCTGCCTTCTCAAGCAAGACACTTACAGACAACTGTTAGGGAGCTCCTCCGGGAAGCTGAAAGGGAGAGAGGAGTCTGGGTGCAGGACAGCCCGTTCCTGAATACTGCCACAGCCTGTTACCATCTGCCAGCTGCCAAAGTCTGTGGAGAGAGAGGATCCGGGCAGGGAATGGTCCACTGATCTGGGGCAGAGAGGAGAAAGGGGAGATGATGCACAGTCAGTCATATGCCTGACAGGGGAAGCACTGGAGGGGTGGGGGTTGGTTGCTACGGTGGCCCTGGGCCATGGCCACAAGGTTCTGTTGGTGGAGCATCTGTAAAGTCAACCACTTTCTCCAAAAGTGCAAAGACAGCTGGATAGACCAAGAAAGAAGAATACAGACCATAAGGCAGGCTCAGCTGTGAAGACAATGCTTAATGCAAAGACTTTAGGAAGCAAAAGAAGAGCAAAGCATGGTGACAAGAGGTGAGCCATCAACCAAAGCCTGCCCTGGTGTCTGACAGAACAAGTGAAATATCCACAGCACCAAAAGGAGGGGAGCAAGGCTGGATGCCCCATACTCCCCAGCACACAGATTAGAATGGAGGCTACACAGAGCCCAGGGCCGCTGAGCTCCTGTCAGAGACGGGAGAAAGGCCTCTTGGGGAGAGGGGAGGGTGGTGACCTAGATTAAGAGCCCTAGCCCCACTCTGCAGTGCCTTCCAGGAGCCCTAGTTTGCATTCACAAGCACACCCAGCTAACTCACTGGCTACGCCCAGAGGGAAGGGATGAATCAGGCAGGCAACTTGACAGCTTCATCAGGCCTGTTTCAGATGGAAGTTTGTGAAGTGCAGGGAGAGGAAAATGGTATTGGGAATCTACTGTGCCACCTCCTCCTCACTCAGAGCCAACCCCTCTGCCATCTCTGGGCAACAGCGCAGCCATTAGAAGAGGAAGGAAGAGAGGGATATATCAAACAAACCCTTCCATCAGCTACCCCATGTCCCAGACTCCAGAGATGCATCATCTTTGATGCTTGACCCTTTATTCTTTAATTCAAGAATAGCAGAAGGTGCTCCTGTAGGGACCCAGAATCAGAGGAGAAGCATGAATAGTGGTGTAGGGAGTATGGAACAGAGGAAAACGTTCATTGATCTTGGCCCACACAGTTGGCTGACGTAAAGAGCGACAGTCCCCCATCACCTCCCATACCTACCTAACCATTCCCATTTTAGAGACAGGGAAATGTCAGCCCAGACAGTGAAGGCCCTTGCCCAAGGTCCCACAGCTAGGCAGCACAAGAAAAGATTTTTAAAGCCAAGTTTGATTACAGATTTGTCCTACAACAGAACTACCTTGAGACCAGAGAAAACAGATGGCTTTCTACATTAAAGTCACCACGAGTCAGAACCTCCTGTAACACAGAGACTTGCCACATTCATCATTCCTGCTAAACTCCGGAAGGTGTGTGACAGCAGCATTAGAGATGAGAACAGGATGTGGACTGGTACCTGGTGGAAGATCCTAGTGCCCAACAAACCAGGGCGTTCTTGTTTCTAGATGGAGACTAGAAACTCAGGCTGTAGGACTCAGACTGTCTGTAAATCAAAGAGACAGGAGAGGACAGGCCACATGCCCTCGGCTTCCTCCAGGTCAGGCCTTCCGTCAGCACAACCCCGCTAACATCAGCCTGGCTCCACAAATCTCATCTACTATTCAAACTTTCGGGTAGTTTCTTTTCCAGTTTTAGTGGCTGTGAGAGAACAATTCCTAAACACCAGAGTGTTGAGGGACTGAAAGGGATGCTGAGTAGAAGAGGCTGGCAGAATAAGGCACTCCTGGGGCAAGGACCAAGGTTTCTTATGCCTCAACCTTACTCACCCAGGGCTAGCAGAGACTCAAACCACCAATGGTAAAATATTGGACAGATAGAATGTGGTTGCAGTGAGGTTCCCTGCAGGGATTCCTGGTTTGGGGCTAGTCACTTCCCTTTACTTCCCCAGTGTCCAGCAGGTAGCACACCCAGGCAAGAATGACACCTGGAGCAGCCAGGATCAGCTGTGAGATGGGAAGCTAGCAGATAGCAGCAGGGTACATGATCCCAGGGGACATGAAGCCATCTCAGCAAGCAGCCATCTTCTGCATCTTTTTCAAGAGTGAGAACAGGCTCCTACTTGAGGCTTTTGTCAAAGAAAGGGTTGCAAAGCAACTGTTCAGCTCCTGGGTTTGAGAACAAAGGACTGTGCTAAGCAGAGATGTGCTTACAAATGCAAGTATGGATTAGCTGGCTAGAGGGGACACCTAAAGATGAAAGGAAAGAGTCACCAGAAGGGAGCACCTGAACCTGCCTAATGAAAGGAAAACTTCCAAGTCAGCTTCAGTACAAAGTAACTCAAACCATTTTTAATAAGACCCCAGACCCTTTCTCAAGCTCAGAGCAGGAGAGGGGAGAGGGGAGAGGGGAGAGGGGAGAGGGGGGAGGGGAGAGGGGAGAGGGGAGAGGGGAGAGGGGAGAGGGGAGAGGGGAGAGGGGAGAGGGGAGAGGGGAGAGGGGAGAGGTTTGAGCTCCACCTCCTCTAATCTATCTACAGAACTGGAGGAAACATGGGGCCAAGCTAACCTCAAACTGCAGAACTGGAGCCAGTGTTGCTTCTAAGGTCATCTGTTCATATCCCTCTGACTCAGAGGGCCCAGGAGGTTGGCTTCTTAGTGACATTTCACTCTCTAAGATGGATATGGCCTAGGCCAGTGATGGCGAACCTATGACACGCGTGTCAGAGGTGACATGCAAACTCATTTTTGTGGTTGATTTTTCTTTGTTAAATGGCATTTCAATATATAAAATAAATATCAAAAATATAAGTCTTTGTTTTACTATGGTTGCAAATATAAAAAAATTTCTATATGTGACACGGCACCAGAGTTAAGTTAGGGTTTTTCAAAATGCTGACACGCTGAGCTCAAAAGGTTCGCCATCACTGGCCTAGGCCCTCTTCACAACACCAAGAAAGCTGCAACTCTCACGTTCCCCCCACTTCCTGCTAGATACTTGCTGTGGGCCAACTAGGGCAGGTGTCTTTTTAAATTTTATTTTTTGATCTTCACCTAAAGATATGTTTTTATTGATTTTAGAGAAGAAGGGAGTGTGGGAAAGAGAAAAACATCAATGTGAGAGAGAAACATTGATAGGTCACCTCCTATACCTACCCTGACCAGTGATTGAACTCTGCAACAAAGTTTTGGTGCAGGGGACGATTGTCCAGCCAACTGAGCCACACTGGCCAGGGCCAGGCAGGTGTTTTCTAGACAGTCCTTTTTAGAAGTGGGTAGAAGGATACCCATACAAGCCAAACTGGTGCAACCCACATAGCTAAAGCAAGAAAAAGATCTGGCCTGGCCTTTTATCTGCCCACTGCCCTGACATGGCTCACTGGCCCTCAGATATGTAACTAATAAGGACAAATCCTTAATCACAGCCCTGACCAGTTTGGCTCAGTGGATAGAGCATTGGCATGTGGACTGAAGTCCTGGGTTCGATTCCAGCCAAGGGCATGTATGTACCTTGGTTGCAGGCACATCCCCAGTCAGGGGTGTGCAGGAGGCAGCTGATCAATGTTTCTCTCTCATCGATGTTTCTAACTCTCTATCCCTCTCCCTTCCTCAAAATCCTTAATCACAGCTACAGTTTACTGAGCATTTGTGGAAAAGATGAGTATTTACTATGTGCCAGGTATTTATTATCTCATTTAAACACAATCAGAGGCCAGGTTCATTACTCCCCCTTTAAAGATGGGATTCAAGAAACTGAGCTTACAGGAGAAACCAAGATGGCGGCATAGGTAAACAACGGAAATGGCTGCCTCCCACAATAACTTCAAAAATACAACGAAAATGGTGAACCGGTATGGCTCAGTGGATAGAGCGTCGGCCTGCAGACTCAAGGGCCCCAGGTTCGATTCCGGTCAAGGGCATGTACGTTGGTTGCGGGCACATCCCCAGTAGGGGGTGTGCAGGAGGCAGCTGATCGATCTCTCTCATCGATGTTTCTGACTTTCTATCCCTCTCCCTTCTTCTCTGTAAAAAATCAATAAAATATATTTAAAAAAAAAATACAACGAAAAGACAAAACGGACATCATCCAGAACTACAGGAAGGCTGGCTGAGTGGATATTCTACAACTAGAAGGAAAGAGAAAAGCACGCTGAGACTCAGAGGAGCTGCGAAAGTAAAGTGCAGAGGTACAGAGGCTCGAGTGTGCGGAAAGAGGCTGGCACCTGAAGACGCAGCTGTCTTTCTGAATTGGGAGGGAATCACAAGCTCCCGACTGCTCTGAACTCCAGTTCCGGGAAGTCTCTGGGGACCAGGACTCATACGGGGAGAAACTGGACTGTCTGGCAGCGGGCAGAACTCGGAACTTGAGGGCGGCTTTCTCTCAGAGGTGCTTGCAGCAATTATGGGGACAATGAGACGCGGGGCCCCTTAGGGCAGGGCTGAGGATCAGCCATAGCTGCTTGCTCCGCCCTGTTGATTCTCTGAGACCCCCGCCCCACCCAGGCTGCAGCAGAGGATTTTGCATATGAATGCCCTGGCCCTTTGCAATCTGAAAATTACCTAACAAACTGTAGCTGGGCCAGACAGACCCAGAACTTCCAAGAGAAGGCCCAAGGCCCCACAGCAGCTTGCATTGCTTCACAGCTGGGCCTCATCTGGGCACCTCCAAACTCCCAAAAAGGAAAGGGAATCTGCAGATCTCTTCATAGCTCCTGCTGGGTAGCCTCAGGCAGAGGCTAAATTAGCACCTCCTTAAATCCAAGAGCCAGCGTACCCAGTGGTAAGAGTGGGACCATTAGATTACAACTCCTCGGATCCATAAGGGACGCACTCAGGGGGCAGACTCAGTGAGCACCAAAGCCTCACTGAAGCAAGTCTTGCCCCAGAAGGGTGTCTTCAGCACAGAAGTTCTCCCACTGCAGACAGCTGATTCTCACAGCCAATTGGCCTGGAAGTCAATTCCTCCCAGTGATACCAACAACAATCAAAGCATAACTACAACAAGACTGTGCACAAAGCCCACAAAGGGGTGCACCAAGAGTGTCCACCTCAGGTAACTGGGAAGGATAAGCCACTGGGCCCTATAGGACACCTAGCACACAAAGCCACTCTACCAACACAGGGAAGCATAAAAAATGTGGAGACAAAGAAACAGGTCACAAATAACAGAAATGGAGGAAAGCAAATGACTGGATATAGAGTTCAAAACCACGGTTATAAAGTTTTTCAAGAATTTTCTGGAAACCGCCAATAAATTTAGTGAGACCCTGGAGGATATGAAAAAAGACCAACTAGAAATTAAGCATACACTGACTGAAATAAAGAATAATATACAGACACCCAACAGCAGACAAGAGGATCCCAAGAATCAAGTCAAAGATTTGAAATACGAAGAAACAAAAAATACCCAACCGGAAAAGCAAAAAGAAAAAAGAATCCAAAAATATGAAGATAGTGTAAGGGACAACTTCAAGCATACCAACATCAGAATTATAGGGGTGACAGAAGAAGAGAGAGGGCAAGATATTGAAAACCTATTTGAAGAAATAATGACAGAAAACTTCCCCTACCTGGCGAAAGAAATAGACTTACAAGTCCAGGAAGCACAGAGAACCCCAAACAAAAGGAATCCAAAGAGGACCACACCAAGACACATCATAATTAAAATGCCAAGAGCAAAAGACAAAGAGAGAATCTTAAAAGCAGCAAGAGAAAGACAATCAGTTACCTACAAGGGAATACCCACACGACTGTCAGCTGATTTCTCAACAGAAACTATGCAGGCCAGAAGAGAGTGGCAAGAAATATTCAAAGTGATGAATAGCAAGGCCTACAACCAAGATTACTTTATCCAGCAAAGCTATCATTCAGAACTGAAGGTCAGATAAAGAGCTTAACAGATAAGGAAAAGCTAAAGGAGTTCATCACCACCAAACCAGTATTATATGAAATGCTGAAAGGTATTCTTTAAGAAGAGGAAGAAGAAAAAGGTAAAGATAAAAATTATGAACAGCAAATACATATCTATCAACAAGTGAATCTAAAAATCAAATGAATAAAAAATCTGATGAACAGAGTAAACTGGTGAATATAATAGAGCCAGGGGCATGGAAAGGGAGTGGACTGACAATTTTTGGGGGGAAAGGGGTGTGGGGGTACAGGCAAGAGACTGGACAAAAATCATACACCTATGGATGAGGACAGTGGGAGGGGTAAGGGCAGAGGGTGGGGTGGGAACTGGGTGGAGGAGAGCTATGGGGGGGAAAAAAAGAGGAACAACTGTAATAATCTGAACAATAAAGATTTAATTAAAAAAAAAAAAAAAGAAACTGACCTTACAACTACAGTCCACACATGGGGTGCACTTGAAGCACTCAGCTTGGGTGACTGGGGAGGCTACACCATGGGGCACTGCAGGATACCTACTACATAGGCCACTCTACCAAGACTGGGAGATGAAGCGGCTCTACCTAACACACAGAAACAAACATGGAGAGGCAGCCAAAATGAGGAGACAAAGAAACATGTCCCAAATGAAAGAACAGAGCAAAACTCCAGAAAAAGATCTAAAAATGGAGGCACACAGTCTACCAGATGCACAGTTCAAAACCCAGGTTATGCCTTGGCTGGTGTGGCTCAGTTGGCTGAGCGTTGTCCCATGCACGGAAAGGTCACCAGTTCAATTCCTGGTCACGTCACATGCTCAGGTTCTGGGTTTGATCCCAGGTGGGGTGTGTGCGATGTTGCCTCCCTCCCGCATAGATGTTTCATTCTCTTTCCTTCTCCCTTCCTCTCTCTCTCTAAAATAAAAACATATTTAAAAGACAAACAACAAAAAAAACCTCTTCGTTTATAAGGATGTTCAATGAACTTCAGGGAAGAGTAGATGAACTTAGCAAGAACTTCAATAAAGAGATAGGATCCATAAAAATGGAGATAGAAGCATAAAGAAGAACCAGTCAGAAATGAATACAATAACAGAAATGAAAAATTCATCAGAGGGAAATCAATAATAGAGTAGATGAAGCAGAGGATCGAATCAGCGATTCAGAAGACAAGGAAGCAGAAAACACCCAATCAGAACAACAAAAAGAAAAAAGAATCCAAAAAATGAGGAGAGTTAAGGGACAACTTCAAGTGTACCAACATTCTCATCTTGGGGGTGCTGGAAAAAGACATAGAGTGAGAAATTGAGAACCTACTTGAAGAAGTAATGACTGAAAATTTCCCTGACCTAGTCAAGGAAAAAGATACATAAGTCCAGGAAGCACAGACAGCCCCAAACAATATGAACCTAGAGGACCACATCAAGACGCATCATAATTGCTCTAGCCGGTTTGGCTCAGTGGATAGAACATCGGCCTGCGGACTGAAGGGTCCTGGGTTCGAGTCCAGTTAAAGGCACATGCCTGGGTTGCAGGCTCGATTCCCAGTAGGGGGCATGCAGGAGGCAGCTGATCAATGATTCTCATCAATGATGTTTCTATCTCTCTCTCCCTCTCCCTTCCTCTCTGAAATCAATAAAAATATATTTTAAAAAACACATCATAATTAAAATGCAAAAGGTTAAAGACAGAGACTCTTAAGAGAAAACAGTTAGTTACCTACAAGGGAGTGCCCATAAGACTATCAGCTGATTTCCAACAAAATTTTGCAGGCCAGAAGGGATTGGCATGAAATATTCTAAGTGATGAAAAGCAACAACCTACAACCAAGATTATCATTTAGAATCAAAGGACAGATAAAGAGCTTTCCAGACAGGAAAAAACTAAAGGAGGTCATCACCACCAAAACAGTGTAAGAAATGCTAAAGGGCCTTCTTTAAGAAAAAAGAAAAAAAAAAGATAAACAATATGAAGAAAAATGGCAATAAATGCCTATCAACAATTACTTTAAATGCAAATAGATTAAACACTCCAGTCAAAAGACATACAATGGCTGAATGGATAACAAAACTAGATCCTTATATATGCCGTCTATTAGAGACTCACTTCAGATCAAAAGACATATACAGACTTAAAGGGATGGAAAAGATATTTTATAAAGATGGAAACAAGCAAAAGGCTAGGGTAGCAATACTTATACCAGACAAAATAGACTGTAATCAAAGGCTATAACAAGAGACAAAGAAGAACTCAGTAATTACACTTCTGAGTATTTATCTGAAGAAACCCAAAACACTACATTGAAAAAATATACGCATGCATATGTTCATTGAAGCATTATTTACAACAGCCAAGATATGGAAGCAACCTAAGTGTTCATCAATAGATAAAAGAAGTGGTGCATATGTACATGAAATATGACTCAGTCAAAAAAGAATGAAATGTAGCCATCAGCAACAACATGTATGGACTTAGAGGGTATTGTGCTGAATGAAAGAAGTCAAAGACAAATGCCATAAAATTTCACTTATATGTCGAATCTAAAAAACAAAATAAATGAAGCAGACGAAAAACATACTCAAAGATATAGGGAACATTTTGATGGTTGCCAGATGGAGGGGGTACAGGAAGATGGGTGAAAAAGGTGAAGGGATTGAGAAGTACAAATTGGTAGTTATAAAACAGTCGTGGGGCCGAAACCGGTTTGGCTCAGTGGATAGAGCGTCGGCCTGCGGACTGAAAGGTCCCAGGTTCGATTCCGGTCAAGGGCATGTACCTGGGTTGCGGGCACATCCCCAGTAGGAGATGTGCAGGAGGCAGCTGATCGATGTTTCTCTCTCATCGATGTTTCTAACTATCTCTCTCCCTTTCTCTCTGTAAAAAATCAATAAAATATATTAAAAAAAAACAGTCATGGGGATGTAAAGCACAGCATAGGGAATATAGTCATTAATCAACACTAATAAAAGAGAAAAATGGTAATTGGAATACGAGCTACCCTTTTCATTGGCTAATCAGGGCTATATGCAAATTAACTGCCAACTAAGATTGGCAGTTAACTGCCAACAAGATGGCGGTTAATTTGCATATGTAGGCACAATGCAGGGAGGCGAAAGGGAAAGCAGGAAGAAGCCCCCTGCCACTGACAGTGATCGGAAACCCAGGGGGGAGCTAAGAGCTGGGGGGCAGGGCAAAGGCGGCCCTGGGGCCGCTTTTGCCCTGCCCCCCAGCCATGATCGGAGAATCAGGTGCCTTTTCCGCCCTGGCCAGTGATAGCAGGAAGTAGGGGTGGAGCCAGCGATGGGAGCTGGGCACGGTCGAAGCTGGCAGTCCCAGGAGCTAGGGGTCCCTTGCCTGGGCCTAAAGCGGAGCCCACGATCGCGGGGCCGCTGCAGCTGCGGGTCCCCGCTGCCTGGGCCGGACGCCTAGGCCAGAGGTGTTAGGCCTGGGCAGGGGCGGAGCCTGCAACCACGGGGAGCTGGGGGTCCCCTGCCCAGGCTTGACACCTCTGCCGGAGGCCTCAGGCCTGGTCAAGGGGCCGATCTGGTGATTGGTGATCAGAGGGTGATGAGGGTCAACTCCTCTGGCCGAGGCATCAGGCCTGGGCGGGGGGCGGAGCCAGGGAATGGGGGGATATGATGGTCCCCTCGCCCAGGCCTGAAGCCTGGGTCAGAGGCGTCAGGCTTGGGCGGGGGGTGGAGCAAGTGATCAGAGGGAGATGGGGGTCCCCTGCCCAGGCATGATTCCTGGGCCAGAGGCCTCAAGCCTGGGCGGGGGTCAGAGCCAGTGATCGGGGGGAGATGGGGGTCCCCTGTCCAAGCCTGACACCTCTGGTGGAGGCGTTAGGCCTGGGCAAGGGGCCGATCAGACGATCGGAGGGTGATGGGGGTCTACACCTCTGGCCGAGGCATCAGGCCTGGGCAAGGGGCAGAGCCAGCAATCGGAGGGGTCTGGGGGTCCCCTGTCCAGGCCTGATGCCTGGGCCAGAGGCATCAGGCCTGGACTGGGGGCAGAACCAGTGATGGGGGGAAATGAGGGTCCCCTACCCAGGCCTGACGCCTCTGTCAGAGGTGTCAGGCTGGGCAAGGGGTCGATCCTGCGATTGGAAGGTGATGGGAGTCAACGCCTGAGGGCTCCCAGTATGTGAGAGGGGGCAGGCTGGGCTGAGGGACACTCCCCCGGCACACACACCCAGTGCACGAATTTCGTGCACCGGGCCCCTAGTATTATAATAACTATATATGGTGTCAGACTTAGTGGGGTTACCACTTAATTTATATAAATGTATAATCACTGGGTTGTACACCTGAAATATAAAAAAAACAAGACAGGGCAGTCAGTAATGCATTTAGGATCCTGCCCATCAAAAATACATAGAAATAGGCCAAGGTTTGGCAAAATTTTCATTTATTTCTAAAATTCACTTATGTAAAATTCCCTATTCTCCTCTGAAGCCATGTATACCAAGGACTGGCAAAACAACAACAACAACAAAACAAAAAAAAACAACCAAAAAAACCCCCAACAACCTGAGCTCAGAAGGAAAGTGATTTTTCCAAGTCACAAAGCTAGAAGTGAAACTCAGGTCTGACCAAAGCCAATGCTAGATCCATAATACACTGATTTTTCTTCCTGATAATGAATGGGTGGTAGGGACCTCAGGGATTGCTTTAGTGATGGACACGTACCTTCCAACTGGACTAAAGCATAGAGCTTCTGATCTATGGCTAGAAAAGAGGTCAGTATGTGATCCTTGGATGTGAGAAAGGAAGCAGGGTGTCCCAGGAGTGAGTGGCCACCACTAGTGAAGTTGGATAGAAGACAAAGATAGCATATAGAAGGAGGCAAGAGGAAAGAACCAAAGACTGCCTTTTCCACTGTGCTTCTCCACATGAACCGTTATTTTTCTTTACTGTTTAAACCCATTTGAGATGGTTTTTCTGTTACACCTGAAAGCACCTGAGTTGATGGCTGATGATGAAGGCTTGAAAATACATAGCTAGGAAGGAAGGACCTAGGAGTTGCCTAAGTCTCTGATGAGAAATTAGAATCCCAAAACCATCAAGTGACATGTCTGAAGTCATGCAGGGAATGAATATTTTACTTGACGGGGCTGGGTGTCACCTAATCCACATACCAACCCCCCACCAAAGCCTAAGCCTCTAGATGATGATCTCACAGCCTCTACCCAAGTGAATGCCTCCAGGAATGGGGCCTTATGGGAAGAATCCTTCAATTCAACAAGGGCCTGAATTCATAGAGAAACTGGCTTTAGAGATGGCTAAATGGGATTTCTTACATTTGAAAAAAGGAACATCACTTTCTCCCAGGTGGGCCTTTAACCATTAGCACATATGTACACACATGTATGTGACTCAACCAGGAACCTCTGAATTTCTGCAGCAGTCCAAAAGAGAGGTCTTTTAGAACTCCAAGTTTTCTCTTCAGGGTCTCAAGCTGGTAATGCCTTTAGGCTTCTCACACTCATCCTGGGTCTGGAGCTGTGGCCCCATGCAAAAACGCATCAAACATGGAATAGGAGCCCTGTGTATTGCAGAAAGCAATCTGGTTTCTCTGCTTCATTAAACACAGCCTGGGACAAAGCTCACTGCTTATAATAAGCAGTTAGTAGGTGGTGGAGGATAGGGGAAAAGCAGCTAGCTGGGAGGTAGAGTTGGTTCCTATGTTACTACTTAGCTATTTAACCAGGCTGCTTGGTGACTCTCAGCCCAGTTCATATGCTCTTCAGGCTTTGCTTGGCTTCATGCTGGGCACAGTGCTAGCACTATTCCTCCTCAGGCATGGGCAGTGCTGTGCTAGCAACCCTGCACCCCTAACGATGTCTAACGCTGGAGCAGAGACCAAGTGACACGGAGCTGGGCCACTTACTAACCGCGGCTTGGGGGGCATATGAGCTTGGAGCACTGGTACTGCCTCTTCCCAGCCTCCAGCCCCCAGCCCTGTAGCTAATGAGAGATTTGACAATGGTCCAAAAATGGAGCTCAATCAGAAGCTGTTGCAATGGCAGCTAATAATGCAAAAAGGCCACGGATTCCTCATGAAGGGTATGGGTGACGGCTGGGTACGAAGAAGTACCCCCACAGAAGTTTCTTCCCAACCTGACACCTACTTCTTCACTTTGAACAAAGCGTTACCAATTCCTTTTATAGGGAAGTCCTGCTTTAAAAGAGATATACTGTGGAATTTGGGGCACACGAAACCCAGAGAATTCACATTACGAGAGGAATTTTGGCTGCCACAGATAGCTTTACTAAAGGGTTTCTTTCCATACAGTTCCTCTACTGCATTAAAAAGCTGATTGGCTGTTGTTACCTAAGAGAGGCAGGGCAGCTAATGACAGAATCCCTCAGGCACTTTAAGATAAAAGAAACTAAATTAATTTTAATGTTAATGGAAATACATAATTAGAATGCTCCAAATCTGAATAATCTAGTATTTCAAAACCTCTGGCAAATAGGCATCAAATCCAGAACCTTGTCGCCTGGCCAGTCCAGGCAGACTCCAAGTGGGCATTCCCAGAATAGCCCAGCAGAGTCACCAAACACCTCACAGCTGCCCACCTCACGCCTTTCTGTCCCACTTTGGTCCAGCTGTCCCAGCTTCAACCAGGCCCTCGCATACAGGGCTGAGAAGCCAGAGGACATTCCAACCCTTCTCAGCCTCTGAGGGAGGGGCCTTGGTTGTTATCCTGGACTGGCCATTTGAGTCTGAGTCACCCAGTCAAGCAGAGAACCACCATTGAGACTCAGGGAAACAATCCCAAAATTTGAAAGTAGGCTCTATGGGCAGGAAGAAGGGAAAAATAAAAAGCTAAGTGTAGGAAGAGGTGATGGATTGCTGCCCCAGCAGGGGTGCCCCCAGCAGCTGAACACTTAAGACCAGGGCAGAGCCCTAGCTGGTTTGGCTCATTGGATAGAGCGTGGGCCTGTGGACTGAAGGGTCCTGGGTTTGATTCCAAGCAAGGGCACATGCCTGGGTTGCTGGCTCGATCCCCAGTAGGGGGCGTGCAGGAGGCAGCCAATCAATGATTCTCATCATTGATGTTTCTATCTCTCTCTCCCTCTCCCTTCCTCTCTGAAATCAATTAAAAATATATTCTTATAAAAAAAAAAGACCAGGGCAGGGCCTCAGAGGTCAAGAGCAATCTTTCTGTTCCCTTCCCAACTGTCCAGCAATGCTGCTGGACAGAAAGAAGGTGGAGGTGATGAGCAAGAACTCCAGTCCCAAACAGGGAGGGTCACACAGAGCTGCAGCAGCTCTGGACCTGCCCCAGAAAGCCTGGGCATGCAGACAAAGGTGGGCAGTGGGTGTACATAGAGAGTGTGAACAAGCACAGGTACGCTTGCTCAGCACCCTCCACAAACTCTCCCGTGCAGTCAGAGAGGTTGTGGTCTGTTTAAGATTCAGCTACAGCACAGGCAGACATGTTAGTGCTCCCAGCTGAAGGGCTCACCTTCAGAGGTGAGTGCATAAGACCCATCTGAACAGTGCCATCTGGAGCTCTACTACTCATCTGCTCTGCCTGCATGGGGAGGGGCTCTTCCCCATCACCTGTTTTTGCCCACAGAGAAAAACCAGAGGATGGTGATGAGAGGAGAGTTCCAGAAGTTTTGGGTTTTTCCTTGTAAATATGCTTGTGACCTCGGGGCTCATTTCCTCCTTGATATACAGGCCTAAACTAGGCAGATTAAGCTCCAATCCAGGGTGGACTTCAATGCTTACTCTCCTTTGTTATTTTTTATTTTCTAAAGTTTATTTAATGATTGATTTTTCTTTTTGTAAATATACATATTTTTTATTTATTTCAGAGAGGAAGGGAGAGAAAGATAGAAACACCAATGATGAGAATCATTGATTGGCTGCCTCCTGCACACTCCCTACTGGGGATTAAGCCTGCAACCCGGGCATGTGTCCTGACCGGGAATCAAACCATGACCTCCTGATTCATATGTCAACAATCAACCACTAAGCCACACTGACAGGGCAATACTTAAGCTATTTCTGAAATGCCCATTTCTCCCTAGAATTTATTAAGGACCTCCTAAGTCCCACACTGCTTTGTTTTCTCCAGAAGGGTCAGACATTCTTAAGGCTTTAGAAAACAAAGCAATTCACAGAATTCTTTCCCTGGGATATGGCATGGAAAAAGAGGTATGGAGTCAGCTCAGAAATGCTTTCCCCTTCTCGGAAGCTAAGCAGGGTCGGGCCTGGTTAGTACTTGGATGGGAGAAATGCTTTCCCCAAGTGTCAGACCATCCCTCAAACCTAAGCCCTGCCCATGCTCAGCTTTAATCTGATCTAGGAGACATCATTCCTGCAGCAAATCCAGCCACACTTGTCCATCATGGCTGAGCGGCTCCCATTCTAGGTATGCAGTCTCCTGAAGTTCGCCCCAGCCTCGCACGTCTAGCCTGCTCCCTATGATCTGTTCTCCTCATTGCTCTACCAATTCAGACAGAATGTGAGAGCCAGAGGAGACTCAGGATCTAGATACATCTCTTTCATGAGAATGTGAGGTCCATAGGGAAGGGGGTGGGGTAGTGGGCCGAGACCTGCCAGAAGCAACAGGTGAAGGCAGCCCCGACTCTCTGCCCATCTCATCACAACCACGACGCCTTCTGAATTCCCCATCTGCCAGGGTTCTGGAAAGGAGTCTTAAGTCACTCTGCAAAACAGCTCTTGCTCTGTACCCAAACATTAACCCATCCTTCAGACAGTGAGTTGGTCTCCAAGCTTGTCAATTCCCCCTAGCCTCCTAGGTATATCACCCACCAGGCTGCATGCCAGGAACCCTGTCTTAAGACTGCATCCGAGGCACCACCTCAGGTGCCAGAACCCTACTCTCCAGCCTTATTAAAAGGGGAGGGCTAGCCACCTCCTCCATTAGAGGCTCTGGAGCTCCTCACCTGGTTTTGGGGACCTCCAAAGGACTGCTACCTATCCTGAAAAAGTTGTCAGAATGGTTCGAGGAGGAGGAGCTGGAAGACTTGGCTTCTATCAGCCCCTGATGGGAAGGCAGGCGGTCCTCCGAGGGCTGTGGCCGGTTCCAGAGCACACTCTGTGGAGAGGATGAGTGGCTCTTCCTCCTGCAGTGGAAAGAGTAGGGCTGTTGGCCAAGGGCTGCCCTATGCAGGCCCTTGACCTACTTTCACCAAATCTGAGCCCAGTCTTTACTTCCAGTGGGAAAATGCCACAGGGGAGTGGGCATACATCAGTACTCCCTTAGGGTCGGCATGGGCAGCAAGAGCAGGGTCATCACAGAAGAACTGTGGCATCCAATTAATGCCAACTGGCCTTAGAGCACATGTTACAAAACAGATCCTTAACTAAGTTCAGTAAAGGCCCCTCCCTCCAAATGTTATACAAAATTTGGAGCCATTTGTCTAAGGAGAAAGTCATCAGATTCTCAAAGGAGTTGACTCAAACAACTCCCCAATTCCCAATCATCATTTTGTGCTCACATGTTTTCTTCTTTTTTCTAAACTCCTCCCCCCTCTCCCCTGCCCACTTCCCAGGCAAATAATACAAGGGAGCTCCTCCAGGGAGTCCTTTAACATTCAGCTTTCCCTCACCCAGCCCCGTCGCTTCTCCCTTTATGCTCCTGGGCCACCACAGGCAGTGCCCCTCACCAACCAGATGGCTGGCCTCCAAGGCCCAGAAGAGACAGCAGGGCATGGAGCTGTGCTCTTAGTCCTACTGTCATGGGCCCCTTTGTTCCTGGGACTCCCTGGAGCTGGTGACCCTGGGCCACAGCTGTGAGCAAGCTTAGTTCCAGCCCGGCCCCTCACCAAGCTGCTTGAGTCTGTGCTCCTGCAGGGACCAGCTCTATGGCCTCATAGGTGAAGCTCCCAGCGGCTCCTGGGGAGCTCTCCATGACCAGAGAGAAGTCACTGCCAAGGCTGGTGGTGCTGCCACGGTCCTTTCGTCCTGAAAGACGCCAATGCCATCAGTTCACCACATTATCTTCTCCCACTACAAGTCCCCCACTTCTTTCATACCATATAACTGGAGAAAGTCGTTTCTAGAACAAACAATTCCTGTGTGGTCTATACTGAGAAAGATGCACAGAGGAAGGGAAATCTGCTGGGGCCTGTGACTCACTCAGCATGCAGATATCTTCCAGGGTGAAGCCTGAATCCCGGGCTGGCAAACTTTTCCTCCTGTAAACAGTACGCGGAATGGTGAATTCCGATTGGCCTGGGGTCTCCTTTGTCCCCCCGACTACATGCAGCCTACCTGGTAAAGAAACTCCAACCCACCAAGGCAACTCATGGAGTCAGGTCTCCCTACTGTGTTGCAAAATACCAGACCCACTTCAGGCAAAGCCTACCTCCTCCCTGTCAGTTTGGCCCCTTAAGAATTCACGTCTGGCCAAACACACTGGGAGCTTGGATTTGGAAGGCAAGGGAACTCAGAAAAGCCACCAACTCTCACAGGGGTCCTAAGGCAATTGCCAGGCTGGGAGCAGACTCTGCGGGCAGTGATGGGCTGCACAGTGAGTGGGTTGCACAGTGAGTGGCACAGACATGCCTTGCAGTAGCCCAGGGAAGGCAACAGTCCTCTCAGGCAGGAGAACTGGCTGCTTTGGCTGGGTGCGGGCAGTTGAAGTCCTCCTGTCCTTGGGCTGGCTTTTCCTACAGCGAATCACCTTGTTCTCCGAGCTCTCAGAACCACTCGTCTGTCCCCAGGCCTTTCGGACAGTGTAAGTGCAGGCTGACCTCAGTTATACCTCAGAAGAGCCTCTCCGCCAGGGATCCCTCCCCTGGCCTCAGAGAGAAGGCTGGAAAGGCCAGCTACCAAGCATGCAGGGAAGCAGGGCAGGGCCTTCCCAGAGTACCCTGGTCCCAGTGTGAGAGCAGGCTTCTTACCTCTGTGTCTTCAGAGAAGAGAACTCCTCAGAGATGATATGCTTCAAAAAATTGAAGCAGAAGAAGAAAATCTGAAGAAACAAAAAGCAGTACCCATGAAAACACAGCCTTCTCCAGAGAAGAATCTAGGGGGCAGAATGCCCAGGAGTGGGCAGCCAGCCCCCCTAGTCAGCCCCCTGCTGGATGGCAACCCTGTTAGGGACCCTGATGGATATTCTGGTCTGTAAATGGCACGGGTGGTAGAGAGGGCTTAGCAGGCTAGGCAAATGCACTTAGGCTGGGGTGAGGGAGGACAGGACTGCAAGAAGGTAAGCCATGGGTTTTCATACTCTTCAAATTCAACATGCATGTTCTCAAGCTACTGGAAAGGACGAAGAGCACAGCAGCTTCCGCTCTCTGCCTCTCCCTAAGAACCCCAGGGAGAAAGGCTAACAGAGGACAGCTGGGACAGATTACTTTGAGTCAAGGAGATTAAATGAACACCAATTAAGGGACACAACAGAAGGGAAAGGAATCAGATTTGGTAGGGGGGATGCCCAGAAATAGTGATTCAGGAGAACCAAGGGTGAAAGACAGCCACTGTCTAGCCCAGAGCCTATACTGCTCAGGAGTTGTGAGGGGCAGGTCTACGTCTGAGGTGGGCAGACAGGAGAAGGCTGCTGACCTATCCCCACTGACCTCTCTCTTCCAGCCATCACCCTAGTCCAGTGATGGCGAACCTATGACACGCGTGTCAAGGGGACACACGAACTCATTTTTTTGGTTGATTTTTATTTGTTAAATGACATTTAAATGTATAAAATAAATATCAAAAATACAAGTCTTTGTTTTACTATGGTTGCAAATATCAAAAAATTTCTATATGTGACACGGCACCAGAGTTAAGTTAGGGTTTTTCAAAATGCTGACACGCCGAGCTCAAAAGGTTTGCCATCACTGCAGTCAGATGGACCGCCATTAAATGCACACAAGGCAGTCTTTAAACTCCCCAGTGATTCTGGGAAGTGTAGTCCATGTACCCCTCATGGTATCCCAGATCCCCATATGATCTTCTCAAAGAAAAAAGAGGGAACATCAGGTCAGTATGAAAATGTTGTGTTACATAATATTAAATAGGTGTTTTCACCAAAGACTTTTAGTCTTTAATATGCTAATGTGCTGCAAATCTCAAAGACAGGGGAGATGAACAGAGCGCTATTTAATAGGCCTCTGTTTTTTGTTTTTATTTTTTAAAGCATCAGTGCCTTCCTTCATTTTTTTAAAAGATAATGTCAAGTCTAATCTGCCAAATATACAAGCTGGATTTGTGTTTGCCTGGGTGCTGCATAGTAAACAGAGGTGTCTTAAAATAATTGATGGGTAAGGTTATGAATGGGCCTGGCCAGAAGGGTGGGAATGGGGCGGGGAAGGGCAGAGGGGAGGCCTCAGTTAGCGAAGACTGGCCAGGGATGAGTGTGACCCTCAGGGACTCAGAGGGGACCCCTCCGAGTTAACACGCAGGCAACACCAATGGGCTGGTTGTCACAAACTCGCCAGCACCTGCCCCCAGCACAACAGCCCCCTACTGAGCAACCTACTGGACAAATGGAAACTCTTCTTACCTCACCTCCCAGGCACCCTCAACAAGGGTTATGAATTATAAAAACTGCAGACATTCGAACGGTTACATATAAAATGCTGCCCTGCATCTTTCTGTCTCAAAGATAGCAGGTGCCCCTTCCCTCATCTCACCCACCATCTCCCTCATCCTCCCACAAAAAGATGAAGAGGAGGCCCCAGGCCGTGGAGAGCCCCTCATCTTGAGGGGCTGCTGCAGTGAAAAGTATCAATGGCTTGAGTGTCCGGTGGGGGTAAGAGAAAAGCCCACACTCTCAAGACCAACCCTCCCAGCTGAGGAGACCTTTTGTATATGCTGAGACATGGCAGGATTTAAATCCAGACCCCACAGGCCTTAGCCCCATCTTCTGTGGAGTCTCTGAAGGCAGAATCTGGCCTGCTTTGGGGGTGCAGGAGATGGCATGGAGGGCAGAATGTCCTGGAGCGCCAGTGAGTCTAAAACAAGATTGCAGAGGGGTTTTACCTGCCGATTTCAATGCCAAAGTCAATGCCTCTAACAGAATTCACAGAGGCCTCTCAGGAGCTGGCTTATGAGCTCTGCAGCCCTGGCAGATGCGATAAGTGCTTGGAGGAAGAGATTAGGAAGGGGCAAGCAGCAGCTATGAGAAAGGAACAAAAGAAGGAGGCACAAGATAAGATGCCTGGAAAAGAAGGCAGCCTCAGGAGAGTGAGAAAGATGCTTCAGAATTCTAAGGGGGGGGACAGGGGACAGAAGAAAAAGCTAACACTGCGTGACGGCTCCCACGCTGGGCATATGCACTCATTCTCTTTGTGAGGGAGCATGACGATTGCAAGAGACTCAAGGTTATTCACATCACCCAAGGTCATCCAGGAAATAAGTGGGACAATTCGGATTCAAACTCAGGTCTGACTCTAAATCTGTGTGTGAGGAAAACAAGGATACTCAAAAAGGCAAATACTGTGAAGAACTCAAAACAGATGGGGTATGGTGAGGGCAGAGATGAGCAGGAAAAAGGGATGACCCCTCAGACAGGAAGCAGGCCCTGGAGCCCAGCTGGCCATGCCTGGTCTGGGGCTGGGCTGGTGGTGAGGAGTAGGGCATGGACGGCCCTGGGGCTTAAAAGTTGCTGAGTGAATGTGATGAGAGTAGGGGATAGGGAAGAGCATCTGGGTTTTAGCTGAAGGATGAGGGGCAAAGAAAACGACTTGTAAATTGGTTACAGAGCTGAGTGCAGCAGAAGGAAGGGGAAAAGAGCTGCCACCCGGTCACAGGGAGTGTGGGCAAGGGTATCTCCCAGTGCAGAAGTTTAGAATGGGGCTACTGTGCCGATGCTTTCCTGTCATGCTGCCGAATCCCAGCACACAGTGGGAAAGCAATTGCCCCTAAAGTGTGGATACCAAACAGACTGCCATCCTGTCCCTCTTATGGGTCAAAGAGCCCAAGCGCTCAGAGCCCTGGCATGTGCTTGCAGACTGTCAGCAGTACCCACCTCCTCTCCTTTGCTGAGCCGATCTACCAACATGTGCCTGCAACAAAAAGGCAAGGAGGTCAAAGACAGCAGTGCTGAGGCAGGAGGGCAAAGGGGGACCCAAATCACAGGGACTGTGGCTTTGACACCAGCCTCAGGTGGGACTGACCTGCACCTTTCAGTCTTTCTCAAGAGGGTGGGAGTGTCCTCACTTCCAACACTATCCCAGAAGCCACCACACCCATGGACACACAGAAGCACAGTTCTCAAGGCACTGTCCCCACCCAAAACCTGACATTCCCCAAAGACTTACCCAAAGAGGAACCAGTCATAGGCCACCGTTAGGTAGAGGACCTCAGCAGGCTTCAGGGACGTGTGGATGAGCCCATCCTGGAGAGACCAGGGAGACGTGCCAAGATCAGAAAGATGCCTTCCCGTGACAAAGGCCCGCCCCTCCTTGTTCCAGGGGCTGAACCACAACTATAAACCCAGTGACAAGGCTGCCAACAGCCCCAGAGAAAGGGTTAATCATGACGCCTTACTCCAAATCTTCTCTACTTCCTGAGACAGTCCTAACACTCCCAAAGGGCAGATCGTGGCAGGGGCCTCAAAACACTCCCTGTCCAGCCCATCCCATCCCATCCCATCCATACTCACAGCCCACAAGGAAAGGCGCAGAAGAGAGATGAAGAGGGGGGTCCGATCCCAGCCTGAGATACAGTGTACCAGCAGCCCGCTGTCATCTACTCAGGAACCAAAGAACAGAGGCCCAGAAGAGAAGCAAACATAGCTGATGAGAAGGAAACGTATCACACCCTTGGCCTGGTGTGAGAACCAGGCCACCCATGGTCTCCCTCTTCCTCCCCAAGATTCTCCGATCTAGTCCCACAAAGGGGTGGGTGGTGGGCACCCATCTGTCTGCAACACCTCTTCTTTCTCCTGCTACAGGTTCTCAGGGTACTTTTAGGGGAGCAGTGATGCCTGGACAGTCGCTCTGCCCAGGTCATTTAGGTGGGGCTGACCTGCATGTCACTGCCCAGCGTTTCTCAGGGAGGGTAGTACAGATATTTTAGGGGAAAACAATTCAATGTCCCAAGAACTTTTAGGATCCGTGGCTAACACCCGCCAAATGCTAATGGCCCTTTCCTAGTTCCTAAAACACCCAACTTTCCAAAACCACCCTGAGGGGCAGTAGAGCCCCAGACAGAGAACCACTGCCTAGCTCCAGGGACAGGATTGACTCCTGCAAACCTGGCCACAGTAACTGGTTCAGAGATGGGCACTTGACCTAAACTGGGCCACTGAGCATGCGCTTTGGGACAGAAGCAGTCTCTTTCTTCTGGGGAAGTTAAAATGGCAGGAAACAAGTCTGGAATGGTTGCGGGCCATGAAGCTAATTAGACAATGGGTATGAAAAATAAAGAGAGGTTCTCTGTGGCATTAGGCACCTGGCTCTGCTCTTGGGCCTGGTTGGTTATGTAAGCTGATATATTTCTACTTGTTCAAGCCAGTGCAAACCCACAGAATTACTATTATTTTTTAAATATATTTTTATTGAATTCAGAGAGGAAGGGAAAAGGAGAGAATGATAGAAACATCAATGATGTGAGAGAATCATGGATCAGCTGCCTCCTGCACACCCCACACTGGGGATCAAGCTCGCAACCCAGGCACGCGCCCTTGACCGGAATTGAACCCAGCACCCTTCAGTCCACAGGCCGATGCTCTATACCAGGGGTCCTCAAACTTTTTAAACAGGGGGCCAGTTCACTGTCCCTCAGACCGTTGGAGGGCCGGACTATAGTTTAAAAAAAAAAAACTATGAACAAATTCCTATGCACACTGCACATATCTTATTTTGAAGTAAAAAAACAAAACGGGAACAAATACAATATTTGTATTTGCATGTGGCCCGCGGGCCGGAGTTTGAGGACCCCTGCTCTATACACTGAGCCAAACCAGCTAGGGCCAGAATTCTTTTTTTTTCTCCCCTCTGCAAACATGGTCTGAGCCAATTATATTTTCTTTTCCATTTTTTTTTAATTGCTTAAAGTATTACAAAGGGTATTACATATGTGTCCTTTTTTAGAATTCTTGATTGATATTGAGAAGAGTCAGCTGCTCCAGAGACATCCAATCAAAACAGCCAACTGGGGTATGTTGACTGGTCCTCTAAGGGCTTTTGCATGTGCCCAATAAGAAGCCAGGACTGATTTTCTCTCATCTTTCTGAATTAAAAAAGGCCATTCTGGCCCCCAACCAAACACTGATGCTCAAAGGCCAGCTGGCGGCGCAGTGCAGAAACAATCCTGTGTGTGGTTCATAATTTTGTTTTCTAGGGTTTTAAGGACATGGAATAAAGCTGCCAATGGACAAGGGAATCCCCCAGTCCTTCTACCATGGAGCAAAATATACTTGTGCGGCCCCAGCAAACACACATTCTCAATGTCATGACCTGGGAACAGCCAGGGGATCCAATGGCGGAGGGCTCAGAGGCAGACTCACCGTCGCTGTTAATTATGGAAAGCAGCAGTTTCAGGTAGTTTTGTGTTTGTTGCACCAGGTCCCAGGTCTGTAGGGGAAGAAAGATAAAAGGGGCCTAAGAATAGATATTTAACACAGACTGAGAATTTGAAGTTTTCATAAAAAATAAAATGCTAAGAGTTATTCTGAGGCAATAAATACTCATGGTCCCAAATCCCGATAACCAGACTTCATTCCCCATTCTGAGAACTCCTTCCACCTTTCCCTGCACCCTCACCCCACGGGTCCCCCTTACTGACGATGGTGAGAAAGGGGAAGCCATGCAGAGGCCTGGGCAGCCCACAGCCCCACAGCCACAGCAGCAGTCATCCAGTGGCCTCCTCTAAGCCCTGGGCTCCCACATGGCTCTCCAGGGAACTAACAGAAGGAAACAAAGAGCCTTGAGCTAGTGGCCACTGTTGCTAAACAGAAAGAATCATTCCCTCATTTGCTAACACATCACAGAAACCAAGGAAAATATCAAGCTTCTCATCAACCGTGTTTCATTTGCTTTTACTGCTATTCACTGCATACCCTGTCTTTTGATGAATAATAAATGCAATCTGTTAGGCAGACAGAATCTTTTAAAAACAGGAAGCCCATGAGGTGGGAGATGAAAAACAGGCAAAAGCTGTAAAGAGACTGGGACCTCTGTTCTAGCCCAAGAGGTCTAGACCAGATGCTCTCAGAAACAGTCCACTCTGATCTGGAACTCCATGGAGGGGCTTGACCCAGTTTTGCAGCCTCTTCCCCCAGGTGGGGAAGCCTCTCAACACAACCACTTATCCATGTTCCAGGGCTGTGCAGAGGGCGAATATGCCGGTGAGAGCGTGCTTCCCGGGGGGAGGGTGAACACGGCACCTGTAATTGGAATGGTTTTCCCAGGAATTTAAAACAGGCTCATTTACGTGACCCTCCCAGGGCCCCTGGCGAGTTCTGACCCACTTTCAGCAGCTCCAGAGACAGTGCTGCACTAATAAAGCCATTACCCGCAGGAGCACAGGGTCTCCACTCATCTGGCTCAAGCGTGTCAGACACACCACTGCCAACAGATTTCCTCAGAGCTGTAATGCTCGAAGTGTGAGGAAGAGCAGGAGCAGGAGGCAGGAGCTATGTAGCACAAAGCCCAGGGAAGTCAGGTGGGCTGGGGGAGGACTGCAGCAGCAAGGAGTGGGCAGGACCGAACAAGGACCAGAACCAGGTGGTTATTCAAAGGGACACTGACAACCAGGGAGAGGCAGAAAATTCACAACGAGCTCAGTGTTGGGAGAGGAACCATAGGCTGGGGCGATGGGTTGGTAGAGATTCAAGGTCACAGAGCTAAGCTGAGCTGGGGCATGAACCCAGCCCTGCCAGACTTCGAAGTTCACATTCTTAGTCGCATGCTACACTGCAGGGAGTTTTCCTACAATACCAAAGATACAAAAGTTTGAGGAGATTGCAGGATGTGAGGAAGACCTGGGAAATGCACTAAAATCTAGGCCAACCTGACTCTCTTATCCGACATGATCCATGAAGTCTCTGAGTGTGGAGGTGAGCACCAGGCGTCTTATGTTTTTATGCCTGCAGGACTCTTCCCCATGCCTGGAAAGCTCACCATCTCTACAGTCTTCTTCTGTGGCCACTGGTCAATGCCTCTATTATGCAGGTGATGGTTATTTTGTTGCCTCTTCTCCTACATTGAGCCCAGCAAGGACAGAGACCATTTTGGCATCTCTGCATCTCCAAGGCTTAGTGCTTTAGGGACTATTCAGGGTCAGGGGCTAGGTTGAGAAGCAGACACTGGAAGGGGTCTTAGGGCACAGAAAGAAAAAGCAGACCTCTGTGGATTCAATCTGGTCGCTTGGAGAGAGGCAAGACCACACATGTCTTGCCACAAGTGCTCTCCCACTTGTGGACACCACTAAGGGGCTGGCCCTGGGACATCATGGTGAACAATGACCTCAGCCCTCACGGGGCTGCAGGAGAGGGAAGGCAAGTGAATTGCTGCAGGTGGACTGACGGAAAGAAGACCTCTAGGAGGCTGTGGGACCATGTAGTTGGTGGGGTGAGCCTGGCCTGATCCATGGGGAGCATTAGGGAGCACTTTTTGGAGGTGGTGACATGAATATAAGAGGAGAGGGAAAGCGGATGATTGTTTCTGGCAGAGAGGACAGCATGTGCAAGCCTGGAAAGACTCTTCCCTCAGGGACTAAAAGAAGCCAGTGTAGCTGGAGGAGAGGATGGCCATCCACAAGAACAAGGCTGGGACACGGCAGCTGGTGGGCCACATAAGGGTCCTGGACTAAAGTCAGTGGTGGGCGCCTGGCTTGCGTGGCTCAGTGGTTGAGCACATGCCCGGGTTGTGGGCTGGATCCCCATTGTGGGGTGTGCAAGCAGCAGCCAATGATTCTCTCTCATCATTGATGTTTCTATCTCTTTCTACCTCTCCCTTCCTCTCTGAAATCAATCAATCAATAAAATCATTGGTGGGTTTCAGGAAAGGGGATGACTATGAAGACCTTGCTCCGTGATTTGAGTATTGCTATCTGTGAGGTCCTATTCAAGTGCTTTACATTCACTGTTTCCAGTTAACCTTCAATGCGCCCCACATTCAGACATGAGATTCTCTGAGATGACAGTGGCCTGGACTAGGCTAAGGGAGGGAGGCAAGAAGAACTGGAGAGTTTCACCAGGAACAGAGATTTAAGAATTGATGGGATATGGCAATGGGCATGGGGGGAGAAAAGCACCCAATTTTCAAGTTTGAGCATCTAGGTAAGTGGTGGAAGGTCTGGCAGCACTGTAGGCTGTGGCCAGTTTGTCCAGCTTGAGTTTGAGATGGCTGCCCAGAGGGATACTTGCAAACGGTGATGCAGATGCAGATCACCAAGAGGCCTGGCCTGGGTAACTGGGCAGTGGGCTAATGAGTGAATAATGAATGAGATGAGGAGTAATGGGGAGTCCTGGACGCCCATGTGAAGGGGCTGAAAGGCCAGAAACCATACCTGGCTAAAGAGGAGGATGGTAGGAAGCCCATGAGACCAACCAGTTGAGCAACTGGGGAGGCTAGAATCCTGAGAGGAAGCCCTGCCCTTCTACTTTTGTGCCTGGAACGTTATTAGTGTTCACTCCCTTGAGTTAGCAAGCTAGTAAGTAGCCTAGTTCTTAATTATTATCACAAAAATCAGTCTGGCGTTTCAGTTAAGAGGACACTCTCTCACAGTCATCATATTTGAACCTCGCCACAATGCTGAAATAGGAGTTAACGCCACTGTCAGAGAGAACTGAGGACACTTGCTCAAGGCCACAGAGCCTTGCGAGAAAGGCTGAGCAAGCGGGGCCTAGATCCAGGGCTTCTATCTACTCAGCAGAACTCCTCCTCGCACACACACGACTCCTTTCTAGAGAAACAAACGTCCTTGGCAGTGTCAACATATCGAACCCCTACAGTTCCACCTTGCTTGATGAGAAAGCAGTTTCTCAGGTCTAGTTTGTACCCACATAAGGAGAAAGATGTGCCAGAAGGGAGAATAAGTGTGGCTTGGGGTAGGGCATACTTGAGACCTCTGCATATAATAAATTAAGAAGGAAACCTGCAGGTTCCTTTGGCCACTCACTCTGCCCAGGTAGTCTGGGACTTGAGACCAGGCAGCAGGGCCCCCCAACCTGTTCCTTCTCCAGGCTTCTGGGGCACAACAAACACTGGCCTGCTGTCGTTCCTAACACGGCCTTGTAGAAACACCTGCATAGAGAAGGCCTGACACCTCTCTCATTCACTCAAATCATGGAACATCTGCTTTGTGATTAGGGGCTGGATGTATAAGATAAAAGCACAACCTCTACCTTGACATACCACCTGCTACCAGGAAAACAGTGCAAGACCATATGGGAGCACACAGCTGCCTAAGAGGTGCGCTGGCCTCTCTGAGAGATCTCAGGGCTGGATGGGAAATGTCAGACCTGGGGGTGGAGGGAGAGAGGAGGGAGACAGGAGCTTTCTGAGGTGTTCACTGACTCGGCCTTTCCAGCTCTAGGTTCTGTGCGGGGGATGCACAGGCGGTGGCTCCCCATCCTCCTGGAGCTCAGTTTACTGGAGATGGGGAAGCAGATCTCCAAACCAGTGACCACAGTTCAGTGGAAAATTCCATGATAACTATGCCTAGGAGTCAATGGGAATGCGGATACAGGTATGTGACCCTCCAGGTGTAGGGGAGAGGACATCAGGGAAGTCCTCCTGGAATGGACACTGAGCCAAATCCTGAAGGCAGTGTGTCAGCAGGCCGAGGGAACGACAGGGAAAACGAGGCTACTTGTTCTGGCTGAAGCAAGTGGCAAGGAACTGCTGACGCCTTTGGACTTGTACAGACAAAACACAGTAGACAGATGGATCCAGCCAGTAAGACCGGGTCCTCTTCCATGGTAGCCAGTTACAGAGAGGAGCACAATGGAAATAATTTTGAAGTTTTTATAATCAAATGAGGTCAGACAGCTCTGCACTTCCTCTGGCAGAACACACATTTAAAAGGAAAAATGAAAAAAATTACTGAAGTCCAGAGCTGGAAAGCAGACACAACGAGGTCCTCTGGAACAGAACCCCCTGGTGGACACAAATGTTTGAGTCACGTTCAGAAAGCTTAGATTTTCTGGGCCAAGAGCAAATCTGGAGAGAGAGTAAGGAGATGAGCAGTTCCTCCTTTCCTAGGCAGTGCAAGTTAGAGGGCACCAGCCAGCCTTCAGGTATCTGCATGAGGGACTGGCACCAAGCGTCCCCTTGGCCCCTTCCCTTGTTCTGCCCTGCTCAAGTCAGGCCCTCACCTGATACTGGCTCCAGTCAATGTTCAGAGAGCAAGTCAGGAATTCGGGGATGCTCAATGGGGCATCGACGTAGTCCTGGGGACAGAAAAAGACACGTGAGGTTTGGACTGGCCATCAGGAGAAGTCCTGGTGACAGGGCAAGGTGTGGCCCTGAAGCTGTGGCTACCACAGGCAGCCAGGATGTCCCTCCATAGTGCTTGCCCGCTCTGAGCCAGATGCCTGTGCTACCCTGGAAGTAAGAGCTTAAAGTGAAAGGGACCGGATATTGCAGCTGAGTGGAGCTTTTTGGTTGGCAGCTCGACTGTTTACCGCTGAGACAGATGTGATTGACCTGTGTTCAGCCTCCAGCAGGCTCTTGTGGCCTGCTCCCACCGACTGGGGAAGGAACAGATGCTGGTCTCACTCTTGACACAGATGGCGGAGCAAAGAGGAAGGACTTTTCCTATTTTGTCCCTGAAAACACCTTTAAAGAAAGGGAGAAATTAAAGGGGAAAAGGAAAGTATATATGATGTGAATGTAAACATGTACATACAAGAAGGAGAGAAAAAAATGAGACTCATTTAGGGAAGAGAAGAAAATTACTTCCAGAGCCCCATGCTCTGTCAACCAGGTGACGGAGGCCGTGGAGGTACGTGGAACGCCTGGGGCCCCGGGGAGCGCCTGGCTCCGGCCTTCGGCATCACCTGGTCTGACCAGCTGCTCATGAGGCTGGTGGCCGACCGACCGGCAGCACCCCGAGGGGCCGCACCCCGGGGGTGGTCTTCACCCCTCACCTGCCCCCCTCCTCCTGTTCCTACACAGTCAGCACAGAGGGCGTGTGAGAACAGCCGGGACCCAGTCCTGCTGACCGGGAAAGCCGCCTCCTCGGCCTCCCAAGTCCTGAGGTCAGCTCGGGCCCCTTGGGGCCAGCGCCTTCCTTGCCCCGGTGGCCAGGAGCACGGCCCACTGCGTGGGTCAAGAGGGAGGCCCTGCACGAGGAGCAGCTCTTGCCTGCCCCATTCCGAAGGGGGGGTTTAGGAAGGGTCTTTTACTTTTGTGTTGTCTCTGCCACCAGCCCCTGCTGGGTCGACTGCCAGGCGTCTTGCGAGAGGTCGGCCCATCTGCCAGGAAAACTGTCCTGGGCACAGGAGACTCCCTTAGAGGCAGGCCCTGCCCGTCCTGGGTGCTGGCGGGACACGGCAGGATGCCTGGCAGGGCCACACAGGCCCAGCTCCTCGCCGTGGCCAGGGCCTTGCTTCCCGTGAAAGCAGGGCCCATGTCAGCACAGGTCCTGCCCCTCTGGGTGCAAACCAGGCAGCTCTGATCAGCTGGTGGTGGGACGCAGGGCCCAGGGGCCACCGGGGGCTGTGGCTGCCCAGCCCAAGGGCATGGCCTCCATCTGGGCAGAGCCGAGTCTGTCTCCACCCCGTCCTCTCCATGCCAAGGCACCTCATGTGCTGCCTGGCATGTGAGTGGGCACAGCTATGCCCTGGGACCTGTCCTTGTGACTCGCTCTTGGCCGACCAGGTTCTGAGTGAGTGACCCTCGCTCCTGTTCCCCAGTCCCAGGCCTGGAGGCAGCGCCTGTACCTCCAGAGAAAGGGGGCCACCGAATAGCCAGGGACCTGCCACCCCTCCCCCTCAGCACCCCAACCCCAGCCGCTGCCAATTCTGGGGGGGCAAGGGGGCGGCCACCCCTGGGACAGGACCATGCTGTTTGGACACCTTTCTGTGGCAGGATGACCCATTTTAAATGTCATCACATTCCCTACGTGTCCTGTGCCCTGCGAGGTGGGGGGCAGGTGTGGAAGAGAAGGTGCCCGCAGGGGAACCTTTCCACAGAGGTGCAGGGCTTCACGGCGGGAAGCGAGGCTTTATTTTTGTAATGAAATAACAAACAACTGCAAATGCAAGGGAGGGGGGAAGACCCAAGTTGACAAATATTGTTCATACCTGCTTCCAGTTAAAAATGAGCCCTTCAGCCATGTAATCCCGATCCTTATATTCCTTGAAAAATTCACAGCCTGGAAAAGAAGGGCAGAGTTATAACACCACTCTTTCTAGCCCAGTCTCCTGAGATGCCCCTGAGTGTTGCAGGAATGAGGGGTCACCAGCTTCTCCACATGGTAGGCCCCAGGTGAAGCCAACGTTGACCTGGGGGTGGGGGTAGGGGGAGGGAACTGGAATGGGCAGGCGAGACAGGGAGCAAGCCTCCGAGCTAGTCTGGTTTCCAGCTACATGCCTTCCCAAGGATGTATGACCTGCTTGCATACCTCTCCGTATCTCTCTCCATCTGTACTCACTGATGGAGTTATTGGTTACAACTTTCTCGTTTCAGGTCCCTTGTCCTACATGCCCCTGAAGTGTCAACAGCCAGCAAACAAAAGCATGGTTTATAATCTGAGTCCTGTCAGCACCATCTCAGCAATTTATGTAGTTACAGATCACTCTCCCTCCGCTCTGACACCACCTCGCAGGCTTTCAGCGAGGGCCGAACACTAAGGCACTGGAAAGGGCACAGACAGTGCTTGAAATGTGACAGGTGGTCGAGAGACAAGTCCAGCTCCAACAAACCTGGCCAAGATGTGCTTTCTGTATCATTTGCTAGAAAAATGATAAGAAACTCCACTAGGGCAAATCCTCAGGAATATAGAGAGGAAAAGTTGAGAGAAAAGGCTTAGGCAACATTCCCAGCTTTAAATCTCAGCTTTTGGCTTAGCTCTGGGATGGCGAACAAGTTGTTTAAATTCTCTAAGCCTTGATTTTCTCATTTGTAACATGGTTAAGGATAGAGCGAAATAACACATATAAAACACCTAGCATAGCTCTGGTACAAGTGGCATTCAAATGGCAGCACATTAACATCATGCCGCTGCTGCAACAAGAGCCCAAAGTGCCAGCCCCAGCTTACAGTCAGCTGCCCGACTCAGGAAGGATGCGGCTTGCTCTCACCCCATAACACAGGGACATTCTTGGGCTGCTGTGGCTTCGAGCCACAAGAATGGGAGAAGGCATCTTGAGAGTAGCTTCCTGAAGTTACTCTCAGTTCCTCAAGCAGGGCCAACACAAACTTTGGAGGGCACATGGCTTTGGCCACAGGTCTGTTTGGTGAGGTCCCCAAAGGCAAAATGGTTGTTCAAATTCTGTGGAAGTGGCTACAAGCCAAAAATATTAACATGGAACTCTCCAGCTACTCTTGGGCCAAATTCCTGTCAGAGGTCACCCAGGGAAGAAAGAAAAGGCTCCTTTGGAGATGAAGGTCACATGTTTATAGACTTGGCTCTCATCCCATACACACTTTGCACTCTAATCCCCCAAACCTCACTGACTCAGAAGTCAGGAAACAATCCCCAGCTCTAATACTCCAGCCTATTCCTGGGTACCTCACTGGGAGAAAGAAGAAATGCAAAGATCAGACGGGGGCCGTGAGCTTATGAGCCCAGGTTTAGAAAACATAATTCTCTCTCAGTGAAGTGTTTTTTCCCTAAACCCGAGCTGCTCAGATCAACACTGCAGGCTCTAGAAGGAGCTCTGACTGGCCTATAATGCAGAAGCAATTTTTTGTGAGAAAAAAACAGAATTAAGATAGACTCAGTAACCAGGGCAATTTCTAACATCCATCACCGGAACAGGCTTCTGAACACACTGAGAGGCAAGAGGAATGGGACCAAAAGTGGGGTGAGAACAGCTGCACTCAAGGAGGAGACAAATTAAACTCGTGCTGGGAGTTTTCGTCCCATCTATTTCGGTCCCTGAAGGAAGTGCTCCCAGAACACTTCCCATTTTCAAGGGCCAGTCTAAGCTCAAGTTGGTTGGACAGAACTAGAATTGATACCATCACAGTTCCTGTCTGGGCTTCGAAGTCATTAGAGGGCTCAGCTGAGACTCCTCCACCCAAACAAAGTATATTTTATGACTTGGTTTGCATAATGGTAATTTTGTTTCTTTTCCTTTTTATGAAGTGATACAGGCATGTGAAGAAATTCAAGAACATAAGTATAGCAATTAAATGTGCTTCTCCAGCCAGCATGGCTCAGTGGTCCAGCAACGACCTATGAACCAGGAGGTCACGGTTTGATCCCGGTCAGAGCACATGCCTGGTTGCAGGCTCGATCCCCAGTGTGGGGCGTGCAGAAGGCAGCCGATCAATGATCCTCTTTCATCATTGATGTTTCTATCTCTCTCTCTCTCCCTTCCTCTCTGAAATCAATAAAAATATATATATATTTTTTTAAAAGAACTTCTCCTGTCCCCTTTTCTGCATGTGCAACGGCAACCCTTGGCTTTATTTTTTTAATCAATTTTTATTGTTGAAAGTATTACGTATGTCCCTTTTGGCTTTATTTTTATTAATCCCTCTCAATACATAAACTACCAGATGTAATACATAAACATTTTTAGATGTAGTATATAAACATTGTGTAGGCACCTTTCCCCTTACATAGCTGACATTGTACTATAGTACTACAGTGTGTATGTACTATACACACACACACTTCACAGCTTCTCTCTGGCATATCTGCATTGCCAACATCACTACCCTTATGCTTAAGGGCCATAATTAAGTAAAATAAGTGTTACTTGAACACAAGCACTGTGCTACCATGACAGTTAATCTGATAGTTGAGATGCATAAATACTGTGGATATGCTGGACAAAGAGATGATTCACATCCGGGGCAGGACAGAGAGGGACAGTGAGATTTCATCACACTACTCAGAATGTCATGCAATTTAAAACTTATGAACTGTCTATTTCTGGAATTTTCCATTTAATATTTTCAGACCGTGGCTAGCCATGGATAACCAAAACTTCAGAAAATGAAACCACAAATAAGGGGGGACTACTTTATATAATCTTGTATCCTGCTTAGCATCCTTCCATGTCAAAAAGTTAAAGCATTTTTCTATGACTATGTAATATTCCATTCTATCAGTGGCTGTATCATCATTTACACATTCATTATTCTGATTAATGAAAACATTTCCCACATTTTGCTGGTATCAACAGACACTGTGATGAACATCTTTATCCCCACGTTGGCAGGATTATGGCCTAATGAATAACTGAGTCAGAGTGTGCTAACATTTTGGGAGTCCTGTAACAAGTTGTTAAACTACCACAGAAAGGACATTGTGCTATTGTTCTGAAGTAGTGGTTCTCAAACTTCTGGCAAAACTATTTTTTGTAATTAAGTCCTACTTAGAACCTAAACATAAGCAAAGAAAGCAATGTCTGGTTCCTCAGGCAATGTGGACATCTCCTGTTCTGCAGAGAACTTCAGTCTGTGAACATCTCCTGGGAGTCACGAGCCTGGTCTGAAACCAAGCTCTACCTGACAGCTTGAGTGGACATCTGGTTGGCACACTCCTGCCCAGATGCAGCTCTGCTGCTGGCAAGTTCATGGCATTACTGCCATGGTCTCATTTGCCCAAAGTGCTCTTAGGGAAGAGGAGCTGCTCTGAGTCTTTCCTCCCAGGTACCCGTCATTGGCCTGGTGTTTACCAAGCTCCTGTCAGGGATGGGTCTGGCACTTTAACCTGAAATGAGCACCATTACCTTCAATTTATGGAGGATGAAACAGATGCTCAGAAGGCCTAAGGGACTTGTTCAAGGATACACGGTGCTACAGCTGGGACTCAAGCCCAGCTCTTCATGGCACCAAATGCTATGCTGGCAGAGAAGAATGAGGAGAGACTGCGGTGGAAGCCGTTGTAAGAGTACCAGGCCATCCAGGGTCACTGATGAAGAACTTACACTGATGAAGATTCACTCTCCCTGCCAGGCACTAGATGAACTTGTAGTTCTAATGAGAAGGCCTCCTGGCTATACAGCAACCTGCTGTCACTGGTCTGCCCTTGCTATTGGCTATGTGGCTCCAAGATGAGAAGACAAGGTCCAGCACAGGACTAAAGGCAGAGGCTGGTGCTGAGAAGCAGGAGAGAGGTTTCAAGGAGAAAGAGTATACTTCCTGCTGTTTGTTGACAGTCTTACACTGCTGTTGGGGCTTCTTGGACTCCCTGGCTGAACAAACAGGTATAGCCAGCTAGCTTAACTGTTGCCAACTGGACCAATACAGCTTTAGTATCCAGTGCATAGAATACTGCCCTCGTCACAGGTCGCACACATGTCTGTGCGCCGGAGACAAATGCAGCTAGCTAGCTCTATGCACACCAAAGTGCTCTGCAACATGGTGAGGCCACCACCAACTACGTACAACTACGTGCAACCGGGGGTATAGCAATGATATTCTCCTACTACCAGAAGAGCCTTGCAAAAAGGGTCACATCCGCTGGGGCCAGACTAGCATGATTTGTTGGTGACCCTGAGTACTCACAATGTCATTTTCTACCTTGCCCGCACAGAGCACATTGATAAACATGATCTCATCTAATCTTCACAACAAAACCCTGAGTTAAGCCGCACTGAGCTCCAAATGACACCTGAGAAAGCCTCAGGCTCAGAGAGTGAAGTAACTCGCTCAAGGTTATGGTAGCTGAGCACCTGAGCCAGAACTCAATCTCTGGGCCTCTGCAAGTGGAAAGCCTCTTCCAGGACAGTGCCCTACCCTGAGTGTAACCGCCTATGCATGGGAGCCACGGTGTGCTATGCTGACCGACAAGATCCTCCCAGAAAGCCCTGGGACACAAAGTGAAAAGGCCTACAGACGGCCTCCGAGAGCCCCGGTCCTTGGAAGCCTGTCACTGACTGGACCCTGAAAGGACTCCCTACCTGGGTACGGGATGGAGAGGAGAGTGAAGTCGGCATAGCGCTGGGCTTTGTCCACCTTCTCGGAGGATGTTACACTACAAGACAGGACATAATGTGTTATGACATCACAACACAGACACCATTCCCCAATGAGTATTATAAGAACTTAAATGAACCTCTTGCTAAACAAACTACTCTTTAGAGTTACCAATGATTTCCTTCAGCAGTGTTTACTTTGAACAATTAAGAAATGTAGCTGCCCCTACCCTAACATATCAAGCGAGAGAGGTTACTCTCCCTCTAATACTGCAGCAACCACAACCAGAACCTAAATTTGCAGAACAAACTTCCACCTAAGTCCCACAAGTGAAGACAGCATAGCCACTTTAACCTGTAAGGTGGTGTAAGATGAGAGCCAAATAACTTTGGGGGGCTCTCACCTCAATACTCACTGAGGACACTCCTAAACAGGGAGAACAAACAGCATCTGAAGGGTAAAGACTTGGGACTGTCCTGACAGATGGAGGAGGAGGGATAAGAGATATTCAGATATCTGTAGAGCTGAACTGTAACTTAACCTTAGTATGCCTTCTTTTCTAGGTTAAACTCAAAATTAAAAGTCAATATTATTAAAAAATTTTCAGAAAATCTACAATTTTATCACTCTCACAAGGGTTCCAATTTTTCAAGTTCTGCCTTATCACATGAAGACTTTGGTCCATATGCGAAGTAAAAATTGAATATATACTGATTTCTGTTGTTATTGTTCCACTACAAAAGAGCCTCTGATATACTGGAGATGGTGTAGAACTTGAAGCCAAAGGAAAACCTTCAAGGGTGTTTCAGAGGAGGCAGCAGAGCACAGGTTAGAGACTCCTGGCTCCTTCGTTACTCTCTGGTCCAATTTGAGCAAGTTATTTAACCTCTCTGCGCTTCAGTTTCCTGCCTGCAAGATGGGCAACACTAGAACCTGTTGCAGGGCTGTGTGAAGGTAGAATGAAAGGATGACAGAAAGCTCTTAGCACAAGGCCTGACATGTGGTGAGCCCTCAATAACCGCTATGTACTACCACCAACCCGAAAGCCTGTGAACACATACATCGCTTCTGCCCATTTCACAGTGGGTGCCCTGTACTTACTTCATGCCAAACTTCACCTTCTTGTTTTCTACCATCAGGTCACAGATGTATTTGACTGACAGGTACCGAAGCAGCTTGATGTCATAGCCTCTGACCTTATCAAAAAGATGTGTGTCGGAACTTCTGAAACAAAGAGCCAGAGGGAGAAGTTGCACTGCACACACATTCAGAAAAAAACTGGGGGTTGGTGAGCTTGTTCAAAGAAATACAGATGTTATTGGCAAGAAATTGTTTCC
The DNA here is from genome assembly GCF_963259705.1 of Myotis daubentonii. Lineage (NCBI taxonomy): Eukaryota > Metazoa > Chordata > Mammalia > Chiroptera > Vespertilionidae > Myotis > Myotis daubentonii. Next base: position 22,998,177 of record NC_081853.1, on the reverse strand, counting down.
CTTCTCCAGAAAATGGAGGGAAGGGAAGACAGGAAAACTGGTTCTAGAAAAGGTATGGAGAAGATGACTTTCTAAGAGATTACCTCCTCGGAGATGCATTTCAAAGAAGCAATTTGCAGCCCTGAACCAGGGAAAGGCTTTTTCGCCCAGCTTGACATTAAGCCAGAAGACCCAAAATAATCTCCAAGTTCTAAAAAGCAGCAAGCTGATGGCTGAGAGAGTATTTGAGCTTCCACTAGAGTTTATATCTCTTCACCTTTATGACCATTTTTAGCCACGGCTTGCTCATATCGGAACAGACTGAAATTCTTGATGGCAGATGGACTTTTTAAAGCTATCTTATCAACTGACTGTGAGATACTAGCAAGTGAATTCCTTCTCCTTAGCAGGCCTATGAAGCCAGGAGAAAGATAGAATCTTCTTAATCCCCTTTTTGATCAGTCACACAGATTAAGGCAAAAGTAGAACGAGTAAACAGTCCCCATTAATTTTATGTTCACTGCTTAGCTGTCCCTAGCTGACTCCTCACCAAAAAGTATATGCTGTGGACGAAGGCCTGCCTGATGGCAGGGAAGAGCCGAACATTCCTGAGCACAAGCCAGGCCGCTGCTCTCGGACTCACAGGCAGAAGCCGAGGCACAGCGCGAGGCCTTCCAGGGACTGAGCCATGTGGGGCAGCTGATCTTACTAGGGTGCTCATGTGCATTCCAGAGACACTTGATACCAGTTAAAGAATGCCCATGTGGTGCAGACCAGGCGAAGGCCCTTTTCCACAATATCCTATACTGCTGTTTTCTAAGAACATTTGGAAAGAAGTACGAACAGTGTGAACCTGCCCATTTCCTGCCTTTACGGAGGCCTAAGATACTTGTTTGTCTGATTGTTTGTTTTTGATCCTCACCCGAGGATATTTTTCCATTGATTTTTAGAGAGTGGAAGAGAGAGGGAAAGACAGAGAGAAATATTGATGTGAAAGAAACACATCAATTGGTTGCCGTCTGCACACACCCCAACCAGGGCCTGGGTCAGGGAGGAGCCTGGAACCAAGTTGTGTGCCCTTGACTAGAATTGAACTTGGGGCCCTACAGTCCACAGGCCAACGCTCTATCCACTGGCCTAAACCGGCGAGGACCTAAGATACTTGTTTATATCAAGTACTCTTATGCCACCAGTCAAAAAGCTATGGAGCCTCTCTCTACATCTCTCACGTGGGTACTGAAGTGCTTGCCCTGTGCCGCAGCACCAAGTGTGCTGTGTGACGCCTGGCCGGCAAGCTGGCTGTCACCACCCTGGCCACAACCTGGAAACTGTAGGCCAGGGGTCCTCAAACTACGGCCCACGGGCCCGCCGAAAACATTTATCCGGCCCGCCGGGTGCTTTTGCCACCGCTGCCTGTCCTGCTTAGCAGCTGACTCGTCCCAGGCCCGCAGTGCACATGTGTGGAATGTCTGAGGGACAGTGAACTGGCCCCCTGTTTAAAAAGTTTGAGGACCTCTGCTGTAGGGCTTAAAGACACACACACAGGTGCCTGGACTAGGACATTACCTCTGGGATCCTGATGTGAGCCAGGGTGAAAAGAGACTGCTCATATATTCAATAAAGTCTGCTTTGGTGTGAAGCCACATGATGGACTTCAACAACCCTATATTATGGACGTAGCAGTGGGAGGAAGGGAGCCAATCCACTCACCTGGACCAGGGATGAATTTGAACCAGTATGAAAAGGGCCACCACTGGTCAACACCCGACCCCAACACCAGCCCAGACCCATAACAACCTGGCACTGACCGAAGAGCACAGTCCTCCTCTGTGATGTCCTCTGCATCCGCCCAGGCATCATCTGCACCCCCTGCCAGAGAGACAGTCTGTCAGCACTGAGGCGGTGGCTCCAGGGGCTCCGCCCAGGGAAGTCCTGACCAGCCTGCCCCCCACCAGCTCCACCCCATATACTGGCGGTCTTCTATCCCAAACATCTCGGGTGACAAAAGGCCTAGTCTCTCCCCAGCCTGCTCCCACAGGCCACTGTGGCTAGGGGTGGCTATTCTCTATGACTGAGCTCTTGTTCTTAAGTCACAGAGGACACAGCTTAACATTCACCTGAGAAAATATAGTTGTAGCCAGTTCGTCCATACAGCTCCCCCCATCCAGCCAGTGTGGCCGACCTGCAAATGTGCTGGGAGAGAAACAGAATTTTCAGGGTCAGATGGTTTTCTGGGTGTTTTTGTTTTTCCCAGCTTAACTGAAATATAACTGACAGACGTTATGTAAGTTTAAGGTATACAACATGTTAATCTGATGCTCTCATATATTGCAAAATCATTACCACCATAGTGCTAGTTAGCACCTCCATAATGTCACATAATCAGCATTTCTTTTTTTCTGGTAAAAACATTTAAACTCATCTCTTGTTAGCCCTGGCCGGGTAGCTCATCCTGATACACCAAGGTTGTGGGTTCGATCCCGGTCAGTGCATGTACAAGAATCAACTAATGAATGCATAAATAAGTGGAACAAATTGTTTCTCTCTCTAAAAAATAAAAATCATCTCTCTGCAATTTTCAAGTATAACCATAATCACCATGCTATATGTTAGATCCACACAGAACTTCTTTGTCTTATAACTTTGATCAACAGTCAGTTTTCTGAAGTATGCAGTCAAAAGAACATTTGGGCTCCTCTGATTCTTCCAGCAAAATGGGTGCAGGAGCACTCACTGAAACCTTATCAGCATCAAGGCCACAGCTGTCAATTGGAAAGAGGCCTATATTTAATCTACAGCCTCTGTCAAGGGGGTATCTCCCCAGACGAGTGGCACCAGGATGTTACTATTTGATAGATTTAGAGGTTGTCACGCATGTACTTGGGTAAGATTTGGTGGTTATACCATCTGTTCACTGTTTTCATGAGCCCATGAGGTCGATGGGGCAGACATTGTTGCTGCTTCATAGGCACAGGCAGGTGAAGTAATGCGTAAGGTACACAATGAGATCTGATCTAGAACCACCTACCTCCAAAGCCTATGGGCTTATGATTACCTGGAACTGTTTAGTGCTGGGTGGGAAACCTTTGAAGCAGGAGGGCCAATTAAGGGAGAAAAGCTTGGGGGCTTTTTTAAATTAAATATATTATTTCTTTTCTCTTCTCAGTATTAAGGAAATGTAGCTACAGATGTGCTTACATATTCTTTTACTCTTTTCCTCATCAATGAAGGAGTATTTTGAGAGCTAGAATTCTAGAAACCACCAACCGGCATGAACTTCAATGCATCTAATTTTAAGGCTTCATCTTTAATTAAATTGTGTTCCAGGAGATCTAGTAGGGTTGGGGAATGGGAGGAGATACTGGGGCTGGGGAAGCAAGCCAGCCCAGAGTTTAGCCAAAGACTGGAGGTGGCAGTCAGGGTGGCTGGGTGATTACACTAGAGAACGGAAGCTGCAAGGTGACAGAGAGAGAGGGTGAAGCCATTTCTCAATGTAAAGTGGGTCTCAGGAAGACCACAAAACAATGCCTCACCTTCTCTACCTGTAAGCTAATGGGAGGAAATGGCTGTGCTCCTACAGGAAAGGGGTGTAAGCGGGAACTTCTTGCTTTCTGAGGTACTGGCAGCCTGGGGAAGGGGGAGGTAATAGAAGAGCAACCTGGATTTAACCTGGGGTGCATGCGGAAAGCAACCAAATCAATGTGTTTCTCTCACATAGATGTTTCTCTCTATATCTCTCTCCCGCTCCCTTCCACTCTCTCTAAAAATCAATGGAGCACTAGCTGGTTTGGCTCAGTGGACAGAGTATTGGCCTGCAGACAGAAGAGTCCCAGGTTCGATTGCAGTCAAGGGCACATGCCCGGGTTGCGGGCTCAATCCCCAGTAGGGGGCATACAGGAGGCAGCCAATCAATGAATCTCTTATCACTGATGTTTCTATCTCTCTCTCCCTCTCCTTCTTCTCTGAAATCAATATATATATATATATATGAAAATCAATGGAAAAATATCCTCGGGTGAGGATTAACAGAAATAAAAATCAGAAATAAAATAAATTAAACATTTAGTTCCACAGTTGCACTAGCCACACTGAACTGAGATTTGAAGGAAGCAGGAAGCAAGCACTTAACATACTCCCCTTCCCCAACGTGGTAGAGGTAGCTGCCCCTGAAGTGCTGCTGGCAATAAAGACTGCCACCACCGCCCTCGTAACCGAGCACCTGATGAGTGCCACACTTCTCTGAGGACCACATCCCCGTTTCACAACAGAAGACATTCCTGTGCTTTTCCCAATCTCGCTCTCAATTGCTTGTTCACTTGTCTTCCTTCCCCACTCACTGAGCTCCACGAGGACAACAACTGTCTTACTCCTCTGTCTGCCCAGAAACTAGCACAGGGCCCACTACTGTTACATCCAAGAGCAGCATCGTCCTGTTGAGCCTGTATGTACAAGCCGGAGGGCACTTTGCCAGGTGCTGGGAAGACAAGAACACTGCCCTCAGAGGGATTACAGCAGAGAGAGGGAAATGACAGACATTCAAACACACAACTAGAATAAAACATACCTAAATTGGTATTAAGTGAACACTGAGTCAGGGGAAGCTAAGGGGCATAAAATGGTATCACTGCTTAGAAAGAAGGTACAGAGGAAGAGAGCAGGATTAATGGAAAAGCCCTCATAAAGATTTAAGAATGCCAAAGCCTCCTCAATAATCCCTCCAACTCATCCCCCACCCTCTGAAATCAGTTGGCTTAGGCTCTTTTCTCACAGGCCTGTTTAGTCTGTTAAGTGCTACAATCTGTTATTCAGCAACCCCACTAGACTAAGCTGTTCAGGGTGGCATTTCCCAAATGCATTCAGGCAAGTTCCTTACTCATGGTCTGCAGACAAATGAGAAATACCAGACCTGACAAAGCTACACAGGCCTCTCTCCTACGAGACTTCTGAGAGCCTTTACTGTGTCAATGTATGCATATCAACATACCTTATGAATCTGGAGCTTGGGGGTCAGGCCAAAACTAGTATGCAATATTGCTCATTCTTGTTGGACAGGGAATGCTTTTCAAAAATATATTCTTTTTTTTAATATATCTTATTGATTTCATACAGAGAGGAAGGGAGAGGGATAGAGAGTTAGAAACATCAATGAGAGAGAAACATCGATCAGCTGCCTCCTGCACATTCCCAACTGGGGATGTGCCCACAACCAAGGTACATGCCGTTGACCAGAATCGAACCTGGGACCCTTGAGTCCGTAGGCCATCGCTCTATCCACTGAGCCAAACCGTTAGGGCTCAAAAATATATTCTTTTTTTAAAAATATATTTTATTGATTTTTTACAGAGAGGAAAGGAGAGGGATAGAGAGTTAGAGACATCGATGAGAGAGCAACATCGATCAGCTACCTCCTGCACACCCCCCACTGGGAATGTGCCCGCAACCAAGGTACATGCCCTTAACTGGAATCGAACCTGGGACCCCCCAAGTCTGCAGGCCGATGTTCTATCCACTAAGCCAAACCCGTCAGGGCTCAAAAATATATTCTTAAACTACTGTTCTATGGAACACACTTTGAGAAACAGTGGTTTGAGTACATCCTGTGTAATTTCTAGTAACAAGCACTATGCTCCGTAGAGCAATGATTTTTAAAATAGAGTTCTGGCCCTAACCGGTTTGGCTAAGTGGATAGAGCGTCAGCCTGCGGACTTGGGGGGTCCCAGGTTCGATTCCGGTCAAGGGCATGTACCTTGGTTGCAGGCACATCCCCAGTAGGGAGTGTGCAGGAGGCAGCTGATCGATGTTTCTCTCTCATCGATGTTTCTAACTCTCTATCCCTCTCCCTTTCTCTCTATAAAAAATCAATAAAATATATTAAAATAAAATAGAGTTCTGGAAACTCCCAGGAACATGAAAACTTTCTAAGGAAGCCCTTGGCTAAATCTCCCTTCTTACCTCTCCTTTCACATTTGCCCTTCTCCCATTTTGCAAAAGAAAGACCCAAAGGGGCAGAAACATCCCTCCTCCTCACTGCCCTGCCCTGGTCCTGGACTACTCATGCTGGGTAACTGCAGCTGGAGTCTGTAAGCTACTGAGGTGAAAGCTATGGCACATGCACTCAGACACCTGCTAAATGACTGCATCCTTGTTCCCCTCATCTCTTCTAGGCTCTCTACTTTAAGTTCACTATTCCTGGACTAATATTCCTCAAAATGCTACTTTTGTCCCGCATTTGCTCAAGAATCACAGTAGCTCTCCAGGCCAACGTAAACAGCTTGATCAGCATCAGCCTCCTGTACTCAATCAGCTCCAACACATACCTTCCATTCCAGTCAGGAGGTTTCCTGGCCTCTCTTGTTCCTGCCTCCATGCCTTTTCCTGTGCTATATCACCTGCTTGGAACACCCTCCCACTCCTCCTGCCAATTATTATTCTGCTTATCTTCCAATGCTCTCAAACTAAGTCCTCCTCACTTAATGAGGCATAGTCGGCCAGTCCACACTGCTGCCCCTCTTTGGTGAGTTCCTCTTACACCACACCTTGTGACTCTAAATTAGTGTGGTAGCCTGAAGAAGTTTTGGGATAGGTTCAAATCCCAGCTCTCTAGTTGTTTAAAGTAAACTTGGGGAAATTATTAACCTCTTTGAGTCTCATCTGCAATATGAGAATATCAATTATGTCAAAGAATTATAAAAAGGTGAAATGAGAATGTATTGGGGAGTCAAATTAACAATAGTCACTAGAATATAAGCTCCATGGGGGTAAGGAATTTTGTCTAATACTGATGTAACTTAAGGCTTGAAACAGTGCATGGGATATAGTACACATTTAATAAATACTTAATGAATTACATGATTGAGAAAATGAATAAACAATAATGTAATAACTGACTTGACCTAATCGACTCCATAAACCTTTGATGTAGGCATGATTATTATTCCCATTTTATAGAGGAGAAAACGGCCTTGCACAGGCAGGTCTGAACCTAGGCAGTCTGGCTCCAGAACACAGCGGGAGGTACTCTGGTGTGACTACCCCTTCCCTACCTAGACTTATTATTTTTTAAATATATTTTTATTGATTTCAGAGAGGAAGGGAGAGAGAGAGAGAGAGAGAGAGAGAGAGGAAGAGAAACATCAACAATGAGAGAGAATCATCAATCAGCTACCTCCTCATGCCCCACAATGGGGATCGAGTCAGCAACCTGGGCATATGCCCCAAGCAAAGGTGATCTCCTGGTTCATAGGTTGCCACTCAAACACTGAGCCACACTGGCCAGGCCCTACACTGATTCTTGAAGGTGGTTATCAGAATTGGCCTGTTTCTCTGGCTGGCACCAGGCACCCAGTAACCACCAACACTCGGCTGGCAAAGGCCAAAAACAAAATTATCCTACACTTTGCATTAAGCCAGTTACCCCAGAAGCGGGTCTCAGGGAGTGTGAGGCTATGGCGTGGTCTTACCTTGCCCTTGAACAGGATCACTGGGCAGACAAACCGTCCTCTGCACCTGGCCATCTTGCTGCGGTTAACAAGGTCTTGCAACTTGCTCACCTGCACAGTGCTCTGAAACCTAACGCACAGACAAGAGAGGCAGGTCAGGCTGGTTTCTAAAGGGGCATGCATGTGTACGCTTGTTTTTACAAAGATCCCATGCTAGGTCTGCATGTGTATGTGAATACTCATTTGAAATTTAGTAAGTGCTCTAATCCCTAAATTCCAGATCATGGATTATGTTTTTCAGGAAAAGAAAAAAATGCTATATCATAGGTATTAAAATTTAAGTCATCCTGATTTCAGAACCTTTAAAATGAGAAAAAAAGAAGTCAGCTATTCTGAAGACATGGTATATAAAATACAGAAATATACACAACAAACTGAATGTTGATTACTAGTTTTTTCCTCCCAGAGTAAGATAACAGGTGCTCTGCGGACCCTCTGGAAAACACAGGGCCATTTTTTCTGGGACAGAGAGTGAAAGAGAAGCCATTTCTGGCACTGAGAAGTATAGTAGTTATTGCACTGGTTTGGTAAGGGAGCTTCTAGAAAGAGTCAGGTATAGTAATGAGTGACAGCAAGTCACACCCCTTTCAAATCGTATGAAATCAGTAGATCCCCCACTGACTCTCCCTTAGCTCACACCAGCAGCTCCCTCTGTGCTCTAAATACATTTGATTCTCCCAGATTGAGTCCTTCCACTGAGCACACTCTCCGCAAAACCAGGGTGGAGAGCATGCCAGCATTTCCCTCCTAGGGGCTCTGTGCAGCCTTTTAATATAGAGGCAGGCACATTTATACTTGTTAGGCTAGTTGGTGGCTTATTTTCTTGGTTCCTCTACTCAAAGAACCAACTTGGTTTCTATTCCAAAGTTCCTGTTTTTATTTTTATTCTCTCTTGGCCTTAGCATCTTTACCTTACAGTGCGAAGCACTGAATTGTTTGGCACATGACTCATAGTTGAATGAGTAAGTGTAGGCTTGTGGATTTATGTTTGTTTTGCAGGACTGAGTCTTTACCCTATGGAATCTGATACATCTCTGGGTAGAGTCATTATTGAGTTGAACTGTAGGACACCCAACTGGTGTCTTGAGAATTGGTGGTGTGAGGAAACCCCCCACCCCCATACACACAATGGAAATGGGTGCAGAACTACCCCCCAATGCCTCATCTGTACTTCCCCAATTCTGGCTCATTATACTGTCATTGCTTATTTGTTGGTCTGCGTTACCCACTAGACCTACAGATAGGGACTTCATCTACCTGATAAGACTTCAAATAGATCCCCTGGATCTGCCACATCGCAATAGCTCAACAAACACTTGCTGATAAACATTATGTCTTGGCTGTTCAGAGATCCCTGCCCAGGCTTCTATTCCCAGATCATGGGCTAAACTGGGGAGATGTGTTAAGCGGACTTAACCACTTCCTTAATCCAGTTCTACCCTGTGTAACTCAGTCTAATTAGTGTCATATTAACACCAAAGCCAAATATGTAAAGAAGCAAAATTTTCTACTTCCCACCTAAACATGCATGTATTCCCTTCTCTTCAACCAACAGGCATCACCCACTCAGTATCACTTCAAGTCCTTGCAAGGAGTGAAAAGTAGAAACTAACTCCAGTAACAACTCCAAGTAAAGGAATGTACCACAGTAGCCCTGGCCTGAAAGGTGACACTCTGCTAGACAAGGTGGGAAAGCCCTGATGATGGCAGGAAAAAAAAGGCAGACGGGAACAGAGCAGTGTGAAGAAGACCTGGCTTTTAATCCCACTCTGCTAACTATGTCTGCGGGTTTAAATTTCCTCTTCTGGCCCAGCCAGGGTGGCTCAGTGGTTGAGCATTGACCTATGAACCAGAAGGTCACGGTTCAATTCCCTGTCAGGGTACCTGCCCAGGTTTCAGGCTCGATCCCCAGTGTGGGACTTGCAGGAGGCAGCCAATCAATGATTCTCTTATCATTGACATTCTCTCTCTCTCTCCCTCTCTGAAATCAATAAAAATACATGTTTTTTACAAATATAAAAATAAATTTCCTCTTCTGTACAATGGAGGTGATACTATCCTCTTCACTAGGTGGCTTCAAGACTTGAGTTAGTGTCTGAAACTCTTAACATGTGCCAAATAGCAGGTACTTGACAAACGTTAATTTCCTTCTCTTTAAGGACTAGAATGAATCAGCACTAAACTTATTTCCTTCCCAGAAAAGCTCCAGTGGGGCAACCAAGCAGAGTTCCTAGAGAACTGCTGCTACAGGCTGGTTTGGTATTACCTGGAGCTTGTTAGAAAATGCAGCTCAGCCCCACTCTAGACCTACTGAGTAGGATTCTGCCCTGGAACTAGAGCTTCAATGATTCACTCACAAAATCAAGTTGGAAAAGCACCATCTGGACTACAGCTGAACTTAGTACCTTAATGCCATTGTAAAACCACCAGTCAGCACTGGAATGAGGGCGAGGGCAAAGGAAAAGAGCTCTTTTTCAGAAACTTTAGGCTTGGAGAGCCCTGGAGTTCCTAGGTTGTACAACAGAGGCTACCACACAATTCTATGATCTACATATAATGTTTTTCTAACGCACTCATTTTTCTCAATGAGCCTCACCACAACAAGCTCCTGATATGGTACACCTATGGACGTCCCATTTTACAGATGAGAAAGCTAAAGCTTATCCTTAACTCCTCCAAACTGGTTGTTCTGCTTGAAGCCTCCTTTGACTTCTGGTGGCCCACAGCAGTGGTTCTCAGGCTATAGCATATGTAAGGCTGATCTAGGGAGCAATCTGAGACTGTAGATTCTGGAAAATCTTATTCAGGGGTCCTAGATTCTGTGATTTAATGAGTGTTCAGGGGATGCTAGGAAATAAAATCACTAACACCCTCAGATCCACTCTCCTTGGCCTGATGATCAGGACCCTGTACCAGCTGGTCCCCAAGGACATTTCAGGGGCACCCTTACTCATCCTTCCAATTCCAGCTGAAAAAAATCCCCACCATGGGGTCTTCCCAAACACACACCAGGCTGCTGGTAGGCCTACAATAGCATTTCTCAAACCTTAATGTGCAAATGCATCACTGGAGCACCTTGTTATGCTGTGATTTTGACTGATTCAGAGTCGCTAGTCAGGCTCTGGGTGCACTGATGGATGGGATGGCCTGCTACACTTTGCAGCATGACTCTACTGCAGCTGGATTCATGGGGCCAGGCTTTCATAGTATTGCTGAAAACAGCTCCGAGAATTCCCTTAACATTCGCAACAAGCAGGGAGACTAGGGGAACAAACTTTGTGCTTGGCATAAAGCACTTCCTAGAGCCTAAATGCTGTGATTATTTTTTACTGTCAAACATCTGCTACCATTTACTGACCACTTACAGCTTGCAGCCTGTGCCAGGTGCTTTATGTTTGCTCTCCTAGGAAAGCACTCAGACCTTGATAGGCCCTAAATAAATGGTAGCCCTTATTTCTAATTCTCACAATAAACATGCCAGGCTTATAACAACCACATTCTTCATCAGAAAGTGCACTAGCCACTTTTCTAAAGAGGTACACTTACCAGTAAGAAAACTAACAGACAAACAAGGTAAGTAACTTGCCCAAGTTAGTTGCACAGCCAGCAAATAAGGCAGCCAGCATGTAAATTCAGGCAATCAGACTCCGGACCTCAGTCAGGCTTATAAAGCATGTTGATACAGCACACCTCCCATCCACATTCCCATCCACATTCCCTTAAAAAAGGACACAGGTTCAGAGAGATGAGGTGTGAAGTCAACAGTCTTAGGACATTTAGCTGCTGTAGAGTGGGAGTGAAATGGAAGTCCAGGGCTGTGACTCCCTACCTCCATTCCACCATTCTACGCCATGCTGCCTTGCCAATCTTACCTATCAAACCATGAAGTAAACAAAGATGTGGATGAGGCTTACCACCTGGGGAAAGCAAGTCTGACCAGCCCAGTGCTCTGCTTAGCTGCAGAGTTCCCAAGTCTGGGGAAGAGTTGTCAAGGCCTCCCCAGACAAGCCCACCCTGGTCACATGATGCTCACGTGTCTTTCTCCTTCTCAGAACTTTCATACTCCAGGAACACGATGTGCTGGGGGTAGTGGCCGCAGATATCCCCATTCAGGTTTTGGATCACACTGTAACAGTAGTCTCGGCCAAACAGCTCCAGACATCTCTTCTCGATGCGCTCAACCTGCACAGAGGAAGAGACCTGAGTATAAAGACGATTCTGGGGTTCTGAGTGGGAGAATTAGGTGGTTTATGACCTGGAGAGGTCACTGAGAATGACATATGCCTCTGTGATTACTATTCAATGCCAGGAAAAGACCTACTGGTGGGGGGGAGGGTGTCACAGGCCCTAACTGTGTAGCTCATTAACCAATGTGGTGTGGCATACTATGGGAGGGACACTGAACCCCTCAGTTAAACCGTTAAGCATTTGAAGGAGAGGATTACAGCTTTCATCCAGGTCTGGCGATGAGACCCAAGGGAATTCCAAGGGTCGAAAAAAGAAGAACTGAAGCCTGCTTCTGATAAAGGACCAGAGGGAGTGTGGGCTGTGCCCCTGCTCTATAGGGGAAGGAGAGGGAAGGGCCTGCACTTAGCGCCAGGCTGTGTAGGAGGCAGCATAAGGAGGCAACATGGTTCACCTCTTGACTCCATTCAGCCACACTACTCCAGCTCCTTCATTTTGAAATTTGAACCAGAGGAATACAGTCTAGACTTTTTTTTTATCCTACCCTGGGGGTTAGACTTTTTAAATATGTTGTCCCTGCCAGGTGCAGGGGAGTAACCCTCCTCAGTTCCTCACTCTGATCCTCGACCTCCAAAACCCTTGTCTCAAAACCAAAGGGCTTTCTTCCCTGCCACAGACTGACCTCGGTTCCTCCTTCCTCGGCTTTTAAACCGACCCTTACTCTCCGGATCCAAACCCTGGGACCTCTCCTTCCTCGGACCCCTAACCTCAGCCTTTCCGCCTGACTTTCCAACCCAGGAACCTGCTCCTGCTCACGACGCCTACGAACTCACCCTCGAGCCGCCGGTCCCGCTGCAGTCTTTGGCCCGGTACTGAGTCCTAGAGAACTCCTCCAGCAGCTCCCCGAGCCCAGGCTCCTGCGGCGGCGGGGTGCCCGAGGAAGTCGAGGACCCGGCCGAAGCGGCGGCGGCGGCGGCGCCCCGAGCGCCAGCCATGGCCCAGCCCCAAGTCCCTGCAGCGTCCCGCGTCCCTTCAGCGCGCCTCAGCCCGGCCCATGGCACCTGGAGGCAGCGGCTCCAAGTCCCGAACCTCCAGAACCGCTTTAGCTGCCGCCTTCCGCTTCCACTTCCGGCCCCGCCCCACGCATCCGGATGTTTACCTTGTTTTGACCAATCGGAGGCCGGGACCCGCGCCCCGCCCCTCGACCACCGGCCCCCGGTCAGACGCGGAGCGATCCAAGTGGTCTCGGGGGAGGGGGCCGAGCCGCTCGCAGACACCGGGTGCTCCGCCCCTCGGGGCTTCCCCTGGGGAAGCCGGGCTAAACCATTGAGGCGGGGGCTGGGGGGGGGAGTGAGGGAAGGAGGAGGGAGGAACCACGGGAAAGGAGCAGAGTAAGAGTGAAAGGAACCTTTTTACGGGAAGAGGAGGAAACTGGTGTTGGCAACCACAGTAATAATAGTAACAATAAACAGTGTTTCATAAGGCACTCTGCTTGCACCGCTCCTTACAGCGTCCCCGTGATGTTATAGTGCCCCTAGCATTAATGAGGAAACCCCGCAGTCATAACTGGCTTAACATTATTATTAATTTTTTTATTGATTTTTAGAGAGGGGGGGAAGAGAGAGAGAGAGAGAGACATCGGTTTATTGTTCCATGCATTCATGCATCCATTGGTTAATTCTTGAATGTGCCCTGATCCAGGATGGAGCCCACAACCTTGGCACATCCGTCAAGCTCTAACCACTGAGCAACTCGGGCCTGGGTTTGAAAGTCTGTGATTGAAAAGCCCATATTCTTCTTTTCTTCATTATGGTCTTGATGAGAACGTTCAAACCTGTAAAAACAAAAAAGAAGTATAAGAGGTTATTTGAGCCAAACTGGCAGCAGTTGTCGGGAAGCAAGATCTCAAATACTCTGGAAAATCGAGTTTTGTGGTTTCTTTTATGAATTTGAAATTAAGGATTGAATTTAAGAAAGATTACCTGAAGGTGGGAGAAAGCAGGGCTGGAATTAGATTACAGGATAGTTAACAAGATTATGTGCTCTTAAGAGGGTGATTAAACTTATTTTACTTATTTTATTTTATTTTAGTTAATCCTCACCCAAAGATGAAGATATTTTTCTGTTGATTTTAGAGTGGAAAGGAAGGCAAAAGAGAGAAATGAACATCAATGTGAGAGAGACACATAAATTGGTTACTGTTAGGTCTGATCAAATAATTGAATCTATATCCCCTCACCTGGGAAACTGACCTTTAGATCCTTTTCCAACCTACACTCCCTTTCACTTAGACCACACTCCATTTGCTAAAACCGGTAACTTTCTCCTCCAGACTTGCCCAGGATCTGGACCCACCCAGAGAATTCCCTGCTGAAAAAGCCCGCCTAGAGTCCTTTAAAATCACTGACTCCCCCAACCCTGGGTGCTAGCACCGTTTTGGGTCTCAGCCCATCTGGTCTCCAGATGATCTAATAAATTTATAAAATTCTTTACCACTTTTGTTCTCATGTGTACTTCCTTCGGTAACCCTAATAGTTGCCTCCTGCAAGTACCCTGACCAGGGCTGGGGATTGAACATGCAACCGAGGTACTTGCCCTTGACCAGGAATCGAACCGGCAACCATTTTTGTGAATGGGAAAATGCCCAACCAACTGAGCCAAAAAAGCCAGAGCAAAAATAAATCTTTGACTAAAAAGTTATATGCCCATCATGATCTGCCCAGTTAGCAATTTATGATCAGATCACCCTGTGAGGTTTTCTGCAGAACACTTTTTTCATGCACAATGGAATATTCCAAACATTCACAGAAGTGGAGAAAATAGCATAATGAATCCTCAAGTATCCACCAGCCAGTTTCAATAGTAATTATCATCTGCCCATCTGTGGTAGGCAGTTAGACAGATATAAGCAGGACAAGGACGATGGGCCAAGTACAGAAGGTTAACAGGGCAGGAAGCCCAGGTGCCTACAGCAAAGGACAATTGTAGGGTGGGACTCGCCCCCGGGGTGACCTTTCCTCCCCCAGCTTATCCTTAGGCCTGTGATTTGGACCCCCTTGACCTTTCCTTCCTAGAGATAACATTTAGGCCTCAGGTGTATGTAGCTCCACGCCCAGAAAAGCAGCAAAACCAGACAAGCAATGCCATGGCTGACCTCAGGACCAGCTGCATTGAATAATGACCCCCTGCCCTGGTGCCAACCCATCAGTGGAGACCCGGTCCTTGAAAGTGATAACCAGAACGATGAGCCAAGGTGTTTTTCCCAGGGTTGAGTCTCACAACACTGAAGAATGAGCTACACAGACCAGAAGATTTAAGCAAAGATGTGGAAAATTTATTACAAGCAGATTCAGATTCAGATTCAGATTCTGGCAAGGGGAGGGGGACCCAAGAATGGGCTGCCCGTTAAAGCCTTGTAGTCCAGGGGTACATAATATTTGCCACAAGCCTGCTTCGATATCTATGTGTGTCGTCACCTGATTGACTCCATCAATTGTTTTTGCCCAACAATGGACCTAAACTTTCCCTGTTTCTGTGTGTTCTTTCTCTGTTCCTATCCTGAACTTTTTGTGTCTCTATGTGTTTGTACATCTTGTTTACTGCAGGCCCTCCCTTGGTTTCCCATGCCTCCCGCTCTGAGTCCAGAAACATTATTTCTGCTTGGTCGGTTCCTGTGGTTAGGCTGGCTCAAACTGCCGTGTCTGCCCCTGCCTTTGTTTTCCACGGACCCCGGCCCTATCTGCCTGCATTTCAAACCCTCTCAAAAGGACACACATGAAAAGCTGATGAATATTCTATTGAGATCTTCCCCTGGGACCTCCCCTAAAGCCTCCACCTTTAAAACTCTTAGGACAGAGGACCCCACGCACTCTCCCTCCCAGGAGCACACCAGTGCCTTTCCCATCCATCCCCTTTTCCTCTCCCCTTTCCATAGGTGGTTCACCATTACCTTCCTTACTCCCAAGCTCCGAGGGCCCTTGCTGTGCCTCTATAACTTGTTTCCTCAGCCCTTTTCTTCTATGAATTACTTCTTCTACCTCTGTAATTTTATAAATAAACTAGTGTCCCGGTGCACGAATTTGTGCACATTGAAAGGCAATTAATTAGAAGAAATATTTTAATATCGCTATTCACGTCTTGCTAATGAAAAGAAAATAGGATTCTACTGAGTCTCCTATCTACCTACTCCAGGACTTCTGTGAGGCTCAAATGAGATGAGGCACGGGAACACGCTTCACAAACAATTGGTTAAACTGTAAAATCTTTGCACCCGGCTCTAAAGCAAGTCGTGTTCCTGGGCTGAAGAAACTCCAAGGATGCTAGTCACTAGGGTGAAGAAGCTGGCGTTGCTACGTGACGTCATTACCCAGCACCCACAGTGACCATTTTGGGGCTGGGCTGTGGGCCTCATTTTGTGCCATGGGGGCTTGGCTGCATTGGCTGCAATTGGGTGGGATGTCACTCTGGGGCGGTGGCGGGGCCTGTGTCCCACTTGGGGGAAGCCAAGTGTTGGTTTATGGGCACCAGATCCACGGTGCATGTCATGGCAGCTCCTGCGTTGAGCATCTGCCCCCTGGTGGTCAGTGCGCATCATCGCTGAAGCAGGAATTTTGGGGAACATAAGCAGGCTTAGGGATTTTTTAGAATTGGGGTCCACGGAAAAGCGCGGGATGGCAGACTGGGAGAAGGTACATTTCCATAACACCAGGCAGCCAGGTGCAGCTACATCTCCATAAGGCAAGGGAGCAGCAACAATTGCATTTACATAAGACAAGGGAACTGGAAGTAGCCAAGAAAGGTCTATATTTAAAAAATAAAGAGAACGAAGCCCTTCATTCAGATGGAAAAGAAGAAAGCCCAGAGGAATGTAAGGACTATGGAGGGAAGAGGGCCTTAGGAATCCCTATAGTAACCAATTCGAAGGGGAATATTGACCAATCAGAGAAGATATCAGGACACAGAAACTGCAGCCTTTATAAAACATAGGGAAAAGGAACTCAGTGGGACCCTTTTCCCCCTCCCTAGGTGGAGTCCATTCCATGGGACTCTTCCCTCTCCCATGTGGGAGTCTGTACTTGTTCTTCAATAAATTCCCACCTTTGCTATATCACTTTCTGTCCATGGATTCATTCTTTGGTTCCAGCGGACAAAGGACCCAGGTTCCAGGTCGGAAGGACAGACACCTAGCCTTTTATATATACAGATAGATGTTCTTGTATAGTTTGAGTCTTGGTTCTGAATTATTTCCTAGCCAAAACTCAAGTATCAAGGTTGCTAAACCCAGGTCAAGTTCAACCCCACCCGTCTAATACCTGGTGCTGTTTCTGCCACCTACAACAAACCTATGTTTAATCAATCCCCACCCAGTAGAATTATTTTAAATCAAATCTCATTATTTCATCTGTAAATACTTCAGTGTTTATCTCTGACAGGTTACTACTGTTAAAAAATGCTTAAGGCCCTGGCCGATGTGGCTCAGTTGGTTGAGTGAAGTCCTGTGCACCAAAAGGTCGCTATTTGATTCCTGAACAGCCGATCTATGTTTCTTCTCTCGTTGATGTTTCTCTCTCTCTCTCTCTTCCTTTCCCTTCCTCTCTCTCTAATATCCCACACTGGGGATGGAGCCCATAACCCAGGCATGTGCCCTGACTGGGAATCGAACCATGACCTCCTGGTTCATGGGTTGACACTCAATCACTGAGCAACATGGGCCAGGCTCTAAAATCAATTTTTTAGCCCTAGCCGGTTTGGGTCAGTGGATAGAGCGCCCGCCTGCAGACCTAAGGGTCCCGGGTTCGATTCTGGTCAAGGGCACATACCTCAGTTGCAAGCTCCTCCCCTATGGGGGCACTGGTCGAGGTTCGTGCAGGAGGCAACCAATCAATGTGTTTCTCTCACATAGATGTTTCTATCGGTCTTTCCCCCTCTCTTCCATTTCACTCTCTCTAAAAAGCAATGGAAAAATATCCTCGGGTGAGGATTAAAAAATTAATTAATTTTAAAAATAATAAAATAAATTTTTAAAAATTGCTTAAGGAAGACAATTTAGGTAATAAAAACTATTTAATACTTTATGACATAATGTATTAGTCAATGGTCCCATAAGTTTATTTATTTATTTATTTTAAAATATATTTTTATTGATTTCAGAGAGGAAGGAAGAGGGAGAGATAGAAACATCAATGATAAGAGAGAATCATTGATTGGCTGCCTCCTGCACACCCCCCACTGGGGATTGAGCCTGCAACCAGGGCATGTGCCCTTGACCAGAATCGAACCTGGGACCCCTCAGTCCGCAGGCTGAAGCTCCATCCACCGAGCCAAACCAGCTAGGGAGGTCCCATTGTTGCAATGTATCCCAAGAATCACAGAAGGACGCATCAAGAAGTCGAATTAAAGAGTCACATTTATTGCAATCCGGGACAATGAGGGGCCATTTTGCTTTCCCAAATCTCATAGTAATAAGATGGCCGTAACACCAGACTTACATAGGCAAAGATCACAAAGGTATTGATTACATCCCAGGGTTTGGAATGAGAAACCTGGTTTGCAAAAAAAGCAGTTTACAGAAGCAGAATTAAGCATGTTAATTATAGTTTTGGGTCTTTGAATCACTGAGCTGACAGAAACACATCATCTGGGACCGCTGTGTTGACAGGAACACATTATCTAGAGCCCTTGGGTCTTGAGACCACTGAGTTGCCAGGAATTCATTATCTAGAGCCATCGAGGCAATTTAGAGTAATTGCACTGTCCTGGTCTTGGGACCACGGAGTCAACTGGAACACATTATCTGTGGCCACTAAGACAATTTAGGATAATTGTGCTGTCCTGTTTCCCAGGTACAGAAGAATGTGCTTTCTAAAACCAGTAAGATAACAATCAATGGGATAGTCACGTTACAATCAATAAGGCATTCAATCGAATGGGATGATTTACACAATTCAGAAAATCAAAGTAACTTTTCTATTGTTAAACAAAGCAAATACGTACAGAAGCCAAACAGCGGGTTAAAGTTAAACTACAGTTTCTACCTGAGATGACTGCTGCCATACTCCAACCATAAGTTTAAAATGGAGCTAAAAAATGTTTGACACCTGCCCTAGGCCAGTGTAGTTCAGAGGTTGAGCATCAACCCATGAACCAGGAAGTCACAGTTTGATTCCTGGTCAGGGCACAGGCCCAGGTGGTGGGCTTGATCCCCAGTGGGGAGCATGCAGGAGGCAGCCGATCAATAATTCTCTCTCATCATTGATATTTCTCTCTCTCTCTCTCTCTTCCTCTTTCCTCCTCTCTGAAATCAATTTAAAAAAACAAAACGTTTGACACCTAGTGGCATAGCCTTTGTAGTTCTTGTAATATGGTGCAATGCACTACATAAACATTACTGTGTTACAAATGCCTACAGTATTCTGTATGTATCATTTTGTGCAGGTTTATAGCTTAGGAGCTGTAGGGGAACAAAATTTGTCACTCCAAAATGTCTATTTTGGCAGAAGATTATTCTAAGTTGGTTAATTTTAAGGATCAGTAGATAGGGGAGAAGCCCTAAAAATCAAGTAAACTTTTGCCTTTGTAAGGGAAATCTCCATTTGTAAGGGTATTTCCCTTGCTGTACTGGGAGAGGTAGATGACCTTATCTCTAGAAACTCATATAGAAGACAATGACTTAAATTGCATAATAAAAACCATCAACAAAAGGAAAACCTGCTGTTCAGATGTTCCCAAATGACACATCAGATCAGAGGTTAATATTTAAAATATATCGCCCAAACCGGTTTGGCTCAGTGGATAGAGCGTCGGCCTGCGGACTGAAAGGTCCCAGGTTCGATTCTGGTCAAGGGCATGTACCTGGGTTGCGGACACATCCCCAGTAGGAGATGTGCAGGAGGCAGCTGATCGACGTTTCTCTCTCATCGATGTTTCTAACTCTCTCTATCTCTCTCCCTTCCTCTCTGTAAAAAATCAATAAAGTATATAAAAAATAAATAAATAAATAAATAAATAAAATAAAATATATAAGGACCTCATGCAGCTTCACACCAAAATACCCACTATCAAACGTGAAAAAGGCAGAGGGAGGAATCGAGCAAAAAGGGAAAAAAAAGAGAGACCTCATGGACTGGGACAACAGTGTGGCGATGAGAGGGGGTAAAGGAGGACAGGGAGCTGGAAGAGGGCATAGAGGGGCTAAATGGCGATGAGGAAATACATAATAAATACATAAATAAATGGGCAGCGGGCCTGAACAGACATTTCTGGAAAGAGGACATACAGAGAGCCAACAGACACATGAAAAGATGCTCAACGTCACTAATCATCAGAGAAATGCAAATCAAGACCACAATGAGATGTGACCTCACACCTGTCAGAACGGCTATCGTCAATTAGTCAACAAATAACAAGTGCTGACAAGGATGTGGAGAAAAGGGAATCATATACTGCTGGTGGAATTGTAGATTAGTGCAGCCACTATGTAAAACAGTATGGAGGCTCCTAAAAATAAAACTAAAAATATAGCTGCCATATGATCCCATAATTCAACTTCTGGGTATTTATCTAAAGAAAATTGTCCTCAGTTGGTTGGGCATCATTCTGGTGACAAAAAAGGTTGCTGGTTCAATGTTAAGCCCAGATTTCAACATCCCCAATAGACCACCAGGGAGCCAGCCGAGTCCGATGCAAAAGCAGATAGAGTCTTTATTCGAGCTAGCTCGGCTCCCCGACCACACTTGCCAACGCAGCGGCAGGGGGCAGAGAGAGAGAGGGCTCTGTGGGGAGAGGGGTTTTATAGGGGGGTTGGAGTAAGGGGAGGAGAGAGGACCCTGCCAATTGGCCAGGCGCAAGTCAGTGTCTTGTTACACAGGATGTGGTCGTATCTACGGTGCACACTTCCCTTGATTATCATTGGTTAGTTTAAAGAAATCCTAGGTGTGGCACCACCTAACTGAGCTACACCAGTTAGGGCTAAAATCAAAATTATTTATGTAGACCTGAAATTAGTTTTTGAAAATTTAATTAAATATTTTGATATAAGTAAAACCATTTGCAAGTTCATTTGCAATACCAGTGTCCATCTCATTGCCCATGTAAAGAACTGGCATCACATATCACTCATGTTACATCTAGGCAAACATGCAAGCAAAGTAATAAAACTGTCAATATTGCAAAATGTTCCCCAGTTACCATGCGCGGCTCTTATGAAAATAGAGCTAATTTCTGGGCACTTCTGGAACCATGAGTTAGAACCTGGACAGCAGCAAGACCATGTACACTTGGCACTGCTAGGAAGCAATGCTTTGTTGTGCAAGAATCTATGGCAGTCATGTTATCTGAGGGAGAAGGGTTTGATAGGTACATTGATTTGTCTTTTCTTTTATCCAAGTGGTTCTACCGCTCGTATCGCCCTCTAGTCCCTTGTCTGTCTGGATAGTAGCAGTGACACAATCCACTGAAACTATTCAGATGCAGCTGTCTTTTCTTTAGAGGTGTGGACAAACATGGCTCTGAGTTGTGGGAGTGGATGCTTAGGGTTATGGGTTGAACAGTGCCAGTACTGAGCACCAGATCCCAAATGACGAAGTGCCTGTGTGTTCTCTACCAAAATCTCATGTGTGTGTGTTTGTGAATGTGGAATTCTTTAAAACATAGACCAAAAATTAGGGCCCCTCTTTCTTGCTTCTGAAGAGGCACTGGCATCTGGGAGCCTTTTGTGGTCACCCAAGTGAGGTGGAAGGAAGTGTTGTAATGTACCCTGTGAATCACAGAAGGACGCCTCAAGAAGTCGAATTAAAGAGTCACATTTACTGCAATCAGGGACTATGAGGGGCCATTCCCAAATCTCATTGCAGTAAGATGGTGGCAAAACCAGACTTATATAGGCAAAGATCACAAAGGTATCGATTACATCTCAAGGTTTGGAATGAGGCACCTGGCTCACAAAAAAGCAGATTACAGAAGCAGAATTAAGCATGTTAACTACAGTTTCGGGTCTCCGGATCACTGAGTGGACAGAAATACATTAGCCATCGAGGTAATTTAGAGTAATTGCGCTGTCCTGGTCTTGGGACCACTGAGTCAGCTGGAACGCACCACCTGTGGCCACTAAGACAATTTAGGATAATTGTGCTGTCCTGTTTCCCAGGTACAGAAAAATGTGCTTCGATAACCAGTAAGATAACAATCAATGGGATAGTCATTCAATCGAATGGGATGATTTATACAATTCAGAAAATCAAAATAACTTTTCTATTGTTAAGCCAAACAACAGGGTTAGAGTTAAACTATAGTTTCTGCATGATTGCTACCATATTTCAGAAGAAAGGCAGAAGCCTAGAAGAAGGGAGCAGTGACCAGGCTAAACCTCACAACAGGAAGAACTACGGAGTGATTTGCCAGTGACTGTCCCTGGAAAACTCTCAAAGACCAGGAGGTGCCATCGAGGCAGTTTCCCTCAGTGGTGCTAACCTGACCACTGGGAATTTTGCACACCCTGGCACACACAGTTCAACTTAATTTGGGGGCAGCTACATTTTCTTTTTTTTAAAATATATTTTAAGAAACCAAGATGGCGGCATAGGTTAACGCCAGAGATTGCTGCCTCGAACAACCAATTCAAATTACACCTAAAAGACGGAATGGACATCATCCAGAACCACAGGAAGGCTGGCTGAGTGGAAATTCTACAACTAGGAGGAAAGAGAATATCATACCCAGACTCAGAGGAGGCGCAGTGCTGAAGTGAAATACTCAGGTGCGGAGTGTGCGCGGAGCGGGCTGGCAGCGGAGGGCACGGTTGTTGTTTTCAATCGGGAGGGAGCTTCAGGCTCTGAGCTCCAGAGCCGGGCAAGTCTCTAGGGACCCAGACTCAAACGGGAGAAGTGGGACTGTCTGGCTTCGGTCGGAACTCGAAGGCAGCTTTCTCTCCGAGGTTTGCAGAACTGAGAGCAGCCATAACTGCTCCCTCCGCCCGCCCTGTAGATCCCCTGGGACCCGCCCTACCCAAGCCCTGCACAGAGGCATTGCCGGATAGCCTCCTGGGGATCGAGCCTGTAACCTGGGTATGTGCCCTTGACTGGAATCGAACCCAGGACTCTTGAGTCCACAGGCCAACACTCTATCCACTGAGCCAAACTGGCTAGGGCACATTTTCAATTATGTGTTAATCAATCAATAATAAAACGAACTTGTATGGAGCGCTACTACGTGCCAGGCACTGCAGCGCTGGGAGAGCCTGGGAGTCAGTGCTGAGCAAGGTGGGGAGATCCTTGAGCTGCAGTTCATGGTCTTGCAGGGAATGGAGAGGCTAAACAACAAATCCAAGGCAGGGCAGTTGAGATGCTGTGGGAAAGTTGGGCTTCTGGAATCTTGTCTACAGAAAATCTGAACCAGGAGGCAGAATTCCCACTAGACATCTCTCTCATGACAACTGCCAGAACCAGGAGGGAATGAACTCTCCAGTCAGACTAATTTACGCCCTAAATTTAATATTGCTAAATGGCATCCCCAGAGTCTGGTAGAATTTCACTTCCATTGCTAATCAAGGGCTGTCTGGTGGATTACTCAATAACAAGCCCCACTCTGATTTCCGCCTTCGAGATGGAAAATCACATTCCTGATCCTTACAAATAACTGGGATGGGGAGACAGGAGGAAGAATGGCCCAAACATGGACTTTGGAGCCAGGCAGACATGTCTATGCTGGGTTTCCAGGTTCTGTGACCCTGAGCAAGGCAACCTTTGTTCTCTCAGCCTCAGTTTCCTCATTTATAAAATGGGGACATTGCCACATATGTCACTGAGTCATTGAAAGGATTAAAAACAATAATGTAGAGACCCAACATATGGTAGTCAAGAATAAATGTGGTTTTTTGTTTTTTTCCTTATTCCTTTAAGATTTTTCTTTATTTTTTAAAAGCCCTAGCCAGTGCGGCTCAGCAGATAGAGTATCGGTGTGTGGACTGAAGGGTCCCGGGTTTGATTCCCGGTCAGGGCTTCGGGCTCAATCCCTGGCGGGGGGGGGGTGGGGGCGGAGAGCGAGGGGGCATA
The DNA here is from genome assembly GCF_963259705.1 of Myotis daubentonii. Taxonomy (NCBI): domain Eukaryota; kingdom Metazoa; phylum Chordata; class Mammalia; order Chiroptera; family Vespertilionidae; genus Myotis; species Myotis daubentonii. The sequence continues at coordinate 22,974,467 of NC_081853.1, read as the reverse complement.
CAGAAGGCAGCTGATCAATGATTCTCTCGTCATTGATGCTTCTATCTCTCTCTACCTCTCCCTTCCTCTCTGAAATCAAATTAAAAATAAAAAAAGTTGTGCAAGATTTGTTTGCTAAAAACAAAACACTGGTGAAAGAAATCAAAGATAACAGAGACAAATCATATACTTTGTTCATGGATTAGAAGATTCAATGTTGTTAAGATGTCAGTTTTCCCCAAATAGATATATAGATTCAATCTAATCCATTTAAAAATTCCAGCAGGAATTCTGGTTGATATCAACAAACTGATTCTAAGATCTTGATTTATTTTTGACTTTATGTTAAGTGTGAATGCCTAAACATGTAGAAATAATCAATAAGGGGTAGAAATAAAATACAGAATCTCTTGGTTAGCAATCATTAATCTGTTTTGGAAATCAGATATTCTGTATGAAAACACAGACTGGAAGAAGCCTGATTCCCATTATTTTACATGGGAGAAATTATAATGCATGACATGTCAACACCAAGCCCTTTCCAAATTTCCCAAAACATAAATAAAATACAGTGAGACATCTGCATACAAGCAATAATCTATCATGTTAATATTTAATATGATTAAAACAATTGCTTCCTTCAAAACAATAGTACTGGTATAAGGACAGACAGACAGACCAATGGAATAGAATAGAGAGCCTAAAAATAAACCCTCACATGTATGGTCAGATGATTTTCAAGAAGGGTTCCAAAATCATTCAATAGGGAAAGGACAATCTTTTCAATAGATAGCCACATGCAAAGAGTGAAGTTGGAATCTGACATTACAGAAAAATTAATTCAAATGGATCAAAGACATAAGTGTAAAAGCTAAAACTATAAAACTCTTAGAAAACATTGGGAAAAGGTTTCATGATATTGGGTTTAGCAATAATTTGCTGGATATGACACCAAAAGCACAGGCAAAGAAAGAAAAAAGTTGATAAACTAGACTTCATCAACATTTAAAACATTTATGCATCAAAGGACACTATCAAGAGAGTTAAAACACAACGCACAGCCCTAACCGGTTTGGCTCAATGGATAGAGTGTCGGCCTGCAGACTGAAGGGTCCCAGGTTTGATTCCGGCATGTACCTTGGTTGTGGGCACATCCCCAGTAGGGAGTGTGCAGGAGGCAACTGATCAATGTTTCTCTCTCATCGATGTTTCTAACTCTCTATCCCTCTCCCCTCCTCTCTGTAAAAACAAAAACAAAAACAAACAAACAAACAAAAACACAACCCACAGGATGTGAGAAAATATTTGCAAGTCATATGTGTTAAGTAATTAATATTCTGAAAATATGAAGAAAAACTCCTACAACTCAACAACAAACAACCCAATCCAAAAATGAGAAAATAACATGAATAGACATTTCTCCAAAGAAGATATACAATCAATAAGCACATGAAAAGATGTTTAACATCCCTAGTTATTAGAAAAATGCAAATAAAATAAAATTAATTAATGAGAGGTAGAGAGGTAATTAGGTTTAGATGAGGTCATAAGGGTAGAGCCTCCATAATGGGACTGATGTCCTTAGAAAGAGAGAAAGACTAGCACTCTCTCTCTCTGCCACTTGAGAACAGCAGAAGGTAGCCAACTATAAATCAGGAAAAGAGCTCTCACCATACAGGCCCCTGAGCTCCAGTCTCCAGAACTGTGAGAAAGAAATGTTTGTTGTTTAAGCCACATAGTCTATGCTGTAGTGAAATAGCAGCCAGAGTTGGTTAAGACAGGCAGTATGATTGGCAGGCCTGGGACCCATATCCACTCCTGCCCAGAGGTGGGGGAGGGCAGTTCCCTAACAGAAGCCGGATACTATTACTAGAAGAAAAGGAAAAGGAACGCTGGGCAAGCCCCACAGATTTTTCATTACAGCGTCATAGGGATATGTAATGATTGATTCCTTAAGAGGTGACAGTGTTATTTGTTTTAATCATCACAAGCAAAAATTAATCTATTTTTGTGTTAACATTTTGAAGACTTTATAGATAAGAGTAAATTCTACATACAGGTGAACATGGATCCTTTCAAATTTTTCATCCATCCCCAACTTTTTAAGGATTAATAATACTTTAAAAACAGAATGGTTTGAATGGCTCCATATCTGAAAATGGACTTTCCTTTTGTTTCTTTCTTCAGCCTATCTCAGTTTTCTTTATTTTTTTAAATATATTTTTATTGATTTCAGAGAGGAAGGGAGAGATAGAAACATCAGTGATGAGAAAGAATCATTGATCAGCTGCCTCCTGCACACCCCCTGCTGGGGATCGAGCCTGGGACCCAGGCATGTGCCCTTGACTGGAATTGAAGCCGGGGCCCTTCAGTCTGCAGGCTGACGCTCTATCCACTGAGCCAAACCAGCAGGGCTATCTCGGTTTTCTTAAACGTTATTTTCTTTTTTTTTTCTTTTTTAATATATTTTATTGATTTTTTACAGAGAGGAAGGGAGAGAGATAGAGAGTTGGAAACATCAATGAGAGAGAAACATCGACCAGCTGCCTCCTGCACACCTCCCACTGGGGATGTGCCCGCAACCCAGGTACATGCCCTTGACCAGAATTGAACCTGGGACCCTTCAGTCCGCAGGCCAACGCTCTACCCACTGAGCCAAACCGGTTTCGGCAAACGTTGTTTTCTTAACTGTTAGAACCTAAGAACTACAGGATGGGGTGGTTTGGTGTCCACGCACCTTGATTATTGTACTTTATGGACAATTAAGGAATTTTTTAAAGGGTATTTTTTTTTCTTATAGCCATTTTAAGGACCTTCATGCCTTCGGTGTCTTGAAGGCTTGTAACATGGCTTTACTATTGTCAGCCTCCTCTAAATTTCTGCAGGAACACATTCAGGTAATAAAGAGTAATTTACACCTTATTTGTCTTCAATTGCACTTGTCTTTAGAACTAACCTTCCACAAAATATGAAATCCTTTCTACTAATCTTTACTGAGCATCTACTATGTGACCAAAATCTCACAGATTTTACCTCATTTAAACCACGTGAGGTTAGGAGTTGTCAGTTCAATTTTATAGGTTCAGAGAATTTAAAAAACTTACTCAAGCCACACAGTTATTGGGTATTACAGAATACAAATACCCATGTGTCTGACTTCACAGCTCCCATGCTGCTCTAGAGAGACTCATCAACTTTGAACAGTTCCATGTAAGGGTTATGTGCACTAGCTCTGACCAAACCAGTCCCGAGTTTGAATCCCAAAACTTGCACTTTCTAGCAATGCAATGATAACAGCAAATAGCTTTGAATGTTTTCCAAGTGCTCAGCACCGTATGTGCACAATATGTCATTTAACCTTCCTGAACACTGGGAGTGAGGTACCACCATTATCCATCATCCCCACTTTACAGAGGAGGAAATGGGCTTAAGAGCAATCGTGAGCAGAAATGAGATTTAAGCCCAGATATCTGACGCCAGTGCATGTGCTCATAACTAAATGATATGAATTTTAAAAAGGAAACAAAAGTAGTTGAGGAGAAATGAATCCATTCTATGGAATGACCTATATGGTGCAGTAATTAAGAATGGGTACTCTTGGCCCTGGTTGGGTCGCTCAGTTGGTTAGAGCATTGTCCCAATACACCAAGGTTGTGGGTTCGATCCCCAGTCAGGGCACATATTAGAGTCAACCAATGGTCCAGCCAGAGTGGCTCAGTTGGTTGTCCTGGTTGTCCTGGTTCAATCCTGATCAGGCACATACCCAGGTTTTGGGTTTGATCCCCAGTCGGGGCATGTATGGAAAGCAGCCGATTGATGTTTCTCTCATATCGATGTTTCTCTCACTGTCTCTCTCTTTCTCTCCCCTTTCCTCTCTTTAAGCATGTACTTAGGTGAGGATTTTAAAGAAAAAAGTCAACCAATGAATGAATAAACAAGTAGAACAATAAATCAATCTCTCTTTTTCTCAAATCAATTTTTTTTTTAAAAGAGTGGGCACACTGGGGCAGGTTACCTGGGGATAAATAAATCTCAGGTCCTCCACTTGCTAGAGGGGTGACTTTGGGCAAGTCATTTAACCTCTGTAAAATGGCCATATAGCAGTACCTACCTGTATTAGTTTCCTAGAGCTGCCGTAACAAAATACTATACATTGGTGGCTTAAACAACAGAAATTAATTTTCTCACAGTTCTGGAAGCTCGATCAAGTCCAAGATCAAGTTTGTTGTCAAGTTTGGTTTCTTCTGAGGCCTCTTTCCTATCGCTGCATTCTCACTGTGTCTTCCATAGTTGTCCCTTGGTCTGTGAGCTATATGTCCTCATCTCTTTTTATGAGGACAGTCATATTGCATTGGGGCTGACCCATATGACTTAATTTTACCTTAATAACCTCTTTAAAGTCCCTATCTCCAAATGCAGTCACTTTGTGAGGTACTAGAGGTTAGGACTTCAATATATGAATTGGTGGGGAGGGCACAATTCAGCCCATAACACAATCTCATAGGATTATTGTGAAGATTAAATGAACAATACATGTAAAGCAAAGATCAGGGGACCTAGAATGTTTTAAGAGCTTAATAACTGTTCAACATAACTGAACACTTAACTTAGACATAAGAGTACCCAGCAAGTTGCAAATCTTTCTCTGGTAGGATATTGGCTGGAAGTGTCCTGGTGGCTCTCTTCTCAGCCAGGTGCTCAGTCCGGCCTCACCTTTACCTTATGGTCCATAGTTCCCATCTTGATCCCACAACTGTTCCATTCTGGTCTGGCCACTCCCTGAGGACAATGAGAAGCTCTCAAATTTTCTTTCTGGCCCTAGCTGGTTTGGCTCAGTGGATAGAGCGTAGGCCTACGGACTGAAGGGTCCCTGGTTCCATTCCGGTCAAGGGCATATGCCTGGGTTGCAACTGATCCCCAGTAGGGGGTATGCAGCTGATCAATGATTCTCTCTCATCATTGATGTTTCTATCGCTCTCTCCCTCTCGCTTCCTTTCTGAAATCAATAAAAATATATTTTAAAAAAGTTTTTCTGCCGAAATCGGTTTGGCTCAGTGGATAGAGCGTCGACCTGCGGACTGAAAGGTCCCAGGTTCGATTCCGGTCAAGGGCATGTACCTTGGTTGCGGGCATATCCCCAGTAGGAGATGTGCAGGAGGCAGCTGATCGATGTTTCTCTCTCATCGATGTTTCTAACTCTATCTCTCTCCCTTCCTCTCTGTAAAAAATCAATAAAATATATTTTAAAAAAAAGTTTTTCTTTCTATAACTACCCCCACGGTTTGTCTTTAAAATGAGGAGACATTCTTTCCCAGCTACTTTCAGCTCAGCAAGTGCCTTTCCAATACTGCTATTTCTACTCTTTGGAAAAGCCACTTATTAAAATTTAATGACAATCACTTACATTTATAAAGCCATTTTCAATTTACAAAGCTTTTTCCCCCATCCATTATCTCTTTTAATTCTTACAACATCTGTAGGAAGGATGTTTTTTCTCCATTTTAGAAATGAAGAAAGTAGGGCTCTGAAGGGTAGCATCCTTGATCTGGGTCACACTGCTGATCAGTGGCAGAGATGGGCCTCAAATTCTGGTCTTTCAGTTCCAAGATGTTAGGAGTAGCTCACCTATTCAGGCATTCTTCTACAGTATAAACAATCCAGGATATCAGCCCTGCTCTCTTTTGGGGGGATGTAGGTAAGTTATTTGGGACTATATATATATATATATATATATATATATATATATATATTTTAAACAATAACTGGTCCCTTTCCCTCCTGGGAAAAAAAAAGACAATTGGCAACCTTACATATTCCCCCCCCCCCCCCAAGATAGAGGTAAATTTAATCAGACTGACCCCTGTGTGAGGTCCAATATTTGGAACCCACTAGTAAAGATTATTTTTCAAAGCCCACTTTCATCTTAGCTTTTTAAAATCAAAGCTTAATCTGTCCACTTTACAGATGGGGAAGCAGAGGTTCAGAGAGCGCAAGCACAAGGTCAAAGAGGTAGTAAGGAGTCAGGGTTTGTCTGAGCGCCAACCCAGGTCGCCTTGGCAGCTCCTAAGCCAAAGCTATTTCCCTACAGGGAAAGAAATGACCCATGCGGCCTTCTAGGAGTGCCCCAGGGTGTGCTCGGCCTCCCTTTGAGCCTGGATTTGGATGCTTTGTTCTTAATGATGTACCCACTTCATGCCAGGCGCTGGGAACGGTGTAACGAAGGTAACAAACACGTTCCCACTCTCCTCCCCTGTCCCCTCACCGTGGGATCTGTTCCTTGCCTGGCGGCCAGTGAACGCCCCCCCCCGCCCCCCGCAGGCACGGGCCGCTAACAGTTTGGGGGTTCCCTCTCCCAGAGGTGTTGGCAGTTTCCTAGGAGACTCTGGGAGCCTTCAACGCCCACAAGACCCAAAGGACTGGAAGCGTATAGTGCAACTTGAGGCGCTGTGATAGGCTGTAAGGAAGGTAATGGGGAGAGAGAGATCAGTTCAAACCCTATCAAATAACACCGCGTTCGGCCCCGCCCCATTCCCATGGACTTTGCGGGGACCCACAGCCCCACAATGTAGGCTGGAAGAAGGGGGTCCCCCAAACCAGAGGGCCCTACAGTGCAGGGGACTTACTGCTCCGGCTGGGCGCGCTGCGGGACCGCGCCACCCCGACCCGGTTCCGCCCCGCTCCTCACGCTCGCGGCGGGAGCGCGCCTCCGCTCGGCGCGCCTGGGCCCGGGAGCGCGCGCCTTGGCACCGGAGCGCGCCCAGGAGAGCCGAGCAAGATGGAGGCCGCGCCGCGGCCGCCGCCTCGGCTGAGGCCGCCGCTGCCCGGAGAGCCGAGCCGCGGCGCCTAGGTCGTGCCAGTCCCGGACCCGCTGCCCCGGACCGGGCCCAGGTTGGTCTCCCCGCACCCCCTCCCCGCGGCCGCAGCCTCCGTGTGCGTCCGGCCTGGGCGCGGGGCAGCCGGCCCCCCCCCACCCACGGCCCTCCCCGGGCCCGGCTGCTCTCCGGCGCCCAGGGGACATCTCCTGCCCGCCCCTCCCAGCCCAGACTGCCTGCCGACCCCGGTCCCTCGTCCCCTGGGCCTGGCGAACCTCTCTGCCCAGCCCTGGCGCGCCAGTCCTAGGCTCCCTCCCAGCTACATCCAGCCCTGGCTTCTGAGGAGCCCCTCGGACCCCCCCCACCCCGGGTCCAGACCCTGCAGTCCCAGCCCCCGACTCCTATGTAGCCTCACCCTGATCCCCCTACTTCTCTTTCTTAGACCCTCATACCAACCCCCACTCCCTGTCCCAGCCCCCATATCACCTTCCCAATCCCCCCAGGAAAGCCCCTAATACCCCCTTCCGACCCCACAGTAGAAGCTCCCACTCCCCTCTCCGCAGCCCTTTCCCAGATACCCAATACCAGACCTCCTGTCCCTAATACCAGCCCCCCAACTCCCTTCCGAGCTCCCTCTATACAGCCCCTCTGCCAATCCTCCAATACCGGCCCCCAGCCCTCCGCCTCCATCCGTCTCCGCACGGTCCCTCTACTCCCCTAACACCAGCCCCCGAGCTCCTTCCCCAGCTCCCCATGACCACTTCCTAACCCCCCATTCCAACTCCCACTGCTCACCACAGACAGCCCCCTCACTCGCCCCAGCGCCCCAACTTTCACATGGCCCCTTCCTAAGTCACCCACAGACAGCGACCCAACACTCTCATGACCCGCTGCTAGCTTCCCCACTCCAGGCCCCGGGGTCTTCCCGGCTCCGCCCCAGGCCCGGCTCTCAGGGCGGCTTCTCGGTGCGTCCCCAGCTCCCGCCCGGCAGCCCGGCGGTCGGTCCCGGGCCGGCGGCCCCCGCCAGCCGCCGCCGCCGCCGGCCCCGCCCCCGGGCACCATGCTGCCCTCGCAGGAGGCCTCCAAGCTCTATCACGAGCACTACATGCGGAATTCACGGGCCATCGGCGTGCTATGGGCCATCTTCACCATCTGCTTCGCCATCATCAACGTGGTGGTCTTCATCCAGCCCTACTGGGTGGGCGACAGCGTGAGCACCCCCAAGCCCGGCTACTTTGGCCTCTTCCACTACTGTGTGGGCAGCGGGCTGACGGGCCGCGAGCTCACCTGCCGCGGCTCGTTCACTGACTTCAGCACCATCCCGTCCGGCGCCTTCAAGGCGGCCGCCTTCTTCGTGCTGCTCTCCATGGTGCTGATCCTCGGCTGCATTACCTGCTTTTCGCTGTTCTTCTTCTGCAACACCGCCACGGTCTACAAGATCTGTGCCTGGATGCAGCTCTTGGCAGGTAGGGGGGGGGCGGGGGCGGGACCCCTAGAGCAGGAGCTGGGGGAAGCGGCTCCCTCCTTCTAGCACCCTTTCTTGGAGGAATCAGAGACAGATTCTGCTCCTCCGTCTAAAAACACACCTTCGGTTGTCCCTCAGCCGTGAGGGGAGAATTCTATGAGAGAGACGCCTTAGAAATGGGTCTTTGGGGCTGTGGGGTTGGATACGGGCAGACTGCGTTTATGGGTGGGTTAGAGTTATGGTAGAGTCTCTGAGGGCCCCTGAGACACTCTGTTAGCCTTTTTAGGGGAAATAATGACCAGAATGAGGAGTGACTCTAGGTGTGAACGATGTTTGTTGTATTGAAAAAAACTTGAGATGGTGACTCAAGAGATCTGACTTTGACCTTTAACTTCCTGACATCATAAACTTGGATCTTTCACTTTACTTCTCTGGGGTTCAGTTTTCTCATCCGTAAGACAGTGGAGAGGATTCCAAGAACAAATGAGTATCTTGTAAACTTTAAAGTGCTGTGCTAAGATATAGGAGGAGGCTGCCCATAGTGTCTATTCAGTGTTTGAAGTGTGGGTGGTTGGCAGCACCTGGCAACATGGGTTTCTGGAGGACTGATCTCCATTCCCCACTCTCACTCAATGCAGGGAGGAGGGTTCTGGTGCTGTGCCCAAATGGGAATGAATTCCTACGACCCTCTGAAATGTTTGGCTAAGACAGACATCTTACCCTAAGAATCGGAGAAGGGCCTTTGGGAATAAAAATTGCTGAGACAGTTTTTCAGGATCCATTAGAGTCCCCCACGCCTGCCCGCCTTTCGATCGAAGACAGATTTTGAAGATTCAGCAACTTGGGCATTTGCCTAATTGCAGGCAGGGAAGAGAGTTGGGCTAGGAAAAGTGGGGCCAGAAGATGGGGGAGGAGGGCTGAGGAAGGCTAGGAAAAAATCTGGAGCCCTCCAGGGTGAGAGGGAGAAGGGAAAATATGATGATCATGCAACAGAGATAGATTTTCAAAATAAGCACCTCAGAGCATTTAACAAGTGTTTTTTTAAAAAAATTATTATTGATTGATTTGAGAGAGAAACATCAATTTGTTCTTTCACTTATTTTTATGCATTCACTGGTTGCTTCTTATGTGTGCCCCAACTGAAGATCAAACCTGCAACCTTGGCATATCAGGATGACACTCTAACCAACTGAGCTACCCAGCCAGGGCTAGCATTCAACAAGTGTTGGCCCCTTCAAAAGAGTCCCCTGGAGGAAGTGCTTTCTCACTTGTCGATTTTTCCACTGCTGAAAACGTTGTAGGGAATTATCTTGGGTGCATGGGATGTATTCTCTTGAAGGTCAACATTGAGAGGGGAAACTCCCATCTTTTAAAGGAGGAATATGATTTTTGGAAATGGCTGGAAGTCACTCAGGGACAAGTGTGGAAAATAGAATGGGTGATCAAATTGACAGTTGTCACTTGGGATGAAAGCCAAGGAGTGAGGGCAAAATCTTGAGGCTGGTTTGCTTTCCAAGGGGACTTCTACAGATGCAGGCAAGAGGTACTGGGCCACTGGAAGAATTGCCCAAACTCCCAAAAGAACTACTTTGAACAAGTCAGTGCTTATTCACATGTGGACATCCTCTGGGCTTTTTCACTCCATTCAACTTAGATTTTTTTTAAGCAGGTAAGAAAGGGGAATTGTTAGGATATGGGGCATATCTCTCCATTATATCTCAGTGGTACCCAGAACATGATTTTATGTATTTAAATTCTATTCTTCTTCCAAAGGCAAATTGGAAAGAATATATGCTCAGTTGGAACCCCCAATTCCTCAACCTTAATTTGGAGTTTGCAGATGGGTTGCTGACCTCTTGGCCTCTTAATTCTCTGTAATCCAAGTTGGTTTACTCTTGGGGACTGGGTGAACTGTTCCACCACCTCTATGTAATTATAGAGTTTCAGGGATCTTAGAGATCAGCTCCTTCAAATACCACCTTCCCCTGCCCCCCATTTATTTTTTATTTTTAAACATATTTCTGTTGATTTCAGAAAGGAAGGGAAAGAGTGAGAGAGACACCAATGATGAGAGAGAATGAGAAATACATCCTGCATGCCCCCACACTGGGGATCGAGCCCGAAACCTGGGCATGTGCCTTGATCGGGAATCGAACTGTGACTTCCTGGTTCATCAGTCTACTCTCAACCATTGAGCCACACCGGCCAGGCCTCCTGCCCCCATTTTAGAGAGAAGAGACTGAGCCCAGAGAAATTACGGTTTTACCCAAAGTCACACAGCCAGTAAGTGAGTAAATCAGTCTTGACTCCTAGCCCAGTGCTCTTTCTCTTGTGCTACTGTCCCACCCCTGAGGGCTGTTATCAGAGTTGAGCAGTTGATTCCATTTTGGTTAGAGATTTCTGAGTTTATTCCTTACCTGCTTTGTGATCATCCTATGCTATGTGCTGTGACACTAAGATCATCCCTGCCCCCAAGGATTTGAGAGCATTTTATAAGGCTATAAAGTGCAGTTCCTGCTCTCAAGTTATCATCTAATTAGATCACTATATTGGTCAGCGGTCTTTCACTAGCAAGTGATAGAAACCCAACTCAAACTGGCTGAAATAAATAAAAATAATATAGAGTATCCCTGACCAGTGTGGCTCAGTTGTTTGTAGCATCATCCTGTGCACCAGAAGGTTGAAAGTTCGATTCTTGGTCAGGGCACATGCCTAGGTTGCAGGTTCAATCTCTCACATAGATGTTTCTTTCTCTCCCTTCCTTCCTCTCTAAAAATAAAATAATTAAAAAAAATTTTTTTAAAAAATATATTTTATTGATTTTTTACAGAGAGGAAGGGAGAGAGATAGAGAGTTAGAAACATTGATGAGAGAGAAACATCCATCAGCTGCCTCCTGCACATCTCCTATTGGGGATATGCCCGCAACCAAGGTACATGCCCTTGACCAGAATCGAACCCGGGACCCTTCAGTCTGCAGGCCGACGCTCTATCCACCGAGCCAAACCGGTTTCAACAATTTTTAAAAATTTTAAGTAATAAAGAGGGTAGTGTTTTTGATTCACATAACTTAAAAGTCAAGAGTATCTGGTTTCAGGCATGGATGGACCTAGGTGATCAAATAATGCCATTATAATATGTCTCTCTCCATTTCTTTGTTCCTCTGTATTGGCTTATTTTTAAGCCTACTTCTCTCTTTAAAGTTTGTAAAAATATATATTTTTATTGATTTCAGAGAGAGATGGAGAGGGAGAGAGATAGAAACATCAATGATGAGAGAGAATCATTGATTGGCTGCTTCCTGCACAACCCCCAGTGGGGATTGAGCCCACAACCCAGATATGTGCCCTTGACCAGAATTGAACCTGGGATCCTTCAGTCCACAGGCCGACGCTCTATCCACGGAGCCAAACAAGCCAGGGCAAGTCTGCTTCTCTCTTAAAGGTGATAAATACAGCTACTAACAGCTCTGAAACTGCATTGCTATAGCTTAGCAATGCCTGTTGAAAAAGAACACCTGTTACTCAATGGTTCCAGCGAAAGTTCCAGAGCTGATTCTTATTGGCTCAGTTTTGGTCAGGTGTCCACCTCTTAATTAATCCCTAGAACACGTGGGCTGGTAGTAGAGGAAGGTCAATTCCTGCAAAGAGAAGTCACATGTGACCACTGGAAGAGGGATACTGTAGGTAAGACAAGTGCAGACAGAGTGGAAACTCAGGACAATAGAGGAGGCTATGGGCTTACTTGAAAGGTGAGACTCGAGCAGGACAGGGTGTGGACAGGTGTGAGGTTTGGGAGAGCATTCTTAATGGAGAGGAAGATCATGGACAGAGGCACAGAGGTAAGAAAGCCACGTCTGGACTGAGCGTGACATCCACATAGGGGAATAGCAGGAGGGAGAAGAGGCCAGGAAGGAGCAATAGGGCTACAAGGTGCAAGGCTCTCAATACTGAATCAAGGAGTTTGGACTCTAATCAGTAGGCAGCTATGACTGTTATTATTATTCAGGAAAAATCGTTAATATTTTCTGAGCCTTTACTAAATGCTTGAGCATTTGCTAAACATTTACACGCATACTATTTTCTAATCCTCACAGCAATCCTATGGAATAGGTGCCATTATTGGTATATTTTTTAAGATATCTTTTTATTGATCTCAGAGAGGAAGGGAGAGGGAGAGAAACAGAAGCATCAATGATGAGAGAGAATCATCAATCAGCTGCCTCCTGCACGCCCCCTACTGGGGACTGAGCCTGCAACCCGGGGATGTGCCCTGACTGGGAATTGAACCACGATCTCCTGGTTCACAGATCGACGCTCAACCACTGAGCCACACCAGCTGGGCAATTATTGATATTTTATAGATAAGAACACTGAGCCTCAAAGAGGAAGAAGTCACTTGTCCAAGGTCACATAAGTGGTAAGTGGTGGAGCCAGGATTATAACTCAGCTTTTCTGACTCTAAAGCCCAAGGATTTATAAAGGAGCATGAATGGTGGGGATAGAGGCAGGATGTATTTGCCAGAAGGGTTGAATGCAAAGTAGAGAGGCTGGAAGACCCAGGTGGCTCTCTGTGGAGTTAGGGGTCAGCTTTTCAGGGCTTCTCGGGACATCTATACTCCTCTTGGCCTGGTCTTCCCCATTTACCTAGAACACACAATGTGCCAGCTTCTGTGCTAGACATTTTCACATTCATTATGTCATTTAATCTTCACCTGTTAAAATGGCTTGCCCAAAGGCCACACATCTAGTGAAGGGTGGAGGTGAGACTTAACACAAGTCCTAAAGGATCTAGAACTGGAGCCCAGGAAGGGAATACGAAGGTTACAAGTTACAGCTGTGAGCTCTGTGTACTCTGTGCCTGCCTGTGGGTTGGGTGAGGTTAGCCAAGGGGAGGTTGCTGGCTGGAGTAGACACTCAGGTTGGAAGCCTGGTTGAGGGTCCGAGGGGGCAGTGTGGGATAGTGGTTGAAGAACAGAGGACTTAAAATTCCCGTCTGCCACTTCCCAGTTGTGTGGGCTTGGATAAGTAGGTTTTCCTCTCTGAATCTGTGTCCTTATCTGTAAAATGGAGATTATTATTGTACCTACCTCAAAGGTGGTAGAAAGAAATAAACGCAATGATGGGTGTAAAATGCAGGGTATGGTTCCTGGTGTACAATAAACACTCAATACATGGCCATTGCTATTTCTGTGACATAGTCCGAGTGAAAAGCAGTTGGTGAGGGGTCCTAATGCTCTGGTGGAAGAGTTTGGACTGATGGTCAGAGGCCTTGAGAAGTCATCAACTACCAGCTGGAAAGGGTCTTACCAGTCAGCTTGTCCAACTCCTTCACTTCACAGATTAAAAAAAAAACTTGAGTCCCAGAGAAAAGAGATAATTTCATGGTCACAAAGTGAGACCCTCTATCCACAGAAGGGGGATGATTCTGACCACAACTCCTTTAATATTGAGTGCCTACTATGTGCCACATAGTAGGAGTCACAGCAGAGAACAGAGTGTGTGAGATGGAGTGGGGGATGAGGAGACTGACGGTGGAGGTGGCAGCAGGGCCTGGTTGGTGATCCCGAGGTGAGATCGAGGTGAGATCGTCCAGCCTTCCAGATGTGTGTCCTTAATCAGCGGGGGCCTCTGGGCCAGGAACAGCCATGACGGGAGCTTCTGTCACGACAGCTAGGAATATGCATTCACATTCCTCCCCATTTTTTGCTGGTTGTTTTAGGTTTGGTTTAGGATTTTACTCATCCAGTTAAGTCTTTGTTGATGTGTATAACACTGCTGAGCACATTGGGGGAATTCTTTCCTCCCTTCCTCTCTCCCTCTCTCATTTTCTTTCTTCCTCCCCTAACTCTCCCTCCCTCCCTTCTTTCCTTCCTCCCACCTCCCTTCCTTCTCTCTTCCCCTCCCCTCACATCCTTCCTTTACTGTGTGTCTGGCACTGTGCTCAGCTCTGGGAATCTTGATTAAGGGTCCTCACTCCCAGAGAGCTCACAGTCTAATGAAAGAGGCAGAGAAGAAAACAGATCATCACCTATGTACGGCACATGAAATGACTGGAATCACGCATAGGCTATTCTGGGGGCACAGAGGGGACTTCTGACACAGTTATGGACAACCAAGAAAGCCTTTCAAAAAGTGACAGCATTTGTGCTGAGTCTTAAAGGATGGGAGGGAAGGAGAAAGGCAACCAGGCAGAAGAGACAGCATGATCAAAGGCATGGATGTAGGAAATAGCCTGTTGTGTTTTGGGGACTACAAGCAATTAGGGCAAGGAGAGGTGAAACTGGGAGACGGAGTGTGGAGGCTTTCTGTGCCACCGTAAAACGTTTAGGCTTTATCTGTAAGCAGCAGATAGTTGTTTACTTTTTTTGTTTAAAAATTTTCCAGACATTTATTTACTTTTTGGAAAATTTAATAAATGCACATGATACAAAATCCAAAAGGCAAAAAAGGTATACAATCCGGTGTAAGTCTCCTTGCCCTCATCCCTCAATGATCTTCCCAGAGGTAATCATTGTTACCAGTTCTTGAGTATCCTTTCCAAGAAATCCCATAAATATACAAGCAAATGCAAACAATACTTTGAAACATAAATCAGTTATCTATTGTTGTTTAACAAATTACCCCAGAGCTTAAGGGCTTAAAGCAACAAGCATTTATAATTTCTGTTTCTGTGAGTCACAGGAATTTGGGAGCAATGTAGGTGAGTATTCTGGCTCAAGGTCTCTTATGAAGTTGCAACCAAGACCTCAGTGGGGGCTGCAGTCTTCTGAAGGTTGACTGAAGCTGGAGGGATCTAGCCACACTCATTTGTTGGCAGGAGACTTCAGAATGAGTGGAGAGACAGAGATGGGGGGGGGGGGGGGAGAGAGAGAGAGAGAGAGAGAGACTAAACTGCCCACTCCCTTTCTTTGATAATAGCTTTATTGAGGTAGAACTCATATGCCATACAATTCACCCATATAACGGTATAATTCAGTGGGGTGGAGTGTTTTATTTTGTTTTTTTAGCATATTCACAGAGTTGTGGAACCATCACCACAATCAATTTTAGGATATTTTCATAAATTCAAGAAGCCTCATGTCCTTTAGCTATCGCTCCCTAAACAATTTCTCCATTAGGTTGCTCGGCCTCTAAGCAACAACTAATCTACTTTCTGTCTCTATATATTAGCCTATTCAGGACAGTTCATACCAGTATAAATGGAATCATATACTATGTGGTCTTTGTACTTGCATCTTTCACTTTGTATAATGCTTTTGAGGTTCCTCATGTTGTAGCATGTATCCATACTTTATTCCTTTTTGTGACTAATATTCCATTTTGTAGATATATCACATTTTGTTTACTAAGTCATCAGCTGGGTTGCTTCCACCTTTTGGCTATTATGAATAATGCTATGAACATTTGTGTACAAGTTTTTGTATGGACACATGTTTTCATTTCTCTTGGGTATGTACCTAGGAGTGGAATGGGTGGCTCAATGGCAACCTTATAGTTAACATTTTTTGTTGTTGCTATTAATCCTCACTTGAGGATATTTTCCCATTGATTTTTAAAGAGAGTGGAAGGGAGTGGGAGAATCAGAGAGAGAGAAACATCGATGTGAGAGAGACACATCGATTGGTTGCCTCCCATACTGTCCTGACCAGAGCCAGGGATCAAGCCTGTAACCAAGGTACACGCCCTTGACTGGAATCAAACCTGGGACCCTTCAGTCCTCAGGCCAATGCTCTATCCGCTGAGTTAAACCGGCTAGGGCTAGTTATCATTTTGAAAAACTGCCACATTGTTTTCCAAAGTGACCACACCATTGTGCATTACCACCAGCCGTGTATGAGGGTTCCTGTTTTCTCATAGCCTTGCTGTTATCTGAGGTTTTTATTAAAGCCATCATACTGGGTGTGAAGTGGTATCTCATTGTAGTTTTGATTTACATTTCCCTAATGATTAGTGATGTACATCTTTTTTTTCATTTTTAAAGTAAAATGTTCCCATTTTACTTTACAAGTTATATTATATAGGAAGACTATATACACAAATATTATTATTATTATTTAACTTCCAGTGGGAGATTACAAATGATTTTTTTCTTCTTGATGCTTTTCTGTGTTTTTAAATTTTCCACTATACTTGTACATATTTACTGTACAAAATAAAATAGAACTACAAGGAAAATCCAGTGCTGGACTAAGAAATTATTCTCTATAAGTAGAACATTAAGTCACTGAAACCTGGATATTTGGGGGTATGGGAGGCTTTTAAAAAAAATATTTTTGTACACCCTGGTGACTAGACATTATATAACTTAATATGTGATCATCCCAATAGATCCTGCACCCAGCCTAGTTATCAGAATATTATTGACTATATTCCCTATGCTGTAATTCACATCCCCATGACTATTCTATAACAACCAATTTGTACTTCTTAATCCCTTCCCCCACTTCCCACCTCCCATCTGGCAATCAACAAAAAGTTCTCTGAATGAGTCTGTTTCTGTTCTTGGTCATTTTGTTTGTAGACTCAATTGTTTTTTTGTTTTTTTTTTTTCAGGTTTTTTTTTTAAATATATTTTATTGATTTTTTACAGAGAGGAAGGGAGAGAGATAGAGAGTTAGAAACATCGATGAGAGAGAAACATCGATCAGCTGCCTCCTGCACATCTCCTACTGGGGACGTGCCCGCAACCCAGGTACATGCCCTTGACCGGAATCGAACCTGGGACCCCTCAGTCCGCAAGCCGACGCTCTATCCTCCGAGCCAAACCGGTTTCGGCTCAATTGTTGATCAATATGTATTTATTACCATTTTATTTTTTTTATCTTCTTCTTCAATAAAACCCTCTAACATTTCATATAATATTGTTTTGGTGGTGATGAACTCCTTTAACTTTTTCTTGTTGGGGAAGCTCTTTGTCCTTCAATTCTAAATGATAGCTTTTCAGGATAGAGTAATCTTGGTCGTAGGTCCTTGCTTTTCATCACTTTGAATATTTCTTGCCAATCCCATCTGGCATGCAACATATCTGTTGAGAAATCAGTTGACAGTCTTTGGGAGTTACTGCTTTTCTCTTGCTGTTTTTACTCTCTTTGTCTCTAACCTTTTGCATTTTATTATGATGTGTCTTGGTGTGGCACTCTTTGAGTTCATCAGTTCATCTTGTTTGGGACTCTGTGCTTCTTGGACTTGTATGTCTATTTCTTTTACCAGGTTAGGGAAGTCTTCTGTCATCATTTTTATTATTATTATTATTATTATTATTATTATTATTATTATTTAATCCTATATTGAGAATATGTTTATATTGATCTTACAGAGAGAAGAAGGGAGAGGCAGAAAGAGAGAGAGAAACATCAATGTGAGAGAGAAACATTGATCAGTTGCCTCCTGTACACACCATTACTGGGTATCGAACCCACTACCTGGGTATGTGCCCTGTCCAAGAATTAAACCCGTGACCTTTCCATGTGCCTTGACCGAGAATTGAACTGTCACCTCTTGGTTCATAGGTCTACGCTCAGCCACTGAGCCACACCAGCTGGGCTAGAGACATTTTTATTATGACTGGGAGTGGTGGTGGCGCTGACGTGTGGCAGGTAGAAGCCAGGGATGATGTGAAATATCCCACAGTGCACAGGATGGCCCCCGCCAGGAAGAATGACCAGGCCAAGCATCGGGAATGCTGCACCCTGCACCGGTGCCTGTATCTTGCTTGAAACAGCCAGCTCTTCAGCCAGCTGATTATTTGCAAGAGACTTGAACTCGGACTCCAAAGACCTCAGCCTCACTTTCCTCATCCAGCAAATGGGGATGCTGAAGGCTGCCTTGCCTGTAGTCATTCCACCTCCTGATGGTTGAGCCTCTTTTCCTGGTGTAGGCTGTCCTCGTGGTCTTTTCCTCTCTTCCCAGAGGTCCAGAGCAGCCCATCTGGTTTGCTTTCCTCCGTTTGCTGGATTTCTGTTGTTTCCCATTCCCAGAGCAGCCTTTGGGGCCACATAGCCACCACCTGAAACCCTGCAGAGCCAAGGAGGCGGAGAAAGAGAGAGATGGGGAGAGAGACTCCACCCCCAGCCCCTCTGAGCACCGTTATTCAGGGTCTCAGTACCTAGTCTGTGTCCTCCCAAGCAGTGTGTGTGGACCTGATTTTATTCCTCCCCACACAGCTCCGCTTCCGAGGTCAGAAACCATGCCTGCCAGGGTGCACAGTGCCTGGCACTCAGAATGTACATGTGGAATGTGCAAGGGGAGAGCCCGAGAAAGGAAAGGGCCAAGAGATATAGACACAGGGAAGGAAGAGAAGCCAGAAAAGGAAGAGAGGAGGAGGAGTGGTGAGTGAATGTTAAATGCCGAGAGATCTAAACCGAAGAGGGAAGAGCCAGGGTCAAAGGTCGAGTGGAGACTGAGTCTTGAGCACCATAAAGACTAGCCCAAGAGGGGGATATGGAGAGGCTGTAAGGGAAGACGCAAAGGGTGGAGAGAGAAAGGAATGGACATGCGATTAGAGAGGCAGAGACAGAGAGAGACGGTCAATGGTGAGCAGAGAGACAGAGGGGACGCAGAGCCACTGGGAGAAAACCTCTTTGAGGGCTGAACGCTGGATTTCAGGTTCTCCGGCGAAGGCCGGAGCTGGAGATGCTGAGCGGTTTCCATGGAGACGAGGAATGCTCCCGGTCGGAGAGGAAACACGGAACCCCAGGAGGGGAGGGCTGGAGAGAAGGAGGAGGGGCTGACTGGGTTTGTCCTCTCCCCAGGCTTTTTCCTCATTCCTGCCTCTTGCTGGGGGTTGGTGTGTGTGTGTGTGTGTGTGTGTGTGTGTGAGTGTGTGTGTATGTGTGAGTGTGTGTGTGTGTGTGTGTGTGAGTATGTGTGTGTGAGTGTGTGTAAATGTGTGTGTATGTGTGTGTATGAGTGTGTGTGAGTATATGTGTGTGTAAGTATGTGTGTATGTGTGTGTGTAAGTGTGTGTGTGTGTGTGTGTGTGTGTGTGTGTATGGGTGGGAGGCACCGGGCTAAGGGCTGCATTGAGTCCGCTCCTTTTCTCTAATCTCTCCACCCTGAAGTTCGATTCTCCTCCCCTCTCTGACAGGGACCTGGAAGGTTTTGCAAAGTGTCAGGGACATCTGGGGAGACGAATGCACCAAGCTTTCTCCATAGGCTCCTCCTCTGTTGCCACCCAGTAAATGCTGGAGCACCCCTGGGCTCAGTCCTGAGACTCCTCTTCGAGTTTCCGTTGTGTTCAATCTCAGGGATTTGCACGCCTACAGCGCCACTGGTTACATCTCCAGCACTGACCCCACCCGCCCCCCAGCTTTCCTCTCCATTTGAGTGTCTAACGCAGTGGTTCTCAACCTTCCTAATGCTGCCACCCTTTAATACAGTTCCTCATGTTGTGGTGACCCCCAACCATAAAATTATTTTCGTTGCTACTTCATAACTGTAATTTTGCTACTGTTATGAATCGTAATGTATCTGATATGCAGGATGTATTTTCATTGTTACAAATTGAACATAATTAAAGCATAGTGATTAATCACAAAAACAATATGTAATTATATATGTGTTTTCCGATGGTCTTAGGCGACCCCTGTGAAAGGGTCGTTCAACCCCCAAAGGGGTCGCGACCCACAGGTTGAGAACCGCTGGTCTAATGGGTGTCTTCAAATTTGTTGAATTCCTTAACTCGCCCAGCTCATTTCTGCTGCAGAGCACTTTGCATTTGCCATCCGCTTGGCAGGAACTCTTTTCCCAGCACTTAGGTGGCCCGGTGTTCCATTGGAGCTGAGCCCCCTGTCGGAGGAGGCGAGCATTGCAGAGGGAGGAAGCCTGCTGGATGTGTGTGGTCACAGTGCTGTGCTGGAGCCCTGCTTCAGCATGGGAAACAACCTAGGGGCAGGGGGACACTATCAACAGGAGGGGAGGGGAGGCCAGAGGAGGCCAAACGAGAAAGGGGGGAGGAAGGGAGGAGGGCCCCCACTTCGCTGTCAGGCAGGAGTCTGGGGTCTCAGGAGGAAGGTGGCAAAGCTTAGGGCCCCGTCCCTATCCTGGGAACTAGATGGGCCTCGTGGACAGTGGGTAGAACTGACCCCCACCTCCACTTTGTCATTGCTGTCATCTAAAATCCAGGTTAAGGCCCTGGTTGGTTTGGCTCAGTGGATAGAGCGTCGGCCTGCAGACTGAAGGGTCCCAGGTTCCATTCCCGTCAAGGGCACATGCCCGGGTTGTGGGCTCCATCTCCAGTAGGGGGCATGCAGGAGGCAGCCAATCAATGATTCTCTCTCATCATTGATGTTTCTATCTCTCTCTCCCTCTCCCTTCCTCTCTGAAATCAATAAAAATATATTTTAAAAAAATAAAATAAAAATAAAACCCAGGTTAAGCACTCAGTTGGCCAGCACGGAACCTTTGGGTTTCATACACAGTAATCCTGTCGCTGGCGGTACCATCAGACACAAAGATGGCAACATCAAACTGCACAGTCTCAGGTCACACGGCAACCAGCACTACAAGGGGAGGGAGGAGCAGAGGGCACAGCGTCTGGGGCCTTGCCCCTCTCTGAGCCAATTAGTTATCAGAGAAATACAATGTGCTGATTGGCTCACAGTTGAGTCCCACTCACTAGGGTAAATACTAGGAAGAGCCCAAGAGATTGACCCAAGTGGGTCACTAAACTCAGAGGGAGCGGGTTCCCAGCAAGGAATCAGCAGGGACCCATTTTGACTGTTTTTGCTCTTTTTTTTTTTCAGAGAGGAGGGGAGAGGAGAGAGTGATAGAAACATCAATGATGAGAGAGAATCAGTGATCGGCTGCCTCTTGCATGCCCCTCACTGGGGATTGAGCCTGCAACCAGGGCACGTGCCCTGACTGGGAATCTAACCGTGACCTCCTGGTTTATAGGTCAATGCTCAACCACTGAGCCACATCGGCTGGGCCAAATGCTTTTTTTTTCCTTTGCCTTGCCCCTCTCCCCTCATCTGAAACCAAGCCCCCTCCTTATTTTCATGATTATTATTATCATGATTAGTTTTAATAGTAACAGCTAACATTTATGCCGGACTTACTGTGTCAAGTACTTCACATTTACTGCTTGTTGTAATCTTTACGATTACTTGATTGCCATCATTATCCCCATTTTACAGATGAGAAAACTGAAGCTCAAAGGTGACAGAACTGGCTCGAGATCACACATCTAGGAAATAGCTGAGCCAGGATTTGAGCCCTTTAAGGCTTTTCTCTAAGGCAGAGGTCCTCAAACTTTTTAAACAGGGGGCCAGTTCATTGTCCCTCAGACCGTTGGAGGGCCGGACTATAGTTTAAAAAAAAACTATGAACAAATTCCTATGCACACTGCACATATCTTATTTTGAAGTAAAAAAACAAAACGGGAACAAATACAATATTTGTATTTGCATGTGGCCCGCGGGCCGTAGTTTGAGGACCCCTGCTCTAATGGATCTCTCTCCCCCCATCCCCCACCTAAAGTGCAAGCTTCATGAGTCTCGAGTCCAAGTACCCTGCCCCTTGCCTAGTCCAGTGCCTGGCACAGAGAAGGTAGGCCTTCAATAGATACTACCTGAGTGAGTGAATGCCTGGCACTGTGCTAAGGGTCTTTCAAGCATGACTTCACTTAATCCTCACAACCACCTTGGGAGGTAAGTATTCACTCTGATTCCCATCCCACAGACAAACAGGAGGCACCCCCAAAGTCATGGACTGAGTAAGCGAAAGAACTAGGCTCAACCCCCATCGTTCTCACCCCAGTCTGTTCTCTGAGCACAGTGCTCAACTGTGAATGAGGACATACTTCCATGTCGTGACGGAAAGGAAAATATCAGTCAGTAAACATGTGAATGAACAACCGAAATAAACCAATGGTGAGGAGGATGGGAGAGGGTAAGCATGGCCAAGGTGCTAAGGGAGGCGACCGTGGTTGGTTCTTTTCTCATATTTCCGGGAAGGAGTTGATCTGATGGGGGCAGGAGGGGACATTCCCGGTTCCGGAAAGCTTCTGCTCTCCTGGGCAGTCGGTCATTCCAGGCCCAGGAGTTTCTGGAACCCACGGGAACCGGTTAGCAGGCTCTTGGGTTGATGAGCAGAGTGAGGAGGGCTCCCGGGGGTGCTCGGGCTCTGAGAAGTAACCATCCCCTCTGCCTTCCTTCCCGCCCGCGGGGCTGGGCCTCGCGCCCCTCAGCTCTGTGCCTCGTGCTGGGCTGCATGATCTTCCCCGACGGCTGGGACGCCGAGACGATCCGGGACATGTGCGGGGCCAAGACCGGCAAGTACTCCCTGGGGGACTGTTCGGTGCGCTGGGCGTACATCCTGGCCATCATCGGCATCCTCAACGCCCTCATCCTCTCCTTCCTCGCCTTCGTGCTGGGCAACCGGCAAACAGACTTGCTTCTGGAGGAGCTCAAGCCCGACAACAAAGGCGAGTGCACGCGCCGGTGGGCAGGGGCGGGCGGGGCGGCGTCAAGGTTAACAGCGATGCGAAACTGGGCATGGGACAGGCAGTACGATCACCTTGAAAACAGTGTGGCTTTATGTCTCAGATCCGAACAGCTGCGCGCCCGGGACCCAGCAAAACCCGCCAGTGGGGATAAACCCATGAGAAACGGGCAAGAATGCTCTTGGCAGCAGTTTCAAAATAGCAGACAACTAAAAGCAACCTACGTGGCTATGGACAGGAGGCTGGATAGACAAATGGTGATATATTCACACCACGGAATAGTTCATAACTGAAAATGAATGAACCTCAGTTTATAGTAACAGAATGGGTACCCGCTGGAAACATGGGAGGGGGGGGGGGCCCGCGGGGCAGTGGAGAATAAAGTTCCAGAAGAGGACACAGTGAAATTTATATTGAGCTCAAACACCAAGCACCACTAAGCAATGTATAGTTTAAACACACATATATTTATGGTGATATGGGTGTGTGTGTTTTTAAAAAAACAACAACAAGGAAACGAGAAATATAAATGGTAGAACGGATGAGGGAAGCCAGGAGCAGATGTGGACAGGGAGGTGGATGCACATTATTGGTAGAGTTACAGTTCTTGAACAGTGCTTTATACCTAGTATATTGCAATTAGAGGCCTGGTGCATGAAATTCATGCAGGGGGGTGTCCCTAGCCTGGCCTGCACCCTCTCGTAGTCTGGGACCCCTCAGGAGACATCCCTCTCACAGTCAGACATCCCTCTCGCAGTCCAGGATCCCTCTTGCAGTCTGGGACCCTTCGCCCCTTACCGCTCACCTGCTCACTGTTCTTTACCACTGAGCTCGCTGTTCCTTAGCACTGCCAGAGAGGCGGGAGAGGCTCCTGCCACTGCCACTGCACTCGCCAGCTGTGAGCCCAGCTTCTGGCTGAGCAGTGCTCCCCCTGTGGGAGCGCACTGACAACCAGGGGGCAGCTCCTTTGTTGAGCGTCTGCCTCCTGGTGGTCAGTAAGCATCATAGCGACCGGTCATTTCACCAGTCATGCCACCGTTTGGTCGATTTGCAGATCAGGGTTTTATTATATAGTATATGTATATCAGGTAACACTAAAATACAACAAAGAAACAACTTACACCTAAGGCCAGAACCTTACGGGTTGTCACTGTTGTCAGTGCTTACCTGTGTGTCTTCAAACCTGATCTGTCCTTTTATAAAACAGAGAGTAGTGTTAAGTGCTAATATGACATAGCACGGGTATCATCCTAAACAAACCCCCGCCTCAGCTCGATTTTTGTGCTCCACTCCAGAGCATGTTGTAAAGATCTGTCTCTCATTTCATGGGGAATCATCTTGCCCTGTTTATCCAGTGCTTAGCATCATATGAAATAAAGGAACTGTACTTTCTTACCATTCTCCTTTTAGGGGCTCTTAGGGAGACTTCCAGGTTTTTACTATTCCTGGCAATGCTACAATGAACATTTTTGTCTGTGTCTTCTTATACACAAGTGTCTTCTTGGTGTCTTTCCAGAAGTTAAATTGCACACTTACCATTGAAATGACAGTGCCAGATTGTTCTCCACTGGAGGGCTGGTCTTCTGACCCAAGGGCCCGCCCTGCCCCCAGAGCAAGGGGAGACACTGCAGGGCTTCGACGGACAGACCCCGGTCTGTCTGGGTGTGCGTTCTCCGCTGTGAGAAATAGTAGTCATTTTCATAGTCACACCCTTCCGTGAGCTATTAGCCTGAGCTGGACCTATGTTTAGCACTTTCCATTAATTATATTCATCTCTTGGAATTTCTCATCTATAAAATAGGGCTAATGGTGGTGAAGACTATCTCATTTGGCGGGTGGTAGTTTGGCATTGTGGTGGAACCCTTAGACTGTGGAAGCAGATCGTCTGTATTGGAAGCAGGCTGAGCTAAGAAGTGACTTCACCTCCGTGAGCCTCAGTTTCCTGCATTCACAAAACGAGTGTGGTGGAAAATACCACCGTATAGTTTAAACATACATGTACTTATGGTAATACGGGTTGTCCTGTGAGGAAGAAAGAAAGACTGTGCCTGCAACGGGGCACCTGGTGAACGCTCTGTAAAAGCTGCCACTCCGCCCCACTCCCCGTCAGGCGGGCATCATGACCACCATTTTACAAATGAGAGGTCCAGTCACTTGCTCAAAGCCACCTAAGTGGTGGAGCCAGAATTTGAACCCAGATCCAAGCCCAAAGACCAAGCTCTGCCCCACTGCCTGCCCCCTTTTCAGCCCTCCCTGGGCTGCTAGTTGCTAACCTAAGCTCTGAGCCTCTTGCCCCTGGATACCCTGATATCCTGTGGTTTCTGTGGCCTTGGTATGAAGTCAGGGCCTGCCCTCTGGTGGCAGCTTCCAGAAGTGCGTGACTAAGACAGCCATCTGCCCTTTCTGGTGTGAGGTGGGCCCACTCAGCGTCCTCTCCTCCCTCCCCAGGCACCCTAATAGCTCCGTGTTAAAAGGGACATCCGTGTCCAGAGATCTCCATCCTCACGAAGAGCTCAAGATGACTGAGCCTCACAGTTCAGTTCTAAGCCAAAGACCTCCGGAACAAAAGTACAAAATAAAATAAATTGCTATAATTTCTAGCATTTAGTATGTGCCGAACACTGCGCAGTCCTTGGCTGGGGCTCTTTATGTCTTTCTGACCCTCAGAAGCACCTTGTGAAGGAGGCTGTTCGGCCGTCTTGCAGATGAGGAAGTTGGGACTCATTGAGGTCCACTGGCCTGCTCAGGGCCATCCAGCTAGTCCGAGGCCGCGGTGGGATTTCAGAGCCTGGGCCCCCACCTCACCACTCTGCCCAGTTTTGCCCTGAGGATGGGCCAAGGGGATCCCCAATGCCCTGGTGGTCTCTGACTTTCTCCAATTCTCTCTCTCTCTCTTAGATTTTGTGAGCTCTACAGTAAGCTCCGTGTTGCGACCAGGGGGTGATGTCTCCAGCTGGGGAGTCCTCCCCTGCCCCGTTGCTCACTCACAGGGACCCTGAAGGCCAGGATCACAGCCCAGGAATTGGCCTATCCTCAGTGTGTCCCATCTCTTGCCCTCTCATCCTCCATTCAAGCTCTGAGGGAAGACCCCAATCTCAGACTGACTTCTCATCTGTTACCCGCCTGCCAGCTCCAGACTTTGAAGAGAGGTGGAGGCTGGGTGCAGCCTGGGGGGGCCTGATTCTGCCCCTCCCTCAACTGACCTAAGGGAGCCGGACATCCCTTGGGGTCTCCTCTCCTCTCCCACCTGGCCGGGGGCCCGGTAGTCTCCCGGGGAAGGAGGCCCTGGGATTCCAGTGCCCCAGGCTCCCTCGGTCTGGGAGCTACTGCCTGGTCGCATCTTTGCCTCCTCTGGTCCCTGCCTCCTGCAGAAACTTATTCAAGACACTGCCCCAGGGCAACCGAGCTCTTTCCTTTTTTTTGGCGGATGATGGTTCCATCACATCTTTGCAGAGCTCCAGGCACCACCAGCCTGCTCCCAGCTCTCCTGAAGGAGTCTGAGCTGCACCGAGGGAGAACACAAGGGCCTCCCTGTCTACTGGCGCCCTGTCTACTGGCGCTCTGTCCAGCCCCGAGTCTGAGAAAGGACACACAGCCCCAGAGGGAACTGGAGACACCAGGACTCCAGGCAGCAAGGGCCAGGGGTGGCTCTGCCTGGGGCTGGCCTGGCCTCTCTGCTGGGACGTCGTGCTGCTGACTGAACCCTCGACCCCAGCTTGTTTTGTACAGCACAGACCCTTTGGCCCTGTTGTTAGGGTTGGAGGTTGGGGAGGGGCCTAACCGTGGGGCATCAGGGGAGGTACCGCCCCTCTGCCCCTTCTTGTGCTGCCTGACCCTGGCATTTGCTAAGGGCAGACACTGTCTTGCCTCTTTGATACTTTTCTGCATAACTTGAACTTGCAGGTCACCTCTGAACAGGGTACCCCGTCCCCATCCCCGGGCCTTGTAACCCTGTCCCCACCTCGTCTCCTCTTTGCCCACCTCTCGCCTTGCGATATGCCCAGGGTCTGCCACCCGATGGGCAGTGCTTGGAGCCGAGGCGTGTGTGTGTGTGTGTGTGTGTGTGTGTGTGTGTGTGTGTGTAAGTATGTGGGGGGGCAGACGAGGAGTCCTCTCTCCCCCTCTCCTCCCACCATGGGGGGCATCTCCCTCCTGCTTGGCGAGAAGCAACTGAGGGAGATTTCAGGTGTTTCCGGACTTCCCTCACGGCCGCATGGTTCTGGCGGGAGAGTCACCTGGCTGGGCGCAAGGCAGCCCCTTTCAGGCCCGAGTCCAGGCGGCATGTGGGCTCCTTTCAGTGTGCCTGCTTCTGGCTGCAGGGCCCACTGGAGAGGAGCCTGCGACCCACCATTCTGTTATGTTGGCTCAGCCAAAGGAGGGGAGAAAAGCAGTTAGTGCCATGTATTTGCCAACCTGTGTTCATTTCCACTGGAGTTGGACCTGAGAGGGAGGGTTTCCAAGACAGACTCTAGGAATCCTCTGTCCAAATCCCCCATCTGGACCCAACCGGGATCCGATGCTGGATCCTGATAGGATTCCTGAAACCTGGAGCTCCCCAAGTCCTGACCCTCCCCCTGGGCAAACACCTTCCCCCAGTGCTCTGCCCAGCACTGTGCCCCCTCTCTCCTGCTCCTATCAAGCCCTGCACTGCAGCCCCCACTGGCACCTTCCTCAGCAGGCTGCCTGCAGGTGGGGCTGGGCACCAGGGTCCCAGGTGGAAGGGAAGGGAGAGGGAAGCCTTGTGGGAGGGAGGGAGTGAGAGGCAGATCCAAACCAAAGCCCAGTGTTGGAAGGCTGCAGAGAGAGGGCCCTGAGCAAGTGGTTAGGAATGGGGAGAAGACAGGAGTAGGAGAAAGAATGAGACAGGAGGGAGAAGGAGAGGCAGAGACAGAGCAAGGGGGAGAGGGGTGCAGAGAGGTCCAGAAATGGAGAGAGAGGAGTGAACAGAAGGGGGACCCAGAGGGACAGAGAACCTGGGGGAGGGAAGGTAGGGGTCTGGAAAGAGGATTAGAGATAGGGAAGGAGGCGTTGGCAAGACAGTGGTGGGAGACCAGACTGGGATGCAGGGAGCAATGGAAGGGCAAGGAGAGGAGGAGGTTGAAGGCCACGGGATGCTGAGGAAGAGGGAGCAGCTGCTTCTGTGCGTGCACTGTGCCCAGGGACCACCAACCCGTGTGCCTTGTGGAGAAGTTAGAACCTACCCGCTCGGAGACCAAGGACGGGCCCAGGCGGCCAGCCCTCACATCAGGGGGACAGTCCAGCTGATTTCTGAGCAGGTTAGCACCACTGGAGCGGGTGAGTGGTAGAGAAGAGGGAGGTTTGTTCCCTTTGGGACCGTCTGACAGTGTTTCCATGTCACCATCCGCTCAGCCAGCTGCTGCCCTGGCCGAGGAATTTGGGGTGAGGAAACCAGTGTTGGGTGCGTTGAAGGAACACCACAGTAACACGGGGAAGGGAAGAGATCAGAGTGGGGACCAAACCACAGCTCTGTCCCCGAAGCTTCAGCCGAGGTGGGAGCAGAACGGGTAACAGGTGCTTTAGCCAGGGCCCCAGCGAAGCCCAAGAGTGGCCCGGAGGAAGGAAGCCATGGTGGCCAGGGGACGCTTGTGGAATGGCCTCCCTGGGGTTTAGCCTTTGGGAGGAGGTGGAAGCAGAGCTGTCTCTCACACTCTTGGTCCCTGAAAGCTGAGCTTTGAGCAGGTCTCTGAGGTGACTGGGTCAGAGGGCCTGGCACTCCCCAGCTCTCTCTGCCCTGAGCTGGGGACTCTTTCAGGACAGGCCAACGTGGCCACAACCTCGACGTGGTTCAGAGCACTGGTTGATCAAATCCTTCTGAGTCCCTGAGGTGTGAAAACTCCTCTTTGGGGACCAGTACCCATGGAGGAAAACATTGATTTCCCGAGGGCGTGAGGAGCATGGGTAGAATCGAGATCCTTGTCACGCCTGGAGCAGCCAAGACATTGGGAACTTATAGACAAGGCTGTGGGGAAATTCCTTGGACTTCGTTTGAGACTCCTGCCTAGACCCAGGGGAGTGCCCCTTCTCCAGCTTCCAGTGTGGACTGAGAAAGGGAGACCCTCTCTTGGGAGAAGCTGGGATGTTCCCAGTATAAGAAACTTCCACAGGCCCCTGCCAGGCTCAGGGCTAGCCTTTGGGTGGGATTGCAGTTTCCTGAGAAAGGAACAAGGGAGCCACAGTCCTTCCCGGAGCTCTGACCAGCAGACCTGAGGGCCTGTGCTGTGTGATGTTAGGATAGCTTGGTGTTGTCTACACCCCATTAGTAAGTTTTGTCTGAATGTGTCCTCACTGTTCATTGTCCCACTTGGTAACACTTATTTCGGTCCAGACCCCTTCTGCTGCTGCTGGATTTGAGCTTCAGTACAGGTGGAATGATGTTCAAATAAAGAAACACTTTACATCACCCATGCTGGCTTCTCTTTCTCTGCACCGGCCCCCAGGGGATCACGAGGGGTGGGATTCAGCCTCACTCTGTGTCGGGTTTGGCTGCATAGTAACAGAGCTCTACTGTTGTGGCTTAGGATAGTTTCTGTTCCCATCACAGGAGGTCGGAAGGAGCCAGACCATGACCAGTGTGGCCCGCGGTGAGATCAGAAACCCAGGCTCCGTCTTCCTCAGAGCCACTTTCATGGCCCAACATGGCTGCTTGGCCTCCTTGATCCGCAGTTCCTTTGAAGGCTTCTGGAAATCTCATAGGACCGAGTCACAGAGCACACTAGCTGAAATGTGGCCTATTAACTGGGCCCATTGCCACCCCAAATAAAATTGAGGTTCTGTTACCCAGAGAAAGGAGAGAACAGATGGAGTGGGCACTGGCAGTCTGCACATGGCTGGTTGCACAGACTTGACTTCGGACTTACAGCAAACAAGACTCCACCCTTTTCTGCCTGTGTGGACCGGGACAAGCCCCTTCACCTCTCTCTAAATCCCACTGAACGAATGTGGGTGACAACAGTGATCTTGGGGAAGTTGTAAGGAACAACGAGGGAATGCATGTGGATTGCTTTGTAGTGTCTGCCACATTGTAACATGCCCATATGGCAGCTACGTTACCATTTTTGCACTTGGGAACTGTGGGCACTCAGTATAGACTAAGCACTGAAGGAACGAAAAGAGCCCTGACTTAATGGCCAGCTGGTTGGGGAAGTGACAGGTAAAAATGTAAAATTTGCGAGGTGCAGGGAATTGTGAGTGCCCTGGGTGGGGACACCTTACTGGCTTTTGGAGGGGTGGGTAGAGCTAGGGAGAGGTTTACTGTAGGATAAATAGGGCTTAGGCAGGCATGGGTCAGGAAAGCCACTCAAGAAAGAAGGCAGGCCCTGCCCAGTCTTACATAGTGGTTAGAGCGTCAGCCCACGGACCAAAGGGGTTGCAGGTTCGATTCCTGGTCAAGGAGGTCAAGGGCACATACCTTGGCTTCAGGTTCGATTCCAGCCATGATTAGAGCACATGGGGGAGGCAACCAATCCATGTGTCTCACATTGATGTTTCTCTCTCTCTCCAATGCTCCCCCTCCTCCCTCCCTTCCAGTCTCTCTAAAAATCAATAGAAAAAAATATCCTCAGGCAAGGCTTAAAAACAAATAAAAACTATGATAGCTATTTTTTTGTTTTTCTCCCCCCCCCATCCTTCTTTATCTTAATGATAGCTACTTTAAAAAAAAAGAAAAAGAAAGAAAGCATATTGAGGAAAGAGATCGAGGTAAGAAACAGAATGGTCTGTGCAGAGCACTAAATGCTGGACTGTAAAGTTTGAGGCAGGGAGGGTCAGAGATTAGTCCAGTGGTTCTCAGCCTTCTGGACCTTTAAATATAGTTCCTCATGTTGTGATCCCCAACCATAAAATTATTTTCGTTGCTACTTCATAACTGTAATGTTGCTACTGGTATGAATCGTAATGTAAATATCTGATATGCAGGATGTATTTTCATTGTTACAAATTGAACATAATTGAAGTATAGTGATTAATCACAAAAACAATATGTAATAATATATGTGTTTTCTGATGGTCTTAGGCCATCCCTGTGAAAGGGTCGTTTGACCCCCAAAGGGGTCGCGACCCACAGGTTGAGAACCGCTGGATTAGTCGATTAGTCTGGGGAGACAAAGACCATATGATGACAAAGCTGCAGATCTGAGAGCAATGGGGAACCATGGAAAGATTTTAAGCCGCAAAGGAACACAATTAGATTAGCATTTCAGAAAACCACTCTGGTTTCAGTGTTAGGGGGCTGAATTAGAGGGAGACATTTTAATGGAAGGGAAATCAGAAGTCTGGCCTGAAGCAAGGTGGCGGCAGTGTCCCTGAGAGGTAGGAATTCAATATTTAGGAAGTAGACTTGAGGACACTTGGTAACTGATTGTGAGGGTAAGGAGTAGAGAGTGGCATCAGAAGGGCAGTTAACAGTACAGCAGGAGAGCAAAATGAGACATGCTAAGTGTGAGAAACATGTGGGGCAACCTGGTGCAGTTTTCCAGTAGTTAGCTAACATATGGCTGTGAGAGCTCAAAAGAAAGATCTGGACCAGCAACATGAGCATTCAGGCAATGGTTGGAATGTAAAGCACAGAGGAGCTTGCTCAGGTGACTGTATAGTGTGAAAAGCCATGGGGCCATGGGACGCTGGAAAACACCAGCCTGTAAAGGTCAGAGGAATGGATGTCTAAAAGGAGACGACAATGGGGACACAGATATAACATTTTGCGGGGAGGGGGAAAAGGCACCATTAGAAGGAGATGACAATGAAAGAGCCAAGAAAACTGTGAGAATGTATTGTTATGGAAAGGGGAAGCTCAACTGGTCAGGTGGAGCAGAGAGGTCAAAATTCGGGTCTGAAAACAGTGCCCACTGGATTTGGGAACAAGGAGGCCACTGCTGCAGAGCATGTTCAGAAGAGTGTGAGAAGGAGAAGGAATCTGGGCATCTTTGCTGCAGGTGATGATTATGTCCTTGGGCATGATCTGCCTCTTCAGCATGCCCAACTTGGGATGGTTGCCACAGCTACGGAAAAGCCCAGGCGGTTCTGTCTTGAAGTTAGCAATCCTGAGTTTAACCATAATAGAGAAGCCATATTCTTTCAGTAATTTCATTCTCCTCTTCGGTTTTCAGTTTCCCTTCCTGGCTCATCTGTTGCCAAGCTTCTGACTGGGCTTCGAAATACTGGCTCATCTGGTTAAAAGTCACATTTGCTTAGGCTAGTAATACTATTCTTCTCATTAGTCATTTCCTTTCTCCAGTCTTTTAAGAAATTTTCCTAAATATTTCTTTAGTAGTATATTCATGGTCAAGCATTTCTGCAAAGAAAGTAACGACTTTTTCTGCTTTGGAGCTCAGCTTCATGACTTGACCATCGCAGTACAACTGGACTCACTCTGGAAGAGGCTCATCTGGTGGAGCAAATACAGGACCTTTATGTTCTAGGGATTTCCACTTGGTGCCCTTGGGTAGTGCTCTTCTTCCCACCATTTCCACTTCAGCTGCTTCTCTTCTTCAGACTCTTTTTCTTGCTATCTGGCTCAGGAACTTTTTTAACTTTATTCTTGTTTTTTTTTTTTTTTTTCCAATTCCCTATCCTCTTCTTCTTCTAGTTTTTGTTTCTTCTTTCTTGATATCCTGTTTTACTTTTCTTGGGTTTATAATCAGCATCCTCCTCATGTGGAGGTCTCCTCAATGGCTTCAGATCCTCTTTAGGTACAAAGCAGCCGTCACCTTCAGGCTCATCTTTAATTTGTAGTGGCCTTGAGAAGCCATTTTTCTTAATATACTTTTATTGATTTCAGAGAGAAAGGAGAGGGAGAGAGAATCATTGATGGGCTGCCTCCTGCACCCCTCACACTGGGGATCAACCCTGCAACCCAGGCATATGCCCTGACTGGGAATTGAACTGGGACCTCCTGGTTCATAGGTTGACGCTCAAACACTGAACCATACCGGCTGGGCAGCCATTTCCTTCTTTACTTTTGTATCCCCGGAGGCTCTAACCTTTTCCTCCT
The DNA here is from genome assembly GCF_963259705.1 of Myotis daubentonii. Classification (NCBI taxonomy): domain Eukaryota; kingdom Metazoa; phylum Chordata; class Mammalia; order Chiroptera; family Vespertilionidae; genus Myotis; species Myotis daubentonii. The sequence continues at coordinate 22,941,758 of NC_081853.1, read as the reverse complement.
TTCATTTTTATCTGTTTTGATGTTTTTCAGAACTTCCATCTTTGTGCTTGCTTTCCCATCTTCTCTTTGTGTTCCTCTTCAGAATCTTTATGTTCACTGTTGCTTTGCTTGGACTTCTCAGTCCTCCTCCTCATCCTTCTTGTGCTCTTGGTGCCAGAGTACCCGATCTTTGTGTTTACTATGAGTCATTCAATTGGGAATCCGCTGTGATCTGGGAATCGCTGTGCAGATGGCACCCACTCATTTGGTCCAGAGCAGCAAGGGGCAGACGGCACAGGGTGCAGGGGGGGGGGGGGGAGTGAGACACAGAAGGTGGGAGGGACATGTGCGGGGCTTAGAGGCCCCCTGAGGTGCGGTAAGCGGGAGCGAATCCCAGCAGTTGTGTTACAGCCTAAGTTCGAATTTCCTTTAATTGTAACTCTTGGTTTTTGTTCCCTTGCTTTTTTCTTTTATCCACATGCTGCGTTGTTTTATTTTTGCCTGTCTTCTATATTTGTCACTTTTTTTTATAGAGCAGTTTTAGGTTCACAGCAAAATTGAGCAGAAAGTACAGAGATTTCCCATAGTCTCCCTGCCTCAAAGGTGCAGTCTTCCATATTATTAATATTCCCCCACGAATATTCCCCTAGCCGGTTTGGCTCAATGTGATAGAGCGTTGGCCTGCAGACCAAAGGGTCCCGGGTTTGATTCCGGTCAAGGGCATGTACCTCGGTTGCACGTTCCTCTCTGGCCTGGGCCCTGGCTGCGAGCATGCAGGAGGCAACCAATCGATGTGTTTCTCTCTGTCTCTCCATCTCCCTTCCACACTCTAATCTAAAAATCAGTGGAAAAATGTCCTTGGGTGAGGATTAAAAAAAATTCCCCCATGGAAGTGGTACATTTGCTACAGTTGATGAACCTACATTGACACATATTTTCACCCCAAATCCACAATTTGGACAAATGTATAATGACATGTATCATTACAGCATCATTCAAAAACAGTTTCACTATCTGAAAAATCTGTGCTCTGCCCATTCATTTCCTTTCTCCATCTCCTGGCAACCAATTTTTTACTGCCCCAATAGTTTTGCATTTTCTAGAATGTCACCTACAGTCATGCACCACTTCCTGACAGCAGTTAAGCAGTTTTGTCATTGTGCGAACATCGCAGAGTGCACTTCCACAAGCCTAGATGGTACAGCCTACAGCACACGCTGGCTATCTGGTGTAGCCTATTGCTCCTAGGCTATAAGCCGATACAGCATGTCACTGCACAAACGACACAAGATTAAACCAAGCACAACAGAAAACCCAGTAAAAAGATGCAATGAACAGAAGATGTATGAGACTGCTGGTGGTATAGCACAGCATGATGTTTTGTGGCAAACTTCATAAGCTTCATTTTTATAAGTAGAAAGAGTACTCTCTAAAATAACAATAAACATACAGTAAATACATAAGCCAGTACCACAGTCATTTATTATTATTAACAAGTATGTACAGTACATAGGATAGTGTGTGCTATACTTTTACACTATTAACAGTGCAGTGGAAAAAAAAACCAAAAAAAACAGTGCAGTGGGATTGTTAACACCTGCACCAGCACAGATGCATGAGTATTGCATTACTTCACAGTGTTAGGACAGCCACCATGTCACTAGGCAATACAAAATTTTCAGCTTCATTAGAATCTTATGAAACCACCATTGTATATGTGGACCATCATTAACTAAAATGTCATTTTTTTAAAAAAATATTTTTATTTTTATTGATTTCAGAGAGGAAGGGAGAGAGAGATAGAAACATCAGTTGATCATCTGCCTCCTGCACGCCCCCTACTGGGGATTGAGCCGCAACCCAGGTATGTGCCCTTGACTGGAATTGAATCTGGGACCCTTCATTCCGCAGGCCCATGCTCTACCCACTGAACCAAACCAGCTAGGGCAAGTTGAGACTTTTTAATGTATCTGTTGACTGTCTCTGTCTTCTTCAGAAAAACGTCTGTTCATATCCTCTATCAACTTTAAATTGAAAAATTTTTTGCTGAATAGTATGAGTTTTTATATATTTTGGATATTAACCCTTTATCATCAGATATATGATTTGCAAGCATTTTCTCCCATTCCATAGGTTGCCTTTTCATTTTGTTGAGTTTCATTTGCTGTGCAGCTTTTTAGTTTGATGTAGTCTCACTTGTTTATTTTTGCTTTTGTTTCCTTTGCCTTTGATGAAAAATTCACAAAATCAGCACCAAGACTGGTGTCACAGAGCTTACCACCTAGGTTTTCTTCTAGGAGTTTTATGGTTTCAGTCCTTAATCCATTTTGAGTTAATTTTTGTATATGGTGTTAGATAAGTGGCCCAGCCTTATTCTGCATGTGGCAGTCCAGTTTTTCCAGCCACCATTGTATACTCTTAGCACATTTGTCAAAAATTAATTGACCGAAGTGCTTGCTTTGGCAGCACATATACTAAAACTAGAGGCCCAGGGCACGAAATTTGTGAACTTGTGGGGGAGGGAGAGGTGATGGGCCCTCAGCCCAGCCTGCACCCTCTGGTAGTCCGAGAGCCCTTGGGGGATGTGCGACTGATGGCTTAGGCCCACTCCAACTGGGGAGCGGGCCTAAGCCATTAGTTGGACATCCTTAGTGCTGCCATGGAGGTGGGAGAGGCTCCCACCACTGCCACTGCGCTTGTCAGCCGTGAGCCGGCTCAGGGCTTCTGGCTGAGCAGTGCTCCCCCTGTGGGAGCACAATGACCACCAGGGGGCAGCTCCTGCATTGAACATCTGTCCCCTGGTGGCCAGTGCGTGTCATAGTGACTGGTCATTCCACCATTCAGTCGATTGGCATATTAGCCTTTTATTATATAAGAAGATTAGAACGATACAGAGATTAGCATGGTCCCTGCACAAGGATGACACATAAATTCGTGAAGCACTCCCTCCCTCCCCCAATTAATTGACCACGTATGCATGGGTTTATTTCTGGGCTCTCTATTCTGTTGTACTGATCTATGTGTCTGTTTTTAAGCCAATGCCATACTGTTTTGATTACTATAGCTCTATAATATAGCTCTTGTTCTATTTCTGTAAAGAAAATGACAAATCTTGATAGGATTGCATTGAATCTGTAGATTGCTTTAGATTGTTTTATTGTTGGGTTTTAAGAGTTCTTTATCAGATATATCTTTGCAAATATTTTCTTCTAGTCTATGGTTTATCTTCTCATTTTGATAATGTCTTTTGCAGAATTTTAACCAAGTCTAGCTTATCAATTATCTTTCATGGATGATGGCTTTAGTGTTGCAACCAAAAAGTCATTGTCAAACTCAAGGTTTTTTTTTATATTTTCTTGTTTTCTGGGTGTTTGATAGTTTCGTTTTTTTACATTTAGGTCTATGATCCATTTTGAGTTAAATTTTGTGAAGGATGTCTGTATTGCCTCTGCTTGTGAAATATCAGCTATGTTTGTATGAGTCAATTTCTGGGCATTGTATCCTGTTCCATCGATCTCTTTCTGTTCTTATTTCAATACTACATGTCTTGATTACTGTAGCTTTATATTAATTATTGAAGTCAGACAGTGGTAGTCCTGACTTTGCTCTTCTCTTTTAATACTGCATTGGACTGATATCCTAACAATGAGTCTTCCTATCCATGACCATGGAATATCCGTTTATTTAGTTCTTCTTTCATCAGTTTTGTAGTTTTCCCCCATAGAGTTCTTGTACATATTTTGTTAGATTTGTTTACTTCTTTTGGGTGCTAATGTAAATGTTGTAATTCTCAAATTCCATTTGTTGGTATATAGAAAAGTGGTTGACATTGTTGTACAAGGTTTTTTTTTTTTGTTTGTTTGTTTGTCTTTTAATTCTTTTGGATTTCCTACAAGACAATTAGGTCACGTGTGAACAAAACCAGTTTCATTTCTTCCTTCCCAATCTGTGTAGTCATTTCCCTTTCTTGTTCTGTTGCATTAGCAAGGACTTCCAGTACAAATGTTGTTAAGAGAGTGAACATCCTTGTCTCATTCCTGGTCTTAGTGTCAAAGCTTCTAGTCTCTCTTGATTAAGTAGGATATTAGCTATACGTTTTTTTGTAGTGACTCTTTATCAGGTTGGGACTCCTTCCTAGTTTTGGAGATGTGCCACTTTGTTTATCTACATGTCTTTATTGTCTGTGGGGATAGTATTCTGCTTTCTTTGGCATTTGACTTTGATCCTTTCTGTTAAGCATGTTTATGTTAGTTTTTCTTCATTTTTAAGGAGACATGATTTATGAATTTTTCTAGTTTCAAGTTTCTACAGTACTTTTTGTGTGTAAAATATTAAAATATGAAATGTAAAAAAAACAGCTGTTTGAACTCAGCACAGAATAGGACTTTATAACTGTTTCTTTTAGGAGTTAATAAATTTATTAAATAACTTATTCCCAGGAAGAAAATACACCCTGGATCTAATGGAAAAATCCTAGTTTCACTCTATTCAGTGAATGTGATCCCCCAACCCTATCTTTATTTTGACTGTCCTGATAAATTTAGACTCTGTTAAGAGTATCTTTCAATGTGGAGCTCTGTCCATGGGGGCTTTGCTGGTTAGAAGTTTTTTGAGCTCAGACTGATCCAGCCGCTTGGCTTAACCAAGCTTCCTTGGGGCCCACTGCAAACCTCTCCCAATTTTGGCTGTAGTTCTTAAACTGGCTCACTGAACTTCCAAATGAGAACGTGTTGTTCTGGAGTTGAGATGCATCAGATGCTCCATTGCTTCTTCTGAAACAGGTGATACCATGAAAGTCTTGTGGTGATTGGTGGTTTATTTCTACATACCTTATTTTGGGGCTCATGGGGGATATTTAGTTTTCCTGTAATGTTGCCCAAGGTTTTGTTTTGCTACCATGGCCGCTCTGTGCACTTTTATTAAGGATTTGAGAAATACTCAAAACAATATTATCTCAGAATCACTTCCAGGTTAAGTTCTGAAAATAGAAACAGGTAAAAGTTAAAGGGGAACACCATCTTCTTCAATGACTATGCTTTTCTCTAAGGTGTTGTCTTTATCAACCTTGAGCACAGGGTATATATATATATTAAGAACTTTGGCAAAACCCTTCTTATCTCCCTGAGCTTCACAGAAGATTAAAGAGGCTGTCCCAGCTCTGGTTGATGAGCTTATACTAGTAATATATGTAGTTTCAAAGCAAATGGACCACTTCATTTGGACAATGGTGCACTTTTTTCCTTCAGGGTGACCCTCACACTGATGCCCCAGGGCCAAAAAGGCCTGACTGCTGTTTACAAGGTATAAAAGGGTACGGCATATTTTTTCAGCTAGTTAAGTGACTTCTAGGCACAGATTCATAGCATTTCTGGCATTTCTCTATTTTTTCCTGGATAAACTGCAAAATTTCCAAAACTGTCAGTTTGGACCTGCCATTTAGAAGAGACACATCTTGGACAAGTTGTATTTTCTAAAATTCATTAACAACTTATAAAACAGAGATAATACCTACCCTTATACATTAAGTTTGAATGAGCTAGCCGATGGCATAAATGGAAGAGTCTGACAAACTGGAAAGCCATAAATAAGATGCACCATTGCACTAGTTTAATACTGTTCAGCTTCTTACATTTATACCATATCAAAACCACAGTACTTAGTAATAGAGTAGGTACTTGATAACAATAGCAAACATACTAATTCCTAATAGGCATGCCTGGCACACAGTAGGGATTTAGTAAATAATTATGGAACAGAACCTTTCAATTCTGGCAATAATCAGATGAGCTTAAGCCCTGTGGTATAGCTGGAATATTGAACTAGGCCTCAATTTCCCACCTTTAAATTCTAGCATCTGACTTGCTTCCTTCTCAGAATTATGAGACCAAATAAGACACTATATATGGCCCAGCTACAGTGGCTCAGTAGTTGAGCGTTGACCTATGAATCAGGAGGTCATGGTTGGATTCCATGTCAGGGTACATGCCTGGGTTGAAGCCTCCATCCCCAGTAGGGGGCATGTGGGAGGCAGATCAATGATGTTTCTATCTCTATCTCTCTTTCCCTCTCCCTTCCTCTCTGAAATCAATAAAAATATATTTTTAAAAAGAACTACAGCCCTAGCCAGTTTGGCTCAGTGGATAGAGTGTCGGCCTGGGAACCGAAGGGTCCCGGGTTCGATTCTGGTCAAGGGCACATGCCCAGGTTGTGGGCTCGATCCCCAGTAGGGGGCGTGCAGGAAGCAGCCAATGATTCTCTCTCATAATTGATGTTTCTATCTCTCCCTCTCTCTTCCTATGTGAAATCAATTAAAAAAAATATATATATATTTTTAAAAGGCACTATATATGGAAATACTTCTTAAAGAAGACCATGAACCTATTTTTTTCACCCCGGGCAGAATTCAGTTGTGGCTGTTATAAGATTACTAAGTATTCCTACAGGCATTTTGGAAAGGCCTTCAAAAAAGGTAATTTTTATTCTGGCCGAAGCCGGTTTGGCTCAGTGGATGGAGCGTCGGCCTGCGGACTGAGGGGTCCCGGGTTCGATTCCGGTCAGGGGCGTGTGCCTGGGTTGCGGGCACATCCCCAGTGGGAGATGTGCGGGAGGCGGCTGATCGATGTTTCTCTCTCATCGATGTTTCTAACTCTATCTCTCTCCCTTCCTCTCTGTGGAAAATCAATAAAATATATTTAAAAAAAAAAGGTAATTTTTATTCTGTCTCCAATTGGTTACCTCCTAAGTTCTTTAAAGAAATGAATAGCATTTTCTCTATTTTTGAATCCCTTATATGCTTAGCAAAGTGGTAGTGTATCATAGGTTTCAGTAAATATTTGTCAAACAGTAAAATACTGTTACAGCAATCCATCAGCAAGCACTGCTGTTTACTTGCAAAACATGCCCTGATTTCAAGTACTTCTCCTTATCCCTGTTATTACTATCTATCTTTCTTTAAAAATATATATTTTATTGATTTTTTTACAGAGAGGAAGGAAGAGGGATAGAGAGTTAGAAAGGGGATGAGAGAGAAACATCGATCAGCTGCCTCCTGCACACCCCCTATTGGGGATGTGACCGCAATCAAGGTACATGCCCTTGCCTGGAATCGAACCTGGGACCCTTCAGTCCGACGCTCTATCCACGGAGTCAAACTGGTTACGGCTGTTATTACTATGTTAATAGAAGCCATCACTGTATTGTTGCTTGCCTAAATAATTGCTATAGCTTCCAAACTGGTTTCCCGGCATCTATTCATCTCTCTCCCAATTGGATCGAAACAATCAGAGTAATTTAAAAAAACCAACCAATAAAACATAAATTAGACTATGTCATCTCTCTGCTTAATATTCTGCAATGACTTCCCCACTGTACTTAGAATCAGATTCTTTAAACCCACAAGCTGTACCTCAGGTCTCAGCAAATCTGACTAGCCCAGCTGTGGGCAAACTACGGCCCGCAGGCCGGGTCTGGCCCGTTTGAAATGAATAAAACTAAAAAAAAAAAAAAAAAAGATTGTACCCTTTTATGTAATGATGTTTACTTTGAATTTATATTAGTTCACACAAACACTCCATCCATGCTTTTGTTCCGGCCCTCCGGTCCAGTTTAAGAACCCATTGTGGCCCTTGAGTCAAAAAGTTTGCCCACCCCTGGACTAGCCACATATTTCTGTAAATATGGTCTTACTGGAGCACAGCCATGTACTGCCTATGGCTGTTTTTGTGCTGCAATGGCAGAGCTGAACAGTTGTGACAGCAACCACATGGCTTGTAAAGCCTAACTATATTATGTGGCCCTTCAGAGAAAGGCCAGTTTGCTGACCCACTGTACCATACGACCCAACGCCTATCTTCCTGGGTATCTACCACCCCCCTTCCCTGCCCTGGTCATTCACTATATCCTAACCACAGCATTCTTGCTCAGAAGCTTTGTACCTGCTGTTTAACGCCCCAGGAAAGATCTTTATTCTTATCCCCCGACTGCTTCCTTACCACTGAGGTCTCAGCTTAAATGGCACCTTCTTAGAAACTTCTCTGATCTACCAATTTAGAGTGAACCCTCAACCTCCCTAGTTATGTAACAGCTGTGAAACTTGAAAATTATGGACTGGTTTAGTTCTCACCCTGCTCTACAGTGTAAGCATCTTGAAAGCAGAGATTTTTAATCTGCCTTCCTCAATGCCCCATTTAAATCACATAAACCCACCACCAAAAACAATGCCTGAAATTATTTAATAGAAAAGAATGAGGCCAATAAATCGTTGCTGAATGAATAAGGTTAAGGCCAAGGTCAGGAACTCTAGTCTGGTTCAAGTCAGTTTGCAATGCTCAGTTCCACTGCTGCAGGCTGACCTGCCCGTAATCATAATAAAAGGCAGAAAGACCAATCCATATTCCTGGCCTCACTATGGGCACAACTCCACCAAGAGCACATCCTTCTGAACGTGGGTACACCTTGCCCTCTTCAGGTAAGGAAACAGTTAGGAAAATATGGCAAGGCAAGGTCACAGAACTGGACAAAGAAGTTCTCAACTTTATGATTATTATGGTTAAGAATTTTATTATCAAAATTATTACATCTCTTGTGAAAGTTCAAATGTTACATCAAGGTGTAAACACTCCACTTGAGAAAGAAGTGATACTTCTTCCCTTCCAAGAGTTCCCCCCACCCCCCGCCCCCATCCCCCCCAGAGGTCTGGTCTTGACAGCACCCTGCCCACACAGAGTGGCTGGGGTCTCTGCACGTGCCAGGCAGGGTGAGGGCCGCCTGCCTGCTGGCCTCTCCCCTTGGTTAACAGCCAAGGAGAGAATGCAAACCCCAGCCCAAATGGAGAGACATTTACATACGTTTTATATAATATACAAAGAAACCAGCATCCCAGGCCACATGATTTCCACTCCCAAGGCTCTCCCAGACTGATGGGTTTGTGGGGGAAACAATAAAAAGAAAAGTATTCTGCTGAGTTGTCAGCATTAAAAAGAAAAATCTCCCCTCATTTGAGCAAACACCTGATTTCAATTGTGAAAAAATGAAATTTTGTAACAGTCACACACAAAGAGAGAAGACTGTGCATATGATAGTTGTAGGAAGGGTAGAAGGAAGGGGACAGAAGAGGCTGGGCAAACAACAAAACAACAACAAACTGGAGGGAAGGAAGGAGGGAGACTCACAGTATTATCTTGTCCGAAAGAAAAGAAGTAAGGTCCACTGCAGCACCAGGGATTACACCTGTCATAGATCTGCTACCCCTACCATGGTTATAACTGAATACAAAATTAGATAAATAAAAACACGCCGGATATTACAGTAAACAAGTGAAAGAAATAAGCTGGCAACTGTATGGAATTTAAAAAGATTGTGTACCCCACCTGGGCTGGCTCCAGGGCTCCTCCAGGGGTGTACAGCAGGCACAATGCACTGATGGGGAGAAGCCAGTCTGCTCTTGTCTCTCATCCAGAACAGTGTTAGGTGCGTGGGTGGCTTTCTAACTGTCTCACCCAGGCCACTCTCAAATAAGCATCCCCCCCAAAGAAATGTGGAACATGCCCACACACAATCACAGTCCTGTCGGCACCACTCCACACATCTTTCCACTCTTACCCTGCAGTCACGAGTGCATGCTCCCCAATCACGGAGGCGGTCCTACTCATGGGATCGTCAACTCCTGATTAATTGGGAGTAGAAAAAATAAAATTCAAAGAATTCCCAAACCATCTGGGATACATCCTAAGTAAATTTATTGCCAACAGCTGATAAGTAGCAATTGGCCCACCTCACTTATCATTCCTCTTTCCTTTACCTATTACTTCATGGGTTACTGAGCTGTGAAATAGCTTGGGGAAGGGGAGTGGGATGGTAACAGCTGGGGGATCAGACAATCTACTAGGTTAATCTGCTCCTGAATAATCAAGGATTGACCACAAGCTTTTCTTCAGAGAGCCAGGTATCCCTTAGAGCACATTCCAAGCTTCACTATCCCTGCCTATTTCTCGGTGATTTAAAGACAAAGGTAGGAACATACTTGGTGGACACATCTTGGCTGGATATCTGCTTTTGGAATGGTTGTCTTCCGGTGAACATTTACATACCTACCTTTTTTTTAAGTGCATAAAACCCTAACACTATTAAGATGGCTTGGGGTTTGGAGATTGGCTCTTTTCACATTTTTTTTTCTTTGAAAAGAAAACTTTTTTTGGATTTAAAAAGATGTCCTCACTGCACAAGTGACTACAGGCTACAGGCAAGGATGGGAGACGGAGGCTTCAACACAACTCATTGCACTTAGAACCGTTACTAACCGAAACACCATTTGCTTGTCAACAATGTACCCTTAACAGCAGGGAGAAACTTCTTTATAGTCTCTGCTTCAGACAAGATTTACATCTTTCTCCAAGGCCTGAGCCTGTTGTGACCACAAGTCTTGTTTCTTGTCGACCAGACCCAATCCTCTGGCACCTTGTACCCCCTTCCCCAGCAATCTGCTTGGCCTAGGTTCCAGAGGCAGCTGGAAGGAAGCAGCTATGGGCTCATTCAGTTCGGTTTGCCCAAATCCAGAAGCCCTAGGAAAGTCCTGTCTGAGTCTTGACTCCCGACCCTTGCAATGGCTGGAGTCGGTACTGGTGCACACCCCCACTCCCGCGGTGCGGGTAGTGCTGTGAATTGGAAACCGCAGATACCCTGGAGGCCTGGTAGGCAGTGGACTGCCCAGCACTGGGCAGACTGATAGTCCGTAAGTCTGATGGCAATGACGACCTAGAGTTCTGAGGAAAGGAGGTGGAACTCAGAGTTCCTGTGCTGGACTGGGAAACCGAGTCTGAGGTCGGTGAGTCTGAGGGCCCCTGCGGGGTAGGGCTAGCAGCACTTGAAGGGCAGCTCCTCCTTGGAAGACTGCTGCCCGTGCTGTTTCCAGAATGTGGCTGGCTGCTGTAATACCCTGGGGTCCCCGTAAATGAGGCCAATGAGTCTGTGGACACAGGGTGGGCGGGGCTGGAATAGGACGTAGAGGAGAGGGAGGATTCTGAAGAACCGTGAGAGGGGGGGTTTCCAGGTCTCAGTGCAGTAGTTCGATAACTGTATCCTGGAGATTGGGTGGGATGTCCTCGAAAGGGGGAGGAACTTTGTTGAAGTAGGCTTTGTGATTCTGTCCGTGGACTATCACACTGCAGGAGCTAGAAAGAGTTGGGAAGAAAAGGATAAAGAGGTGAAAAAGTCCCTATTTAAGCCATTTAGGTTTGTGAATATTTAGAACACCCTACTTTTTCTTCATCTTAACTACTGTTCTTTTTAGAATACCAAAGACAGTAAAATGGCTATCTCTGATCACTTTATTTTTCTGGAATGATTTGATTACCCGAAGGTGAGCAGATGATGGCTTATTTCTAAGGCTGCTGAAACTATACACAAAGATGGCATCTCAAAACACTGGCATCCAGAACATATTCCTATGCCCAGAGATGAGCAATTTTTTGCCTCACCTGGTAGCTGTATCTGGAAGGGCTGTAAACGGCCGCTCCTTTTGAGAGTGCCGAGCTCAGTGTCTCTGGGCCTTCTCCATCTGCAGGGTCTGGAATGTAATACAAAAATCAACTTGGCTTCTTAGAAAGTGAGAAATAGCCATTGTTTATTGCAATCACCAATGCCATCACTAATCCATGCTGCTCTCTTTCTGTCAAATAAGGTGAGTGCAGCATGCGACAAGGGCAAACGGAGTGGTTAATTATGGGCTATGTCTTAAATGCCTGATCTGACTCCTGTCTCCTTTCTCTTCATCCTCCAACAGGGTAGATTTCCAGGCCTTTGGACAGATGAGTTACCAAAAGGTATCCCTTGGGGGGAAAAAAGCAGACAGAGAGAAAAGCAATGGTAGATCTTAAGAATGCTATAGCCCCAAAGAGTAGAAGTAAACCAAGCTGGAACCGTGCATACAATAAAGCCCAACCACATAAGAAGCTGACTCACCTCAGCCTAGCATTTGTTATGAAATGTATGGAGCCTGGTCACGCGTCCCTCAACTGGTTGGCAGCACAAAGCCATAGGCTTACCTGAGTCTTTCTCTGTGATGTTACTCTCCCATGTGGGAGAAGGCTCTCCTTTTTGGGCCACTCTCACACTGCTTCGGAGGACCTTGGGGATGCTCCCTCCTTCTCGGAGTCGTTCTACTGATGTGGGAACCATCCTGTGAAGGCAACAGGGTGCAAGTTTATGCCGCAGGACTTCAGAGTCAAGAGTCTGGAACATCTGAATCTCTGACAAAGGTTGTACAACATATTCACTTAAAAAACATCTTCTTAGACATCATTTTCTTCACCAATTTAAAACAATTTGTTTTCTCTACTCAAACCATGTCAGGCACAAAAGAAAAAAGACTTTTAAAGAAAAAGCACAATAAAGAATTTTTAAAAAATTACATTCCATCTTGATGTTAAAAAAAAAAAAGCAATCAAGGAAAAAGTAAATTTAAGATGTCTACTTCTTTTAACGAACCCCCCCTCCCCCAAATTATAAGAGAAAGTTTATTTAGAAAGTTACAGAGGTAGTCTACAACCAAGATTACTTTATCCAGCCAAGCTATCATTCAGAACTGAAGGTCAGATAAAGAGCTTCACAGATAAGGAAAAGCTAAAGGAGTTCATCACCACCAAACCAGTATTATATGAAATGCTGAAAGGTATCCTTTAAGAAGAGGAAGAAGAAGAAAAAGGTAAAGATACAAATTATGAACAATAAACATGCATCTATCAACAAGTGAATCTAAGAATCAAGTGAATAAATAATCTGGTGATCATAATAGAATCAGGGACATAGAAAGGGAATGGACTGACTATTCTTGGGGGGGAAAGGGGTGTGGGAGATGCGGGAAGAGACTGGACAAAAATCGTGCACCTATGGATGAGGGGACAGTGGGTGGGGAGTGAGGGCGGAGGGTGGGGCGGGAACTGGGAGGAGGGGAGTTATGGGGGGAAAAAAGAGGAACAAATGTAATAATCTGAACAATAAAGATTTAATTAAAAAAAAAGAAAAAAGAAAGTTACAGAGGTAGTAAAAGCGAGCCACAGAAGAAATGGGCTCAGGGCACAAGTTACAGAGGCAAAAGAAGGGCCCTTGGAGCTTAGGAGAAAGGCAGAGGTGACAAACCTGGGGGAAGGGCAAGTCATGGGCATGCTCCCAACAGGGAGAGTGTGCTCAACCCCCATTTTGAAATGCTAAGTTTTCTCTCCTGTGAAGTCATGTGCCTGGCACATGTAGTATTTAATACATGTTTATTAAATAAACATGTAGTATTTAATATTAATAAACATTATTTATTTGAGCCCCACTCTTCTTGCCCAGAATTCATTTCTTCAGTTCAAGATCACTGAACTGCCTCATCTTCTATTTCACTCATTTGGGATACTCAAGTACTTGCCATCAGTATTAGTTATTTGTGGTATCCCCTAAGCCAGACAAGTTCTTTCAGAATATGTCTTATCTCTCTTCTAGCTGTGTGGAATTGAGACTTCTGTTGTCAATTTAAAGTGAAACTGAGCTGAACTCCTGATTTACCTTTCATATGAAATGAAATAACATAAGAGGCAGTGTTAGGGCCCAGCAAATACTATACTGTATGCAGTTCAAAGTGGTGTACCACAGGATCAGTGGCAATTGTTTGCTTTTATAAAGCTGGGGGGTGGTGGTGGTGGTGGTTCTGGCTGATATTATTTAATCAGCTGAACAGGATAGAGGGCACTGTTGTCTTGCTTTCTCAGATAAGTGTTCCCATACATTTAGATAAAACTGGGAACAATTCATTTAATTATTAAAGCATCAAATATCAACTTACCACCTACTGCTGATATTCTCTTGTGGTCTGCAGTGAGATGAAGTGCCTCTGGAATCAGATGGGCTTACCGCCTCCAAATGGGACAGGGAGGAATGAGATGGGGAGAACTTTTTGTGAGGGGAAGATGGGGTTCGGGCTGAGGATCCCTGCACACCGTGGGCACCAGTGTCAGAAAGTGAGTTACTGCTGCCTTGCCCAGCTCCTGCAGACTTGCTTTTGCTCTGTGCAGAGTCACTGCCCCCACCAGAATTCTCCTTGGCTTCCTGTTTCCGTTTGCGGTACTCCAGCAGGGATACCTAGGAAGGAAATAACAAACAGGACTCTAGACATTGTTAGTGGATCAGTAGCAATGGGGAAATATAGACCCCTATAAACCATCAGCAAGCCATGTGAACAAAGCAGGCACCAACATTGGCAACTTTCTTCAGGTATGATGCAGATCTGAGCACAGCTACATATTTACATCAGTTAGATATTGGTAAGGAGAAAAGAAGACACCAGGCAATAATATTTTTGAGGACTGGTATTCACTAGTAGAGCTCAACATTTTTTTCTGCCTTCAGAAGAACTTGTGAGATTATAGTGCTATCATAGTTACCTGCAACAACAGTAGCTCCAGAAAAGGGAGGGAAGAGAGTTGGGAGCTTATGTAGTTTGAAAAAGTCTTCCAGGTGATTCTGATAACTTTTTCTAATGCCTTAGAAATCCTTAGAGATAGCTGTTTAAAAAAATAGAGAAGCCTGGCCAGCGTGGCTCAGTGGTTGAGTGTTGACCTATGAACCAGGAGGTCATGGTTTGATTCCTGGGCAGGGCACATGCCTGGGTTGGGGGCTCAATCCCCAGTGTGGGGAGTGCAGGAGGCAGCCAATCAATGATTCTCATTATTGATGTTTCTCTCTCTCTTCCTCTGTAAAATCCATAAAAATACATGAAAAAATAAATTTTTAAAATGTCAGAAAAATATTTTTAAAAAGAGGAAAAAAAAAATACTCCCCAAACAAAAGAAAAACCCTATTCTTCAGGGTTCTTAAATGTGCTTAATTTTCCAAGATACACTCAAGAGATTCATTAATGTTTGTCATACACATAGAGAAATTAGTATAAAAGGAGAAAAAAAATGATTTCACTTCTTATAGTAGCAAGTCAGCTCTATTAAACCTATACAGACTTGGAAATTTCTCCCCATCTCATCGCTCATCTGCCTCATTCTTTCCGACCACCACAACATAATCCGCTCCTTGCCCTGCCTGGCATACCTTCTCTGTGCTGCTACAGTGCATTGTGCTTACAATGCTGGTAGTCTGTTACAATGTGTTGCTTGTTTCCCCACTAAACTGTATGGTCTACCAGGGCAAAGACCAAGTTTATTTGTTTTTTTTTTTAAAAATATATTTTATTGATTTTTTACGGAGAGGAAGGGGAGAGGGATAGAGTTAGAAACATCGATCAGCTGCCTCCTGCACACTCCCCACTGGGGATGTGCCCGCAACCAAGGTACATGCCCTTGACCGGAATCGAACCCGGGACCCTTGAGTCCACAGGCCGACGCTCTATCCACTCAGCCAAACTGGTTAGGGCTATTTGTTTTTTTTATCTTTAACATCCAGCATAGAACTTGGCCAATAGCAGGTGCTCAGCAATAATTCTGAAATAAATCACGATTTCAATCATTTTTGCACATAATGAAACCAGAAATCCAAAGTCTATTTCCATTTTTGTTCCTGATAGACAATGCTGTTCATGCAACAGTCTTCAAAATCCATTGCTGTTTTATTCCAAATTATCTGCCAGTGTTTTCTCCTTCTATCGTCTTAGGGTTCTCATTTTTTGTCCAAATGTAATATAACAAAACTCAAACTAAGATAAATTTTACATATGCATTTTTCATACACAATCTTGGAAAGGAGTTAATAATTTTTGGTAATGTATTTTATTTTAATGTAAATGTAAAAAGCCACTAAGCTACATTTTACCAATAGTACTAAAGATATTTTGCAATTATGTGAGACTGTCACACATACAGAGCATCTAGCTTCTCTAGCCCTTCCCAATAAATAAAAGTTGCTGTGCCAACCCCCAAATACTCCCATGCATATCTAAATGCCCTTAGTTGAAAAATCACTGATATAAAAAGCAGACTTTTGGCTCTGTAATTTTTAGAACAGGCATTGCTTAAAAGTCAAGTCCCAAACCATTAGACAACTCCCTATAGCAGTGATGGCGAACCTTTTGAGCTCGGCATGTCAGCATTTTGAAAAATCCTAACTTAACTCTGGTGCTGTGTCACATATAGAAATTTTTTGATATTTGCAACCATAGTAAAACAAAGACTTATATTTTTGATATTTATTTTACAAATTTAAATGCCATTTAACAGAGAAAAATCAACCAAAAAAAATGAGTTCGCATGTCACCTCTGACACGCGTGTCATAGGTTCGCCATCACTGCTTTATAGCCTGGCTCTGTCCATCCATATCTCTCTCTCTCTAAAAATATATTTTATTGATTTCTTACAGAGAGGAAGGGAGAGGGATAGAGAGTTAGAAACATCGATGAGAGAGAAACATTGATCAGCTGCCTCCTGCACATTCCCTACTGGGTATGTGCCTGCAACCAAGGTACATGCTCTTGACTGGAATCGAACCTGGGATCCTTGAGTTGGTAGGCCGACACTCTATCCACTGAGCCAAACCGGTTAGGGCTGCCCATCTCTCTTGATTTTCCTCCTTACTCTGCCCACCCTTCTCTGACACCATGGCAACACTCAACTGTTTACAATCACACCCCATCCATAATTACTTGTCACATAATTAATTGTTCTGCTCCCTCTTTTGTTACATTCTCACCCTCATTTGTTGGATGATTGATTCCTACTTATTGTCTAAGATCAACTAAATCAGTGACCTGTTATCTCTCACTCCACCAGCCTTCAAATTGGCCAAGAGCTTCTGGCTTATTCTTAAAGCACCCTCCACAGATCTGACTAGCCAGGTTCCCCTGTTAAGATGTGTTCACCACTGAACAACTATTTTGAAGCATTCATCACCATTATAATTAATTACTTATTAATATAATTATCACTTGCTATGAGCCCCCATTAGGGCAGAACCTAGGAGGCAATATAGCATGGTGGCAATAAGAGCATGCAATTGAGAATCAAACAGACCTGGGTAGTATCCTGGCTCTTCCATTTACTAGCTGTGTGACCATGTGCAAGTCACTCAACTTGCCTTAGTTTCCTCATCTGCAAAGTGGGAAATTACCTATCTTACAGGATTATTTTGAGGATTAAGTGCTTAAGAAAGCTTAACAGTGACTAGAACATGCGAAGTGCTAAATAATACAACTAATTACTAATATTCTTTTCCACTGCTCTATTCTTTGAACTGCCTACTATGTGTATGGCACATACACAATAGGCATTTAAATTTGCTGATTATTTACAAAATTTATCAAATTGTATTAAAACAGCCTGTATTTTATTGGGCATGGCAGAGACCGTGTCTTACTTATCTTTGTTTTCCTCACACTGAGAGCAGTGCTGAACACATAGTGGTAACTTCATAAATATCTATTGTTAGTGCTCTCTATGGTGTGAAACTTACCTTTTTCCTCTGTGGTGGGTTCTGGGGGGCAGATGGGACTCCTTCACAAGCCCTTTCACCACCAGGTGACATGGATCCACGAGAGACTTCTTTCATAAAACCATGTTCATATCTGCTGGGAAACCCTTCTGCAGGGGAACAATATCCCCCGTCCAAATGTAAAGGCTTCCTATCTCCTACTAGGGGAGACCCTCGATATAATCCATCTGCTCGAGGCATAGCGTTCAACGGGGAATAGGCATACATTAAGTTAAACTCTGTCCGAAATGCCTGGTCCGAGTTCCTCACGAGGGTCTGATGTCCATCCCCATTCCTGCTGGGAAAGCCAGTCTCAGAGGTGGGCCCAATGGAGGGGTGAGGAGCCAGGTCAGAATGAGCTGAGTTGATGAGGGACGGTCTGTCAGCACAGCTGTTAGTGTTGGAGTCAAGGTAGCCTACTTTTGCCAAGTCCAGGTCTTTTCGGTGACAAAGCTGAAAGAATAAAAATCAATGGAGACATGGGGTAGGGGAGAAGGAAAACAGTCAAAGGGCAGAAAAGAAAGGAGGGAAGAGGGGCACAGGTGAACAGCAGAGACAAAAGGGATGAAAGCAGAAGAGAGAATGCCATTAACATCTGTGAGTCCCATGTAGCAATAGTGTATACAGGCCAGATCACTAAACAACCCCCACCTTTCCCAAATTACTTTCAAATCTTTCTGGAGGAGAATAATGAAAAAATTAGAATTAGGTAATTGGCCAAATGTGACTACTTTGCCTGCTTAGCCTTTCATCAGGTTTGCTGAATCGCCTTGCACTACATTAAGGGATTGGCAGTATTAATTTGGGATTTACCTGAGCCCCATGTACGCTACAGAGATGAGACCAGCTGGCTTATATAACTGGCTTCTGGTGTTATTTGTTTCTAAGTTAATATTGATGGAAGGTGGAAGGAGGAAAAAAGTTGAAAGAAAGTAGAAAGTAGATGGAAAGTCAAGTATTTAAGGTACTGGTTCAGTCAAGGAGAATGGCATCAAAGACATCAACCAACCAGTTCTTCACTCACTTTCACTATTAAATAGATATGTTCCTCATAAAACCTTCTGGTCACTCAATTCTTATTTATCCTCTAATCTATGTCAACACACCATAATACCACTAATGCCCATCATTGCAGAATATCTAAAATGCTGAAATGTGCCAAAAATAAGCCCCATCTACTATTTGGTTATCATTACCTCCTAACACCAAGATTTTCCATCACTAGGTCAACTAACTAACTCTAGAAAGAATGGTTCCAGAAACCCAGATAATATACCATGTCAGCCTCCAAAATATGCTATCTTAGAACCTTTAGCACCTGAGGAGAGAACACTGTACTTTCCTTGTAAGAAAAACCACCCAGAAAACCTCTAGTACACTAGAATACAACCTCTCTCAGTTTCACAATCCTCTATAAAATCCTACTGATTCGGAATTTGGTCTACTGTCATTGTGTTTAATACTAATTTTTTATTAGAAGGAGGGGTGTGTGTTAACAGTTAATTTCTAAAAGGTTATGTGAGATTATATAACTTCCTCTTCAGGAGGAAAAAGACTATGTGGATTCATGGAATTAATCATTACTACCTCTGTCCAAATCTTCTAATAGTTAAGAAATGCTACCACTAAAGTCTGAATTTTAAATCTCCACAGCAACAGGGTTTCTGAGCAAAGCACTCAATTGATATCCTAAAGCAGTGGTCGGCAAACTCATTAATTAGTCAACAGAGCCAAACATCAACAGTACAACGACTGAAATTTCTTTTGAGAGCCAAATTTTTTAAACTTAAACTATATAGGTAGGTACATTGTTGTTAACTTAATTAGGGTACTCCTAAGCTGGCTTTTGCTAAAAACGTCCTCAATCTGATTGAGGTACGTTCACTGAGGTCGACCCCTTCCAACTCTCCCATCCACACTCGTCTTGTATACTTGTTTCGTCTATCTCCTTTCCAAAAACCGACTCTGTGCATGGGCCACAAAGTTTCAATCGCACTGTACGTGCGCGCCCGCATGTGGTGTTTTGTGGAAGAGCCACACTCAAGGGGCCAGAGCGCTGCATGTGGCTCGCGAGCTGTGGTTTGCCGACCACTGTCCTAAGGGATACCACTTGTATGGCAATCATATTCCAACCACTGCAGAATGGAGGCATGGGTCACAGAAGCCATGGCCTGCCGTAGTTTTCCTGTGTACCCAGTAAGGAGCTACAAGAATGTAGAAAGCCAAGAGGCTTGCCTCTCCCATTTTAAAGAAGTTCCTCAATCTACCAACCAAAACCCAAAACATGCAGTTAAACAGAGCTCTCAGATTAACCCAGGAACAAGGCATAAATCACTGCCTAACTTTCCCAAGAAGCTGCTCCTTTATCAACCTAAAATAATAAATATCAAAAAATAGCTCATACCAACGTTTGATCCAACTTTTCCTACTTAAAAAACACACATTGTCAGACTTTCTTTAACAAGGCTCCTACCATACTTTCAGCCTTCATTAAACTTTACTTCTAGATACTATTCTTCTTTTAAACTCTTTAGCCACTCCCTCCCCACCAAACACACATAGCTAGTTTATTTTCCTCCACCTACATTGAGAGTTCTAAGTAACAACCAGTCATACATGGGAAGATTCATTCAACTTACAGTGACCAATCGGCCACCCTCCAGCCCATCACCCCATTTGCTTGGATACCCCAGCCCTTCCCATACACTCATGCACACTCACTATCAGCCTCCAAGTGTGATTGAGATGGTGTGATAACTACCTCGGGTGACAGGGACTCGGGCCTATTCGCAGGGTAACTCTCAGGGGAGGATATGTTCTAGAGGAGGGAAAAGCATCTTGTTATTCATCTACTTGAAGTCAAGAAGCAAAACAAAACAAAAAAATAAAGTAAAAGCAAGCATAGATAGTTAGCCACAACTTTTTTTTTTTGGGTGGGTTGGGAGGGACAAGAATGCACAGGGGAAATGTTTAACTGCAGAATTCATCTCAATGAACAGAATGATTTGTTAAAATGCTTCCTGGTGCCTTTGAAAGCATTTAAGAATAAACTGGTTATGTTTCATGCTATAAGTAAACATCTCAAGCAGATATCAGGGAAGAGGTGAAATTTCACACTATTACAGTTGACCCTTGAACAACACTGGTTTGAACTATGCAGGTCCACTTATATATGGATTAAAAAAATATGTATAGTACTGTAAATGTATTTTTTTCCTTATGATTTTTCTTAAATTTTTTTCTCTAGCTTATTTTATTGTAAGAATACAATATATAATACGTATAAAATACAAAATATGTATTAAGCGACTTTATGTTATCAGTAAGACTTCCGGTCAACTGTAGGCTATTAGTAGTTAAGTTTTTGGGGAGTCAAAAGTTACATGCAAATTTTCGAATGCGCAGGGATTCGGTGCCTCTAACCCCCTTCTTGTTCAAGGGTCAACTGTATATTTCTTTCTACATTAGATGAGAGTTTAGCAACCTATAGTATTTGTTATTGGGCACCTGACCACTTATTTCTCCTTAGGGGAACCTTTTTCTTTCACCCCGCATCCCCTTCTTGAACATTACATTTCCTCATTTTCCTATATGACTCAGGCCCACCACTGTTACCCAGGGAAACCACTTAGCATGTTAGCAGATGACAGGGCTAGGGGGACAGCCTGTTCCTCTTAAATGACAGTTATAGAAGATATGACTGATGGACTTTGTAGCTCACAGACTAGATGGTCTTGACATAATCTAATCAGATCTGACCACACCTACCGACATTCTGATGTTAAAATCCATTGTATTTTTAGAAACAGAGAGGGGGAAAAAAGCAGTTGTGTATACTGAGAGTCCCTGCTTCCAAAACAGGTTTACCCTTACGGCTTTCACCTGAGGTATCACTACCATATCAAACAAACTGGGCAGTGAACTCTGATGGGAAGATCTGAATGGTAAAAAGTGGAAAGAATGATGGTGGTAGTTGTGACAAGAGTTCAGGGTGCCAGGGGTAAGGTGGGGGCGGGGGGTTCTTAATGTTGTCTACTACAGACAACTGTGTCTAGGGTAGGGGAAATGAGGCTGCTTCCGCAGAGCAGGATATTTTTTGACTAGAAATTTTACTTGGTGGGATGGGTAGAGAGTGTGAGATGGATAGTGAAGTATGGATCACAAGGCAGAAAGAGAAGGATTATTCTGGTGGGAAGGAGGGGCAAATTAAGTGTGCCTTCTCAATGCTGCTTTTAGTCTCTTTTCTTGATGCTTCCCCGCTCCTTACAATCTCGTTCTTTTCCACTACATGTTTCCTTAACTCCTTGTCTTGGAGTTGGAGAAATTTCTCACTTTTCTCCTGGAATGTTTTTTATTTTTCCTTTCAAAAACATTCTTTCCCCAACCAAACTGATTTTTACTTGTGACACCTTTAGGTATTTCTCTGTGTCACAGTCTTGGATGGAAATAAGGTTCCCCACACCTTCTTAAACTAGAAAGTAGGAAAGAGTATGGCAATTAGAATGATAAAGATGGTCAGGATAGTGAAGTTTGTTTTTTAATTGATCAGAAAGGCTAAATTTTCTCAGTTAAATAATGAGATAAAATAGTAGAGACATACACTGAACTTTATGAAGGGATGGACTATTTAATACATTATAACATTTCCCCCACTCCTGATATTCTAACATTATGCTTAGACTATGCATCAATAAAAAGATCTTTGATTTAAAAAAAATATGCAACACTTTACACTTTCATAGTGTTTCATAATTATCGAAAATACTACAAGGGATAGGAAATACACTGAGTACTAAACTTGGCTGTTTGGGAAGGCAACTTACCTTCTAATTTTATGTTTAATTATAATTATTACAATGACAAGGTCTGAACCCCTATTAATATAATATGCTGCCCACCAGGGAGAATGTCCTCTCACGAAATTTTATTTATCAAACTCTAGCTGCTAACTGAAAAGTCAACTGCAATCAGACCAGGTAAACTTAGTAAGGCCTGAATCAGCTGCTTTACTATCTGGCTAAAAAGAACGCCACAGGGAATTATTAGAAATCCAATGTAACCAGGAATATTTTTTACCTGCCAGATAGAGGCTTGCTCCAAAAGTCAAGTTAATATGGTCTAGCTTAGGTATAGCTGCCTCTTGTTTTTCAAGTTAATATGGTCTAGCTTAGGTATAGCTGCCTCTTGTTTTTAAGGTTGCTACCTCGTTCTGAGTTAGCCATTTACAAGTCCAGATATTTTTTAAAAATAGTGTCTGTTTAATTATAAATCAAAGCAACATACAATAAATGAGGTATATTTTTATATACCTGGAATCTACTCTATAAATCTGCTGTCACCCAAACTTGAATACTAAAGTGATTCAGAATCGTTTTAAAATAACTGAGATATAAATTTCTAACTTAATCCAGAGAGTGAATGTAATTAATTTGTCTTTATAAACGTGTTGCTAGTTTCTGTCTTGTTCCTAACACATTATAACAAAAAGGGAAAGTAACCTAGAGTAGGGAAAAAACCCTCATTTGCCATAAACCATATGCTTTCTCAATCCCTATTTACTGAGCCCATAATGAGAATACAAAACAACAGGGAAAGAGACACTTTACTAATTTAAAGGCCTAGAAACAAAGACAAAAATATTATAATCAGAGCTCTCAGGCTGTGTCATTAATGATTACTAGGCAGCTAGAGGCCTGTTTAACAAGTAGAGAGTAAGGCCAAAGATGGGAGGTCTAGCATGCTTACTGCCTAAAGTTAGGGAGACCAATGGACTACATGCAAGAGGCAAATGAATGTCATCTGTGGTATAATTATTCCTATTTTGGGAATATGTGGATTGCCAAGATGAGAGGCTACCAGGTAATAGGTCACACTGACCCTGAGGTTTCCCATTCTCTTGCTGAGACAGGCAAGGAACATGGTAAAGAAGCATTTGGAATGATATTGTATTTAACATGAGGAGGTGCAAATGATGACTTCATATTCAGCACTCCCAACAACCAAACCCAAATCACCTCAAACTGCAGAGGAGTATTACAGCGACTAGCAGTAGTAAGAGACGTGATTGGTGAGAACATGAGGCTGTATCCATTTCGACATTCTTCCTCTGGGTGAGATGGGCCAGGTGTGGTCAGCTGGGGGCTCTTTGAGCCTGGATTGGGAGGGGGTGGTGTGACTGGAGAAAGAGGCCGAAGTAACTTGGTGACATTCTGCTCCATCAGATAGCGAGACTTCCATTTCTTTAAAGGGCTCAACAAATCTGTGAAATACAAAGCTCAGATGAGAGGCTGAAACCTCAGCTCAAAAGGAAGCTCTGTAGTAAAGCCATTAATTTCTAGTCCACAATGGCTCTTAACTTTTCTTTTGCCTCAACCCATTGTTACCTCCTGCAATCAAATCAAAAGCCCAAAGAAACTCTTTAATTGCCACTCTTTTTTGAAACTATCTCCCAGAGAATTGCCAGATAAAACTGACATGTCTGACTGACCCCTGGAGCTAATTTCTTCCAGTGGAAAACATAAATTAATTTTTACACTGAGTTTCCAAAACACCCAAATTTGTGTCACTTTGTAAAAACCACCCTCTACTTAATTAACATGTCACCAGCTCAAACTTCCTGAATGCTAACTCTTTTCTCTTTTATCTTCTCCTAAACATTTTTTTTGGCCATTTTTCAGCAGCTTTTGATGACATTCTGCTTTAGTAGGAAAGAGGTACACATGATTACCTATTCCATATGTAACCACTAATTTTTGAAACGACTTCTATGAAAACTCCCAACCACTTAAAACAGCTAGGCTGGAATTTTTTCTCATTAGAATATTAAACTTTCTATACTTTTCAGGTCCACTTAAAAAGGAAGTTAGTATTGTATATATTTTTTAATGACTACTCAGACCAAAGAACCTATCTCGCTTTCTCTGAGGAAAAATTTACTTTTATTCATTTACAATAGTTAAAAGATATTTATTTACTTAATAGCTACTATATGAAAACCACTGAACTAGGTTATTTGTATGTGTGTGTGTGTAAAATGTTCATCATATAATCTAATCAAGGGTATTTACAAACTTGTAATAAACAGAAAACATGTAAAATATATTTAGTATAAGTTTAAGAATCTCAACAGAGGTGATCATACTGCTGTTAGTAAAAAATAATTATACTTTTCAGTGCTTATTATATACCAGACACTATACTATGTGCTTATGTGAATTAATCAGATTTCATTTGAACAACTCTATAAATTCAGCACCTCTATTATCATCCCCAGTTTAAAAACGAATTTGATGTATAGAGAGATAAAGACAAGGTAATCTGGTTCCCATTTACATTATTAATCACTAGATTAAATTATATCCCCAAGGCTTGGTGAATGGAGTAACATTTATCCCAGGCCATCAAGGAAAGGCTTTGGGACAGTAGGTCATGATCAGAGTTATGCAACATGAATATTATTCCGGTAGTAATGGTTAGGATATGATTAGAACTGGGAAACTATTTGAATTAATGGAAGAGTTAACCAAAAGAGTTTTGAGTCACTGAGCTTGAGAAGATTTTAAATACAGTGGAAGATTAAGTGCAAAGAATACTTGAGATATATATTTTCCTTTTTGATATCTGAGAATTTATTTTCCTATATTGGAAGTATATTTGTATTTTCCTTTTGTTCCAGATACTAAGTATTTTTTCTTATTTCTCCTTTTGAAAAGTGCCTAGGTATACAAAAACAAATGTGTTTCGTGGCTTATATTTATCTTTTTTTAAAAAATATATTTTATTGATTTTTTGCAGAGAGGAAGGGAGAGGGATAGAGAGTTAGAAACATCGATGAGAGAGAAACATCGATCAGCTGCCTCCTGCACACCCCCTACTGGGGATGTGCCTGCAACCAAGGTACATACCCTTGACCGGAATCGAACCTGGGACCCTTTGGGAGGGCTCTATCCACTGAGCCAAACCGGTCAGGGCTCGTGGCTTATATTTAGAATACCTTTTCTATATTTCAAAAGTCTTAAACAGTCAATCTTTAAAAGACTGTTAAATAGCTACTTACAACATTGTAACAACTAATTATATAAGTGACAAAGTTCATGCAGAAAAGCTGGAAAGTACAGATGAACCCATCCCCCAAATCAACTTACAGGTCATTCATTTAAAATATACTAATATTCCCTGAGTACTTATTATTATGTCACAGTCAACAAAACAGACCTGATATTTGCTCTTATGAAGTTTATAAGCTAGTGGCCAATTGCATTTTTTCTATTAATAGCACTATATTTATGAAAAGTTTTTCCAGTTCTATATTTCTCTTGTCATACACAGCTTTCAAATTTTATGTGGTAAAATCCATCCATCTTTTTTTTTTTTTTTACCTTTACTCAACTACTTCTCAGGATTATATAAACAAACATCCACATATTTAAACACAACTTAAAATTACAACCCCAAGGTAATGTACTGCTAATATCCTGGTGTATTTATATTGCCTTATTGATTTCTTGTCTAAATCACACTGCTTAATAACTTACTACTTTTACTCAGAAATATATGGTAAAAAAAAATCTTCCTATGACAATAAATTAAAAATTTAATGGCTTTATGACATCCATATTGTTAAAATTTAACGCACTGAAGTATTTTTCAAAATTTTTTGCTATTATAACTATGCCTCAATGAGCAATAATCTTACTCTTACATATTTCTGCACTTGTTCACTTTAAAAAAAATAATTTTATTGATTTCAGAGAGGAAGGGAGAGGGAGAGACAGAAGCATCACTGATGAGAATCATTGATAAGCTGCCTCTGGCATGCCCCCACTGGTGATTGAGTCTGAAACCTGGGCATGTGGCCTGACCGGAAATTGAATCATGACCCCCTGGTTCATAGGTGGAAGCTCAACCACTGAGCCACGCCAGCTGGGTGTGCACTTGTTTACTTTTTAGGACAAACATCTAGATGTAGAATTATTAACTCAAAAGAGTATTTCCATAGGCTCACTAGCTTTAGATTTATTCTTGTGTGAACTACCAGTTCATGTCCTTTAGCCTGCATTCTACAAGGTGTTGATATTGCTCTTCGTTTGTAAGGGCTCTTTAATAAGAATGTTACCCTTGGTCAAAAATGTTACAATGATCTGGTGGCCCCTGTGGCTTGGTTGAGCATTGTCCTGTGCACAGAGAGGTCAGAGGTTGCCGGTTGGATTCCCGGGTTGCAGGCTCAATCCCCAGTAGTGGGTAGGGAGGAGGCAGCCAATCGCTGTGTCTCTCTCAAATAAATAAACAAACTAGTTATATTCTCCCAGTTTTCCATCTGCCTTTTAATTTTATCAGTAGACTTTTTTGCCTTTTCAATGTTTTATCTCTATATTTAATTTTAAAATAAATCTTTATTGTTGCCTGGACAGCGAGGCTCAGTGGTTGACCATAGATAGACCCTTGAACCAGGAGGTGACAGTTTGATTCCCGGTCAGGGCACATGCCTGGGTTGCAGGCTCAATCCCCAGTGGGAGGTGTGCAGGAGGCAGCCGATCAACGATTCTCTCATAATTGATGTTTCTATCTCTCTATTCCTCTCCTTTCCTATCTGAAACCAATAAAAATATATTTTAAAAAAAACCTTTATTGTTGAAAGTATTACATATGCGCTCCCCCCTCCCCATTGACCTCTTCTAGCCCACCTCCATCCCCTACCCCCAGCCTTCACAACCCTATTGTCTGTGTCCATGGATTATGCATATATGGATACAAGTTCTTTGGTTGATTTCTTCCCACCCACCCACCCCCACCTTCCCTCTGAGATTTCACAATCTGTTCCATGCTTTTATGTCTATGGATCTATTTGATCATCAGTTTACTTAGTCATTAGATTTCACATATGAGTGAGATCATGGGATACTTGTCTTTCTGACTGGCTTGTTTTGCTTAGCACAATACTCTCCAGGTCCCTCCATGCTATCTCAGAGGGTAAGAGCTCCTTCTGTTTTACTGCTGCATTGTGTAAATGTACCACAACCTTTTTATCCACTCGTCTATTGATGGACACTTGGGCTGTTTCCAGATCTTAGCTATTGTAAATTGTGCTGCTATGAACATAGGGGGGCATAGATTATTTCTGATTGGTTTTGGGTCTCTTAGGATAGATTTCTAGAAGTGGGATCACTGGGTCAAATGGCAGTTCCATATTTAATTTTTTGAGGAAACTCCATACTGTTTTCCATAATGGCTGCACCAGTCTGCAGTCCCACCAGCAGTGTACTAGGGTTATTTTTTCTCCACATCCTCACCAGCACTTGTCATTTGTTGATGGTAGCCATTCTGACAGGTGTTAGGTGATACCTCATTGTTGTTTTAATTTGCATCTCTCTGATGACCAGTGACGTTTGAGCATTTTTTTTCATTATGTCTCTTGGGCATCTGTAAGTCTACTTATGGAGAAGTATCTATTTTGGTCCTTTGCCCATTTTTTAATTGGACTGTTTGTCTTCTTTTTGTTAAGTTGTATGCATTCCTTATATATTTTGGATATTAACTCTTTATCCGATGTATTATTGCCAAATATGTTCTCCCATATAGTGGGCTTCCTTTTCATTTTGTTGGTTTCTTTCTTTAAAAAAAATTTTTGTTTTATTGCTTAAAGTATTACAATTTTCGGGGTATTTTTGCTGTGCAGAAGCTTTTCATTTTGATGTAGTCACATTTATTTTCTCCTTAATTTCCTTTGCCCTAGGAGATGTATCCGTAAACATATTGCGACAAGAGATGTCTAAGATTTTGCTAAGTTTTCTTCTAGGATTTTTATGGTTTCTAGACTTACATTTAAGTCTTTTATCCAATTTGAGTTTATTCTTGTGTGTACGGTGTAACTTGGTGGTCCAGTTTCATTTTTTTGCATGTATTTGTCTAATTTTCCAAACACCATTTAGTGAAGAGACTGTCTTGACTCCATTGTATGTTCTTGCTTCCTTTGTCAAATATTAATTGGGAGGAATGGTTCCATTCTGTTCCATTAATATATATGGTTGTTCTTGTGCCAGTACCAGGCTGTTTTGATTATAGTGGCTTTGTAGTATAATTTGATATCTGGTATTGTGATCCCTCTAACTTTGTTCTTTCTCAAGATTACTGCAGCTATTCAGGGTCTTTTTTGGTTCCATATAAATTTTTGGAGTATTTGTTCTAGATCTGTGAAATATGCCATTTGTATTTCAATAGGAATTGCATTGAATCTATAGATTGCTTTGGGTAGTATGGACATTTTGATGATGTTGACTCTACCAATCCATGAACACGGTATATTCTTATACTTATTTATGTTTTCCTCTATCTCTTTTTTCAAAGTCCTGTAGTTTCCTGAGTACAAGTCTTTTACCTCCTTAGTTAAGTTTATTCCTATGTATCTTAATTATTGGTAAATGGGATTGTTTCTCTTTCTGAGAATTCATTATCGGTGCATAAAAATACCATCGATTTCTGGGTGTTCGTTTTGTATCCTGCTACATTGCTAAATTCATTTATTAAATCTAGTAGATTTTTGGTGATCTTTAGGATTTTCTTTTTAAAAATATATTTTTATTGATTTCAGAGAGGAGGGGAGAGGGAGAGATAGAAACATCAATGATGACAGAGAATCACTGACTGGCTGCCTCCTGCACACCCCTATTGTGGATTGAGCCCACAACCTGGGCATGTGCCCTGATGGGGAATTGAATAGTGACCTTCTGGCTCATAGGTCAACACACCGCAATCACTGAGCCATGCCAGTTGAGCTTTAGGATTTTCTATGTACATTATCATGTCATGTCACCTGTAAATAATGAGTTTTACTTCCTCCTTTCCAATTTGGATGCCTTTTATGCTTTCTTCTTGTCTGATTGCTATGGCTAGGATTTTCAGTACTATGCTGAATAAGTATGGTGAAAGTAGACATCCCTGTTCTGTTCCTGTTCTTAGAGGAAATGGTTTTAATTTTTGCCCATTAAGTAGGCTGTAGGTTTGCCATATATGAAATTTTCTGAGTTTTTATCAAAAATAGGTGTTGGATTTTGTTGAATGCTTTTTCTGCATCCACTGATACGATCATGTGATTTTTGTCTTTCAATCTATAATCAAAACAGCCTGTTCTATATTGTCTCTGCATTAACAGGGGACAAATATATTGGGAGAAAAGATTTGCAGTAAAAATGACAGTATTATCCCTACTAGCAATTTGGTAAGATTTATCATAGGCATTAAAAATATTCATCTCCTACCCAGCCGGTATGGGTCAGTGGTTAAGCATCAACTGATCCAGGAACCAAGAGGTCGCGATTTGATTTCCCGTCAGGGCATATGCCCGAGTTTTGGACTTGATCCCCCAGTAGAGGGCGTGCAGTAGGCAGCCAGTCAATGATGTTCCTCTCTCATTGCTAGTAGGGATAATACTGTCATTTTTACTGCAAATCCTTTCTCCCAATATATTTATCCCCTGTTAATTCAGAGACAATATAGAAACAGAAACATTGTTTATACAAGTTTGATTTAAGAAAAAATTTGAATGTGTCCGAATTTGCATTGGCAAGAATCTAATTCTTTTAAATCCCTCCAAATTCCAGAATAATTTACATCTTTCATTTATATAAGGCCTGTTTCCGACTATTCTGTTCCATCTATAATAGTAAAAGGGTAATATGCTAATCAGACCGAATGTGAAGCTGGGACCAGAGTGAAGCAGCCCAGGTCCCGGGTGCCAGAGGGAAGCCAGTGCTGGCAGCCGGGGGAAGGCAGGCCTACTCTTGCACAAATTTTTGTGCATCGGGCCTCTAGTATTTATATATGAATCCATTCTTGGATCGGTACTATACTAATTTAATTATTAGTGTCTAGCTTCATATTAGAAGCTAGTTTCACAATTCTAGGGAAAATATATCTCATTATTCTTTTTCAGTTATTTTTCTTGGCTGTTTTCATGCTTATTTTTAAACATAAACCTCAATATAACTTCATCAAATTTCATAACACGATAGTTTGATGGTAACTCTATAAAATTATAACTCTACTAGTGGCCCGGTGCATGAAATTCGTGCATGGAGGGGGGGGGTTCCCTCAGCCCAGCCTGCACCCTCTCCAATCGGGGACCCCTTGGGGGATGTCCGACTGCTGGTTTAGGCCCGATCGAAACCAGTAGTCGGACATCCCTCTAGCAATCTGGGACCATTGGCTTCTAACTGCTCACCTGCCTGCCTGCCTGATTATTCCCTAACTGCTCTGACTGCCTGCTTGATTGCCCCTAACCCCTCTGCCTACCTGGCTAATCACCCCTAACCCCTCTGCCTGCCTGCCTGATCACCCCTAACCCCTCTGCTTTCCTGCCTGATCACTCCCAACTGCCCTCCTGTCGGCCTGGTTGCCCCCAACTGCCCTCCCCTGTAGGCCTGATCTCACCCCCAACTGCCCTCTCAAGCCGGCCAATTTGGTTCTGATTGGTCGGTTTCTATGCCAGTCAGCGTCAAAAGCTCTGCTTCCTAGGCAGCCAATGGCTTCTCACAGTTCACCCAGGTTTGGTAATGACTGGTCGGTTTCTATGCCAGTCAGTGTCTCCGGGCCTATCTCCAGGCCTGATCAGAGAGGCAAGGCTGATCAGCAGCCTCCGCGGAGGCTCGGAGAGAAACAGAGGCGTGGCTGCTGGCGAAGCCTGGAGAAAGAGAGGCAACGGCTGATCAATAGCTGCCATGGAGGCTGCGGATCAGACCCTGCCTCTCTCCGGGCCTAATCCGCAGCCCCCTCGGCAGTCAGGACTGCAGGACTGACTTCCAGTGTTCAGTCAAGCTTTCGGTTGGTCGTTATGGACCCTGGGTTTTTATATATTAGGATAAGAAATCAACAACAACAAAAACATCCTCAGGTGAGAAATAACTATAACAACAACAGCAACAAAAATTTCAGCAATGGTTTGCTCCACATGCTCCACTAATGTTATTCCTAAGAAGTTTCTTAGTTTTGTTAAGTTTGAGAATAAAAACTTTTCTTTATTAATTTTCTTAGTGTACAAATGCTATTAATTTTTGTATATTGCCTATCCAGCAGTTTTATTAAACAAGAATTTAAGTCTAAGCTTTTCAGTAGATTTAGGCT
Organism: Myotis daubentonii; assembly: GCF_963259705.1. NCBI lineage: Eukaryota > Metazoa > Chordata > Mammalia > Chiroptera > Vespertilionidae > Myotis > Myotis daubentonii. The sequence goes on along the minus strand of NC_081853.1, from coordinate 22,910,221 downwards.
TTTCTAGGTATATATCCCTATCACTTATAAATAATGAACATTACACTTGCCCAAAGCTGAGTAGTAATAACTTTAATTTCTATATGACTTTAGTTTTTAGGAACTTAGAACTGTTAATTTATTATAGTATCTGACTAATTTCTATAAGTGTTTCAGAAGAATGAATATTTTGTACAGAATAATGACAGTAATTATGGGTCTGATATTGCACTAAGAAATTTATACATATCATTTAATTTAATCTATTAGTTCTTTGAAGTAGATATTACTATTCCCATTTTACAGATGAGCTTAAGAGATGTTTAGTAACTTGCCAATTATCATATAGTTAGTAAAGGGTAGGGCTGGTCTCAAATTCAGGTCTTTTGGGAGTCTTTCACCTACACCAAACTGTCTCCTTTTCTTCATTAATATCTCCTTGGTCTTTTTGGGAAACAAATAACCCTTAAACTAACAAATAAAAATAATTCCTTGGAATTTACATTAACTTGTAGCAATATACCAAGTCACCCATTTGACTAGCTTGGTTTTTTTTTTTTTTTTTTTTTTACTAGCTTGGTTTTAAATGACTATTTTCCTTTTGTTTATATTGCTCCTTATTATTAAGGCAAGGTGTATTATTTATATGTTCCTCACTGCTAGAGACAGGAGCAGACGTTCAATAAAGGTTGGTGACTGGTTGTCCTAATTCCATTCCAAATAATGCATATAGTAACCAAGGCACTTTCCCTATGTCTTTGTCAGTCAGGACACGATACTATACAACCTCACTTTCCCAATCTTAAATATGTACACACTTAACACACACACACATCACACAAATAAAAATGTGCATTAGGCAGATTTCAAATGTATACCAGACAGAAGATTTCAGTTAAGTTATATAGTTACTGTACTATAAAAGTTACCATAAATTGATAATATAGATAGAAATCTGGTACCGGCATTTTTTTATATTAATCTGGTTTGAGTAACTCTCCATAGTACATAAGTAAAATATTTTAAATACGTGGTATTATTTATCTTCTACACGTTCCACACTGGGATTTTATTACCCTGGGGTTATGCATGTGATAATTTATAAGGTATAATACAATCTACAGATAGAATAAAATAAGTCAATAATTTGAAAATACATTTTTAGCAGCATATTTTCCCCCCAATACATTATACAACATTTTAACATAAAGCAGATATTAGCAGATAAGTGCACTTACTTAATATAATTTTGTATTTACTCAGCAGGTCAATGAAAAGAAACAATGAAGTAATTTTTATGAAAATCTGAAATATCATGCTAACTGCAGGCTTAGATGACTTTTAGCATGTAATTTATCTTGATATTTTATTTTAACTGCATATTATCCACCAAAACTGAGATATAGAGATAAACTTAGGGAAATCACAGAGAACTTTTCAATTAAGCTGATATTAGCAGGAGAAACTTCAGTAAAAAGACTGTCCCAAAATAAGCTGGTGTCATAAGTTCATGCACCCGTGCTTTCAACGGCAATTCAATTACACCCCCTGCAAGAGTCATATGAAAACAAGTGGATTGGATGACTTTTCATGGCGCTATAGTTTAAAAATGAGGACTTCACATCAGATTCAAGGTTGTCTTCTAAAAATTTTGATGCTAACAGGGCAAGCCCTTTTTAAAAGAAACAATTTCTAATAATTTCTTGTTTACTTCATTCATCCACTTACCCTTCAACCAAGCCACACCCATCTCAATTACCTACAATTGTGATTCACTCCTGAATAGTGTCCCACATCTTTCTTACTTCTCCTTTTATAAATATGAATAAAGGTTTCCTAAACTTACTGCTTAAATATATCTAACTTTCTTTATGATAAATATATCTAACTTTTAAATAACTATCTCTGCTGTTATCTGTACACTATTTCCTACTTTGTCATCCTAGAAAAAATGATCCCTGACTTGAGATCTCTCTCTTCCTCTGTAAAGACAGATGAAAGGAATTATTTAAAGAACAATGTTATTTCTTTTTGTATCAGACTTTTTCAGTATTCATACTGAAATAATCATTGCTCATATATTCAGAAAGGTTTGAGATACATACCTGCATTGTCTTTGCAGATACTAGAAGAGTTACTATTCTCATTACTTTGGTATAGGTGCTGAGTTCTAGTCTCTTGGGGTACAGATGATGTTTGAGTCATTCCTTCTTCCAAGGCTTGCTTTATCCAGCGCTATAATGGGAAAAGAACCAGGAAATTATCAATAATTATTTAAAACTATTAGTATATCTATTTCAAATGCATTAACCAGGTCATTACATATCAACTGGCGAGAGATGCAATCCAACACACTCATTCAGTTCCATAGTCAAATATTTTTTTTTCTTGTGTTTCAGCATATTGGAATATTACCCATCAATTCCTTTTACTGGGCAAAATTGAGAAAACCTAGATTACACATAATGAGATCTCATTAAAAAACCAAAACCAATAAAAAAAGATTACTCAGCTTTTCATACTGCTTAGAATGGGGGAAATGGAAAGAGATAAGAAGAAATCTTAGCATTTATTTAAGAGACTGATCATATAGGATGAAAGTAGCACATAAAATAAGTGCCAAGAAGGAAGATAAAGGTACCTCTTTACTACAGGTACCAAAATACTTCTAAAAGATCTACTCTCAGATGGAATATCCTGCTAATTTTTCTCTCCCTATCAAGTAGTTGGTTAAATTATGCATAAATAATGCAAATAACCAGAATAAATGATCTGTAGAAATAAAAAAGGGGAAAAGCCACATTTTTTTTTTTTAGTGAAAACTGGAATCTAAATGATGAAAAATAAATTAAGGTCAGGAAGTAAGCCTACAGAGATTAGGATTGTAAAACTACGCATCCTGTGGAAGAGAGAAAATTTCTAACCTGTAATTGTGTTCTCTTAAGATACACAGTTGTAGGTTGCTCACCACTGCGTGGCTCTCTTGCCCTGACATAAGACAGATCGAATTTTGATAAACATCAATTTCTGAGTAGGACTTCCATAGGAAAATCAAAGGTGTTTGTAATTTCACACATTTAGAGAACAAGTATTACAGGTAAGTCAATATTCTCTTCACTAAAGAGAGCAATTTTAATAGATTTACCTGATTAGAAACGTAAGAAACAATTATTTTCTAGGGAATAATGTGAGGAAAATTTCAACAAGAAAAATTTTGTATCTTGTAAATGGCATTGTGGAATGCCTGCCAAATACAACTAAAATAAAGTTGAAAAAATGAGGAGAAAAGAGTGAATAAGAATATAAAAAGATCTCCACAATCAATTGAATCACATCAGCATTGTAGAATATGACCAGGTCTCTGAAAAGCCCAAATAAGACCAAGAATGAACTCTTTTATACACAGAATATTGATGTAAAGATGAACTATCAGAACCACAACTCCTTATGACTTAGAGAAGACCTTAGAAGTCCCTTGTCCAAAGCATGTAGTGTACAGATGAAGAAAATTAGGATCAGGAGGAAATGATTGTAAAATCCTTCATTATAGATACCTTTAGTAAAAGTTTTTCTTTTCAGAGCAGATGACAGGACTTAATTGGGGTTACTGTGCTTTCCTCCAAGAGAAAAGTAGATGCACCCATAAAAGAAGTTACATTCTGGATTTGATAACCAAAAAAAGGAAAATAAAAACAAGGATAGGGGCATTCTAAGGAATAAGATGCTGCTATGGTTGGATATAAGATCAGACACAGCAAATATGATCTAACCTATTCCTCCTGGCCATATTGTATGTCTACACAGTTATTTTATGACTCATAAAAAAGGAACATGAACATCTGTATCTAACAAGTTCAAATCACCCCTATAGCTAGTAAATTAACATTAGATAGCCCATCCCTGAGTCCCAGCTATGGTTAAGGTCAAAAGAACGTTTCTTCCTTCTTTAAAACTCTGTATTACAAAACTTTTTAGGAAGCTCAGAGATGAGAGGGAGAAATATTTTAAAGAATAAAGAGCAAGAAAGTAACTTCGGTTTTAGTTCAAAGATCTGTGTTGAAACTTGGCCATGCCTTTTACTAGCTGCCTAACTCTGGGCAAGTTACTGAACCCCTCTAAGTCAAAGCTTCTGATCTATAAATTGAGGCCAATAATCCCAACTTCACAGGGCTGTCATGTAGGCTAAGTGAGATATTGTATGTGAAGAAAGTTTGTAGCAGAGTACTGAGTACAAATGATCAGTGAGGACTTGTTCAGCTGAATTTCAATGCTATATATAGAGATAGAGATTAATAACTTTCCAGTGCATACAATGAAATATCAATGCAAAGCACAGTGTTTCATTTTTCAGTCAGGATGGCTTTCTAAGAAATCCGGGAGACCAAATGCCATACATATATTATGCCTTCAAGGTAAGTTTAGAGAAGATTTAGAGAACAAGGAAGGATACTACTTGAAAGATTTCTTAGCCACTTATAAATGCTTCCATTCTAAAATGAGAAGTGAAGCAAGATCCAACAAAAGACATACATACCATAACATGCTTTTTAAGAACTATGATTTCATTTACTTTAGAAACTCCAGGGAGATCATAAAATATTCTGTCAAATACTCTAAAAGTCTGGGTGCAAATACACATATACAATTTTACGCTGTTTTTTTACTTAAGAGGCCTGTACCTCCTTTAATTAGATATGAAACACTAGGCCTATTAATAATATACACTGTTCCAACTAAATCCCAAGGAGGATGGTTTTTCTCATCTACCTGTTTAACCTACATTCTTCTCTGTTTAATCACAGAAATCTTAGGTTCTGCACTAGATTAATACTTTCTAACCAATCTACAAATGACTCTTCTTCATACCCACCCAGGATAAAGCTGAGTTTGGCTGCTAGATAAAAGCCCCAATTTTATTAGTTTTGCTGCATAAAAAACTACATTCTGGTTTTGTAACGTAATTTTGGTATGTCAACAGCAAATCTTAAAGCTGTGATTTGAACTTAGTTCAGATCTAAACTTAAATGAATAAGACCCAATTTAAGTAAGGTAATTTTACTATGATAATTCAGAGTACATAGCCTGAATTCCTGAAGACTGGTATGACACGCATAGATGAAAAGTGCCTGTGCAGAGCCTGTATATAACAAGACTAAGGATAGACAGACACATTTGGAGAATATAACATGAACATGAATTAAATGGGATTTCTATCTGTTGCCAGTAGAGATATAAAGATGAGCCAGATACAAGCCCTAAACCATAACCTGGGAAAAAGAGCTCTAAGAAGTAGATTTTCTATGAAATTTTAAGTTTTATTTCTATACGTTTTTGGTTTTCAGAGGACTCTGTTAGTTGGAAAATCAAGATGGGAATAGAAAGACCATAACCCAGCATCAGAATAATCAAGGCATCATTTCAAGAAGCTAGTCTATACTATTTATAATTCAGACTTCACTATTAATCTGTACTAAATAACTGTCTAACCTTCATAAAGGACCAAAATAGGAGATTCTACAATCTGGCTTGATAAGATGCTTCAACAGTTAACAAAGTCTAGTAATCTGTTATTGCATTATCTACAAACCATTTTGCAAAGATCTCATGGTCAAATTGCACTTTAGTTCTACTTGGGAATTTCCCCCAAATAAACCAGTAAGTGACTCAAATACTTAGTAGGTAAGATGTATGATTAGGAAAAGACTTTCTTCAGTGTATACTGCTCATTTGGTGGTAGGGCCCTTCCTTTGTGCACAGATCCCTGTTGCCCTCCTCCCCTCCATATCCCACACCACTCTGGCTCTTCTTTCGTAACCCCCCTCCCCCCAAGAAATAATTTCTGCTCTTTGGGGAAAGAGAAAAGCTTTAAGTTTGGAGGAGTCAGGGAAGACCTGCCTGGAGCTGGAGACTTCATCACATCAAATAATCTACATGCAGCATCCTCATGTACGTGATGCCAGTGGAGGAGGGCAATGGCAGACACTGAGGAAGGCAGCCTGAATCCAGATCTGAGGATAAGAGAAAAGGGTGTTCCAGGGAACAGACTACCTCAAAGGAAGACCAAATGAAAGGGTGTCCTATACTTCTAGAAACACAAAAACGACATTATAGTCTGAGGCAATGATCTATTCCTGAGAGACACCTTTGGAAAATATTCAGGGCTTCTGGGAATTAAGAAAGAGCATTCCAAAAACAAACAACTCAAACACTACTGCCACTAGATCCAAAAATAGTATGTAACTAGAGAGAGGAGAGACAGGAAGAGAAAGAGATAGAATGAATTTATAGTAGGTTCCATATTCACTAGGGAATAAACAATCCAACTTGTCATTTGATCAAGGAACAACAATTATGCCAATTGTAATAGGACATTTCCTCTACTCTAATTCAAATGATAATAGTGACTAAATTAATTTAAAACACAATTCGATAATTTTTTACTTATGCAACAGTACTTTAGAGTACCTGGGGCCCAATCTCACTCAAAATCACAAATGGACATTTTAACCAATACCACAAGAGCACACACAGAACACCCCTCCCTTCCCAGGCATCAAATGCTGTGCGCTCTCAACTCAGTAACCTCAAGGGCTCTCTGAAGACAATAGTGAATACTCACAAACTGAGCACCAACAACGCAGTACACAACATCCGACCTTAGTCCCACTGAGTTTTGATGCATCGGCATTCAAGGTTGAACAATTAACTCATAATAAACTCACATGGGCAGAGAGTAGCTATCTAAAGAATGTGTTAGATATGTTAGGATTGCAAGCAACCTAGGTTAAAAATAAACATTGACATACCTTTTTACAGGAGCTGAACGTGCCATCAGGCAGAAGGGGCCTTCGACGCCTCTCAGGGATAAAGGGTGAGCCAAAGCGAATGTAGTGTTTGGGGGTGGTGCAAATTAACGGGGAATGGATAAGACCAGGTAACATGTTCAGGGTCGTTGCCAGTACAGTTGGGTCCGTGGTGATACGTAAAGGGCACTCAACAGGGCATTCTTGCTTCTCAGCTTTGTCATTCAACCATTCTGTAACTAGATACTAAAGCAAAAAGAGATCATTAGTTGACGCTGCAGATGTAAAAGCCAGAGGCAGCAGTGTTAGATGATAGACAAACCTCATCTAGAAACTAGGACTCAGGTAGATACAGCAGCTGCAGAAAATGAATTGGGCATTCAAAATGCAAGGATGTTTCCTTCACCTTCTCTGTGACCACAAAGGGAGGAATAATTCCAGATATCAGCATTTGCCTCTGCCCAAAAATTATGGGAACAAAAGCACTGTAGTAGATGGCCTCAGCCCTCTGTGTCAAAATATTTTATTTAAAACTTTCAATTTAATAATATTTAGAGTACTTGTTTTTTTTCTGGGGAATTACAGGTCCTCTCACTTTACTAAGACACAGCCCTTGCCAGACTAGACTTATGAACATGTTTTCATGACTCACCTTTTTGGTTTTGGGGTATTTAGACGCTGCACGGTTGACATGGGATCCAGTTACTGATGCCATAGTTGGGTCAGAACCTGTTAATTGCCTGTTTTCTCCTGAACTGTCTATACTTCCAGCTTCAGTAGGAGTTACTGAACTGTTATTTCCTCCTTCTTCCAAGGCAGCTTGTGACAACTCTGCCTGCTGTGCAATGGCCTGCTTCTGACGCTTTAGTCTTTGGGCTGAACTGGTCCGGTACCGAGAAATACGACTCTTCGGTCGGGGCCTAGAAGGCTTTGCTGGAGGTGGTTTGGGGACTGGCTTTTCTATAGCAACATCCTGTAACAACAGCAGAGTAAATGCTTACTAGAAATTTCTTATCAACTAACATTCCATCTAGTCCCCTATTCCCTTTAAGCATTCTGAATGTTTACTGGTGAAAAAAGCGAGCATTTAGAAGCACTAATTTCAAATGTAATTCTTATAAAAGTTAAATAGTGAAATTAGCTAAATAGGCTGTAGGAAGATGCCCTGGTTATTTATTTATTTAGCTTCTTGTAAGTATTTATAAAATAGGTCAAAAGTCAGCTGAAGCCACCTAATTTTAGGGATCTTAGCAAAGACAATTCTCTCCTTTGTTTCTTTCCCACACACTGAGGTTTTAGCTTAAGGCTTAAAATTCAGGGCTAGGGTAGGGAAGGGAAACATGAGTTTACCCTGAGAATACTATGAAAGGGCAGCTGCATGACTGTGTTATACAGAAGCGCCAAAGAGAAACCAAATAATTTTTATGAACTCATCAACAAGAGTTTATCTGGCAGGAACAATATGACATTTCATTCTAGTCTAAAGTGTCTGGTCATTCCAATTCTGCCTCCCTGTATCCCACAGCTGATGAAAATGGCCTTATTTAATGCAATATGAAATAAAACTGAAAATTCAAATTTTAACAATTTCCAAAAACCAGGTAACTGACATTAGCAAAAGCAAGGATGTTAAAGGCTGGAATCTTTTCTTCTCTTACCCCAGCTTGGGAAGACCTTCGGGTGTTCACCCCAATACTCTGTGGGGTGCTTGGGATGGCCACATTTGAAGCAGAGTTGCTAACTTCAGATTCAGGAGTTTCAGTTTTTGTTTCTTCCCCTACAGCTGTCTCTGAGGCATTGGTAGTAACCTCTATGTCAGAGTTGCTTTGTTCCAAGGACTGATCCCGTCGCTTCTTTCTTTTCTCCAAGTTTTCAAAAGCATGCATGATGGCTTCAACCTTCCTATCTTCCCGGGTCTAGAAAAAAAAACACACATAGCATTAGCATAGAAGGAAGTTTCAACCATGGGGGGTGGGGGAAACAGCTTTTCAGAAATACTATTTATGAAAATTTATAGACATTTACAAAACTATCAGTACATATACAGTAGGTCCTTGGGTTACATTGGAGATCTGTTCCTATGGCACGATGTAATGCGATTTTTGCCGTAAGTTGGAACCCACCTACATAAGCACCTACGTCACTCGCATGGAGCACATATACAGCAGTAATAAAGTGAAACAGTAAAAAAAATTTAAAAGAAAGATAACAATTCCTGACCTTTACTTGTGGTAAATAAATAATAAAAAACATAAAGCACATATGTATATACGTCAAAATGACGGAACTTTTTTTTTTTTTATAAATAAATGGGAGATAGTGATGTAACCACGAAACGACATATGTCGAGTCCGCCGTAACCCGAGGACTGTCTGTATCTTGTAAAATAAAACATAAAAACTAAAAATAAGGTATTTAATTTAAGTGTTAGAATTTTAAAGGAAGGTCAAACCTTAACTTTTCAAACAAGGCCGGCTATCCTGAAACTTTAATATAAAAGAATAATAGCCATCAAAACCAATTACTTCTCTGCATTTCCAGAGTTCAAAATAACCAAGTAGATTTTCTTGAACTTCTTCTGAGGGACAGAAATAAACATGGATGCCCTAAATGGTGTGGCTCAATGGAAAGAGTGTTGGCCTGCGGACTGAAGGGTCCCAGGTTTGATTCTGGTCAAGGGCATGTATCTTGGTTGCAGGCACATCCCCAGTAGGAGATGCACAGGAGGCAGCTGATCGATGTTTCTCTCTCGTCGACGTTTCTAACTCTCTATCCCTCTCCCTTCTTCTCTGTAAAAAATCAATAAAAAATATATATTAAAAAAAAAATAAACATGGATGGTTTCAGCAAAAAGTAAGAGTTTTGAATCCATATGACTGATAGGGATTTTTAAATGTCAAAACTCAAACTTAGGAAAATTCCTCTAAGTTAGAGGACGTAGCCCCAACAGACACATTTTGTTTTGACCAGATAGTTTTTTGGTAATGAGATTGTTGTAAGAAGCTTCTAAAGACCATCATAGATAATAGGCACTAGACAACTACTACATTAATGAAATTGACTTTATGAAAAAAAAAAAAAATTTCCAAATTATAACATACAGATGATGGTATAGTATGTTGTCAAAGAAATGAGATGATACAAACTCAGAAGAGAAGGGCATCACATACTATAGGTAGTAGAAGTCAGCTCTAACAAAAGGATGTTATGGGGTACCCACCCTCCTGCTATGAGCTGGGTTCTCCTGGTCATCTGTAACCTCTTCTTTTTCTTCTTCTGCCTTTTCTTCTGGATTGTCTATTTCCTTTAAGATAGAGGCAATATTTAGCTGTACTCTTAAGCTTTGGGACAAAAATCACCCCCTGCCCCCCCAGTAGCTTAAAACTCTCTAGAAACAATTTCTAGTGCTTGATAGTGTTACTCATGTGGGGCCACATGGTAAACACAGACAAGCCCCATTCTCTGGACTAAAACCTGGAAAGTAGCTAAAAGGATAATTCTTGACATTGTTTAAAAAAACAGAGGCTCTAGTCAGTGTGGCTTAGTTTGTTGGGCATTGTCCCGTGCACCAAAAGGTTGCCAGTTCAATTCCTAGTCAGGGCACAGGCCTAGGTTTTGGGTTTGATTCCTGGTAGGGGGTGTGCAGGAGGCAGCCAATAAATGTTTCCCTCTCACATCGATGTTTCTTTCTCTCAAAATCAATAAAATTATTTTTTTTAAAAAGAGAGAATGAATGGAATGAATGAACATGCACCCACCTTGATATGAAGGGCATTAAGTGTTACTATAGATCCCTACATAAAACACGTGTCAACCTGAGATCCTCTTCGTTTGGAGATGATCAATACCATAGTATCACCTCTGGCCAAGTAACATTACCTCATGGTCACTGGATACAGTCACTTTCTCAGCAGGAACTTGTTCTGCGTGTGGGTTGGTATCCTCCTCTACAGTCTCATTTTGCTGCTCCATCTCTAGCTCTTTCCGCCGTGCTTTTCTCCGTCTTGTCTCTGCTCCAACGATGGGTAGGCTTGGAGGAGGTGGGAGTGGCAGTTCTGCAGCATTGGGATTCCTTTTCTGTATAGGGCAATTCCGGTTCCCCTTGTGACATGCACAGTCTACTTTATAATTACTGCTCCAAAGAAACAAATAAAAGTGCCTGTCTCAGTAACCTTGAAAATCAGTTATATTACCCATTCATTCTCTTAAAATATTACTACAGTAATTTCTTCTGGTATTATGTGTGATTAAGTTAAACAGAGACATTAGAGAGTCCTATGAGTACTTTCAATATTCTGTGTGTCTACAGAACCCCAACTTTTCCCACTGACCTATGGTCAATGGAAAGAAAAGAAAGCCTCCACTAAATTCAATTCTCCCAACTGTCTTTATGCTACTGAGTGAGCAATGAATCAGTGAAAAATTCCAAAGTGGCTATACTTATCTTGTGTCTACATCCACCACTAACTTTTTTACCCACTAATTCCCCACTTATTATTATTATTATTTTTTCTTAAATATTTTTATTGATTTCAGAGAGAGGAATGGAGAGGGAGAGAGAGATAGAAACATCAATGATGAGAGAGAATCATTGATCAGCCGCCTCCAGCACACCCCACACTGGTGATCAAGGCCGCAACCCCGGCATATGCCCTTCACTGGAATTGAACCCGGGACCCCTCAGTCCACAGGCTGATGCTCTATCCACTGAGCCAAACTGGTTAGGGCCCTACTTATTATTAATACCTTTTATTATACATGTGCCAAACATCAATTTATCTATAACCTTTTTTGCCTAAAAGGACCATGGAAGAAAAATCATCCATTTTATAAAACCCATCACATATTCATCTGTGATTTGCATTTCTGTTTTTCTGTATTGTCATATATAACTAGATTACATGATTTGAGTGGATGGGGTGAACCTTTAAATTCTCATTCTGTATGACCCCTGGCATAACTGCTGTGTGCATAGAACTGATGCTGTCTCAATTTTCAGGAATGTCATACATACCCATTTTTTGCTATTCTTGCTATAAAGGTATAAACTAAAATACATTTGGTTAGCACACTATTGAGCAGTTTAATATTGTGTATTTATGTCTCATAAAACAAACAAAACAAAAAACGCCCAAAATCTCTCTCCCTCCAAAATTTCTAAGCAGAAAAATGCAATACTTGTGAAAAGATTAGTTAAAAAAGAGAAAAATGTTTAGGAACAAAAGCAGACCTAATAGCTTAATATGTAAGGTAAGGTCATTCATGTTAAGAAAGGTTTTAGAAGTCTTACCAGTTACTGTACTCATAATCAAATGCTATGGTGACTTCAGCATCCTTGGTGATAGCAGACACAGCATAGATACACAGGTGAATCATCCCATCTGCAATCATGTGTCGCACCTGTGTGAATAGCACTTATGATTGATGATTTATCACAAAGACTAAAAATTCTCCAAAAGAAAAAAAACGTTTTATACAAATAATTTATCCCCAGTTAGAGTTATAGTAGTCTTAACTCTATCATTTCATTTGTAACTATTATATAGTAACTGTTTGAAAATATATGATGCTTCAATAAACCTCGAGATGTTAGAAATCAAAGTACAACAATTATTTTATATATTAAAGCTGTTTTCAGAGAATTAAAATTCCTTAGCCTGTAAGAAAACTCCTGTGGAGTTTCTTGCTTTATTTGATATGGTTGCACTGATTAATCAATTCTAAAAATGTCTAGAAGCACTATTAACCATACAGCTTAGTTTGGACCCAATGACATGTTCTACTATATGGTAACTTCTTTACTATCAACTCTTTGACTTCTTATCCAGTCTAGCTCTTTCTCTTTAACAAATGCTTTTCCCACTTCTTCCTCTCTAAAAAGAATTCATTCCTTGCCCCCATCCTGTCAGAATAAAAGCATCATTACTTTTGTTTTTGTCTCTCTTTTACAATTAAAGATCGTAACCATTATCTATAGACTTTAACCTGGGTGAAGTTTTCAGATTGTTTCTTCAGTAAACTTACTCTATCCTTTGGTGATTCCATTAAAAGAGAAGTTGCTACAGAAATCTTACCTCTGCATTTGGTGTACATGATCTTCTGATGAACCGAGCATCATTACCGAAAGTACGTGCATCCACACACATCTCTACACCATTGAATTTTGAGTAGAAGAGCACAAAGGGGTATGGTCTAGGGATATAATAAAAAATTTCTGCAATTCTCAACACAAATAAAAAGGCCACCCCATTGATTTCAAATATAAAGCACATGCTGACAGAAGCAGCAGTAGTCTTTTGCAATGCCTACACTTGGAAAATATCACATGCTTGTCTGCTTTTGATTAAAGAATAAGCACAAAGCAAGGAATGCTTGGCCTGGAGTCATTACCACTTTATACATTAAACAGTTTGCAGACTTATTAACACTTCTCTAGCAACGGCAGACATGAATGAGATTATTTGAGCTGTAATCTTTTCCCCAAGAGAGTATCCTATCAACCAGAATGGTTTTTATAGCGATACGGCTCAGCCAGGCCCACTTTAGCCCTCACTGCTCACAAAATGATATTCTTACTTTTTGAAGAAATGCCCATTGACCTCAAATTGCTGTCGTAACATGACTTTCCCTCGATACTCTATTATAAGAGTGTCCAAAGCCAAATCTCGTGCAGCCCTCAGGATCTTCCGGTGCTTTTGAACACGAGTGACTCTTCCCAACTGTAGCTGAATAAAACCAGAGTATTAACATTAGATAGCAACAACAGCAGCATCTTATATGTAATAAAAGTCTAAGCGACTGTTACGGCGAAATGACCAGAATGACCAGTTGCTATGATGTACACTGATCACCAGGGGGCAGACACTCAACAGAGGAGCTGACCCCTGGTGGTCAGTGCACTCCCACAGGGGGAGCACCACTCAGCCAGAAGCCAGGCTCACAGCTAGCGAGTGCAGTGATGGTGTCGGGAGCCTCTCCTGCCACCGTGGCAGCATTAAGGAGGGACGAGCTGAGTGGTAAGGACCAGTGAGCAGACAGGCGGTAAGGAGTGACGGGTCCCCTGAGGGGTCCTGGACTGCAAGAGAGCGCAGGCTGGGCTAAGGGACCCCCCACCCCTCAAATTTCATGCACCGGGCCTCTGGTGTGGACAACATTTCCTAACTGAGGAAAAAACACCAATGCTTTTAGGATGTATTTGTATATATTATTTAGCCCAATGATGAGAAATTTTTTTTCATATATTTTGTATTGATTTTTAGAGAAGAAGGGAGAGGGAGAGAGAGAAACATCAATGAGAGAGACTCATTGACTAACTGCCTCTTGCACTCAAACTGGGAATTGAGCCCGCAACCTGGGCATGTGCCCTTGACAGGAATCGAACCCAGGACCCTTCAGTCCGCAGGCTGACATTCTATCCACTGAGCTAAACCAGCTAGGGCTATGATCAGAAATTTTTGAGTTGATGAAAGGTATTTCTAGGAAAAGGATTCCATGTAGTGAACCTGCCACATTCCCTCACACCTTCACAGCTTAATTTTGGCCCAATGACATCAAGAAAAGATACAAGTCCAGACAGAAGGGCTAAGTGGTTGAGCGTCGATCTATGAACCAGGAGGTCATGGTTTGATTCCCAGTCAGGGCACATGCCCAGGTTCTGGGTTCTTCTCTGTTAGGGAACTTGTGGGGCAATAGCCAATTAATGATTCTGTCTCACCATTGATCTTTCTTTCTCTGTCTGTTTCTCCCTTCCTCTCTGAAATCAATGAAAATATATTTAAAAAAAAATCCAAGAAAAATGCATAATTATGATTTTAGTGGCCTATGTCTAATATAAAAATGGAGGGAGGGGAGAGAGAGCTTAGCTTTCTATTAAGCTTAATAATTCCTACTGAGGCTGCATAAAATTTCCTATCTTAATTTATAGATTTTTAATTAATCAAGATAGTCTAAAAATATGTAACTGAATAGTGTGCAGTTACTGTAACTCCCCCCAACCACTACTGATTTTTAAAAAATATATTTTTTATTGATTTCAGAGAGGAAGGGAGAGGGAGAGAGAGAGAGAAACATCAATGATGAGAGAGAATTATTGATTGGTTGCCTCCTGCACGCCCCACACTAGGAACAGAGCCCACAACCCAGGCATGTGCCTTGACCAGGAATTGAACCATGACCTCCTGGCTCATAGACAGACACTAAACCACTGAGCTATGCCCGCCGGGCTGATTTTTAGAGAGTGGAAGGGAGAGGGGAGACAAGAGGGAGAAATATCGACGTGAGAGAGACACACTGATTGCGTACCTCCTACATGTGCCCCGACTGGTGCCAGGGATCCAGCCTGCAACTGAAGTGTGTGCCCTTGCCCAGAATCGAACATGCGACCATTCAGCTGGCGGGTCGACACTCTAACCACTGAAGCAAATCAGCTAGGGCAACTATAACCTGCTTTTGGTTAAAGATGCTCTAAGTCAGTGGTTCTCAACCTGTGGGTTGCGACCCCTTTGGGGGTCGAACGACCCTTTCACAGGGGTCGCCTAAATACATCCTGCATATCAGATATTTACATTATGATTCATAACAGTAGCAAAATTACAGTTATGAAGTAGCAACGAAAATAATTTTATGGTTTGGGTCACCACAACATGAGGAACTGTATTAAAGGGTTGTGGCATTAGGAAGGTTGGGAACCACTGCTCTAAGTCCTTGTAAATTTGAAAGATATGGTAATTCCAATATAAACCCTCTTCCTGAGTTCTTAAAATCAACTACTTTGAGCCATTAATCCTTTTATCCTTACCTGCATTTGGGAACCAATAACTGTATTATTGCAGGCCAATTCAGTCTTATTGATAGTGTCTAAAATAGCAGGTTTGCCCACAAATTCCTTGCTAGAATGTAGATGTTGTTCAAGGGCATTCTGTACATCTGCACTGTATTGATTAGAGAAAGCTTCTTCATACTGATCAGTCCATAGTCTTATCCGATTTTCCCATCCCTCAGTTGTATTCTCATCTAAATTCTGTGCTTCAGAAGGAGAATTCTGTAGAAAACAAAGGTAGGTAGGTTAGCAGAGCCCATGAATAAAAATGGGAGGGGGAGAAAAGAGGCTGAGTCTCAGAAAATTTGTTTTTAAGTGGCAGTTGGTGTGGCATAAAAGAGTAATGCCTGGGAGTCAGGGGATCTGGCTTCTATAATGGTTTCATTACCAATGAGCAGGGAACCCTTAAAAATGCTCAGTTTTCCTCATTTCTAAAGTGAGAAATTAATCTGGATCATACTTCTATCCCATCACTGTAGTTTTATGACCATCTTTAAGTCATAAAAATCAAATTAAGAAGAAAATTTTCATGAAAATGAACAAGAGACCTCTCAAATATCACATCACTTAAATTTAAGTATTTCTTGGACCTCTCCGTTAGTGTGCCAGCCCAAATTGATAGTATTTTACTTCTCTCCAGGAGAATGTTTTTGTTTTTGTGTGACTTATGTTCATTATACAATTATTACATGTTCACTTGAAATATACATGTGACCCAAATAAATAAATAACCCATCATCTCATTTTCCATAGAAAAAGCTATCATTCTGGAGTGTATCTTTCTAACACTCTATTTTCAACAGTTTCAATAGCCACACTCTGAAAAGCTGAGGTGAGGAGAGGGGGTGGGTAGGTAGAGTTTGGAAAATGCTGAGAGGTACTTTACTATGCTTCTCTAGGGAAAACCATTGCCCTCTATGGTGACAGTACTAAGAAAATATTATTATATCACATAAGCATTGTCCTAAACAGACAGTTTTTTGTGTGCTTGAGCTACAGAGACAGAGTTTTAAGTCTGACACATGCTCTCCTCTCTAGAGCTCAAGACTTAAGGTACCATCAGAAAACAAAACAAACAATTGTGATGATGTCATATTAGTGATGATTAGAAGGAAAAGACAGTATAGTAACAAAGCTACTCATACATAATATCCACACTAAACTTGCAAAAACAGGCATAAGAAAATTAAACGTACTTTCATGAATGATATAGAAAACATTTATACCTACTGTAACAATTGCTTTCTTTCATTTTTGTGTCACTGGTTTTAACTGACTGTTGTCTACCACCCTTTCCCCACGAAAGGAAAAGGAAAACATCCATATGACTGTTTTTTACATTTCATGCTAGAGTCCAAAAGACTGAACAACAAACAAAGGATCTAAGAAACACCTAAGACCAACAACACACAGAGACAGAATTTCATCTGCTTGAGATGTCAGTAACAGCTGAGAAAAAAAAAAGTGCAAAACCTAAGACTTAAGGGTGCTTGCTTATAAGACTGAGGATTATGGATGCCCAAACAGTATTCCCAAGTTTAAGCAACCAGTAGGGATCACTAAACTTTTGACTTATTAAACTCAATGTATATGGGAAGCCTTTGCCACAGAATCATATGTTATTCATTGATACAGCTCTGTCTAATCTGCTGTCCCATTCTTCTGGGTACTGAACACCCTATCTCAGTAGGTTTAGAGCAGTGGTTTTCAACCAGAGGTAATTTGCCCTTAAGGAGATATTTGGTACTATTTGAAGTCATTTTTTATTATCACACCTATGTGTTATTGGTACTAGTGCGTAGATGCCAAGGATGTTGTTAAACAGCCTACAATGCAAAAAAAGCTCCCTTCAACAGTCCAAGAATTGCTTGGTTCAAAATGTCAGTGTCAAAGTTGAGAAATTTTTAGTCTCCAAGTAGGAAAGTGCCTGACTGTAGGATTAAAAATCCAAATGACAGATTCTTCCCATTCTTATAGCTATCACCCAGATCTTTGGTGAAGTTCTTAATAATGAATTCTGAGTACAAAATTTGCAACTCAACTTAAAATTCTGGTATGAGAATTAAAATAAACTGACTAGTTTTTTTTAATTGTATAAATTTTAGCATGTTTATGGGACTATGTGTCAACATGTCGAAATAACAAGCAATATTTGGGGTTTATGTGTAGTTTTCTGGAGAGTTGGTCAACAGCTTTCAAAACATTTCAAATCTCTAAAGACAAATTATAATAGCTGATAAAATAGAAAAGGGTTTAACAGCTAGGATAAGCCTTTGTCTGTCCTATAACTCTATTTAAAGGCTCCCTGTAAGCAAAGGAGACAAAAATAAAGGGGCAGTTAAAGCAAACTTGGCCCTTTGAAGGAGATAATAATTAAGTTGTGTTCTAAGGTATCTCAAGACTCTGATGCTCTTGGGCTCTAAGTCTTCTTCCCATCTCTTCTACAGATGTGTACCAGTCTATTTATAGGTGTATACAAGGCAAGGTCTTCAAATTTTAGATAAAGTGCCACCTGTAATCTTTGTTAACATCAGTCATGTTGTACTCCATATATATATATATATATATATATATATATATATATATATATATATATATACACACACACACACACACACAAATATATATCCTAATAAAGCTTATCTTCACTAAAATATTTTAATGTTTTCCCCATATAACGGTCAACAGGAAAGATTCTGCTTTTATATCATTTATATGTTTAGGGATATGAATACTTATAGGGAAATACCAGATAGTACAATCAAATCTCCTTTGGGCAAATTCTGTTTTTGTCACCCAGTACCTAAAGTCCATTGCACATAATTTCTCTATTCTCCAACTGTTATCCAAAATCATGCCTCATAAGCTCTTTTATTTGACAACCGAAGAAAAGAAACACATCAGCCATCGGAATCTTCTATATCAAATAAATATGCCAGAAGAAAACAGTTCAAATGTAAGTAATTCCAATAAGAGTAGTTCCTATCAATAAATACCACTTTCCTACTGAAAATTATCCTCCCAACTGGTGACTAAAGCCCACATGGTCCTAGGGTAGGTACATAAGAGATCTTATTTTACCAGAAAAACCTCAGTCCTGAGGTTGAGGCCAAACACAATAACAGAACATATCTGCCTCATTTTATTTGGCAAAATGTCACTTACCCCCAGAAAAGCAGCTAATGAAAAACCAACAAATGAAAGCTATTACAGAAAGAGAAAATATTTCAGAAAATGGCCAAGAAAATCTACGTTGGAGAAAGGCTCTATGAAAACCAATGGCAACAATTACAAACTAACAAAAAGTAGAATCCAAGATTCCCAGACCATCAATGTCAGGAAAGAAGCTAACCAAAATGCAAGATCACAGTGGAGTAAAACACAGCATCAGGGAAGGATACCCCTTACCTTCATCCGCAAGGACTTCCGGGATCCCTCTCGAAATGCCTATCCCAAAGAGGAAAACAAGTAGAACAAAACAAAACTTGGTACCAAGAATGACAGTTATACCTATCTGAGACTAAAACTAAGGCAAGAACTAGTGTTCTAGCCTGTCCCCTTTTCCCTAGGTAACAAATATAATTGAATTCCCCACACTATTATCAAGAATAGGGGGTAGCTCAAGGAGAGTGAACTCTGCGGCTAACTCCAGTACTTCCCATTGTGAAACTAGGTAATTAACAGGGAAGAGCATGCATCACTTAAATCCTATATACACACCTGACCCTAAAAGAAAAAGCAAATTAAAACGTTAAGTAAGGTGGCAGATTTACCAGTTTTGAAATTAAGAAGGAAACAAAGACCAATCCCCTTAGCAAGGGATGGGCAAGTCACCTAGGAGCAACAAAGTTGCCATGATGGGGAAGAAAGAACACAAAACAGAAGAGGTTTCTCCTAGAATACAGGAAAGTGACCACAACACTGAGGAAGCCTAGACCATTCAAGAGACATTTCCTAACTTTTTGAAACAAGGAAATAAATCAATCCAATGACATGAAGTAGGCATGTACCAGGACAAGAATTTCAGACTACTTTGGGCTGAGGAGGCAGGGAGATACTGTAAGGATAGTGGAAGCCTAGACTGGAGGGTGTAGCACATATGGGCTTGTTACCAGGTGGGGCTAGGATTTCATACCTGGGATGGGGCTTGGAGGAGAAGAAACTTTGTGCCAGTTGTGATGGTATGGAGTGGCAGAAGAGAGGTTGGTCTACATGTTGACAACAGATTAGCTGATTTTTGCAAGTAGAGCAAAAGTGGCCCTTCAAACATCTGGATCAAATTCTTAAAAGAATTTTGGTGCATTCTTGGTCCAAAATTTGAGCTATTTCAGACATATTTCTATTTAAGATACTTTACCCTCCATACCTTGATTTTCTTTGTCTTTGGTGCTGCACGACCCTTTTCTGGACTCTTTTTCCGCTTCTTGGGTTTGGTTCTTCTAACAGTTAAGGTGATGCTTGTAGGTGTGTGCTGTGTTGCTGTATACAACACAGTGGAAGGAGAAAGCTCCTCATCCCAGCTTTCTGTTGCACTGCTGTCCCCACCTGAAAAGGTTATTTCATAGTTCACATTATATAAATATTCAAAAGTATATTAAAGCAGCTTATTCTGATAGATTTATTCCATAATCCAGTAAGTCATTACTTCTACTGCTAACTCTATCTGTAGAACAACATAAATACCCACCTCCCATTTGAAAACAAGATTCTTTATCATTGGCAGTAAGCAAATAAACTGTTCTATATTGTATATATTTCTCCCCTGATAATCAGTCCCAAAGCTCCATTGTTTCAGTATGTAACACAGAAAAAGGATCTGATTTTTTGTGCTCATAAAAAATATTTTGATTGCTACAGAGCTAAAATGTCATTTATGGACATTAAGAGAATTACACAGTGGTTTTCAGAGGACTTCTATCTCTTTCCGTGAAATGAGCTAGGAACCATGGGAACTTACAGAAAGGGTTTAGACAAATACTTAAAATACAAAATATTTTATGTCAAAATATGGGCATAACCCATCTTCTGCTCACCTGATATGTTGTCCTGCTTCCGCCGATGAAGTCTAATAACCTTCCCCCTGCTCATTCCCCTAAAGATGGAAAATAAACTTAAAGTAGTCCTTCCAACAGCATGCAACACATCATTGCACACATGGGAGATGTGTCTCTGTATACACTACCCCCTTCCTCCCACCTACCAAAAGTTTCCAGGACATTAAATTTCATATCAAATTCAATAGCTTTAACATCAATCTCTCATTCCTTGTTGTCAGCAATTCTCACCTAGTGCAGAGAATTCGAGCCAAGGAGCACTAAGGAATCATCTACATTAACAAACACAAGAAAGAATACTTTGAGCTTTTCCCTACTAATAAGAAACCCTAATCCCAGCAACCCAGGCTTGAATTTAGATGGAACATGATCTTACCTGCACTTGTCACAGTTGAGAAGGAAGCCATCCTGAGAAAGACCACAAGGACACCAGGTAGGAACAGTCTCTCCTTCAGAGTTCGGGCTGTCTCCACAGCGTTCCTCTACGGGCGACGGCAGGCCATTCAGGTCAGAACGAGGGATGATCGTCTGGACAGGGGGAGAAGCAGGAGGTGTCGGAGGAGGAGGGGCTCCGTAATTATGATCCTGAAAATAAGATTTTTTAAATCAACAGTGTCCAAACACTGGCCCCTCTCTCCCCTAAAGTATGGTACATATGGAAAGAAAGAAGAAAGTAGTACCCTTCGTTTTTTGGCTTCAACCAGGAAAGTGATAAAACAAAATGCCAAGGTCAACTGGGACATAAAAACAAGAACAATGATGCAGGGCTAGACGTCCGCTGGAGGCAGGGAAGTGCAAAAGGGGCAACTTCGTCATGCTGCATATAAACATTGCAAGAAAGTCACAATGTATAAGAATGGATTACACTCCAGGAAGATCACTGCTTTGGAGAGAAACAAATGCATACTCACAGCATAAGGCAGTCCTCGACACCCATGCCTCTGAGTGGTCCCATAATTATGAGTGGAATACACGCTCTTCTCATTAACTGCTGGACTAGCCTCCACAGATTCAGGGCTGCACAAAGGCGAAAAGCAATGCATGATAGCATAACACCTAATCTTCCCTTAAACTAAAACTTAACTTCCCATTCTAACCCCTCCTCTTTCCACAACCACCAGCTACTAGAATAAAGAACTCAGTGAAATAATCTGATTAACATAACTAAGCCTATAAATAACACTACGAGTGTTATTAAATGTGGATTTGTGTGTAACATGAAGCCAGTACAGGCAGATGTCTCAAGGCAGGCACCTGGGATACAAGGTGTCCCTAATGACAAACACAAACGTACCAGCTGAGCAGGGAGTTTCCCCTAGAGAAGCCACTCTGGGCTGCTTTAGACTCAGAACTATTCTTCTTAATTGGATCTCTTAATACTTCCATGAAACCTCACATGACATTTGCAGTGAGTGAGATGATGAAAGTGCCTTCTGCACTGCCCCAGGGACCAGGCCCTCTTCCATTCACTACCAAGACTGGATACCCTGAAGAAAGTACAGGTAAAAACAATGGCATCTTATATTTATACCTCTCATCTTGATGAACCCCCAAACACCTTTCAAATATTAGAGTAATAACTTCTCATCCACCAATGACATGCAAGCATATCAAGAACACAATTATTTTACAGCTGCATGATAATACAATAGAACTTCAAAATAATCAAAACTCTACTGAGATGTTTTGTTAGTCTAATGACAACAGCAACAGTGACTACCAATCTGAATTTCCCATTATTTTCTAGGTACTGTATATATATATTAATTCATTTACTCTACAACTACTAAACATGGTAAATAGAACCCCTTATTTACAGAAGGGTAAACAGGTATGAGTTTACACAGAGCCAGGATTTGAAACAATGTCTGACTAAGCCCAAGCCAGTAACCAGGCTTAGTGAGCAGCTTGGTTCAGTATCTTTTAGTACCCTCCTTGAGTGGAAAATAAACAGTTCAGGCACAATTTATTAATATAAAAGAATTATAAATGTGTTCAAATTTAGAAATTCAACGTAATCCTTTACTTGATAATAAAAAGGCATAGGTGGCAAAGGATAAAATGTGAGTTTTAGGGGGGGAAAAAAACTTTAGTGGTTATGTTTGGCAGAATTTTGAAAGATAATTAATGCAATTGTATGACTTTGCATAATGAATAATAGATTATGTCACTTATTTAAATTAACCAGAACAGAGACTCACAAATTAGAAACTCCAAGGACACCATGCAGAACTCAGCCTTAGAGATCAAAGGGTTTTTTAGGGAATCAAATAATGCATACTGTTTGCCTCAAGTAATATGTTTATTTCAATATATTAAAAACACACAATATATAGTACTTGGCAGGAATAAAATGTGAGGTTCAATGTGGCACAATGTCAGCTGAGAAGTGAGGGATAAAAGAAAATTCTGATATATGTATCCAACTCACCCAATCATATGCTCCAAAACTGTGAGAAGGGATCTTATTAATAACAGCAAAGGTAATTTCTAGGTAAAGAAGAACTTTAGACACAGGAAAGTATTCTCTGTTAGTGAAGTGCATGCATTTTATTACTTTAAAAGAGTGTCTGCAAGATGGGAACTGGGAGGGAATAAATCAAGAATGCAGGTCAGTATACTCGAGAAAAAGATGCTCTGAACATGGCTCATTGGAAGGCAATCAGCTCTGAGTATTAGGAAACAGGTGGGGTTTCCTAAATGAAACCAAAGGTAGACAAGCATTAATAAAATGAAGGCAGAATTTAGTTTCTATGATGGAAAATCAAGAGAAAGTAATTTTATACAACATTAATTTACTTGATAAACAAGTATTCCAAAGAGCTGTACATATTTTATATAAGATATTTTGTACCACTGAACACATGGGGTGAAACATGACAGCTGTTTATTAGGAATGACCTGTGTAGTTTTGTTTTTCTTGGGGGGTGGGGAGAAGGAAAGTGACATGAAATAAAAGATGGCCATGGAGATGTAACTATGTTGGTTTTACCTTACCCATCTCCAAACTGGGTAAATATGAACATATGCAATTCATGTGCAAGTCTAGGGAATAAAAATAAAATGTATGTTTTGGAGGTTAAAAGGCCACGCCATTGCACAATACTTTCTAGTCAAGCACAGCATTTAATATATTGCTATGCATGCCAAATACTAAAATTTAAGCCCATATCTTTTGATGAGGAAACTTTGTAATTTCCATACTGGTTAGTGATTCAATACAGTTACATGTTGACAGGTAAATATAGGATATTTCTTAGGATATTCCTTGATGTATATATCAGCTCTTACCTATAATTTAAATGGATTAAAATTTAGTGTTAGGACTACATCTCTTTATTAGCCAACCATTTAATGCAAATGTAACTATAGCCTTTCCCCCCCTTATGTTTAAATTGACAATTGGGCACATACACAGAACCCATGCTTACAACAGATACACTCCATCAATTGTGTTCTAAGTACAATATGCAATCTGCTGCTATAATGCTACCTCTTGGGAAATGTCTGAAGTACACTTATGGCAAGACTATACATTCAGAAAAATCTTTTCTTCCTTTGTTATATCTAGACTTTTCCCCCTACAAATATATGAAAAATGGATAATGCATAATGTTGTTATCAGCTTAAAAAAAGCATGAGGTAAAATCTAGGTCTTTTTCTTGGTTGAGTATTTTGCCCTCCATACCAGATTTAATTTTCATACCAGTGCCTAGAATAGTAGAATATGCATGACAGTAAAATATGCATGATGAAGCATTAAAATAGGCAACAATAATTTAACAGAATGGCATATAAGCTAATTGTTGACATTCTCTTGCTTTGTAGAAATACCAAACAAATAATTGTTTAATTAGTTATGATCTCACTATCAAAAATCTGCCTGGAGATTGTGAATGAAATGTCTCAAAATATAGAAACATTGTAGGCAAATTTTTTATGCCAGAAGTATTTCTTCTTTTTGCAATTACTTCTGGACTCCCTAGCAACATTTATGGGCAGTCATCTGTGCACTCTGGGGAAAACACCAGTTTTAAGAATAACTGTTTTTGATATTTTTCTTATTTACTTATCCCAAACTCACAGATTTAATCTTTTTATTAAAATTTCTCATAAATGTTAATGTTGTCTACCTAATAGTTTGCTAGTCAATCCATATAGGAGGCTAGTGGCTAACTTATAAAAATCTATTAATACTATGCAACCAATTACTAATACAGGAATATTTTTAAGTATCTTACTTGGGAAATAGTTATAAAATTGGAAACCTTGGCTATTGGCATAATGAAATCTTTGGCATGCAACCCCCCCCCCCAAAAAAAAAAAACCACAAAAAAACCACAACAAAATGGGGGGGGGGGCATGGAAGAAACACTATCCACCCTTCTCTATCTCCCACCCTCCATCTTTCGTTTTATATGGGAATAAGGCCAAAACTGCGTTAAATTCTAGACTACCCCAGAATATAATAATACACTGCTGCTTAGAGTAGCTTCATTTTAAGCCTTCCTCTTTAAGGAAGTCAGTAAGCAGTTAAGTTATCCTAAGTGGCTTTATGAAGAAATATACATGCTCTTTACTAATATTCTCAGTTTTAAGGAAGAAAACCACTATTAACCAGGGATGCAGTTGAACCCAGAGTTCTAGTACAGTTGCTTTTCTTTGCTGAAGGGGGAGAATCCCCGGGGACTGTGAAAATGGCAAGAGAAACAGGGGAATTAGAGCAACACCCACCTCACTCTAGAAGTGGCTGTGGGATCAAGAGTCTGAACTGGACCTGAACATATTCAAAACACCAGGATTTTTCCAGCCCAGACCCTAATCCCTGGTACTGCCTGGAATAGACTTGGCTTCTGGGGGTGTGCTGCCCCCTAGGCCCCTTGGGTCTCTTTCGCTGGACTTTCACATCCTTGTGTAGTGCCACTTCGTCTTGAAAGGTAGGGGGCTTCCACTTCCTTTCTGTAAGCAAGGAAGATTGGGTACAAGGGAGGTAAAAGGACAAGAGGGGGAATCTGTGAGCAGGGGGAATCTCGGACACTTAAAAGAGAAGGGATACAAAAGGCTAAAATCTTTTAAACTGTGAATAATATATAAAGTTTTATAACGAAGGCCTACCTTTATTGCCATTTGGCATTTAAATTCTTCAAGAATTGAGAGTCTATTTTAGGGATTGGACTTTTCGACAAACTCTGAATTCCTAAAGCTGCTCTTAGCTGAAAAAAAAGTTTGGTACCACTGATTTTGAAGGTCCTCTTTCTAGGCAATGAATATTATAAAAAACAGATGACAATAACTTTCCATGTTTTCTGCCCCATATAAGGTTTAAGTAACCTGCCCATATAAAGTTTCAGCCCCTTTACTCTAGAATAATGAGAAGTACATAGGAAGAGGCCTTCAAGGAAAATCAGTTGGAGAGAACTCCTCTTTATCTCCATCCACCAATTCTACAGAAGCAGGTAGTGACACCTACTTTATTACAATCTTCCCCACCCATCAAAACAAATAAAAATGTAATCAATACTTTGCAAATTTCATCCCATTTAATTATTTACTTAGAAACCCCCCTCCCTAATTTTTCCCCTCCCATATTCAGCTTCTATGGGAGAAAGGGTCTAATGTCATTTACAGTGGGCTAGGCTTGGATTTAGAAAATACTACATATTTATTATTAGATGCCCACAAGTTGTCTCCACACAAACTGGTAATTCACCTACTAACTAGGAAGTAGCACTTACTCTGATCCAGCAGCCATATCTGAGTAGGATGTATCTGGTGTGGTGACTCCCAGAGGGATTGCAATGCTCATGACGTCCAACACAGCAGAAAGTGGAAATCACGGGGTCCAATTAATGGAGACTGGCCACTCTGAGAGTGGGGGTGAGCTGTAGAGCCTCAACCAACATGTTATGGACATGAGGAATCCTGCCATAGCAAAGGAAAATATCTAGTAACCAGATAGTTCTTTATATTTATCCTAAACATTTTTTCCACTTTTTGAATAAGCCTTTTAAAGGGATAAATATAAAATAAGTACAGCAAGAGATCTACACATGTCCCATGTTTACTATGCACTTCATTAATGAGGTTGCAAAAGTTATGCTTTCTTTTCATTTCTATTTTATTTTTCCACCTTTCAGATAAAGAGAAAGTAATAGTTTGTCCAGCTCACTAATAAGCACATTTCCCCCACTGTACGACATCTTATCAAACGAATTTTCCAGTAGCCTGGGACCTAACAATTTTAAAGATATAGGCTGGTTAATGGAAATGTCAGTTTAATTTTTTGACAATTCAAAATCTTCATTTAAACACTGCTCCCTCCGCCCACCACAAACAAATGCAGTTTTTTCCAGCAGCCAATGTTATTTCTTTCAAATTAAAGATGATAAAAGAGATCAATTTGTTTCTATCTCACTAGACATTTCTTATTGCCTTCTTTTGTTATAGAACACTTTTCCTTTTTTAAAAAACAATTTTATTTTTACTGATTTCAGAGAGGAAGGGAGAGGAAGAGGGAAAGAGAGAGAAATATCAATGATGAGAGAGAATCATCAATCGGCTGCCACCTTGCACACCCCACACTGGGAATTGAGCCTACAACACAGGCACGTGCCCCAACCAGGAACTGAACATTGACCTCCTGGTTCAAAGGTCGACACTCAACCTCTCAATCATGCCAGCCAGGCCTCTTTTCTTTTTTAAAACCATTTTTAACTGTAATTTTGGGAGAAGATGCAGTTTATTTTAACAACTATATTTGTGAGGTAACAGCCATTACAAGGTATGAATAAAAACATAAACCACGAAGAATACAGCTTCATGATAAAGATCAGAAAATTTTATATGGAAAAGCAGTGATGATACCTTAAGAGTTGGTGACAATAACCAGTGGAATTTGAGAACAGAAAGACTCACAAACTACTGAAGTGTAAAAATGCAGAGGTAGATTAAGATTTTGGAGATATGGCGCAAAGGGAAAAAAGTTTCCTTTGTATGATTTTACATTAATGGTTTTATATTGCAAAAAACCCATTAAATACAACAAAAACATTAAAAGGATGAAATACAAGCATATTGTGTGGGAAGAAAGTCATGTTAGCCCTGATTGGTTTGGCTCAGTGGATAGAGCGTCGGCCTGCGGACTGAAGGGTCCTGGGTTCGATTCCAGTCAAGGGCATGTACCTTGGTTGCAGGCATATCCCCAGTGGGGGGTGTGCAGGAGGCAGCTGATCGATGTTCCTCTCTCATCGATGTTTCTAACTTTCTATCCCTCTCCCTTCCTTGCTGTAAAAAAATCAATAAAATATATTAAAAAAAAAAAAAAGTCATGTTAAAGACCCAGATTGATAAAGATTTTTGTAAAAAGACTGCAAAGAGTCATAATTGATATACTGATTAATGGTAAATGAAGATGGTAGAAAATTCAAACGATTACTTATACTTCAAAAAATATGGCATGAAAAATATTAAATATTTTAAATGGTAGACAATCTGAGATGCTTCAATCTTATTTTGATATATGAAGCAAATTAATATGGGTAAAAAACCCAGCTGTGAACAGTGAATCAATCCAAGATTTTTAAGAACGCATAAACTGTATTACTCTTTTGTGTCATTTTAGAATGCTAGAATAACTATCAATTGAGCAGTCAGTCCTCCCAGGCACCTACACTTTGCAAGAGCTTGATCTCTCCAATGGATCTAGGACTCTCCAAATATAGATGTGGCAATAGATCTGGTTCTACTCAACAGAAGGTGACATATTGCTAAGACTTGAGAATAAAATGAAAGGGCAAATCTTCCTATCTATTGCTTCTTCACAGCTCATAAAAGTGACTAATATAACCTTTTGCCTTTGAGCCCGTCATACACATAAATGTTTCCTTTCCCTAACAATATATCCAGACAGAGATTTAAGCAGTACAGCCTTAACAGTCTCTGGAAAATTGAAATAAAAATCTACAATGATAGGAGAACACATCAAATAAGCCCAAAGGGCAAAACATTAAATACTGAGGATTGCTGGCTCAACTTTCGCTACTTTTAGTGTCACTGTATAATTCGAATTAAAAATAAAAATAAAAAAGCCCCCATACTGCCTGGCTCGATAATCAAAAATAGAGCCTGATAATAACCATATCTTCCCTGACCATTACAGGAATCTGAATCATGTATTATATTTTCAGTAAAGAACAACAAAAAAAGTTACTCGGCGCCATTAAAAATCCTCTGTCACAGCCATTATTATATGCCTATAAACAAAGTAGGCTTTTAGATAAAAAACAACTTAGCCCTAGCTGGTCTGGCTCAATGGTTGGAGCATTGGCCTGTGGACTGATGGGTTCTGGATTTGATTCTGGTCAAGGGCACATACCTTGGCTGCAGGCTTGATCTCCACCCTGGTCAGGGCCCAAGGGGGAGGTAACCAACCGATGTCTCTGTCTCTCTCTCTCTCTCTCTCTCCCCCTCCCTTCCACTCTGTCTAAAAATCAGTAGAAAGTATCCTTGGATGAGGATTAACAACAAAAAAACAGTAACAAAAACAACTTATAAATCTACATTGATAGTTGTTATTTTTCTGTGAATAATTTTTAAAATATATACTAAAAAGGAAAAGATGAAAAAATTACTTCAGGTATCTCCCTAATAAATGAATAATTAATACATTCCTTAATGAAATCCCACCCCAGCTAATTTTGATAGTCTATATGCAATATTTTCTTATAATAATGGCATTAGTTTTATAAGCCAAGACAACAGATTCCTAGTATAGTTTACTAAGCCTAGTAGTTATAGCATTTATTAATCTATTACATAGTTTGGAGATGTGTCCTAGAGACTGAGAAGAATTAACACTGTCTCCGGGTGAAACAATTTTAAGATACTTTTTACTTACTTGTTAATTTGTCTCTCTATAAACTCTATGAGTATAAACTCTATGAGGATAGTGGTTTTTGTGCTTTTATCCCCTGCTGTAGTTCCAATGTCCAAAACAGTGCCTAACACATAAAGGGTTTCCAAAAAAATATTTGCTGAATGAATTTTGATTATTCTTATCTCAATATATGATTTTATCATTCATCAAAATACAAAAAAATAAAACAAATTAAAATAATTTATTTGGCTCAGTCACCTTTTTATAGACCTCTGAATATGAAGTCCCAAAAAATTATGTCAGTAGCTCTGAAGACCTAGAAAAAGTTGAGACACAAATTAGTATAGAAAGAAATAACATTGATAGACACTGTCTTGTTTAACATCCTATGATCCAATTAGTACTCTCTCTCATTCTGTATATATTTATTTTAATCCTCACCTGAGGATATGCTTATTGATTTTAGAGACAGAGGAAGGAGGGAGAAAGAAACTTTGTCTTTCTACTGACCCGGTGCATGGATTCGTGAACATTGAAAGGAAATTAATTAGAAGGTGGCCAGCGGGGTGGGACTGGGTGAGAGGGGCCGGAGATGCCTTGGAGCCAACTTCCTGCAGTCCCGCCCCAGCGGGCTGCACCTGGGGATCAAACTAGCCACCTAGTTTATGCCCTGACTAGGAATCAAACCCGTAACCTTTTTGGTATATGGGACGATGCTTCAACCAACTAACCCACCTGGCTGGGGCTCTAGTGCTATATTTTTATCCTTTAATCTTTACATCATTTTTTTTTTTTACTTAAGTGATAAATATTTTATTATGCCACTGGATATTCCTTCTCTTTCCTTCAAATTAGAATTATCTCCCATTTCTCAAGGGATACCTTTGTTTTCTCCCAGGAAGTGTTTCTTTTCTTCACTGACCCCTTTCCAAATTCAGAGGCTTTTCTTTAACCAAATGTCAAATTTACTCTCCAGTCATACAAGAATCTGCCATGGCCCAATAAGTTCATATTATTCCTTTTCCCCTCCCCATTCCATCCCACTTATATCTTCTTGTCCTACTACAGAAAAAGATTGACAAATGAAAGTAATTTCTATTTGTGGTCAACTCCGTAATAGAAACACATAGAAAAATAAAACTGTAATCAGCTTTCTACCCTCCGAAAAAGGGAAAAGAAATAGGTGATGACCTAGGACTTTTTGGGGAAAAAAAGTGAAATGTAACATTAGCCAGAAGTGAAAGAGCTGTTAATGGTATTTCAGTTACCAAGGAAATGTACTCTATGTTATTTTACTAATTTCCAACTTATTAAAAATTGGAAAAGAAACTATTCTGTAGAAACAATTCACAAAGAACATATTAGGAATTATAAAAATAAAAGGATGAAGGTAACAGTAAAAGGAACAACAACAACAAAAACACACAAAGAACTCAAAACAGATATAGACTCCTCTAGCAGCAATAAATAAGAAAGGTAAGAAAATGACAGAAGGAAAAAAAAGAAATAAGTCTGAGTGCACAGCAGGAGGAAAATGAGTGCATTTCAATTTAAGTATTTCCAGAACAATCCGTCAGAATCCACAAAAACACTAGTATGTTCTCGAATTCAGAAGCAGAATCAGCCTGCCTCCCAGTACTGACTACTCCTTTGAGAAGTCACAATTTACATACAGGTTCTTGGGAACAGGCTACTAAATAGAACATGCCAGAAATAGTTTATAATTACTCCTATCTTTTTAATTGTGTTCAGAAATGGTCAATAGTCTTTGTATTTGTAACAAAAAACACAAAACAAAACAACAAAACAAAAGTCTTTGTATCTGTCATTATGACAGTCTCTTCTCTATATGACTTTACTTGCTGAAAGCACAAGACCTGTGTGATCTGTCTGGTTACTCTCAGAAGACAGTTTTTTAAGAATAATTCCAACAGAGATTTAGAGAAAGAAATTGCATCAGCCAGGTGAGCCGGAAGCAGCTGGGAGACAAGAGTCCAATAAACAGACAATTCAATGAAAGAAAATTCAGAACAAGTCTGCTTCAGTAATCCTGTGAAGAGGACTGGCAGGAAGAGGAGTGCTGCTTCAGAAAGAGAACAGGCTTCATATGCTTCAGACAGTCTTTGTACTGAGGCTGTGGACCTTGGCCGTTCTCCCAGAAATGATGCAATCCTGATGAACAAGATCTGCTGCCAGAGAAACAATTGTTAACAGCCTATGCAGACAGCAACTAAGCCAAGGAGCAATCTCTGATCAATGTCACAAACTAACAAAAAGCCAAATCTCTTCCCTCAATTTTGGTTTCTGACAAAATATGTTAGTAAATATATATTTAGATATATATATGACCAAGCCATTTTCTCAAAATGTCCCTCGTATTTTAATTCCTTTGGCTTTACAATATCTATCATCCATCATTAAATTTTAATTAGAACACTGAGACCATTTTTACTATGAATATAATTTTCCAAGCATATTAACAACAAGGTATTTACAATGAAATTGTACACTTGTTTTCCTCACTCTCCTAAGAAAACCTTTGGGAGGTAATGGTTTTCCTAAATATAAAAATTACTTTGGAATCTAGAGCCCAAATATGAGATTTCAAAGTAAGGACAAATATGCACACCCACAAAGGTATATTTTAGACATCTTTGAAACTACAGGAAACTCTATGTTAAAAACAGGCATGTGTTAAAGAAAAACAGAAAATTTCTTCTTACTTAGGCTGACAAAAGAAGTAGATCGAGTAATATCATTACACTGTAATGCCTACTTTTCTCAAGGGCAACAATATTATTTCAGATCTTACAGGAGGGTTAATAACTATTTTCATCCTACTGGCCACAATTTACTATTTTATTTTAGAACCTAGCTCAGAAAAATCCTCAATTTAAAATCCTCCATATATTCTTCATCTCCTAGGCCTCATTTCTTTTTCGGAGCTTTATCAGGTTGTTCATACAGTATAGTTATAAAATTATAAGGATTTTTCTCACTTACTAAAGAACTGCATACAGCAAACTTCAGTTCTCTAAACTCCAACTAGCTACAATTAACCAAATTTCTTCCCTTAAGCAATAACCCTCAAACTGAGATTCACTAGAAACAAGCATCTAAAATATATCCTGAAATCAATATATTCAGACCAACCTACCTCTACATTTAAACTATTAAATAATGAAAATTAACAGATATACAGAATAACAGATAGACAGAAGCCATAAACGATCTTTAACTCGATTAAGGAGAAGAGAAAAAACATGCCAGAAAAACTTTCAATTAGGATTAAAAGAAAATAGTCACTAAGTTTAAGATTCAATTTCTGACTCTATTATATATGTAAGCTGAATGTATTCTTAAATACTTCTATAATTTCTTTCTTTTTAATAACTTTACAAAATGATAAAAGGGAGATGGGAAAAGAAGGTTTTTTTGGTATGATTACCACCTTCAATTTAATTTTTAAATCACAGAAAAAAATACAACAAATATATAAACGCATTTTATCTACATGACCAACTTGCTTGAGAACTAATGTGGCAGCTGTATTATATGCTTATCTTCTATCTCCAACCAAAATTAAAATACTGAGTGTTTGTACTGTAACACAGTTTTTTTTCCTTGGGAAAATAAAAAAGTACTATATACTAAGGATTAGGAAATTTGAGTTCTAGCCTGCAGCTTAATTTAAGTTTGGTGTTCTCAGAAAAATAACTTTTTATAGATGAACCTTAAATTCCTCAAAGTAAAATTTTCATTAGGCTTTTTCTTGCTCTAAATTTCTATGAATCCTGACACTGCCTTATGCAATGTCTCAAAGTCTCAGTTTTCTCATCTGTATAATAGAAAGAATAATACCTGTCCTGCTGACTCAGGTGTGTATGGACTATTGTTTATAGTAAATAAGAGTTTCAATGGCTCTTTGGAGTCTTTAAATACATGTGAAGATAAGCTGCTACTAACAACATGAATATGGATAAAAATGTTTTTCTCTTCTTCAACAGTGTGTTATTTCAATCTTGTAACAGTAAATAATGTGAGAAGACTATATGTGGAAAACATGAAAAAACAAACAAAATCCAACAGTTTAGGTGAGATAAGTAACAAGCATTAGAAGATATAAATCTGTTGAAAAGTTCATATAATTGGGATTAGTACAAATTCTAAGTCAGGCTTACAATTTGTAGCAAGTTAATGAAGGCAGAGTACCTAAGAGAAGTTCAGGGCTGAAAAGAAAAAAGAGAACATTGGGGCAAACAATTAAGAGACTAAAGAAATATCATGATTTAGTAATTTAGGGCCAAGATAAAGTTTTCCTTTTTCCCCCATCTCTTCTGCAACACTTGTTTATCCCTTGACCACTTTGCCTAAATTTATATTCCCTCTAGGGCAGTGGTCCTCAACCTTTCTAATGCCGCGACCCTTTAATACAGTTCCTCATGTTGTGGTGAC
Organism: Myotis daubentonii; assembly: GCF_963259705.1. Lineage (NCBI taxonomy): Eukaryota > Metazoa > Chordata > Mammalia > Chiroptera > Vespertilionidae > Myotis > Myotis daubentonii. Next base: position 22,876,237 of record NC_081853.1, on the reverse strand, counting down.
CCCCAACCATAAAATTATTTTTGTTGCTACTTCATAACTGTAATTTTGCTACTGTTTTAAATTGTAATGTAAATATCTGATATGCAGGATGTATTTAGGTGACCCCTGTGAAAGGGTCGTTCGACCCCCAAAGGGGTCGCGACCCACAGGTTGAGAACCCTGCTAGGGGCTACTGAACTTGGTACAACAAACCCATGACTAGAATAGGAGGCAATTAAAATCCAGTTTTAAAATAACACCCCTATTTTATAGTCCATAGCATGAATTTCTTTCGTCATGAAAAATTTCATTAATGGCAATATTATGGAGGAAAGACATACTTAGTTGTACTTGGAGGGGAGGGGTGACAGGACAAGAGTACATGCCATAAATAATGAAGCTAAATACATACTACACTTTTAAATTGTTTTAGGTTGACATTTTACTTATTTTACTTATAACTCGTATTATTTTACTTATAACTCGTTCAAAAATAATAAAATACATATATACTGCTAAACCAACCAAGGATGCACAGACTATTCTTAATAAGAATTAGAATGACATGGACTTTGATTTACCTCTTTAAAGGGCGATATTCTCAAGACTTTTTGAAGGTTCTGTCCTACTGTGTTTGGAGCCTCAGCATATGCTTTAGAAACATGTACTAGACTAGATAGGAAAAGAACCTCTCATACCTCTACATTTGCCTCCTCTGTCCAAACCACTTTCATTTTCAAACATTGAAATGGGAACCAGATTTACTTACTCTAGAAGAAGTGGGTTATGCATATTTATAAGGCATTAATATCTGTTACACTTTCTGTAGTTTAGGTAAAATTTCTTAAGTTGATAAAAAATTTAGAGTTTTAGGATAAAGTCTTATTCATTATTTTATAGATGAAGAAACAGACTACATATGTTTTAACTGTAAGAAGTCACACACACAGTGGTGGAGAGTTCAGAAAAAAAATTAGGATTTAACATATAGCTTCTATTTATTAATTAATACTTATTTTAGAGAGCTACATCTGAATTGAAACAAAAAACCTGTAAAACCCAGCACCAGTTATTGGTGCTGTGTTAGACAAACAAGTCCATATTAAAATTCTTGACTGTTTTGGAATTTATATTATCTAGATTTGTTTATATTATCTAGATTTGCCAGTTTTTCTGCATTCATTCATTCAACAAACATAAAGTAACTACTATTTATAAAAGCTATGTTATGTGCTATTTTAAGATGTTTCTCTTATCCAGAGAGGGGAAGCAATTTGCAAACTCTTTAGGTTTGCCTATGTGCCAACTATTGCATTTTCACAACCATGAAGGGGAAAAACAATCCTAAAGTATGCCTTTACACTTAATGAGTCATTCTGAAGAGAAAACATCACCCTCCCTACAAAGAAAGAAAATCCCAAAAGCATCCCATCGTTTATCACTGACACAGGAGTCTCTTAGGGAAAGAGATTATTTTATAAATCTCTTAAACTATTTAGAAAACTTACTGATTGGTCTCATGGAAAATTCTATTAAGAATGAAGGACAATGGGCAGCAAGAACCTGTAAAACACAGATGAACAGAACCTGACCATACATGTTCTGTGATTATTTGGCAGACCAGGTAGGTAAGTATATAGCAGTAAGGGCATTTAGAGCTTAATAATTCTAATATGTCCAATCGGATTCCCCTCACCTCCTGATAGCTGAATCATTAATCTTATTATTTAAAAACTGCTTGTAAAAATTATTCAAACACCACAAAAGCATAAAATAAAGTGAAATTCTTACAATTGCATTTTCCAAAGATATTCCAAAAATAAAATAACCCTACTGTTCTGTAATCTGCTTTGTTCATTTAGTAGTAAGTTTTAGACATCTTTCTATATTCAAAGGAGATATACAAATTTACTTCTTCCTCTTAAATGATGGCACGGCATTTTATCCCATGGATCTACTGTAATTTAAGTCAGTCTTCTGCAGGTTGATGTTTAGATTGTCGCTAATTTTCCATGACACACACAATGCTGCACTGAATGGTTTGTGTATATATATCCTTGAGAGCTTGTTTGGAGGTTCTAGCAGGGGAGCGCAGCTACTCGTATACCCTTGACCGAAGACCGGTCCTCTCCTGGGGGGGAAGGTCGTCCTCTTCGACCGAGCGCGCAGCTTCGGGAGGGACGCACATGGATCGGTGAGGGAGGAGGGGGACACCTGCCTAGCCAGCCAGATCAGCCGAATCAACCCTGGCGATCAATGGGGTGACAGATGTCGCAGCCAGATCGCCCTCACATCCTATATATCCTATATAATAAAAGCCTAATATGCAAATTGTCCTCTTGACTGGGAGTTCTGCAGGGAGTTCAACCACTTGCTATGACGTGCACTGACCACCAGGGGGTGGTGCGGAACATGGCGGGTGTTGGTGACTCGGCACTGGCAGACGAGGCTCTGCAGGCCCTGATGAGAGTGGGACCAGGGTGGGATGGTGGAGCAGGTGAGTGGGCAGCGCCAGGCTATGGTGGGTGTGAGACACTGGTCGCTGGGTGGGGCCCGATCGCCCCTCTGATCTGATTACCATGCAGCCGCCAGGTTCCCATGCACTGAGGGAGCTGTACAGGGGCCCAATGCCCTGCCAATCTGATCGCAGGATGACCAGCCGGGGTGGTGGGGGGCGGGGCTGCTGCCCTGCTCCCTCAGTGCCTAGAAGCCAGGCAGTGGCGGGGCAATTGGGCTCCACAGGCAGTGACCAGCAGCAGCAGCAGGGCTGCCACCAGGCTCCCTCAGAGCCTGGGAGCTGGTGGGGCCATCAGATTGGCGGGGCGGGCAGCCCGGGGAAGGGAGGCCCCAGCTGGCAGCTGGCAGTCACTAGGGACCTTACCTGTGCATGAATTTCACGCACTGGGCCGTGTGTGTGTGTGTGTGTGTGTGTGTGTGTGTGTGTGTGTGTATACTTTTGTTTATACATGTGCACAAACATTTCCTTAAGACACATTCCTAAAAGTGGAACTGCTAGAATGGCATGAGCATATTTATTAGCGATGCTGAACCACCTCTCAGAAAGTAAAAACCATATTACACTCCCACCAACATAGTGGGAAGTCTACATTTTTTCATAAGTTTTTAAATACTTTCAATTCTTTCCTCAGAGTTTTTCTTAGAAGAGTCTACATTCTAAAAGAAAACCCTAGAATGAAAATTAATTGTAAATACTCAACGTTCTATTACCAAACTACTCACCAGAAGCTATACTGATAATAGAATTACTCAGAATAATTTGTAATTTAAAAAGTAATGGCGATGAAAGACATAAACTAAAAACAAAACATTGATATACATGTTAGGGCAAAAGTAGGTTTATAGTTGTTCGTATGGAAAAAGACAGGTTATGATTATTATAATAGCTTTATTAACGCAAAAGAATGTCACAGTGCATTTATGTACAATCTCGTAAGTGGCTGGAATTGCTGGCCTTCATTATTTACATATTCTTGTAGTCTACTGGCTATACTCAAACACACTTGAATACAGAGTTCTTTGTCATCAATAAACTTATTTTGCCTACTCCTGTACAGTGTTTGGTCTATGCATAAAATGAGTCTATTTTTACTCATACAGTAGATTTCTGAGCAAAATGAAACCTTTGGAATGGTAAATAGTACATTATTTTCTTAGAGGAGGAGCATCTATGATGGTTTGTTATGAGACATCAAAATATTGTAAAACTTTTCTCTGAGATCTTAATATAAAAAATGATTAAGCCTCTACATGGATGCTAATCTTTGGTCCAGTTTCAGTAAACATTTCAGCTGTATTTAGGCCAAAATTCTCATTCATTAATTCTTATAATAAATTAGCCCCAGGACACTGACAAAATAGTACTTTTTAGTTAATGAATATAACTGGCATAGTAAGCTGCTCCAAATCCTTATGCAAAACAATAATCACAATTATATATTATGCTAAATTTTCTGTTATTTTATTCTCCTTTAATCATCTCTGTGGGTTTTCCTGTCATATCACAGTTTGACCCTAAATAAAGCCCAGAATTCTAGCACTGAATAAAGTAAAACACAAAGTATTTTAGCATTTACCTGTTATTTTCCCTCTTTGTTGAGAAGTCTTCGATTTACAAACTTATTTTTTACTGAGTAAATATTTCTAAATGCTGAATTTTACTGCTTCTGAATACTATATTTCATTTTCCGGTACTTGGTAACCAAGTACTTAGTGCGCAATATAAAAACTAAGACATCTTTTTTTTTAAAAAAAAATATTTTTATTGATTTCAGAGAAGATGGGAGAGGGAGAGATAGAAACATCAATGATGAGAGAGAATCTTTGATCGGTTGCCTCCTGAACGACCCACACTGGGGATCAAGCCCTCAGCACGGGTATATGCCCTGACCAGGAATTGAACCGTGTCCTCCTGGTTCAGAGGTAGATGCTCAACCACTGAACCACACCAGCTGGGCCAAACTAAGACACCATAAAAAAAAAAAAAAATCCTATTCCCCAGATTATGAGAAATCTCTTATAGACCACCAATAACTTGGTTTCCAATCTTTTGAAAAAAAAAAAGGAGTTTTTTAAAAGTGCAAAAATTTTGGGGTGGGGTAGGAGAAATCAATGGAGGGGATCAAAAGGTAGAAACTTCCAGATATAAAGTAAATAAGTCATGGGGATACAACATACAGCATGGTGACTACAGTTAATACTGTACTGCATACCTGAAAGTTGCTGAGCGTAGATCTCAAAAGTTTATATCACAAGAAAAATAATACTTTTGGTAACCATGTAAGGTAAAGGATGTTAACTAGACTGTTGCGATCATTTTGCAATGCATTTGGACTGAATCATTATGTTGTACACCCGCAACCAGTACGTTAATTAACCTACTTCAATTGAAAAAAATTTTTTTAAACGAGGCCACTGAGTGGGTCCTAATCCAATATGGTCAGTATCCTTATATGAAAAGGGAATTTGGAGAGACACTAAGAATGCATGCACACAGAGAAAAGATAATGTGAAGAGGCAGCAAGAGGGCAGGTCACCTGCAAACCAAGGAGAGAGGCCTCAGGAGAAACCAATCCTGCCAATATCTTAATCTTGGACTTCGAAAAGTGCAAAATTTTTTATTTGTTGATTAGGAAAACACAGTAAAACAATATTAGATCCTTTGCAACTGGGGCTCCTGGCCCACAAAGTACTAGCATCCATGAATAATTAGACAATTGACAATACTTCTGTACCATATCCTTTCATCTTATAGCCTTAAGAACCATTTTTTATTTAGCCATTACAGGACTACATGATAATTTATACCCAGATAAATACATCAAATGATACTTGGGTAACAACAACAACAAAAAAAAACACACAAAAAAGAAAGAAACAAAAAGAAGACTTCTACTTAATAAGAAGGTATCCCCTTTGACCTAATGGGCCAAAGGACCAGAAAGCCCCTGTTAAAGCAATGTGGTCTTCATGATCATCTCTGAATTCTAAAAAAATATTGCATGGCCCATAGCTCTTCAATGAGTTTAGGATTTCTTAAGAATCCACTAAGAGTCAATATTGTTTCACACTGAAATTCCAATTCTTTCCCCATTTGTTTATTAAAGCAAGAAGGAAACCCACTAGGCTTCCATTTACTCTAGTATCAATATTCAAAAATTGATTCTTAGTATGAGCATAACTACCTTGTTACTGTTTTTCTAGCTGATTTCAAACTTTGAACACACATACTTACAGGAATTCCTACCAACCCTTCTTTGGTGAACTGCTCAAAGGAGACAGTATTTGCCTAAGCTCTTCTTTGAGGAGATCTATAATAAATGTTTATTTGGCTATCAGTTTATAACAACATAGAAATACTTATTTACAAGCCAATGTTTGGGAGCTGCTTGTTACCATCCCTTATGCTACCAAAACACAGATTCCTTTAGGAATTCTTATCTGGCTTCTAGACCTGTTATTAATACCTTCCTTTAAAAAAAAAAGCATTTTCTTTTGGAAAAAAATTGAGTTTACCAAGCACAGCTTAGAGTGCATCTATGTCAAGTTAATACAAATGAAACTAAGTAGGCTACAATTTTTAGTAGAAAAATTATTTGAATTTTCAAAACTAAAAATGAGTGGGAGGCAACCAATCCATGTGTCTCTTTTACATAGCTGTTTCTCTCTTTGTCTCTCCCCCTCCCTTCCACTCTTTCTAAAAAAGTCAAGGAAAAAATATCCTCTGGTGAGAATTAACAAAAAATAAATAAAAACTGCAATCACTGATCATCTATAATAATAAAAGCATAATATGCTAATTAGATCGGACAGCTGAATGACCTTCTGGATGAAGCAGGGGCTGCGAGGCCCGAGGCAAGCCACCACAGCTGTGAGGGCCAAGCCCCATACCCGAATTTCGTGCATTGGGCCTCTAGTTTCTTTATAAGAAAACAAGTATGCTCACAGTGGGCATTGTGGTGGTACTCAATTTGGCCCAATAGATCAAAGGGACACACCTTTTTAGGCCCAAGAAGAACGGAGTCTAATAGCTTCTTGGTTGCTTAGCAACCAAATCCTAGGGCACCTATATTTCTTAACCTTTTCGAAGAGTGATCCCAGACTTCTGTTAGACTCTGATAAAGACCATGAATATTTTCCTCAGAAAAACACCGATAAACCTTGTAAAACTTCTAGGGATTCATAGGCCCTTGTGTTCTATAACCCTTCCTGAACTGCAGCCAGATTCGATATAGGGAGCCTGCAACTGACTGAATTATAAGGAAGGTATGGGTGACTGGAAGAGGCTCATTAACTTTTTTTTTTTTTAATACCAAAGATAATGAATAATCACTCTAGTAGGGGATGATGCCCAATAAAAAAACATACATTTTTCCTTTCTTTACCCAGATCCAGGAGCCCCATCCAATTTCAGGCAAAGAATCCTAAAGTAAAAACTGCCAAAACTTCAGATGGGTAGCAGTACCCAAAGTCAGGAGGAGAGAAAAGGGCAAGATTATATTGGTGAAGGTGGAAGGCTTTTTAAATAAAATAGGGAATATGGTATAATGAAAAGATTCTGGAATCATAAGGAGTTGACTCACCCTATTACTAGCTATGTGACTACTCTAGTTCAGTTTGTTCATTTGTAAACCATCCCACTGCACTATTTTGAGAATTAAGTGACATAACATTCATAAGAGAACCTAGCAAGATATTTGACACATTGCAAGCACCCAACTTTTGATATGCTGGGTTACATTAAGGAAGTAGAGAAAATAAGAAATGTAAATAGGAACCACTTTCCTACTTCCAAGCCAATAGTATGAAGTACAGGAGAGGAATTTACAGTTTGAGTCCTATTAGTAATTCGCCAAATCCGCTAATACTAAGATTTGCCAACAGTTACAGAATAACCTGCACCCTAAATAGCCTATTAATTTTTTTAGAGAAATCTTGACTGGCACTGATTTGGCATTTATAAGATACCTTTTCAGATATTCAACTATTTTATAAAATGAAATCTATTGTATACTAAACATACTATTAATTTCCCATTTGCTTCTTCAATCTTCCTGTCAGGAATACCTTCCAGAATCTGTGTAGACCTCTTTAAAATATTAACATTTCCTCTTAGTATAAAGTCATTATATACCTATGTAGCCACTCTATTTTCCTTTTGATTGGAAATATGTGATAGCTGTAAGAGAAATTGGGTTCAGAGGGCAAGTCACACTGATGGGGAGAGACTGAAAAATCTGATTATGTTTACTTGCCTGCTGTAACAAGTTTAAAGTTTTAAACTTTAAAACATTTTCTTGTGAAAAATTTTAAATAAGTATAAAGTAAAATTTTATAAAGAACTTCATTTATTTACTATTTCAACAATTATCAACTCATATTCAATCTTGTTTATCTGTTAACTCTCCTCCACTCTAAAGCAAACACCAAACAACAAATTTCAACATTTAGCACTTATCTCTAAAAAAGTGTACATTTTAATTCCTGTTTTGTTTCGTGGGGAGGGGAAAGATAACATTAGCCCACCATTTGTTCTTTCCTGGAACTCCCCATATCTAAAATAATAAGCTAGGACCCTGGCCAGGTAGTTCAGTTGGTTAGAGCGTCATTCTAATACGCCAAGGTTGCGGGTTTGAGCCCCAGTCAGGGCACACAAGAAGCAACCAACGAATGCATAAATAAGGGGAACAACAAATAGATGTTTCTCTCACTGTCTTCCTCTCTCAAGTCAATAAACTAAATTTAAAAAAAGATAGGTAATATAAGGTATAATTAAAAGATTCTGGCTGGAATCCTAAGGACTTGTCATACAATCTGAATTCATTTTGGCATTCCTCAATCTCACTGTAATCCTATCATATTAAAAACAAATAAAACTGCCCTGGCCGATGTGGTTCAGTTGGTTGGAAAGTCCTTCCATACACCAAAAGGCTCTGGGTTTGATTCCAGGTCAGGGCACATACCTAGGTGTCAGGTTCGATCTCATCAGGGCAGGTCAGCCAGTTAATGTTTCTCTAACACATAGATATTTTTCTCTCTCCCTCTCTCAAATCAATAAACATATCCTTGGGTGAGGATTAAAAAAGAAAGAAAGGAAGGAAGGAAGGAAAGAAGGAAGGAAGGAAGGAAGGGAGGGAGGGAGGGAGGGAGGGAGGGAGGGAGGGAGGGAGGGAGGGAAGAGGAGAGGGAGAGAGGAACCTTCTAAAACATTATAGAGGGAACACTTCCAAACTCATTTTATGAGGTTAGCATTACTCTGATACTAAAGCCAGACAAAAATACTATAAAAAAAGGGAAACTATAGGCCAATATTCCTGATGAACATAAGATACAAAAGTCTTCAACAAGATATTAGCAAAATGAATTCAACAGTACATACAGTAAAAGGATCACACCATGATCAAGAGAGATTTATTCCGGGGATGCAAAAATGATTGAACTAGCCTTAGCTGGTTTGGCTCAATGGATAGAGCATTGGCCATTGGACTAAAGGGTCCTGGGTTTGATTCCAGTCAAGGGCACTTACCTAGGTTGCAGGCTTGAACCCCAGCCCTGGTAAGGGCGCACACGGGAGGCAACCAATCGAAGTTTCACTGATGTTTCTCTGTCTCTCACCCTCCCTTCCACTCTCTCTAAAATTCAATGAAAAAATATTCTCAGGTGAGGATTAACAACAAAAAAGGTTCAACTATCCAAATCAATAAATGTGATGTACCACATTAACAAAATGAAGAATAAAAAACAAATAGATGAAGAAAATCTATGACAAAATTCAACATTTTTTTTCATAAAAACTCTCAACAAATTGGATATAGATAGAATGTGTCTCAACATAATAGAACAAACACACAGCTAACATCATACTCAATGGTGAATAGCTGAAAGCTTTTGTTTTAAGACCAGGAACAAGAATATGATGCACACTCTTGCCATTTTTATTCAAATAGTACTGAAAGTCCAGAGCAATTAGCAACAAAAGACCTCCAAATCAGAAAGAATAAAATTCTCTGTTTGCAGATGACATCTAGAAAACTCTGAAGACTCCACCAAAAAACAGACTAAACAAATTCTGTAAAGTTGCCAGATAGAAAATCAATAAACAAAAATCAGTTGCATTTTATACACTAACAGAGAACTACAGGAAAGAATAATAAAGAAAACAATCTCACTTCCAATAGCACCAAAAAGAATAAAATACTTTAGGAATATATTTAACCAAGGAAATGAAAGATCTGCACAGTGAAACAAAAACACTGATGAAAGGAATTGAAGACACAAATGAATGGAAAAATATTCTGGGTTATCACCAAAAAGAGATAATAAATGCTAGATAGGATGTGGATACAAGGGAACCCTTGTACACTGTTGGTGGGAATGGAACTGGTACAGTCACTATGAAAAACAGTATGGAGGTTCCTCAAGAAATTAAAAATAGAACTACCATATGATCCAGCAATTCCACTTTGGGGAATATATCCAAAAGGGGGAAAATCACCATCTGGAAGAGATAACACCTGGACTCCCATGCTCACTGCAGCACTATTCACAATAGCCGGGGTATGGAAACAACTTAAGTATCTGTCAAAAGATGAATGGACTAAGAAAATGTTATATCTAGCTATTTACCTACAACAAAATATTATTCAACCATAAAAACAAGAAAATTCCGCCATGAGACAGCATGGATGAACCCCGAGGGCATTATGCTAAGTAAAGTAAGCCAGACAGAGAAAGACAAATACTGCATGGTATTACTTATATGTGGAATCGTTAAAAAAAAATAAAAATAAAATTTACTACTATAGAAACAGAAAGTAGAATCGTGTTTGCAAGGGGCTGAAGGAGAAATGAGGAAAGGTTAGTAAAAGGGTACAAACTTTCAGTTATAAAAACTAATAAGGTCTGGGATCTAATGTATAACATGGTGACTCTAGTTGAGGGGTTGGGGAACGTCCTGCCCTCAGGTTGTATAAGGCCTGCAGTATCATTGGGCCTGGAGCTGCCAAGGCATTAGGGGTGAGTTAATTATGTTTGACAAAATATGACAGACTAATTTTTAAGCTGATTAATTTTGTATGGCCCATGAGTGATGGTATAAATATCAAAATGGCCCTTGTCAGAAAAAAGTTTCCCCACCCCTGCTCTGGTTGATAATACTGTATATACTAGTACTGTATGACTGAAATTTGCCAAGAGATTAGAACTTAAAGATTCTCACCCCTACAACCAAGAAAGGGAACAAATGTAAGGGATTAATGTGCTAATTAACTTACTTGCTGGAATCCTTTCACAATGTATATCAAATCATCATGTTGAACACTGTAAATATAATTTTATCTCAATAAAGCTAAGAAAAGCAAACGAACCAAAACAGCTTAACTAACGAGCAACCTGATGGTAAGAAAATGTTTCCTTAAAGCTCCCTTACCTATTAAGTCTTTTCTTTTCTATAAAGTCTTTTTAAAAAAATATATTTTATTGATTTTTTACAGAGAGGAAGGGAGAGGGATAGAGCGTTAGAAACATCGATCAGCTGCCTCCTGCATGCCCCCGACTGGGGATGTGCTCACAACCAAGGTACATGCCCTTGACCGCAATCGAACCCAGGACCCTCCAGTCCGCAGGCCGACGCTCTATCCACTGAGCCAAACCAGTTTGGGCTCTATTAAGTCTTTTTAATGTGAATATATTTATATGGTAAGCACTGGCACATTGTGAAGCCAAAAGCCTCAAATTTTAGTTAGACCCTGATTATTTCTGTTAATAGTTGGTTCTTTTCATATAACTAATGGAGTCATGAAAATGAGGTGCTATATTTACAGCATGTAATAAGCACTACTTATCCTAAGTAAGGTGCATATAGAGTTTAAAGAATTGATCAAAATTTCGTAACAATAACAATTTTCAAATAAAAGCTAACATTTATTGGATGCTTATTTTTGTAGCAACCACTGTTCCCTCAATCACTTTACATCCATTAGTTCATGTGATGCCCACATCATCTTTATGAGGAAGGTAATATTCCTACTTAGCCAAAGAATTAAATTTGCCAAAGAATTACTCACCAAAGCTAAGAAACTTGCCAAGGCCAGAATAAGAAAACTGCAAACTAAAATCTGAACCCAATTGCTTCACCATATGAATAGCCTGATTTAATTAGTTTTTAGCCTATAATATAAATATATCATATTAGAATGAGACATATATTGCTGAACTATGATACTGCAACTTCTTTCAGCTATTAGAATAAAAGAGACATTATTAAACAGGTTTCAGATTTAATTTAAAACTTATACAATCAAGCACTCTGAACTTCAAATGACTAAGTTAAAAAATAGCCGAAACCGGTTTGGCTCAGTGGATAGAGCGTCGGCCTGCGGACTGAAAGGTCCCAGGTTCGATTCCGGTCAAGGGCATGTACCTGGGTTGCGGGCACATCCCCAGTAGGAGATGTGCAGGAGGCAGCTGATCGATGTTTCTCTCTCATCGATGTTTCTAGCTCTCTATCTCTCTCCCTTCCTCTCTGTAAAAAAAATCAATAAAATTAAAAAAAAAACACAAAAAACAAAAAACAAAAAATAGATTACATTCTTTCTAAGATAATATCTAAATTTCAGATCTAAATTTCTTGAATTTTATTCATTCAAGAAATGTTAAATGACAGCGTTCTATTATAAGTAGAACCAGTGTCCCAAGTGTTAGTCAGATTTAAGTATCTGAAATCATCAGAGATAAATGGAAAATATCTAGCATTTCAAGAGAGATTAGGAAGCTTCCTATCTTGACTGCTTATATTAAGGCAAGAAATGTGGTCACCAGAAAAAACCCAGAAAAGTCAGTGTTCCTCTTCCATGGCCTAAAAATACTTATTAGTTACTGAAAAATCTAGAAGCAGATACTTTTAGTGAATGAACTTAAATGCTCCTTCTGTTATAATAAAAGTACCAGGATAAAAAAAGAAACACTGTAATCATGAATAATCTGTTAAGTCTTACATATAGGGACAGAAAGGGCACAGGGTGGAAAAGACTAGAAGTCAGATTTCTCTGTATACAGATATAAATTTCACTTAGTAACCACATTTTATGTAATTACAAAACAAAAAGCAGTCCCTGAAAAATCTGAAATGACTAAAAAAATTTACCTCTGTGTATCAAGTTGGTGGCATAACCACATAGAGAACTATTCCAAGTGATTTTAAAACACTGTAATCTGACCGTATTTTTTAGAGGGACATAGCCTAAGGTCAAAAACAAACAACTCCACTTTCCAGTATCATACTGTTCTGACATTCTAAAACTGTTTTGTATGTATTGTGGGATAAATCAAAGAGTAATTACAATGGTGTTAGCAAAAATTGGAATTTTGTGTGTGGGGAAAGATTAGGATTATTTAAATATCATATAGTATTGAATTCAAAATAAAAGTTATCAAACACCAACAACTGAGATTTAAAAAAAGAAACAAAGAGAGCAGAAAAGAAACCACTTTTTAGTTCTGTCCATTGAAAAGGTCTAGAAACAAGAACCAAACCAAGAGCAATGGAACATCTTGTCATATGAGAAAGCAAAGAACTAAAAAAACAAAACAAAAAAAACAAAACAAAAAACAACAACCAGGTACTGATTGAGAATGAGGGGAAAAAAACTTAACACATCGTGGACGATCACGTGAATTCTCGCTCCACATTACACAATGTTTTACAAAGTATCATACTTTAAAAAGATATTAGCTTATAAGAACATGTAATAAATAACTTCAAAATGCAATGGATATTTAATTTTAAAGCATGCCTTTAACATTTATGTAAAATGGTTTTGTACTCGTTCAATAGAAATTTATCTGGCCACTGAGTAAAGCTAGCAATAAAACTACTGGTACGCACACAATGTGTTAAGAGTCAAGAGCCAATTGTGGGAAAATCTGAATGTCAAAAATAATAATTACAAGGGACTGAAACACATAAATATATTTAAAACCACAAATACACAATAATGCCCTGGCTGGTATGGCTTGGTTGGAGTATCATTCCATACACCAAAAGGTTGCAGGTGTGATTCCTAGTCAGGGTGCGCATGGGAAGCAACCAATCAATGTTTCTCTCTCTCTCCTTCTCCCTTCCTCTTTGAAAATATGTCCTCGGGTAAGGATTTTTAAAAAAGTACACAATAATAATGCTTCATTGATCACCTTTGGAGGTTGCTAGGTTACTAAACATTATTTAGAAAACTAGTAAGGGGGAAAACAGGCACCAATCTTGCCTTTTGTATTCAAATGCATCTTAGGGTAAGCAAATAATTACAGAAAAAAATGAAGTAGTGATAATATCACTACTTCACAATCATCCTATACAATAAAAACCTAATATGCAAATTGACCTAACAGCAGAATGACTGTGCCAGTCGCCTCCCCCCCCCCCCCCCATCGCCCCACAGAGGGAGGCAACTGGCAGCAGTAGCAGGGGGTGGTGCCGGCGAGCAGGCAATGCCAGGCCGGCCAAGGTGGGTGCCAGCAGGGGACCCTGATCACCCAGCTGGTTGCTCCCCATCACCAGCCAGGCCCAGGGACCCTACCCATGCACGAATTTTGTGCACTGGGCCTCTAGAAATGGAAATAATCTGGGCCTGTTGTTCTTAAGCTGTGTTTTTGGAACTTCTGAAGTTCCCCAGATTCTTTCAGGAAATACCGGCGATCTTTTCCTTTTCAACTACTTATCTGTGTGAGAACAAATTTTCTTCATATTCTTCAACCAAAACAAACACAAATTAAATGCAGAAGGATCTATGAGAAAACTGTTGTCTTTCATTAAGCCAGATAGATAAGATACTAAGGAGATTTGCAAAAATGGAAAATAATGCCACTTAAAAAAATTAGGTATTTCCACAAAAATCATGTTACTTAGGTAAGCAGGATTTGTTACTGTTATTTTAAAATCAATTGATAATTAAGATTTTTTTCCTCAGTTTTTAATCTGGTAAATCTTGATATAACCCACACAAACAAAAGGTCTTTGGGGCCTTTAATTTTTTAGAGTGTACAGCTTAAGAATGGCTGATCTAGGCAATAAATATCAACAGCTGCTTAACATCACATAGACAAGTAGGTATTAGGTAACTCTCAAGGAAGTACATAGTATTCTTATAAAAGTGTACTTGCAATTGATCTAATACTATTTACATGAAATATGGACGTGTGTGGGTTGTCATCTTATAGAATACTAGGGGACAGTGCATGAATTCATGCACCTTGAAAGGAACTGTGGGCTGCGAGGTTGCGGTGGGCACAGGGGCAGTTCTCAGCTCCTCCTCCATGCCCCACCCAGCCCCTCCTGCCATGGCCCCGGTCCCATTTGCCAGCAGCCCCGCTCCTGCCCCTCCCCCGCGCTGAGGGAGCCAGCCCCGCTTGCACCTGCTGACGGCAGAGAGCGACTGGGGCCAGCGCCAGCAGTGGGTGCGAGTGGGGATAGCGCCGTCAGCAGGTGCGAGCAGCGGCTGCTAACCCGATCACCCCTCAGGAGCAGGGGGAGGCGGAGAAGCCCTCAGGGGCGATCGGGGCCAGCAGTGGGTTCAAGCAGCAGCTTCAGTGCCGGGTGCAAGCGGGACCAGCACCAACAGTAGGTGTGAGCGCTGGGCAGGATCAAGGCGCACGGGAGCAAAGAATTTTCAGTAACCACCAGAAGCTTGCCCCGATGACAGGAACCGACGCCCCGCCTTGGTCTGGTGCCCCTGCTCAGCTGCTCCACCATCCTGCCGTGGCCAACACCCGCCATGTTGTGTGCTCTACTGCCTGCTGCTGATGCCCGCAATGGTCCACGTGCGCCCCCTGGTAGTCAGCACATGTCATAGCAACCAGTTGTTCCGCGTTCAGTCTAATTGCATATTAGGGTTTTGTATAGATAGATGTTAAGTGACACCATGTACATGCAACCTCCAACATCCAAAGAGTAGGAACTTTACAAGATGATAAATTCCTTTAATAAGTGTATTACATTATATGAAAATGAGAGTGAGAGAACCTATAAATTAGAAAGACTCAAATTTATCAACCAAATGCAATGTATGGACCTTATCTTGGTTTAAATAAAATCCAAAAGGAGTCCCCTTTTCTATTCTCTCTATTTTGTTGTATTTGGACTTTTTCATAATAAAAAAATTTAATCAAATATATATCTATCCCCTCCCTTACCAACTATAAGGAAAAGAAAAAGGCATCCTAAAAATCACTCATGTAAAAAAGGGGGTTCAGAGAGGATAAAAGATAAATCCTTGCAGCGAGAATCAGAACTATATAAAAGACAAATAAATGGATTGCTATGTAGTGACAGTAAGACCCATGATCTTTTGTAATTAGGATAAGCACATAATTTATGGTCCAAATTGGGACATTTCTGAGAAAGAAGTGCCATTACTAATTATTCAGTAGTCATAAACCAGGGCTGTCCCAGGGAAACCAAGACATATGGTGACTCTATCTGTAAAATATTCAAATTTAAAATCATTTTCACAAAAGATATTCAACACAATCCTTTGGGTAACTACTTTCCACAGGAACATATTCCTAATATTAAGTTTTCAGAAAAACTAAGGTATTCTACACAAAAAAACTTTTCATCTCTTGCGTGGCACATAGCTATTTCGTAAAGATGTCTACTTCTCTTCTTATTGCTCAGTGTACTCTGCAAACTTCCAGCAATTCCTTTTCATGATAAACTATAAGTGGAAAGTTACACTAACCCAGAACCTTGCTTCTCTAAAAATACATGTCTTCCCATGGGTCTTCACACAGGCCCAGTCGGATTCCTATTCAATTTATGAACGGATACTTTATTCCTAGCAACACTTCAAATCATAATAGCCTAGGGATTAACTAAGGAAGAGTGAGGTAAAAACATCTGGGTCAGACCAACCAGCCTAGGCTCTGAAGTAAGAAGAGCCTTGGAGCTGGCATTATTACCTATTTGGTCTAAGTGGAATGGCTACAGTAACTTCAGAACTCCATATATGATATGTCAGCATAATTTTCATTTTTTTGGATTTTTAGTAAATATTTTAAATTAGTGTTTATATAATGTGCCATCAATAAGGTAACTACCTGTTCAATCTGTGAGTACTTTATGCCACTTCATAAGTTTAAAAACTTTTGCCCTGGCCAGCGTTGCCCAGTCAAGGGCATGTACCTAGGTTGTGGGTTCAATCCCAGGCACCCCGATGGAGGTGGGGGCGGGGGTGGAAAACTCAATGGAAAAAATATCCTTGGGCAAGGATTAACAAAAAGTTAAACTTTTAAAATAAAAGTAGCCTAAATATGCAACAATTTGGTACAATTTTAGCCTCATCCTACAATGTGCAGTGGCATCATGACAATCTACCCTTATTTTGTTCTATTACTAATCTATGACATTAAAGTTCTAATTGCCATAAATAAAACTAAAATTATCTAGCAATAACAAAAATAAAAGGGGACTTCAAAAATTTGGACTAATGCCCTGGCCAGGTGGCTCAGTTGGAGTGTCCCCCTGTACACCAAAAGGTTGCAGGTTCTATCCCCAGTCAGGGTGTGTACTAGAGACTTCTCTCACATCGAGGCTCCCGCCCTGTCTCCCTCTCCCTGTCTCTGAACATATTCTCAGGTGAGGATTAAAAACAAAAAAATTGGACTAGCTTCTACATTTTCCTCAGATCTGTCTTTTTAAAAAATCATTCCACCTAATATTTTTCAGGTTGTGGGCAAAAAACATTTATTTAACTTGCATGGCTATAGTAGTCTGCGCCATAGAAACTGAGAAAATAAAATTTATGCATCCAGGCAATAATCTAATGCTACATTGAGCATGCAATCAATCATACTGCAGCAACAATCCTTCTTTGTTCTATTTTAAGAGTTTAAACTCTTTTGTCTTTAGAACTAAAATAAAGTTTTAAAAAATGTGCCTAAGTTTCTATCCCAAATGTTATAATAACCATTTATTTTTTAATAATCAGTTCTAACTGTGGCTCTTCCCTTTCTGTCTGGTTTCTCTTATTAAAACAAGTTAACTCTCAACGGCCTACGTTAATAAAGAAAAAGGTACCATAAATGCAGAGGTAGTGTAACTGCCAACAGGTCCTTCCAGGTTCTTCTTCATAAATATAACCGTCCTTGGATACCAAACAGTTGATTATTAACTACAGATCATCCTCCTTCACAAAGCCATGAGAGCAAAAACTATATGTGTTGTGGCATGCAGAAGTTAGTGGGAGGAGATAGAATTTTTCAACACAGGCCAAAGATCACAACAGGACAAAAATACAAAACCATGGCCCTGATCGGTTTGGCTCAGTGGATAGAGCGTCAGCCTGCAGACTGAAGGGTCCCGGGTTCGATTCCAGTCAAGGGCATGTACCTTGGTTGCAGGCACATCCCCAGTGGGGGGTATGCAGGAGGCAGCTGATCGATGTTTCTCTCTCATCGATGTTTCTAACTCTCTATCCCTCTCCCTTCCTCTCTGTAAAAAAATCAATAAAATATATTAAAAAAAATACAAAACCACGAACATGGGGGGGGGGGGGCAACGCAGAAAAGAAACAACCTCATATAAAAATGACAAACAATGGGTGTAAATCTAAAACAATGAGATATATCTTGGACCTATGTTAAAATTAACATGCCAACATTATTAAATATGCTAACATGATACTGAAACAGCCTATTCAGATAATAATTTCTAAGAATTATGAAATAATCTTCTTACTATACTCAGCAATGAACACATTATTAGATTCCTGGATTTTATGAGTCTTCACATTTCAGGAGTGGGAAGGAGAAAATCTCAGCGGCCAAAGGCAACAATAGAAATGATAAAAATGAAATTTCTTGGTGTTTTTTTGGGGGGGAGAGGGGGGAGTGGTGGTATGGGAAAAAGAAGATCTGAATAACATTAATTATGCAGCTTGAAGAAAGAACTCTGAAGAATGAAAAATTTATATTCTAACAATTTCGCCTCCACTACAATAGAGGTAAGCATAAATGAAGGTTTAATTTTTAACATTATTTTAGTTATAAATCTGAATTACACAAATTAGTAATTCTCAATACAAACTGCAAATATTATCTACAGAAGAGAGCCTCTCCCTTCAAGCCAATAATAATAATGCAGTGGCATTTGGCAGTAATAACAACTGTGTGAACAGCCAATGAAAACTAACTATATGTAAAAATATTTTTTTCTATAAAGCTAAGAATCTGAAATGGTTTATCAAGAAAGTAGAAGACACTGAAGTTACAAAGTCTCTTTAACTACTGACTTTTAGAAATAAGACAAATGAACTTCATATTTAAGTACATATAAAAAATCCATAATCGCCGAAACCGGTTTGGCTTAATGGATAGATAGAGCGTCGGCCTGCGGACTGAAGGGTCCCAGGTTCGATTCTGGTCAAGGGCATGTGCCTTGGTTGCGGGCACATCCCTGTTGGGAGATGTGCAGGAGGCAGCTGATCGATGTTTCTCTCTCATCGATGTTTCTGGCTCTCTGTCTCTCTCCCTTCCTCTCTGTAAAAAATCAATAAAATATTTAAAAAAATCCATAATCATAATAAAAATCCTATTAAACCATCCAATTTTTCCCTTTTGTCCTAGTTTCTTTTTTGCTGGGGAGAAGCATTGTGGGATAATAATAGCAGGAAATCAGGTGGAGCAGCTGCAATAGCAAGATGAGATACAGTGCTACATTTTACTTCCATTATAGCCTATTGCTGGCTGGGTTTTATTGAAAATGAGACTAGCTGTTTGGGGAGACAAAGCAGTTATCAATACCTTTGGGATCAAAATGTGCCCCCCTCCCCACCATACTTCTGCCAGGAACTTTTTAGGTCCTCTGGCAAGATTCAGGTAAGAGGAGCAGTAGAAGCCACAATGAAAAAATTTCTAATTATCTGGGAAGTGGGGTATGTGTATGTGCGCAGAGCTAACGATGTGGGTCTTAGTACATGTAGAGAAAACTGGAATAGAGGTCAGGTTTGAACTAGATGGCTTCTATTTTAGTCCCACAAATCTATGGAAATAATCCATGTGAATGAATTATAAAGGGAAGGAACAACTGACTACCTTAAATTTCTATAGTGATAGAAAATATAGCCTACTAAATCTCATGGTAACATTGTTGCTATTTTACTGATAAAAAAGTTCTAAACGACAATCATAATTAAGTCACGCAAATATCCCTTTTCAAACAAAATATTATGTCATTGCTGCCAAGACCAATACACACAGAAATTTAAAGTTAAGTAGGTAACACATGTATCTTTCTTTTGCAGAGAGAAAAGGCACAAAGTTTGGTCAGGCTTGCTTAATATTACAATGTGAATTAAAGGCAGTTTTTAGTTATTCTACTAAGTTAAAACACACACCTCTTCTTTGCTAACAGTCACAATCTCTGGATCCATAAGTAAAAATTAGCATTGCAGTGTCCTTACAGTTAGTCTCCTGCAGTCTGGATAGAAGGGAAAACTTTAAGGCTAGTTTAATAACATTGCAATACAGGTGGCGTCTTAATTTCAGCAACAGATGTACTCTTGGAAAACTGAATTCTAACCGATTATTTCTAAACATCAAATTCTCTTAAAATATATTGAGCATTTAAAAGAAACTCAGCATATACTCCTTTATTAAGAAGGAATCCTTTTGCAATCCAAATAATTGCTATCTAATTTTTCTATGAATGCAATTCTTTAATATTTTGGTAAGAAAAACCCCACAACTAACACACATGTACTAGTATCAACATTTATTTTAAAAGTAACTAAAAATACTGTTCAGAACACTGAGCCTTTTAACATATTAATGAAAACTTCCATTGCAAACTTTGAATATTTCATTATAATTTTGCTGTAAGTGCCAGATAACCCACAGATCTCTTCCAACTCTAAGATTCATATTAATTCTAGTAACATGGATGCAACCACCAGACTTTTAGTTGGGAATTAAGCAAGATGTATCAAACAAGGCAGTACCAACACCATAAAAGTGGGGGAAGGAAAAAATCTCTGGGGAATATCAGGTTCATCAGGAAACAGGGCAAGACTGAAACAGTAAGTAGTCTTTCTTCAGTTAGCATTGTACATGATGGCAAGCCAACATGTAAATGCTGGAGGGTGTTCGCTACATTATAAAACTGGAATTAACGATATGCAACTATTTTACAAAGGGAAACAAATTATTTTTAACCTATTTTGGTCTAATTCCAACTCAAATAAAGACAATGTGTATGTTGAAATTTAAGTTTTATTCAGCTATAATATCCTTTTCCATTTCTTAAATGAGAATTCTGCTCTAGAGGCTCCAGAATTGCTCTACTCAGGAGGTGACTTGTATTTAGGAGAGTAGAGTGCATGGAATTTATTTTCTTTTCATCTACACAAAGCTTTAATTTTTTATTTTTCCTTGGAGGAGAGGATGGGTCCCTACCATATATTCAGGGATATACTAAATTTCAGGTTAACAGTATAAGGTTGGCACAAATTCAATGCTTCAGTAGGAAATACAAATGATTTCTTTAATTGTATGCCAAAGTGAATAATCTCCCAGGGAAAAGAACCTCCTCCTCCTGTCTTTCCTACCTCCCACCCCTCCCCCACAAACATTGCCTCCCTGCTGTGCAAAGAGCCCTTTGTCCTGCCCCACACTTATCTAGCTGTTTGGCCATATTGACAGGCCAACTAAAGGCATAATAAGGGAGTCAGTATGACATAAGCAGCTGGCAATTTGAAACAAAAATCTTCCTTTCTACTCAAACCAAATCCTGATGCAGAGGTCTCAGGCTCCTCCCATGTTTTCATCTTTTTTAAAACAGAGCAGCTAGGAATTTGGCATTTTCCCTCAATTAGGTAGCACAACAAAAACTTGATTTCCCAGATAGAAACAAATTCTGTATAAATTCCTATGTCCTTTGCTTTTTTTGTGTGATTCATAACATAGGTCAAGGAGTATTCCCAGCTCTGGGTGTATATACATAACTAACATGACTAAGAAAATGATTCTTATTACTTTAGTTTGCCACCAAAACTCTGAGAATTCTCATGCTATGAAGAAAGGAAGAGCACAGAAGAGAAAGCAGTCAGACCAAACCAACAGTCGAATGCATGAGGCAAACCTGGCCAAATAACCTTAGTTTTTTAAAAAAATACTAAGATCTCATTCCAATAAGCAGAAAATTCCTTTCCCCTGTCTTTATATCAAAGATAGTTAATGTGATCCCTGAGGTATTCAGCAAACAAAATCAATATGGTACAAAAAACTGAGAGGCAGGATGGGATTACAAATTCCTTGCTCAGTGAGGGTTAGTATAAAGTAGAGTGAGATTTAGCTTCATTGTTCCTTTGTTATATTTCAAATTTGCTTCATAAAGTGTTAAAGAGTCTGAATATATTTAGTCAGAATAAAAGAATTCTCTAAAGTGATGTTTTCTAACAGCTTCTCCCTCCCCCAAGTTACTGGGTATCTTTTACTCGATTTAGACAAATACACAACAGGATACTTTTCATAAGACTCTAGTTTAACAAAATATGTATTGATAAGTGAAAGAAATTATATTCTCTCATCTTTCATGAACTTCCCCAAATCTTTAGACGGTAAATCAATCACTGAATCAAATGAAAGGTTAAAAATGCCATTTTACCACGTATTTTTGAAATTTTAGCTGTAAAAAAATGGTACCAATTACTGTCTATCATACTTTTTAAGCCCATAAAAGGATGTTTTAAATCAAATTACAAATAGCAATCACTTGTATTAAAATATACATTATCTCACACATTTTGCAGTCAGAGTAAGTTTTGTCTTAAAATATTCCTATCAAGCTTTAGTTTCCAATACCTGAAAAATTTTTTATAAACAAAATTCACTGTGAGGCCTTTTAGTTTCAAATTAAACTGACAAATCATCAGAGTGGAATTAGAAGTTATAAGAAAATTATATTCTATTTATGATCCAATTTCTCATTGATAATATGTACCTAATAACCACGGACTATCCTTAACTATGGCCTAATGTTTCATAAGTTATTGCAATACGAAGAGGACAAAATAAAAGTGGTTGTCTGCACATCTGCATTTTGCCCTATGTTATTTTCCTATCCAAAGGCAAAAGTAAATAACCAGTCACCCCCAGAAAGGCCAGAATAACTTCAGAAAGCATGTAAGTTCCTGGACACAAAACAGTATCAGAAGATACAAAAATTTTCAAGCATATTGATTAAATACATCCTATGAAAAAGGCCTCTATGATCTTTCAGAAAATAATCACATCAAGATCACGATGGATTCCAAACAACAAGAAACACAAGTGAAAAAAGTGATTATTTTATAAGGTAACATTAACATATAACTTAAGCTAAAAAACGTATCTAAAATGTTAAATAACCACTATGAGTGAAACCATATTTATCTGATATGGCATCTTTTATATATGATAGTGATAACATTAAAACCACCTAAAAATATTATCCATGAAAAGTTCCGTTTCATTAGTCAGTGTATATCACTGAGACAACACAAGCCACATTTGTGAATGACACAACTCATTTCCGTTCTTTTGGTTCCCTGCCACAAATGCCACAGTCGTGCTATACATTATAGATTTAAGTACATTTACACAAAGCTAAACATACAAAATTCTGAGGGGAAAAAATATAGCATGCAAGCACCTTGTGGGGTGGGGAAGAGACAACCCATCTGCTAAGAACTGTATAAAATTGGTGATATATTTAAATGGTGCCTCTCCTTCAAGTACTTCCATACTCAATAAACTGTTCTGTTTAATCAAAGATTTTCCTAATGTGCAGGAGCTGTGGGGGAGGGGAAACCACATAAGAGGCCATCTTCTCAAGTATCCTGTACACTATTTATTCGATTTCTGAATATTCCTTCTGGTCTGTCCTATGTCTCAGATGGATCATGGCCAAACATACATCCTTGCGGTCTTAGAAGACTACCTCCAGTACGCATGTAATGAATTCATTTTATAGGTCAAACTCCAAAGAAATAATTCAATTTGCAGAAGTCTATTACTGATACAGAAATTAAGAAAATACAAGTCATTTTGAAAAGGGCGCTTCTTTTTAGAGTTTAAGATTACAAATTTAGTAAAATGTTTATCAAAACATCTATTCAATAAGGTAAATATAGCCTAACAAATGAAAGAAAGGAGACACACAAAATATGAAATCGATTGAAATATTAAAACTCTAATGAAACTTTCAGTCCTATTCAAGCACAAATCTACAGATAAAAACCAAAAATCTGCCAAAAACCCCCAAGAAACAAACAAAAAAGAAAAACTCTAACTATGATCCAGTTTCTAGATGTTGCTAATATCCATAAATGGGTAGAAGGTTATGAATTCTCAACTCCCCACCAATAAAATGCAAACCAGCTCAGCAATGAAAATTCCCAGGAAAGCAAGGTTTCTTCTTAGTCCTGAAGCAGCTATTGCCTAAGTGGAGCTCCCTGCAGCCAACAGCATTAATGGAGGCTGCACTGCTGTCCTTCCCTGGAGACGGCAGCCAGCACTACTCAAGCTTCTCACGTAGCAACCAGAGTTCCAGAGCCAGCAGCTGCTGCTGCCTTGTATACTCAGTCCTGTGATCCAACCCAAAGAACAACCTTTTTCTTACCCCACCCCCACCCCTTACACACTTTTTTTTGGACCAATGTTCCATGCCAGAAGAGCTGGAATTATGCTTTGAGAAACACCCTAAATCCTTTTAGTTTTAAACTAAGGGCCTTTTATTAGAAAAACCACTATTTACCAAATTCCAGATATCCATTTTAATTAAGCCAGCAATTTAGGAGTGAAGATTAAGCTTTAGTCTTTAAAAGGCCAATTTTCCAAGAACTCTCTTTACAGTCAAATTTAAATTTGCAGCTAGAGATAGAGACTTGTGTCATGCCCCACCAAAGGACATAATTCATTTCTGAATCTTCATGACAGTCTGAGTAAACCTTAAAAACTCTAATCCCATAACTGACCAGAATTTTTGGCTATAGAAGAAAACGAATGATCCTCCTGAGAAAAATGGAAGAAATCCAATAAAAAAAAATTTCCTGTGTTCTTCAAGAAGCCCAAAATATGTGAATATTCTTTGCTTTAGTCCTAGCTCAGATTCCACACATCTAAAATTACAACTTATAACTTTTTTTCCCCGAGTGATCTAAAAGCATTAGTGATATAAAATTAACCACCAAGAAATTTTCCCAAATAGGGGGTACACAAACATTCTCCCGAAAAGCTCATAAATGCTCAACTCAGCTGGATCCTCCCCAACCAAAAGTTTTTTGTTGCATCTGCCCAACAACAACAAAAAAAATCTAAGTATGGTCTTGGTTACAAGTCATTTATAAGCAACTCCTTTAGTCAAATGATGAAAAGACATTAGCAGAGAACCTGGGGATTCTTTCAGTACTATGAGCAAGGGAGGAAAAGGGAGAAATGAACTAAAATAGAGACAAAGCTCAATGGAACCCGGAGATCTGGGCACGAAACGAGTTACTGGTGAACACATTGCACAAGTAACATGAGAAAGCAGAAAATGCAGGTCATACATGCACCCCTGACCCAGGCCAGCAGGGCTGGCTGCAGCATCCGTATCCAAGGGAAAGATCAGTTATCCCTAACAAGTGAGACGCAAAAGAGCTCCATAGAATACATTAGCATGGAGGGGGCTTTCCCAACAGCTAAACTTTCCCTCTCACGCGATTCACCTACTTAAAAACCAGGGCTTTTTTTCCCTCACCGTCATTCCCTTCGCATCCCTTAGCTCCCACGCAGGGGGAATGGGGATTCATCAAGGGTACATTTTTCTGCCTTTAAAGACCTTCTCAAAGGATCGCTCTCCACGCCCAAGGCTGGGAGAACGACACAGCCTGGCTCAACTCCAAGCTCAAACCCGACCGATTCAAGAATAGGACTCTCTCGGAGATACTGGGGCAGAAGCCACCGAGAACCCCAAAATGTGAGGTGGGGCTGGCGAAGGCAATGCCGTTGGTGTGGGAAAGGAAGCAATCATCTGGGATGGGGACCCGAGGACGAGGGGAAAGGCGTCCAGGAACGTGATGAAGAGACACAGGCCCCCAGAACCATCAGAGTTGTCACCAGGCCGCGCGAACCGGGGTGGTTGGGGCGGGGGTTTGGGGAGGGGGGAAAAGTATGCCTGTGTATGTTAAGAGGACGGCGAGAGGCCTAGCCTCAAGTCAAAGGTAAACGTGGACTAGGCAGTTCCCAGGAAAAGGGGTGAAGAGACGTGGGGGGAGGGGAAGCGTCCTGACCCAGGAAAGACATGAAAAGGGTAGTGGGGTCGACTGGATGACGAAGGGGACCTCTCTCCCCGGGGAAGAGGAATGCGATGGTGTCCAGGGGGGGGACGATGGGGGTGAGAAGGGGCAGCATCCTCCTGCTAAGAGCCTGGGAGGGCCAGGCCCAAGTCCCGAAAGCGAGCGCGGGGAGACGGAGGAGGTGACCCTTCCCTCCCCCGGGGCCCGGTGTGAGGGAGGGTAGGTCCCTCTTTTCTGTCGGACCCTTACCTTGTCCCAGGCGCTGCCGGGGCCTGGGCCCGGGCTGCGGCGCTCGGCACTCCCGGGAGGCAGGAGGACTCGAGTTAGGCCCAACGCGGCGCCACGGCGTTTCCTGGCCGGGAATGGCCCTTGCCCGTGAGGTGGGGGTGGGGGCAGAAAGGCGGAGCGAGCAAAGGCGGGTGGGGGAAGGGCCAAAGGAAGGGGGGGCGGCACTACAATGTTGGCGGACTGGCGGGACTGGGGCTGCGTGAGTCTCTGAGCGCAAGCGGGCGGCGGCCGCCCCTCCCCCGGCGGCTGCGGCGGCGGCGGCGGCGGCGGCGGCAGCAGCAGCTCACTCAGCCGCTGCCCGAGCGGAAACGCCACTGACCGCACGGGGATTACCAGTGCCGGCGCCAGGGGCACCTGGGACACGCCCCCTCCCGCCGCGCCATTGGCCTCTCCGCCCACCGCCCCACACCCATTGGCCAACTTGTTGCCAATCAGCGGAAGCCGCCGGGGCAGCCTAGAGAAGAGGCTGTGCTCTGGGGCTCCGGCTCCTCAGAGAGCCTCGGCTAGGTAGGGGAGCGGGACTCTGGCGGGAGGGAGGCTGGTGGACACGGTGGGGGAAACGGGTGGCTACGTGGGTCTGACTGGTACTTGGGGGTTGCCTTTTCCCGCGGGAACTCGGGCGTATAATGTTTGTTACGCTGGAAGGAAAAGAGGTGAGAGGCTGGCAGGAATGCGGCCCGCCCGGAGGCCACCGGAGGGGGAGGGAGAAGTGGAAAAGGCTCAAATCCGGACGGAGCCATTGCTACTGCAAAGGGAGGAGCGCTCTCGGCTCAGCTCTTGTCACTGATTGGTCGCCGCGTCTCCCGCCGCGTGTGAAAACAAATGGCGTGTTCTGGTTGGAGTAAAGGGTCTGTCAGTTACAGGCTCGGGAGTGCGCAGCCGCCTAGGGAGTCTCGCATTGCTCTCTGGGTTGGGTGGGTGGGTAGGTAGGTGGGGAGAGTTGGACCTACGGGCGCGGTCGGCCTCCCGTGGGGTGTGTGCAGGGGGCGGGGAGGAGGGTCAGTGAAAGTGGCTCCTGCGCGGGCGTCCCGCCACCCTCCCCTTCGGGGGAGTCGGTTTACCCGCCGCCTGCCTGGTCTCCACATCTGATTGGTTGCTGCATCCGGAGAATGGCCCCTTACTATTGGCTCAAGTCCCAACTGAGCGAAACCACTGCGCGGGTTCGGCGGGGGTGGCGGTCGTTGGTACGTTCCTCGCGCGGCCCAGCGCCGCAGTGTCTGGCTCCGCGCCCCTGCGCAACGTGGCAGGAAGCGCGCGCTGGAGGAGGGGGCGGGTTGCCCGGCGGAGGCTTCTGGGTGGCGGCTGCCTCGGCTCCGCCCCGGGTACCCGCCGCCTAAAACGCTCAACGAGCCCGGTCTGCCCCCGGACTGTGGGAGTGAGCAAAGGAGCGGGAGTCGGTCCTGCTGGTTTGTGGATGGGAGGGGCATGTTCTCCCAAAATCGGCACGAGGTGCTACCCTGAAGGAGCGGCAGTGGAGGCGGAGAGAAGGCCGCGCCCTTCCAGACAGGGGGAGGGGAGTGCCGCACTACCTTTCTGGGAGTTCTCTGTTGTCTCCGGTTTAAGGACCGCCCTGGGCCTGGAAGAATCGTTCCCTCCCCCACGATCTCGTCATCGCCTCCATGTCGAGGCTCCTAGAATCTAGATTATGGGCGGAATTCCTTTGCCCAGGTTTAACCTGGTGCCGGGGAGTTGTCCTGCAGGGGTTTGAGCAGGTGTCAGATTTTGAGGGTGAGCCCAATTTCTGTCTTCCCCCAGAAGGGGGGGCGGCACAAAGTAATTTGTGTCACAAAGTAATTATGGAAGGCGTGGAGGAGGGAAATGGAGTCCAGGCATTCACCTGGGACTGGTTTTTACAGCAAGACTGCGTGTTTTTACTACTTAAAATCCTTTTTGTAGCTTTTTCCTGGGGATAAAGTGAGAGACCAAAGGCAGACTTAGTTTTATACTCACCCCATTAGAAACCCTTACTAAACCTTAAAATTTTATCTCAAAATTTTAGACCCCCTTCCTTGCATCCCCAGGATCAGGCACCTTAGCAACTCTCACTCATATTTTGAGCCCATTTTTTGTTTGTTGTACTTGCTCATCCAGTCTCCAGACATACCATTGGCTTTCTCCTCTCCTGTTTTGGTATGGGTGAGTCATGAAACCAGACAGATTGGTTCCAACACCAATTAAGGCCACCCAACCTGAGCAGAGGCCTCACTCTTTCCTCAGCTGGGATTCTCCCCTTACCCTCTCAGTACAGGTGACCTTGACTACTGCTTCACTGAGAATTAGACATGAGTTTCAGCAACATACCCTTTTTTATCTCCTTTGAATAACTTTTCAGTCCATCCCATGATTTCTGTTCTCATCGGTTTGTTACTACGTTCATTTGCTATAAACCAGTTGGCTCTGCCTCCTGTTACCTCTTCTGATCCATCTTGCATGTTGCCAGGACAATTGTTCTAACATAGCAGGAGCCTCCAAATGATTGATACAACTCCTTCACTGGCTCCTAACTACTTACAGGATGAATTCCATCATCACTGACCTACAAGGTCCCTCAATGTGCTAATGTCTGTTCTTAACAGCCTTTTCACTTGCTGCAATTTTTCACATCACACCAACAGTACCTCTCTGTTCAAGTCACACTGAATTGATTACTGTTTACCCAAATCATAGTTACGTAGTCATACCATTTTGTAGGGTCCTGTCTGCCTGAATGCTAACTTTGATGGTCTTTACCCTTCAAGACTTAAGACTCAGGTATCATCATCTCCCCTGTGATCTTGCCTTCTCTGATCTATCTTTCTAATAGCCAGACTCCCTATAAAAAAAATAGCAGTGCTTTCTCCTGATCCCATAACAAGCATGTTGAATCATAGCACTTCTCAGGTTGTTGTCATTGCTTGTTTGAATTCTCTTAACTATTCTGAGCACAGGCTCTTGTTGAGTCTTGTAGTAACACTAAGCTTCTAGTATATTCCTTGATGTGTAGCCAATCCTAAGTAAAATAGAATGACATGTAGATGTCTTTGTACAGTTTGATAGATTATTGTGGTCTCTTAAACAGTTCTTTGTGTGCTTGCTAGTGTTCTACATTAACACTATCCAATAGAACCTTCTGCAATTATGGAAATGTTCTCTATCTGTGCTGACCAATGTGGTAACCACTAACCATATATTAATACTGAGCACTGAAAATGTGGCTAATGTGACTGAAGAACTGAATTTTTAATTTTATGTAATTTAAATTGTATGGGCAGTGTAGTTATAGCCACAAACTTGTGGATTGCAAGATACTTAATATGGATGTTGGTAACTTTCTCTTCATGCTGAGCAGTAAGGAAATAAAGTTGGACTTCTGTGGCTCATTTAGGAGTTTTCCCCCGGCTTGTTTTATTTTACCTGTTTCTTTACTTCAGCTGAACCTAGCTTTGAGCTAAATCCAACAAGCCCTTACTAAAAATAAGTCTTCCTTGGACAACAGCGTGTTGAGAAAACAAGTAGTGACTAGTTTGTATTTCAAACGAGAATGCATAATGAATTTTAGGAAAGTGGGATTTCATGAAACCGTAATGGTAATAAGACTTTGTATGATGTTAATGAACACCAGCCTTAAAGTTCAGTCCTTAAAGTTTTCATTTTTGGAAAAACTTCCATCAGATGAGGCCCTAAGTATCATATTTTTTCTTCTTTAATATTTTTTTTATTGATTAAGATATTACATATGTGTCCTTATCCCCACGTTACCCCCTACGCCCCCGTTGTCTGTGTCCATTGGTTAGGCCTATATGCTTGCATATAAGTCCTTTGGTTGATCTTTCCTCCTTCCCTCCACCCTCCCCTACCTTCCCTCCAAGGCCTGACAGTCCAATCAATGCCTCTCCGTCTCTGGATCAGTCCTTGTTCATCAGTTTATGTTGTTCATTATATTCCACAAATGAGTGAGATCATGTGGTATTTATCCTTCTCCAACTGGCTTATTTCACTTAGCATAATGCTCTCCAGTTCCATCCATCCTGTGGCAAATGGTAAGAGTTCCTTTTTCTTCTTCCTCTTCTTAAAGAATACCTTTCAGCATTTCATATAATGCTGGTTTGGTGGTGATGAACTCCTTTAGCTTTTTCTTATCTGTGAAGCTCTTTATCTGACCTTCAATTCTGAATGATAGCTTTGCTGGATAAAGTAATCTTGGTTGTAGGTTTTTGGCATTCATCACTTTGAATAT
Source organism: Myotis daubentonii (assembly GCF_963259705.1). NCBI lineage: Eukaryota > Metazoa > Chordata > Mammalia > Chiroptera > Vespertilionidae > Myotis > Myotis daubentonii. The sequence goes on along the minus strand of NC_081853.1, from coordinate 22,845,931 downwards.
TTCTTGCCACTCTCTTCTGGCCTGCATGGTTTCTGTTGAGAAATCAGCTGACAGTCGTATGGGTACTCCCTTGTAGGTAACTGACTTTTTTTCTCTTGCTGCTTTTAAGATTCTCTCTTTGTCTTTTGCCCTTGGCATTTTAATTATGATGTGTCTTGGTGTGGTCCTCTTTGGATTCCTTTTGTTTGGGGTTCTCTGCGCTTCCTGGGCTTGTAAGTCTATTTCTTTCACCAGGTAGGGGAAGTTTTCTGTCATTTTTTTTTTTTTTTTTTTGGAATTTCAAAAGACAACTTTATCCAGATAGGAACCTCTCCAACAACACAAGAAAAGTTAGGCAACAATTATTAAAATACACTCTTAGCTGGATGACATGAACAGGGAGCACATGGGCACAGGGCCTCCACCAGCCACCCTCCCTCTTCCAAATCCACCCTCGCCCAAGTCCTCCCCATCATCCATGACCCAACTGTCCCAAGTGGAGCCACAGCCACCTCAGGCGCCACGAGTAGGATGGGCCTGCACCCTCAGGCGGGGTCCGGCAGGAGCCACACGGGCAGGGAGCATCCTTAGGGAGGCCAGCAGTGCCAGGAAAAAGGCAGCCAGCCGGCAGGTGAACCTGTTGGGGCAGGTGCTCAGAAGCCACAGATCCCATCTCTGGCCCAAGCGAGATTGGGGGCTGCTGGCACTTCCTGCTGGGTGAGTGGGACCTTCGGCTGGGCAAGAACCAGCACACTCAAAGAAGGACCCCTGGGTGAGACCACACGGGTTGACGCCACCCCAGCAAGGGCACCTTGCCCGCAGGTGGCACGCAGAGCAAGGAGGCAGTGTGGACAGGGCAGATGACCCAGGACCAGGCAGGCCAAGGGGCCGGGACCTGCTGGGCCATCGCCTGGGCTGCTGTGGCCTGGTTTCCTGCTGCTGAGGGTCAAGAAGGATGGGGGGAGGGGGGACTGAGTCAGCACGGACGGGGACTGCCACACTCAGACAAGTGGGGTGCTGGGTCCTTGGTTGGCTGGCACCTGCTCTTGATGCCCAGTAACAGTGGCCACGGGAAGGCCACTTGCTAAGACACGCAGGCCCAGGTGGTTGCCAAAACAGTTTTGCTGCCAGAGGCACATGCCTGGGATCCAGGTTCAAGGCCAAGTGCAGGTCAGGCAGGCGCCCCGCCCCCTCCAACACCTCCAAGGCGTCAGTGGGAGTCAGTCTCAGCAGAGATGCAAACCGTGTCTCAGAACTTGTGAATCCCAGGGGCTGTCTCCTCATGACCCTGCTTGTCCCACCCCCGTGACCCTGGCGGCTTTCCCAGGAGAACCCAGTGTGTGCTGTCACCCCTCGCCCTGTGGATTGAGAACCCCCTCACTGAAGCGTTAACACAGTTGATGTACGGGTTAGACAAGAGCCCTTCGGCATCTGCAGGAGTCATGGAGTGTTTACGGTTTCCTTTGGCCCCAAAATACCTCTGAGGACCTCAAATTATCTTTTCAAAAATGCCCTGAAACATGAATTTGAACATTCCCCACCCCAGGTCCCTTCCGCTGCCTCGGCGCCTCCAGGAGCTCCAGTGAACGGTGACGGTGCTCTAGTCTTGCTGTGGCCGAGGCATCTCCCAAAGCCGCGGTTCTGATGGAATGATGGGGATGCAGCAAGGGGGCCTCTGTGGGCTACGGTCACATGACTGCACAGCACGAGTTTTGCTTCCGGGCCGTTTTGTAGAAGGCTTTAGAGTGAATTCCCAGCACTTCGGATTTGGACACCAGGTCGTCTATCTTCTCGCCTCGTTCTAACAGGGACTCCATGGTGTTGTGCAGAATGATCTTGGTCTCATCTAGTTCAGCCTGCACTTTACTCATGGGGTCAGCTTCCCGGGGATTCTGGTAGGTACTAAGGTAGCCATCCAGGGCTGTGTAGTGGATGGTAGCAGGGGCTCCAACAGGCCAGTCGATCCTGTCCACCTGCTTGGAGAAATCATCCAGCACCTTCTCCAGCAAGGTGAAAGCCACCCGGGACGGGTACTCGCTGTCAGCAATGACCACTCCCGCCAGACTGTCGTTCCGCACGTAGACGTGGCACAGATATTCTTGTTCCTTGACGGAAGCTCTGTTGCCTTTGGCCGAGCGCTCCACAATCAGCTGGCTGGTGAAGGTCATGAACTCCTGAACACTGGTCCTCTGGAAGAAGCTGAAGGACGACACGTCGTAGGCGGCGCTGAGCAGCACCGCCTTGGGGTCGCCTTTGTAGAGGACGCTCAGGCTGAACAGCTTCATGGCGCCGCCGGGGCGCCCGCCCGCCCGACCGGCGAGCAGCGAGCAGCGCGGCCGCCGCCCCTCGAGACCGCCGGCTGCTGACGGGTCCGACGCCGCTTCCTCCTCCCGGCTCGGGGCCCACTTCCCAAGTTTTCTGTCATTATTTCTTCAAATAGGTTTTCAATATCTTGCCCTCTCTCTTCTGGCACCCCTATAATTCTGATATTGGTACCCTTGAAGTTGTCCCAGAGGCTCCTTACACTATCTTCATATCTTTGGTTTCTTTTTGCTTTTTTGGTTGGGTATTTTTTGTTTCTTCATATTTCAAATCTTTGACTTGATTCTTGGGATCCTCTTGTCTGCTGTTGGATCTCTGTGTATTATTCTTTATTTCAGTCAGTGTATGCTTAATTTCTAGTTGGTCTTTTTTCATATCCTCCAGGGTCTCACTAAATTTATCGGCGGTTTCCATAAAATTCTTGAAAAACCTTATAAACGTGGTTTTGAACTCTATATCCAGTCGTTTGCTTTCCTCCATTTCTGTCATTTGTGACCTGTTTCTTTGTCTCCACATTTTTTATGCTTCCCTGTGTTGGTAGAGTGGTTTTGTGTGCTAGGTGTCCTATAGGGCCCAGTAGCTCAGCCTCCCCAGTTACCTGAGGTAGACACAGTTGGTGCACCCCCTTGTGGGCTTTGTGCACAGTCTTGTTGTAGTTATGCCTTGATTGTTGTTGGTATCACTGGGAGGAATTGACTTCCAGGCCAATTGGCTGTGAGAATCAGCTGTGTCTGCAGTGGGAGAATTCTGTGCTGGAGACACCCCTCCGGGGCAAGACTTGCTTCAGTGAGGCTTTGGTGCTCACTGAGTCTGCCCCCTGAGTGCGTCCCTTATGGATCTGAGGAGTTGTAATCCGGATGGTCTCACTCTGACCACTGGGTACACTGGCTCTTGGATCTAAGGAGGTGCTAATTTAGCCTCTTCCTTAGGTTACCCAGCAGGAGCTACGAAGAGATCTGCAGATTCCCCTTCCTTTTTTGGAGTTTGGAGGTGCCCAGATGAGGCCCAGCTGTGAAGCAATGCAAGCTGCTGTGGGGCCTTGGGCCTTCTCTTGGAAGTTCTGGGTCTGTCTGGCCCAGCTGCAAGTTGTTAGGTAATTTTCAGGTTGCAGCGGGCCAGGGCATTCATATGCAAAAGCCTCTGCTGCAGCTTGGGTGGGGCGGGTCTCAAGGAATCAACAGGACGGAGCAAGCAGCTATGGCTGATCCTCAGCCCTGCCCTAAGGGGCCGTGTCTCAGTGTCCCGATAATTGCTGCAAGCACCTCTGAGGGAAAGCCGCCCTCAAGTTCCGAGTTCTGCCTGCTGCCAGACAGTCCAGTTTCTCCCCGTATGAGTCCTGGGTCCCCAGAGACTTCCCGGAACCAGAGTTCAGAGCAGTCGGGAGCTTGTGACTCCCTCCCGATTCAAAAAGACAGCCACGTCCTCAGATGCCAGCCCCTTTCTGCGCGCGCATTTGAGCCTCCGTACGTCTGCACTTTACTTCCGCAGCTCCTCTGAGTCTCAGTGTGCTTTTCTCTTTCCTTCTAGTTGTAGAATTTCCACTCAGCCAGCCTTCCTGTAGTTCTGGATGATATCCGTTTTGTCTTTTCGTTGTATTTTTGAAGTTGTTGTGGGAGGCAGCAATTTCCGGTGTTTACCTATGCCGCCATCTTGGTTTTTCCCTCTTAAGTTTCTTATTTGCTTCTGATGTTGGCAGCTCCTACACCACACAGCAAAAATAGCCTCGGGCTATGGTATGCCTATTTATCTGACAACAATGACTACAACTTGAGAAACACCTTTCTAATCCAATATGTCTCTAATTTTTTCCTCAACTGTTTTTTGGAGAATTTTTCCCTTCCAAAAAACTGAATGGGAAAACATTTTGAAAAGCAGGAAAGTAGTGATAGTTAATCTTTTTGGAAACTTTCAGGTCAGATTTTTTTTCTTTTTTTTTTTTTTTTCTTTTTTTTTTTTTCTTTTTTTTTAAAATATATTTTATTGAACTTTTACAGAGAGGAAGGGAGAGAGATAGAGAGTTAGAAACATCATTGAGAGAGAAACATCAATCAGCTGCCGCCTGCACATCTCCCACTGGGGATGTGCCCGCAACCCAGGTACATGCCCTTGACCGGAATCGAACCCGGGACCCATCTTTCTGCAGGCTGACGCTCTATCCACTGAGCCAAACCGGTTTCGGCAGATTTTTTTTCTTTTAAACGGGATGTTAAATTACTTCAAATACTGTTTTTTGCACATGAAAGTTACATTTTTTTATTTAACCACTAAGTGCATTGAAGGATACAGATTTATTGATTCCCAGTATCTGTACTCAATAAATGTTGGTTTTATTGATTTATTTGTGAAATTATTTTCCAATAATATTGGAAGTCCACAGAACACACAAATAAGGCTCCTTTTATGGAGAAACTTTAGGTCATACTTAACCTAAGTCTGTTAATATTCTCTTCATAAGGGAAACTGATGCTGAAAGGGCAGAGCAGGACTAACTCCATTTTGTACTGCGTCCTCCATCTTGTTAACTATGTCTCTAACATGACCCCTTTTCTGAAAAAAAAACACACAGAATGTGTCAGTTACCCAGCCCTCCGTTAAATCAGCCAATGGGAACCCAAGGGGAAATAACCTAAGGCCAAAAGTATGCTAACCGCATCCTGTCTTTGTGTAACTGGACCCTAGCCTCACCCAACCAATCAGAATCAGCCAACTCAGTGGCCCGAGCATCACCCCAAGTCCTATAAAATTGCTGGACTTCTGAAACTCGGGGCTCTCTGCATCCTGGCTCTCCGTCGGTAGAGGCGGAGAGACTGAGCTCGAGCTTGAATAAAGGCTCTTTGCTTTTGCATCGGACTCGGCTCCCAGGTGGTCTTTGGGGATCTTGAAATCTGGGCATAACATTGCCTCATGGTCTCTGAATACAATCTATTCATTTGTTCACTGTTCAACCCTTCCTTAGGTTTCCTGTTTGAACCACTGTACTTATCCTCTTCCTGTGCTTTATTTCCTTAGGCTTTATAATTTTTTAATAAACCAGCAACCTATCTCCTTTTGAAGTAGAACCATACTATTTTTTCTAGGACAAAAACACTTAAACTTGCATGGGAGAATGGAGGATTTTGTACAGGCTTTTAATTTTTTTAAATTTGCAAAATTTGAACTATATAATGTTGCTCCCATATATTTTTTATGCATGGAGGAGGTTTGGTACAATTATGGTTTGCAACTGTTATTCCAGAATATGATAGGGATCAGCATCACAAGGTTAAGACTGGTTTGTTTTATGCCAGTCTTAGTTGTAGGGCATTTTGTTAGGTCACATCCAGGAGTCTGGCACTGTACTTTGCAGGTTGGAAATTCTTGGCTTTGTTACATTATGTTTGATTTTGTTACATCCTGTTTTATATTGGAGGACATACTTCTACAGAACCTTTAATTTATTTTATTTTTTCTAATTTAAGACTCCCCATTATTGATGGGGTGAGAAACTGAATTGTTACAGAATTGTGTTAGCATTGAATCAAATATTTACGTTTATTTTATTTAGGCCAGGCTTACATCTGATGAATTATTCCTGGTTTGATGTATACCTTCATAGTGACTAGATAGACTATTTCTGCCTCTTAGATTATATCTCAAAGTCATGGTTACCTGAAATAATCCAACTTTACAGCTTTTCCCCTAGAATTTACAATCATCACTGACTTTTAGTTTGTCCTGATACTTAGTCACCTTTGTTTGGTAATTGTTTTTTAACATGTTTAAGATTGAATCTTCCTAAAAACAGTAATACATTTTCAGATCATGTTTTATAGAATTGGTTATTTTACCAGCTAACTAAACCACCCTAATATATGAATTCTTGTCAACTCAGTCAACATTCCTTACAGCCTTTCCTCTTTTTACTGACTGTGGCTTAAAAATCTCATCCCGCACTTTTTATTATAATAAATAATGGCAACATATTCTAGTGCACACTATAAGCAAAAGCTAATGAAAACATAGTGTAGGTGAAGAAATTAATATTTATTGATTACCAATTGTGGCCTCTTTGTCATTATGGTGTGGTGCTGATATATAAACCGGAGTTAGAGTAGGAAACTAAAGGTTAAACAACTTTGTTTTAGACACCAACAAATTAAGGACCAGGAATTATGGTTTGAATTGCATAAGTCAGTATTCTTTCTCTGATGATAGCAGTCTTAAGAAATTTAATCTGTTGCTGGATACAGGATGGGTTATAAGAAGGGAGAAATTTGAAGGCAGAGATACTACTTAGGAGTTTCTTTCCCAGTAGTACAGACACCAAATGATGAGGTCTGGTATAGTGATGGCAATCAAAATGGGAAATAAGTTGACTCAGTAACTGACCAAATGTCAATACATCACTTCTTCAGGGAACCTTGATGTCTTCAATTATGCTACTTTGGATCCCCAACTTGAATGTCGTCATAGCAGCTCTCACAATTGTAATTAGTAGTTGAGTGAGTGGTGGGTTTTTGTTTTACTTTTTTAAGGCTATTTTCTTAGTTGCCTAAGCATGGGGAGGTCTTCTAGGTCAAACAATATTCATAATACCGAGCTGTTATTTACTTCTCACAAGTGTGTAAAGGATACATGATGTGTGATGTAAGAGATCATTACTGATGTTAATTGAACAGAGGATATTCTTAAATTTTCTAGAATTTCCTAAGGTGGTAGGGTTGGGGTATGAATATTTGTTTTTAGGAATTAACTTACTTTTTAGGTTATACTTTCTATAATCCCAGGACCCTCAGTATTACATAATTATAAATATAAAATCCTGTCATTTTCTTTGTGCCTAAGTATAAACCAAAGTACATTCTGTTGTCTTGTTATGCAATAGTGCTCTAAATATTTGCTCAGAACTTTCAAAATTTTAAATTTACAATTTATTTTAGAATTTAGCAACACAAAATAAACCAATTTATATTATTCTTATTTAAGAATGGGTCATTGACTTAAAAAAAAAGATTAGAAGATTGCTTGTTCAACCCACACCTTATGTCTAAAAATGCTAAAAAAGGTGAATTTAAGATATTGCAGAACTCTTACAGGAAGAATCAAGTTCAAAGAAACTATAAGGAAAAGCTACTGAAATAAGTTACTGTAGGACATTGGCTGGAGAAACACAATAGCTGAGAAACAAAAAGCCATATACATTTGACACTAGTGGATGAAAAGTAAAAAATAGTAGCTCTACTTTTTAACAATAGAGTAACTTGTATAGGAAAGATTTGTGTGCAGACATGAAATCTGTGTTATCTTTGTAGAAGAGTATTTAAGCCTTAGAAATGGATGAATCTACAAACATGTCTGGGCTTGTTATTTTGCTTGTACAGGGTGGGGCAAAAGTAGGTTGGTAGTTCATATGGAAAATAATCCTATCCAATAAAAGAGAAAGATGGTAATTGGCGTACGACCGCTACCCTTCTCACTGGCTAATCAGCAAGATATGCAAATTAACTGTCAGCCAAGATGGCGGCTGGCAGCCAGGCAGCTTGAAACTAACATGAGGCTTGCTTACTTCAGTGACGGAGGAAACCAACGTTCCCCGCCTGCCTTGCCGGCCTCTGAGCCTGCAGTTTAAAAAACATTGTAACAAATAAAGAAGCTAAACAAAACCCCAGAAACCTGCTTTCAGCTAGCTGGGATCTCAGAGCTGGAATTGATACAGAGTTTCGATTATAGAACCGAAACAAACCAGCTACCTGCTTTCAGCAGCGGATGCCTAATAGCTGGAGCCTCAGAGCTAAAGCTGGCCCAGAATAAAAAGAAAAAAAGGAGCAGTTGGGAGCTTCAGTCCCAGCCTGAAAATAGCCCTCAGCCCCTCACCCAGACTGGCCCTGCTCTGAGCCCGACCAGGGGCTGCACCTAGGGATTAGGCCTGCCCTCTGCCACGCGGGAGCAGGCCTAAGCCAGCAGGTCATTATCTCCCGAGGGGTCCCAGACTGTGAGAGGGCACAGGCCGGGCTGAGGGACCCCCCATTCCCCCCCCCCCCCCCGAGTGCACAAATTTTTGTGCACCAGGCCTCTAGTACAATAATAAATAATACAAGAATAAACTTTGTGTACTCACAACTGTAAACCTATTTTTGCCCCACCCTGTATTTGTCCAGCATTAGCATCAACTAGTCAGAGACTTTTAAGTGAAAGCCTGGCAACAAACAAAATATGTCCTGAAATAGTTAAAATGTTGAATAAAGTCTCAGGGTTTATCAGGATATTTTCACATGGTGAAAAGGCAAAGGTGGGTGAAACTGTCAGCATTTTGGCATAAATCAAGGCAGTCACAACCAGACTGTAGTTGTTCTTCCCTGCCATGCATTTGCAGAATAAACCCAGGGGTAAGAATGTAGCAGTTTCACTTCATGTCCTTATGAAAACAGTAAATTTTATTATATCTGGACCGTGAGTACGTAACATTAAATGTGAGTGATGAAATGGGAAAATTGCATATAGTACTTCTGCTACATACTAAACGACAGTGGTTTCAAGAAAAAGCACTCCTGCGGTTTGGAAAGAATAACTATCAAATTTTGGTTGTCAGAGTTGGCTATTTGGCAGACATTTTGGAATATAAAGGAAGTGAGACTTTAAAGGAAAACAATTGACTGCTGTTTTCAATGATAAAATTCAAATTTAAAGTGAAAATTAGAATTTTGGGAAAACTTGTATCCACTACCAGGGAGCTTGACATCTTTCTAGTGTAGTTGTTTTTTTGTGAGATATAGTGATAGTAATATGATTTTTAGATATTATATAATGAACTGGGTCAACATTTGGGAGATTTATATTATTAAGTGAACTAATATTTTCCAAATGACCAATACATGAAATTACCAAAAAAATGCAAATAAGTAACATATCTCAACCAATTGAATGTGGAAAGAAAAAAATTAAGGCAGACATTTTAGAGAACTGATTTGCAAAAAATGTAAAATAAATCCACTCTGAAAATAGTTACTTCCATGAAATGCTAATATAACAATATATTTGTCACTAACTTGAATTTTTTTTTAATTCATAATATGGACAAATAATGGTAATCAAAGTTATTTGGGCCCCTCAGTTTTTAAAAAGGGGTCCTGAGGCCAAAAAGTTTGAAAAACAGCTGCTCTAGCACAATGTACTAGTTAACCCTCCAATGCCTATTGAATAACTAGATGGAGTTGAGAAAAAAAAAATGACTCCGTGTTAAGGCTGGATGACTGGGCGAACAAGTATGCCCTATAGGACCCAGAGCAGATGTTAGTGGAGAAAGGTATGTTCATGTTGAGTTTTAGATGGAACACATAAGGATAACGGGCAGTTGGAAATTTAGAATTTGATCTTGAGAAAAGCTAAAATACCATTTTCCTTTCCAGTGAAAGTTGCTTTTGTCATGAATATATATAATCAAATAGCTACAACTTCACAACTGATCAGCAAATATGTTAGCTTTGGTGCAAAATATAAGGGTGACAGTGTAGGTCTCTTTAATCAGTGATAGTTTTTTTTTCACATTGTGCACTTTTAAAATTTGGTATAGGAGACCTATTTCTTTTTTTTAAAATGTTTTAATTGACTTCAGGGAGAGATAGAAACATCAATGAGAGAAAATCATCTATCAGCAGCCTCCTGTGTGCCCCCTACTGGGGACCTAGCCCACAACCCAGGCGTGTGCCCCGACTTGGGAATTGAACTTCGACCTCCTGGTTCATGGGTTGAAGATACTCAACCACTGAGTCACACTGGCTGGGCTGATTCTTTTTTTTTTTTTTTTTTAATGTACCAAGGTACAATAATTAAATGTGATTTTTTTTCTCATGGAATTTTCAAACTTTTACCATATCTCCACTGAGATTGCCACATCTCACCTGAAATTTTTAGAAAAGGCTATGCTGAGAATTAAGAATGTATTACTTTTTCTATGCCTATTTACTGTTATATTTTACTTTAGGAACTCTACAGGCCTTTTAAAATACCTCTGTTTTTCATTCTTTAACTTATTGTTTGGTTCTTGCAGTGAAGACCTGAGCTATATCTGACACTGAATATACCAGAATCTAGTTTTGGCAGTTTCTGGAAAGTTACCATTTTAAAATAAGTGTTTAACAAATGTTTCCTTTTTTTCACCACTGTCAGTCTCTGGGAGATAACCATCTTCCTTTCATTTAATTTTAAAAAAAAATCTGTCTCAGTGTTTATGTTGCTATTTTTCCCTCTAAAATATACTGACTCCCAGTAATGAATGTCTAGAATCTAGATTATAACTCGTTCATTTTGTGTTCAGATTAAGATTACCGTCCCATCTTTTCACATTTCCATGGTGTTAGGAGGCCCACTTCAAGGTTAAAAACCAAAGTCACAGAATGAGTTAGGTGACAGTGTCATATATAACTCAAACCCAGCTCTTCTGACTCCTGATAGCCATTTCCTATTCCTGCCATCAGATTATAAAACATAATACTAGGGTGGAAAGACTTCAAACTATTGCAGACAATGCTCTACATATTTGCATAATCTTGAATCAATTTGGTCACGTTTTTATGGTAAGACTACAGCTATGAAGGAACAGGCTCAAATTTGATATAAAAACTAAGCCAATGTTCAAAAATATTCTTTTGTTCATCAAATATTAAATGTCCACTCTGGAAGTTACTGTACCAAGCATTTGATAAACAGTGGTGTACATGGATGTGATCCTTATACTTTCCAGTTCTGTGGGCTATATTGACCCAGAGAGGTTTAAATGGTTTCTTTTATCAGAGGTGAAAAGTTGTTTTATGATGATCCCATAATGCAACAACATTATGATGATGGCACTCATTCTCAAGTGTGAGGTAGTATATCAGAGAAAACCAGACTAGGAATGTTGGCTGTGCTACTAATTTGAACTTTGTTCTTTCAAGTACTATCCTTTTATTCTAAATGTAAGACATCAAAAGTATTATTAGTACTATTATATTACTAATATGACATTGGAAATCTAACTACAAAATAAACTCTGAATACTGTAAAGAATTCCACATAAAATCTCAAGTACTCTGACCCAGGGAAACACTGTTTCCACAAGGACTTAATAGTGTTGAGGTAGTTTCACTTTCTACTCTTTTTGCAGCTGGAAAAGCATCTAAATATGAATAGTGACCCAAGAGAAAACAACAAGGAACTCAGGCGAAGTTTTTAATTCAAAGATAAATCAGTCCTTTTAAGAAACCAAAAATATTTTGACAGGTTTATGTCTGACTTTCAAAAGCAATACCACTTTTGTGTACTGAAAAATAAAATCTTTAAATTTGACTTGTTGGTCCCATTCTTCATCTACTAATGTATTTGCTACTATTTACAAATAAAAATGTATCTTTGTAATTCCTTTGCTAAATCCTAGTCCTCTATGTATTAACCTGAATAACATGCATATTTTAATTTTTAAGGCAGATGGTAAACTTTTCAATAGGTCTTGTTAGATTTTATCTCACCATGGGGCAAACACTTTCACAAAGTGTAATAATTCCTTTTTTAAGGTTGATGTAAAGAGAACTTGAGCAACTAAATAGCAAAAGTACATAGGTAGTATCTATGTTGCCTAAGATGCTATGATTATGTTCTCTGCTTTTCCATTTGGCCAGGGTGGCTACAGTGGACAACAGGAACTGGTACAAAGCCTGAAAATAAAATGTAAACCCAAATCTCAAGTGCATTTTAGGAAAAGTACCAATTGCCCAGCTACCTCTTCACAGCAGCTGCAAAGGAAGAAATGTTCTTCTCTCATAAGACGTTACATTCACACCTGCTAACCTGGGTGAAGAGCTTTAGACCAACTTAAACAGCAAACTATTTTTGTTAATACTAAATACTATTTTTCTCTTAAAGCAAGAAAATTCTGGCATTTCCAGTGTCAGGAAGCACAAATACTATTAATCATTCTTTGCACTTAGAAGTTCCTCTTTATCTTGTCCTGAAGGATGAACAAAAGCTTGAGGTGTACGGTTCAGAAGGTAAACTGCAGCATGAAGACCACCTATGTTCACCCAGACAGTGTGCACTTTCCGCCATACATGTTCCATTCCAGATAATGCCTGTGTACACACAAAAGGCATAAAAGTAATTAGCTTCAATGACTTGCCTGCTTCTAGACCAGGGGTGGGGAACCCTTTTTTTTTTTTTTTTGCCAAGGGCATTTGGGTATTTCTATCATTTGCAGTCCATACAAAATTATCGACTTTAAAATTAGCCCGCTATATTTGGTCGAACACTTAACTCACTACCAAATGATTTTGTGGGCCTGTTCTAGACCAACCAGGAATTTTAGGTGCCAATAAGAAACATTAGGGAAAGGGAACACAAATCCTGCTCAAAGTAATACAGTGGTGCCTTGACTTATGAGTGTCCCAACTAACAATACAAGCCGTCTCTCAGCCGATTTTTTGCTTTGAGTTGCGAGCTAAAATTCGGGTTACGAGCCAGCTTCAGATACCCCACCGCTAGTTGGTGCAGCGAATGTCACAGTGAATGCCACAACATCAGCCCAGCATCACGTGTCTCACTCGTTCACTTTAAGCGGTTAGCTCTTAGTTGAAGCATCAGTGTTGTGCTCGCATTTGTGCTTGCAGTTATTTTGCAAAACTTAGTTTTTTCAACCATGGATCTGAAGAAAGTAAGTGCGAAGGGCAGTGCTGAGAAGAAGCGGATGATGTACATTGAATTAAAGAAAGAAATTATCAAAAAACATGACCAAGGTATGCGTGTAATCGACTTGGCGAAGCAGTACGAGCGTAGCACTTCTACGATCTGCACCATACTGAAGCAGAAGGAGTCAATACAGGCTACAACTCCAGCCATGGGCGTTAAAATAATTTCTAAACAGCGGACATCTATAAATGAAAATATGGAGAAGCTGCTAATGGTGTGGTTAATGGAGAAGCAGCTCGCAGGAGATACCGTGACAAAGGCTATAATCTGCGAGAAGGCACGAGCTATTTACGCCGATTTGCTGCAGCAGACCCCAGGCACTTCAATGGACGAGGCATCGGGCGAGCCGTTTAAAGCCAGTCGGGGCTGGTTCGAAAACTTTAAAAAGAGAACCGGCATTCACTCTGTTGTCAGACATGGTGAGGCAGCGAGCGCGGATATAACGGCAGGCGAGGATTACCTCAAAACGTTTGCTGAAATTATAGCAGCAGAAGGATACATCCCCCAGCAAGTCTTCAACTGTGACGAGACAGGACTCTACTGGAAGAAGATGCCAAGGAGAACTTATATAACGGCAGAAGAGAAGAGGATGCCAGGCCACAAACCCATGAAGGATAGGCTAACCCTCGCACTATGTGCCAATGCAAGCGGTGACTGCAAGATTAAGCCGCTGCTCGTTTATCATTCGGAAAACCCCAGAGCCTTTAAGTCACATAAGATTCTGAAAGAAAAACTGCAGGTTATGTGGAGGGCAAACCTGAGGGCGTGGGTCACCAGGCAGATCTTTGTGGAGTGGGTGAATTTGGTCTTTGGTCCTGACGTTAAGAAATATCTCCAGGAAAATAACCTACCCCTGCAAGCTCTTCTTGTCCTGGACAGTACACCTGCTCACTCACCTAACCTTGAAGATGACATCCTCGAAGAGTTCAAGTTTATAAAGGTTCTTTACCTTCCACCTAACACCGCCCCTATCCTGCAGCCAATGGACCAGCAGGTGATTTCTAATTTCAAGAAGCTCTTCACGAAGCACCTGTTTCGCCACTGCTTTGAGGTGACGGAGAGCACAAACCTCACCCTTCGAGAGTTCTGGAAGGACCACTATAACATCGTGATATGCCTCAGAATTATCGATATGGCCTGGCAGGGTGTTACAAAGAGGACCTTGACTTCTGCATGGAAGAACCTGTGGCCTGAGGTAGTGTCTGAAACGGATTTTGAAAGACTCGAACCCGAAGTGGCAGTGGTGGAGGAGATTGTATCCCTCGGCAAGTCCATGGGCCTGGACATGGATGAAGGTGACATCAACGAGCTAATTGAGGAGCACTCCAAGGAACTGACAACGCAGGAGCTAAAGGAGCTACAGACACAGCAGCACACGGAGGTTATGCAGCAAATAGATGACACAGAGGAGGAGGTTATCTCTATAAGTGAGATAGAGGAAATGTTGGGAATGTGGGAGAAACTTTCAGACTTTATTCAAAAGAAACACCCAGAAAAAATTGCAACTGGGCGTGCGATGGAGCTATTTAATGACACTTGCCTAACTCATTTCAGAAATATTCTGAAAGGGAGGATGAAACAGATCTCATCGGACAGGTTTTTATCAAAAACTCCTGTAGATGAAAGTGATGAAAGCATGGCGAAAAGGGCAAAAATCAGCAAATAAGATTCAGTTATTCAGTTCAGCCTTTTTCCTCCAACTCCATCAGCATCTTTAAGTTGTTTGATCTCCAAGGTAAATGCTGTACATTAAACTTAATAAAACAAGTGTATTGTACTACATTCTATTGTTCAGTATTGTGTTTTTATACAATATTCGTTAGTTTTAAACACATTTTTCTTATTTAAAAACATTTAACAAAACAATTGCAGTGTTTTTTGGGTGTCCGGAACGGATTAATGGCATTTCAATCCATTGTAATGGTGAAAATTGATTTGACATATGAGTAATTTGAGTTACGAGCTCCGTCATGGAACGAATTAAACTCGTAAGTCAAGGCACCACTGTATTCCCGGGTCTTCAAGCTGAGTCTTTGAGTTACTGCACTATACCTTTGTAAAGCATTTCTTGTCCTGAGTAAGTAGTGCAGCTCGGCCTGTCCCTGGTTTACAGATACGGCTCATCTCCCATAGGCAAGCTGGGTAAAGGTTCCAGTTTCTTTTCTTGGAGCCCATCCTATAACAGAAGATCCAGTGTGTCAAACATGCAAAAAAATAACTAAGACTGAGAAGTTATTAAAAACTCATTGCAGCCCTAGCTTGTTTGGCTCAGTGGGTAGAGCATCAGCCTGCAGACTGAAGAGTACTGGGTTCGATTCCAGTCAAAGGCATGTACTGGTTGCGGCTTGATCTCTGGCCCTGGTCAGGGCGCATGTGGGAGGAACCAATCAATGTGTCTCTCTAATCCAATGGTTCTCAACCTTCCTAATGCCGCAACCCTTTAATACAGTTCCTCATGGTGTGGTGACCCCCAATTTCATAGTTACAAACTGAACATAATTAAAGCATAGTGATTAATCACAAAAACAATATGTAATTATATATGTGTTTTCCGGTGGTCTTAGGTGACCCCTGTGAAAGGATTGTTCGACCCTCAAATGGGTCGCGACCCACAGGTTGAGAACCGCTGGTTTAATCCATGTTTCTGTCCCCCTCCTTTTCACTCAAAAAAATCAATGGAAAAATATCCTTGGGTGAGAATTAACGGGAAAACTCATTGCAGTAAGATCCTGAGGTATGAAAAACAGTTGCCATTTAGAAGCTAGAGCATTATATGTCAATGAAATGAGCAATCAGCCCTAAAGTTGCATAGAATTTTGAATCAGATAAATCAGTTTACAGAAAAGAACTTTGAGAACTGTAAGTATATAAACTGTCCTCAATGAGCATGAGCAGTCAAATTGTAGGAACCAAATCAGTGATTAAAAATAATTTATATTGAGAAATAGAACCAAGTTTTCCTCAACCTTTTTGAATTATGTAATTCAACAATGGTCTAAAAAGAGGATGAACTTGCTGTGATGGTCAGGATTAAAATATAATACATTCCTCAGTTTTCAGAAGAAAAAACGGGTGAATCCAATAAACTATATAATAAAAAGCTAATATGCAAATTGTGCTGGCCAACTAACTGTAGCCCCACCCCCCTGGTCAGTTCCACCCCCAATCACCCCCACCCCACCCCAATCGCCCCTGGCCTCACCCCACTCTCCCACCCCTGTCCCAATTGGGCGGGCCGTCTGGACCCCACCTGTGCTTGAATAGTCTTGTTATAATCCTTAAGTGAAAATTGCTTTGCTGATAGTCTGCTAAAAGGAATGAAAGATTTTTACATAAACTCAGAAACAGGTTTAGAAGACACATGGGTACTAGTATAACAAGTGAAGGTAAAACTCACATTTTAAAAAACTAAGTCCCAGAGAAACCAAGATGGCGGCATAGGTAAACACCGGAAATTGCTGCCTCGCACAACCACTTCAAAAATACAACTAAAAGACGGAACGGACATCACCCAGAACCACAGGAAGGCTGGCTGAGTGGGAATTCTACAACTATAAGGAAAGAGAAAAGCATACCGAGACTCAGAGGAGGTGCGGAGCGGAAGTAAAATACAAAGGTGCGGAGGTGCATGTGGAGCGGGCTGGCGGCTGAGGGCGCAGTTGTCTTTTTCAATCGGGAGGTAGTCTCAGGCTCTGAGCTCCATTTTCAGGCCAGTCTCTGGGGACCCAGACTAAAACGGGAGAAGTGGGACTATCTGGCATCCGTCAGAACTTGAGGGCAGCTTTCTCTCCGAGGTACTTGCAGCAATTGCTGGGACACTGAGAAGCAGAGCCTCTGAGGACAGGGCTGAGAGCAGCCATAACTGCTCGCTTGGCCCGCCCTGTTGATCCCCTGGGTCCTGCCCCGCCCAAGCCCTGCACAGAGGCATTTGCTGGATAGCCTCAGGCAGAGGCTAGATTAGCACCTCCCTAGAGATCAGGACAGAAGTTCTCCCACTGCAGACACAGCTGATTCTCACAGCCAGTTGGCCTGGAGGTCAAATCCCCCTCAGTGTTACCTACAACAATCAAGGCTTAACTACAACAAGACTGTGCACAAAGACCACTAGGGGGTGTACCAAGAAAGCATAAAAAATGCGGAGACAAAGAAACAGGACACAAATGAAATGGAGGAAAGCAAACTGCTGAATATAGAGTTCAAAACCACACTTTTAAGGTGTTTCAAGAACTGTCTAGAAGCCGCCGATAAATTTAGTAAGACCCTCGAAAAGACTGGTAAGACCACCGATAAACGTAGTGAGACCCTCAAGAAATCTAATGAGACCCTCGATGTTGTGATAAAGGACCAATTAGAAATTAAGCATACACTGACTGAAATAAAGAAATTATACAGACTCCCAACAGCAGACCAGAGGAGCGCAAGAATCAAGTCAAAGATTTGAAACGCGAAGAAGCAAAAAACAACCAACCGGAAAAGCAAAATGAAAAAAGAATCCAAAAATACGAAGATAGTGTAAGGAGCCTCTGGGACAGCTTCAAGTGTACCAACATCCGAATTATAGGGGTGCCAGAAGAAGAGAGAGAGCAAGATACTATAAACCTCTTTGAAGAAATAATGACAGAAAACTTCCCCTACCTGGTGAAAGAAATAGACTTCCAAGTCCAGGAAGCGCAGAGAACCCCAAACAAAAGGAATCCAAAGAGGACCACACCAAGACACATCATAATTAAAATGCCAAGGGCAAAAGACAAAGAGAGAATCTTAAAAGCAGCAAGAGAAAAAAAGTCAGTTACCTACAAGGGAGTACCCATACGACTGTCAGCTGATTTCTCAACAGAAACTTTGCAGGCCAGGAGGGAGTGGCAAGAAATATTCAAAGTGATGAATGCCAAAAACCTACAACTAAGATTACTTTATCCAGCAAAGCTATCATTCAGAATTGAAGGTCAGAGAAAGAGCTTCAGAGATAAGAAAAAGCTAAAGGAGTTCATCACCACCAAACCAATATTATATGAAATGCTGAAAGGTATCCTTTAAGAAGAGGAAGAAGAAGAAAAAGGTAAAGATACAAATTATGAACAACAAACATGCATCTATGAACAAGTGAATCTAAACGTCAAGTGAATAAATAATCTGATGAACAGAATGAACTGGTGATTATAATAGAATCAGGCACATAGAAAGGGAATGGACTGACTATTCTTGGGGGGAAAAGGGTGTGAGGGATGTGGGAAGAGACTGGACAAAAATCGTGCACCTATGGATGAGGACAGTGGGTGGGGAGTGAGGGCGGAGGATGGGGTGGGAACTGGGAGGAGGGGAGCTATGGGTGGGGGGGGAAAGAGGAACAAATGCAATAATCTGAACAATAAAGATTTAATTAAAAAAACCCAAAAAACAAACCCAAGTCCCACCTTTTTCCAAATGGCATGTCCGTTACAATAATGTCCACAGAACCAGTTCTTAATGGCAGATTGCAGATATCCCACTGAATAGCATCTATGGGCAAGCCCCAGGACAATTTGCTGTGGGGACAAAGGAAAGGTGCTTCAACATACTCTGAAAAGACTGCTATAAAGTACAAAATACTAAAATATCAATTGATATTGACAATATCAAAAATTTTAAAGTAGAATGTAGAAAGAAAGTATATGTTCATAAGATAAAACCAAATTTATAAAAATGAGCAAGTGATTTAGAATTGTTAGATTGGTGTGCAAAAGATTACATCTGCTTCACTTACGATTTAAGAGAAAGGATTAAGGGGAAAAACAAGATTGCAACACAATGTAATAGACAACTGAAAACTTGCAACAGTAAATTATGTAACTGATGATGTAAAACATTGATAAAATAGACATTGGATCAATGCTAAAGAGGAAAAAAAAGTGAGGTGACATATCTGAAGGATAAAGTTTGATAAATCTACATAGTAATAACAGGAGACCTAAAAGCAGATATGTAAAATTAGTGAATATATAGGTACTTTAAGATTAAGAAACAAGTATTTGTATCATATTATTAAATAAGAAGCAAAGAAAGGTAAGATTAAAAAAAAGAGAGGACAGGGCCTGGCCGGGTAGTTGAATTGGTTCAGGGGTGGGGAAACTTTCTGCCAAGGGCCATTTGAATATTTATAACATCATTAGCTTAATATAATTCACTTAATATAAATTTACGTTGCTATGAAAAAAGTTCCCAGGTTTATTGAATTTCGAGTCCTATCTTCGGTTGCCTCGGCAGGGCCGGACCAAATATTTTTCAGGTCACTGGCTGGATTTTCCCCGCCCCTGGGTGAGAGCATCATCCCAATATGCCAAGGTTGTGGGTTTTTTGATCCCCATTCAGGGCACATACAACAGTCAACCAATGAATGCATAAATAAGTGGGACAACAAATTGATGTTTCTCTCTATCCCCCTCCCTCTTGGTCATATATTAATATAGATGACAAAAGGTAATAAATAATAGCATGATTTCAATCCCATTAAGGCAAAGCTACTGGTTTAAGAAATAAAATACAACAGGAAAACAAAATATGAGCATAAATGAAGGGTTATACTATTGATATATAATAAAGAATTTAAGAAAAATGATATAATGGGTGGGTGAGAAACACATTGAAAAAAAGCTTTACAATCAAAAGCACCAATAATTGCAACAAAATAAAAAAAATATATTAAAAATCTAGGTAAGAAGCCTAGCTGGTGTGGTTCAAAGGCTGAACATCAACCCAGGAAATAAGAGGTTGCTGGTTTGATTCCTGGTCAGATCACATGCCCAGGTTGATGGCTCAATCCCCAGTAGGGGGTGTGCAGGAGGCAGCCAATCAATGATGTTCCTCTCATTATCAATGTTTCAATCTCTCTATCCCTCTCCCTTCCTGTAATAATCAATAAAAACATTTTTAAAAAATCCAGGCAAGAAATAGTACAGATAGAACAGAGAAAAAGTGAAGGTATAGAGGGTCCAAAAAACAAGAAAATGTTCAGAAAATAGAAAAATAAGCATCAACCAATGAATGCATAAGTGGAACAACAAATTGACATTTCTCTCCCTCTTTAAAATCAACAAACAATTGTTTAAAATTTAAATGGAGTCTCGATATGTTTATTTTGATTAAATCATGCCATAATACACTGGGGGTATTATTCATATAAAGTCAATACCTAAGTCTAAGAGATGCTATAGAAACTTTAAAGTTTACCCTTTTTTGCCCTGGCTGTTGTGACTCAGTTGTTGGGAGCACTGACCTGTATAGGTTGTGGGTTTGATTCCCAGTCAAGGCACATAACTCGATAGTAAGTTTGATCCCCCTTTGAAGCACGTACAGAAAGCAATCCCTCGATGTTCTCTCGCACATCAATGTTTTTTTCCCCCTTTCCCCCCCTTCGCCTCTAAAAATCAGTAAGTGTATCCTCGGGTGAGGATTGAAAAAAAATTTACCCTTCTTTAATTTGGCTCTTGGTCAGTAAAGATGAGATGTTATTTGCTGCTCTATTCACAGCCAATGGATTATTATCACCAGCAATATGGAAGCAGTTAGACCATTCAGTAGCCCCCTAAAAGACAAGAGTATATATTGAAACAGAAGTCACAAACTGCAAAAAATGATTAAAGAAAAAAATCATTTCAATTGTTAACAAATAAGATATCCAATCCAATAGTCCAGTGCTTTTCTAAAGTGGCAAAACACTGCATGTTGTCAACTTTGCTATACCCCCTGTTTGAAATGCCCTCATTCTTTCTCTGCTTGCTGAACTAATCTTTCAAGACCTAACCATGTGCATAAACCCTAACTCTCCAAGCTGCTTCATTTGCTCCTCCCCAGAGCACTTTGTACATGTCTGTCACTGCACTGTGCTATTTTAAATTATTTCTATGCCTGTCTGACTCTCAACAAATCTGAGAACTCAAATCTAGTATTTTATTCACTCCCTCACGCAGCAGTATCTGGCACACTATAGTAGGCATTACAGACCTTAAATACAAATGTAGTTTGAAAGAACAACCAAATCAAACTAACCTATATCCTTTTGTGATTATAAGATTTTGCATAATCTGATATATTGGAATATTTGAGAATTTCAAAATACAATGTAATCTCCATTGTATATAGGCTTTTGAATAATAACTACCATATCCTTGAAAGGATTTTGCAACTTGAGGTAAAAAACATGTCAGCACAATGTAAATACCTAGCTGCTACAT
Source organism: Myotis daubentonii (assembly GCF_963259705.1). NCBI lineage: Eukaryota > Metazoa > Chordata > Mammalia > Chiroptera > Vespertilionidae > Myotis > Myotis daubentonii. The sequence goes on along the minus strand of NC_081853.1, from coordinate 22,824,725 downwards.
ATTTGTGGAATAAGGTGGCATACTCCCCTAGGCCTCAACAATGTTTATGCAGATTAACAGGTTTCTGACATGAAGGCAGGGAAAGTTCTGCCCTCTGTTTAGGGATGAGTAACAAACACCTCTTTCTTTATAAATGGTAATATCCCCTCATCCATGAACACAGTGCTTCATAGCTTTTTCTTTTGCCCAGACACTTGAGGGTGATGTAGAGGGGTAATGTACAGGGGATGTAAAAGAGACCTAGAGTTTGATGAAAGACTTTCAGGTGATTCTGATTTCCCAACATTCATTTTTTTCTTCAATACCTATTTAGATTTCTAGTCTCTAAAAGAGAGGGGTTTTGTAATACTTCCAAGTTTTAAGGGGAGTACTCTAAATCAAGTATTTTATACTTTGGTGAATAAATCTATATATATAACTTGTCAATTCCTTTGTCAATTTCATTCATTTTGATCATATATCAGCTTAGGTTTTTCTACATTTACATTCTCATATCTACCCTTACATGAAAGTGCTTCAAGCTTTTTATATTTTTTTGGAGGAAAAGGGGCCTTTGATTTCATTATGTCTAATATGCTCATTGGTTCTAGAACATTCTGAATGTAACTTTTGCTTATTAAAAGCTAAAGAAAAGTTATTACCTCTATTGGTATTGCCCCTGTTCCACACATCGGATCAACTATTATATCAGAAGGTTGAGGAGCACAGAGCCTAGAGAAAAGAAAACAACCTATGTGAAGAGACTTCAGCCAACAGCTGAAGCTTCCACAGTGACTATTTCTAAAGCTATAAAATCAAGGACCTATTACATTAGCATGAAGAAACACCAATCAATATTCATTTAAAAAATCAATCTGTAATTACATGTTGACTCTATATCTTAGCGGTTAAAAAAAAAAAAAAAAGCATTACATATAACTAAAGTATCCTTTTACTATTATCCAAAATCCCATTTCATTACAGATGAAACTTAGTCTCTAGATCTTTTAATATACATGTATGCCTTTAGAAAACACGTTATTTTGCATATAAACCTGTAGTGGTACATTATAAAAAACAATCCCAAACATGTTTCAAATAGAATTGGAAATTAGACATTCAGTATTCCTTTCCTTATAAATTTTAAAGATAATTTTGCTATAAAAATATTTGCTTTACTATGAGTACTTAGTACAGTTAATTCCTCACTTGATGTCATTGATAGGTTCTGCAACTTTAAGTGAAATGACATATAAAAAAACCAATTTTATCACAGGCTAATGGATATAAACGAGTTAAGTTCCACCATCTCTGGCATCTCATCAATGCTATAAGAAATAATGTTATTTGAGGACCTGCTATATTTGCTAGGCTTGGATTTAACTCTTTGCATGCATCATCTCATTTAATCCTTTTAATAATCCTATGAGCTAGGTCGCTATTACTATTCTAATTTTACCGATAAACTGATGCAAAACTTGTCCATAGACACAAAACTAATAGGTGACAGAGTTAGGATTAGAAACATTACTGTTAGTGGCTTAAATGTTACCCCCTCTCTGAAGCACCCCCTCCTCAGACAGTTCATTAGGTTTCTCCTTTTGTCCTGCTAATTTTTCCACATTCTATTATGCTATTTTTACATGTAAGGTTATTATTTACCTCCCTCTCAAGACTTGAGATTCTTGGGGATAACACTGGATTCTTGTTTTATTTTTATTTATTTTTTTAAAATATATTTTATTGATTTTTTACAGAGAGGAAGGGAGAGAGAGAGTTAGAAACATCGATCAGCTGCCTCCTGCACATCTCCTACTGGGGATGTGCCCACAACCCAGGTACATGCCCTTGACTGGAATCGAACCTGGGACCTTTCAGTCCGCAGGCCGACACTCTATCCACTAAGCCAAACTGGTTTCGGCAGGATTCTTGGTTTTAATACCTTTCCAGCTCTACCTCCCTGTTCCTGCCCCTCTACACATGGCAACAGAATCATTAGCAACCCTGTTCACAGTAAGCAACCCTGTACTCCCAGCCATTGCTGCCAGGGTCTGGGTGACACTTGACCAAGACTATGTCAAACGGATTCTCTCTTCCAAGAATTTAGAATAAAGAACTAGAAGCCCTAGGCCAGCGGTTCTTAACCTGTGGGTCGCCACCTCTTTGGCGGTCGAACAACCCCTTCAAAGGGGTCACCTAAGACCATCCTGCATATCAGATATTTACATTACGATTCATAACAGTAGCAACATTACAGTTATGAAGTAGCAACGAAAATAATTTTATGATTGGGGGTCACCACAACATGAGGAACTGTATTAAAGAGCCAGAAGGTTGAGAACCACTGCCCTAGGCAACAGGGATTTGGTCATTTGAAAATGGGAATACATAACTGTGGATGACGGGCAGCCATTTACACACATGAGCAGAGAAGAGCACACAAACCCTTGGGAGAGACAAAAGTTACTGACTAGGTAGTTTTTCAAGATCTGGTTCCTACTCTTCTTGAAACATGGCTTTCAGTTTTTCTGTGGATTCCCCAAGACTTCTCAGTATTTTTCCAATAAATCCCCTTCTCACACCAACAACACTTTTTAAAATCTTAAACTAGCTTACTTAGGTTTCCAATCATTGCACCCAAAATAACTATTCATGTCCCTGGCTCCTACACCACCACCATGCCTGGCAGTAGATGTTTGTTAAATAAATAAAGACTTAATCAAATGTCCCCAGTTTTCTATTATTATCATCGAATTGATAGGTTCTAACTGTGTTTGAACTGTGACTCCATGGATGAGCAGGTAAAAGAGGGCTGCCAGGATATGCCATATAACAGGTATTTTGCATATGTTTCTGCATTTACTCCTCACTACTAATCCTTGAAGATTCACAGCAAACCTATTTTTCACTCTAAAAAATAGAAACCTAGAGAAGACAACCTGTTTAAGTGGTGGAAAGAAGCACCTATTATAAAAGGGAACAGGGAAAAGAAGCAAGGAAGCTGGGTCTTACATTTGGGAAAGTGGAAAATTCCAGGATGATTCCTAGGTTGCAGTGATTATAAAATTTAAAAATATAAGTAAAAGCTCTCTGTTCATTTACACATTAGACATTTTTTAAAAATCTCTGCTTTCATCTGCTTCACTGGCAGAAATGAAACACAGTAAAATTTTCTCTATTTCCCAACATACAGTATATTCTTTCTAAACAATGCGGCAATGCCAGTCAAGAGGTAGATGAAAACTATCTTCCCATTTTAAAATCAATAAAACTGATATAGTAATTAAGTGATATTTTCAGGATCATAAAGAATCAACACTGGACACAAGGGAAACAGATCATCAGCTTTTTACCCTATTCTTTATCCACTAAATCCCCACACAGTAACTCACAAGAAATTAAAGTATTTTGAAGGGAAACCTGAAACCAAATTGCCACTTTAAGCTAGATGGTAACCCATTCTCTTACCGCAGCATTCCATAAGCAAGAGTAGATCTTAGAGTTGTAGGTCCAAAATGTGTGATATTTCTTCGGTGGAGACTCTCTTCTGTCAATGCGATGCCCACAATGACTTCATTATCATGGATATTCAAAAGCACCTAAAATAAAGCAAGATAAAATAAAATAGTTTTAGAATTGTTCAAACTGCACTTATTACTATGATTTTTAAATTTCAGAATTTATTAAATTTTTTACTTTATTATTGAGGTATACTTTACATAAAGTACACAAATCTTAAGTATGCAACGCAGTGAATTTAACTGCCACTCAGATAAAGATATACAGTATTTCCAGCACACCAGAATGCTCCTTTGCCCTTCCCAGTAATTATTAATCTGACTACTTCTACTATATATTAGTTTTATCTTGTTTTGAACTTCATATAAATGAAATCATATAATATATATATAACTTTTAAATTTTAACATCTATTTTATTCTTTTCAATTCCTGTATTTGTAAGCTGGTTATAATCATGTCCCCTTCATTTTTATAATATAAACATATTTTGAATGTCTATGGGTTTCTTAATACACATTTAAAAAAATTTTTTTGGATTGATTTCGGAGAGGAAAGGAGAGGGAGAGAGATAGAAACATGAATGATAAGAGAGAATCATCGATCGGCTGCTTCCTGCACGCCCCCTACTGGGGATCGAGCCCACAACCCAGGCATGTGCCCTGACTGGGAATCAAACTGTGACCTCCTGGTTCATAGGGTGATGCTCAACCACTGAGTCACACAGGTCGAGCCTTAATATACATTTTTAAAATTTTAACTTTTTTTTAAAATATATTTTATTGATTTTTTACAGAGAGGAAGGGAGAGGGATAGAGAGTTAGAAACATCAATGAGAGAGAAACATCGATCAGCTGCCTCCTGCACACCCCCCCACTGGGGATATGCCCGCAACCAAGGTACATGCCCTTGACCAGAATCGAACATGGGACCCTACAGTCCCCAGGCCAACGCTCTATCCACTGAGCCAAACCAGTTAGGGCTAAAATTTTAACTTTTAAGTAATTGTTAATACATCTGCTTTATCACCTATTATTTTCTAACTTAATGTTTTTTAAAATTTGACTCAATGTCTGTGAAAAGTTTTCTGTCCTATAGTTTTTCTAATATAATTAAATGTAAACTATTAAAACAAAAATAAAATGTCTCATCATGATCTTAGCAGCAGCAGCTGTCACTTATCTAGCCATATGCAAGCCAGTGTTCTACACACTTTATATTTATTATCTCATTTCATATTCACACACTGAGCTAGATACTATATTCTACTTTTTTTAGATGAGAAAACTGAGGCACAAAGATGTCAGCTTATTTGCCCAAAGTCATAGTGCTTGTAAATTAGGATCTGAACCCAGGTAGTATGGCTCTAGTATCTGTCCTCTGAGCCTCCTTGCTAACTTTTGGACATTAGTATTCTAGTTAGCCTCTTTATATTTATGAGGAAAAAAAGGAATGGGGAGTTATTGTTCTGATTTGATATGTAATATAATAAAAGTTACAGAGAGAATAAGTAGCTTGCCCCAGATTCAAGTGTCCCAAAAGCAACAGAAAATGACTTTTTGGTAAAAACATCAGCTGCTAGGGACCTTTTAAGCTGTTAGAGATTTAAAAACAATTTAGTATGGTTCACATGTGAATCACCCATGTAATAGATTGAGACTAGGGAGGGTAAGCATATTAAAATGAGGTATCTGGGTTTGAGAATCTAGCAGAATTTAAGCAAGAGGAGGGCTGGCTCTAGGATGAGTATTAACAATGATATCCTGATTTTAGGAGATCCGGGGTTTGTTTTAAAAATGTACTCCAGCTGGGCCATTGTCCCATGCACCAAGAGGTCGCTGGTTCGGATTGAGGGCACAATCCTCAGTAGGGGGCGTGCAGGAGGCAGCCAATCAATGTTTCTCTATCATCAATGTTTCTCTTTCCCTCTCCCCTACTCTCTCTCTAAAAGAAATAATCAATTGATCCCCAGAATATGTTGTCAGTTTGGCTGAAATAAACTCTTATAAAAATTCTCTAGCCCTGGCCAGTGTGGCTCAGTTGGTGGAGCATCGTCCTGTACACCAAAAGGCGGCAGGTTCAATTCCTGGAAGGGCACATACCCAAGTTGTGGGTTTGATCCCTGGTAGGGGCTTGTGCAGCAGCAACTGCTTGATGTTTCTTTGTCCTTCTTTCCCTTTCTCTCCCTTCCTCTCTCTAGAATCAATAAAGAAAAAATATATTAAAAATTTTTTTCCTCTAAAACAAAGGTACTCTAGTTGAATTTTATAATCTGAAAGTCCATGTAATGTTGTACAAAGTACTAGATTAGAAATTAGAAAACTCAAATCTTAATAGTTCTCATCTATTAAGCACATAGTATATATCAGGTATTACACCAAACACTTAAAATGTATTATCTCATTTAACCTTCAGGACACACTTAGAAGTATATACTACTACTGGCTCTATTTGAAAACAGACTCAGAGAGAATATTTTTTCCAGTTATACAGTACAAAATCTAAATTTGGATTATATCAGTCTCCATAGCCCATGCTCTTATTAGCCACACACTATTAGCTCTGTGGCCTGTTTAATTATCCATAGATTAAGTTAGCCTGAAAATTCTACAAATCTATAATGGCATTCTTGAATCATCACAATCAGAGCCTGTACCTACCTCCACATCAAAGTTGGTCATGTCAGCCTTCCACTTAAAATAATCTTGAACAGCACCTCCAAAATCTCTTGCAGCCTCATTTGAGGAAAAGCAATGTTTCTCTCCTGCCCTGTTGCATGTGACTCTAAACTTTAGCACTTCGGGTTCAGTGTCTTCTTTTGAGCTCTCATCATTCTCATTTTTGCAAGATGCCAAAATATCACCTACTAATGTTGATATCTCTTCTTTGATGGCTGGCTTTTCATAGTAGTCTAAAATATGTGAATCTAAGGCATTATTAGACAACTCTTTTTTAACATCTCTCTCATCTCCTTTGTCTCCTCCATTATCGATCTTCTCTTTACTTAAATTCTGATTTAACTTTTTGCGCTTTGTTTTTTTTTTCTTGAAACTGGTGTTAATTTTCCATACTTTTAAAGGGTCTGACCATGGAAGCTTCCCAGCCAATTCTTCAAAATCCTTTAGGACTTTTTCCTAGATGGGACAGAGAATAAAATCCATTCATTTTTCACCACTTTAATTAGACAAATAAACTCCACTTTGCCTACAGACGACATTAATCATTATGTTAAGGGTGGTAGGAGTGCAAAACAAGAGTCAATAAAATAATGGTTGTAATTGAGGAAATAAAAATCTCATTGAAAATTACAATATATACAAATTAAATCACTAAAGAAGAATACAAGACAGAACAATAGATCAGAAGATGAGCTTCAAGATTAAAATGTAAGCAATAAGAAACTATTAACAGTGGTTACCTCCAGAGATGGGAAGTGGGTGGATGAAAGAAAAGGAGGGCAACTTACCTCATTCTCACTGATTACCTTTTAAATTTTGTGCTGTGTATACATACTAACTTTTTTTTGTTAATCCTCACCTGAGGATATTTTTCCCATTGATTTTTAGAGAGTGGAAGGAAGGAGGGAGGGAGGGAGAGAGGGAGAGAGAAACATTGATGTGAGAGAGACACATCCATTGGGTGCCTCCCACACTCGCCCCTGACCAGGGCTGGGGATCAAACCTGTAACCCAAGTACATGCCCTTGACCGGGAATTGAAATTGAGACCCTTCCATGCGAGGGCTGATGCTCCAACCACCAAGACACACCAGCCAGGACCATATTAACTATTTTTCAAAAGAAAAAAATTTTGAGCAGTTAAAAATTTATCTATCCAATTTCTAAATAGTATCTAAATTCATCCTTTAAAAAAGGAAATCTAGTGGCCTTGTTTCGGCAAGGCTTAAAGAAAAAAAAAAAAAGGGAAATCTGATTGTGCCCCTCCCTTGTTTAGAGTCTGTCAATAGCTTCCCAATGCACATTAAAAAAATCGAAATTCTTTAAGAAGCCCAACATAATCTCACTCCTGCCTACTTCTCATACATCACTTCAGGATCATTCTCTCCCTCACTTCCTCTGCTTGGAAATTATTTGGTTCACATCGTCTCTGCACTGCTGGCTTACTTCTCATTATCTAATAGCAATTTAAAAGGCATTTCCTCTAAGAGACCTGCTCTACTAATATTAGTCCTCTCAAGTCTTCTCTTTCATTTTATTTTCTTTACAGAGCTTAGCATTATCTAAAGTTACTAGGTTTATATATTGTTCACTGTGAGAGTGAACCAGCGCTCTTTTCCATCAAAGAAAGGAGCTCGCTGCCATTTTGATATGACCGTCATATTCTCAGGGGGCTGCCACCTTATGTTCCGCCTTACCCCTCCCCTTCCTCTGGATTAGCCAATTGCACAATAATGGGAACCCGAGCTCTGAGCCCTGACCAATCAAGTCAGAGTTCAGAGTGAAAGGCAGGGCAGACCCGCGTCAGGAAATAAAACCCCGAAGGGACTTCCCATTCCTGTGCTTTGCCCAGGATTTCCAGCTGGGAACAGCACCCTTCTGCAGGAGCAAATCTGCCTTGCCCATCCAGTTTCGAGTGTTTGACTCATTCCTGCCACATCATTGAGAGCATTTTTAACATTTATCAACAAAGTTCCTCCCAGAATTAAGTGCAGGGTGGGAAGGACTTTACCTGTCTTGACCATTGCTATAAGCCACACTCGTAGAAAAGTGCTTGATATACAAAAGGTATTCAATCAATCCATAGCTGTTGGATAACGTGATTAAATGTTAAAATGGGTGGTACAGAGCTGTCCAATTCAGCAGCCATCAGTCACATGTAGCCAATATTTAAATGATTTAAAAAATTTAAAATTCAGTCACATTAGCCACATTTCACACACTGGTGGCCAGTGGCTATCATGCTGGACAGCATAGACACAGAACATTGCCATTACAAAGCTACTGCAGAGTGCTGGTAGACAGTACATGTCATTGAAGATCAAAGCAGAACGAAATTAATCCTGGCTGATGGAACTAAAACTTGAAATGGAAGTGAGTGAAGGCTTTGATACTACTAGAAACCTGATAAAATAATGGTAAATTTCAGGTTTGGCAGATCTAATTTCATTTACAAATAATTTTCCTATAAAGGGCATCTAGGTTTAACATGGTGGAGTAACACTGGTACAGTCCCTTTCTTTCTTCAGAAACCATTATAAAAGAAAAAACAACAGAAATACCAACTCTATCTTAATAGAATCTGCATGATATTCATAACCTTGAACCATAACATGGGAATTCTAACGTAAGAATTCCCAAGTGCAGTGAAGGTCAAACAGGTGCAGGAAGACACAGAGCAGTGGTTCTCAACCTTCTGGCTCTTTAAATACAGTTCCTCATGTTGTGACCCAACCATAAAATTACTTTCGTTGCTACTTCATAACTGTAATTTTGCTACTGTTATGAATCGTAACGTAAATATCTGATATGCAGGATGGTCTTAGGCGAACCCTGTGAAAGGGTCGTTCTACTGCCAAATGGGTCGCGACCCACAGGTTGAGAACCACTCACATAGAGGAAGAATGCCTATAGATCTCAGATAAAGTGTAGACCAGTCTGCATAGTTGCAGCAAATAAACTCTTCTTGGGAACAGCAGGGAAGAAGTATGTGCACTGGGCTCCGTTTGTACCAAGAAGCAAGGGAAAGAAATGGAGACTGAACAAGGAACCTCACAGACAAGTTCTATTTGCTGAAAGCAGTCCATTGGTAAGGAAGAATTGGGAACAGTACTCTATATAGTAAATAACCCCGAAGGTGCTAATCTCTTTAGGCTAGGAAGAAGTAATAGTTAAAAGAACTAATTTAGCCCTAACTGGTTTGGCTCAGTGGATAGAGTGTCGGCCTGCGGACCAAAAGGTCCCAGGTTCGATTCCGATCAAGGGCATGTACCTTGGTTGTGGACACATCCCCAGTAGGAGGTGTGCAGGAAACAGCTGATCGATGTTTCTCTCTCATTGATGTTTCTAACTCTCTGTCCCTCTCCCTTCCTCTCTGTAAAAAACCAATAAAATATATTACAAAAAAGAACTAATTTAATGGTGTGGAAATTATATCTCATCAGGCCAATGCAGCTCAGTGGTTGGGCATCGACCTATGAACCAGGAGGTCACAATTCGATTCCTGGTCAGGGCACATGCCCGGGTTGTAGGCTCAGTTTCCAGCAGGCAGTGTGCAGGAGGCAGCCGATCAATTATTCTCTCTCATCATTGATGTTCCTATCTCTCACTCCCTCTCCCTTCCTCTCTGAAATATATGTATATATTTTTAAAAAATTATCTCAGTAAAGCTATTTTTTTAAAAAAGAAGAGAACTCATTCACCCACAGCCCTTTGTCAGAAGGAACTTCAAAGCAAACCAGAGGGATTTCTTGCTGACCTGGTGTTAACAGTTTCTGGCTTCTCCCAGGAGAACCTCCTCTAAATAGCAGGTCAAAGAGAAACTCCCTCATTCAAAGATGAGCAATTATCAATGCTATCAGCACAAGATTTACAGGGACATAAAAGGAAAAAGGAGGAAAGGAACAGAAAAACAAATAGAGTAAAACAAAAAAACAACTGACCAGAAAGACAATGCCAAAGAGCAGTTGAAAGCTATAACCAAACATATGGACATGGCATCAAAAAATGTAATGAGGCTATACCTTTGAAAAAATAAGAGCTCAAGGCAGAGATAGACAAGCAGAACGAGGGGGTGAGCCACCAGAAGAAGAAACAGGAGCTTGTAGCGTTCAAAGAAAAATAATTCACAGATGCTAGCCTTTAAAAAAAAAAAGATTCATGACATCATCTGAATACTTAAAAATACCAATTAAAATGCTTAAACTAACAGGCTTTTTATAAGACAAGGAAAGTATAATGCTACAAAGAATAAAATTGATGGTCAACAGAATAAAAGCTGGAAGCAAATGTTTAAAAGCAATGTTTTACTGGGGCATGTTGCAACTAAAGTCTACAAAGTGAAGGGCTTAACAGTTTTTCATGGTCACACACAACAGAAGTTGCCCATGCACAGATCTGAAAATCTACTTTAATACTTCATCTTCTTTTGGGACTTCACCAGCAACCTCTTTTGTAGTTACTTACAAAACAACCCCGAAAAGCTGGCTCACGTAGAACCATTACATGATATCAGATTTACCACCAATTAGAGATCAAAAACACCAAAATAATACAAACTCCAAGATGGAAAAAAAACGCAGGAATTAAGAGAATACAGTCAAACCTCGTTTCTCGAACATCTCTCATCTCTAACAATTCGGCTCTCGACTAAGTTGTTCTCAGAAAAAAATGTCTCCACTGTCGACCAAAACTTCAGTTTTCGACCTAACAACCCTTTCATGTGGATACCTCAGCATGACAAAAAGTCTTGCAAGCAATCCTTTTGTTGCTGGCGATTAGCACAATTTTAAAACATAAAGAGGACATCAAGAGTGCTAATGTTGCTAAGGGTGTGAAAGTGCTCACAAAACAGCAATCTCAGGCAATTGAATAGGTAGAAAAACTGTTGTTGATTAGATAAAGGAAAGGCAGTTAGCCAGTGATAGCATTTTGGAGGCAATGATATATGAAAAATTCCTTTAAGGCTAGTAGGAGGTGGTTTGATAAATTTAAGAAGTGTTTATTTATAAGATTAAACAGTACATTAGGCCTGTACTGAATATAAGAAAGGTTGAAACAGAGAATCATTTTGGGGTCTGGAACAGATTAATTCAATTTACATTATTTCTAATGGGAAAAAATGATTCCGTTTTCAAACAAATTGCTTCTTGAACAGCCTTCTGGAATTAATTAAGTTCGAGAAACGAGGTTCCACTGTCTTAATAGTACCCACCAAGTTAGAAACAAGAATTAAAATTTTTAAAACTTCCAGTTTTTTAAATGCCTGCTAACATTTATTTGTGGCTATTAACATTTTGAAATACTCCGTGGCAAAAATGTTTAGTAGCCTGCCTATCATTTACTAGTTTCACAGATAACGATTCAGTTGGCAATGACTATCAGAAGTCTGAAGTGATATAATACTAGTGTTGAAAGTACATTTTTGGTTATTACAACTTTTATCTATTTTCACTCTGAATTCTTTTAGGTCTGGTTTTAATTTTTTCTAGGCTGTGGGTTCATACCACTTTGTTTTTGTATGTGTATTTTTTTTTTTTTTTTAATTCTCACCCCAGGATATGTTTTTTATTGATTTTTAGAGAGAGAGAGGAAGGGAGAGAGAAAGAGAGAAACATCAATGTGAGAGAAACGTTCTATCAGTTGCCTCCCACCCTGACCAGGAATCAAACCTGCTATCTTTTGGTGTATGGGATGATGCTCAAATTAACTGAGCCACCAGGCCAGGGCTGACTGGTTTTTGAATGATATTTTGGAAATCAACCTGTTGCCAATAAATAAAAATTAGAGAATTAAGCACCATATGATAGTTTTTAAAAACAGGTTATTTCTCATATAGGCAATAAAACTAATAGAAAAAAGTTTTCAAGCATTTGGTTCTGGAAACCTGACCAAAAAGCAATGTGGAAAAATACTAAAGCCTTACCGAGATCTATTTTCAACCTTCAGCTTAGGCAGTCTCTCAATATTTACAAATCAGATGCTAAATACAAGTTGGAGACAAAGCTGTTGTCCTAACAACTGAAGGATTATTGGGATAGTACTTTGGCTTTATTTCAAAAACTAAACTTAGAGAAAAAAAATCCAGGCAAAAGCACAATGGTGAGAGAAAGTGTTATTTGTAGATGATACAAACTGTCACTTGCTCTTTGGCTCACAGGTGGGAAGCAATTCTATTTGAAATCATATATATTAGCAAAGCTAATCTTTTGTAACAAAGTAAAAAAAAGAAAAAGAAAGTGAAACAATTTATTTCTTTTAAATTTTGATGTTTCCAATATTAATTTTTTAAAAATATATTTTATTGATTTTTCACAGAGAGGAAGGGAGATAGAGAGTTAGAAACATCAATGAGAGAGAAACATCGATCAGCTGCCTCCTGCACATCTCCTACTAGGGAAGTGCCCACAACTAAGGTACATGCCCTTGACCGGAATCGAACCTGGGACCTTTGAGTCCTCAGGCCGACGCTCTATCCACTGAGCCAAACCAGTTTCGACTCCAATATTAATTTTTTTTTAAATATATTTTATTGATTTTCCACAGAGAGGAAGGGAGAGAGACAGAGAGCCAGAAACATCGATGAGAGAGAAACATCAATCAGCTGCCTCCTGCACATCTCCCACTGGGGATATGCACGCAACCAAGGCACACGCCCCCAACCGGAACCGAACCCGGGACCCCTCAGTCCGCAGGCCGACGCTCTATCCACTGAGCCAAACCGGTTTCGGCTCCAATATTAATTTTTATATTTTCTTATTCTTTCATCTTTTTAAAAAATAAGGTATAATTGACACACATTTTAGTTTCAGGTGTACAATATTTGTAGATATTGAGAAATGATCATCATAGTAAGTCTAGTTAACACCTGCCACCATACATAGTTATAAAAAATTTTTTCCTGTGATGAGAACTTTTAAGATCTACTCTCTTAGCAACTTGGAAATATACTATATAACAGTATTAACTATAGTTGCCATGTTTTTAACTGCATCCCAATTACTTTATTCCTAGAATTTTGTACCTTTTGACCTCCTCCACTCATTTTGCCCACTCTCCACCTCCTCCAATACTGATTTTTAGAAACAACTTTTGGGCCCTGGCCAAACAGCTAAGTTGGTTAGAATGCCATCCCAATTCGCCTAGATTGAGGGTTTGATCCCCAGTCAGGGTAAATACAAGAATCAACCAATGAGTCTTCCTCAAATCAATAAACAACTTTTGGGATGGACTGTCAACAAATCTCTGAATTTTCTTGTAAAAACTTTCCCAGTATTCTATATGATAAAAACAGCAGTAATGCTAAAGGATAGAACATGAAACGTAGAAATAATCTTTTGGGGGATGATGGCTGAAAATCAGCTACCATGTTTGGTTGGGATAGCTCACCTTTGTTTCTTTGAACTGGAAATCTTTAAGCTCCTGAACAACCACAAATAAATTATCAACTGATCTCAGACGATGAACCTGGTGAGGAAAATAATGTTAGAAACAAATTTCTGAGAAAGCATTTGAATCACACAAACTATTGACATTTAAATATAAAAATTATGTACGAAGACTTTAAAGCACCTAATAGAGCAATCCCTTCTCATCTGTGGTTTCAGTTATGTGTGGTCAACCACTGTCCGAAAATATTACATGGAAAATTCTAGAAATAAAGGATTCTTGAGTTTTAAATTGCACACTGTTCTGAGTAGCTTGATGAAATCTCATGCTGTCCCATCTAAAAAATGAATCATCCCCTTTGTCCAGTGTATCCAGAGTGTATACGCTAACCACCCATTAGTCACTTAGTGCCATGTCATGGTATCATAGTGCTTGTGTTCAAGTATCCATTATTTTACTTAAGAATGGCCCAAAAGTGTTAGAGTGGTGATGCTAGCAATTTGAATATGCCCAAGAGAAGCAGTAAAGTGTTTCCTTTAAGTGAAAAGGTGAAAGTTCCTGACTGAATAAGGAAAGAAAAAAACTGTATGCTGAGGTTGCTAAGATATATGGCAAAAATCAATCTTATATCCATGAAATCACCTAATTCATAAATTAAACTTTGTCATAAGTATGAATATATAGGAAAAAACATAGTATATATATAGGATTCTGGGGGTTTTGAAATGTCTCTCCATGGATTTGCGGGGGCGGGGGGGGGGTGTCTACTGTGCCTATAATTTGTATTTAAATTTTTTTCCATTTACCCAGTCTCCCATCTTTTTGGTTATCTAACATTTTCTATTCCTCTAGAGAAAAGGAAGGACAGATGAAAGAATAGAAGCTTAGTGTGTTATGTGAGCAACACAGGTTTGGGGGAGAAGGGAAATACAGACAGTCAAGAGAAGCTTTATCATATTTCCCTCATAGCTCTCTGGGGTACACTGTATATTGGGGTTAAGAGCATAGGGCTTGAGCACCAGCTCTATGATTACTAGCTGAGCAACCCTGGGCAGATTACGTATTACTAGGCCTAATGACTAATGAAGATAATCATGCCTATCTTCACAAAGCTATTGAGGTTATTAACTAAAATACTGAGTGGAAAATACCTGCTTACCAATTCATCCCACACATTTGGGGGTGTGGGATTTCTACTATATGCTAGACCAGGGGTGGGCAAACTTTTTGACTCGAGGGCCACAATGGGTTCTTAAACTGGACCGGAACAAAAGTATGGATGGAGTGTTTGTGTGAACTAATATAAATTCAAAGTAAACATCATTACATAAAAGGGTACGGTCTTTTTTTTTTTTAGTTTTATTCATTTCAAACGGGCCGAATTCGGCCCGTGGGCCATAGTTTGCCCACGGCTGTGCTAGACACTAACAGCTTGGGAGACTTAAAAAATAAAAATAAAAAAGGCAATCCCTGTCCTCATGTTGCTTAAGTGGTAATGAGATATAGCTTAGCTGTTTTATTCTAGTGGGATGGCAGTTTGCTGACCTTCACTTTTCACCTGCAGTGATTCCTAATTACTTTTGAACAAGTATTTTTTAATACAGATTAAAAAAAAAATCTCTCCTTTTATGCTTCACCCCCAAAATCTAAACCTCAGCTAGATGCTAAAGTAAATTCAAAGATGTATAGCAGATATCCAGAATTTCTTCAGGTACATGATATTCTCCTGGTGAATTCACCCTCAGGAAATATTAGTATCACTTCTAAAAATGTAACAAACCTACCAGTCTATCTTACAAATCAGTACCCAATACAAAATACAATAGGAAATACCCATAAAATGATCTATTTAGAAAAATATTTTAAATATTGCTTCATTCAAACCTGAGCCAGACTTTCCACTGAAATGTCAAAATATATCTTGCCCCGATCTTTGCTGATTTTGCATGATGATCTCAATTTCTCTCTCACTTCATCTGCAGCTACTTGCTCAAAACCAGTAGGTACAGTGGCTCCAATAGTGACTCGAAGATGCTCGGACTCACTTCTGGGGACACCTTCTGTCACGTGTATATATCTCTGGTTTTCATGAAGGTTCACATGCAAAAGTTGGTTAGTGGCTTCTTGAACATCAGACATGTTGGCAATGCTTCCAAAATTCTTGATACAGTCCCTTCAAAAGCAGTACAGAAAAGAAAAAAATAATCTCCAAACATTATCACCTCATATATCAACTATAAATAAAAACATCTATTTTGGAGGGCTAGAAGAACAAAGCAACACAACTGATATAGCCATATTCAGTCAACAATGCCTGAATCAGTATTCACTAAAGATAAAAGGGTTGAATAACATGGGCATAGATGTAAAATATATTATTAAATAAGCAATATAGATACTATGGGGGAAAAAGAAGAAAGACAAATAAAAGAATTTTCACAGCACACAATGTTTGGTTTGGGATCATCTATGTTGATAATAGCCACCTCAAAACTATAATAGTTAACACTCCAAAAACAGAGGCTACTAGAGCGCATTCAAATACATTTCTGCATCTTGGCCTTTTTTAGATAGCAGTTAAGAACATGGGAACTGGAATTTCAGACAGAGTTGACTTCTTGTCCTCACCATTCATAGGCTGAATGACATAAAACAAAAGTTTATTTTCCTATGCCTCAATTTCCTCATCTGCAAAATGGGAATTAAAGAATATCTTCCTCTAGAGTTGTTGGGAGACTTAATTGAGAATAGCATACTTACAGGCCCATAATTAAAACTTGCTAATAGGATATCTATCTTCCTCCTGTGAAGGAGATAGTGATTCATGCGTTTAAAAATGATAAACTGAACTTCACTGACTACACATATTTTAGTGTCTGTTACTGACCAGGCTCCGGAACCCATGACTGGGCATCAAGAGAGATCTGTGAAATATCTGAAATAATAAGCCAAATTCCCAGTACCTGAGCATGGGTGGGGTTGGGGTTAGAGAGGTGGGAAGTGGAGATCAATAGCTCTCACCAGATTTTTTAAGGTTTTGCAACCTAGAAGTAGGCACCGAGTACCTAGTGTCCTTGTTCCATAACCAGGGTCAAGCGACCGTCTCTAACACTAATAAAAGTTAATCCCTGCCCTTAATGAGCTCACAATCACTGTGAATAAGACCTCCAGCTTCCAAAGAAGGAGGCTAGCACGGCCAGTGGCGGCTCTGCGGTTGAGCGCCAACCTAAGAACCGGGAGGTCACGACATATGCCCTGGTTGCTGCTCGATCCACGATCCATCGTACAGGAGGCAGCTGATCAATGATTCTCTCCCTTTCTCTCTGAAATCAATAAAAAAAAATATTTTTTAAAAAAAGCTGATTGATTAAATAAATAAATAAGGAGACCCAAGTCCGTAGAAGGACATATCCTGCCCAAGGTCAGGGGGCCCATCAGTGGCTCGGGCTGGAATGAAAACGGCGTCTCCGGACACCCACCCGCTGGGCCCTCGTTCCAGGAATCGCGAGAGGCGGTCAAGGACAGGGAGAGACAGCGAGAAGGGCTCCACAATGACACCAGGCCGAAGTCCGGCGCGGCACCAACCCAAGGATCAAGACCCAGGCCGCCCCTCCCTCGCAAGGGTTAGCGATTTCACACCCAGCCACTCCCACCCGCCGCCCGTTTACCGGCCCGCAGCGCAGACCTTTCCGGCTCCGGCACGCCGCCGACTCAACGTGCTCGGTCATGCCGCCGGAAGCCGACTCTCGACCGCCCCGGAAGCGGAAGTCAGGCGGCGCTGGCACCGCGGCTCCGAGCGAGGGGCGGGCGCCGGCGCAAGGTTGTGGAAAGAGGCACATGCGCATAAAGGTCTGTGCCCGGTGGCGGCTAACACGGGGTGTTCCGTTCTTGCAATTGGGGACAGCACGGCCTGCCCGCTGAACCTGTAGAACTGCGGGCCGCGTCGCGTCACGTAATGGCTAGCATTTCTAGAGGGCTTATCCGTCCCAAGCATTGAGTAAGTGCTCCCAGCCGTCATTTCATTTGTTCCAACAACTACCTGACGTGGCCGTTCCCGTTTTCAAGCGGGAGACACTTAGTCTCAGAGAGGTTATTAAATACCTTGACTAAAATGTCAGGCACAGCACTTTCCAGGCAGAGCTGGGGTTTGAATTTAGATGATGTGACCAGAATTATTGCTCTGAATATCTGAGTTGGTGTTGCTCAAGTAAGTCCCTGAGTTGTATGCAGTAGTCTTCCTCCGTCCGCCCCTCCTCCTACACCCACACTCTTACTCGTGGTTTTGTTTTCCACTGTTTTAGTTATCCTGGGCCAACGCTGGCCTGACAACATTATATGGAAAATTCCAGAAATAAACAATAATAAGTTTTAAGTTGCACCCTTTTCTGAGTAGCAACTTGTGCTCTCCTGCCCCGACTTGCCCAGGATATGAATCATTCCTTTGTAGAAGGTATCCACACACTACATACCATCATGAGACATTTTGAGAGAGACCACATTCGATAACTTTTATTACAGTATATTGTTATGTGTTTTTTAAAATATGTTTTTATTGATTTCAGAGAGAGAAAGGGGGAGAGAGAGAGATACATTGATCTTTTGTCTCCTGCACCCTCGGGGAGCTACTGGGGAGCGAGCCTGCAACCCTGGTATGTGCCCTGACTGGGTATGTGCCCTGACCTGGAATGGAACCGATGGCCTCTTGGTGCATGGGAGGACGCACAGATGCACACCAGCCAGGGCATATTGTTATATTTTATTATTGTTTATTGCTAATCTCTTACTATGCCTAATTAAAAAATTAAACTTTATCATAGGTATATATGCATAGGAAAATATATAGTATATGTAGGATTTGGTGCTCTCTGTGGTTTCAGGCCAATACTGGGGTCTTGGGACATATCCTCCTCAGAAAAGGGGTACTACTATATCACCTTCCCTATCTTTGCCCAGTTGTGCTATTATTTAATACTAGAGGCCTGGTGCACAAAAATTTGTGCACTCAGGGGGGTCCCTCAGCCCGGCACGTGCCCTCTTGTAGTCTGGGACCCCTTGGGGGATGAACACCTGCTGACTTAGGCCCGCTCCCTGGGGGATTGGGCCTAAGCTGGCAGACATCCCTCTGGCAGCCCGGGAGCCCTCAGGGGATGTCCACTTGCCAGCAGGGAGCAGGCCTAAGCTGTAGTCGGACATCCTTAGCGCTGCTGAGGCGGGAGAGGCTCCCACCACCACCGCTGTACTGGCAGCCACCAGCCTGGCTTGTGGCTGAGCAGAGCTCCCCCTCTGGGAGCGCACTGACCACCAGGGGGCAGCTCCTGCATTGAGCGTCTGCCCCCTGGTGGTCAGTGTGTGTCATAGTGACCAGTCATTCCCAGTTGTTCTGCTGTTAGGGTCAATTTGCATATTACCCTTTTATTATATATATACTTTTAAAAATATATTTTTAACTTAAGTTATTTTAAAAGGAACCCTTAAAACTCAATAACAGAAAGATAACCCAATTTAAAAATGAATGAAGGCTTAAATATTTCTCCAAAGAATATACAAATAATCACATGAAATAATCACATGAAAAGATAGTCAACATCACTAGCCATTAGAAAAATGCAAATTAAAACCACAATGAAATACCTGTTTGAGTGGCTAAATTTTTTGAAAAACGTGCATTTCCAAGTTCCAGTGAGGATGTGGAGTGATGGAACATTTATGCATTGCTGGTGGGAATGCTTTTAAAAATTGTAAAGCCACTTTGGAAAACAGATTGGCCTTTCTCAAAAAGTTAAACATGGATTGCCATATGAACCAGCATTTCTACTCAGGTGTGTATAACCAAGAGAATTGAATATAGATGTCCAAACAAATACTTGCACAGGAACGTGTCTAACAGTATTTTTATAATAGCCCCAAAGTGGAAACAACTTAAATATCCATAAGCAAATGTGATCTATCCATGCCATGGAATGTTATCTATATATATAAAAGCCAAGTGACCAGAACGACCGGTGGCTATGATGCGCACTGCAGCAGACAACTGGCCAGATCAGGGCCCCGATCAGCCAGGCCCAACCTCCCGCGGCCCCTCCCCACAGCTGGCCCTGCCCCCAATTGGTATCCCCCCATCCTGATTGGGGTTGGGGTTGGCCAGCCAACCTCCTGTGGTCCCCTTCCCCCTGCTGGCCCTGCCCTGATAGGCCCCCATCAGGGTGGGCCAGCCGGACCCCTCCTGTGCACCAGGCCTCTAGTGTGTGTATATATACACACACACACACCTAAGCAACTGGCCAACTGACCGGTAGCTATGACATGCACTGACCACCAGGGGGCAGACGCTCAACACACAGGCATGGAAATGTGGAACAGACAAGTCTCAGAGGGAAGGGGGGGGAGGGCGGGAAGAGATTAACCAAAGATCTTACATTCATACTAGAGGCCTGGTGCATGAATCCCTGAGCTTGGCCTGTGCCCTTGCACAATCTAGGACCCCTTGGGGGATGTTGGAGGCCCAGTGCACTGAATGAGACCTTCTGGACAAAATAAGAGGGATTAAAATGAGAATCTTCAAGATTTTCTTCACCTGATTTAGTGTTATTTCAATATGTTTCTTTATTGATTTTTAGAGAGAGGAAGGGAAAGGATAGAGAGAAAGATCAGTGAGAGAGAGACATGGATTGGCTGCCTCCTGTACCCTAATAAATAACATTAGAGCTGTTATTTAGCAAAATTTATTGGTTAATTCTGGAAACAGCCCAAGTGCCCATCAGTAGATGAGTGGATAAAAAAGTAGTGGTATAGCCTAACCGGTTTGGCTCAGTGGATAGAGCGTCGGCCTGTGGACTCAAGGGTCCCAGGTTCGATTCCGGTCAAGGGCATGTACCTTAGTTGCGGGCACATGTACCAGTAGGGAATGTGCAGGAGGCAGCTGATCGATGTTTCTCTCTCATCTATGTTTCTGACTCTCTATCCTTCTCCCTTCCTCTCTGTAAGAAATCAATAAAATATACTAAAAAAAAAAGTGGTATATTTACATAATGGAATACTATGCAGCTGTGAAAGGGACGCATGGATGGATCTGGAGATTATTATGCTAAGCAAAATAAGCCAGACAGAAAAAGGTAAATACCATATGATCTCACTTATGTATGGAATCTAATGAACAAAATAAACTGATGAACAAAATAGAACCAGAGGCTTGGATACATGGAACAGACTGACAGTGGTCGGGGGGAGGAGAGTAGTAGGAGGGACCCGAGTGAAAGGTGAAAAGATTAGCCAAAGAGCATATATGCATAGCCCATGAATACAGACAACAGTGTGGTGATGGCCAGAGGGAGTGGGGCTGGGGCTGGGTGGAGGTTGGTGAAGAGGTGGGGAAATGAAGGACATCTATAATAGTGTCAACAATAATTTTTAAAAATATTTTTTTTATTGATTTCGGAGAGGAAGGGAGAGGGAGAGAGAGCTAGAAACATCAATGCTGAGAGAGAATCATTAATCAGCTGCCTCCTGCATGCCCCACACCAGGGATTGAGCCTGCAGCCGGGGGCTGTGCTGTGTCCGGGAATTGAACTGTGACCTCCTGGTTAATAGGTTGACACTCAACCACTTAGCCACGCTGGCCAGGCAACAATAAATTTTTAAAAAAGATTTTATTGGTCATCTATTATATGCCAGGCACTCTTTTAGGCACTGGGGATACAGCAGTGAAAAACAAGTTTCTAAATCTCTGACCTCCTACCTAGAGCTTATGTTCTAGTGGGGGGAAAAAACAAGCAATACAGAAAATATATACATAACATTCCTGTGATGTTCAGTATCATGGTGAAAAACTTAGCAAGATGAGAGGTAGTGCTGAAGAGATGAAGGAGAATGCCTATTGTATGTCAGGTGGTTAGGAAAGACATCTTTTTAAGGTGACAAAGCAGAGCCTGAGGGAAATGAGAGAGCAACCCATTGGATATGTAGGTGAAGAGTATTCTAGGCCGAGGGCAGGAACATGTTCAACAGGGGCTAGGAAGAGCCAGGAGGCCAGTGTGGCTGGGGAGCGGTGAATGAGGGAGAGGTAGAAGATAAGATGAGGTGGGTACACCATATAGGCCACTGTTCTACAAGTGATCACTATGAGTTATTTTTATAAAGAATCACTCTGGCTGCTACTGTGTGGAGAATGGTAGTGGGCAGAAATGGAAACAGTTACCAGACTATTTCAATGGTCCAAATGAGAGATGATAATGCCTCAAACTAGGGTATTAGGGGTGTGGTGAGAATTGTTAAATTCTGGTATATTTTGAAAGATGACCTGCCGTTGGTGGTTGCTTGGATGTAGGTTTGAAAAGCAGGTAAAGAACAGGGAGCTTGAGGGGCAGACCCAGCATATTTGCTGATCTGGCAGCAGTTGTCAACCTTTCGGACCTCACAGACCACCAGTGGCCCATGGACCACCGGTCGGCGACCGCTCATCTAGAGTGCTCTATTCTGCTGGGTGATGCACACTCAAGAACCCGGACTAAAGCATTACAAAGGAAGTAAAAATGGACACATTTGCTCTTTAGAGTTCTGGTTTGTTGCAGGGTAATGGTACTTTAGCTTATACCAGAAAACCCCTGATGATATGCTGTGAAAATATTGACTAAAGTGGATCCTTGCTTGAAAATGCCAGTTTTGGATAAGTAACATATACATGTAGAAATTGAAGCCTCTAATTTCTATTTAATTTTTAAAAAATCCTCACCAGAGGATATTTTTTTGATTGTTTCTTTTTTAGACAGAGTGGAAAGGAAGGAGGGAAAGAGAGGGAGAGAGAAATGTCAGTGTGAGAGAGACACATTAATTGGTTGCTTCCCACAGGTGCCCTTACCACTGGGGTCAGAGATGGAACATGCAACCCAGGTATGTGCTCTTGACCAGGAATTGAACCTGTCACCCTTCCGTGCCCAGGCTGATACTCTAACTACTAAGAAACACTGGCCAGGGCTAATTTTTAAAAAATTTTATTGATTGAGAGAGAGAGAGAGAGAGAGAGAGAGAGGGGGGGGGGGGAGGTATTGGGATGACACTGTAATGAACTGAGCTATCCAGCCAGGGCATAATTTATTAATTAATTTATTTTTAATATATATTTTAATTAATTTCAGAGAGGAAGGGAGAGGGAAAGAGAAATAGAAACATCAATGAGGAGAGAGAATCATTGATCGGCTGCCCCCTGCACGCCCCACACTGGAGATTGAGCCCACAACCTAGGCATATGCCCTGACAGGTAATTGAACCTTAACCTCCTGGTTCACAGGTCGATGCTCAATCACTGAGCCACGCCAGCCAGGCCCTAATTTGTTTTTAATTGGCAGTAGTGTTATATAAACAAGCAAAGAATTGAATTTGATAATTCCTGTCAGCTACAGTGATACAAATGAGGAACTACTCAGTGGTAGTTGTTCCCATGAACTCAGATAATCTATTTTACCCTAACCATTTTTTATCCTTGCCTATTCTTAAGGGTAAAACAAAGTCATGGTTAGAAGGTCCAATAGTACAGCCATTCCCCAGCCCTCCCTCTTCCTGTGCTCTTCTCTAGAGGTAAGGATTATTAACCACTTCTGCCTTTCGTTCACGTGGGGATTTCCTCCCTGTCTCTAAATAACGTGCTTGTAGTGCTATTTCTTGCTCTTTTAATTTTAGGGATTATTTAAATACTCTCTATGGTACTTGAGATTTAGCCTATAACATCCCCATCATCCTATTTCTCCTTCCCTTCTCCCATTAAAGTTATAACCCAGTATAATTTATTCCTCCCGATAAAATATATTAAACATTTTCTAGTTCTGTCAACTCTGGACAGCATCTCTTGACCACCCTCCCTCCTCCCCCCCCCCCCCCCCCACACTTTAAGATGAGGGTTTTATCAGCACTCCTGGCCATTCTTTTACCTTTCCTCCCTTCTTCGTACAGCCCAATCTATATTGTTAAAAGAGCATTCCACTTGGCAGGTTGGATTTCTGTGGGGATGTAATTGAAACAAGGGATGCTTCTACATCTTCTCACTCAAGAAGCTACTGAAATTCCATCCCTTCCAAGAAAACCTTTTGGGACCTCACTGGGGAAATGAGAGATGTGTCTACAGTCCTATTAAAGAAATGATATCCTAAGTGTCCATGAACTCTTAACTCAATCAACCTTTGGCCTATTGGGAGTTAACAACTAGAAGGGAGAACAATCAGCTTTGGCCATGCCCTGAACAAGCTGAGGTTTATTTACTTTTCCCATGCCCTTTCAAGCCAAAGGTTATAAAACTGCTTTAGTAATATAACTCCTGTGAAAGCTCTCCCATGGAATTGGTGACATCACAAGAAATTTTCAAGAGGATATACATGAAACTTATTGTCCACCTTGAAATTTATTGTCCACCTTGAACTTTATGTGGATAGTTGATTTAAAAGCAACTTACTCATTTTGAAAGGAACTGTTATCTTGAATGTAACTGAGATTACCAGGGTGGGGAGAAGGAAGTGAGCTGAGGAGTGAAACATCCCTGCCACCTAGTGGTTACTCATTCTGAAACACTGTAGTTCTTCCAAAGCACAGACAACCAAAAATGAATTGAGTAGTACAGGAAACATCTAGACAACGTCCTGAAACTGGGAAACATTCATTCCCTCCTCCCATGTTAGAAAGGGATGTTAGTGAACCTTTTGTAAACAGACAAAACAAGGTGTTCATGGGATTAGTCTCTCAGAGTTGCTCTCCCTTTGTGTAATCAGAAGAATTAACAGAGCACTGACAAAGGGAGAATGTTGTAGGTGAACATGGACAGCCATCAGATCTCTAGCAACAAGTAGCAACTCCAGAAGGAAGCAGGAAGGGCAACAAATGAGCAAAGAGAGACGACTGTGAGGCAGGACCCTCAGTAGTGGTCAGTGCAGCAGTAGCATGGGTCCAGAAGCAAGGCCAGCAGGGACAGTGATGATTAAGTCACATAGACTCAGGACTGTTGGTTAGCAACAGCCCTGGAAACCATGGTCTTGGGACTGCAGTACTGCTTGATTGAAGGTACATAATTATGTATCCATAACTAGGATACATAATTAACATTTATGGAGCACATACTCTATCCACGCAGTGCTTTACCTGCATTATTTCCTAAGTCCTGTGGCATAAATATTATGATCCCTGTTCTACAGATGATGAACTTGAAGCTAACTAGCCCAAAGTCACAGAGCTAATAAGATTTGAGCCAAGATTGGAACAAGGTGGTTTGACCCCAGGCTCTGAGCTCTTAACTGTAGTACTATGCTTTCCTATTTCCCTCAGGAAGAGGGAATAGAAGGTTCAACCACTTTTAACTCTACGGACCTTCATATTGAGGATGGTTGTGAATGGGAACTTGAAGGTGATTAAGATCTGGTCCTACTTGCAGGAGGTTATTTAACATTTTAGGAATGACATTTCCTTCATTGTAAAACAGGGATAAAATGGAGACTATTAAGTTGCTGTGAAGATTCATTGAGATAATGTATAGTGTCTGGCAAATGAGATGTGCCAGGTGCTTGCCAACAGTTTTTCTCATCCTTTTTAAGTACAAGAGGTGGAATCTCTTTCCCCTAGAATCTGGGCTGGGCTTATGGCTTCCTTTGACAATTCAGTAATGTGGCAAATGTGTCGTTGGCCAGTGCCAAGCCTAGGTCTAAAGTGGCCTGGCAACTTCCATTTTTGGTCTCTTGGACCACTAGTGCCAGTATAAAGAAGCCCAGCCAAGACTAGTGATGGCGAACCTTTTGAGCTCGGTGTGTCAGCATTTTGAAAAACCCTAACTTAACTCTGGTGCCGTGTCACATATAGAAATTTTTTTATATTTGCAACCATAGTAAAACAAAGACTTATATTTTTGATATTTATTTTATATATTTAAGTGCCATTTAACAAAGAAAAATCAACCAAAAAATGAGTTCACGTGTCACCTCTGACACGCGTGTCATAGGTTCGCCATCACCGGCCTAGACTCTTACATGGTAAGAGACCACATGGAGAAAGAGGCATCAGGGAGCCAGTGATCTAGCTGAAATCATCATCTGAATGCAGCTGCAGGAGGGAGCCCGGCAAGACCAGAACCCACAGAATCACACACAAAAAAAAGAAAAGAAGAATTACTGTTAAAATACCAAGTTTTGAGATAGTTTGTTATGCAGCAAATAGAAAGCCCTCAATAAATGGTATTATAATTGGTGCTGGTGAGGGATTCAGCTAAATACATGGGTCATCTTTTCTTAGGTCATTGATATCTCCCCCTTTTCACTGGAATAGGCTGGGAGAAATGAGGCTTATATGAGCAAATGTTACAAATGTGTCTTGTCTTTTTATTAAAAGAGAATATTGCTGGATATCAACTCAAAAAGATTTTGTTAACATTTCAAATTGCCATATACATTTGAAATGATATAGAAGCATATTTCTTCAGACATTTACAATTCAGACTTTTCGGTAACTTGGTTATGGTGGG
This sequence comes from Myotis daubentonii, assembly GCF_963259705.1. NCBI lineage: Eukaryota > Metazoa > Chordata > Mammalia > Chiroptera > Vespertilionidae > Myotis > Myotis daubentonii. The sequence continues at coordinate 22,798,679 of NC_081853.1, read as the reverse complement.
ACTTCCAAAGCCTTTATATTGGAGGCCTTATATTGAGGCCTCAACAAAGACTTATCCTTTTAACCTAGCATGCCAAAGCCCAGAGAATGACACTTTAATTTTCACTTCCTTTATGTCCTCTTTCCTAAATCCTCTTTTTTTCTGTCCATATATATATGTATATCCTTTCCCTTCTCACCATACCTTTCCTATCTCTTCTCCTTATTGTGATGATTAAATAAGATCTTTCCTACTGAAATGTAAGCACCCGGAAGGAAGAGATGTCTCATCTATTCTCTAAGGAACATTCTTTGCTTAGAACAGTGCCTGGCACACAGAAGATATGCAATGAATGTGTGTTGAATGAATTAAATAATGCATGCAAAAGCACTTAGAACATGTCTGGCATAAAGTAGATGGCGCTCAACAAATGTAATCTATGACAGTGCAACACCGTACTAAATGAGATCATATTTATCTTTTTAAAAATATATTTTTATTGATTTCAGAGAGGAAGGGAGAGGAAAGGAGAATAGAAACATCAACTATGAGAGAGAATCATTGATCGGCTGCCTCCTACACATCTGCCCCCCCCCCCGCACCCCGCTGGGGATCTAGCCCCCAACCTGCACAGGTGCCCTTGACCCGAATCGAACCCAGGACCCTTCAGTCCACAGGCCAATGCTCTATCCACTGAGCCAAACCAGCTAGGGCATTCATATTTATCTTTAAAGTATTTTATTACATTTAGTCTTTCTCCCTTTCTTTTCCAGTCATTGTCCCTTTCTTCTTCCTCTCTCCTACTCTTCCTCCTCCTCCTCCTCCTCCTCCTCATTCTTCTTTTCTTTATTTCTTTTTGTCATTGCATTTTCTCTGCTACCTTTACTTGTGGCCTTCCAGGGACACTCTTAGGTGTTGTTTTGTCTTACCTCAGTGGATGTGCAGGAAAAGATTTTGGAACGGGATGAAATTTAACTGTGATTTGTAGCTGTTAGGTGTTCGCATAAAATTCTGTCATTGAGGTGAGTCCAATTCTGGCGCTACTGAATATTTTAACTAGGGCCGAGGTTATGGAAAATAGCAAGCTTATTGAGTGATAACCAAATGCCTGAGTGTTCATGTTTCGGAGCATGTGGGTGTTTCTAGTTCCTGTTGGTGAGTAGCCATGCTGTTCTTGGCAGTAGAAATGTGAGCAGAGTAAGTACAACTGATTTAGCCAATTTTCTCTTCCCCTTTTTCTCTGTAAGGGGATGGAAATGTACTATGACACAGTGGACCGGTTCTTTCTCAAGCTGGTAACATTATGAAATTCCTGTTGAAAAGCAAGCTGGACTGGTGGAAACCAGATTCCCATATTCTCTCCTAAGCTGTTTTTCAAGGTAAATCCCTTACGTTTAAAATCGTGACTTTCCAGGGCTAGATGGGAAAATAAGGAGCTTTGGCCCTATCACCAGAAACAATTATCCAGATGTCTCAGTTTCCTTGAGTAGTCACTCATGTAGGAAGATCTGTCTTCTCTTTTTGGCTAGCCTTTCAGATTCAAATCAGAAGTATTTCATGAATCTGCAGGCCAAAGGCTGGGTAGCTTGGGCTGAGCATAAATCAGTATTGATACTGTTCTTAACACAGCCTTTTTTTTTTTTTAAAAAAAATGTTTTTATTGATTTTTAGGAAGATAGGAAGGGAGAGGGACAGAGAAATGGAACATCCAATGATGAGAGAGAATCATTGATATCATTGATTGGCTGCCTCTTGCACACCACCCCCACTGGGGACCAAGCCCACAACCAGGGCATGTCCCTTGACTGAGAATCAAACCAATGACTTCCTGGTTCATGGCTTGATGCTCAACCATAGAGCCACACTGGCCAGGCAACACAGCCTTTAAAAAAATTTTTTTGCAAGGCAAGTATCTTCACTTTTGCAGAAGGTTGTGCAGCCAACACAGGGTCTCTTAACCACACACACTGAGCAGGCAGTCCCCTTGGGGTTTTATTGCTGACCCATAGCTGCCTCCGGCATGCTCCCTACTGGGGACCGAGCCCGCAACCCAGGCATGTGCCCTTGACTGGAATTGAATCTGGGACCCTTCAGTTCATAGGCCGACGCTCTATCCACTGAACCAAACCAGTTAGGGTTGCCTTTCTATGATTCAACTAGAGGCTTGGTGCAGGGTCCCTCAGCCTGGCCTGCGTCCTCTTGCAATCTGGGACCCCTCAGGGGATGTCAGACTGCCAGTTTCGGCCTGAACCCCCGGCAGTTGGACATCCCCTGAGGTGTGGCCTGTGGGGATTGTGCTGAAACTGTCAATCTGACATCCCCCGAGGGATGTAGTAGTGTACGAAGTGGCAGGCGGCCGGGGAGAAGCCTGAGCCTGGGTGCCTGAGCTGCGGTGCCTCGCTGCACCTGCTGCCACCATTGCTTGGGTAGCAGGTAGTGCTGCTGGGGAGGAGGGAGAGGCTCGGGCTGCCACAGCTGTGCTTGCCAGCTGTGAGCCTGGTGTCTGGTGCCTGTAGGGCAGCTGAGTGGCACTCCCACTGTGGGAGCGAATTGACCATCGGGGCAGCTCCTGCATTGAGCATCTGCCCCCTGGTGGTTAGTACGCATCATAGCAACCAATCAGTCGTTCAGTCATTCAGTTACTTAGGCTTTTATATAGATAGATAGATTAGGCCAGTGGTCAGCAAACTGTGTCTCGCGAGCCACATGCGGCTCTTTGGCCCCTTGAGGGTGGCTCTTCCACAAAATACTGACTTCTGCTCATGGGTCACGAAGTTTCAATTGCACTATACATGCACGCCTGCATGTGGTATTTTGTGGAAGAGCCACCCTCAAGGGGCCAAAGAGCTGCATGTGGCTTGTGAGCCTCAGTTTGCTGACCACTGGATTAGGCTAATAGGTAGCTCAGACCTCTTAGCCCTGCTAATGTTCAACCAAGTCCTGTTATTGAGTCATATAACATATATCCCTGCTTATATTCTTCTGTCACATAAGACCAATGTTTTAAAACCTGAGTGTTGGGAGGAGAAAGGGTGAGTTTGTGAGTCTCCTGTCACCTTTTTTCAAAATTGCTTATAGCCACTCTATTTTCCCCCCCTTCCTCCAAACATCTGATTATTGTATAGGTAATAATTTACCAGGCCTCTTTACTAGTTAACCAACCTTGTAAAGCAACCTAGACTCAGGATAGGGAGATTTTGAAGGATTCAGACCATTGATTCTCAGACATATTAACTTAATTGGCATAAAGGACTCTGCAATACACCAGATATACCCCCATCCATTCCACTTCTGGTAAGAAAAGAATTTGATAACAGAGAATTAGGAGCAAAATAGTAATCTAAAATGGCAGCAACATAATGCTTATGCATGAACAAAGTAATCAAAAACAAAAATAACACATACCAGAAGGGCTATATTTGAAACTCAAGAAACTCTGTAAGTCCTTAAAAAAAAAAGCATCCTTTTTGAAAATTATGGAAATTCCAGCAATCTATGTTGTCACATGTGCAGCAGGAAATTTGCATCATTGCCAAACTTTCTGTGGCAGCCAAAGTTTTCAATAATTGCCAGTTCTGTACTTTTTTTTTCGGGGGGGGGGGAATATAAATTTTCATCTTAATAATTAATGAAGGAAGCTTTTAAATACTTAGTCATATATAAAAACTAGTGCCCTGGTTCACTGATTTGTGTACATTGAGGGGAAATTAATTAGAAGGTGGCCGGCAGGGCAGGACTGGGCAAGACAGGCCAGACACACCCTGGAGCCAACCTCCCATTGTCCCTCCCTGACCGGCCGCACCTGGGGCGCTGCAGACTGAAGGATGTCTGTGGCGTGAGCTGGGATCCTTCTGGCAGGTGGGGTCCCTCGGCCTGGCCTGCGGAGATAGGGCCGAAACTGCCTCTCCGACATCCCCTGAGGGGTCCTGGATTGCGAGCGGGTGGTTCTTGGGTGATGCACCTCAGAATCGGGTTCCCTCCTCTCTGGTTCCGGGATGCGTCACCCGAGAACCACTGCTGCCAAGTCACTGCAGCTCGGCAGCTGCTGTGTTGAGTGTCTGCCCCCTGGTGTTCAGTGCACATCATAGCTATTGGTCTGATGGTCGGACGGTCACTTAGCCTTTTATATATATAGATGAAGGTCCCTGGTCTTGCATGGCATTTTCTCTAAGAGTTGAAGAAAGAACTCGCATATTTGGATCTTTCCATGGTTTGTTAGGAAGACTAGTGGGCCAGAACTGTACTTGGAAACATGCTGGCCTAAATGACTATGACATCCTTGAGCTTTCTCTGGTCTTGTGTTCTTCAACCTACAACTTTCCTCCAAGTTGTTGAGTAACAATTTGATTTCTACATTAAAATGATCATTTTACTAACACAAGTATAATACATAGCTGAAACTTTCCAGGGACTACTTGGCAACAGGTTCAAAATTTAAAAATATGTATCTCTGTTGACCCAGGAATTCCACTCCTAAAGAAATAATTATATTATGAACAAAGATGCATGTACAAAGATATTTATTACAGCATATTTTAATATATTTGGTGTATATTAGGCCCTAACTGGTTTGGCTCAGTGGATAGAGTGTCAGCCTGCAGACTGAAGGGTCCCAGGTTCAATTCTGGTCAAGAGCATGTACCTTGGTTATGGGCACATTCCCCGTGGGGGGTGTAAGAGGGCAGCTGATTGATGTTTTTCTCTCATCAATATTTCTAATTCTCTATCCCTCTTCCTTCCTCTCTGTAAAAAATCAACAAAATATATTAAAAAGAAAAGAAAATAGCTGGAAGTTTATATTATACCACCTTAATAGAGATTATCTTTTTATAGTATTACTAGTGGCCCAGTGCATGGATTCATGCACATTGAAAGGAAATTAATTAGAAGGTGGCCAGAAGGGTGGGACTGGGTGAGACGGGTTGGACATGCCCTGGAGCCAACCTCCCATGGCCCCTACCCAGCCGGCCACACCTGGGGTGGCACCGGGGTTCAGAGGGTGTCTACAGTCACAGTAGCTTGGCAGTATGCCAGATTCGGGGCCGACAATGCCCCAGCAACAACATAACCCATGACTGAAGGTGGAATTGCACAGCCCCATGAGAAATTGGGCTCCTTCCTCTCTGATTCGGGGTCTGTCACCCGAGAACCACTGCTGCCAAGTCATCGCAGCTTGGCAGCTCCTGCATTGAGTGTCTGCCCCCTGGTAGTCAGTGTGCGTCATACCTACCAGCCGGTTGGATGGTCGGACAGTTGGATGGTCGCTTAGCCTTTTATATATACAGGTGGGCTTTTCTCAAATGTCTACAATAAACACATATTACTTCTGGACTAAAAAAAAGGTATTTAAATATACTTGAAACAAAAAGATCATTTTTGCAGCAGTGGTTAGAAGAACATGAATGAGGGAGATTGGATGAGAGGTTTTTGAAGTGGTTCAGGCAAAAGCACAATGCAAGTGGGAACCAAGGATTGGCAGTTTGGATAGAGAAGGGAAAAATGATTGAAGACATATTCAGTAGTCCTATGAGAACTATAAACACATACCATACCTTCAAGTCAATAATAAAATTGATTTTTTAAAAGAGCCAACATGATTCATTTATATCCCTACAGTACCTTTAAATATACATTTAAAGAAACTCAGAGCCAACTCTGATGATAGAATTTTGGTTTTCTGGGGCTTGTTCAGTGAAGTGAAGGTAGGTCCAGTTGATCAAGAAAGAGAAAGTAAGAGGACTGGATTGTGTTGGGAGAGAACCAATTCAGTTTGGACATGTGGAGTTTGAGGGGTATGTACTAAGCTGTGGTACATGAGCCTGAAGTTCAGGTGTGGTCACCAGATATAGAATTAGAGATCATCAGTATATGAGCAATTGTTAAAATTGGGCGGTTTTTAAAGATTGCGTAGAGAGTGAACAGTGAGAAAAAGACCGAGCAGGGACCCCTGTTGAACCACAACAGTTCAGAGCAGGACAAGGAAGAGGAGGTCACTGAGAAGATTGAGGAGTAGTGAGCTAGGCCAGCCTGTAATATACTAATCCAGGTTCAAAGCCTGGCAAGAATGACCGGTTGGACAACTTCAGGGTTGTTTTCATTTTAGCTTACTTCCAACTCTGCAGGCAAGCACTGCAGCAGGCACAGGAAATGAGAATGCAAGTGAGTGATAGACTCTGGAATTTCTTCTGCTCCTTATGGGCGTGTGACCAAAATTCAGTGCTTAGCACAGTCCCTCTCAAGTCTGATCTGCCACTCACTGCTCTTCGGGTTGGGGAAGGGTTTGTTGCTACCACTTATGGCAATTTCTTGCTGTTCCATAGGCACATCTCTGTATATTCTCTCCTTGCTGCCTTTCCACTGCATCAGGCTCAGCCATGACATACCAACAGTGGCCAGAGGGATTTGGAGGGAAAGGATGTTAAGGGGGGACAGAATTTCAAGGAAGGAATTGTCAACCATATCAGATGCCAGATACTATATGTGCTGGAAAGTTCCCACTGCATTCGGCAATTTAGAGGCTATTGCAACCACACATATGGGGTACCACCAAGCTCAGATTCCAAGAAAGTCATTTCCCCCCAAAAAACTCATTTTGTTCTCATGAAATATAATAAAAATATATTTTTTAGCTATGGTATTTTGTTATGGCAGCCTGAGCTGACTAAGTCATCCATCCTACCAAACTCCTTCATTTATGATGATTTTTTCTTGGCCCTATTGTCTCTTCTACTAGTCCAGCCTTTTTTAAGGAGCTCGCCTGTCTATCATACAGGCTGGTATAATATATCCCAATTGTGGGCTGTATTCAACATCTTCCATAAGGCTCTTGTGTCCCATACGCATCAAGGAATGTGTCTGGGTACCAATTTCACTGTCACCAAACCTTTCCAACAGGTAAGAAAACTGTTGGATGTTGGTCTTTTCAGAGTTGGACTTCTAGATGACTCAGGTCTGTTAGGGTCATTTCTGACTCACAAATGCTCAATTACCCTTAAGTGGAAAAATAAAAGAAACAAAGTAAAGGGGGAAGTGTGGGTGTGTAACACAGAATTATAAATACTGCGTTTTATAAACAAGGTGTATGTCCATCAACAATACTTAGCCTCTTCTGGTAGGGACGAGGCACCTCCAACCTTGTGTCTGTTAGGACAACTTCATTGGGGCCCCAAACTGAAGCAACATACATATCCATATCTTTTTGTACATGTGTCATCGTTTATTATTGGTTTTCCATCTGCCCTGCTCTGAAGCAGGAGGGGGAAGAGAAGACAGAGGAAAATTATGAGCTCTTTGGAGGGATAGTGCCAGATATTAAATCTGTAAACAAAATAGATTGAACCAAAAAGAATGAGTCAGAGACAAAGGAAGCATGAAAGCCATAGCCACTGGGAAAATATCACCTGAAAGTGCTGACTGAATGTTCCCTGTGTATTTATGATTGGCCCTTTAAGTCCCATCAGCACAATTTGGTTCCTGAACTGCTTGCACCTCACTGCCCTGTTGAGTGCTTTTTCATTGTTTCCTCATGTGGAGCCCTTAGATTCATTTATGTAATGCAAACTGATGACCCGTGGTGAGATTGTCCCTTCCTCTGGTGATAATGATCCTGTCACACCAGGTTGCTGTTTCATTGGAGCGTGAAGAGAGTTAGGCTGATTGATTTGAGTCTGAGCTGGAGTAAAATACGGATTTTACTGGAGGTCTCTTAGTCTTCCTGCATAATGCCTCGGAGGGTGCTTAAAACTAGCAGCTATCTGAATGCCCTGCCTTTTTGGAGTTGGTCTGTAACAGAAGTTGCGAATGGGCAACCCCTGAGTGGGTTATATTTATTTGCTCTACCCAGGGTTAGGAATTCAGTTGCTAACATTGTTTCTCTTTAAAACTGGAATATCTGGAACATTGGACCTGCATCCCCTCCTGGAAAATATTGGCTGAGTGGATCACATAAAGGCACCTGAGTTTCTCATGGTCTATAGGAGGGAGGTGCAGGGGAGGATACACCATTTTCCCTCTATCCTCTTAGATTCACTGGCTGGGCCCTCGAATCAAACTGATGATAGATTAACAAAAGAAAAAAGTTTAAATTGTATAGGTACACATGGGAGTTTCACAAAGAAATAAGACTCAAGTAGGTAGCCAGGTTCTTGAGGTTTACATACCATCCTGTGCCAGGCAAAGGAAAAAGGGTTTGGGGCTTCTGGGTTGGGGAAGCAAATTATGGGAAGGTATAAGGGGAGGAAATAAATGGTAAATATGGATTGTCTGGTTATGCAGGTAAGAGCCTCTCAGATGATAAAAGTCATCTCTCTTCCTGATTCAGAGGCACCTTTGTAAATGAAAATTTCCTTTATAAATGTAAACTTCCTTTGCACGTGGGGAAATTTATACTCTCTATTTAGGCAGTTAGGGGTAGGTAAAGAGCTTTTCGTGCCTTTGCTGGTTCTCAGTTGCCTTTAGCTCAAAATGATCCATATGCAAAAGAGACATATCTGGGGGTGACTTATCTGGTATTGTATAGAAGGAAACTAGCATTCTATGCATTCCTTCTATGCAGGAACCACTATGCCTTATAATTTGTATGTATGATTTCATTTGATTTTCCAAACAACCCAGTAAGATTTGAGCTCCAAAGCTGTAGGGACCATGCTCTAGGTAAACTGGCTTTTCATAATTTGTAAACATCCCTTACAGAATTCACCTTCATCCTTTGTCCACACTGTTTCTTTTGCTTAGAACATAGCTGTCCTTTTTCTTATATGTTCACATTCTACCCAGCTCCCTTCTTCTCATCTCTCCCTTCCTCCTTCTCTACCTTTATAATTCTTTAAAAAATAATCTTCCCCCCAAAAAAGTCCCGAAGAGCATTGAATTGCGTTGGTCCCTGAGCACTGTGCTCTGTGGTAAGTGATTGGAATGCTAATCTGCTGGAAGGTAAGGAAGACCTGTAGGAAGTGCCCACCTTAAAAGAGAATTTAAGAAAGTGAGACTCTTTCCCAATCTTCTCGTTCCCCAGTGCTTTTCCCTAGAGACATCTACAGTTAACAGTTTCTTTCCTCCCTTGTTTCCAGGCCCAAGTGAAATCCCAGAGATGCAAATTAGGGTCACTTGCAAAGCATTTAAAAATCTTGATGGTAAGTTTCTGTACCTGGCCCACTGTCCTTGCTCTGGAAGGGTCTAATATTTTCCGTTAAAAATTAGCTAATATTTAAAAGTCAGGGACTTAACACAATTCTATATACACACATGCACACACACACATTCGCGTGCACACACACGAACAATAGATTGGAAGCAAGGGGCCCACTTTCCTACAGGGCAACATTGAACATTAACTAACAAAAAGTATCTGCCCTACTATCACACATGAGCCCAGCCTCCAGCCACTCAACAACTTGAAAGCCTTTTGCATATCCATTATCCCCCAAACCTTACAAGGTCAGTTGGTATTAAATCTTCATTTTGTAGATGAGGAAACTGAAGACTAGCAAGCTAAGGGATCTACCTAGCGCTACATAGCAACAGAGCAGGATGAAGACCCATCACTTTTCACTTTTACTTCATTGCTCCCCCCCCCCCCCCACCTTCTATCTGGGCAATCAGCTGTTAGTCCCTCCAGGCTAATAGACTTGATAGCCACTATATGGCCAAACTCTGTAACTTAACAGTATACAATGTTTTCAAGAAGGGGAACCCTCTATCTAGTCTTTACTACTTATTAAGAATATCGTCGCCCTAGCCAGTTTGGCTCAGTGGATAGAGTGTCAGCTTGCGGACTGAAGCGTCCCGGGTTAGATTCTGGTCAAGGGCATGTACCTTGGTTGCAGGCTCCTGGCCCTGGTCAGGGGGGCATGTGGGAGGCAACCAATCGATCGGTGTTTCTCTCTGTCTCTCCCTCTCCCACTCTCTCTAAAAATAAATGGAAAAAATATCCTCAGGTGAGGATTAATAATAAAAAAAAGAATATTGTCTATAAAGTACCTAACAGTGACTAGTACATAGAAGGGGTTTAATGAGAGATAGTTATTATTATCTATTCTGTTTCTATAGCATCCTTTGATGCCCTTTTCCGTTTTCCCCCTACTCTCCATACCCCTGGGTGGATAATTTCATCTCTTTCTCTAAATCCTGGTACATTATCTTTATCTCTGTTACAGCACATAATCACCTTGTATTATATCTGTATTATATATTTTTACATGTCTCTCTACTCCCTTAGATTCCTTTTTATTTTCAGTCTCTCTAGCACAGGACCTGGCCCAAGGTAGGTGCTGAATAAATGCTCATTGACTATAACTGAAATTCAATTGCACAGTTGCAAGATACATTAAATCATATTCTAATTTGATGCATAATCATCCTGTGAAACAAGTACTAGTATTATTAACTAGAGGCCTGGTGCACGGGATTCGTGCACTGGTGGTGGCATGGCCTGCAGGGATTGGCCTGCTGTGGGAATGCCGCTCATCCTGGTCTGCCGAGCAGCTGTGGACCCGCCCTCTGAGCGGCTATTCCCTGGTCCCGCATCTTCTGTGGAGCCGGAGCACTTGCCTCTCCAGGGGACCTGATCAGGCCGGGCCCAAGGACAATAGCACTGAGAGGCGACTGAGTAGGCTTCAGTCCCGCAGCGTTCATGAACCTGCCTCCCAGCCTCCGGGGTCAGCTCTGCGAACCCAGCAGTGGTGTTGCTTGGCCTGCGGGCATCCAGAGGAGGCAGCAGGGAGTGAGGAGGAGGAACCTGAGGCGAGGAGGCAAGGATTGCAGCCTGGATTCCTGCCCCTTGGCCTGGGGTTCGCAGTGGGAGCAGTCACTCATCCCAGTCAGCCGAGTGGCTGCTCCCACTGTGGTAGCACACTGACCACCAGGGAGCAGCTCCTGCATCGGGCATTTGCCCCCTGGTGGTCAGTGTGCGTCATAGCGACTGGTCGACCTGTATTAAAAATGGGGAAACAGAAGCTCAATAGTATCTGATAATTTCTTTCCAATTGGTGATACTCAGCTGATATTTACTAGGTTTTCCATCAAACTGTTAGGGGCAGGAATAGAACAGTAGAGACTAGCAATAGTTATAAGAAATATTAATCATACTCTGTTAATTGTGATTGTTTTGTTCTGATTAAAGAAAGCATATTCTGATCTGGCTGGGAGTTGTACGCCCCAGTGAGTTAAGAGCTGCCTGTTGTCATGGAAAGTTGAATAACCTTGTGATGAAACTGGAGGCTCCTCCACTGCCCTTTGCGAACCCCCAGCCCGCATTGCCTGTAATCTGTAACCACTTACCCATTTTTATTCCTTTTGCCTACTTCTCCTTGTAATTTTGTCCTTTTACCCCATATAAGCAGCTGGCTTATGGGGGTGTGCAGAGCAGATTTTCATGGATGACCTGCTGCTCTCCTACACTGCCAGCATTATAGGAATAAACGCTCATATATGACTCAACGGTTACTCTGCTTAATTGGCTCAAGTAGTGACAGCCCAGATCCATTGGTTGTCTGATTTCAAAATGGTTGACTCTAACCCTGGCAGGTTTGGCTTAGTGGATGGAGCATTGGCCTGTGTACCTCAGTTGCAGGCTTGACCCCGGGCTGGGGTGGTGCAGGAGGCAACCAATCGATGTGTCTCTCTCACTGTCTCTCTGTCTCTTCCCCTCCCTTCCACTCTCTCTAAAAATCAATGGGAAAATATACCCGGGTGAGGATTAACAACAAAACAAAAACAAAAACGGTTGACTGTTTTTCTTTGCTTTTCTTTATAATTTCTGCAAAGTTTTCACCTTCATGGCAGAGTCTAAGCCTTATGTGAATCTCTATGCCCAGCATGAGGTGTGGCAGGCGTAGATGCTAATAATTGTTGATTTGAATTTAATGTCCACTTCCATATGTTAAAAGCTACATCTGTTACCACTCTAGGGAAATATTTGAAAGAGCTGCTTAAAAGTTGCTTATGGTTAAGTCTACTTTCACTCTGTCCGAACACCAAATATACTCACTCTGTTATCACGGATGGGATGCCTTGGAAAGACAGAAACAGGGCCAGAGAGACTTGTATCTTTGAGAAAAGAAAGACATGGGAAATAGCAGGGTAACTGGACCCTGTCTGAGAGAGAATTCTCTCTTTGTGCTGACACCAGAGAAATGCAGGGCTGTCATGTGAGGAGCAGTTATACTCTTTGTGTATCAGGTAAGGCAGAAAAGAGAGGACTAAGGTCGAAGGAAAGGAGGAATTAGAAGGGGCCAAGTGATTGAAATCAACAAAGCGAACGGGCCAAGAAATATGAGAAATGGAGAGGAAGGAAAGGCTGAGAGGGTGCTCTGTCGATAGCATTTAAAAGAGAGTAAGGAATGCAACGTGACCTGCTGTGAAGGAGCCACAAGATACCATCTGTATTCTTTTTCCTGTTACACACTTTCTTCTGAAAAGGATTGTTGTCATTGAACCCCACATGCTACTGCAGAATTTTATTGGTGGTATTGCTTTTTAAATGTAGACTATAATTTTACTTTCAGGGTTTAATTTATGATAGCATTTTGTTATTTTGTAAAACTGAAACATGCTAAGTCATCCTGTCAAGAGCGATAATAAGTCAGGAAGCTCGGGTATTTTTTCCCTATCATCATGGTTGCTGATTTCAATAGAGAATACCCCACATGCAAGAAACATTTCCTGGTATTAGCCGTGGGTTTCATATCATGTTTTGAGCTAATATGATTTTCTGGTCAAGAGCCATTTGTGTCTGAATAAAAATGACAGCTATGGTAACAATTTGTCATATTCTCCTTGCAGCAAGTTCCTTTTGCTCATGAGTCTGTTATTATTGAAGAAGAATTTAGCTGTAGGTAAATGACCCTCGCCTTCTGTCTTTAATTGAAACTCAGCCTGCCACAGTTAATATTTCTCATGACAGTACATCTTGGAAGAAAAACCTAATGTGCTGTAAAAGCAAAGGAAAAAATTAATGGGTTTCAGCACACATTTTCCTGTACAAACAATTCCTTGCTTTCACATAAAGAGAGCTCTCTATTTTTATTATTTTTTCTTTATTTCATTTTTTCCTATTTTTATTTATTTGGAAAGGAGTATGAGATTACTATAATCACTCTCTGGGCATGGAGTGTGGGCTTGATCTATGTATTAGGAAAAGAAGTGAAGAGGAACTCAATGAAAGGGCTTTAACTACATTGTGTTACTTCAGTCTTTATTTGTAGCATGGACCCAGCACAGGCACCTCAATGACTTGAGAGAAATTCAAATTGTATCAGTTAGCTATTGCTGCATAACTAATCACCCCACAACTTGGTGGTAAACAAGAAACTTTCAGGGCAGAAAGTTTTTTCTGAAAGAAAAATGCTAGCCAGAAAACAAAACAAAACACACACACGCAAAATTATTTTTATCTGTGTAACACCTAGTAATAACTCACATAACTAATATTTTCAGAACATACTACAGCATCCTATAGACCGAGTATTCCACAGAAAGCACTTTGGGAACTAAAGCTTTAGGAAGGCCTTGAATGCTGGAACTTAATGCTGGTTTTGAAAGTCAAATCCACCTAAAATTCATCCCACACACCCAGAGTTTACTTAGGTTCAGCCAGGACTCCCACCACACTCCCATTTGTTGAGAACCTTTTGTCAGATATTTGTATAATGACCTCATTTAATTTAACCCTTACACTATTCCTGATTTTGCAGATGAGGAACCCAAGGCCCAGAGAAGTTAAACGACCTGAAGATCCCAGTTCCTACAGCTGGTAAGTAGCTGAAATTTGAATCTTTGTGTCTTATCTCTAAGTCCAGTGCTTTTTCTGCTACCTCCTCTACCTGCCCGTTCCCTCTTTGAATGTCCGTCCCCGCCTCCATCTGCAGTCAGTTGCCTTAGACCCGGATTGCCAAATAAAAGACACAAGTGCTGTCATTTCCCACTTCCACACTCATGATAAATGTCACTGTTTTAATTTCATCCTCTCTTCCTTGCTCAGCCTGATGTAACTTTCTCCAGACAATTATTGGTTGACTAGAGTTAGCATTTGAACTAACAACCATTACTTTGTTCTTAGACTTTGTATTAGTTATCTATTGCTGGGTAACAAACTACCCCAAAACACAATGGCTTAAAAATGGTAAAAATCACTTATGATCACAATTTATATGGGTCCAGAATTCAGGCAAGGCTCAGTAAAATGCGGTCCCTGCTCCCCTATGCCTCAGAGCATATTCAGTTCAAAGACTTGAGGCTGGGCTGAGTCATCTGAAGGCTTGTGTCTAATGGTTGATTCTGGTTGTTGACTGAGGACTTATGGCGGCTATAGTCTGAATATCCTCATGTGTCCTCGCTATGTAACTTGGGCTTCCTAAAAATGTGATGCCTTGATTCCAAAGGCTAGAATCTTGAGAGAGCACATGCCATCACAGTGCATCCCTTCTGCCACATTCTATTTCTTAGACATGAATCAGTAAGTCTTGGCCACTTTTAAGGGGCAGTAAGTTATTCTCCACTTTTTTTTGTAATGGTACAGCGATTTCAGTTTTATGTATTTTTTTTTGTTATTAATGCTCACCCGAGAATATTTTTCCATTGGTTTTTTTCTTTTCTTTTTTTTAGAGAAAGTGGAAAGGAGGGAGAGAGACACAGAGAGAGAAACATCGATGTGACAGAGACACATCAATTGGGTTGCCGCCTGCACACACCCTGACCAGGGCCGAGGATTGAACTTGCAACTGAGGTATATGCCCTTGACTGGAATCGAACCTGGGATCTTTCAGTCCACAGGCCGATGCTCTATCCACTGAGCAAAACTGGCTAGGACTATTCTCCACTTTTCAAAGGGGGGAGCATCAAGTAATTTGTGAACATATTTTAAAACCACCAAAAGATTCTAACAAACAAACAAACAAACAAATAAAACCCTCCAGATTTAAGCACATATTGGACATAGATGGAGTCTGTGCAGTATTCTTTTTTTTTTTTTTTTTGCTTTTTTTTTTAATTAAATCTTTATTGTTCAGATTATTACATTTGTTCCTTTTTTTCCCCCCCATAACTCCCCTCCTCCCAGTTCCTGCCCCACCCTCCGCCCTCACTCCCCACCCACTGTCCTCATCCATAGGTGCATGATTTTTGTCCAGTCTCTTCCCACATCTCCCACACCCCTTTCCCCCCCAAGAATAGTCAGTCCATTCCCTTTCTATGTCCCTGATTCTATTATAATCAACAGTTCATTCTGTTCATCAGATTATTTATTCACTTGATTCTTAGATTCACTTGTTGATAGATGCATATTTGTTGTTCATAATTTGTATCTTTACCTTTTTCTTCCTCTTCCTCTTCTTAAAGGATACCTTTCAGCATTTCATATAATCCTGGTTTGGTGGTGATGAACTCCTTTAGCTTTTCCTTATCTGTGAAGCTCTTTATCTGACCTTCAATTCTGAATGATAGCTTTGCTGGATAAAGTAATCTTGGTTGTAGGTTCTTGGTATTCATCACTTTGAATATTTCTTGCCATTCCCTTCTGGCCTGCAAAGTTTCTGTTGAGAAATCAGCTGACAGTCGTATGGGTATTCCCTTGTAGGTAACTGAGTTTCTTTCTCTTGCTGCTCTTAAGATTCTCTCTTTGTCTTTTGCTCTTGGCATTTTAATTATGATGTGTCTTGGTGTGGTCCTCTTTGGATTCCTTTTGTTTGGGGTTCTCTGAGCTTCTTGGACCTGTAAGTCCATTTCTTTCACCAGGTGGGGGAAGTTTTCTATCATTATTTCTTCAAATAGGTTTTCAATATCTTGCTCTCTCTCATCTTCTGGCACCCCTATAATTCTGATGTTGGTACGCTTGAAGCTGTCCCAGAGGCTCCTTACACTATCCTCGCATTTTTGGATTCTTTTTTCATTTTGCTTTTCCGGTTGGATGTTTTTTGCTTCCTCGCATTTCAAATCATTGACTTGATTCTTGCGCTCCTCTGGTCTGCTGTCGGGCGTCTGTATAATATTCGTTATTTCAGTCTGTGTGTGCTTAATTTCTAGTTGGTTCCCCAATATAAGATCGAGGGTCTTATTAGTTTTCGTGTAGATCTCATTAAGTTTATCGGCAGCTTCTAAACAGTTCTTGAGAGACCTTAAAAGTGTGGTTCTGAACTCTATTTCTTCCTTTGACAATTTTGTCCTGTTTCTTTGTCTCCGCATTTTGTTATGCTTCCTTGGTGCACCCCCTAGTGGTCTTTGTTCGCAGTCTTATAGTTAAACCTTGATTGTTGTAGCTAATTCCAGGGAGGGTTTGACCTCCAGGCCAAGTGGCTATGAGAATCAGCTGTGTCAGCAGTGAGAGAACTTCTGTCCTCTAGGGAGGTGCTAATCTAGCCTTTGCCTGAGGCTATCCGGCAAATGCCTCTGTGCAGGGCTTGGGCAGGGCGGGTCGCACAGGATCAACAGGGTGGGCCGGAGGGAGCAGTTATGGCGGCTCTCAGTCCTGTCCCCAGGGGCTCTGCCTCTCTGAGTCCCAGCACCCGCTGCAAAGCTGGGAGAGAAAGCTGCACTCGCTCTGACCGAAGCCAGACAGTCCCGCTTCTCTCGTTTGAGTCTGGGTCCCTAAAGACTCGCCGGGATCTGGTGCTCAGAGTCTGCGACTCCCTCCCGATTGAAAACAACAACCGCGCCCTCCGCCGCCAGCCCGCTCCGCGCACTCCGCACCTCAGAATTTGACTTCAGCACTGCGCCTCCTCTGAGTGTCCCTATGCGTTTCTCTTTCCTCCTAGTTGTAGGACTTCCACTCAGCCAGCGTTCCTGTGGTTCTGGGTGATGTCCCTTCCGTTTTTTTGGTTTCACTTTTGAAGTAGTTGTTCAAAGCAGCAAACTCCGGCGTTAACCTATGCCGCCATCTTGGTTCCCATGATTGCTTTTTGAATTCTCTGTGCAGTATTCTTTGTGTGGGCCTCAAATAGCACTATAAATAATTATGTATTGGCATGAAGTTTTTTGTTGCTAACATTGGGAGCAATTCTGTTCAGAACCTATACACAGGGCACCCACAGTGAATAGGTGCTGGGTGGGAGAGGATTACCTTGGGATCTTAACCTCTCTGCCCTTCCTTGGGTCTTAAAGAAAATTCCCTTAGTCAATGAGAGGTTTGGCTAGACCCAGAAATAAGACCTCTGACAGAAAAAGCTGAGGGAAGTACATTTAGGGCCTATTCCTTGTGTGTAATCCCATAAAACAGTGTTGTGCCTCCAGTGCTTCTGTCCATATTTTCATTATTCACTGCAAGTTTTTATGCACAGTGAATTAGCAAGGACTCTTTTAGAAAGTAACAAATAACAAAAAGGAATTTATTGATTCACTTAATTGGGAAGTTCAAGGGGATGAATTTGTCATGACAGGATCTAGGGCCTCAAAGAATATTTAGAATACAGTTTCTTTTGGTCTGCCTCTGTATTTTAACCCTAATTCCTGCTCTGTGGGCTTTAATCTCAGGTGAGCTGTCCCCAGGAGGCAGCCCAGATGGACAGCACCAGCTCCAAGCGTACATTCTACTGGCTTCTTAAACCCACTAGACCAGTGGTTCTCAACCTGTGGGCCGCAACCCCTTTGTGGGTCGAACAACCCTTTCACTGGAGTCGCCTAAGACCATTGGAAAACACATACATAATTACGTATTGTTTTTTTGTGATTAATCTCTATGCTTTAATTATGTTTAATTTGTAACAATGAAAATATGTCCTGCATATCAGATATTTACATTACGATTCACAACAGTAGCAACATTACAGTTATGAAGTAGCAATGAAAATAATTTTATGGTTGGGGTCACCACAACATGAAGAACTGTATTAAAGGGTCGCGGCATTAGGAAGGTTGAGAACCACTGCACTAGACCAAATTGCCTCTCTTCCTATAGCTCCAGAAAGTGCCAAGGTTGACACTTGCCAGTCTGTTTGGGGTGCTGTAACAAAGGGCAGCTTATAAACAACAGACATTTCTTTCTTACAGTTCTGGTAGCTGGAAGTCCAAGATCATGGTGCTAGCAGATTTGCTGTGGTAGCTGGTGAAGGCCTGCTTTCTGGTTTATGAACAGTGCCTTCTTGCTGTGTCTTCACATGATGGAAGGGGCAAGTGATCACTGTGTGGTCTCTTTTATAAGAATACTAATCACATTCATGAAGTCATGATTTAAGCACCTCCCAAAAGGTCCCCCCTACTAAAACCATCTATAGAGGTTAGGACTTTAACATATAAATTTTGGGGGGGATGCAAACATTCAGACCACAGCAATGCTGATTGACCTGCACTGGGTCACAGCTCATCCCTAAGCCCATCACTGTGACATGGAATCCTGGCCTGGCTCATGAGCAGTAGTCCCTCTTGAACCTATGAACTAATATTGAGGTAATTTGTTCCTCAAAAGGTTGAGATGGGCTTTATTTGCAGAAGAGGGCATGCTAGGTAAAGGCAACAGATAACATAGCTTTGACCCTGAGGACATGCTCTAATCTCTGCTCTCCTATTCCCATCCTGGCTTTTCATTCAGCTCTCTTGACTCACAACCATTCCTCCTCCACTTGTAGCCTCTGATTTTCCCAGGACAACTTAAGGGCAAATACACCCTTTCGTAGTCTTAAGGTCTAACTCTTGACTGCCGACACTGTGGTTTACGTCCATTCTTGGTCTGCTAAGGATTTGAGGGGCACAGAGCACTTTGATTTTGGTCTTAACTTTCTGGACTCCTAACCTGTCTTTCAGAGGCAGGAAGTGATTACTCCTTGACCTGTGGCCTTGACTTTGGGCCTCTTGATTCCTTAGTCTCTGGTGTTTACAAACCTGTTAACTCCTCACTTCCCTTGTATCCTGTCTCAGTTTATTTTAGTACTCTGCCTTGTTACTAAGTAAGTCTTGGCTTAATAGTATATCTAGGACCAAGCAATTTCCTAACACACATCCACTGATCAGTGTGATGGCCTATGCTTTCTCCATGGACAGGCCTCCTCCTCCTCCCTTTCTTTTTTTGGAAGATAAGCTGGGGTACAGTGTATTGGATTCAGAACCAGAAGTTCTGAATTCAGAACCTGGCATATGTGACTTTAGGCAAGGATTTTTAGTCTCTCTGAGCCCCAATTTTCTCATCTTTAAAATGGGTAGAATACTGTCTACCTCATAGGATCGCCTTGAAGATTAAATAGGAGAATGTAGATATTGCAAGATAATAATAGGTAATTCTAAAATGCTAAGGTGTGCGTTTATTTAAAATTAATTTATTTTTTTCTCTCTTCTAAGCATTTTCCCTTTATGTGTTTTCCCCATTCAAGTAGCTAAGCCATTCTGTGCTCATTAACTAAGGGAAGGAAATGCCAGAGCAGAAAAATCAAATAGGAATCTTTCTGGCTTTGGTTTTCAAAAGCTTAAAGCCCTTAAGGCAGTGGTTGGCAAACTGCGGCTCGGCAAACCGCGGCTCACGAGCCACATGCGGCTCTTTGGCCCCTTGAGTGTGGCTCTTCCACAAAATACTGGTTCTTCCACAAAATCCCGACTTCTGCTTATGGGCCACAAAGTTTCAATCGCACTGTACATGTGCGCTTGCACGTGGTATTTTGCGGAAGAGCCACATTCAAGGGGCCAAAGAGCCGCATGTGGCTCGTGAGCCGCGGTTTGCCGACCACGGCCTTAGGGGGAACACTGAGAGCCCTGAACATGGCCAAAATGAGTGAGAGTAAGGGGTTTGAAAAGAGAGAGACTCTCCTTCCGACTGGCAAAGATTCCACTATTTTGGGCAGAGGAGAGGGATAGGGTGAGCAGAAGGAGAGACAGAGGGTGTGTGATGAAAGTAGATACGCAGCAAGTCCCAGAGAGAGAGGGGCTCTCTGTCCTGCTTTATGGGTAGAGCCCTGGGAGCAGAAAGGACATGGTCTGCAGATTCCAGGTTCCCAAATGTGACCCAGAAATGGTGTCGGCTGGAAGGGGTCAAGCAGTTTGGGGATGAGAGACATTCCAATGATGATCAGTAAGGATTGAAAACTATAGGCTAGACAAGGTGATCAGTAAGGATTGAGCCTATAGGCCACACAAGGTGATGGTGATTTCATTGGACAACCACAAGGATGGATGGCAGCAAGCACAGGAATGTATCCTTTTTTTTACTCCCCCACCGTGATTCTCCATAAACACCCAGAGCCAGAGGCATTCCCTGAAAGTGGGAGGAAGACTTCAGATTAGCTGAGGTTATGTGTTTTTGCCTCTCTGATGGAATAGAGACTAAAAATGAAGTTGATTTATAATAATGCTATTTTGTGTATAACTGTGTGGTAGACTTGAGAGCCATAATGATTACCATAAAAAGTACTTAGCCTGTGTTTGTGTGTAAGTGCCAGAATATGTTTATGGAGTCTGAATTCAGATGTTATTGAGCCTTTGACTATATCTAATGTTCTGCTTGATGTCTGAGGCGTGGGACAGCCACTCACTACACCAGGGGTTCTTAAAGTACCATCCTTGGGCCAGCAGCACCAGCACCACTGGGCATTCATGAGAAATGCACATTCTCAGGCCCTACCCCAGAATTACTGAATCGGAAACTCTTCCAGGCCATTCTGGTGCATGCTAGAGTTTGAGAGCCATTGCTCTAAGTTATTTCTGTTTTCTTGTCCTACTTATGTTCTTAGTTTCTCAGGCTTATTTAATCATAGTCATCAGCTTTGGGCCAGCCAGATATTTTAAACTTTTCATATGAGGACAAGAGAGCTTCTTATTTCCCCCAGAGTTTTCCTCACAACCATCCCAGTTTTATTTCACTTCACTGAGGATCCAGTTCCTGGAAGGAAATGCAGGAGATGGGGAGGAGACCCTGTAGAAAATGGGGAGGGGGAATCATAGGCAAACATGCTCAAACCTTTACGAAATCTGAAGGAGCTGGTGAACTTCAGAGGGAATGATTTTGTGGCCAGCCAAGGTCCTAGGGAAAGTTACAGCTGAAGCATTTTCTTGTTTCTGGGTCAGGAAATGATAGCACACAGATGGAATTTACAATGGGAGTGTAATGGAGTGGCCCCACCCAGGGGCTCAGCAAAGGCCCCTTTCACTGGCTCTGTTCAAATATAATGAGTGCTCCCCAGGCTCTTCTGGCTGGCTGCTTTTTCTTTTTCCTCAACTACTTTCACTTTTTCAGAGGACTGCCCTCTTGCTGGCCGCTTGGGACTGGGGTGAGCCTTGATTTGGCAGGAGAGAGGAAGAAGTACCCGGTGACCTACTAAATTGAATCACTCTGCCTCCCTGGCCCTTTCCTTGAATAATAGGCCTTTGTGCTTTGAAATGTAGGGAAGTCCCAGTTTCTCAAGCTTTAAAAAACACACACAACCTTCCTCTAACTTCCTCTCCAGCTTTAAGATGCTTAGCAGGGAGTAGCTAAGGGGCAGAACAATTATTAAATCAAACGTTTGTTTAAAAATTTTAGAAATTGCTTGAATAGTTGACTTCTAAGCAAATATATTTGATGCATTCCTTCAGATGGACAAAAGTATTGGGTCAATTTAAAAATCCAGCTTTTAAAAAAATCACATGGGACAAATCTCTACATAAAAAAAAAAATCTACAACCATTTTTTGGGCTCTAAACTGCATTACCAGAGAGGAATTCAGACAGCCTTTGGAGTCTATTGTAATGGGTTTTTCATCTCTGTTTTCCTTTCCCTAATTTCATCCTGCTTTTTCTGTTCTTTTAAAGGTGTATGTTAATACCATTACATTCTTTTTATTTTATTTTTTTATAAACTCTGAAAGCAAATTATATTGAAAAATCATCATCATTTAGGCCCCTTATATATCAATGGTTTAAGTATATTTTGTACAACTCTGATTTTTAGTTAACTATAAAAGATATGATGTCACCATTTATTTTTAAATTTGATAGAATGTGGCAGAAGGTATAAAACATTCTTTAATCAAGGGTGATTATTTAACTCTTTGGCTGGATTACTGAAGGCCAGGCTGTGGAGCTAAATTTGGCATAAGAGCTTTGTCTGCTCCTCCAGCAGCTCCCCATCTCAGATGTGTTTTCTCCTCTCAGCCATGTGATATCTGTGAGGCTCCCCTTTCAGCTCCAGGTCAGGAACACATGATTCTTACTTGGCCAATCAAATTATCAGATCCTTTCTTAGGGAGAAAACCACAGTGATTAGTTTAGGGGTAGGCACATGATGTAGCCAAGACTTTTCTGGAATTAGTAGCAGAGAGGTAGGTGCCTTTCTCCAATTGGTACTTAAGTCTGTGAGAAGGTGGGGCTAGAGGTGCTACAGATAGTTTGACACCCTGAGGTGAAAGCCTGAGGCTGGTGGCAGAGGCTGGAGGCCTTTGAAGAGCCTGGGGATGAATGAAGCCAACCCTGCTGCAGATAGTATGGAGAAATGGTGAGAAACCTGGTCCCAGTGACATTACATGAGCCCTGTGCCTGAGGCCAGTTTCTGTGACTTGGTGCTCAGTTTTTTTTGTTTTTTTTTTTTTTTTACAAATGCAATGGGCATTTATTCATAGCGCGCTCTCCAAGCAGACGTGGCAGTGCGCTGCGGAGTTATTTTAATAATCCCGGGCATCGTTTGCCGCCCTCTACCTTTTATCGCTTGGCCCCATCAACACTAACACCTCGCACACACTCTGCGCGTGCCCACAAACACCCTTTCTTTCCTCCTCTCTGCATAGGGCTCATTCCAAGGGCTGCCCTTTCCCCAGCCTTAGGGAAGCGGCCGGCCGCCCGGGACGTGCCTGTTGTGGCCGTGGGCACACGGTGTGTTCTCAGCGTCGAGAGGTCAGCTGTTCCGCCTGCGATGATTTCAGCTCGCAGGACGGGTGAGCGGCCTGTCAAACTGTCAAGCAGAGCGCGGCGCCGCCGGAGGAGCCGCAGAGAAAGGCACCGGGTTTGAACGCCGGCGAGAGAAAAATCGGTGCTCAGTTTTTTGAGCCAAAAAATCATAACATTACTCAACTCCCAGTGACATGTCCAACTGAATTTTGTGCATTGGTAAATGGAGGAATTCACATTCATGTCAATTATTTTAGAAACAGTAGAGTGTTATGGTTACTTTCTGTTCAATTCCAATGGCAGAGAGTTGACATGTGTAAGACACTTGACATTTCAACAGGGTAGGTTATGGCAGTGAATGGGTGCTCCCCACCTCAATTCCCATATCTCTCACACAGTCCCAGCATCATTAACTTTAGGGAACCCTTTATAGCAGGGTCAGACAAACTATGGCTTGTAGGCCAAATCTAGTCTGACCCATTTTTTGTTTTGTTTTGTTGTTGCTGTTGTTAATCCTCACCCGAGAATATATTTTCTATTGATTTTTAGAGGGAATGGAAGGGAGGGGAAGAGACAGAGAGAAATATTGATGTGAGACACATCAATTGATTGTCTCCCACATATGCACAGACTGAGGCCCCGAGATCAAGGGTCATTGAGCTTGCAATCAAGGTATGTGCCCTTGACTGGAATTGAATGTGGGACCCTTTAGTCCATGGGCTGACACTCTATCCATTGAGCCAAACCAGCTAAGGCCTGGCCCGTTTTTGTATAGTCTTCAAGCTAAGAATGGTTTTTACATTTTTAAATGGTTGAAAAAAATAACAAAGGAGAAATATTATTTTGTGACATGTAAAAATTATATGGAAATCAAATTTTAGTGTCCATAAATAAGATTTTGTTTGAATGTAGCCACATCCATTCAGTTCCATATGGCTGCTTTTATACTTCAGTGGCAGAATTGAGTACTTTCGATAGACCGTGTAGCCAGTAAACCTCAAATATTTATTACCTGGCCGTTTGCAGAGATTGCTGATCCCTGGTTTATAGTAATGCCAAGGTTTCTTTCCCAAGTTGTCACTAATAGCTCACATTTTATGAGTGTAGATTTTTTCCCCTTGAGTACATTACCTTGTATTTTATACGTATTGAAATTCACTGGCCTCTTTTCCAGGTATTCCACCTTTTTGCAATTATCATATTAGAGTTTATCACAATTATTTAGTTATTAACCATCTAAAATCCTATATAATAAAAGCCTAATATGCTAAGTGTCTGACTGTTTGACTCTTTGACCAGTTGCTATGATGCGCACTGACCACCAGGGGGCAGACACTCCGATGGTAGGTTAGCTTGGTGCTGGGGTCTGGCCCATGGGGACTGGGTGAGATGGGCCACACATGCCCTGGAGCCCTCCTGCGGTCCCTCCCTGGCCCCAATCGTGCACCGGTGGGGTCCCTCAGCATGGCCTATGCCCTTTTGCAATCTGGGACCCTTTGGGGGCTGTCGGAGAGCTGGTTTTGGCCCAGTCCCCACAGGCCAGGCCAAGGGACCCCACCGGTGCACGAATCTGTGCACTGGGCCTCTAGTCCTTTATAAATCTGGAAGTGTCATTCAGGAATCTTTTGTATATTAAGTATATTTTGTACAACTTGATTTTTATTTAACCATAAAAGATATATTTCACCATTTATTTATTTTTGTTTTATTACTGTTTTTGTTTTGTTTACTATTTGCATCACTCAGGAATCTTTTGGTTGCAAGTAACAGAAAACCCACTTTTTATAACCAAAAAGTAACTTTTTATAACCCAAAAGTCCAGGGTTAGCACTACTTTCAGGTAAGGCCTGAGCCAACCACTCATGATGTTACTGAGGACCTGTTAGATCCATTCCTCTGCTTAGCTGCTCAGTTTTCCAGTCTTAGGCTCTACATGGTGACTTCAGGTTCTTTTCTTGTGCTACCAATTGGTTGGAGCAGTTCCAGACCTTGTAATATTAAACGTACCATCTTAGGAAAGAAGGGATGTCTCTTTCAATAGTTCCTGCAGAGGCTCCTCTTCCCAGAAGCACTAACAAACATCTCCTGAGTGGTTCTGGCCCTGATTGGGTTGCATGCCCAATCCTAGGCTAATCATTAGCCTAGGGATACATGAATTAGCTTATGCCATCCAGGATCCAGCTCTGCAGCTAGAGGTTGGCCAACCCACCCAAACTGCATGGCTGAGGCCAAGGAGTAAGGAGACCGTTGGCAGGAAGTATGGGGGAGGATGCTTGGAAATTGGGCATCCTACCTTTCTGCTTATTTATAAAAATGATCCACAGCTCTGATCTAGGGGCAACTCTTGATATTTACCCATTTTCATTCTGGGAAATGCCTTTTTATTTCTACCTGTCCTTTATGATGAAAAGGGAAACCTGGTCCTCATTTGGCTCTGCTACTCATTAGCTTAATGAGTTTGGAGAAATCATTTACTTTTCTGATATGAATCATTTACTTTTCTGGTCCTCAATTTTCTTATCTCTGTAACAGGAAAGTGCTAAAAATCCTATGGTAGTATTAATGCCACCAGTTTGTTAAATGAGACTCATTTAACATTTGTTAAATGTTTTTTTTTGTTTGTTTTTAAAATATATATTTTATTTATTTTTTACAGAGAGGAAGGGAGAGAGATAGAGAGTTAGAAACATCGATGAGAGAGAAACATTGATCAGCCGCCTCCTGCACATCTCCCACTGGGGATGTGCCCGCAACCCAGGTACATGCCCTTGACCGGAATCGAACCTGGGACCCTTCAGTCCACAGGCCGACGCTCTATCCACTGAGCCAAACCGGTCTCGGCTGTTAAATGTTTTTAATGATTGTAATACCATGTGCCTAGCCCATAATAGGTCCTCAGCAAATATTTGTTGCATGAATCAGTGAATGATCATGTTGGCAGAATAACAGTTCCATGTAGTTTCTTTCTCTGTTCCATTCAAATTCAGGTGAGTGGCATTGATTTTAGTTTATTGGATTTCGTCTGGAGCCCAAGGTTGGAGGATAGAGTGGTATAACGTTAGGAAAGTGTCCTAGAAGTGGCAAGAAGGAACTGAGCAGGAAGGAACATTTATTCTCGAGGTTATCTGAAGTACATGAAACAAACTAGGAAAGAGGGTAGTGGAGCTGACAGGGGAGTAGGGGTTAGGGGCTATTTCAGTTATATACCTCTGCATAAAGAACCACTCCAAAACTTAGTGGGTTAAAACAATCTATTATTTCTCATGATGCTGTAGTTTGACAAGGCAATTCTTCTACCTGTCTCACTTGAGGTCCTTCATGTGGCTGCTCAGGCAGGACACTAGGATGGCTGGGCCCCTCTCCCCATGTGATTTTTCATTATTCACTTGTCTTGTCTAACCTTCCTATGCACCAACTGGGTCCCAAAGGGAGCATTTCAAGAGGGTGAGCTCTAGTGTGCAAGTGCTTATCTAGCCTCTGTTTGCATTGCATTTAAATGTTCCATTGGCCAAAGCAAGCCAAATGGCCAAGCCCAGCGTCAGTGTGGGACCACATATAAGGATTTTAATATGAGGATATGAGGCTCATTGGAGGCCACCTATAGAGGCCCGGGAATCCTGGTTTCTAAAGCTATTGAAAGAATGGGGCAAGGTTGTATGTGATTGATAGGCTGTGGGGGTTGGGCCGGAGTAGAGAGAGGCTAGAGCCGCTAGGCCAAGAATGTTGACCACATTCCTGTGATCTCGTTGACTAGCTTTGTCCTTTGGTAGAGCCAAGCGGTCACTTGAGGAAACTATAGTTCCCTGTCATTTCCATCAGCCTCTGCTTCCTTTGATATGAACAATCAGCATCATCTCAGTCTTGTTTAAGGTACAGTTTCAGAACAAGCTCCCAAGCCAAATCCCCAACTAGACAGCTGCTTTATGCTTCATCTAGGTATAAATTGTGGTTATCACTGACCCAGTAAGTAAAAGGAAGTGCAGTCTAGTGAATGTATCAGGTGAATCAATACCTTTCACCTGGCTTTGAAAGGAACTGAGATAAAACCAAAGAACTGGCATTCTGCCGACATTATCATTCATTGATTTATGTAACAACTATTTGCTGAGCACCTATTATGTGCGAGGCACATGATATTACAGTCATCAAAAACATCCTAGAGAGGACTCTGAAATCTACTCATTGAGTCTCATTTAACAATAAGCTCCCAGTGATAATTGCTTCCTTTGTTAAATGTTTAGAAAAAACATTTTGGATAGTTTCTCCTGGACTGTAGTCTTCCTTCTTTTGGAATCATTTCAGTGCTTTTGGAACCTACCACTTTTGTAATCATTTGAGTGCTTTTCTGATTATTTTGTTTTTCAAATTAAAAATAACTTTATGTACTTTTTCTTGATTTTATAAATGGTATATGCTTGTTTTAAAATAGCCAAACAGCAAAGTCTTCCTCCCGGGAGCACGCCCAGTTTTCTTCCTTCTCAGGTGTGCATCACCTAAATTCTAAGGATCCCCACGAGACTTGCAACCAGGGAGAAATGGGCAGTGGCAGCTCATGCCAGGCTTACCTCCTGAACCTGTCTCCAAGGCCCCTTTTCTCTGACTTTCTAGTGAGCTGACAGCAGCCCTGCCTTGGCTCATTTCGTTCCTGTAACATTTCTAGAGAGCCATGGCAGCCCCGCCTAGTCTCTTTCCTGTTGTTTCTTCTGTCCTAAGCCCATCCTTGTCACTAACTTTAATAAACGTACTCTCAAAATCACAAAAATTTAAAATATTCAAACATACAGGCAAGTGTAAAGACAATGTAAGTCTCTTTAAATTTCACCACTCAGCAGGCACCACTGTTAACATTTTAGTGAACAGCCTTCAGACATCCATCCCTCAGTAGGTGTATATGCATGATACAGTGAAAAGGATAGTGCTATAAACTGATTTTTAAAAAATCCCAAATTGTCAATGAGCATGTGCAATCCCACATTGATGGATTGTTTCCAATTTTTATAATGAGGATTAAGTAAATTTTTGATTTTCTGACTTCAGATCTGCCCTTGAGATTTTCCTGTTTTCTCTGTTTGGGACATTTTGCTGAAGATACCATCTATGTAGACTCCTTTCTTCCCCCTTTCTAAATGGCTTTCAAGTAATACACAATAGACTTTTAAAGTCCTCTTTCAGTCTTTTCCTTAAATGTAGCTTACATTTAGTTGACTAAAAAGTTGTATGTTGCTAGCTGTATGGTGGGTTCTAGGGCTGGCCATCTCTCTGCATATTGTTGAGTTGAATTGTATGTAACCATGGTTACCAGGCTTGCTACCATTACCTCCTTAAAGTAATTTCATACTATCAGCGTTTCCAGCCCTTGTGGCCCTTGGCTGGCTGGTGTGTTCAGAGGTTAAACTCCTTCCAGTTTAGGGGGAGGGGGATGAGGTGTTAGGGGGAGGGGGATGGGGTGGGCAATGACAGAAGCGACCTGGATTACATGGGCTTCTGCCCCACTTTTTGGCCCTCCTCACCCCTGAGACTTAATTGTAGCAGTGCCCTGCCGTTGTAACACCTGTGTAATTCTTTGTGATACGGCTGCCTCCCTGCACCAGGTTTTGAGCTTCTCAAAGGGAGGGACCTTTTTTATTGGCCTGTGTTACCCAGCTATCTGAAAGGGCGAGGACTACGCCCTCCATCTTACCCTGGGTCCTCCATTTTTGGGCAGAGCCATGTGCTCGGCAAGGCTTCTTCCTGGAAGCCCAAGCCTCTGCTAGACTTGCGCCTGGCCAATCAGCAGGGCCCATGGTCCCCTCTCCTCCCCTTACTCCACCCCCCTATAAAACTCCTCTTCACACCGGGCTAGGTCTCTCTCTCTGCCATCTGCTGCTGTGTCAGTAAGGAGGGTAGGGGAGCCAGACCCGGGTTTGAATAAAAGAATCTTTACTTTTGCATTGGACTCGCTGGCTCCCTGGTGGGCTCTTGGGAATCTTGAAATCTGGGCATAACACTATCCTGTGAAGTATCTGAAAATATTTGCTGAATGAATGAATGAGTGATTGGGTGAAGAGTGAAAAAAACACAAGAAAAAGTCCTGATATGACAGCAGGCAGTGTTTGAGTGCTCAGTGCAGGGATGAGGAGTCAGGCAGGAAGGCCACAGCACAGAAGAACACAGCCTTGTATGTGGGCTGTGAAGTTAGGAAACAGGGCCTCAGATCTGGGCCAGACTACCTGCCTGTTGTATGACCTTGGGCAAATCATTCAACTTTCCTGCACTCAAGTCTCCTTATACATAAAAGGGGACTAATTCAAGTAACAGATTGATTCAGTCAACATTTATGGAATGCAGTGTGCTAGGCACTATTCTAGGTGCTGGGAAATATGGGTTCAGGCTGCTCAGAGCAACTTTGAGAGGGAACCTTCCTTGAGGGATGGAGTTAGCTTGTGCCTTCGTCCTGCACCTGTGATGATGCTGAGACCTCGGTGAGGGTACTTAGGACACTGAAGCTTGGGGCGCTTCCCACACAAAGTTTTTGAGGAGTCAGACCTGCATCAGGGTCAGAGGCTTTCCTGGCTACTCCTGCCTCTTCCACTTCTATCCTCCTTAGGTGTTTCTCCCAATAAGTCTTTTGCATGTTTAATTCTGTCTTAGTGTCAGCATCCTGGAAGGCCCAAACCAATGTAGCTCTGTTCTCAAGAACCTTACCTATGGAGATGGGATAGGACATACTTCTGAAGGCCATTGTGAGGTTTAAATGAGATGATGTTTGAGAAGAGCTGAGCAGAAGGCCAGCACCGAGGAAAAGCTCAGTGAAGGATATGCATTCTTGTTGCTGTTATTATTTTTATTGATTTTATTCCCCAGGTGAGCAGGTAGAGAGTGGTATCTTTCAGGTGTCAGTTTCATTCGTTGGTTCAGACCAGTGGACTGCACCTGAACCCCTGCATACTTAGGAGTTCCTTCAGGAACAAAGGGCTAGAGACTGGAAATGGGAAAGAACCTTGGAAAGATGCTTTTTGGCCTAAAGTGAGTGAGCATGGAGCTTCCAGAACAATCTTATGATTCTAGGAAGGTCTGAGAAGTCCTAGGAAGGAGGAGAAGCCCGAATGGCAGGTCTTGAGCTCTATCTCTCCCTGACAGTAGCACTGGCCACTCACTGAAATTTGGAGGAAAGAGTCCAGAGCAGCAGAACGTGGTGCACACGGCACAAGAGTGTGGAGCCAGGCTGCCTGGGTTCAAGTCCCAGCCCTCCCAGGGTTGTGAGATTAATATGATAAAGATAGAATGTTTAGCGCAAAGTAAGTGTCTGAAAACTGTTAGTCTCCCTTCCTTCCCCCCACAACATTTTCATTCCGTGATATTTGGAATAGTAATGTTCATGTGATATCTTTGAGTTGGAGAATTATGGCTGGGGCCTGGTCTCAAGAGCCACTGCCTGATCTCTGTGGGTTATCGGGAAGGAGAAGGTCTGAGGAAGAGGAGTAGGGCTTTCACTGGACAAACAGTATTTATGAGCAGCTGCCATGTGCCAGCCCCTCTGCTAAGTGCTGGGTTTATGAAGGTGATTAGGACACAGGCACCACTCATAAGGAGCTCAGATCCTAATGCAGATGCTCGAGGTGAACAAACAGGCCTGTAATTAGCATGCACTGTCCCAGGATGAGGCAGACACACAAAGCTTGGAGCATGTCCCCCTGGGCTTAGTAATAATTTGGGGCATTTCTCCCCTCTCAGACTGAATGAAGCTCCTGTCTCCTAGGTTTCCCATAAGCTCACAATCATCATGTGGGCATTCACTCGTGTCTTCCTTTCCTGCCATCTAGAAGACTCCAAAAGGATGCAGACCCGAGGGTCCTGCTCACGTGCACCCCCAGGGCCCAATGCAGGCTGGGCACACACAGGCAAATAAGTCTTGACTGAGTGGTCTTCCTTCTTCCTACAGTAAAATGAGGGTAACCACACTGATACATGGGTAGTTGTATGGGCTTGAATGGGCTCATGTTAATTGAATGTAAATCACCTTACAAATGTCATTATTGTACTTTTCTAATTGGTGCAGTCTCTTGTGCATTAATGTAGTGAGCTATGCAATGTTTCTGTACCTGTCTCACCTAGTTATTTGGAGAATTAAATAAGTTAATATACATAATGTTAGAACAGGGCCAACCATGTAATAAGCACTCAAAGTGTTAGCTAAATAAAGTGTCAGTCTTGCAAGATGAATAAGTTCTGGAGATGACATAGTGCTTATAGTTAACAATACTGTACACACTTAAAAATCTGTTCAGAGAGCAGATCTCATGTGTTCTTACCACAATTTTAAAAAATGCCCCCCCCAGACCCAAATCAAAACAAAACAAAGTGAAGGAAAAATTTTTATAGGAAAAAATAGAGGCAATGTTACAAAACTTATCAGAGTGTCCAGAACAAATTTTATATCACTTATAAATATATGCACATAGGTTTATAACCAATTACTATTTCAAAATAAAGTGGTGAAAATATGTGTGGGGGAAAAAGTGTTTGCTGTTATAACATTATCATCATTTCTAGTTTTTTGGTGTCATTTTACCCATTAGAATTCTGAAATTCAGAGAGTCAAGCACCTTGCCAGGGACTGCATAGCTAGATGTGGGCAGAGCAGTAGGAACCAGGTCTGAGGCCCCGCCCGATACTCTGGGACATTCTTAGCGTGCCTCACTAGGTGGCGCTCTTCCCGCGGTTTAGGATCAGACCCAGACCCCAGCAGAGGCCTAGCCTTTTCTCATGTGGAGAATCTAGCATTCTAGAGCTAGCATGGATTTTGAGTGTATCTAAGTTGTTTTAGAGGGAGAGAAATAAAACTCTGAGAAAGTATATCTCTGGGCCCAGATTTATTAGTGGCCACATGGTGGTGCTGGGGTGGAGTCCCAATTTATCCAATTCTGAATTTCATTTGCTTCCTACCGCCATGTGGTACCCCTTGCCCACTCGCCACAGCCACTTCTGGGCCCTTCCTTGCAGAGCTAGGTACTTCCCTGGTGGGCAGATGTAGTGTCTGCTCTATGGGGGTGGAGAAGGTGTTTGGGCAAGGGTTGGAGGCAGGTTGGGGGAGGCCCCCTTCCTCCCACTTCTTACCCTTCTCCAGAATCATTCAGGCGCAGTGTGTGTGCTGCCAAGGGCGAGAATCCTGGGGCCAAACCACCTTTGTCCAAAACCTCATTCTTCCCTTACCAGCAGCGTGCCTTGGGAAAACCTCGGTGTCTCATTTTCCCACCTATAAAATGGGAATCATAAAGTACCTACTGCAAAGGACTGAGTTAATTTATGTAACACACTTGGAACAGTTGTAAGCACGTGGTAAGAGCTATAAAAATGTTAGCTCTTATCCTGGTTGGCATGGCTCAGTTGGTTGAGCATTGTCCTGTGCACCGAGGGATTGCTGGTTGAGTCCAGATTGAAAGGTCCCGTTTGTGGGTTCAGTCCCCTTTTGGGGTGCATGCAGGAGGCAGCTGATCAATGTTTCTCTTGCACATCGATGTTTCTCTCCCTCTCCCTCTCCCTCTTAGTATTACCTCTTAGAATTAACACTCGCCAACATCCAATCTGGATTTAAGAATTTATGTGAGCTGTAACTGGTTTGGCTCAGTGGATAGAGCGTTGGCCTGCAGACTGAAAGGTCCCAGGTTTGATTCCGGTCAAGGGCATGGTTGCGGGCACATCCCCAGGGGGAGGTGTGCGGGAGGCAGCTGATCGATGTTTCTCTCTCATTGATGTTTTTAGCTCTCTATCTTTCTCCCTTCCCCTCTGTAAAAAAATCAATAAAATATATTTTAAAAAAAGAATTTGTGTGAGAATTTCAGTATGATTCATCATATTCCTCACTTACGTATTCATCCCATAACATCCTTTCCTGATAATAACTGCTGTTTACTTGCAGTTATGCTATGCAGTATGCTAAACCTATGATTTCATTATCTCAGTTAATCCACAGAACAGCCCAATGAGATGGATACTGTTACTGTTAATCCTTTCCTTAGGATCATGCAGTAAGTGATGGAACTGCAACTCACACTCAGGCTTGTCTGATGAGGCTTTTACAGCTACATTGACCTGTTCTTTTTTTGTTAATATCTTTTTATTGATTTCAGAGAGAGGAAGGGAGAGGGAGAGAGCGATAGAAACATCAATGATGAGAGAGAATCATGGGTCAGCTGCCTTCTGCACGCCCCCTTCTGGGGATCAAGCCCAAAACCCGGCATATGCCCTGACCAGGAATCCAACCATGACCTCTTGGTTCATAGGTCGATGCTCAACCACTGAGTCACACCTGCTGGGCTACACTGACCTCTTCTTGAAGTCAATTAAAAGTAACTGAAACAAGCCCCTGGCATCAGCTATACTCTCTGCATCTCTGTAGGACCTCTCTCTCATAGAAGCCATCCTTCTGTAAGGAGATGTTTCCTTCCACTCTTATCCTGGGGGATAAAGGAACAGATTTCACAGCAAAGAGACACATGCTTTAACCAATAAAGAGTCCTCTTCAGATTAGAGTTCAGATAGCCACACAGCCTTCAAGGGCTCCCTTCCCCCATCCTGTTTCTTTTGCAGTCTGCAGGCCTCCTACCTGGGCAGGCAGGGCGCTTACATCTCAGGCACCCAAATTCTGGGTGGTCCAGCATGTCACACAAGCTCTCAGTAACTCGGGCCAGCATGTCTGGGATTTTTCCTTTCTTGGCACATGAGAGAACTTGTGTGGCACTAACATCTTTTTGCCAAGAAAGAAACAGCAGGCACCAATCTACAATTACAGAATCATAGAATGTCAGTTGGGACTGGAAGGGACCACAGGATGTGGAAAATAGGACCCCGATGGGGGAAGAGCCTTGATCAGCATCACACTCAGTTGGAAGGAAGGTGACCAGATTTCAGCCCTTATTGTCCTCAGTACCCTTACTGGCAGCCGCAGCTTCCAGAAGTTCTGAGAAGAGGGCTGAGCTGGGGCAGCATGGGGATGTGCATATGGCTTCTGAGCATATGTGCATCCAGCCAGTTGGCCCTCTCCTGAGAGTGTATGTGATGAGCCTCTGAAATAGAGTTTCTCAGCCTTAGCACAATTAGCATTTGGAGCCAGATAATTCCTTGTTGTGGAAGCTGTCCTGTGCATTGTCTGATGTTTAGCAGCATCTTTGGCCTCTACTCACTAGATGCCAGTAGCATACCACCAGTTGTGTGACAACCAGAACTGTTTCCAGGAAGACAAAATTGCTCCCCTCCCTGTTCCCCCATGCCTGTTGAGTACCAGTGCTCTAAAAGCAGGCTCTTTCCCTTCCAGAAACATGTAGTAAGATCTTGTTATGAACTATGCTCTGTTGACACATGAATCAAGCCTGTGCTCTGTCCTCAAAGGACTCAGAGTCTAGTTGGGAAGACAGACAGGGCCACACAGGTGGCAAAGTATGGGAAACCCCTCCATAGAGACAGGAGCTAGATGCTTTTAGGAGCACAGAGGCAGACATTGCACTCACGGGAGATCTAAGAAGGTTTCATAGAAGGACATGGCAAATTTCCTGGCAGATGGTGGGTGAAGGACATTCTAGGCAGAAGAATGGAATGTACAAAGGTAAAGAGTTGTGAAGTGTGACATTTTTTGGGGGGGAAAGTATGTTAGTATGACTGTACCCCAGAGTGTACATGGTTGGGGAGGAGGAGGTAAGAGAGAGAAAGGGACAGGGTGAGAAGGATGATGATAATAAAGATTAATACATATTGAACACTTATTATATGTCAGACACTGTTTCAAGTGCCTTACATATATTATTTTTTAATCTTCATAGCAATCATGTGAGGAAGGTACTATTATTACCTCTAATTTACAGATAGGAAAAATGATGCACAGAGAAATTAGGTAACTTTCCCAAGTCCCATAGACTGTGGAAGTTAAGGAAATTTGGTTATGGAGAGCTAAGGGTTTTAAGTAGAGCAGGGTCATGGTCAGTGTCTCAGTTATCCTTTGCTGCATAATAAACCATCCCAAATTTATCAGTTAAAGCAACATCATTTTATTATAGGTCTTGATTCCATGGATTGGCTGGGGCTCAGCTGTATAGTTCCTATACTGGTCTGGCTTGGGGTCTCCCATGCAGTAAGTTTGTGGCTTGGGGCTGGATGTCTACATGTTGGTGTTCCTTTATGCGATCTCTCTCTCTCTCTCTCTCTCTCTCTCTCTCTCTCTCTCTCTCTCTCTCTCTCTCCATCTCTTTGGGCCTTTTCCCATAACTATTCACTCTAGCAGAGTAGCCTGTTCTTTTGGTGATTCAGAAGCTGCTAGTCCTCCTCCTCCTCCTCCTCATCCTCCTCCTCCTCCTCTTGTCTTCGTCTTCTTCTTCCTTCTTCCTCCTTCTTCTTTCTTCTTCTCTCTTCCTTCTTCCTTCTTCTTCTTCTTTCTTCTCCTTCTTCACTGCTAGCCAGACCTTCTTAATGCCTGTACTCAGAAGTCCCAGTTATAATTTCCTCTATATTGTGCTGGTCAAAGTGATCATAGATACAGCGCAGATTCACAAGGGAGGGGTGAAATTGTTTGAAATCACCTTTAGATACTAGAGACACAGCCATATTTTTATTCTAGAAAAAATGTTCTGGTAGCATTGTGGAGGTGGATTGAAGAGGGAAAAAATAAAAATTTGAAGATGAATTATGAAGTCATTGTTATCACTTCAATAACTTTAGTTAAATGGTCACTCAGCTTCTCTCTTTTCTTCTGTTGCTGTGGAAAAACCAGAGTACTTATGTAATAATAACACAATAATCATATTAGTCTACATTTATTGAGCATATACTATGTGCCAAGTACTGTAATAAGTACTTTTTTACACAACTTAATTTTCACAATGATATCATGAGGTATATATATATATTCCTGTTTTATATTTCAGAAAACTAAGATGAAATGTATTAGTTTCCTGTGGCTGCCATAACAAAGTACCACAGACTGGTTGGCTTAAGCAACAGATATTTATTTCCACATAGTTCTGGAGGCTGGAAGTCTGAGATAAGGTGTTGGCAGGGTTGGTATCTTCTGAGGCCTCTCTTTTGGGCATGCAGATGGTCATCTTTTTCCTGTTTTTACATGGCCTTTCCTTTGTGTGTGTCTGTGTCCTAATCTTTTCTTGTAGGGACACCTTCATGTTGGATTAAGGACCAACCATAGGACTCATTTTACCTTAATTACATCTTTAAAGACCCTGTCTCCAAATACAGTCTCATTCTGAGGTACTGAGGATGGGAACTGCAACATACAAATTTTGAGGGGACACAATTCAGCCCATAGAATCAAGCAATTAGCTTATGCTCATGTAGTTAATAGGTGGGAAGCCATAATTTAACCCGGGTCTGACCTCATGCTCCTGTATTAATGACTTCTTATACTATTTCCAAAAATTGTCTCCAGTTCTTGTCCCAAGCAGAAAAATAGCAAGTTAGAGGACGATAGCAAGTCTGCATAGCTTTGCATAAATAGCTAGGAAGCTATTTATAACTCGAGGAGCAGGGGATTGAATTCCAATTGCTTGTTCTATATCCTTCACCTATAACTCTTTCATAATGGTCTTTTTGAAAGGACTTCGAAAGGTGGCAGGGGTGGTATATGCTGATGGGACCATACATGGGAACAATATTAATGATCACTAATGCTTTATGAATGTATACAATATGTCAGGCAGAATGCATTATTTAATTATCACAGTAATCTTATTAGGTAGGTAATATTATGTTTCCTATTTCACATATGGGGAAACTGAGGCAGAGTGATCAATTAACCTGCTCAAATTTGCCCTAATAAGAAGTGGTAGAGTGAAGCTGAGATCTCAGGAAGTCTAAATTCAGAGCTTGTACTCTTAACTATTATTCTTCCATACTGCCTCTGGGAATCTGGTGAAGAATGAATCTATACCATTTCCACAAAAAGAATCCTGGGTCAGGAGACTCGTTAGGCCATCGTTTTCCAAAAAGTTTCTAATTGCAACCATCAAGATATTTATTGCTGCATATCAAAATAATATACTCATATTGCTGTTTCTTGATTTATCAGTTTTAGAAATCAGTTATTGACTTGCTATTATCTGAGATAAAAATGTCTGTCTGGTACTTACCCCCTACCCTTCTTGCAGACTCCTATAATCAAAGAATTATTTCTTGTTTAACCAACATTCATTGATTATTATATTTATATAATTATTACCCACTTCAAAGCCAAAAGTGTACAGTGCTTATATTTCCTTCCTAGTATAACTTTTTGTTTTTCCTGTTGATTATGTTGTTTTGTTTGTTTTACTTGAATTACTTTCTCTGTACCTGTCCTTTTCCTTCCCATTAGAACTTTCATGGCCTATCAATAGTTTTTCATGATAAATTGTATACTCTATGTGAGCTTTCTTCCTTGAAGCCCTCCTGTTCCAGTATAGACAGGTTTTTCCTTAGACCTTTACTAGTTGTTATTCTGGGAGTTCTCTTTGCTTTTCTTTTATGTTGGAACCCCTGTTTCTACCCTTATTCTGGATTTTCAGTTTGATTGTATAGAATTCAGATTGCAAATTATTTTACCTTGAAGGCATCGTTCCATTGTCTTCTCAGCTTCCAGGGTCAGTTTTGAGCAGTCCAGCACTATTTCAAATCCTATTACTTTGTATGTATGTAACTTACCTATTTGGACACTCCTGGTTCTTCTCTGTATCACTCATAATCTGAAACTTGACATTGCTTTTTTTTCATTTATTGTGCTTTCAACTGGAGACTCCTGTCCTTCAGTTCCAGGAAAATTCTCTTAAATTATTTCTTAATAATTTTCTCCTTCTATGCACTCTTATTTGGACATTGAATTCAGTCTATTCCCTAAGTCTTTTTTTTTTTAATATTTTTTATTGATTTTTTACAGAGAGGAAGGGAGAGAGATAGAGAGTCAGAAACATCGATGTGAGAGAAACATCGATCAGCTGCCTCCTGCACATCTCCCACTGGGGATATGCCCGCAACCCAGGTACATGCCCCTGACCGGAATCGAACCTGGGACCTTTCAGTCCGCAGGCCGACGCTCTATCCACTGAGCCAAACCGGTTTCGGCTTCCCTAAGTCTTTTATCCTTATTTGATCCCTATTATTTTTCATCACTTTGCCTTTTTACTTCCAAATTATTAACTTTTTAATATTGACTATCATTTTTATTTTCCAAGGGCTCTTTTTATTTTTCATAATATCCTGTTTGTTTCTTTGTTTTTGTTATAAGGATTTAAAAAATTTTCAATTACAGTTGACATACAATATTACATTAGTTTCAGGTGAACAACCCAGTGATTAGACATTATAAAACTTACTAAGTGATCATCCTGAAAAATCTCATGCCCATCTGACACCATACATAGTTATTAGAATATTATTTGGTGTATTTCCTATGCTGTACTTTACACCCCATGGCTACAATATAAGTACTAATTTGTATTTCTAAATCCCTTCACCGTTTTCACCCATTTCCCCAATCCCCCTCCCAGTTGGCAACTGTTAAAATGTTCTCTGTATCTGTGAATCTGTTTCTGTTCTGCTTGTTCATTTATTTGATATTTACATTCAGTTGTTGATAGATATGTACTTATTGCTATTTCATTGTTCATATTTTTTTAAATCTCTTTTCTACTTCTTCTTGTTAAAGACGTCCCTTTAACATTTCATGTAATACTGATTTGGTGGAGATGAACTCCTTTAGCTTTTTCTTGTCTGGTAAGCTCTTTTCTAAATAACTTCATTTCTAAATGATAACTTTCTTGGGTAGAGTAATCTTGGTTGGTCCTTGCTTTTCATCACTTTGAATATTTCTTGCCACTCTCTTCTGGCTTGCAAAGTTTCTGTTGAGAAGTTAGCTGACAGTCATATGGGCACTCCCTTGTAGATAACTAACTGCTGTTCTCTTGCTGCTCCTATGATTATCTCTTTGTCTTTAACCTTTGGCATTTTGATTATGATGTATCTCGGTGTGAGCCTCTTTGGGTTCATCTTGTTTGGGACTCTCTGACTTCCTGGACTTGTAAGTCTATTTCTTTCACCAGGTAAGGGGAGTTTTCTGTCATTTTTCCAAATAGGTTTTCAATTTCTTGCTCTCTCTCTCTTCCTTCCAGTGAATGTTGGTATGCTTAAAGTTGTCCCAGAGGCTCCTTACACTCTCTTCATATTTATGGATTCTTTTTTCTTTTTGTTGTTCTGATTGGGTGTTTTTTGCTTCCTCATATTCCAAATAGCTGATTTGATTCTAGGTGTCCTCTACTCTACTATTGATTCCCTGTAAATTATTGTTTGTTTCAGTTAGTGTATCCTTCATTTATGACTAGTTTTTTTATGTTGTTGATGTTCTCTTGAAGTTATCATTAAGTTCCTTGAGCATCCTTATAATCATTGTTTTGAACTCTGTTGCTAGTAGTTTGCTTGCTTCCATTTAATTTAGTTCTTTTTCTGGAGATTTATTCTGTTCTTTCATTTGCAACATGTTTATTTGTTCTGCATATTGGCTTCTTCCCTGTGTTTGTTTCTATGTATTAGGTAGATTTACTATGTCTCATAAACTTGATAGAGTGGCCTTGTGTAGTAGGTGTCTTGTAGGGTCTAGTGGCTCAGCCTCCCCAGTCACCTGAGCTGGGCACTCCAGGTGCACCCTGTGTGGGCTATGTGCACTATCCTATTGTAGTTAAGCCTTGTTTGCTATTGGCATCACTGGGAGGGATTGACCCCAGGCCAATTGGTTTCGAGGATCAGCTGTGACTGCAGTGGAAAAGCTTCTGTGTAGGTGCTGCCCCTATGGAGCAGGACTTGCTTCAGTGGGTCTTTGGTGCTCACTGAGTCCACCCCTTGAGTGTGTTGCTTGTGGATGCAGTAGGGTTGTAATCCAGCATGGTCAAATCTGACCACTAGGTGCATTGGCTCTGGGGACTCCTGGGAGGTGCAAAGTCAATCACTGCCTGTGCCCTGCTCAGGGCCACCCAGCATGAGCTACAAAGCAATCTGCAGATGGCTGCTACTTGTTTTGGGCTTGGAGGTGCCCAGTAGAGGCCAAGCTGTGAACCAAGGCAGGCTGCCACTAGTGCCAGGCCTGCGACCACTTATTGAGAGATATGGGGCACTCTGAGGCCAGCTGCTGTTTGTTTGAGAGATTTTAAGAAAGTCTGAACTATGAGGCAAGAGAGGCCAGTTGTATGGAAAAGCCACTGGAAATGACTTAGTAGAGAGGGGCAGTAGAGAGGGGCAGTTCTCAGGGAATCACCACAGTGGGGCAAAAAGTATAAGCCAGGTTGATGGAGACTCAGATATGGCGCCTGCCTGTTGGCTCTGTGACGAGAAGGCTCAGTAAAGGAACAATGGCCTCTGCCAGCCCTTCTGTGTGGGAGAAAGCTGCCCCCTCCAGCTCTCACCCTGATTCTATTTTTTAAAAAAAATATATTTTATTG
Organism: Myotis daubentonii; assembly: GCF_963259705.1. Lineage (NCBI taxonomy): Eukaryota > Metazoa > Chordata > Mammalia > Chiroptera > Vespertilionidae > Myotis > Myotis daubentonii. The sequence continues at coordinate 22,758,492 of NC_081853.1, read as the reverse complement.
ATTTTTTACAGAGAGGAAGGGAGAGAGATAGTCAGAAACATCAATGAGAGAGAAACATCGATCAGCCGCCTCCTGCACATCTCCCACTGGGGATATGCCCACAACCCAGGTACATGCCCTTGACCGGAATCGAACCCGAGACCCTTCAGTCCGCAGGCCAACGCTCTATCCACTGAGCCAAACCGGCCTCGGCATCACCCCGATTCTAGACAAGTTAGTTCCTGTTTCCTTTCAAGCTGCTGCCCCAGCGCTGGAGCTCAGAGGGAGTGAGTCAGAGTGTGTCTGTGCGCAGGCCCTTTAAAAGGCATGCCTTAGACTCCTACAACCTCCATGTCACCCAGCCACAATTCCTATGGTTTTTACAGCCAGAAGTTGTGGGGACTTATCTTCCCAGCACTGGAACCCTGGGCTGGGGGCCTGGTCTGGGGCTGGGACCCCTTACTCTTCAAGGAAACCTCCACAGCCAAGATATCCCTCCCGATTTTAAACCACCACACTTGGGTTTGGAACCAGCCGGGTCCATGATTCCACCTCGCCTCTCCGACCCTCCAACTACTCTACATGTGTTTCTTCTTTAATTCCCTAGTTGTAGGACTGTTGTTTAGCTAGATTCCAGGTGGTTCTGAATGATGATTCTGTTGTTAAGTTGTAATTCTGATGTGGTTATGGGAGGAGGCTAGTACCGCATTTATCTACACTGCCATCTTTTTTTCTTTTAAACATACTTTTATTGATTTCAGAGAAGAAGGGAGAGGGAGAGAGATAGAAACATCAATGATGAGGGAGAATCATTGATTGGCTGCCTCCTGCACGCCCCCTACTGTCAGGGCCAGCCTGACAGGGTTGAGCTGGGCTGAGGCAGGGAGGTGGGAATTGAGAAAAGAAAGAAAGACAGGAAAGCGGGGTCGGGAGGACCCCAGTTCTCTTGATGAACTGGAGCGAGTTTATTAGCTATACAATCCTATTTATACACAACACACTGAATCGGAGGTCTGTCAAGAGGAATGTATTCTTTGTTCCTCTTAATCTCTAAGGGAGAGACATAGCAGAAGGACAAGTTCTCAGTACAGCATATCTCAGTAAATAGTTACAGACTTCTTGGTAAGGCATGAAAGGCTGTTCTCATTCTACAAATGTTGCTCTCATTCTACTGATAATCGCCATCCAAACAAGTCTGGGAAAACTGTGTGGGTAAGGGTCCCAGCCTTGCTAGCCCCTACAGGTGCAAGGACCTTGCCAGCTTACATCTGGCCTCCAACAGATCCCCCTTCTTTGTTTTTTAGGCGAAGTTCATGTTTCAGTGTCCGACAGTTTTTTATGTGTACATGTAAGCAGTAATATTTCAGTTCTGGATGGTGGGCAAACGGTGGCAGTGTAGGTCCGACCCTCTCTGGTTTGGTCCTGGGCAACCTGCAGCGACGCACAGCTGCTGACTGCTAGCATGATAAGGCATCTTCACCATCTTTATTTCTGGACTGCTTCTCTTCTTGTTGTCTCATGAGGCCACTGCTATTCTGTGGCTGGAGCAGTCCTGATAATTCCTCTCTGTTGCAGGAATCCACATGGTCTTGGAGTTGTTTTCTGAAAATATACAAATGTATTCTCGACCAAAGGTTAATAAAGGAATCATATCTATAATTTAGACTTGGGATTCTTTTAATTTTTGTCCAAACGATTTTTCTTTGGCTTATTTTGACACCACATATGTTTTTCATGGGTGTCTTGCTATTAGCATTATAAATGAAAAAATTAATTTTCAAGTAAAAATATTAAAGCAATTAAGGCATTTACTTAACAGGTTATCATTTACTTAACAGGTTATTATTCCACTATCCCCCCTTTTTTATTTTTTAATATTAGGAGGTTTTTGGAAATTATATAATGTAGTCTAGATAACTTTAAATTTTAATTTTTGTATAAAAATATGACTGCTTTAGGTTTATAGTATGTTAAGCAATTTGTCCATGAAATGAAAATTTTGGTTAATACTTCTTGAGCTAGTTTTAATTAATCTGAAAACTTGACTATTATTTTACTATTAAATTTAATAATCTAATAACAATCTTAGTTTACACTGTAAATATTAATGGAAAGGATTATTTTGTATCCTTGAGAAGGCCCTGAGCATTCCTGGTTTTAAGCTGGATTTAGATATAGGGTAGTTGCTGTTAGCCAAGTCTCTGTTATCTGGGTACCGATTTCGGCTGGCCTAAGTCTCTTTCTGTTATCTGGGTCCTGATCTGAGCTGGGCATGGGAAGCGCAGCAGCCATGGGGGCAGGAGACCTCCCTCAGAAGGGGCGAGTGTTCAAGCCCCTGCATAGTTGGGGGGGTGAGGATCTCTGCCCCACCTCTGTTGACCCCCAATTTCTTCCCTGAGGCCCCTGCGACTGTGCCTGTCTTAGGTTGCCCCTCCCAGAGGGGTCTTACCCGTTGTTGACTAACCAGCCATCCTCCAGGGCCAAGCAGGGTGATGTGAGGTTTAGTTTTGTTTCCTTGGTAGCGTATGCCCCTGTGGCCTCCATGCCCAGTAACTGCCTTTGGATCCCCTCACCTGCTGGCGGGGCCTAGGCATTGATCATGGGGAACCCAGATTTCTTCTCTAGAGAGGGCCCAGCTTACGCCATTGGGCAAGAGACAGATCCATGGTACCAGCCACCATGAGGCTTCAACCTCAGTATGAACAGAGAGCTTAGGTAACAGCTGTGGGCAATTGGAAGAGGAACCCCCTTGGTAAAAAGGGCAAGAGAGGTCAATATAGAATGCTTAAGTGCCTTCCCAGGGGGCCTTCCACACAGTGGAAGGGATAAAATCCTTTTATGTTCTTATTAAATTGCTGCCAAACAATTAGTTTGTAATCTTGTTTGGAATAAATGTTAATATGCTGTTGTAAAATATTAAAAATTATTAATGAGCTTTTGTTATTTTAAATTATATCTTAAAATTCTACTGCTGTATTTTAAGAAATATAAAATAAGATAACTTGTTTTGCCCTTTCTTAGAAGCAAAAACTTAAAATATATATTTATTAATATTTATCTGATAAAGCTTTCTATGTGATTTCAGGCATATTAAATTGGCTTTATTAAAAAATCTTTTAAGAAAAGAGAATAAACTTTTGAAAACATTTCAGGGCCCATGAAATGTCCTAAAGTCATTCCTTGATTATAGTTTTGAAATCTAACTTAAAAAACTATTAAATATATATGTGTATATATAATTTAAAGATTATATACCTTTTATAATTATTAAGAGATAACAATTAAATTAAAACTGATCTTTGTATTTAAAAATTTTGGTTGGGATTATAGAATTTATCCTCTTTTTTCAATTAGATAAATGTTGAAATTTTATTATAATTATATGATTTTTCCCAATTTATTTAACCAGAACTTTAAACTCTTAGCTGGCAAGTTAAATATTTAGTATTTCTTAATCAATAACATTTTTAAAAATAAACTTTAAAAATACAAGACATAATCAATAGATTTAATTCTGTCCTCTAGATTTTTCGTGAGGGACATTTAGATTAATATTTTAGCATTTTGTTATTTCAGAATATCTAATATAATTAAGCAAACTCCTAAGCCTTGGGGTGCCATTGACTGAAAACAGGTAACCATTAAAATGTAAATTAGTTATATTCTTTCTACCAAGGATGGGAAACTGGGAAGCAAGCCTCTTTTTTAAAGTTGTCAGTGGCAGGAAATTTTTGGCCTACCTGCTCTGTTGGGGGAAGGGAGGCTAGCCCTTCCTCTATTAGAAACTGCTTTGGGAAGCCAGCCTTAATTAAAGGGCGTAGCCGTCTTTTACTTAGGCTACTTAGATTTTTATAATTAGTATATTTCAATAATTCTTGAAATTTAAATCCAATTTATTATTTTAAGGCATATTCTTTAGCAAATTTTTGTAACAGATAATTTTACTGAATTTCCTTTTCGGCCTTGAAATTAACTTTTTAATATTCTTTATTAGTATTTAAAAACTGTTCTTTATTATGGAAATGCCAATCCTGCTGCTAGAATCTAGCCAGCATCTTTTTTCCTTTGGGTCAAATTTTGCTATTTTTATTAGGAAATAATCAGTCTTGGGTTTTATTTTGTATATTTGTAAAGAGATTTTAGCTTGAAACTCTATCTAAATGTCCAAAATTGGACAATGCGCGCCTTAGTTCCAAGCCAGTTTTCTCTTTACACGTGTACAGAAATCCCAGACGTATTTTTAAATTTCAGATCCGGTGGCATTTGCTGTAGCTGTATCGGAAATGCAAGGAAATCATCATTTCTTCTCTATATGGGAGGTTTTAAATCTAATGATATTTTGTTTATTTCAGTAGGCAAGGGCAGCACCCAGGGCAGACAGAATGTCTTATTCCTATGGATCCAAGGTCCAGCCCGGCACTACCGGGGGTTGCTCGGAATAGCTCTTGTATCTATTTTGCTCTCTGGGGTGGGCTGGGTGCTGTGCAGCCTGCTGGCCTTGAGACAGCATAAGGACAGCAGGGTAAATAGACAATGCCCCTGTTATTTGCTGTAGCTGGGCTGGCCCCTTTTGGTAGTTTCTTGACTGGTGTTGAGGCAAAGAATTTCCCTGGATATCTGTCTTAGATTTACACTCATTTGCCCAGTGTTTTCCTTTTTTACATTTAGGGCATAGACCAGGTTATTTGGGACCTCTGCCATTTCCTTTATTAACCCCTTTATTAGAAGGACACTGTTTTGCCATGTGTCCTGTTCCTCCACAAGTGTAACACTTGTGTGTTTGACTTTTCCTTGGAACTGGTGCCGCACAAGGCAGCGGAGAGCGGCGGGAACGGCCCCCGCGGCTTCTCTTTTTCTTGCCAAGAAGCTTTAATAATTCTAAAAGGTGTTCTAACACATCCTCTATATCACTACCCTCTTCACTTCCAGCAGAAAAATATTCTTCCTCCTCCTTTGCCTGAACAATACCTGTATTATCATCATGACAAAGAGCAGCAGCTTCCGCAAAATCCTCCTCATCTTGAGGAGTTAAATTATCTTTAAAAGTTACATTATTTCTTTTTAATATACTGTCTTTTTTAGACCCCTGTTTTGTGCTATCACGCTGCTTCTCCTTTTTTTCTGGCTTAAGAGACGGTGGGTTATGGTCATGCCTGGGATCTGAACAATCCCGTATCAAATTCCATAAGGAGAAGGCATCAACCGGGGTCTTCCTTGGCCCAAGGGCTTTATAAGGATCACGCATTTGTTCTCCAACTTTCTGCCACGTTTCTAAGTTAACAGTTCCTTCCTCAGGAAACCAAGGGCAGACCTCCTGAATGAATTTTAAAAAATTTTCTACTTGCTTGTCATTAACCTTAGTTCCTCTACTATTAAGCATAGACTTTAACATTTGCCCATAAAGGGCATTTTCTCTAGATTCTAATTGCCCCATGCTTTACTCCCGATTATCAAAAAATTGCTCCTCCGTTACCTTAACGAGTGCACTCTTTATCCGGAGGAGATCCTCACGTCGTCTCTCCAAGCCCGATGGAGTTCCTCACCGTCTTTTTCCCAGTTCCTCAGTCCCTTAGCTCGGGCGCCAGATCTGTCAGGGCCAGCCTGACAGGGTTGAGCCGGGCTGAGGCAGGGAGGTGGGAATTGAGAAAAGAAAGAAAGACAGGAAAGTGGGGTCGGGAGGACCCCAGTTCTCTTGATGAACTGGAGCGAGTTTATTAGCTATACAATCCTATTTATACACAACACACTGAATTGGAGGTCTGTCAAGAGGAATGTATTCTTTGTTCCTCTTAATCTCTAAGGGAGAGACATAGCAGAAGGACAAGTTCTCAGTACAGCATATCTCAGTAAATAGTTACAGACTTCTTGGTAAGGCATGAAAGGCTGTTCTCATTCTACAAATGTTGCTCTCATTCTACTGATAATCGCCATCCAAACAAGTCTGGGAAAACTGTGTGGGTAAGGGTCCCAGCCTTGCTAGCCCCTACAGGTGCAAGGACCTTGCCAGCTTACATCTGGCCTCCAACACCCTACTGGGTACTGAGACCACAACCAGGTCATGTGCACTTGACTGAAATCGAACCTGGGACTCTTCAGTCTGCAGGCCAGTGCTCTATCCACTGAGCCAAACCTGCTAGCTACACTGCTATCTTGACTGGAACTAACCTTTTTTTTTTTTTTTAATATATTTTTATTGATTTCAGAGAGGAGAAAGAAGGAGAGAAAGAAACATCAATGATGAGAGAGAATCATTGACCAACTGCCTCCTCCATGCACCTCACTGGGGATCAAGCCTACAACCCAGCATGTGCCCTAACTGGGAATCGAACCATAACCTCCTGGTTCATAGGTCAATGCTCAACCACTAAGACACACTGGCCAGGCTTGTTTGTTTTTAAATTGATGGATGTACTATCTTCTCTAACTCTCTGGGGGTATTAATTCTAATTTTTATTTGAAGCTTTCTTCTGTTCTTACTGTCATCTATTTCTTTCTGTTTCTTTTTGTTTGTCTGAGTCTCTGTCTTTCATGATAGAGGCTTTCCTCAAATGTCTGGTGATCCTTAATTGTCACTTCATATTTTAGAGTAATGCACAAAACCTAATTGGAAGCCCTGTGTACATAGCCAGAGCTTATCAAGTGGAGGCCTTCACTGCAGGGTTTCTGATGGGGATTTTGCTGTTTTGTTGGGAAAAGGCCAAATGTCAGTAGTTTGCTTCCCCTGGAAAGTTCAGTTTCTTTATTTTTTTTTGGTTAATCCTCACCCCAGGATATTTTTTCCATTGATATGTAGAGAGTGTGGAAAGGAAGGCAAGAAGAGAGAGAGAGAGAGAGAGAGAGAGAGAGAGAGAGAGAGAGAGAGAGAGAGAGAATATTGATCTGAGAGAGACACATAGATTGGTTGCCTCCTGCATGCACCCGCGACTAAGACTGAGGAACAAACCTGCAACCCAGATACCTGCCCTTGACCAGGAATCAAACCCATGTCCCTTCAGGGCATGGGCCAGTGCTGTAACCACTGAGTAACACCAGCCAGGGCAAAGTCCAGTTTCTTATGAGAAGAATCCTCTCATGTTCTGCCTCGGAGTAAGACACATTGCCTGCATTTGCGAATAGACTCAAGGAAGAGGACTGGAGGTCCCTCTGTGTAGTCTCCCCATTTCTAGACCTCTCATTCCTGTTGGCTACTGTTCCAGTTGGCCTGGAATCTAGGGCCTCACCAGTTCAGATTCCCCAGGGATTAAACCTCCCTTCTCCTGTTTGGGTGAGGAATAACTGCTTGGCTGTTGGGGCAAAGGATGTTTTCATCCCTGATCCTTACACTGGTTCATTTTTCCATCACAGTCTGAATATTTCAGAGCTTTTGTGGGGCAAATCAGTTTGCTTCTCATCTGTAACTCCTCTTGCTCTGCTAAGATGATTATCATTCCTCCATCTGCTTTCCATCTTTTCAAAATGAATGGAACAAATGCCAATAAGCACATGAAAAGCTGCCCACATCATTAATCATTAGGGAAATGCAAATCAAAACCACAATGAGATATCATTTCACACTCATTACGATGGCTATTATAAAAAACCCCCACAATAACTATTGGGATGGACATGGAGAAATTGGGACCCTTTTGTGAATTGTTGGTTGGAATGTAAAAATGGTACAGCTGTAGTGGAAAGTAGTTGATGGTTTCTCAAAAAGTTAAACATAGCCCTAGCTGGTTGCTCAGTGGTTAGAGTGTTGGGTCACAGACTGAAGGGTCACAGGTTCAATTCTCAGTCAAGGGCACATACCTCAGTTGGAGGTTCAATCCCCAGCCCCTGTTGGGGCATGAGCGGGAGGCAACCAATCAATGTGTTCCCCTCTCCCCTTCTCTCTTTCTTTCTTTCTCTCTCTCTCTCTCTCTCTCTCTCTCTCTCTCTCTCTCTCTCTCTCTCTCCCTCCCTCCCTCCCTCCCTCCCTCCCTCCCTCCCTTCCACTCTCTCTAAAAATAAATGGAAAAAATATCCTCACTCCTGGGATGAGGATTAAAAAAAAGTTGAAGATAGAATTATTGTTTGACCCAGTGATTTCACTTCTTGGTATACACACAAAAGTTTTGAAAGTAAAGACTCAAATAAATATTTGTACACCAATGTTTATTTTTCACAATAGCCAAAAGGTGGAAACAACCAAAATGTCCATTGGTGAATGAATGAATAAACAAGGTATGATAAATTTGTACAATGGAATATTATTCAGCCTCAAAAAGGAATGAAAGTCTGTCGATTATGCCCCAATAAAGTTGAAAGTAAAATACAGTCTGATTTAGTAGGGGAAAAAAAGGAATGAAATTCTGACATGGTACAACATGGATGAAGCCTGAAGACATTATGTTAAGCGAAATAAGCCAAATACAGTAAGACAAATATTATCTGATTCCATTTATATGAGGTCCCAGAGTAGTCAAAAACATAGAGACAGAAAGTGGAGTAGGGGTTACTATGGGCTGAGGGGAGGGAGGAATGGAGAGTTAGTGTTTAATGAGTACAGAGTTTCAGTTGGAGAAGATGAACAAGTTCTGGAGGCGGATGGTAGTGATGGTTGCCCAGCAATGTGAATGTACTTAATGTCACTGAGCTGTACCCTTAATAATGGTAAAATGGTAAATTTTATGTTATGGATATTTTACTACAAGAAAAAGCTAAAAAAGAATAGAAATCTCTTGACTACTATGGTATCATTTCCTATTCTCTTTGTTTATGTGAACATATTCATTTTTTATTCTTTTACTGTCATTTTGGTATGGTTTCAGGAAAAATAGTCAATAAATGTGTGTGGTCAATCTACCACATATAACTAACTCTCCTCAAATATTTTCAATGTCTGCTACATGGATGGCACTGGGCTGGAAAACATAAATATGATTGGTTTCCATGTCAAAAAAAGTAGCAGGGACAATACTCTTTCTAAACTTGTGTGCTAGCAAACACAGTTTTGGCTCTGAGGTCACTAAAGCATGGAGAAAATGGATTTGCTTCAATATTTAATATATTTGCTGTCATTTTGGACTACAGCCCGATGTTGCCATAGCAACAGACCAGAGCAGGAACTTCATTAGAGGAAGAGCTCCTTGGATTTTAACCATGTTATTCAATCAGGCATGAATGATGGGGTAGAACATCACATGGCACCCATAAGATCTTTTTGATAAGCTGTATGATTAGCTAAATCTAATAAGTCTTTGGAATGAGTAAAACAACAACCTAAAATCTTGCTTTTTGCATCTTTATGAGTCATCCATAGTCAAAAAAGGTTTTCTTGGCATTTCCATGGTGGAACTATTCAAGGCAGTATTAGCAATAACATTTGAGCATCCCGTTCATCAGCAAAGGGCAGGAAGGACACCAACATATTAATGATGGATAACAACTTACTGGTATTGGCATTTTCGCATAAGATGACTGCATAAGCATGGTTATCAAATAAAGAAATTATAATAGTTAATTTTTAGGTCTTTGTCACAGGTGGGTGGGGAGCTATTTCTTAGAGCAGGGGTCCTCAAACTACGGCCCGCGAGCCACATGCTGCCGGCCGAAAACATTTATCTGGCCCGCCGGGTGTTTTTGCCGCCGCTGCCTGTTGCTTAGCAGCCGACTAGTTTGTTTTTTAAACTTTAGTCTGGCCCTCCAACGGTCTGAGGGACAGTGAACTGGCCCCCTGTTTAAAAAGTTTGAGGACCCCTGCCTTAGAGGGAAGAAGGGCACCTTCCCAAATTTGCGCGCGCACACACACAGACACACACACTTACATTCACACATTCACACTTGAAAAAGCTTCAATAGCAGTTCCAATGCAACATGCAGTGAGTCCATATTGCTAAAGGAATTCAGAATAAAATGTGATTAGAATCAGGTGGGGGTGGAGAGGAGAGTGGTGGTAATTAATACCAGGGATAGCTTCCAGGAGGACAAGAGTTTTAAGTAGAATTTTGGAAAAAGGAAGTCACATATTCATGAGGAAGGCAAAAATATTTCTGATTTATTAAGATCTTAACATCACCCCAAATTCTCAGTTTAGTTTGATTCACTCTGACACATTTCAAACATTTCCTCCTTACCAGCCTTCCAGGAGGCACCAGGCAGAGCATTCCAGGGGAATCATATCCTAGTGAACTTAGTATTTATTTGCAGGTCTTTTTTTTTTTTTTTTTTTTACCAACCCTGGAAATAAATTATTTTGTTGACTCATTTTCCTCTTCCAAAGGGTAACTTTTGAGTTTAACGCTCCTATTTACAATGCTGGTGTATTTTACTGCAAATATTCTTTGTATGTTGTGTCTCCCTGGAGACAATTGTGGTATAGTCAAACATACAGACGAAATAAATGGGTTGGTTTTTTTTTTTGGGGGGGTGCGTTGGGGGAGGCAAAGCAGTTGCTACTTCTAAAGCCCTGAGCATGGTACCGTACAATTAACAGAGAAGTATCAGAGGCAGCTCCTTGTGCTCTTAAAGAACAACAATAGAAGAAATGACAGAAGACCATCGGTGATTAATTACCAAAAGAGTGAGAGATACTGGTGGCCCCAACCTGAGCTTCCCAGCCCCCAAGGGTCTTAAATAGCAGTAATGGGGGGAGACAGGAAGGGTGCCTGTGAACTATTTTCAGTACTTCAAAAAGACTAAAAGAACTCATATTTACCAAAGATTAGATGTTAATTAAACTAAAACATCAGGTTCTTTGCTCTGGGCTAGAATTATAACAACTCAGTATAGAAACACCAGTTACCTCATGCTGCCTGGAAGCTCTGATTGGCAGTTACCCTTGTCTTTGATTAATAAAACATGAGAAAATGAATGATTACTTGATATATGTGTTTGGTTTGAAAGACGAAAAGATTTTAAAGCATGGGTTGAGTGAAAAGACTGGAAATTAGTGAGATGGGCAAGAAGTGACTAGAAAAAGTTTAATGTATTTAGAGAGGGCAGAGAAAGCTTCCTGGAGGGCAGAGGACCGACTCACCTAATCAGAGTTGTGAAAGATGTGTGGGGTTTATCTGTGCAGTGGCCTCCACAGTCTGGTGTGCACCAACAGCTCAGCTCCACCTGGAAACTCACTAGAAAGATAAATTCTGGAGCCTCACCTGCTGAATCAGAAACTCTGGGAAAGAGGCCTATCCATCTGTTCTAACAGGACTTCCAGGGGATTCTGATGCACACTATAGCATGAGAACCACAGATCTATATTGTTATTCCCCAAAGTTTCAGATACTGATGAAACAGGAGATGATTCCAAGAGGTACCTGTGCAGCCTTAAGACAAAATGAAATCACTATTGAAAATGTTATTTCCTTTTCCAATCTTTATGCTTTTTGATAACATCACACAAAAAAAGACTTAATTGGATCCTAGTAGGTCTTTAGCAAGAAACATTCAAATCTCTCTCTCTTTTTTAAAGATATGTTTTTACTAGAGGCCCAGTGCACGAAATTCGTGCATGGGTGTGGTCCCTAGGCCTGGCCAGTGATTGAAGCTTGAGCGTCTGGTGTGGAAGGGCAGGTCCCAGCTGACCTCTGGGCCCTGGGTAGCACCTGGGCCCCGCGTGCTGCTGTGCTCCTGAATCTCGGCACCTGAGTCCCCACATGGAGATGTGGTGAGTGTGGTTGGATGCCATGGGCTGGGGCGCAGCATGGGCTTCTGGGCCGCCCAGCTGCACAGAAGCCAGGTGGGCAGCACGCTCTCTCCTGGCTGGCCTGGCAGACTGGCTCCTGCGTGAACCCACGGTGAGCCGACCAGCCCCTGCAGTCCTGGAGGCCGTGGCCCGGCTCACCAGGAAGAGGCCTTGTGGGTGTGGCGGGCTCCTCGCGGGTGCCCAGCATCAAGCCCTGGTGTCCTGGGGGAGGTTAGCAGGGGGAGTGAGAGCAAGCTCAGCAGACACCCTGCATTCTCACCACACCTCCATCCCGACACTCCTACCCCCAGGTAGTTGGCGAGAGGTTGCAGCGCGTTGCTGATGTCTACCATGTTCCGCGCCGCCACCTGGTAGTCAGCGCACATCATAGTGAGTGGTCCCACTCCTGGTCTCCCTGTTGAACGACCACCTGAGGAGACAATTTGCATATTAGGCTTTTATTATATAGGAATCAAACTGGCCACCTTTGGGTTATAGGGTGACGCTCAACCAACTGAGCCACACCAGCTAGGGGTTAATTCTTTTTTTTTTTTTTTTTTAAGCAAAGAGAACAGGCTTCATTTGGGTTCAGAGCCGTGGCAGGTAACAGAATTTAACTTGAGTGTGATAACTTGGTTCTCCTTCCCTAACATTTATTTCTACAGTTACCTTCTCTTTTGGCAAGTGATAGTTTTCCATTTATAGAAGGGATATAAAGTATTCGTTATGAGAACTTTTTAAATATAAAAAAGGGATTCTATTTAAAGAAAAATGGTAAATAATTGGACCAGAGGTATGTGGAAATTGAAAACATAATAAATGCATTATGTGAATGATTGAAATTTGTGAAATATTATTCAAGATGTGTGTGTGTGATGCTTGAATGGATGGATTTGTATTTGTCTTTGCTTATCATTTTCTTTTTGGGAGAATAGGCCACAGTTATAGACCCCATTGAAGCAATTACCAAGGAAAAAAGTGTCCAGATGGTAAAAGGTGTTCCAGGCTACAACCTAGGACCACTGTGGGAGCAACCAATATTCAGTATAACAAAATCCTACACAGCAAAGGGACCCACTCAGTACTTTGGAGTTAGTTGTGCCAGGATTTTGCGATACTTCATCTCCTTAAGTATAGGGTTGCTAAGATGTAATGAGAGCTGGAACATAGGCTTTGTAGTCTCTTGAGGGAAATGAGAAAACAGTTCTTGAATAGGTGACAATTAACTGCATGCTTCCATCCAGACCAGGTTCATTGAGATGCTTTTTCATCACTTCATTTGGAGTCAAGAAGTGCCAAAATTAATTGATTTATGAACAAACATAGATGTGTCCCAGCATGCTATGGGCAGGGTTAGTCAGTGGGAAATTATACTGAATTCTGTTCCGTCACATTTTAATTACAGATAAAACCTGATTAAAACTATATAAATAGGGCATCCTCAAAGGTAATGCTTCTTTAACTTTTTTAGCCTCAACACATGAAACATATTTTGCAGCTGGCTCATGCACACACACACACACACACACACACACACACACACACACACACTATAATACCGAAACAAAGGTTTAATGCAATAATACTCATCCTAATAGCAAGAGACACAATGTGAGATTTTACTCTATCTCATTGATAAATGATTTTCCAGCCCACCAGTGGTCTCAGTAGCAGATTGAAAAGCACTGCTCTCACCCACAGGTTCTGAGTTTAATGTACAAAAGGTTTACCTGCAAGCTTGTTAAACTTCAGAGTCCCAGGTCTTGGGTGTTCCCCCTTCCTTACCCTTCCTCTTTGGGGAGACTTACTCAGTAGGGCTTGGACTTGGGAATCTGCAAGTTTTGATAAGCGAATCAGATGATGCTGATGCAGGTAAAACTTGGCTACACTTTAAGAAACACAGGTTTAAAGGGAAACAGTAATAGAATCCTAAAATGTTAGTTTATGAAAAAATTTGTGGATCTTGCGGTTCAAATTTGAAAGTACCTCCATTACCTGCTAGATAAAGTTCAAAATGCACAATGACATTGAAGGCCCTTTCTTCACTGGCTAGTCCCTGCTGGGCTTTTGGGTATATCCCCAGCTGCAATCTTGTTGCCCTCACTCAGTCCTGTTCTGTATAACCAAACCATGTCAGGTCATTCATCATTTACATACCACATACATTTTTTAAGCATATAAAATTTATTACTACTGTGTTTTCACCATCAAAACTTAAGATCTTGGTCTTTTATTCTTGCCTTTGTAGGCCGCCAAAAGAGAGACATTGGCTATTTTGATAAGCTTAAAGTGGACACCAGGAATGTCATTAACCGCATGACCTTTGCAACCAAATCCAGCAACCAGAACTTCTTCATTTTCCTCAGTAAAATCAAACAACCATCACTGGGTACAAAGGCTGTAATTTTTTAAATGTATTTTTCTTGCCATTCTTGATCGTTTGGACTCTGATATTTTCCCTAAAGGCAGTATTTGGCTGTTCGGCTTTAACCCCTACTTTTTCCAGTACAATTCCCTTTGCATGGGAAGTGCCTCCAAAGGGTTGGCCCTCAGGGCTCTCCCCAAATGGACTTTCTTGTACTGTTTATCATGCCACTTCTGATCTCGTTGATGGCTTCAGAGCTTCCTGGCAGTGTGAAAACCATGGTACTTGCCCATCCTGCTGGCGCAACAGGCCTGACCAAAAGAGCCACACCACATGCTTTCATGTGAACTTTCATTTTGAGCAGGAGGATGGAATAGTTGCCTTGACTGATCCTCCTGCTGGAAAGAACTTCACGTGCTCAATAACATTTGAAAGCCTTTTAAAGAAATGTGTTCATGACCCAGCAAGTGATCAAGGAATCCTCAGAGGCCAAAAACTAAGTTAGAAAGGTAAGCAGCTGCCTCTTGCCTCATACACACTTGCTGAATAGGGTGATTTTTGAGATTTGGTTTTTCATGGCCTTACTCATAGGGACAGGAGATGAAACCCATAACCTACCCAAGATAGGGGTATAATAGGACCCCTCCCATAAAGTTAGGATCTCGATGGCCATACCTCAGTGCAGGGTGATTTAGAAATACACCTGTCACCTGAGGGATAAAAACAATTGCTTGTCTTGAACAAGTTTTTAAAAAACCTTCCCTGAGAATTTGTAATCACAATTCAATGTGATGATCCATAACATGAATTCACCCAACTAAAGTGATGCTAGATTGGTAGTGTTCCTGAGATGCTTAGTAGAACCAAATGCATATATCCTTAGAGGAACTTGTCTCCTCACAGGCCTCAAGGAATCCTTCATGATAGAGCTTTAAGAATTTCAGTTCATGCCCCAAATTATAAAATAAATAAGGAAGCAAGGCAACATGAGTATTGAGCCCACAGAAATAACAGCAGAATCAGACCCATGAAAACTGTAGGTAATAGAATTATCAATCATAGAATATAAAATAAGTATTTTAATATAATTAAATAAAATTAGGAGTAAATAATCAGACTATAAAAATGACAAAGTATAATTTTAAAAAAAGAATTTCTAGAACTGAAAAATTATGGACTCAACAGTTAGTTAGACACAGCTGAGGAGGGAATTAGTAAGCTAGGAGACAGTTCTGGGGGACAAAATCCAGTATGCAGCGCATAGAGATGAAGAGATGGAAAATATGAAAGAGAGGATAAGAGATCTAGAAAATAGAATGAAATAATCAACTACATGTATAATTGGTGTTCTAGAAGAAGAGAAGAGAAAGAATGTTGCAGAGACAATATTGAAATAGGTATAATAGTTGAGAATATTTTTGTATTTGTGAAAGACATCTGTTCACACATTCAGGAAGGCCAACAAATGCTAAGTAAGATAAAAAGAAATCCACACTTGCATATCTACACTAATAAAAGAGAAACATGGTAATTGGTGTACGACCACTACCCTTCCCATTGGCTAATCCCCCTGTCACTCACAGCGTAGGGCCGAGATATGCAAATTAACTAGCAGCCAAGATGGCGGCCAGCAGCCAGGCAGCTGATGGGAACAGGGAGGCTTGCTTGCTTCAGTGATGGAGAACTCCAACGTTCCCCGCCTGACTTGCCGGCCTCTCAGCTGCAACTCTCAGCAACTATGTTGCGAGTAAAGAAGCTAAAAACCCCCCAGAAACCTGCTTTACTCAGCGGAGCTTCAGCCAGCCGGACCGCAACATTGCATCAAATACAGACGGTAAACAAAGGCCAGAAACCTGTTTTCAGCAGCTGAGGGAGGCCTCAGAGCTAAAGCTGGCCCAGAATAAAAAAGAAAAAAAAAAGAAAAAAGGAGTGGTTGGGAGCTTCAGTTCCAGCCTGAAAACAGCCCTCAGCCCCTCAGCCAGACTGGCCAGGCACCCCAGTGGGGACCCCCACCTTGAAGGGTTTGTGACCAGCTGCAAACAGCCATCATCCTCTCACCCAGGCTGGCCAGGCACCCCAGTGGGGACCCCCACCCTGATCCAGGACACCCTTCAGGACAACCAGCCAACCCCACCCATGCACCAGGCCTCTATTCTATATAGTAAAAGGGTAATATGCCTCCCAGCACTGGGATCAGCGGAGCTGCGAGGCCTCCCGGCACCGGGATCAGCATGACGGGGGGCAGTGCCCAAACCCCCTGATCGCCCTGCAGCTCTGTGTGCAACAGGGTGCGGGGCCCCAACCCCCCCGCCCCCCACGGGCCCTGCCCTGTGTGTGACGGGGTAGAGCCATAACCTCCCCATCGGCCCTGCCCTGAGTGTGACAGTGGCGGCGCCCCAACCCCCTGATCGGCCCTGCTCTGTGGGTGTTAGAGGGCGGCGCCCCAACCTCCCCCCTCCGGCCCCCCCACGGGCCCTGCTCTGTGTGTGATGGGGTAGAGCCATAACCTCCCCATTGGCCCTGCCCTGAGTGTGACAGTGGCAGCGCCCCAACCACCTGATCGGCCCTGCTCTGTGGGTGATAGAGGGCAGCGCCCCAACACCCCCCCCGCCTCACGGGCCCTGCTCTGTGTGTGATGGGGTAGAGTAATAACCTCCCCATCTGCCCTGCCCTGAGTGTGACAGTGGCGGCACCCCAACCCCCTGATCCGCCCTGCCCTGAGTGTGACAGGGGGCAGTGCCCCAACTCCCCTAACGGCCCTACTCTGTGAGTGACGGGGGGAGCTCCTCAACCCCCTGATTGGCCCTGCTCTGCGTGACAGGGCACAGAGCCCCAGCCCCTCTGATGGGCCATGCTCTGGGTGTGACAGGGGGCAGCGCCCCAACCCCTTGATTGGCCCTGCTCTGTGGGTGATAGAGGGCGGCACCCCAACCCCCCCCCCCCCCCCGCTCTGTGCATGACAGGGGTGGCACCGCAACCTCCCCATCGACCCTGCCTTGAGTGTGATGGGGGCGGTGCCCCAACCCCCCAATCTGGCATCACAACCTCCCAATCTGCCCTGCTCTGTGCATGACAGGGGAAGGCACCCCAACTCCCCAATCGGCCCTGCTCTGAGCCCGACCAGGGGCTGCACCTAGGGATTGGGCCTGCCCTCTGCCACCCGGGAGCAGGCCTAAGCCAGCAGGTCGTTATCTCCTGAGGGGTTCCAGACTGCAAGAGGGCACAGGCCGGTCTGAGGGACCCCCCCTTCCCCCAATTGCACAAATTTTTGTGCACCGGGCCTCTAGTAACATAAATATAACTGTAGAGCACCAAGACAAAGAAAAGATCTTAAAGCAACCATAGGGAAAGACAGATTATCTTTAAAGAATGGCAATCACAGTTAATCCTCTCAACAGCAGTAATAGAAACCACTGAAATATTTTTAAAATGCTGAGAGAAAATTACTGTGAACCTAGGATTGTATATGCATGCAAAAATATTTTTGAAGGAGGAGGAAATAGCCCTGGCCGGTGTGGCTCAGTTGGTTGGAGCATTGTCTCATGTACACTGAAAGGTTGTGGGTTCAATTCCTGATCTGGGTACATACCTAGGTTGTGGATTCTATCCCCATTTGGGGTACCTATGTGAGGCAACCTATCAATATTTTTCTCTCATATCAATGTTTCTCTCTTTTTCTCTCTCTTGATCCCTTTCTCTCTCTCTAACTCTCTTTCCCCCTTTCTCTCTCTAAAATGGATAAACATATCCTTGGGTGAGGATAAAAAAATAATAATAAAAATAAATGAATAAATAAGGAGGAAAGAAAGACATTAGCAGACAAAATCTGAGGGAAATAATTACCAGCAGGCTATCACCCAAGGAAATTCCAAAAAATATACTTTAGGCAGAAGGAAGGTCTGAGATTCAAGAAAGAACGAAGAGCAAAGAAAGTGCTAAATAAAAAGAAAGTGCATGGATAAAAATAATCAACTCTATAAGACAACGATGTCTTTTTTGTTTGTTAGTCTTTACCAAGGATATTTTTTCCATTGGTATTTAGAGAGAGTAGAGGGGAGAGAGGGAGGGAAGGAGGGAGGGAGGGAGAGAGAGAGAGAGTGAGAGAGAGAGAGAGAGAGAGAGAGAGAGAGAGAGAAAGAGAAACATCAGTGTGAGAGAGAGACATCGATTGGAGTTGCCTCTTGCATGCGTCGTGCCCTGGGCCAGGAATCGAAGCTGCAACTCAGATTCATGTCCTGAACCAGAATCAAACCCGTGACCCTTTGGTGAGTGGGCTGATACTCTAATCACTGAGTCATACTGGCCAGGGCAACAATGTCTTACAAAGTTATTTTTTGGGGGATGGGGGGCACAGGAGGATTGAGATCAGTTTTGGGTTTTGACAAGCATCCATGCTAACATTTCTAAGGTAGTCACTAAAAGAACAGAAATAGAATGGTTGCCATCTCTTCCTTTTTGTGGTCTGAGGCTATAATGCTCCTGGACTCTGATGTCTTACTCAGGCCTATACTCTGGACCAGGGGTCCTCAAACTTTTTATTTTTTATTATTTTTTTTTTATGGGCACCTATTTAGACACTTCTCCAAAGTGGACAGATGGCCAAGAGACATTGAAAAAAATGCTGAAAGTCACTGATCATCAGAGAAATGCAAATTAAAACGACAATGATGTATCACCTTAAACCTGTCATAATGGCTACCATCAACAAATCAGCAAACGACAGTGCTGGCAAGGATGTGGAGAAAGTGGAACCCTAGTACACTGTTGGTGGGAATGCAGCCATATAGAAAACAGTATGGAGTTTCCTCAAAAATTAAATATGGAACTGCCATTTGACCCAGTGATCCCACTTCTAGGAATATATCCTAAGAAATCCAAAACACCAATCAGAAAGAAAGTATGCACCCCTATGGTTATAGCAGCACAATTTATAATAGCCAAGATCTGGAAACAGCCCAAGTGCACATCAATAGATAAGTGGATAAAAAACTTGTGGTAACACTTACACACTGAATACTATGCAGCAGTAAAAAAGAAGGTTCTCTTACTCTGAGACAGCATGGAGGGACTGGAGAGTATTATGCTAAGCAAAACAAGCAAGTCAGAGAAAGAAAGTATCACATTATCTCACTCATATGTGGAATCTAATGGACAAAATAAACTGATGAACAAAATAGATCCAGAGACATAGAAGCATAGAAAAGGGAAGAGGGTGGGTGGGTGGGTAGGAAGAGATCAACCAAAGAACTTGTATGTGTATATGCATAACCAATGGATACAGATAATAGGGTGGTAAGGGCCTGGGGTGGGCTAGAAGGGGTCAATGGGGGGGAAAATGGGACATATGTAATACTTTCAACAATAAGATTTAATTAAAGAAAGCAAAATAAATGCTAAAAGTATTTCTGGCTGGTAGGGTTATACATTAGTTTTTTTTCCTTTCCTCAGGTCCATGTTTTATGTTTTGTTTTGTTTTTTAAATATATTTTTATTGATTTCAGAAAGGAAGGGAGAGAGAGATAGAAATATCAATGATGAGAGAGAATCATCGATTGGTTGCCCCCTCCATGCCCCCTACTGGGGATGGAGCCCACAACCCAGGCATGTGCCCTTGACTGGAATCAAACCTAGGACCCTTCAGTCTGCAGGCCAACGCTCTATCCACTGAGCCAAACCAGCTAGGGCAGTTCAAGTTTTTGAGAAGGAGTAAGAGTTCATTGCTTTAAGAGTGATTAAATGAAAAAGCACCCAGCCTGCTGCAAGGCCCAGAACCAGCAATTTCGTGTTATCAGAAGATGCCAGCAACCCAGGTCAGGAGGCATAAGCTATTCACTTGCTCCATTGGCAGCTTCGGGTGAGGGCAGAGTCCTGATCTGCAGCATTGGGGAAGGTGCTCCAGAAAGCAGCAGAGACAGAGGAATTGGTTCAGGTGAACTGAGCACAATAAGTGCTGAGAGTTATTGGGAAGAAGGCATTTGTTTTGGTTTGGTTTAATTATGTGGCGAAAAAAGGGGGGTTATTATGGAAAGTGACCTCACCAAGTTGATCTGATCATAAATTCCTAAGTGGGCAGGTCATGGTGGGTAGTCACACCCTAGGCATACAGCTTTTAAGTAAAAGGCTTATTTTTGCCTTGAGCAAATCAGGTCCCTTGTTTCTGTGTATTTAGGTTAGTTAACATACCTTTTAAATAAACCATACCACCCTCTCCCACCTCCATGTAATCTTTTTTTTTTTAAATTAAATCTTTATTGTTCAGATTATTACATTTGTTCCTCTTTTTTCCCCCCCATAACTCCCCTCCTCCCAGTTCCCGCCCCACCCTCCGCCCTCACTCCCCACCCACTGTCCTCATCCATAGGTGCACGATTTTTGTCCAGTCTCTTCCCACATCTCCCACACCCCTTTCCCCCCCAAGAATAGTCAGTCCATTCCCTTTCTATGTCCCTGATTCTATTATAATCAACAGTTCATTCTGTTCATCAGATTATTTATTCACTTGATTCTTAGATTCACTTGTTGATAGATGCATATTTGTTGTTCATAATTTGTATCTTTACCTTTTTCTTCCTCTTCCTCTTCTTAAAGGATACCTTTCAGCATTTCATATAATCCTGGTTTGGTGGTGATGAACTCCTTTAGCTTTTCCTTATCTGTAAAGCTCTTTATCTGACCTTCAATTCTGAATGATAGCTTTGCTGGATAAAGTAATCTTGGTTGTAGGTTCTTGGTATTCATCACTTTGAATATTTCTTGCCATTCCCTTCTGGCCTGCAAAGTTTCTGTTGAGAAATCAGCTGACAGTCATATGGGTATTCCCTTGTAGGTAACTGAGTTTCTTTCTCTTGCTGTTTTTAAGATTCTCTCTTTATCTTTTGCTCTTGGCATTTTAATTATGATGTGTCTTGGTGTGGTCCTCTTTGGATTCCTTTTGTTTGGGGTTCTTCGAGCTTCTTGGACCTGTAAGTCCATTTCTTTCACCAGGTGGGGGAAGTTTTCTGTCATTATTTCTTCAAATAGGTTTTCAATATCTTGGTCTCTCTCATCTTCTGGCACCCCTATAATTCTGATGTTGGTACGCTTGAAGCTGTCCCAGAGGCTCCTTACACTATCCTCGCATTTTTGGATTCTTTTTTCAATTTGCTTTTCCGGTTGGATGTTTTTTGCTTCCTCGCATTTCAAATCATTGACTTGATTCTTGCGCTCCTCTGGTCTGCTGTCGGGCGTCTGTATAATATTCGTTATTTCAGTCTGTGTGTGCTTAATTTCTAGTTGGTTCCCCAATATAAGATCGAGGGTCTTATTAGTTTTCGTGTAGATCTCATTAAGTTTATCGGCAGCTTCTAAACAGTTCTTGAGAGACCTTAAAAGTGTGGTTCTGAACTCTATTTCTTCCATTGACAATTTTGTCCTGTTTCTTTGTCTCTGCATTTTGTTATGCTTCCTTGGTGCACCCCCTAGTGGTCTTTGTTCGCAGTCTTATAGATAAATCTTGATTGTTGTAGCTAATTCCAGGGAGGGTTTGACCTCCAGGCCAAGTGGCTATGAGAATCAGCTGTGTCAGCAGTGAGAGAACTTCTGTCCTCTAGGGAGGTGCTAATCTAGCCTTTGCCTGAGGCTATCCGGCAAATGCCTCTGTGCAGGGCTTGGGCGGGGCGGGTCGCACAGGATCAACAGGGTGGGCCGGAGAGAGCAGTTATGGCGGCTCTCAGTCCTGTCCCCAGGGGCTCTGCCTCTCTGAGTCCCAGCACCCGCTGCAAAGCTCGGAGAGAAAGCTGCACTCGCTCTGACCAAAGCCAGACAGTCCCGCTTCTCCCGTTTGAGTCTGGGTCCCTAAAGACTCGCCCGGATCTGGTGCTCAGAGTCTGCGACTCCCTCCCGATTGAAAACGCCAACCGCGCCCTCCGCCGCCAGCCCGCTCCGCGCACTCCGCACCTCAGAATTTGACTTCAGCACTGCGCCTCCTCTGAGTGTCCGTGTGCGTTTCTCTTTCCTCCTAGTTGTAGGACTTCCACTCAGCCAGCGTTCCTGTGGTTCTGGGTGATGTCCCTTCCGTTTTTTGGTTTCACTTTTGAAGTAGTTGTTCAAAGCAGCAAACTCCAGCGTTAACCTATGCCGCCATCTTGGTTCTCCTCCCATGTAATCTTCCTTAAATTCCCTTCTTAGTTTCAAATGCATAAAAGAAGCTGCAAAACCGTTATTCTCTGGAGCATTTGAGTTCTTTCTCCCAGGGATAAGTCATCAGTTTGTCTCAGATAAAGTTATATAAACATTCTCTACAGGTTTGGAAGTTTCTTTCATTGACAACTGCCACAAAATTTGCAGCCATTCCCTTGGGGATTTTCTTTTTAATATATGGGAAATAGTTCTCTATCTCTCTCTCTTTTTTTAAAGGACTTCCCAGGTATTTGATCCTGATGAATTTGTCTGTGACCAAGTTGCTGATTTGAGTTTTTTCTTCTGCATTATGAAGCTTTATCCCTGGTGGGGAGTGGCCTACATACCTTGCTCTGAGGGTAATTTTGGTGGTTCTTTCGGTCCTCAAACTTTTTAAACAGGGGGCCAGTTCACTGTCCCTCAGACCGTTGGAGGGCCGGACTATAGTTTAAAAAAAAAACTATGAACAAATTCCTATGCACACGGCACATATCTTATTTTTTTTTAATTAAATCTTTATTGTTCAGATTATTACATTTGTTTCTCTTTTTCCCCCCCATAACTCCCCTCCTCCCAGTTCCTGCCCCACCCTCCGCCCTCACTCCCCACCCACTGTCCTCATCCATAGGTGCATGATTTTTGTCCAGTCTCTTCCTGCATCTCCCACACCCCTTTCCCCTCCAAGAATAGTCAGTCCATTCCCTTTCTATGTCCCTGATTCTATTATGATCACCAGATTATTTATTCACTTGATTCTTAGATTCACTTGTTGATAGATGCATGTTTGTTGTTCATAATTTGTATCTTTACCTTTTTCTTCTTCTTCCTCTTCTTAAAGGATACCTTTCAGCATTTCATATAATACTGGTTTGGTGGTGATGAACTCCTTTAGCTTTTCCTTATCTGTGAAGCTCTTTATCTGACCTTCCGTTCTGAATGATAGCTTTGCTGGATAAAGTAATCTTGGTTGTAGGTTCTTGGTATTCATCACTTTGAATATTTCTTGCCATTCCCTTCTGGCCTGCAAAGTTTCTGTTGAGAAATCAGCTGACAGTCGTATGGGTATTCCCTTGTAGGTAACTGAGTTTCTTTCTCTTGCTGCTCTTAAGATTCTCTCTTTGTCTTTTGCTCTTGGCATTTTAATTATGATGTGTCTTGGTGTGGTCCTCTTTGGATTCCTTTTGTTTGGGGTTCTCTGCGCTTCCTGGACTTGTAAGTCTATTTCTTTCACCAGGTGGGGGAAGTTTTCTGTCATTATTTCTTCAAATAGGTTTTCAATATCTTGGTCTCTCTCATCTTCTGGCACCCCTATAATTCTGATGTTGGTACGCTTGAAGCTGTCCCAGGGGCTCCTTACACTATCTTTGTATTTTCGGATTCTTTTTTCATTTTGCTTTTCTGGTTGGGTGTTTTTTGCTTCTTCGCATTTCAAATCTTTGACTTGATTCTTGCGCTCCTCTGGTCTGCTGTTGGGAGTCTGTATAGTATTCGTTATTTCAGTCCGTGTATGCTTAATTTCTAGTTGGTTCTTTATCATAACATCGAGGGTCTCATTAGATTTCTTGAGGATCTCACTACATTTATCGACGGCTTCTAGACAGTTCTTAAGAGACCTTAAAAGTGTGGTTCTGAACTCAATATCCTCCATTGACAGTTTTGTCCTGTTTCTTTGTCTCCGCATTTTTTATGCTTTCTTGGTGCACCCCCTAGTGGTCTTTGTGTGTAGTCTTGTAGTTAAGCCTTGATTGTTGTCGGCAGTACCGGGGGTGATTTGACCTCCAGGCTAACTGGCTATGAGAGTCTGCTGTGTCTGCAGTGGGAGAGCTTCTGTGCTGGATCTCTAGGGCGGTGCGAATCTAGCGTTTGCCTGAGGCTATCCGGCAAATGGCTCTGTGCAGGGCTTGGGCGGGGCGGGTCCCCGGGGATCTACAGGGCGTGCCGGAGCGAGCAGTTATGGCTGCTCTCAGTTTCGTCCCTAGGGGCTCTGCCTCACAGAGTCCCAGCAACCGCTGCAAACCTTGGAGAGAAAGCTGCCTTCGAGTTCCGACCGAAGCCAGACAGTCCCGCTTCTCCTGTTTGAGTCTGGGTCCCTAGAGACTTGCCCAGATCTGGAGCTCAGAGTCTGAAACTCCCTCCCGATTGAAAACAACAACCGCGCCCTCCGCCGCCAGCCCGCTCCGTGTGCACTCCGCACCTGAGTATTTCACTTCAGCACTGCACCTCCTCTGAGTCTGGGTATGATATTCTCTTCCCTCCTAGTTGTAGAATTTCCTCTCAGCCAGCCTTCCTGTGGTTCTGGATGATGTCCGTTCCGTCTTTTAGTTGTTTTTTGAAGTGGTTGTTTGAGGCAGCAATCTCTGGCGTTAACCTATGCCGCCATCTTGGTTTCTCCCACATATCTTATTTTGAAGTAAAAAAACAAAACGGGAACAAATACAACATTTGTATTTGCATGTGGCCCGCGGGCCGTAGTTTGAGGACCCCTGCTGTGGACAGTGGTGTACAAGTAGGGAGTAATGGGAAGGGTCTGCTCATGTAGGAGGAGTATTTTATCATTGACATTGTTTGGAATTGTGAGTCTGTAGTAACAACAAAGCATACCATATTTAGTGGGTTTTATTATTGTGTTTAACTTATTAACTCCCCCAACTTTATGGCACTGTTTCTAGATCCTTTTTGATAACTTTTTCCTCCCCATGCAAAGTCTGATTGTTCAATTTGCAGATGTCTGGCTCTTTGCTTCTTTTCACTCATTCTTCTTTGGGTCATTTCCTTGACCGACAGAATACTTTAGGACAGTGGCTCTAAAAGTATGGTCCACAGACCTCTAGGGTTCCCCCAAACCCTGTCAGGGTATCCTCAAAGTCAAAACTATTTTTAGATTAATATGAAGACCATCATTTGCCATTTCACTGTGTCGATGTTTGAACTAATGGTGCAAAAGCAATGGTAGCTAAAGCTGCTGGCACCTTAGTGGAAATCAAGGCAGTAACACCACATTTTATTTGTGTTACTTATGTTGCATACCAAAGCAGGATAATCATCTCAGGAAATGCACTTGTGCAACTGTTCAGTTGTGAGGTAAACTAGCTGCTTCCCTCCCCCCCCCCCCTACAAAACACCATTTTTTCAAAATGAGTGAGACAACTGTAGGAAAGATTTGTGCTTAAAGGAAAACTGTGCTTTGTCTATAGCCCATGCTTAGCTGATTCTGATTCTATGAAGCTATTTTACAACTGTAAATTGTAGATAAATGATAGCAATGCAAAATAATTCTTGTCTATAGACATGCAAATGAATTCTGCCTAGTGGAGGATACTCCTTCCCCGATTATAAAAAAGCCATTTTTGTGCCATTTGCACATTCATTTCAACATTCTTGTATTCATTATAAATTTGTGTATCTTTGACTTCTTTGAACTGGTTTAAACATCTGCCTGGCTCCCTCATTATGAGTTAAATATAATCTTTAACATTTGCTCATTTTATATTTGTATGAAAGTTATATCTTTTAAAAAATTATCTTTTAACAAAAACGATAATTACTCCAGTTTGAGTATGTGGCAGAAAATTTCTCAAAAATAATTGAAATGAGCTTGTCAAGGAAAATACAGTATTTGTTACCAAAGATCAAATCTAAACTTTCAAGTGAAAATTAGAATATCTGCCACTATGAACTTTATAGCTTCCAAATACTTAAAGACTTATCTCATGCAATTGGTAGTGATATTAATGAATATGATTTTGTATAATGAAATGTGACCACATTTGAAAGATCTGAATAACTCAGTGAGCTAGTATTTTCCAAAAGACAAATACATGATATTAAAACAGCGGTTCTCAACCTGTGGGTTGCGACCCCTTTGGGGGTCGAATGACCCTTTCACA
The DNA here is from genome assembly GCF_963259705.1 of Myotis daubentonii. Lineage (NCBI taxonomy): Eukaryota > Metazoa > Chordata > Mammalia > Chiroptera > Vespertilionidae > Myotis > Myotis daubentonii. The sequence goes on along the minus strand of NC_081853.1, from coordinate 22,732,460 downwards.
GGGGTCGCCTAAGACCATTGGAAAACACATTTATAATTACATATTGTTTTTGTGATTAATCACTATGCTTTAATTATGTTCAATTTGTAACAATGAAAATACATCTTGTATATCAGATATTTATATTATGATTCATAACAGTAGCAAAATTACAGTTATGAAGTAACAATGAAAATAATTTTATGGTTGGGGCTCACCACAACATGAGGAACTGTATTAAAGGGTCGCAGCATTAGGAAGGTTGAGAACCACTGTATTAAAAGAACATGCATGGTTAAAAAATCCATTCAAAGTGCATGATAGATTAATAGATTTTAATATAACAACTATGAAAAGTTCATTGATATGGTTTCAGATTCTACATGCATATAATCTTTAAGAAACTACCACTTGCTGAGTTTTAATGTAGTATCCAAGAAGAAAATTTACAGTTATCTGAATAGTCTACTAAAATATTCTTTCCCTTTTTTGACTAGTACATATCTGTGTGACTGTATTTTCTTCATATACTTCAAACAACAAATCACAATAGGTTTAATGCAAAAGCAGATATAAGAACTGAGCTATCCGCCCTAACCGGTTTGGCTCAGTGGATAGAGCGTCGGCCTGTAGACTGAAGGGCCCCAGGTTCGATTCCGGTCAAGGGTATGTACCTTGGTTGTGGGCACATCCCCAGTAGGGGGTGTACAGGAGGCAGCTGATCGATGTTTCTAACTCTCTATCCCTCTCTGTAAAAAATCAATACAATATATTTTTAAAAAAAAGAACTGAGCTATCCTCTATCAAGCCAGACATTAAGAGATTTGCATAAATGTAAAACAATGCCACTGTTCTCATTAATTTTTTTTGTTTGTTTAACCTAACTTTCTCAAACTGTTCCAAAAGAACGGAAGAGGAAGGAAGATCCCCAAGCTCATTTTACAAGACCAGTATTACCCAGATTCCAAAACCAGACAAAGACAATACAGAAAAGAAAACAGCCCGGCCGGTGTGGCTCAGTGGTTGAACATTGACCCATGAAACAGGAGGTCATGACTCGTTTCCTGATGAGGGCACATGCCCAGGTTGTGGGCTTGAGCCCCAGTGTGAGGTGTGCAAGAGGCAGCCAATCAAGGATTTTCATTGTTTATGTTTCTATCTCTACCTCTCCCTTCTTCTCTGAAATCAATAAAAAAAAAAATGTTTAAAAAAAGAAAACAGTAGGCCAATATCCCTGATGAACATACATGCAAAAATAGTAGCAAACTGAATTCAGCAATACATTAAAAAGATCATACACCATGATCAAGTGGGATTTATGTAATTGTGATGCAAGGTTGGTTCAATATCTGCAAATGAATTAACATGATACACCACATAAACAAAATGAAGGATGAAAATCATATCAATAGATGCAGAAACATTCAGCATCCATTTATGATAAAAACTCTAAAAAAAGTGGGACTAGAGGGAATATACCTCAACATAATAAACATGATAACAACCAGGATGCCAACCCCATTCTGTCCTGTTTCATAGCCAGAGGCCTTAGCCAGGAGTTTATGTCATCTCTTGATTCTGAGTGATCATGGCCAAGTCTCTTAATTTTCCAGGGTCTCAGTTTCCCACTGTATAAAACAAATGAAGTTAGATGGAACTTCACCCGTCATGGTGAGGTCTTAAGCTCTTTGTAGAATATTCTTCTGCCTTGAAGAGGTTCCTAGTCTGGGCAATCCCTAATGTCTGGTTAGGCTGTTTGATTTTGTAATTTTCACAACCCATATTCTCAGTACTGTCACTGTGAGTCCTGGGTTTTGAATAGCTTTGTGGTTGGAAGTGAAGAAGCCCAAGCAAAAGCTGAGAGGCTGCTAGTTCATTAGTGTGTGTGTGGAGGGGTAAGATATTAATCCTGTAGTTAATTCATCTTGCCACTGAATCCTAGAGGCCTGAAACCAGAAACCTAAGCATGAAGCTTCCACTGCCAGAGGATCTTATCCCCCCCACCCCCCAATTCAGGAATTGCTTTCAGCTAACATTACCTCTGCTTTCTGAGCACAAGCCAGGCTATTGTGCTGGAAATAATGTGTTAGTCTTATTGGAGTGGCTTGTGTTGCCATAGTTACTATTTGGGTTCTGCGCTCCTAAAATTTCAAGTATTTATCAGGCAAAAAGTGTTTGCTGATTTTCTATTTTCTCTTTGGAAAATCAGATTGGAGAGGAAGCAGATTTTATATCTTGTTAAATGTGTCTGTTCTGGGTGGGTACTGTCATACCCAATATTGCAGAGTATTAACTCTCCAGTGGTGAAAAGTGGGTTTGGCCACGACCTTGAAAAATGCAGTTATCAGCATCCTGCTGAGGACCCACAATCACTCCCTGATGATGGATGGAAAGGCAGGTTGTCATTGCCAGTTGTGCAGCTCAGGAAATTGCATGACACAGCTGGTTATTTATGACTGAGCAACACAGAGCTTCTTAGTATGTTTCCTCGTTGCTGCCACTCTGTACATAGTCACTTGCCACCTAGTGCTGAGGCTGGGTCAGAAGTTTGCGCAGAGATGGGAAGGGGAGGTGTATGTAAACTGGTATGGACAAAAAGATCAAACCTGGCCACCTGGCACACATAAGCAACTAGAAGTACAACACACAAAGACTCTGCTTTTGCAGCCATGTCTGTCTGCCTGTTTGCCTGCCTGGTTTGCAGACTCTGCATCAGTCCACATTTGGGCCCAGAAGTAGCCCCCTTTGCCTGGTCATCAAGAGCCAGACTGGTCTTTATGTGGCTGTCTCTTAGGAGCCCACAGCTGTGCCACATGGCTGGAAGCTGTGTTTACAAGCTTTCCATCCTTCTTCCTTAACTTGTGGTTGCTATGGTTTCCTTTGCCTGCTGGGCCTGGCCTTTTTAAGGGGACAAGCTGTCCACTCAACCAAAAGCCAGAGGCACAGTTCTGCCAGCATTGGCTTTTTGGCCACAGTCCCAGCCATATCTCATCACCTGCACATCCTGAGCCCTAAACCTCTCCGCTTGTGGGACTGACTTTGATTTTTGCCTGTGCACCAGCACAGTGTGGGGTCTATGACCTTACTGCTGTCTCGGGACCTTCCACATTTGCCTCATTTTGCTTCTTGTTGAACTGACTTCTCAGTAGCTCGAATTCTACTTTGCAGAGCCCTGTCCTCTGTAAACATCACAGGGCTCATTTAAAGCTGGAGACAACTCCACCGGGAGACATTTGTTGCTGCTGGCCCAGCTTCTACTCTCCCCTTTTCAGGTAATAGCATTTTGTCTGTTGGGGAACCACTCCACTGACTCATCTCAGTTTATAGGTTTCTAACGGGCTCATTCCAGCCTTCTTATTCCAGGGCCTGGCCAACCTAAATATTATTATCTCTCTGCTTCAATCATGGGTCCAGGGATAGATACATGATTGAAGCCTGGTAAATGAAGATTAATTCTGGAAATTTTGCAGCAGAGAATTTTTTGCTCTGTGGTTGTTCAGGAGGTTGGATGTAATCCTGATGTGTTGAGGGGGAGGCTGCTATTTAAGGAGTAGAAACAATGCAGACAAGAACAGAATTAAGAGGTCAAGAGAAAGCCTGTGGTGACTGGGTGACATTATTTGCATGCCTTCACTGTAGTCCAAATACTTGAGAAAGAATAAATCCTTTTTATGCAAATGCCTGTTTGAGTTGTGTTTTCTGTCACTAGCAACTGAAAGAATCTGATATATTCCCATTCATGAGGACACTGAAGCTCCAAGAAGTGAAATAACCTTCCTAGGATACCCAGCTACTGCGATTTGACCCCATTTCTCTTGGCTCCAAAGACTCTCTCTCTTCCATTATCCCACGCTGACTTTGAATAGTAACCTTACATTTGTGACACATTTCACAGTAGGCAGAGTACTTTTATATGACTTACATCACACACCAATTCACTGCTCTCACCATGTGTTCCCAGCACAAGGTTGTTATTACTGTTATTAAAGTATTATCATTCCCATTTTCCAGATGAGGTTGTTGAGAATTGTTTACACGTGCACTTAGCTAGTGAGTGCAAAACGTGGAAAAATAGCTGCTTATTTCAAGTCTGGTTTCATATTCATTCCATTCTTCTCCATTACTTCCTGAATATGCCACGAAGAGAGATTGCCTCAGCTGGAGGCCTCTTGTCCTTTACTTTTTCCCAAGGAGCTTTGACCACTTTATAGCTGGGAGGTAGTTGCCTTTGGAGGAGGCCTGACATGATGGAAACGGCATACGGTTTGAGGATTAAACAGACCCAAGTTTAGATCTTGCTTCTACCACTCACTGGCTCTTTAACCATGGGCAAGTCAGTTGAGTTATCTGAACTCTATTTTCTTCTTCTGTAAAACCTATGAGTCAGGAAGAATAATATTTACCTTGCAAGATTTTTGTGAGAAGTAAATAAAGTCAATGTGCATGAGCAGTAATAATAATAATAACAATGAATTGAGTGTTTACTATGTTATTAACTATTATTATCTCTATTTTCCATATGGGAAAACTGAGGCATAGAAAAGTCAAGTGACTTGCCCAAGGAACAGAAGTATTTAACCCAAATATGCTGGTTAAGAGCCCCTAATCACAATTGGGCTTAGCACAGAATAAGTGTTTAAATAATAGGACGCTTTCTTTTTATCTCCCTTTTCTTTGAAAAGCTCAGTATCTAGTGTTCAGGACAGAATTGAAGCAGTGGAACTAGGGTAAAAGAGGGTTATGTCCAGGTGGCACAGATCAGAGTGGGGTTGAAGACTGTATCAGGCAGGTAATGATGGTCAAAACATCTTTGTGGGCCAGAGACCAAGATAGGGCATAGATGCCAATGAAGGAGGGCCCAGCAAGACAGGTGGGCGCAGGAATTAGAGATGCACAGGACCAGGTAAAACACATTAGGGGACAACCTAGTGACTCAGAAGGCTCTATATCTCAGGCCCAGAGCTTTGCTGTGATTTCTGTTAAGCCAGAAACCCATTGAAGAGTGGCTGATTGGGACCCTGCAAAAGAACGGGTTAGGATTAGGGGAAATGGCAGCTTCTGGCAGGCATCTATGTCTTGACATTGATGAAGGCTTCATGGTGATAATCTTGATTTATTCATTCAGTATATCTTTGTAACCTGATGGAGGAAAGTCTTATTTTCTTAGTAGTAGATTCTCCAATCTCTTAGTACCCTACTCTCCCACCTCCCTTTCAGGAGACCCATGTAGGTGGGTGAACACTTTGATCAGCTGCTTGGGGTGGGGGTGAAGAGCTCAAAGCCTTAAGCTTGAGGAACAATAGATAGGTGGTTCGGTTCCTAACCAACCACCAGGCTGTTATTTGGCTGAGTGTGTTGGTACTCCAAGGTCAAGAACCGAATAGCTTTGGGACAATAGAGCAAAGTTTTTAGAGGCTGAGATAAAGGAAGAGGAAGAGGAGGAAGAAAAATGAAGTATTTATAGGGGAGAGGACTTTGAAGGAAAAGAGACATATTTAAAGGAACTTTTATGAAGTATTGCCATATTATATTTAATATAAACTTTTCTTTCTGTGTCCCTAAGAATTTTTCAGTAAAATAGACATTCCTTAATGGGTTGTGGAGTTTAATCTCTTTTGAGAATACATTGAAAGACTGAGTCTCAGTTCAAGGTGAGCATGTGATGAACAAAAGTTGCCCAGCAGGATCTTTCCACATCTGGGTCACATTTTTGTAGCACGTACTATGTGCTAGGCACAATGCCAGGCACTAAGGTTACTAAGACAACTAGACATGGTCTCAGCTCTTAAGAAGCATGCAGTCTTTTAGCAAGGCATCTGAAAATAGATTATAGTGGAAGACCTTTAATTTGGGAGGCTAAACATCAGAGTTGTTTTAAAAGAATATTAAAATTGTCACTCACTTAAAGACAGACATACAGACTAATGGAATAAAGAACAGAAAGAAACCCTACATATATGGTCAAAGAATTTTCACCTAGAGTGCAAATACCATTCATTGGGAAAAGGACAGTCTTTCAACAAATAGATTTGGGAAAACTGGAAATTGGACTCTTACCTTATACCATATACAAAAATTACGTCAAAATGGCCAATAATCTAAAACTATAAAACGGGAAAAGCTTCATGACATTGGATTTGGCATTAATTTCTTGATATGATACCAAAATCCCAGGAAACAAACAAACAAAAAAATAGGTAAATTGAACTACATTAAAATAAAAAACTTATGTGCATCAGAGGACACAATTAGCAGAGTGAAAGGGAGAGAATATTTGCAAATCATATATCTAATAAGGAGTTAACATCCAGAATACATAAAGAACTCCTACAACTCAACAGCAGCAACAACAAAAAAACAACCTGATTAAAAAATGGGCAATGATTTGATAGACATTTCTTCAAAGATGGAAACAAATGGCCAATAAGCACAAGAAAAGATCCTCAACATTATAAATCACTAGAGAAATATTGATCAAAAACGGAGATAAAATACCACTTGACACTCATTGGGATGACTACTATCAAAAAAGAAAATCTCCGGCTAGTGTGTCTCAGTGATTGAGCGTTGACCTATGAACCAGGAAATCATGGTTCGATTCCCAGTCAGGGCACCCAGGGTTGTGGGCTTGATCCCTAGTAGGGGGTGTGTAGGAGGCATCCAGTCAATGATCCTCTCTCATCATTGATGTTTCTAGCTCTCTCCCCGTCTACCATCCTCTCTGAAATAAATAAAAAATATATTTAAAAAGAAAAGAAAATAATGTTGACAAGAATGTGGAAAAATTAGAACCTTTGTACACTGTTGGCGGGAATGTAAAATGGTGAAGCCACTGTGAGAAACAGTATGGCAGTTCCTCAAAAAAGTAAAAATAGAATTACTATTTCATCTAGCAATTACATTTCTGGATATATATATATATATATATATATACACACACAAGAATTGAAAGCAGGGACTTGAACAAATACTTATAAACCAATATTCATAGCAGCATTATTTGCAATAGCCAAAAGGTAGAAGCAACCCAAATGTCCACTGATAGATGAATGGATAAACAAAAATGTGGTATGTACATACACTGGATTATTATTTTTTTTTGCTTTAAAAAATGTAATTCTGACACATGCTACTATATGGTTGAACCTTGAAAACATTAGGTTAAGTAAAATGTACTAGTCATAAAAGGATTGTATGATTCCACTTATATGAGAGACCTAGAGTAGTTAAAATTAGAGAGTGGGAGTAGAATAGAGGTTACCAGGAGCTGGGGAATTTAATGAGTATAAAGTTTCAATTTGAGATGGTGAAAATGTTCCTGAGATAGATGATGGTGATGGCTATATTGCACAACAGTGTTAATATAGTTAATGTCACTGAACTGTACAGTTAAAAATGGTCAAGATGATAAATCTTATGTGTATTTTACCACAATTAAAATTGTTTAAATTAAAAAGGTGATTATTCTATTAAAAATCATATCACTGTAAAGACTGACAATACTTTGGACTATGAAGAGTTGTGATCTAGTGGATTTTATGAATGAGTGATGGGGAAGGTGATGGCTGCCCAAATAAGGCAGATTGGACAATGGTTATGACATTGCAATGGACTCATGGCAGCAGAAATTGTGAAAGTTTTTAGACAAAAACTGTTTGGCAGGGAGCAGTGCCTTTAGTTGAATCATTGTTAAACCAAAAAAATGTTGGTATTAAGATATCCAAACTGGAATTATCATGTTTTTATAATGGAGCAATTCTCAGACCTTCCATGCAAATGATTTTCTGTTGAGATTGCAATGTAAGTGTTGTAGAGATAAGTGTACAGTACCTATTTATTCACTATGGATTTAATATGTTCCAGGAATAAGTTCCTAATTCTTCTCTCCACTCTCTGCCATTCTGTGCTTTCTTTGGATATCATGATTTGGCTATAGGCTTTATTTTGCCTTGGTAGCAAGGCTGATATAATGGAAATCCAACCTTACAAAATGGCACCTTTTGTCAATGGGGAAACAATTTGTGTGCAGGTTTATGGGACTGCTCTCAGCAACAACACCTATGAGGGAATGAGGGCAGCAGGATTGGCCCACGGGGAAACTGAAGCTGGGATGATCCTTCAGAGTTGTCCAAAGTGAGGCAAGGGGTAGGGCTACCTATCCCACATCATTGGTGTAGGTGCCCAGGGAGGGGGCATAACCTAGAGTGAGTAGCTCTCCTTGTGCAGAGTCCGGCAGGGGATCTGGGTGGGAGAACACACTCATAGACCCTACACCAATTCTCTGCTTTTTTCCTCAGGAATTACTGGTACAAGAAGTAGGCCATTTCCTGGAAAGGGAGCACAAAATACTAGCAGCACGAACAAAACAGGAGTTGAGGTTTTATTTATTTTTAAAATCTCTTGCTCAAACAATATTATAACAGCAAATAAAATTTTATTAGATTTTTACCTTCCTTCTGAATTGTCTTTCTTTGCTGTGCTATTATCTGGTCACTATCCTTATGCACATACCAATTTTAGATAGTTATGATTATAGGTATTATGTATATTTGTATTATCTGTATATAAGCAATACAATTTTTTTCACATTGTGCTTTTTTAAATTAGTTAAATGTCACACAGAGAAATGTACAGATCTTAAGTGTATAATTAAATTAGTTTGGATAAATGTATGCACCTGGGTAACTACCACCCCAGTTAAGGTAAACATTTCTATCACTCTGAAAAGTTCCCCAAGCCCTAGCCGATTTGGTTTAGTGGATAGTCAGCCTGTGGGCTGAAAGGTCCTGGGTTTGATTCAGGTCAAGGGCATGCACCTTGGTTGCAGGCTGGGGGTGTATCCAGGAGGCAATCAATCAACGTTTCTCTCTTTCTGCCTCTCCCCCTCCCTTCCACTTTCTCTGAAAATCAATGGAGTGCTCGCTTCGGCTGAACATATACTAAAATTGGAACGATACAGAGAAGATTAGCATGGCCCCTGCGCAAGGATGACACTCAAATTTGTGAAGCCTTCCATATTAAAAAAATAAAATAAAATAAAGTAAAAATAAAAATAAAAATCAATGGAAACATATCCTTGGGTGAGGATTAATGAAAAACAAAGAAAAAAGTTCCCCAGTGATCCCTCTGTCAATCCCCACCCCATAAGCAACTTTTGTTTTGAATCCTTTTTAAAACTTTTTATTGATTTTTTTTAGAGAGGGAGTTAAGGAGAGAGAGAGAGAGAGAGAGAGAGAGAGAGAGAGAGAGAGAGATCAGTTGGTGGCCTCCCACATGCACTCAGCTCAGGCATTGAACCCAAGGCCTGGGTATGTGCCCTGACCAAGAATCAAATCCAAAATCTTTTTGGTGTATGCAATGACGCTCCAACCATCTGAGCCACCCAGCCAGGGCTGTTCTGATATTCTTCCCAAAAAATTTCCCAGTTTTGTTGAGATATAATAGATACACAGCACTATAGAATTTTAAGGTGTAACAGCATGATGACCTATATATTTTGTGAAACGATTACCACAATAAATTTAGTTAACATCCGTCATCTAATATAGATAGAAAAAACTGTTAGGATTTACTTTCTTAACAGCTTTCAACTGTAACAGCAGTGTTTACTATCAGCCTGCTTGCTATACTTTACATCCCCAGTAGTTATTTATTTTATAACTGGAAGTTTGTATCTTTTGACCACCTTCCTCCAGTTTTCCTGCCCACCCTTCCTCAACGTCCATCCATGTGGTAATAAATGGCAGGATTTCCTTCTTTTTATGGCTGAATAATATTCCATTGTATGTAAATACCACAGCTTCTTTATCTAGTCACCTATCAGTGGACATTAGGCTGTTTCCGAGTCTTGGCTATTGTAAATAATGATGCTCTGAACATGGGGGTGGGGACATATATCTCTTTGACATAGTATTTTCATTTCTTTCAGATATATTCACAGAAGTGAAATTGCTGGATCATATGGTAGTTCTGTTTTTGATTTTTTAGGGAACCTTCATACTGTTTCTCATCATGACTGTATTATTTCACCATTCTATCAACACTGCACAAGGATTCCATTTTCTCCATATCATCCTCAATACTTGTTATCTCTTGCCTTTCTGATAACAGTCATTGTAATAGGCATGAGGTAATATCTTGTTGTGGTTCTGATTTGCATTTCCATGATGATTAGTGATCAGTTGGTGGCCTCCCACATGCACTCAGCTCAGGCATTATTATACCTGTTGATCATTTGCATATATATCTTCTTTTTTCCCCTTTCTTTTATACTACTCATGTATTTTTCCTGATTATAAAAATATATCCTTTATTATCAACATTCAATAAAATAAAATAATAATATATAGCATTAAAAATGATTGTTTTTGTTCTAGTCAGTGGATAGAGCATCAGTCTGCCAACTGAAGGGTCAAAGTTTCGATTCTGGTCAAGGGCATGTCCTCGGTTGCATGCTTAATTCCTGGCCTGGTCAGGCGTGTGCAGGACGCAACCAATTGATGTGTCTCTCTCACATTGATGTTTCTCTCTCTCTGTCTCTCCCCTCCCTTTCACACTCTCTAAAAATCAATGGAAAAGTATCCTCGAGTGAGGATTAAAAAAAAACCAGATTGTTTTTAGATCCACTTCCTATAGGTAAGCAATGAATCTTGGTATATTTTCTTACAATAGTTCTCAAAGTTTGGTGTCCAGACTAACAACATCAGAGAATTATTGTAAGTCCAAATTTTCTATTCTCATCCTAGGCCTGATGAATCAGAAAATCTAAGGGTGGGGCCCAGCAATGTGTTTATAAAGTCCTCCTGGTATCTCTAATACATATACGTGTATTTGAGAACCAGTTTCTTATACTAGTACTGTTTTTCTTTTCTTTTTATTTCCTAGATGAGACCATACTGTATTCACATTTTTACATTCTACCTTTTCATGTAATAATTTATTAGAAGCAATACCATATCGTGACAGGTAATGAGTTAACTTATCTACCTAAAGAATTTTGTGTGGTCTCTAAGTGTAGTAATGAGGCTAAATGTGTCCTGTTTTGGCTTTTGCCTTCTCTTGGGATAATTATTTCCCAAAATGACACATTTATGGACTGCTTCCTTTACTTGCTGTCATCACCATATAGCATGATGATGCTGGAAATGTGTTGGGTAGAATGTCTCCAGTTGTACTTGGGAAGATTTACCAAAAGATCTTGTCTCTTGTAGAACTGGCAAGTAACAGTTTTATCCAGGAAATGACACAGAGGGCTGACATTTGTAGTTTCCAAATAAGAATCAGTCTTAAGGAATCTAGGTAGGCAGACACAACCATGCCAATGGCAGAGGAGATGTCTTGATAGAAAGATGACTATATGGCTCTGCAGGGACACTGTCTGGTTCCTTGGTCCTGGTTGAACAATAACCCTCTCTCTTGCACTGCTGGGGAGCACTGTATCCTCAGACTGGCAGACTTAACTCTGGCCCACCTTGGAGAATGCCCACTGACTCTTCTTAGGCTGAAGGAGGAGGGCAAGGGACCTTACCCACAATTGTCCCCAGAGTATAGTCCTCCACATAAAGGCATTTCTAGCCATCTTACAAGAAATAATCTTTCAAGAGATGGCCTGTGAGAACTCAGATTTCACAAGTGACTTACTCAAGGTCACATAGTTGGTGTGTGCTGGCCATGCTGAAATTCTAGTCCCATCACCTAATTCCAGATTTTGCCAGCTTTCCACTCTATGTTGCTGCCTCCTGGAGTGTATGTGGCCCTGTTTTTATCCTTCGTGGACAGGGCAGCAGGAAAAGAAGCAGCATCAGATTATTTTAGAGCAGTAGGCACCTGTATTGGTACTTCTGGGGGAAGGGAAGGAAGAAAGCATGAAAGGCAATGTGAGGGAGTGCAAAAATAAGTAGATTCTAGGACCAGGTTGACCTGATTTAGAGTCAGAGCTGGGTTGTGTGACTGTGTCAGTTTTTTATTGCTGAGTAAAAAAATCACCCCCAAAATGTGGTATAAGAACATACACATTTATCTCACGGTATCTGGTTTATGTGATTGTTGACAGGATTCACGGGTTGTTGAACTGAGAGCCTCACTTCCTTGCTGCCTGTTAGTCAAAGGCCACCCTCAGTTCCTTCTAGTATGTGGGCCTCTCCAGCAAGACAGATGACTTGACTTCTCTGAATCCTCTCTTTTTTCACCCTGTAAAATGGGGATAGCTATAGTTATCTTAGAGTTGTTATGGGAATTCACTGAGATTTTGTAGAAAATGGCTTGCACAGAGGCTAGCACAATGTCAGGCCTTTCTAAATGCAGCTATTGTTACTATTATTATAATGGTTAGGGCTTCTGATACTCTGGAACCTAGCTGTTGTCCAGACAGCAGTTGGAGATATGCCTTCCGTCCCCCTAATCTCTCCCCTGCCCCAGACCCCTGCTATGCCACAGAGGTGTATCCAGGTAAAGGATGATTTCTAAATTACAGAGAAAATACAGCTCTTTTCCTGAAGCATCTCAGATGATGTGATTGGCCATTGTGGGAGATGTGCCATGGAGTATGACATAGTCAAACTTTTTGTTGTCCCTTCATGTCAGCCTCGCAGAGTAGGCGCAAGAGTTTCCTTTCTCACCAATGGAAACCAGTCCCCTTATAGCATCCATTGCCTGTTCATGACATGAATTCTCCAGGAAGTTCAACTAGAGCCACCTTTATGCAGTGGATCTCAGTTTGTCTTGTCTATGAAACCATTGTCTGTTCTCTGCCTCATATTTGTTACTATCTCAAAGCATCGGTGTCTGCTCCTTTTCCATCTGATCCTGAGCACAGTTAATAAGGTGAAGCAGTGTTTCTTAGAGACCTTGGGAGCCATATCTTTCTTAATCATTATTTGGGACTATTACAGGGGGAAGTATAACTTTATTTTATTGCCACCGGATAATGTAGATGTCCTAATCCTCACTGTGTAAAAATAAGACCAGACTGAATGTCTGTTCTGAATTATCTTTTCTGCCTAAACAGAGCCCAGAAGGGATCCTAACTTGCAAAAAATATATTATTCAGCCCAATCTTGATTTCATTTCCTAAAAGAGATTGGGTCCAAGTAAGACTTTAATTGAATTCAGCCTCTTGACCTGACACTGACTTGGTTCTCTCTCCTAGTGCCTTCCAACATTAGACAAGGGAGGAGGAGGAGGAGGAGAAATAGACAAATAAAGCAATCCACGTGGGTTTATAGGCCGAGCCACTTCCACATTCCATAAAGCCCAAATGACTGTATAGGAAACAGCTGCAGTATTTACTGGGGCCTGGTAAGGCTTCATTACCATCCCACCTCCTCACAGGGGGTGTTCAACTCCAAATGGAGTGCAGTGGAGGGAGTAATTGACTCTGCTTCCCTGACACCTGGTGTTTCTGCCAAATGCCTGAGGTCACTGCAGCAAACAACTTTCCCCCTCCCCTCGGAGTGGAGGGAGACCTCAGGGCCTGTAGTGAGAGGTGGAGAACAGTGCCAAGAGGAGGTCAGAAGGGATTTCCGTGTTCATTTGTTCATATCTTTGTCCATTAACTTAAGAATCATTTATTGCACACTTCCTAAATATCAGGTACTGCTATAGGCATGTGGGACGTGGTGACAGACATGGTCTCTGCCTTCTTAGAGCTTACACTCTAGAGCTTCTGTATACAATACAATAACCACTACATTTAAATTAACATTTATTAAAACAAAGTCAAATTGAAAATTCAGTTCTTCAGTCACACTTGCCACATTCAAGTGCTCAATAGGCTGATGACTATTGTATGGGACGGCATAGGTACAGAGCACTTCCACCATCGCAGAAAGTTTTATCAGACACACTGGTCTGCTGTGGGCAGGGTGTGGAGGGTCTGGAAACAGTCATTAACTGAACAAACATGTCCGTAAATAAGAGCACTTTGGATGTGGTAGTACTGTGAAGAAAGTAAAATAGATATAGGGCCTAGAGTTTCCCTTTGAACAGAATGTTCTGGGTGGCCTCCTCGGAGAAGATGACACATTGGCCAAGGTCCTGGAAGATGCTGAGCGACAGCAAGTCCTTGGAGCCTCTCAGAAGTATAAGAAAGTTACTATGGTTTGGAGTAGGGAGCCAGAGGGAGAACAGTATGAAATGGGGTCAGGAGTAAGGTAGAGGCTTAATGGTTTGGGGTCACGGGAAAGACTGAGCATTTAACTCTTAAGTGGTGGAAATTCATTGCGGGATTTTTACCAGGGGAAGGGTCATGTGATCTGATGTTAAAAGTTCACTCTGGCTCCTGGGTTGATTATGAATTGTAGGGAGTCAGAGGGACCAGAAAGGAGGCTATTAAAGTTGTCCAGATGAGAGAATCTGGGACCTGGGCATCAGGGACGAAGGGACAGTAGCTAACCCCAGAGGGCCAACTCTGCAGTAGATAATTACTCATCTGAAAATATGGGAACAGTAAAAGTATCTGGTATATGCTGTCACTGATACAAGGATACAGTCAGGCAATGTTTGTCAAGTACCAAGTCTTCACAGTATATCAGTCTGGCATTATCTTGTCTAATTTACCTTTGTGTTTCTCCTAAATGATGGTAACAGTCTCTCCTCTGGTTTCTATTTCTTTGTCTTGCCTAGTCTAGTGAGGTTTCCACATTGCTTGCTGGGGTTACCTTTTTTGAATGGCAAGTCTGATGACATCAGTTCCTTTCAGGGGATCCTGACTGAACCCCAGCTAAAATTCAAACTTGCTGGCATGTTGTAGGAGGTTCTTCACACTCTGGCCCATATCTCTCTACAGCAGTGGTTCTCAACCTTCTGACCCTTTAAATACAGTTCCTCATGTTGTGACCCAACCATAAAATTATTTTTGTTGCTACTTCATAACTGTAATGTTGCTACTGTTATGAATCGTAATGTAAATATCTGATATGCAGGATGGTCTTAGGCGACTCCCGTGAAAGGGTCGTTCGACCGCCAAAGGGGTCGCGACCCACAGGTTGAGAACCGCTTCTCTACAGCATCATCTCCTCCATGCTCCACCGCGAGCTCAGGCTTCAGTGACACCCATCATCCCCTCTCAGCTTGTGCCGCTTCCTCTGCCCAGACACTTTCTTTCCTTGTCTTGTACTTGCTATCTCCAGCTCCCTATCTTTCTAGGCTCAGCTTAGAAATTTCTGCCTACAAGAAGCTGTCTCTGGCTCTCCAAGTCCAGGTCAAGTGCTCTTATCCTGAAATCTCATGGAACCCTGCACTTCTCTCTAAAAGCCTAATATGCAAATTTTCCCCGCAGGAGTTCAACTGGGAGACCCGGAGTTCGCTCGCTCGCTATGACATGCGCTGACCACCAGGGGGTGGCGCGGAACAAAGGAAGGCCCTGGCCGGCAGCTGGAAGGCCCTGGACGGCCCTGATCACCAGCCAGGCCTAGGGACCCTACCTGTGCATGAATTTCATGCACTAGGCCTCTAGTTGAATTATAATTGCTTGTTTACTTGTTTCCTCCATTCAACTAAGATCTCCATGACAGTTGGGACTGTCTGTCTGGTTCATGATTGTGTCTAGCTCTTCATATGTTTAGCTCATTCGAAGTATTTAAGATACATTTGTTGAATGAGTAATTAAATGAGCTAACAAAAATCTTCTATTTATATCCTTTGATATAGCTACTTTCTCCCCCTATACCATTCTTTTATCCATTATTATTATATTGGATCTTAACCTGAATGTCTTACCTCAGGCTGCCGTAACAAAATACCACACACTAGGTGGCTTAAACAATAGACACTTGTGTTCCCACAGTTCTGGAGGCTGGAAGTCTGAAATCAGCGTGTCAACATGGTTGTGATCTGGTGAGGGCCCTCTTCCTGGCTTGCAGATGGCTACCTTCTCATGTGTTGTCACATGGCAGAGAGAGAGAAAGAGCAAGCTCTCTGGTGTCTCTTCTTGTAAGGCCACTAATCCCACCATGAAGCCCACTCTCAGGACCTCATCTAATCCTAATTACCTCCCAAAGGCCCCACTTTCAAATACCATCACATTGGCAGTTAGGGCTTCAACATAAGAATTTAGGGAGGGACACAAACTTTCAGTTTCTTAACACTTACGTAAGGTGAGAATTTGACATGAATTCCCTATTTCTTATTCTGATCTCTAGATTTCTTATGAATCTATTGGCAGTTGATGGCCTGCATGATATAGTAGAGTCAGATGATCTAGGTTTAGAGCTCAGCTTCAACATTTATGAATTATAAGACCTCGATCAAGTCACATCATCTATTGTTTCTCCCAATACTTCATAGAAGGCATTTAAGGTCACCAGGACATACTTGTTAATTGCATACTAGTACACTGGCTCAGTGGGCACTTCAATAATTCCTCATATCTATATGATAAGATCTCTCTTTCAGTGTCTCATGTAATCCTTCCAAGAATCCTAAGAACTCATATTATGAGGAGGCTGAGACTCTAGGAATTTCTGATCAGTCTCTTTGTCCTGATCCTGGAACATTCTCCCTGTGCACTTGGTTCATGGTCTCCTCTTTCACTTTCTCACCTCCTGTCTGATCTTGAGGACTTATTATCTGGGCAGGCATCTACTGCTCTGCAGGCTCTGGCTTGAGTCCTTGTACTATGGTGTTGTCGTCTGAATGTTTGTGTGCCCTCAAAATTCACATGTTGGAATCCTAACACTCAATGTAATGGTGTTAGGAGGTGGGGCATTTGGAAGATGATTGAGTCATGAGAGTGGGCCCTCAGAAATGGGATTAGTGCCCTTATAAAAGAGACCCCTGAGAACCCCTAGTTCCTTCTGTCTTGTGAGGATACAAGAAGTCAGTGACCTACCTGACCATGGTGGCACCCACATGAACTTCCAGTCTCCAGAACTGTGAGCAATA
The DNA here is from genome assembly GCF_963259705.1 of Myotis daubentonii. NCBI lineage: Eukaryota > Metazoa > Chordata > Mammalia > Chiroptera > Vespertilionidae > Myotis > Myotis daubentonii. The sequence continues at coordinate 22,715,600 of NC_081853.1, read as the reverse complement.
AGTGTTAATTGTTTATAAGCCACCCAATCTGTGGTATCTTCTTATAGCAGTTCAGATGAATTAAGACTCTGGGCCACCTGACAAAACACCCGGGACTATGCATTGTTGTGATTACCTCATGCCTTACAATTAAAAACCTTAAAAAGGTGTAAGTTAAAAAATTTAAAAATTTTCCTAATATAGGAAATATTTTGTATTAAATAGGAAATATTTTGTATTAATTTGATGTGTACAGCGTAGTGGTTAGACAAATCATAAGGCAGAAGTTCTTTAGTGTTGGACTTACGTAGGGCGAAGTTTCAAACCAACTGAGAGCAGATAAAGGAGACATACAGATGAAGATTTTGTATTTATTGAAGTAACACATATGTGGTACTTGCTAGGTGCCGGCCAGCAGCTTGCTCAAGGTCATGCAACTAGTAGGTGGCAGAGCCAGGCTTCCAAACCAGCTCAAAATGTAGCCTTTATTCATGATAAAACTAAATTGAAGGGTATGGTTTAGGTGTGTGTCCAGAAAGGCAAGTTAACTTTTCATCTCTGAATGAGTCAGACTCTCTAAGCTGGTTGGGGCCACCACGGTGTTCTCCACAGGGGCAGAGCTGGCCAGCATGCTCCTTCTCTTGCATGGTGGAGAGAGCACAGCCAAACACACCCATCCTGTGAGCAGGCAGATCCGAAAAGAAAAGGCTAAGGGGTGAACTCAGTCTCTCCTCCCCAAGTCACCGCCCATCAGCAGGGTGAACTCAGTCTCTTCTCCCCAATTCACCAATCGGCTAAGTCACTTTTCCTCCTTTGGAGAGGAGTGAGTGACCGATGGGGAGAATGGCCAGAGGGTTCATCTAGCTAAGGTCTCGCCAGATGGAATAAGTGTTTCCTTGGACCCTACGGAGGCTGAGAGCCAAAGGCCTCATCATCATTGGAAGTGAGCAAACTGCTGGTAAAGGAATCAAGGGGTTGGGTGTTTTAACATTCTTCTTTCTATTTTTTCATAATTAGGATTCTGAGGCCCAGCTTGAATCACTGTCCCTGTGGGTGGGCAAAGGGACAGTTGGGCTATATAATTGGAAGCACATTTCTTGAAAAGCTAGAGGACTTCTGCTGCATCAGCTGGTAGCTTTCCTCAGGCCTAATGACAGGTTCTGATTGCTAAGAGACTGATTTCTTTATGCTTCCTAACAGAGCCAAGTGGGTAGGTACCTGAGGATCTGTGAGTTCCTATGTGCATCACAGTGCTTCTCAGTAGGATGTGGCACCTATGTAGTTAGGGGAAAGAACACCAGATACAAGGTCAGGTGTCCTGGTTCCTTACATGACTCTTCCAGTGGGGAAGTCCTTCAGCTTGCCCATGACTTTATTTTCTCATCTGTAAAATGGGAGTAAAATTACCTATCTCAAAGGGCTGTGCGAGGATCAAGATGATGGATGAGAAGGTGCTTTATAAACATCAAAGCTGGATAATTTCAAGCTGCTTTATCACATTTTCCATGGATCTGTGAATTTCCCTTCTTTCCCACATTTTAAAAATTTTTATTTATTGTTTGGAGAGAGAGGCGGGGGTGGGGGGAGAGAGAGAGAGAGAGAGAGAGAGAGAGAGAGAGAGATTGATTTATTGTTCCACTTATTTATGCATTCATTGTATGTGTCCTGACCTAGGATTAAACTTGAAAACTTGGCTTATTGGGATGATGCTCTAACCAACTGAGCTACCTGGCCAGGGTTTTCCCACATCCTTTTTATAGCAGACACGTTGATTTTGCCTATCCAACATCCATTCTTTTTCCTCTGGAATAGCACCTTGATCCCCTTTGGGAATCTCTTTGGCTATGTGGGTTGTTTGGGACTGACCCCATTTCATAGCTCCATGGGAAAACCCATGATCCAGGCCTCACCAAGCAGAACATTCCATTCCCTTGTCACAGATACTGGTTCGGGGATAGCTATTCACTTTAGCCTGGGTCAGTTGACCATTCCTGGGACTTTTTCTGGAACTCCTGGGAACGACTCTGCTTTCCTTGCTGGAATTGCCAAGCTGGGGGAATGTAAGCCTGGAGCTGTTGGGGGCCACTTTGCCATCTTACAGGAAGAGCCTGCTACCATAGAGGAAAGCATAAGGGAGAGTTGGAGGAAGACACATAATGTCCTGTTGACATTGTTAAAGTTTCTGGATTCACAAGTGAATAAATAATCTGGTGATCATAATAGAATCAGGGACATAGAAAGGGAATGGACTGACTATTCTTGGGGGGGAAAGGGGTGTGGGAGATGCGGGAAGAGACTGGACAATAATCGTGCACCTATGGATGAGGACAGTGGGTGGGGAGTGAGGGCGGAGGGTGGGGAGGGAACTGGGAGGAGGGGAGTTATGGGGGAAAAAGGAGGAACAAATGTAATAATCTGAACAATAAAGATTTAATTAAAAAAAAGTTTCTGGATTCAGCCATGCCTGATTTATATTCATTATGAATGAGGTTGATTAACATTTCATGTATATATTTCCCTTTCATATCCTTTGCTAATTTTTCTACTGGGCTGTTTGTTGGTGTTCTTAGAGATTTGAAGGAACATTTTTAATATTTATTTTTTATTGAGGTAAAAGTCACTTAACATAAAATTAACCATTCACAATGAACAATTCATTAACAATCCAGTGGCATTTAGTATATTCATATACATAATGTTTTACAACTATCACCTCTATCTAGTTCTAGAACATTTTCTTCATCACCAAAGAGACCCCATATCCATTAAGTAGTCACTCCTCATTCCTCACCTCCCCTAACCCCTGGCAATCATTCATCTGCTTTCTGTCTCTATGGTAGTTTATCTATTCAAAATATTTCAAATAATCAGATTCAAGCAATATGTGACATATTTTATCTGTCTTTTTTCACTCAGCATAATGTTTTCAAGGTTCATCCATGTTGTAGCATCATTAGCTCTCATTCCGTTTTTATGGCTGAATAATATTCCATTGAATGGATAGACCATGTTTTATTTATTCATTCACTCATATGTTGATGGACATTTGGGCTGTTTCCACTTTTTTGGCTATCATGAATAATTCTGCTATGAACATTCATGTACGCGTATTTTTTGAATTATATATCAGGGAAATTAGTATATTTTTATATATCAGAGAAAATAGTCTTTGGCTTATGATAGGTGTTGCAAATATTGTATTTCAGTTTACCATTTGTCTTTGACTTGACTTCTGGTGGCTTTTGCAAGCAAAGTTCTGAAAAAATTGCTATGTAATTGAACCTGTCCAGGTGGGTTTTGTGACACAGTTAAGAAGGCCATCCTTATACTTGCGGTTATAAAATAATTCTTCCATCAAAGCTTCCACTTATCCACTCATTTCCTTATCAGTCAAACAGGGATTAAAAACAGCCCTACTTGTCCCCCAGGGTTACTGTGAGTACCAAATAAGAAATGACATGAAAGGGCTTTTAAAATATAAAGCAATGTATATACAAAAGGCATGTTGTCATCATCACTATTAATTGTATCAGATTCTGGCACTAACTAGCTGAGTTGTTTTTGCTTTCATTTTGCAGAGCAGAGATTGAAGGGCAGAATTACTCACTGAGCCGGCCAAGGATACTCTAGTTGGTAGCAATATGGAGAATGTCACAAAAGATGTCAACTCTTATTAGTCATCTTAGGAGGGCTTCATATTTGACCAGAAAAATAAAATTGCCTTAAACCGAAAACTATTCTGGTCACTCTTCCTTCAAGTAGAGTCTTTTTTTTTTTTCTTTTTCTGCCAAGAAAAGAAACCAGTTCTGTGAGTTTTGTGTTATTCAGCTGTACTTGTAATTTAAACCTCATCAGTGGCCATTTGTGGCACGATTTTCTTGTATTTTTAACCCCAAATTCTTTTTCTTAAAATATTTTTTCTTGATTGTAGAGAGAGAGAGAAGAAGGGAGAGGGGGAGAGAGAGAAACATCGATGTAAGAGCAGAACATCAGTCAGCTGCCTCCTGACAACCCCCTACTGGGGATTGAGCCCTCACCTGGGCATGTGCCCTGATCAGAAATTGAGCCAGCAACTTTTTGGTGCACAGGACAATGCCCATCCAACTGAGCCACACCGGCCTGGGCCCCAATTTTTTTTTAAAGTAGCAAGCTTTAGGTTGAATACTATTGATTGAAAAAAAAAATATCAGTTTTCGGCAGCCATTATTCGTATGATAATGGCTCTGAGATAGAATTGTGTACTGGTTAAGTCCTTGGACCCTGATGTTGGTCAGACTTGGGCTTAAATATGATTCAGTTAGTAATCCAGTGTGTGATCTTGGGCAGATTGCTTTGTGCCTCTATTTCACCACATGTAAAGCAAGGATGATTTCAGCACCTGACTATTGTGTTGCAGCAGAAGTCAGTGATACAGTCTATATAGAGTACTTGGTCCAGTGCCTGTATGGAATGAGGGCTCGGTAAATACTAGCTATTAGTATAATTCAGGAATATCTAAGAAAATTCATAAGATGAGCCCAAGAGAAATGGAATATACCCTTCTAGCAGGTATTCCCATCCTGTGGGTTTGGCACAGATCAATGGTAGAGCCCTTTTCTTGAGGCAGACCACATTTATTTGGGAGAGAAATCTGGTTTCTGTTACTATCATGTGGTGTGGGGGGTAAGTAAGCAAGCAGTTGGTTCTCATATAGTAAGGCCATGTAGAGGGGCGTGTCACAGAAGGGCAGCTGGGAGACTGGGGTGAGCTGCGGGAAGGACTGGAAGGAAAAGGATGAGGACATTGTGCCAGGGGGCCTTCTCAGGTCACATCACCTGTTCTTGGAGACAGAAGCTTCTGGATGGTGTGATTCACTGTGTGTGGTGATATATTTGCCAGGGCACAGCCCTTTTCTTCTTTTTTCCCGTTTTTTTTTCTTTCCTCTCTTCCTGCTTTTAACCTGTGTGTCTGGGGGTCCCAACTCTTGTCCTAGGTCCAGCATGGTTGAGCCCTAAGAAAAAAAATAATAACATCTGTGGGATTTCTGCTATATGCCAGGCACTTTAAATCCCCATTCGCATTAGATCCTGTGCAATGAGTGAGATCATTTTGTAGATGAGAAAACCGAGGCTCAGAGAAGGCCCCCTATAAGCTGGTAAGCGGCAGAGCCAGAATTTAAATCACCATCTGTCTTATACCAGAATCCAGCTTCTCCTGCCATTTAGCACATAGCTCTGTACCATACTTTGCTTCAAATTCATATGGGTTTTTGTGAATTCCTGTGGCTCAGTGCCCTACATATAGGTCTCCCAGAAATATTTATGGCTTTAAAATGTTAGTAGTGGATTTAAAATTTTAGTAATGAAGAGAATAGCTGACATTTATTTGTTCCTGTGTCCAATGGGCAACAAGCAGGTTAAGTCACTTGCTTTCCTTCCCAGAGCTGGTCAGTGGCAGAGCCAGGCAGGGGATCCCGTCTGTCACATGCCAAGGTGTGCAGTGTTGACTCCCATTTTTCTCTGAGAGTCTAGGCTTGAGGCAGGGATGCTAATCTCTGAGCACATCTTTCTCAGGTAACATGTGTGGTGTTCTCTTTTTTAAACTAGTCCAAAGGGGAACCGAAGAGGGCCTGAGTATGTTCATGGGAAGGATGAGGCAGAGGGGTGATGGCAATGGTTGTGGGCCATTTGTGATTTATGAGCTTTGCAAACTCCTGTCTCTGGGCACGAAGCTGGAATAAGCTCTGTGATTCACCAGCTGGACTTTTCCCAGTGCTTTCTCCAAGTAGATCCTGTGCATTCCCATCTGTAGACCGTAGCTCATACTCTTTGCTCCAAAGGAATGCCCTGCTGCCCACACTCCCCTCGCCATGTCTATCTGGGGAGACCCATTACAGCTCCACCCTCTCAAGGAAGCCTCCATGGATTGGCATGGGTAATCTATTCATTTCAGAACTTGAGTCAAGTAATTAATTATACATTCAAAAAAGGCAAATGGAAGACTATTTTGAGAAATTTGTGAAAATACCATACTCAGGGGATTATACTAGTACATGTTAATGATAATCTTAACGTGAAATCCCAGTGGTCAGGGACCCTATATAGTGCTTGATTTCATTGTTCAATCTTATTCTACTTTCAAGGCACATGAAATGGGTTTCAGCTGTCTAGTAGAATGTTTTGAGCCTTTGCATGGGCAGAATCTGATCTGGTGTCAGACAGCCTAGGCTTGAAGGCTGGTGACCTTGGGTAAGTTACTTCCCGTATCTGTGCTTCTGTTCCTTCATTTGTGAAAGAGGGATTACTTATACTGTGTTGTTAGGTTGTTGGGGGGATATCATAGGGTCATAATAATTGCTGTCATTTATTGAGTGCTTCTTATATGCTCGGCGCTGTGCTAAGCCTGGCTTTACATTCTTATTTGATCTTCCCAAGAGCTCCTTCATTCCTGAAGTCCCCTACCCTGCAGTATTTTCTCTTCTATAGCACTTATCATCTTCTACCATATTACATAATTTACTCATGTTGTTTATTTTTCGTCTGCCCCTCCCAGGGTCTCCTGCCTTGCACAGTTCCACAGGCACCATTCACCGTGCATTCTGAGTTCTGCTCTGAGAATATTAATGTAGTGACTTCCTGGAGTTGTGTGAGGTGGAGACCTTGGAGCTTCAGGAAGGCAGGGATTTTCCTGCCTGTTTTGATCACTGCTGTATCTCTGTGCCCAGAACAATGCCTGACCTATAGTAAGCTTTCAGTAAATATTTGTTGAATGAAATGGGCTCTAAAGAGAGCCCATTTTATTGGTGAGAAAACTAAGGCTCAATGAGTAATTAATTTGCCTAAAGCCCAGCGAGAGACAAAGGCAGCTGGGTGTTTCCAGCATGCTTGCCCTCAAAGGGTTTGCAAATCTGCATGTCTGAAACGTCTGGCATTGTCCCTGCTACCCCACAATTGCTCAAAAATATATTAATGAACATGCCTGCACGGGTCAGCCCCTCAACTCTGCTAGACAATTCCCACAGAGTGACAAATTGTCACAGAGCTGTTGCTTTAAGAAATTGGATAAATTGCACAGTACAAAGAAAAGGTGGACCTTTCAGAGATTTTGGAAGAAAATTCCCTAATCCCACTGCTAATGGTAGGAGTTTGCAGGGGCCTCTCTGGCTTTCCTAGCCTGATCCTTTTTCCTGCTGCCTTCCCTTTTGTGACTGTCTCTTCCCCTTTTTGCTTGCAGTGAGTTCTGCTCTCCTGTAGGCTACAATGTGTCAGTTGTTATAAAATCCGGGAGGTGGAGCTTAGTGACGAGGGCGAGGTGGGTGGGGGAGTGCTCAGCCAGCCCTGCAGGGCGAGCAGTCCTACTCTGGGTTCACCGGAGCTTAAGCCTTGCAGCAGAACTTCCTTCTCGCTCTTCTGGCTTTGATCCTCACTGTACATCAGAGCAGAGGCGCTGAAGGGAGGGAGGATGCGAGATGACTGGCCCTTTGGCAACCTGACCATCTCCTTAGCAGAGCCTTGGAAAGACAGCCAGAGACTGACTGCAGCACCAAGGAGGCGCCGCACCTCTTGTGGATGTGTGTCTGTGTGTGTGAGTGTGTGAGTGGGTGAATGGGTGTGAGTGAGGGTGTGTGTGTGTGCATTGTGACTGTGTGTGTGCGTGTCCAGATGAGTGTGCGAGTGCATGTGTGAGAGAGTGTGTGTGTGTGTGTGTGTGTGAGTGTGTGTGTGCTCTTGGTTTTTATTTTTTTGAAGAAAAATCTTGAAAATCTGGGGCAGGTTACTGTGCTCCTAGGGTGGTGATTCTTCTTTTGAAAGAGTAGCTGACCAGACCAATCTACTAGAGACATTTTTCGGCGAGTAAAGATTATTTTCCTTCCAGGAGAGGGATTTTTTTTCCCCCTGGCTCTGCAGCCAAGTGAAAGAGATTAGCCCCTAAACCTGTGAAATCGACCAGAGCCGTGTGAGAGAGAATACGGGAAGAAAAGGCGATATAAATTAAATAGCCTGTCAGTGCCTTTGGCCACGTTGGAAGATGTCATCTCAAACTAAGTTCAAGAAAGACAAAGAGATCATTGCTGAATATGAAGCCCAAATAAAAGGTGAGATGCGGGCCGGGGACTCATGCCTCCCCTCCCCTTTCTTATTCCCTTGCTTTGGCTTTTCCCCCTTTTCCTCCCTGCCATGATGAAATGTTGTTATGCATCAATAATCTTATTGTGAGGAGAAACAGTGGCAGCTGTACAAGTCCAGACTGGTTTCAGCTGCAGAGAGCGCTGGTGCTGGGTGTATGGATTATGAAGTGGTAGCGATCACTGCATTGCAGGTGTGCGAGGAGGATCCGACCCCAGATTTAGGAGTGTCTCAGGTACTCCATCATCTTGGCCGTGACATGTCACTCTAAGGCCTTCTGAAAGTCTCTTAATATGGTGTCTATTTGTTATGGTCTACTATGTTTTTTTCTTTGTCCTTTATGTTGTTGTTGCTTTGCCTCTGCGCCTTTCTCTGGGCTGAAATTCACATGCATGTGCCCAGGGAAGTAGCACAGGGAGGCTGCACTGCTTTGTCAGTCTCTTGGTTGGCCTGGGTTGCCATGGATTAACTGTTATGGGGCATATTGATCCAAACTAATGCAGGCATTTAGGTATAAGGAAGGAGCTTGGTGCAGAAAATATATTCTCTTGCAGTGTGCAGCCCTAGTCACCTTCCATGCACTAGCGGTTAGGGTCATCAGCTTTCATTCAAAGCCAACAGCTCAGTGCGCTGTGTCGGCTGGTAGGTGCTGCCTGGCTTCCGTGGTGCCAGGGGAAGCCAGCCAGGAGGGTGAGATGACCTCTGGCTGCGTGCACACCCCTCTCAGAAGCCCCTCCCTAAATCCACAATAGCGAGGCGAAAAGGACACTGGACACAATCGCATAGACAAATGCAGGCAGAACCCTCATACAGGCCAGGCTTCTCCCACCCTCATGAGTTCTAGGCTTAGCTTTGGCAAGGAAAACCTGAAAGCACCATTCCTCATGCTCACCCTTTCTCTGAGGATGTACCCTTAGGGAAGCTGGGGCCTGCCCCCCTCTTAGCATCTGTTTTCTTTCTGGTCACAGTTCTTGCTGTGAACGGGTGTGTTGTGGTCTCCCTTAGAAAGAGTAAAGACAGGATACATCTTCAGTGGATGTTGGTGCCTCCCTCCCCTTGAGGTGATGAGTAGACTGTTCGGCAAGTTAGTTTTTGGGGCTCAGCCGATCTGAGGTTGCCACACCTGCTTCTAGGTGCTGCTGCAGCTCAAGACTCAGTGACCCAGAAAGGCAGTTGCCTCCTCAGGAACGGCCGAAGGCCGGGCAGTCACAGCTTCTGTCCACGCTTCAGATGCTTGGGAAACTTTGAGAGGGGAGCAGCCATCGGGGGAGAGCCTTAGTTTTTTTCCAGTCTCGCCAACTGTCTTGTGCCTTTTAGTTCTGGTCGAACCTCACATGCTAATCACCTCTGGGTAGACCCCAAGATGAAATAAGCAGAAAACCCTCTGCTCTCCTCCCTTTTAGTGTTCAGTTCAGTGTAGAAAACAGTGATTTATGATGTTTCAGCCTTGCTGAAAATTTAGAAACAAGCCCTTGTCAGAGATTTGAATTTACCTGACTGCTCACTACAAAAACCCAGTTAGGGGGTTTATATTTTCTAAGACTAAATTGTGTAATTTTAAAAAAATACACGGAGGTTCCCTTGAAAAAAGCCATAGTAGGGAAGGGGATGCTGAGTTTTGGACAGGTTGGTAGGATATGTGCTGATTACTTTGAAGGATTGCTACCACTGGGCCAGTGAACTTTGCTGGCTCTGGCTGATTCTTTTACTTTTTACATTTCACCTTTATTTTAAAAACTAATCTGCAAGTACAAGGTAATGCATTTCAGCAGGAAATGTGCCCAAATGATCTTGTCCCTTCCAGACTCTAAACGCCTTTGCATTCTACTTACAAGAGTTTAAATTTATTCCTTTAGTGTTGACACCCACACAATTAAGGTCAGGATGCTGCTGTGCCCCAAACCATCTGGAATCTTTTCTTTCAAAATTCTTTGTTCATCATCATTATTATTGTGTGCACAGGGCTCTACAGTTTCTGTGGCTCACTCCCAGATATCCCTACTCTTGGTTTACACAAGGTTCAGAAAGGGTTCACATGAACTCGGTGTTAGAGATGATGAAACTGAAGCTTCGTAATGTTGAATGACTAGCCCAAGGTCACAAGGCTGAAATGTGAAGGCAGCAGGTTTTCTGCCAGGCCCAGTGTTCCCTGATACATTGTTTGCCTGCAGCTGCCCCTGGAAGGATTGGTGTCAGTAGCAGATGGCAGTTTTGTGGCGGGGATGGCTGCCTCTTCGTGGCATTCCATTGTTTTCCCTCCTAGTTTGATCCCTTGCCTTTGTTGCTTGCCTCTGAAGAACGTTTGACCAATCACCAAAAATAATGCCTGATGCCAGTTATCTTTCTCCCTGGGCAGCATTTGACCAATCTGTTGCAAACACACCACCTAGTTAGACAGATTTTGTCCTCTGTGACTTCTGTGAGGGGAACTTTTGATTTTTAAAAATGATACTGAGTTCTTTGTAAACGTACTGTCTTTTATCTCTTTCTGGAGAATTTATTGACCCAAAAAGGAAATGTCTTAAAGCAGTTTTTCTTCCTGTTGTAAAAAATTTCAGACTCATGCCTTTTCTTGCTTCATCAGATACTTGAAGTCCTTTGATTAAATACCTGCAATGCAGTAGTATACCATATCTTGTTCATTTCCAGTGATGGGGAACTCACCACTTCCAAAGCCCACATACTCTATCTTTGGACAGCTCTGGCTGTTGTAAGTGGTTTTATGTTGGGTTAAATAAAGTCTCTCATCCGTTTATTGGTTCTATAGTATCTGCCCCTTGGGACTTCATAGAACAAGACAGATGCTTCTTCTCCATGACTGCCCATTGGATGTTTGGAGACTCTGATCATAGCCCCTAGACTCTGATTATCCTCATTTGTTGATTTACAATAATTCTCTGCTGCTTATCTTCACTCTCCTTTGACTCTACTGCATCCTCGGTTGCAAACTTCGGTGCATTTGGGTGCTTGGCACGTAGAGTAAATGAGTGATGATGGCCAAGTAAGATGATTTGTGACAGGTGTTCCACCACCTCAGCGAAGGCAATATAAGAAGGGGTGGTAGTGATTATGATGGGCCTGAGCGTGCATGTCCTGTACAAATGGGCAATCACTACCTAGATTCAACCAGTTGACCATTTAGGAATGGAGGCCCAGCCAGATCTTTCCATTTTCCAACAGATGGCAGAAATCTGGATGAGAGCTTTATGCTTTTTAAAATATTTTGTTTTATTGCTTAAAGTATTACAAAGAGTATTACGTATGTCTCCTTTTTTTTCTCCCTTGACATTCCCCCGGTCTCCTCTACCCCCCAGTGTCTTGTGTCCATTGGTTATGCTTATATGCATGCATACAAGTCCTTCAGTTGATCTCTTACCCCACCTCCCGCCCCCCAACCCTCCCTGGCCTTCCCACTGTAGTTTGACAGTCTGTTCGATGCTGCTCTGCCTCTGTATCTATTTTTGTTCATCAGTTTATAATGGTCTTTATTATCCATAAATGAGTAAGATCATGTGGTATTTTTCTTTCATTGACTGGCTTATTTCACTTAGCATACTGCTCTCCAGTTCCATCCATGCTGTTGCAAATGGTAAGAATTCCTTCTTTTTTACAGCAGCATAGTAGTCCATTGTGTAGATGTACCACAGTTTTCTAATCCATTCATCTGCTGATGGGCACTTAGGCTGTTTCCAGATCTTCGCTATGGTAAATTGTGCTGCTATGAACATAGGGATGCATATATCCTTTCCGATTGGTGTTTCTGTTTTCTTGAGATATATTCCTAGAAGTGGGATCACTGGGTCAAATGGGAGTTCCATTTTAACTTTTTGAGGAAATTCCATACTGTCTTCCATAGTGGCTGCACCAGTCTGCATTCCCATCAGCAGTGCATGAGTGTTCCCTTTTCTCCGCATCCTCTCAAGCTTTATGCTTTTAAAGAGGTTTTGCCAAATAGACCTCTAAAAGATGATACTCTCAAAAGCCTTCTTCAAGAGTGGTACTAAGTTCTAAATGAGATCCTCTAGATGTGGTCAGAGAAAGAAAACAACTACCACCTCTCTTACACTATATGTAATGCTTTTATTAATATAGCCCAAGGGTTCAATTAGCCTTTTCACTGCCCAACCCCTCATTGCAAACATATATATTTATATCTGCCCTATTTCTTCAATCTACTAGCTAGGATCCTTGTCAGAGAGAAGGAAAATGAAATGAATTTAATATGATTTGTTCTTGGTGACCCTGTGCTGGTTCCAAGTGGACATTGCTTCCTGACTGGTGTGCTCACAAATGTCCCTTTACAAATCTGTTCAAGAATCTTGCCTGAGAGTGACATCATATTCTCTAGTCAGGAACAGGCAAGTTATAACTTGTTCCCCTTTTGAAGTTAGAACAACATTTGCCCATCTACAGCTTTTTGGCACCTATCCTATTTTTCATAATTCTCTCAAAGACCACTGATAGTGTTTGGTAATCTTATTTGCAGGCATTCTAAGTATCTTGGGCTCTAATTCATCTTGCTGTCAGACATAATGGTCTGTTCTACATTTATTCAGAGTTCCCATTTCCATTTCAACCTAATGGAAAATTGAAATAGAAGCGCAGTGATTGACTTTAGTGTTTTATTTTTTATTACATGCTCCTCATCATTTTAGTCTATCTTAATAGCAAAAGTCTATAATTTTGGGAAGAAAAGCAGGTATTGAATAAGATCACAGAGAATGCATTCGTTTATGCACTCATTCAATACTACTTTGTTCTTAGTCTTGTGCTGGGTGTTTTGAGAGATGCAAAGTATATGGTATATTCTTGGCTTTCTAACAGTTTTCTTGGAATGTGGTGAAAAGAATCAGTGAAGAAAACAACAACACACAAAACACAAAATTTTCAACTGAGGGCCAGATGAGTTCAGTCTTAAAGAGATTGTGCCATAGAATGATTGGACAACCATCTTCGGAACCCTGATTGCCTTCAACAGGATTCAATGAGGAATGCAGGCTGAGCTGGGAAAGCAGTGAGGAGTCATGGGGATGGTGGCTGATTAGGGAGCTGTCTAGAGGAGGCAGCCATTGCGCAGCTTCAGTTTGTCATCGCCACGAAATGTGAACCCAGAGTGGCCAGTTCTTTCAGTGTTTCAAGGGAATCTGGATTTTAAAACAAAATGGCCTGATTTTTATTTTTAAAATTTCTTAAAATTATTGAGCTGTAAGTATTCTTTATATATTCCACATATAAGTCCCTTATCAGATACATGATTTGCAAATATTTTCTTCCATTCGGTGGGTTGTCTTTTCACATTTTTGATGGTGTCCTTAGTAGCACAAAAGTTTTTAATTTTTATGAGGTTCAGAGTATCCATTTTTCTATTTTCCCTCATGTTATTGGTGTCATATCTAAAAATTCTTTGCCAAATCTAAGGCCATAAAGACAATCTCTTGATTTTTAAATGGCAACTCAGATTTAAAAAACACTGCAGTGTCTGAACAAACCTGACAGTAGGACAGTTTCAGCTCATGGCCCACCAGTTTGTAACTTCTGGCCTACAAAGTGAAGTCCATAAAAAGTCTTGGTGATGGGCCTTCAGCCAATTTTCCTGCTTTATCTTCAGTTGTCTTCTCTATAAATAGGTCTGTCTGCTCTTACAACCACATCCCTTGTCTCTGGATTTTGCATACCCTTTTCTACCTCAAATTCTTTCCCCATTTTCTGCTCTCATCACACCTCTTTTTGTCTCACCAACTCCTAATCATCCTTCAGTTCCAGCTCAAATGATACCCTCTTCCATGATGCCTTCCTAACTCTCCTAGGCAGAATTAGTGATTCCCTCACATCTGCCCTCCTATTCTGAGCCTTATTATCCTTTATTACAATTTTGTGTTTAGTCCTTTGGCTCTGAACTCTTGAGGGAAGAAACACTTATAGTCATCTTTGTTTCCCCAATGTGCTTGGCACACGATTGGTTGGGGGAGTGGCTGATAAGTTACTAATAAGTTTTACTCTTATAACTCATGGCTCAAGCAGTTATTTTCTTTGACATTTATTTTAGCTCAGGCTGCTATAACAAAATACCATGGACTGGGTGGTTTAAACAACAGACATTTATTTATCACAATTCTGGAGCCTGAGAAGTCCAAAATCAAGGTGCCAGCAGATACAATTTCTGTTAAGAGTCCATTTCCTGGCTTATAGATGGTTGTCTTTTTGCTGTGTGCTTAAATGGTCTTTCCTTAGTGTGTGATGAGAGTGAGCTCTCTGTCTTTCTCTTCTTAAAAGGGCACTAATCCCAAACAGGAGGTCACCACCCTCATTATCTCATCTAATCCTAATCACCTCCTAAGGCCACACCCACCACAAAATACCATCATATTGGGGGTTAGGCCTTTGACATTTGAATTTGTGTGTGGGTGACACAAACATTTAGCCCATGATAACACCCATACTTTCTGTTCCATTGAAAGCAGGGGTTGTATTGGCCTGCTGAATTTCCTTCTTTGTCTCTGATAGGGGAGACATTTATTAGTAGGGATTTGGTGAAGGCCGATATGTTGAAAGCCAAGATGATATTTGATGAAGTGATTATTTGTCACAGTCTGGGTGGGGTGTGGCTGTGGAGCACTGTACTTCAGGCGCCTCCCAGTCCGGGGAATTAGTGGATTTGGGGGTCTATATTGGCCATTTCTGGAGTTTTCACAACAAATGTTTATTTGTTAGGGATGACCTTTCCTTAGCAGAAACCTCTATCATTCATTCATTCACCCATTCATTTAGTGACTGTTATAAGCCATTCTTCAGGCTATACAGCTTTATTTAGCAGTGGGAGGTAATTAAATTTTATTTAGATCTAGGTCTCAGTCATATAGTCAGCATCTAATTTTGTGATCCAATACTCCTGAGAGATAGTCATTATTAGTCCCATTTTATAGATTAAAGGCTAAAGTTCAGGGAAACAAAGTAAGTTGCATATGATTACATATCAAATAGTGGCGGAGCTAGGGTTTAAACCAGTCTTCCTGACTTCTGGTTGTGTAGGGAGGCAAGATGCACACCAAGGCAACATGGCTCTGAAACCCAAAGGTTTCTTCTTTGGAGGGGGAAGTCTGGGATGGGTCTTAATCTTTGACTTCCTACCCTCCCTAACACTTCCACGCACCTTCTCATCCAATCTCTCTTAGTCTCCGCTTGATGTCCCCTAGCTGTGTCAGGTCCCTTCACTCCCACCACAGGGAGTCATCTTTGGGAAACTAGCTGACTGGAAACACTCCTATAGACTTGACAGAGTCTATATATACTACAAATACTTGACAGAGGTCAAGTATTTTCTTGTATATGCATAAGCTGTACCTTCATCAACCTGGAAATATAGAAACAGAAATCTTAAGTGTCTTCTGGTCCAAGTCTCCTACTTTTTCCCTCCCAGATGTGGAAACTGATGTTTAGAGAAGGATTCTAACTAGCAGACACTTCTAGAACATATTTCCAGAAGGGCAAAAGCTTTATCTGTTTGATTTATTGCTATAGCCTCATTCTTGGGATCTAATTGGTGATCAATAAATGTATGGAGTTGAATTGCTCTGGCGGGTGGGGCAAGCCCTGGCAGTGGTTTCACTTGTAAATGCTTCATTCCTGATGGCTTGTTGATGTTTATAAAATATCTTGGCTGTCAAGGAGAGGTTGCCTGGGAGGCAGAGCTGAGTGGTGCCTTGGAAAACAGAATGAGGCAAGTATATGACAGGTTAAGGATTGGAGAGATCAGGAGAAGAGGTTAGGCTGGTTCAGAAACTGGCCCTTTCCTTCTAAGTGCCAAGACGGTGACAGGGGTTGACCTTCTAAAAATGCTGAATTTCAGAACCTCTGGCCTAACACAGGATGCAAAAAGCTGTGTCCTGGGCTCAATTGCACTTGTAAATGCTTCATTCCTGATGGCTTGTTGCTATTTCTAAAATATCCTAGCTGGCCAGGAGTGGGATTTTGGCTCTGTTCTCTTAAATTTGTTTAATTATTAGGCCAATTTATGTTTGGAGTAGTGTTTCTTTAGATGTATTCCATGAGAGTGGAGGTGTTGGGTGGAAAAAAATTTGTGGTCAAATAGGTTTTGGAAGTTTTAGCATAAACTGAATGAAATAAGTTTGTTTCCCACAGGACTTCTGGGAACCTTGAATGTGTTAAGTGGTGGGAGTCTCCAAAAGGGGTTAGGGCTTTCCTCAAACTTATTTCATCTATAGATCCTTTGCATGGAACATCTTTCAAGACTCTGTTCTTGAGATTACATTTTGGAAATGTACATGGTTTGTGGATTATCCAGATTCTTTCTCTTTTTTGTCTTTTGCCCATTTCCCTAATTTTTATACTTCTTTCAGAGGGCAATTTGAAGAAGGGAAGCGGTAAGACAAAAGCATATCCAGCTCAGCTAAGTGATATCAGTGTGCTCTTTTGAGGTCACTTAGAAAATGTTGGTTTTGACATTTCCAATTACAGAGCGCTCAACCATTGATTTAAATGGTAATTTGGTGACAGCTCACCCCTGATCAATATGCATGGCATGTACACATGTGCCCATCTGTGCATGACAGTAAGGGGGTACACTAGGCTGCAGGCAGTGTTCAAGGTGCCTTGAGTGGGCCTAGGCACTGCCCCTGGGATGGCACAGCTAGTGCCAGGTGATAA
Organism: Myotis daubentonii; assembly: GCF_963259705.1. Taxonomy (NCBI): domain Eukaryota; kingdom Metazoa; phylum Chordata; class Mammalia; order Chiroptera; family Vespertilionidae; genus Myotis; species Myotis daubentonii. The sequence continues at coordinate 22,698,852 of NC_081853.1, read as the reverse complement.
TGGTGCAGATGAACACACAGAAGCCCATGCATGGCCCACTGCATGCTAGAGTGAACAGATCTCAGCCAAAAATCCAGGTGCATGAGAAATGTGCTTTTCTTTATAGTTTGTAACTTAATTCCATTTCACATCTCTATTCCGTTGGAGGTGGCAGCAACAAATCGAAGTCAATTTGGGGTTTCCTCTCTCATTTCCTCCAGTGTTGTATCCCAAATCCAGGTTGAAACAGGCAGCACTAAGGACATTTGCTTGATTTGGCACTCAGTACTGGTCTCTTCTCCTTCTTACTGGGCATTCAGGGGTCAGTCTGTGACAGTGATCCTCCTTTTTCAAATCCCGAGGCTCCTTTGCATGCCCCCGCTTCATTTCCTTCCATGTGATTTGCAGGCATCAGGGGTCATCCTGAGGCCCACATGCCATCATGGTGAGGGACTGGACATTTGTCTCAGGCTTGTCTTGCCATGCCAGCACTCTCTCCACCTCCAGTGTCTCCCTGGGGCTCTCCCTGGGGAAGTGGCCCAGCTCCTCTCTGTTCCTGGGCTTGTTTGGGGTGACACAGGGTGCAGGTTATTTTCTTATACATGCATAAAATCTGTATACACCTGACTCCCTGAAATCGTTATTCATGTGTAGGGCTGTAAGGAGAAAGGTGGGTAAGAGGGGTGATAACCTGGCACGTTGTCATCAAACATTCTCTCATAGCTATTGTCCATAATCCACATATCTTTTTATTCTCCCTGAGGGCTAGGCTTTGGAAAGTCAAAAGCCAAGAATTGAGTCTTTCTCTGTATTTTCTTTCTCTGAGGCAATGAACACAGAATGCCTTCCCTGCCTGAATCGGGTCCAAGGGGTCTAAGGAAATCTGGAAGAAAACCTTTAATATTTCAAAATATTAATTGCAGTGAGTTTCCTCCCTTCTCCATCTGCACCATCCTGACCCAGACCACCATCACCTCTTGCTGGGACCATGGCAACATCTTCCTAACTCAGGGTTTCTCAACCTCTGCACTCTCCGAATTCTGGGCTGGATCATTTTTTTGTTGTTGAGGGAGGAATGTCCTGCACAATGTGGGATGTTGAGCAGCATTTCTGGCCTCCACCCAATAGATACCAGTAGCACTCCCCTCCCCAAATTGTGACAACCAAAAATGTCTCCAGACATTGCCAGATGTCCCCTGGGGGGTGGAGTGCAAAATAGGCCCCAGTTGAAAGACAGTATTCCTATGTGGTCTCCCTGCTGCTTCTCTCGTCCTCATAATCTGTTCTCCCCACAGCAACCAGCAGTAATTCTTACACAGTTTAAATCTAATTATGTCACTCTTGGTTTCCAAACCTTCCAGTAGCATCTCACTGCATGAGAATTAAATCCAAAACCCTACCTCAGCTTACAAAGCTGTGCTCTGCCTACATTGGCCACATTACCTGTCCACTTTCCTGGCTCCTTGAATTCTCCAAGCTTGGATCTGCTTTGGGCCTTTGCACTTAGATTTTTCCTCTTTCTGGAATCCTCTTCGTCTCGATTGTCACATGGCTGGCTCCTTCTAGGTATTCTGCTTTCAGCTTTCATGTCAATTCCTGACCACTCAATCTTAGGTAGCCCTGGAGTAACTACTGGGTCTGCTGACGTGAATTGTTAGCAGAGCACTTATGACTATATGATATTTCCCCTTCTTTGTTTATTTCTTCTCTTTACCAGAATTGAAAGTCTGTAAGAACAAGACTTTTGTTTCTTTTGCTCATTGGTTTTGTTAGCACCTGGAATAGCACTTGTTATTTAACAGGTGAACCTAATATTTGTTGATTGAATGAATGAATGTAGATGTCCTTGTGTTGGACTTTGCACACAACCACGTGTAGATATTTTGCTTTGGGGTACATGGGATCAAACTAGGAACTGCAGTCTAGAGGCACATACTAGTAATGAAGCAGAGCCAGGCTTTCCCCAAATCCTGATTGAGAGATAATTCAGGAAAATTAATCCACAGAAGGGATAATTGTATCTATGCAGAGCAATGCAGTTGATGGCTTAGAGGGGAATGAGGTAGAGAGACCAGGTGCTACTTGCAGGGGTACTGCAGAGAATCCAATATTTTTTTATTAGTTGAGTATGTATCTAATATGGGGACACAAAATGGGTAAAATATAGTTTCCATTCCTGTCTTTGATAGACTTGTAGTTACAAACATAAATTAATACAGTAAGTGCTGGAATAGTACAGTACTGGAATCACACACTGCGGAAACTCAGAGTGAGCATGTCAGCTTTGCCTGGGATAGCTGGAGAGGTTGTTATAGGAAAGAGGACTTTTGAGTAGGGCTGTGAAGGATGGGTAGAAGCTCTCAAGATGATAAAAAGCATTTCCTGAAGAGAGAACAGCCTGTGAAAAGGTATGGGATGGTCATGAAAGAGCCTGCGTACTTGGGAAATGGTGAGAAATTTGATGTGGCTGAAATTCATAGTAGATGGAATGGAGGGGCTGTGGGAGATGAGATTTGAAATGAGAGGAGCTTGAAGTTCTTTTTAACCATTGGATCCTATGAGTCTTTGTCCTTGGAGATGGAGGATAAGAGCCTTTTTTTGGTAACATTTTTTTATGATTATGGATGTGTGCATGCTCATTATTTTTAAAGTTTTAAAAATACAGAAAAATATAAAAAAGGAAAAAAGGAATCTAGAAGCCACTACCTGAGATAACCACTATAAATTTTCAATATATAATCTTCCAGATTCTATATCTCTATTAAATCTGTTTTATATTTTGTGTAACAAAAAAATGGGATCATAGATCTTTTATGAAAAGTTATAAAAATAAAACTGATAAGGAAATCATCATAGGCCTGTAGACCTAGGTCTGAAATAGACAGAGTATGGCCTAAAAATAAACAGACGTTGCCAAGTAAGAACATCAATCAATAAGCCTGATCTTCCATGTGTTTGGATGGTCCTTTAGGGCGGGGGAGTGTGGTAGCTGGCTTGTGTTGGCCACTTCTATCCCCACAAACCTGTATAAAATTGGGGGGAACTGAGCTCACTCATCAAGAACTTCCCCTGACACTATAATATCTGTTCCAGTCACGTTCGGTTAAAATTTCCCCCCTTCCCAGTACACTGTAGTCTCACTTCCCTGTTGGTACTCAGGAAGTACTTTGGCAGGAAGTACTAAAAAGAGAGTCTTGTCTAAAGCAAAGAATTTAGTCTCAAGAAGCAGGTTACCCTCTCTGATGGCACCGTCCCTCTGATTCACCTTTCTTTGTTGCTCTCTGCTGGAGTTCCTGGTCATCAGTGGAGCTTTTGAGATTCCCGATTGCTAGTCTGTTCCCAACAGTGGTAACCTGTTCTCCCCTGGCTTATAATGGTTGGTGAGGGTATTTTCAGAATGTAGTTTACTATAGGTCAGTGGGTTTTCCAACTTTTTGTTAGACAGAAAGCCCTGTAGGCACGTAGAGTTCTTACTGAGAGATTGGAGCTCAGAGGGGGCGGGATAGCTCTGTAGGAGGACCTTCCATAGCTTAGAGTGCCTTAAAAGGAGAGAGAGAGAGAGAGAGAGAGAGAGAGAGAGAGAGAGAGAGAGATGACATGAGAGACATGTAACAATGAAACACTTTAGTCACCTTCAAGAACACCAAAGAGTAGATGTCGTTTCTCTGATTTTATTTGTAGTAAAGAATGCACACAGGCTGAGCAGCATGACTGCTCTCCAATCATTGTCTCAGTAGGACGTTTCCAAGTAGAGTTGGCCAGTACATTACTTTTTATTTTACATGTGCTTTATTTTTAATAGTGGCCTTTCTAGACAGTATGTTTTTTTTTATTATTGATTTTTTACAGAGAGGAAGGGAGAGGGATAGAGAGTTAGAAGCACCAATGAGAGAGAAACATCGATCAGCTGCCTCTTGCACACCCCCAACTGGAGATGTGCCCAAAACCAAGGTACATGCCCTTGACTGGAAGCGAACCCGGTACCCTTGAGTCCGCAGGCTGACGCTCTATCCACTGAGCCAAACCAGTTAGGGCCAGACAGTATTTTTGGATCTCCTGAAGATAAATGATCTTGGGGAAATGGAGGCAGAAAAACAGTCACTCCCTTGCTCTGATATCTGGTAACTAAATACTTCTTATCCTCTGACCCTGACCATTTGGACTCCTGACCATTTGCCTGGTTGTGGTTTTTTGAGTTTGTCTCTTGACTCTCAGCTCATCTAGGGCTTTAGTCATGTATGGCCCAATTCTCTTGCTTTAGGCCCCACCTTGAATATATCTGTCTTGCTGGATCTCATACTTGGCATAATATCACCATTGAAACTCTGCACCAAAATAATGATGGTGGCCCCACTGCTCTCTGCCAGAAACAGAATTGTATGCTATTGGGAATAGTGGGAAAGAAATGTTGAGAACATGGTGGGCCAGTTTACTTTGATTTAGTTTAACAGATATTTATTAGTTCCTACTATGTTTCCTGACTCCATAAGAGGAAGACAAATTTTAACTTGTAATTATAAAAATGTTGAGTGTTATGAAAGGATGGTACAGAGTTCTTGGAGGAACCTATAGCGAATGGATATAAATTGTTGAAAATATTCTAGGCGATTTCTGATATTGATCTGTAAAGCTGAATTGGTCAAGCTTATCCCACCACATTATTTCCTGAGCTATTTAGGACCAAGACAGAACCATCTTTTCATTTAGAGAAGGGTCAGAAGCAATCAAAATATTTAAGGGGTCAGAAAGATTGGTACTTCTAAGAGAAACACACAATTTCTGGTGTAAAAGATTGAAATGGTTTCAGAAAAGGAATTTTATAGTAGTTATATTTAAGATGATAAGTACAGTAATGGGATAAGTGCTTTTAAGGTGAAATTAAAGCCAGGGATCAACTGAAGAGGATAGAAATCCATCCTGGCTGGATAGTTACGTTCAAGTCACAGAAAGTAAGTGAGGCAAGAATATGGATTGTTGAAGGAGGCAGCTGTGATATGGCTGGGTTGAGGGTGGGGGTGCTCAGAATGGAATTGCATAGACCTGGGTTTGAGTCTTAGCTTATGGCTTATCAGCTGAATGACCTTGGATAAATCTTTTATTATCTAAGAAAAGACTGAACTCTCAGTGTATGTATGTCTGTGTGTGTTACAATCCTATTTTTTAAAAATAAAAAATGTGTGTCTTTATGTATTTGGGTATGTATAAAAAGAATCTCATAGTTTTTAATGATTGATAATGATGCTTTCTCTTGGGGACTTAGGAATCAGGTAGAGGTGGGGTTTGGGGCAGGATGTTAGTGACAAGGAACAGTAGAAAGGAGACCTTTTCCCTTATATTCTTCTATTTTTGTTTGACTTCTGAAATAGTGATTGTGATTACTTTTCTAATTTAAAAACCCACCAAGTTGACAATAAAAGTAAGGAATTTGTTGACAGTTTTTTCTGCTGTGGAGGATGTTCAGACATCAGCTGCACTATGGAAAGAAAAGAGGGAGGGAAGGAGAGAGGGAGGGAGGAACGAAGGAGAGAGGGAGGGAGGGAGGAAGGAAGGAAAACACCTGCAAGAGATTTTTAAGTTTTGCTTAACATTTTTGTGGTGTTCATTATGTATTGTAAGAATGATTGATGAAATTATCTGTATTACTTTACTGGATTATCTCTCCCTCCCTCCACCTCCCATGCAGTGTGGAAGATGTTTTCTTTTCTCCGTTCTTTTAAAATTCTAAGAGATGGGTATAGGGGTGGAATAGTCAAGTCCAACCATTGAAGTACTGGGTTAAAATCAGGAGCCATTGTGCTGCTGTGTCCAGAGTCTTGGATTTAGTCATAAAACCCGTCTGATCTGTCTTTTGAATGAGGCACTTCTCCATTCTGCATCCTTGCATCCTCATTTGTAAAATGAGGCATTATCTACCCTAAAGGCTAGTTGCCATGAGGATCAAATGAGGTGGTGTGTGAGACAGTAAACTCTAGAGTTCTGCAGAAATGTTAATTATTTCTATTTTTGCCTAGCTCCTCCCCGGGGCATGCTGCTATTACCATGGGGTTGTTTATGTGTCTGTCTCCCTATGAGTGCCTCAGAGTGCAGGGGCCTTCTTTTATTCATTCTGAATTCTTATGCCTAGTGCCTGCCACACAGGAGGCATTCAAAGCTTCTGGAATAGCTATCAAGGACAGAAAAATATACGCACAGTTAGTTTTAGGCTTATGAAAATATTAAGATGCTCTTCCAGGAAACACTGCCTTCCAGTTCTATTTAAAAGGAATTAAAAAAGAAATCAGCTAAGTCCACAACAGAAATGATATTGCTGGGAGAAAGTAAATAACTTCATTAATGAAAATTTAATTGCACAGTTTTATAAAGAGACAGAGCCACATCTCTCCATCCTCATTATTGTCAAAGACCTGACAGTTGGTTCCAAGGAGGGCAAGATGAATGAAAGGGATTGAGAAAAGACAAATCCTGATACTCCTGGAGAAATGTCTCCCAAGAAACGGGAATGTCCCTGAATCACCAGTTTCCTTGGTCAGAGCCCTGGAATAAGCCTTCTCCAGGCTCCTCAGACAAAGACCCTTTTTGGCCTCTACCCCAGACTGTGGCCGGTAAACCACAAAATCCCTTATTTCCCCTGGAAGTGGGAAAATGGCCAGTTGCTTGACAAAACTGGAAGGATTATCTGAGGCTCAACTTGGGGGCTCCAATACCTCTAAAACCCAGATAATTATCATCTGAATGGGTGGGGGAAGGCCTGGAGCCAAGCCTAGAAACAGCCTTGTGTAGTCCTGCAGTTAGGAAGGAGGGGACCAGTCTCAGCACTGGGCCTCTGGACCCTTCTCTATTACTATCAAGAAGCCACATTTTCTTCTCCCTCTCCTGCACCAGTTCCTTAAGTACAAGTCAGCCTAAGGGCATCATTAGATGGGTTCATAATTGTCCAAACAAGTGGTGATTGTTGCATGGTCCATTGTTCCCTAGGTGAAGTCTCCAGCGGCCTGCCAAAAGGCTCTGCCCTGTTCAGTGTTTCAACTGAGTGGATGGGAACATGAGCGTGCCCATCCAGTTTGAGAATGTCAGGAAACCGAGGAAGGCGGGCTTAGTAATCGGGAACATGGTTGTTAATATCAAACTGCTGGAGATTTGCAGCCCAGCTCTGCTACTTTCTTACTATGTGATTTTGGGCAAGTCTTTTTAATCTCTTTGAGCCTCAGTTTCCCCATCTATAAAGTGAAGATAGTAATCTAATTTCAAAGAGTTATCTAGGTGGTTAAATTGAGACAATGTATGTAAAGCCCACTGCACAGGGCTAGGCACATAGTAAGGACTCAATCAGTGTTAGCTATTGTTATTAATAATCACAACTGTAAGTAATACTGCAGGCTCTGGAAGGTAGTAGATCTGGGCTCAGAGTCCAGCTGTGCCACTTACTAGTTGTGGGCAAATTGTTTAACCTCCCTGAGGCTTGGCTCTCTGTACCTCTGTAAAACAGGAACAATATACCTCCCTTGGGCATTTCTGTAAAGCATTCAGGTCAGAACAGACACATGGTAGGTGCTCCATAAACAGTGATTACCATTAAGAGAAACAGCACATTCTGCGGTAAATAGAACCAGGAAGCAGAGATATCTTAACAGAATGGGATAAGGCACTGACTCTAAAATTGTACAGTTTAATAATACCTTTAAGAGAACACCACCAACTCTTCAAGAGAAACTAAACCTTTATGGATATTGAGCCTTGAGAGGAATTTCTCCCCTGAATAGGTAGAAATGTAAATGGAGTAATAACAAATTGGCCTTTGATTAGGATATCAGACCTTGGACCCTGACCCCAGCCTTGTCCCTTGTCCAGGTGGCTCTTGGCACCTCCCTAAGAGGATTCAGAGGGAAATAGATGATAGAGGCCACTCATTGGGAAATGAATGTCTGCCCCGAAGCTGTGGCTCAATACCCTAATGTCCTAATGTCGAAGTCTGGTGGGCTGATCTTCACCTGCAGAATTCCTTTGGACTTGGTGGGTTGGGCACACCCATCCTTGAGTCTTGGTTCTATTGCTCCAGGGTAACAAAAGCTGGTCTGGAGCTCAAACCCCTATAGGGACCAACTTGGGTAACTACCCTGACTTCTCTCTGAGGTGTTACCAAGTCTAACCAGCCACAGAGAGAAGAGTAAGAAGTCTGCACCCACCCAGACTTGACTTTTGACCTCCTTGGAGGTACAACATCTAGGAATTTTGGTTCACAAATGTGCTCTCGAACCATTATATCATTTTCTTCCAATGGGTAGATTTCCATGCCCTTAATTGTGACCCTGACTTGGGAGGAATGAATAGAGTTGGTCTTCAGCTAAGTCGAGGTCAACATCCCTGTCCCTCCCATTCTTGTTGACCTTTCTTCTAATGCCCCCATGACATTAACTTCCAAGCTTATGATCAACTCAGGATGTGGCTATCTCCCTCTGTGGAAGAAATCAATGGAAAATCAATGATGTTCAGCCTGCATCCTCAGCACTGCTCCATCGTGTGCCTGCCATGAAGTCAGGAGATTGGTAGTTTAGGCCCCAAGGATTTAAGAACCTCTTTGAGTCCTTCTCCTTCTTCAGATGTTCAAAACAGCTCAAGATTAAATTGAAAATTCAACTTATTTTCTTCCAGACCAACATTGATTACCAAGCAAGTGATGTTCTGCAGGCCAGTGATGTCTTTTGTTGAGATGCACAATAAAACAGGGCAACTTCATAGAAAAATCTGCATTTCTGACTCTTTGAAAACAAATTGGACAATTTGGCTGCACCGGGTCCCCATTCCAACATGGTAGCCCATCAGCCAGAGCTGAGTAGAAGCTGCCATTTTTAGATGTACTCTCAGTCTCTTCCACTTCTGGGCAGGAGCTCTTGCGTCCCCACACCCTCTTACCTGACACCTACTGCTTCACTCATTGACCTAAGGTAAACTTCCTGGCTTCTATAGGCAGTTGGGTTTGCTATTTCTGGATAAGGCCAAGAAGTTATATTCTATCTTCTGTCTCAAATTATGCTCATCAGATAGGGTTGTTCAATGAGACTTGCACGACAATAGAGACTCCCTGGCATTATTTTAAGTAAATCCTTCACTTCTCCTCAAGAATAAGTACAAGGCTGGAGTCAAGAGCAAGACAATCTCCCCCAAAGAGAAGTGCTGTGATATTTTCCTCTGATCCATTCTTGAGGGGAGCAAGGGGAGGGGGAGCAGGAGGGCCCTTCAGCTGCAGGGGGCCATAAGGACCCTGAGATGTGGCAGGTGTGGCCTTAGTCACCTATAGTAGTGATTACAACACATTTTTAGTAGTTATTGGTAAAATCCCTCACTGTAAATTGATAGTTAGAACACTAAAGCACAATTCATTTACAGCATTTCTGTTCAAACAGTGTGCTCCACAAACCACTGGATTCTGAAGTCAGCCAGACTGAGGGTTGAATGACAGCTTTATCACTTACTAAGTTTCCACCTCTGTAAAAATGGATACCTCACTGGACTCTTGTGAGAATTAAATGAGATAATCCACACTTTTTAGCCCAGTGTCTGGAATACAGGCCACACGTAATAAGTGTTCTCTATTATTATTCCTACCCAGATTTGAAGGGCTTGATTCAATCAAAGAATGACATTTAGAACATCTACAGCAGAACCAGTAGCTTGCAGGTAAACGTAACTACACTGGTGTGTTTTGTTTGGCTTTTGGAACATTTACAAAAGAAAATTAGTTTCCAACATTAAAAATATCAAGAAAGTTTTAAAGAAAATCAGGCGAGTTCAAATAAAAATATTTTTTTTCTGGCATTTTTTTTTAAGAAATAAGAAGATCTAGAAACACTGGGCCCTCATTCTCAGACAGAGGCCAAAATTGGCTGCCCCCTTCCAATGGGGCATGGGCTCTGCTTTGCTCTAGGGCGCACCTGGTCCACCTCACTCTTTCGTTGTCTGCTTAGCTCCTGTTGGTGTTTGAGCTTTTTGATCTGGAGAAATGGATCAACCTTCATTCAATCCTTCATAAATATTCCCAGCAACCAGGCTTCGGAGAAGGTAGACGGTAGGTCGTTTTAATGGCAAATGTCCCAGTGCCATCTGTGTTATCGATTAAGTGCAGAGCCTTCAGCTCCAGCAATCCATGGGGCAGACGTAGATCAAAGTCCTCTTAAAAGAATGTGAAACAAAAAATTTGTACCTATGAACGGATGGCCTCCTCATCGCAACGTAGAGGGGGGCTAAAATTTAGTAAGGAGAAAATGTAAAGCCTTGCCCTTATGTCTAAAAACCCAGCTGGCCAAGTGAGTACAGCTTAGGGAGAGCTGTGCTTAGCAGCAGCACTTGTGAAAAAGACTTAAGGGTCTCGTGGACAGTAAGTGGTGTGAGTCATGGCGAGGCAGCTGCCAAAAAAAATCTAATCTGAATTTGGGCTGGGTTTTTAGAAGTCTAGTGTCTGGAAGACCTTTCTAACACTTAGAGATGTTTTAAAGGGACATACTTAAGCTCTGAAGTCCCCGGCAGTGTTTGAGGCTGGGTGCTGTGTCCCTGGAAAATATTGTCCAAGTGGGGATTTAGGCATCAGAAGGCGACTTGTTTTAGGTGACATACAGAGTCCTGCCAACCCTAAGATTCTGTTTTTGGCAGCCCAGTGACAGAAGATAATTTTCATAACAAAAGTAAAAATCTTGCCTTCTGATGGAGGGTAGCAGGCTGACTGGAAGTGGCTGTTTTGATCAGATTCTGTCAAAATGGGAATGTGAACTTCCAGTTCTTATGTAGTAATTTGGACAACAGATGGCATTGGCCCTACCTCATCCCTGAACCTCTTCTCACCTGCAGTGGCTTCCCTGGCCCCCTGCTGCAGTCCTCAGAGATGGAGGGGGTAAGGGAGAAGGATCTGTTTTGCACATTACTGGTGGTAATTTATTTAAGCTGAATTTTTATGCAGAGCTTGCAAACTGACGGCACACAGGATAAATCCAGCTCTCAGATGTGTTTGATTTGGCCTGTACTGTGTCTTTGAAAAATGTGAATTGGAAGCCAACATGTAAAAATGAGATTTCATGTACAATCTGGATTTCTAGCACCTTTTTAAAGAATCGAAAGGTCTGGCAGCTCTGGGCCTGTGTTCCCACATGGCAGCAATGACCAGAGCTGACCCCATTGCCCTTCTTTGACAGGATTTGAGCTCACTTGGCCACTGTTCACACCCCCCGCACCTCACCTGCTCTACTAGTTCATCTGGTTCCCCAGATCTCAGTAGGTATTGGAGTTAGTTACTCCTGGTCTGGTGGTGTTTGTTTTTTTTTTAATGAAAACGCCATCGAACTTTATTTTCATTATATAAAAGTCACTGATTAAATTTCCCACTAATTAATTTTGAGGAAATACCATGTTTGGGATGGTCTGACTTCAAAAATAGCCTGTGGAATTCACTTTTTTGGAAGGTGGTCAGGTGGGGTACCTCAAAGAGAAGTAGGCATCTGTATCACAGAAAGACTTGCCACAGGTGTCAAGACAGTGCAGACCAGGAATGCAGACAACAGCAGCATGAGCCTCTAATCGAAATCTTCCTCCCAGGGCTAACTCTACATGGTGTGTTTCACTCCAGGCCTTAGAGTCTAAGGAACAAAAGAGAGTTATGTGTTTATTTAAGCACGAATAATATATTAGGTACTGGTTTGTTTTCAGAGCTACATTAAAATGCTTGCATGGTCAGAGTCATCCTTAAGGTGCAGTCCTGGACTCTTTTCATCTCCCCAACAGTGTGGGGAGGGCGGTTAAGGGTCCACAGGGGAGGGTTGGGGGTAGGGCGGATGGAGCAGAGATGCCTTTACAGCTGCTCCTAAAAAAGTACCCATGTATCATATACCACCAGCCCTAATTCTTGCACCCCAGTGGACACCCCAGTTATTCTTTTGAACTACTCAAGACTCCCCGTAGTTTTCCTTATACTGACCCAAATCTTCATCCTTGTAACTTCTCCACTCTGAGCCAGTTCTGGAACTGTGTAGAACAATGGCTTCCTCTTCCTCAGCACAGCCTACAGATATTTGCAGTTACAGTGGGGCCTTGACTTACGAGTTTTATTCGGTTTTATTCGTTCTGAGACCGAGCTCGTTAAGGAGCTCGTTAACTCAAATTACTCTGTCAACTCAATGCAAAAAAATCAGCCGAGAGACAGCTGGTATCTCAAAAAACTCGTTAGTTGGGACACTCGTAAGTCAAGGCCCCACTGTAGTGGGCTTCCCTCTGAGCTGGCTGACAATCCTTGCTCTGAGGAGGTGGAATGAAGATCAGGGCAAAGAGAGACCAGGTGCATTGAATGGAGGTAATTGAGACCGTCTTGCCCTCAAGTGGGTCATGAGCTGGGTGGCTTCAGCTTGGAAGCCCGAAAACCTCTCTGTCGGCTGTCGGAGCCTGGGGCAGACCAAGAAGTGATTCTTCTCATGAAGCTTTGGTATTGGTGGTAGAAATGGCAAGAGCTTCACTAGAAGCAGGGATCATCAAGGGCTGTTAGCTTAATGTCTGATGGCTGCTAGGAGTCAAGGGGAGTGAGGCCTACCTGTAGGCCTGTTGGTGGGCTTTCCCACTCCAAGATAGAATTTGCCACAGGTGTCAAGACAGTGGTAATCAAAACTTCAAGCTATACCCTCACCCTGCTTGAGCCTGTCTCTCTGCTCTTAAGTTCTCAGACTGAAATTGGCCAACTTTGGACTTCAGAACTCTTAGGGCCACTCTCCAGTACCACCACTTGAAGATGGACCCCTCCCTGCATGGGGCCTCAGGCTTATCACTTAGGAAATGCCCTGCTGATCTGAGTTACTTCTAGTGTAGACAAAGATCTTGTTTGGCTCTCCATGGTACAGCCATCTGGTAGCAATTTTGTTTTACTGTAGTTACCTCATGAATCCTTTTATTGAGTCATCCTTTGAGTGTTATTTCCCTTTCACCTTTCCCTAAAGGGGAAAGCGAAGCCATTAAAAAAAGATCTGCCCTTTCTTCCACAGATAGAGGTGGTGTTTGTGAATTGTGGGAATTTCAGGAAAGTGTTATCTCTTGAGAATGGCAGCGACTCCCTATAAATATACTTGGCATCTGGAAGAACTTGAGCCTCTGTGGGGAAGGGGGCAAAGATGGCCAGCACCATCTTAACTGCATGGAGAGGGTGAGGATTGCAGGATGGTGGGTGGGTGGGTGGGTGGGCGGGTGGTGTTTCCATATGTCTATCTCCACTCCTACTTCTTGTTTTGGAAAAGGAAACGGTGGCATGCATATGTAAAAGGGATCAATCTCAGCATAATGTCATTGCTGGATGCTGGCCATTTCCTCGCTGACCTACTCAGCCTTCCCTGGGTGCTACCCTGGGTCTGAGTCCGAAATAGAGAGGCCTTGTGTCTCAGTGATTGTCTTATTAACTGGGCTTGGCCAACACTTCATGACAAAACCCGGTTGGTACTGTAGGTGTTATGTGGAGGGGCTAAGTGGTTTGTATGTGTGGAGCACGAGGAGGGTACCGGGGCGGGGGGAGGTCAGATGTTTCCTCTGCAGGAGCATCTGTCCCATTCAGAACCCCATGGCTTGTGAAATGGCTTTGCATGAGGAAACAGTCTATCCGGAGCCCGTGTCACTCCTGTGTGGTATGGGAGCTAATCAAAACTTCAAGAGGAGAAATGCCTATCTTCCATCCAGAATCAAGATTAATTGATGTTCTTTAATGGAAACAAATCGAATCTCTCAGCAACCCTTCCCATTTAGCTTACAGTCATGCACTTTTCTATGAAGACCCAGGGAATTCTTCAGAATCAGCAGGTTCTTGGAAACAGTTGATCCCTTGAAGTCATTTGTGTCTTTCTTCTGAGTGGCTGGTGGGAAATGGAGAGAAAATCCCTTCAAGTTACTGGGTTAAAGGTATAATTCTCATTTGCCCACGGTTTGTTTGCACAGCCCACACTCATTGTTGCATTTGATCTCACTAACAGCCCTGTGATGCAGATGGAATTGGGGTTATTATTATTTCTATTTTACAGATGAGGAATTCCTGTAGAATACTAGCCCCTCAAAATGTCTGCTATAAAAAGGGCTCTCTGTTCACATAAGTGTGGGAAGCTTTCTAGTATGTTCTCAGAAATTTACAGCACACGTCCATTTATTAAAGGCTCTGATAAGTCCTGTAGGAAAAAAAAAATCTATTTAATCCATTGTTTTCTGACCTCATTAACCTAGGTACTGTTTTTTATTTATGATACAACCCTGTTCTAGATGTACAAACTTTTTCTGTAGAAGATCAGCTAATAAACATTTCAGGCTTTGTGGGTCATTTGGTCTCTGTCACATCTACTCACCTCTGCTGTTGAATGCAAAAGCAGCCAGTGATGAAGAGAAATGAAGGGGTGTAACTGCTCCAGTAAAACTTTATTTACAAAAATAGGCTGTGGGACAGATTTGAGTGACTCATGGGCTGTAGTTTACCAACCCTATTCTAGAACAGGCATTTTGCAGAACATTCTTTGGGAGGTACCTCTTGAAGTGTCCAGAGAGTACTAGGTAGGGACTCTACTCTCAGCTGCCAGAACAGTTGGCATAGGTGGCAATGATTTATGGAATGTGGCTCAGAGGTTGAATGCCTTGCTTAGGGTATTTGGTTGCTAAGTGCTATCACAGAGATGTCAGCCAGGCTCTTGACTATAAATGCTTTTTTAAAAATTGTTCTCTTTTCTTTTGGAGCAACAGATTTGGGAAAGGGGCAAAATACACCATGTGCTGCTATGTGCAATTGAGGCAATGTGCATGTTGGTGCATATGGGTGTTTGCATTCAAGTTGGTCTGAGTGTGATCATAGTATTTGTGTTATTAAGCATAAATGTGGCCAATAGATAAGTTATCCAGTTAGAGGTCTTTGTTTCAGAGAACCTAATGGAAGATGCTAAAGAGATTCACTAGTGCTATTTAAATTGAAGTCTATGGCAAGAAATCGGGGGTATGTTCAATCAATGTGCCAGAATTTACTAAATACCTAACATGTGCCCTTGCTTTAATTAGAACTTTTAGTTTCAAGCAACAGAAACAAGCTGAAGCAGGTGAGATGAAAATGGAATTTATTATAAACATGCAAGGTATTCTATGCAACCCAGATGAGGAAATGCAGGTGGCCTCAGGCTGGCCTGGGATCAGGAGCTGGAGTGCTAGGGAGCCCTAGTCTGTTCTAGATATCAACTGGTGTACTTTCTCTCATTTTGGCTTTTCTCTGCACATGTGCTTCACTCTTCCTTCTCATCAAACGAGCTAGTTCTGATACTACTATCTGGCAGGTAGACAATGGTTGCCCACAGTTTCTAAATTCATGCTTCATTTGGAGGTGATCACATGGAAAAACATTCTCCTTCTCCTCCTCCTCCTCTCTTTCTCCTCCTCCCTCACTTCAATATAGCTGGGGAAGGGACTCTGATTGGCCCAGCTGAGGTGGCCCCTGAACCACAGTTGTTATGGCCAGTGAGGTGGGCTTAACACCACAACTGTGCCAGCCAGGATCCTGTCCCTATTGGTGGGGCAGTCACTTTCCAGAGAAGGGGATCTAGTACAGCCCTTCCCTGGCTAGGCGCCTGCCGAGCAGGTGCAGAGTGAAGTAGAATATTTTTATCTACTGATATTTATAAACTAGTTGGAAAGTAAAACAAATGCATAATAGTGATGAGAATGTCAGATGAGCTAAATTGTTTCATTAGACAGCGAGGAAGATAGTAGTATAAAAAGGGACCAATTTTGCTGTGCAGACATTGAGTATAAAACGAGAGAGACAGGAAAGGCTTGTGTGGGCTGACAGCACCAGGAAGGCCTTTCAGCAGCAAATATACGTCCTCCCAGGGCAGGTGGAAGCAAAAAATTCTGACTAGGACATGGATAAAGAATAGAATGATAGATGTAAATGTGGTCTGGCTCCTTAACAAGATCAGGGCGGTAACTTCAGAGAGCTGTAGGAAGTACAAACAGTGCTTGGCACACAGTTCATTGTGGTCTGGTTAACTGAAGCAGGAATAGGCTGGTGGGGCTGTGACAGGAGGGGCTGAAAGCTAGAACTACACCCCCTGGGGGAGGAAGTGTGTTGGGGAAAGATCCCAGCCCCACACAGGTAAGAGGAAGTTCAAGCTGGCAGGTGTAGGTCTATAAAAGTGGGACTGTCGGTGTCTGAAATGGGGGTATTCCCCAGTACTAGCAAGATAGAGCAAAAACCAGGGCCTGGCCGTGAGGCTGGGAAATTCAGGGATAAGACCCAGGCACTGGGGAATAAGACATACTATTGTTGGAGGGATGGAGGGATGGGACAAGCATTACTTGAGCGAATGGGGATTGGGGTACAAGACAGTCCCCAGGAATCTGAAATGAACCATGAGGCCACAGTAGGACTGCATTGAGAATGGAGTTGCTTTGTCTTTCTTCAAACTATCCTCTTTCCTTTTCCTCATTCAAACTTTCCTATTCTCCCTCCCGATGCTCAGGTCCATAGCTGATGATAAGCTAATCATCTGGGGAGTTAGTGATTAATGTGGCTGTAGTGGTCACCTCATTTTAAGGACTTTTGCATTGGAACAGAAGCCATAAATGCCACAAACAAACAAACAAACAAAAACATACAGTGCCTGGGGTTTTAGGACAAAGATACTGAACAACACATCAAAGATTCCATATGTGCTGCTTTGTGGAGAGAACTCTTGTTTGGGGCTAGAATGAGCAAACAAAATACCTGCTATCCAGCAGCGAGGAGCTGAACACTTACAGAGCAGCAGATACAGAGCCATCAAATAACAACGAGGCAGCATCTTTAGGGAGGAAAAGCAGCCAGCATAGGCTCCATCTGAAGACTGGTTAGCTTCAGAGGAGGCCTTGTCTTGGTGTTTGTTTGCAGCTAATAGTGGTGGGTGGGAAACATGCAGGACTTGGAGTTGCCAGATGAGGATTTGAATTCTTGACCTACCACTCTGGCCCTATGTGAAGTAACCCAGTCCCCCTGATCTGCAGTGCCCTCCTCTATAAACGGAGACTCACAGTATCGACCATGATAGCTTGTGTGCCCATTCCTGCCACACATAAAGTGCTCACAGAGGTATTATATCTGAACTTCAAGTCCTACTTAGGATTACAGAATTTGCCCAAATGCCCACTCCACTAGGAACCCTGACAGCTGTGAAGCTTCTGATTGGAACTTCTAGCAGTGAGAGACTGACCACCTCAGAGATCAGACTATCCATTGTTGGAAAGGTTAAGAAGGTTTTCCTTGAATAGAATTGCAAGACACCTCTGTCCTTCGGAGCAACCGGAATAAGTCTAAGCTGGCTGACTCGTAGTAACATTTCCATTATTTGAAAACTGCTTTCATGTACTTCTGAGTCGGGGATGGGGAATAGTTCATATCTGATGGGCCTGCTGTGATGGGTTGTTAGTGGCTGCTGGAGGGCTGTGTTGAGAAGGATTCTGAGGTTGTCTTCTAGGATTGGAAGGAAAAACAACAACATATCTGCCGTGGGCTGGGGGGTGGGCAGAGATGGTATACATTTGTTTTCTCTGCTAAGCATTCTCAGGCTTAAATTCTTCTATCATGCTTTAGATGACTTGTTCTCTCAACCTCTGGTCTCTTTTCCCTGCCACATTTCAGCTTATCAACATTTTAAAAAGCCATCTGGCTGCCACATCTTCCACCTAATTCATTTCTGCAGTGGATTTAACCAATCTGGCTAGCTGGGCTGGGGTCTCCCCTAGAGCAGTGTTTTCTGGGAAGTCTTCCCAAATAGATGAGGACCATTTTTGAGTCTGCAGTCCACTGATAAACCTTCACATTATTAACATCCTTTAAAATCTGGAGCCCAAGCTAAGCACCGTCTTTCAGAAGTACTCTGGACCATATGGAGGCCATAGAGACTAATCATACATCTCTTGATCCTGTTAATGCGGCTTAAAGTTGCGTTAGCTTTGTGTTGGTAAAGCTGCAGCTCAGAGACTGCTCCTGATTCTGAGGGTAAGGGAGCAGGAGGATGGAGCAGGGGGCTTGGAGTGGGGAAGGGGGAAGGGCAGGAGAGCCAGAGACAGCCCCTACTGAGATTTTTGGATTGTGAAATCTGGTCTGAAAACTATAGCCTTATTCAAGGTGAGGCCCATCAGGACTCCACACGCCTCCTGGCTGGGTCTGGAAGACACAGTCTGGCATGAGGCACAGGGTTTTCAGTAGTTTACATTTCCCACAGCCCAGTTTATTTTAAAGGTGCATTGTTTTCATTTAGGCCCTAGGTCTGCAGTACACTTTAAGGAGAGTAAAATTTGGATTTGGGAGACTCAGTTGACCAGTGCCTGATTTGTCAATTTTTAGCCTGGCTCTGGCAAGTGACTGAGCCCCTTAGTTTCTTGGTTTCTTCGTCTGTTAAATGGGAACAGCTGTGTCCTTTTCCTTGGGTGGTTGTAAATTTTGTTCATGACCGTATTTAGCTGCACGGATCCATCAAATGCTGGATTACTGTAGTTACTTCTGATAACATTCAGCTAACATTTATCAGGGTTTCTGTTCTGTGGACATTCACCTTTTAAAGGGTTGGAGAGGATTCAGAGGCTTTTGCTGCAGGTGATGGGGTGGGGGAGTTGCACCCCTGGCCCCTCCCTACTAAATGTTGGTAGTGCTACCTCGTTACTGTGATATACTCGCCAAGTTTTGCATTTCTTTTGGGGGATGTCCTTTCTCCAGGGCAGAGCCGCCTGCTGAGTGTGTTGGAACGGGCTGAGGCCTTAGGGACACACAGTATGGAAAAGGGAAGGCTGCAGGAAATGGCCTGGTCAGCTGATTCTCCTACACTGTGCATGTTTGCAATTGGGGTTTGAGTCCTCTGAGTGTTGAACAGAGAAGGAGCTTGGTGTCCCAGAAGGGGCACAGCACTGCAGGCAAGGGCCCTCCACTCAAGCTCCAACTTCGCTGGTAATTAGCTGCGGGATCTTGAGAAAATCTCCCCCCTTCGCTGGGTCTCGTCTGTAAAATGAAGGATCGGCAGAGGATGGTTCTTTTCAGCTGTGGCTCCAGGATTTGAAGGGGAAATGGCTTGGATATGAGTGAGACCAAAGGAGGAGCTGTCTACCTGTCATGCTATGAAGAGGGAGAAATAGACCTGCTTACCCTTGTTTGGTTTGGAAAAGATGAGATCTGGTAAGGAGGCCAGATTGGAAGAACAGACCTGTTGAAATCGCTTCCTAAACCTTTTCATTCTCTTTGATTTACTTGTTTGGTTAAATTTAGCTCATTTTTTTGGGAATATGTAATGTAGACACTCAAAAAACATTTTAAATATAGTAGAAAGCACATTTCCCTCCCACTCCCCAGCTCCCCTTTCCTTCAGTTTATCCTCCCAGATAAATTTTACTATTATTTTCTTCGACCCAGGACTGAGAAGAAAGTTTTAAACATGTCTGGGTTGTTATGCCTTTAACTTTCTGGCCCGAAGGGTGAGAAATTCAATCCTCCTGTAGCATGTGGTTAGTTTCCTACAGTGAATTTTCCCTGTTAGTCATAGTTTCTTTTTGCCACTCTTGGTAGAGATACAGTCTTTTTCATCTCTCCTATGTTCCTCCACTCCCAAGTTCCCTGTCCTTCATTTGAATCAGGGAATTCTATAAGAAGAGATCAAACTTGAGATGTAGCATCTGGACACCTTGCAACTTTTCCATCTGTGAATTTCAGAGAGGGCTCATTTTACATAATTGTCTATTTTGATGATTTCCAAAATGGTTTCATAGCCTTATATTTTCTTTGTCTTGAAGCTTAACAATCTTCGTGTTGTAAAGTTTTTGCTTAGTGGGTGGGAAGCACAGTTGGATGTTAACCGCATTTTGAGGAAAGAACTTTGGACTTGGAGGGAGAAAACCTGGACTTGAGTGCAAATTAAACTTATTCCTTGCTGTGTGATCTTTGGCAAGCCACACAGCCTCTCTGAACCTCTGTTTTCCTCACCAGTAAGATGAAGGTTGTGCTATCTGCCCTATAGGGCTGTTTTTAAGTTTAAGTAAGGCAATGGATATGAGTATACTTTGCAAACTAAGAGCCTTACAATTATAATTATTCTAATTCTTAACAAAAGTATTTTATTACGCTTCTGTTGTGTTCTAAATACCAGAGAGAGAGGGAAATGAGCTTATATTCTGGTGTGTGTGTGTTTTTTGCTTTTTTTTTTTTTTTGGAGGGGGGAGGTAGTATAGGACAATATTGGAAGGCAGGGAGACTGCAATAAAAAGATTGATAAGATAAATTCAGAGTGGTAACCATTACTAAGAAAATAAAATGAAGTAATGGAGAATTAAGGATGGGGGAGCGCTAGAGTTCCTGATAAAAGATCAGGAAAAGCCACTCTAAGTTGTCATCTGAATGTCACCTAAAAAGCTGGGGAAGAGAACCCAGGACTGGAGAGCAGCAAGTCCAAGGCCCTGGGGTATAAACAACAAGCTTGGAGAATTAAAAAAAGAAAGAAAGGGAAGGAACTGTAAGAAAGTAGGTATGGCAGGAACAAAGTGAGTAAGACAGAGAATGTCACAAGAACTGGTGGGAGAGGTTGGCCAGAACAGGGTCATAGAGGGCATGTGGACCATGTTAAGAGCTTATATTTTATTCTGTGTGCCATTAGAGATGTTAAGCAATGAATGACATGATCAATTTTCTCCTTTAGAAAGATCCTTCCTCCTAGAATGTGGAAAGTAGATTGTTGGTAGGCAAGGAGAAAGCAGTGACGTCAGTTAGGGCCTATTGCAGAAGTCTAGGGAGGAAATGATGCCTGCTCACCAGAAAGAGTACAGATAAAACCATCTTTGAGGTATCTGAGTATGAAGTTCATGTAACTGTTTTCATATGTACAGGGCAGTCTCCTGGTATAAAGTAGGATGTCCTCTCCTTTGCTTTTTACCATCTGCTTTGCTCTCTCTTAGGAGTATGCAGGGAGCTGAAGTGGTCAGGGGGACATTCTGCATTTCCTTTTCAGATGACGCAGGGTTTGGGATTACATGGTCCTGTAATTAGTCAACAAGCATTTATTGACTATTGGAAGATTTTTCTAGGCCTGTGGTTTCTACTTCAGGTCAGCCTTTCCTGTGGGCAAACTGGGCATTTGCCCGGAAGCCTGGCAGGGAATAGTCTACACGATTTGTATTTTCAATGGCACAAGCAGCTACATTGATACCAGCACAGGGCCACCAATACAGCAGGTGCAGGTTATCCCCACAGAAGGGCACCTGGCTAAGAAGTGGGGCCTGAAACCCAGTACAAGCTCTGCCCACTAAGCAATTTGCCTGGCGTGGAGCTGCATCCTCAGGGAGAAAGGGCTGTCTTTTTTCTGACTGGCACAAAGTCACCATCTGGGTTAGCAGTAGCCCTTTCCAAACCCTTGGGGTTTCTGCTTTGTGGCCTAGTTTCCAGGGTCTGTCTTCCCCTTCTTTGTTCCAGTCAATCAGCATTTGTTTTAACCAATATTTAACGGTACCTACTTTGTATCAGACACTGGGTTTACAGTGATGAACAGGCAGACATGCTTCTGGCTCTCATAAAGCTAATAGTCTAGTGGAGGTCATTCCATCGTTCTTTCTTCCTGGCAGCCAGAGAGCTTTCTTTTGGGCAAGCCTGAGCTGATCTCAGCCCCTGTTCTCTGGGACATGAAATGTTGGCACCTGACTTGGAAAGCACCTCTTGGGGTTGGGAAATAATGACCACCATCCATAGCACACATGCATCTTAGTCCAGACTTTCAGGGAGATGGGACCAGCGAGGACGTGGACTCTTGTTAGCTCAGCCTCTTCATTTACCCCCGATTAGGAGAAGAAAAAAAAAGTGGCACTATGGTTTCCATTGGAAAAGGGTAAGATTGATCTTTGAGAGAGTTTTCATAAAAATGCTATTTTAAAAAGTACACATTTTTTCTATGTTTATTACACTTTAATAAAGTTAAGAAAATGCTACTTGAGTTTTCTAAGCTGCCAGGGTCTGAGCTTAAAGAAATCAAGACAGGGAGTTGGGTCGGGCATATAGGGTTGGCCTCTCTGGGGTCTCTGTATGTTGACGGGGTCCACAGGCCCTTGACCCCATTCTTCAACTTAATGAGTAATTAGACGATTTTATTAGCCTTTGAGAAATCTTTTTTTTTTTTTTTTTTTTTTTTTTTTTTTTGCCAGCTGAACTCACTAGAAATTGCTTTGTAAGCCATGGTATTCATAGACAGGATAACACTGAGGGGGACACCTCTCCAGGGCATTCATTCTCCCCAGCTTCAAGGTCGCTGGGAAATAGAATTAGTCATAGTTTGCTTGGGGAGCTTGGAATGAGAGAAAGACAGAGCTGAGTGGTTTTCAGATATCCCCCCCCCCCCCCCCCAGGCTGTGGTAAAGCCAAGAGAATGAGAGATTCCATACAGCTTTTTACCAGATGTGGCATCTTTAACTGAGCAGTATCAACAAAACAGAGTCAGTTTTAAACAACGCTCATTGACATATTTATTTCAATGTTTGCATTGTGTGTTTTTACATTGTAAAAGTAATGCCCACTTCCCCCTCAACATTTTGTGTATATTCCTTCAGAGTTTTTCTCTGTTATATTAACATATATTATTATGACTGCCTTAACACTCATATGATGTTATTAATACTATTTTGCTTAAAAAAAAACTTAACAGATTATCTTGGACATCTTTGCATGTGAGAATTTATTGATCTATCACATTCTATTTTAAAAATAGATTTACTGATGTGTAATTTATATACCATAACATTCATTTGTTTTAAGTATGCACTTCATTGACGTTTTAGCAAATTTTAAGAATTGTGAAAAAAAAAAGGAAAAAAGAATTGTGTGACTAATGCCATAATCTAACTTTAGAAAAGTTCCATCGCCTCTAAAAGATTCATTGTGCCCATTGTAGTCACGCCCAACCTCATTTCTATCACCAGGCAACGACTTAAATCTATTTTCTGGTCTGTAGATTTGCCTTTTGTGGGCTTGCATATAAATGAAATCATAAATATGTTTTGTGTGTGTGTCTAGCTTCTTTTAATGAGTATAATGTTTTTTAGGTTTATTTATGTTGTAGCATGTGACAGACCTTTGTTTCTTTTCAGTAGAACTATTTTATGATATACCCCATTCTGTTTATCAGCTGGTGGATATTTGGGTTGTTGCCTGGTGTGCTAGACAAGGAGGTCTCCTTCAGGATTGAAGGTTGTTTCCAGTTTTTGGCTATTATGAATAATGCTGCTACAAACATTTTTTACAAATCTCTGTGTGGATACATGTTTCACTCTTTTTGAGTGCCTGTACAGAGTTCCATTTTATGGCTAACTCCACTGGTGATCATTTACTTGGTTTCTGATTTTCTTTGGATGAATAAATAATACTGTATTGGACAAACTTGTACATACAGATACTCCTCGGCTTATGATGGGTTATGTCCTGAAAATCCATTGTAAATTGAAAGTATCCTAAGTCAAAAATGCATTTAGTACACCTAGCTTAGTCTAGCCAATGGTAAACATGCTCAGAACACATACATTAATTGGTTCACATTTGGGCTAAATCATCTTACTGCTGCTGCTTACTGTCATAAACGAGTGTCATGCCTCAGATAGTGAGCCTGGGAAAAGATCAAAATTCAAAATCTGAAATATGGTGTCTACTGAGTGCGTATCACTTCCGCACCATCATAAAGTAGGAAAATAGTTAAGTTGAATCATTGTAAGTCAAGGACTGTCTGTATATCTTTGTGCGTATGGGTGAATGTTTTTGAAGGATGTATATTTAGAAGGGGAAGTTCTGAGTCAACAGATGTAAACATTTGAAATTTCGATAGCTATGTAAAATTATAATCTAAGAGAAGGTGCACCAATTTATAGCTCCCACCCCCAGCAGCCCACGAGAGTGACTGTTTTCCCACGTACTTGTCAATGTGAGCAAGAATTAATATTTTCTAATTTCATAAGTGAAAAATGTCTCATTGTCATTTTGTATATGTTTTTACTGATTTCAAAGAGAAGAAGGGAGAGAGAGATAGAAATATCAATGATGAGAGAGAATCATCGATCGGCTGCCTCCTGTAGGCCCCCTGCAGGGGATCGAGCCCGCAACCTGGCCTGTGCCTGACTAGGTATGTGACCTCCTGGTTCATGGGTTGATGCTCAACTACTGAACCACACCGGCTGGGCTCATTGTCATTTTAATTGGTATTTATTTCATTATTAGAGAGGTTGTTGACCATTTGTATGTCCTTTTCTTAATTTTCTATTGGGTTGTTTATCTTTTCCTATAACTTTGAAATAACTCCTTGTATTTTAGGAAATTATCTCTTTGCTTATAAAATGTACTACAAATTTTGCCTTCCTCAGCATATCCCCTCACCCCCCTTAAAAACTCTGCTCATGGTAGTTGTGCTATATAGTTGTTTTACATTTTTAAGTAATCATATCTGTCAGGGGGAAAAAATCTGTGAACATTGTATAAGTATCACTTAGATATTTATTATAGCCTCACAAGGAGGTGAAGAGGATAAAATATTGATGGGGAAGAAAGCTGAGGAATATTGTTTATGCTTCATCTACCAAACATCTGGATGGTTAAGAGATTTTTTTTTCACCCTTTTATTTAGTTGTTTTGGTGTTATGTAAGCACAGTCTCCATATATTAGTGTGAAGCCTGAGAACTAGATATTTTTTGCTTCTTAACCTCTTGCTAGTAATAATTATGACAGCTGACATTAACTGAAAGAATACTATATGCCATTTGTTCTCGTTAATCCTTGTAATCACTTTATGAGATAAGTATTTCCCCATAGGAAAACACTGGGATCTTCAAGTAACTTGTTCAAAGTCATACAGCAAGTAGATGCTACTTCTAGGACTCACTCAACGAGCTGACCAATAAGGGGATGCTTCAGGAGAGCTTTAGAAAGGGATGAGGATTCTCCCAGGAAGGGGACAGGAGTTATAGTGAGAAGGCCACCGACTTGAGCCTGGCTGGCAAGATCTGTGGGATGCAGTCTTAACTCCCCCAGACTCTTTTAATAAAGAGAGAAGGCATGCTTTTTGCAGCAGAGTCTGGCGAGTTGGGAAAGAAAGAGGGGACAAGTCCATAAGACCCTTTTGAGTTTTCTGTTTGCTACATGGCAAATATGAGCTGGCTGTTGGCAATTAGAACTTGGCCTAATGGAGGGAAGTTGGGGTAGTTGGAGAAGAGAGGTGCTTCAAGCACTGAAAGTCTTACATCCCTGGGACCTCTGTAGTCCCTGGTGAACCAGGTGGTTGGTCACCCTATGTGAGGGTTGACTGAAGCACTCAATGAATTTATCCATTCAGTTACTCATTCAACAAATGTTCATTGAGTGTCTGCTCTGTGTCAAGTACCACTTTAGGGACCAGCATTGCCTTTTAGCAGGAAAGAGGAAACAGCAATGGAATAGACAAATAAGTACACACTATAGTTAAGCAGTAGCAGTGGTTATGATGGAAAAATAAGAGAACAGGGAAATGGGCTGAGGGTGAGGAAGTGCTGTGTTTTGGAGACAGGGAACAAAGAAGCCTTCTGGGATAAGAGTCCTTTGGCTAAAGACCTGAATGGAAGGAGGAACGGCCACACGGACGTCAGTGGCAGTGCATTCCAGGAGGGAGGAACAGCATGTGCCAAGGCCCTGGACATTGGCAGGTCTAAGATGAAGGAGGTGGGTGGAAGGGGCATGATGAGCCAACAGGAGAGATTGGCGAGGCATCAGGAGTCATAATCCTACAGGGGCTAGGGGCAGGGAATAAAGAACTTGGGTTTTATTGCAAGATAGTTTGGAGAAGGCAAGTGACATGATCAAGTTTGTGTTTCAAAGGGGGTTTTGTGACTGTTGTTCTGAGAATAGATCGTAATAAATGTCATTTCCATTTCCTTTCTGGATTCTATTTCTATTTCTATATTTCTATTTCTATTTCTGTGCACATCAGAGAGGTTTCATAGAGGACATCATATTTAAGAGCACAGTCTTGGGAATCAGACTCCCTGAGTTCAAATCCTGGTTCCATCACTCAGTGACCATGGGATCTTGAACTATTTGCTTAATGTGGTTAAGCCTCGGCTTCCCCATCAGTAAAACAGAGATAATAACAGCACCCACTTTATGTTGTGAGGATGAAATGTGGTAATATTCATAGAGTTTAGGATAATACTTGCATTTTTATAGCTGATGTTTTATTGTAGAAAATATAAAATTTACCATTTTAACTATTCTTAAGTGTACAGTTCAGTGGCATTAAGTACATTTAAACTGTTGTGCAGCCATCACCACCATCCACCTCCAGAGCTTTTTCATCTTCCTAAACTGAAGCTCTGTATCATTTAAACACTAACTCCCCGTTTCCCCCTCCCCAAGGCCCCGACAGCCATCATTCTGTTTTCTGTCTCTATGAGTCTAACTACTCTGAGGACCTCCCATAAGTGGAATCATACAGTGTTTGTCTTTTTTGTGACTGGCTTCTTTCACATAACAAAACGTCCTCAAGGTTCATCCAAATTGTAGCATGTATCAGAATTTCCTTCCTTTCAAAGGTTGAATAATATTCCATTGTATATACCACATTTCGTTTATACATTCATCCATGATGGACATTTGGGTTTCTTTCACCTCTGGCTATTGTGAATCATGCTCTGCATTTTGTAAGCACTGGATTTATCTTTGCCATAATTTTTAGCCTGGTTTTTGTGTGGGGAAATGATAAGTGCTTAGGATGGGGAGGCAGGAGATGTAGATTCTGGATTTGCGTAAGGCCAACTCAATTATTCAGTATGAGCCTCAACTCTTGTCATCTATGAAATGGTGATGCTAATGCCTATTTCAGAGGGCTTGTTGAAAATATCAAATTAGATATATTCTGCAAACTTTAGAGCTATGCTGTCCAATACTATAGCCACCACTCACATGTGACCACTGAGTATTTGAAATGCGGTTAGTCTGAGAAATAACAAATGTTGGAGAGGATGTGGAGTAGATGGAACCCTTGTGCACTGTTGGTGGGAATGCCAGTTGGTGCAGCCACTATGGAAAACAATATTAAGGTTCCTAAAAAAATTAAAAATAAAACTACCATGTGATCCAGCAATTCTCTTTCTGGGTATTTATCTGAAATATCTGAAACTAATTCATAAAGATATATGTACCCCTGTGTTCATTGTAGACTTGTTTACAATAGCCAAAACAGGGAAATAATCTAAATGTCCATTGGCAGATGAAGGGTTAAAGAAGGTATGGCATATATATTTACTCAGCCAGAAAAAAGATGAAATATTGCCATATGCGACAACATATGGATGGATATTGAGAGTACTATGCTAAGTGAAATAAGTCAGACTGAAAAGACAAAACCTGTATGATTTCACTCCTTTGTGGAATATCAAACAAAAAGTAATAAACAAACTAACAAAACAAACAAAAACAAACTCATAGACACATACAACAGAATAGTGGTTATCAGAGGGGAAGGCAGGTTGGGGGAATGACAGTTTGGGGGGTCAAATATATGGTAAGGGAGGGAAACTAGACTTTGGGTGGTGAGTACATAATAGAGGATACTGAATTGAATTATAATGTTGTACACCTGAAATTTACATGACATTATCTTGACAAATTTAATTAAAGAATTAAATTTGTGAAGCACAATAAAGCAAAGTGCAATTAAAGAATAAAAGAAATGTGGTTAATCCAAATTGTGACATGCTGTAAATGTAAAATACATATGTATTTTGAAAACTCAGTACAAAATAAAGAGAATGTGAAATATCTCAGTAATAATTTTTTTATATTGATTACATGTTGAAATAATAATATTTTAGGTATTGGGTTAAAGAAAGTATATTATTAAAATTAATTTTATCTCCTTTTATTCTTTAATGTAGCTACTAGAAAATTTAAAATGACAGGTGTGGCTTGCTTCATATTTGGATTGGATAGCTCTGGTCTGGAGCTCACCGCATGTTTTTGGATCATAATCAGTAGTTTTCTGGGTATTCCTTCCTGGGTTGGTTGGGGTCTGGAAGGAGATTTTCTCCCAGAGCTTCAGACAGACAAATGATTTACATCACTAAGGTGCTGCAGTCTAAATGGTGATCAATGTTTATGGCCCATGGAAGCTTAAATAAGCCAAGAGAATAGGCCCCACATTGCTGCAAATCATATGCAATCATTACCGCGCAGCCTCTCCATCCCCTCCACAAAGGGAGGTTTCAGCATCACCACTCTGCTGGGATTTGTGATTCAGCCCTGTGTTCCCCCGCGACAATAGATTTCTTCATTTCAAAGCCCAAGTCCTAAGAGGCTGGGCTGGTGGGTGGGGAGGGCCCGCAGTTTCCCAGCTAAGGCCTCTGTGTATCCCTAATTGTATTATCACAATTTCTTTAGGGAAAAACCATTTAGGACTTAAAAAACAACAACAAAACACCAACCTTAGGGAGTGTTAAGGTCCATTTGGTACTGTGTTTGGGTGTAGAATTTTTTCTTCTTCTATGGGGCAGAGGAGAAAAGAATTTCTGTTTTGCAGCTGGAAGAGCGCTTTTGTGTGCAGGCCCCTCCTTCTTCCCTCATTTTATCTCCCGACCGACAGGATATTCAGGGAGCTGAGACAGCCAGTGTTCAACACAAAATAGAGATAAATTCAGAGCCAAGCCAGTGGAAGCAGAGGCACTAATCTAGCTCAGACCCTGGCAGAGGGCTCTGGGAACAGGATGAGCCTGGGGGTATGGCCCCGCTCAGCAATACACTCTCCCCTGCTCTCTACAGGGTACAGACCTAATGCTTTGCCCAGAGTTGAGAGGACATTCCTGAAGCTCTCACTCCCTTGGCATTTCAGGCAGGCCTCTGCCTTCTCCAGCTTTCCTGTGTCAACTACAGCCCTGCTCCCTTGGAATTTTGTCATTGGGGTCTAAATAGTTTCCAAGATGGGACCCCGCTGAATGGATGTTTCATGGCTTTCTTCTTTCACTGTTAGGTCGTGGTCCACAGTGAGGGAAATCATAGATCCCAAGAGTGGGCTGGGATTGGTGGAAGCCAGCCCTTCTATAGAGATGTCAAACTGTGTATGTGAAGTCTTTCTCTTCCTGTTTTGGTGGGGGACCTGTTTTGGATAGAGAGCGATCCTCACTGAGCAGTCAGGAGACCTGGCTCCAGCAGGGCGCAAGCCGCTTCAGCACACCTTGGTCTTTGTCTCTTCATCTGTAGAATGGGACCATGGTTCCAGCCTGCCTACCCTGCAATGTTGTTATGAGGACCAAACGAGACGGGGTATGAAAGCCATTTGCACATTGTAAAGGGCTGTGTGAATGTGGGATATTATCCTTGCTTTTCCTGCAGCACCTAGAAGTCTAGTTTACAAATATTTTTATATCCCTAATCATGGGCCAGGCCCTGAGCAAGGTATGAAGGATATAGAGGTGAATAAACACATTCCCTGTCATCTTGGAGCTCATGGTCCAATGGGAGGGAAAGGCAAAAAGCAGGTTATTACAATTCAGGGGTAAGAGCTACAGGAAGGGTAAAGTCAGGGACTGCAGGAACATAGAAAAATGTGATCTATTCTAGCTTTGTGGGGGGGTGGAGGGAGGGTGGAAGGGCTTCCTGGAGGAAGCGACATCTAAGCTGTAGTTGGAGGGATGAAAACATGTGGCCAGTTCTCAATTAGTGTTTGTTCAGTGAATAAAAATAATTAAAAGTGCTATGAGCTACAAGGATAACTGCCCCAGTGTTCATTTACCAGTGTGTAGATAGGAAACTGACTCAGAGAGGTTAAGTAATTCCTGAAGGTGCCCAGCAGTATGTGGCAGAGTAAGGACAAGCATCAGGGTGATTCTTCTGAGCTTGGGAGGGAGGCTGGTTGTTCCTGATAGGTATAAGCGACAGCTTCAGGGACAAGCTGGTAGGGACATGGAATATGGTGCCCTTCAGTTAATGAGGACAAAAATGTCATTATGAGGTTGGGTTCTCTGAGAAACAGACTCTGAGTTGGAGACTTCTGTGCAGTAAGTTTATTGGCGATTGCTCTCAGGATCAATGTATATGTAGAAGGTGGGGAAACAGGACTTAGCAGAAGAGGAGAGAAACTCAGCTGCGATGTGGTCACATCAAAAGCCTCTGCTGATCTCACAGGCAGTGCTGAGGCTGGGCTGGCCTTCAGAGTTGTCCCAAATTGGGGGAGGTGGCTGAACTTTATACCCTCACGTCCTCCTGTCACTGGAGTTGGTTTTCCCCCGAAAGAGGTTGTGACCTTTGGAGAGACCTAGAGCATGTCTGGAGAGGGGCTTAGCTGAGGGCTGTGGGCCACCAACCCTGTGAGCAGTTGGGGAATGGTACCGCAGTCCTGGCATGGGGAATGGATGCTGGCAGGAGAAACAATAGAGGACTAGGCTGTGAAGCACAAAGTCAAAGGCCTGCAGGCTCAGTGAAAATAAGGCTGAGTGTCAGCTTGGGGGTTCCCACTGAATGAAAGAAGGGCTTCTGTGGGGTGGACAGAGCTGGGGCAGTTTCTACCTGGAGGTTTGAACAGGGGCAGTAAAACCTCTGCACCAGACAAGAGTTCCTGGGTAGGGCCCAGGTCTTTGCTAGAGAGGGGTGGGTAGGGGCGGGGCCTAGTGAAAGCCAGAGTGGTTTTCAGCCCCCTGGAACTGGGAGCTCAGAGGCTGATTAAGGCTCAGCTTCACAGAAAGCCTGGTGTTTGGATTGGCTGGTGTGTTGGGCGGAGACTGAGCCTTCAGGGGGTCCAGCTGTGGGGACAGGGAGGCAGGGGCTTAAAAATGAAGTGGGAGTTGACACTACTCTCTCCATCAAGGAATAGTCTCCAGAGTCCCCAACCCAACTGCCTCAAGGGTGAGCTAATTTGGCCACAGCTCCCAGCATAGCTGTTTCCATGGATACATTTCAAGCCTCAGTCTGGTCATCTTCAAAAGCATCAAAGGCAGCAAACCCCCATCCATGCATAATCTTTTGTTACAGCCCCACAAATAGCTTTTGTTATAGCCCTTCCCCCATCCCTCCCATTCATCCTCCAAACCAAAGAAACGGGCTTAATTGTGGCACAGCCATCTCTCAAAGAAGCATTGGACTGTTTTTTTTTCTAGACATTTAGAAGATCTGAGTTTGAATCCCAGCCTTATCATATGTAAAATGCAAATAATGATGCCTAGGATATAGAGTTGTTACAAGGATTAAATGAGATGATTGTATCTGAAAATGCCTAACACATTGCCAGGCTCATGGTGGGACCTCATTAAATGTTAATTTCTTTCCTCTATAATATGTCAGTTGTGCCACTTAGAAATCACATTTACCAGTAGTATCCACAATCTTTGTACAGTGTCTCCCGGAGTGTCACATGCACTTAATACAGAATAAGTTGTCTTTGATGTCAGTTTATGTCCCCTGATGGCAAAAATCAAGTCCTATGACTGCAGTCTTGTAGGATGTCTCTTGACCATTCTGTTTGCTGCCCCCAAATTTCGGAGGAATCAGTTACAGGACCTTGAAGGCAAATGGCCCTGTGTCTCTCTCTCCCTTCTTAAGGCCAGATCTTTTGCTGGGAGCATGCGGAGGCACACAGAGGTGGGGGAAGCTCCCTGCCTCCAGAGTCTGTTCCAGCAGATGGATCTGCTGCAGCTCTGCTTAGGAGGTTAATGGACACCAGCTGTCTCAGCAGGCAAGCTTTCGTTTTCTTCTGGAACCACTTAATTTGACTGAACATCTGCCTTGGCTTCCAGGTTTTTCCATCACCTGAGCTTCCACACTGGCTCAATCACCAATGGGTGTTGGAGGAGCTCTTTCTCCTTTCCTCACTCAAGGTTGGGGTATACCAGTCTGAGAGAGGTGGTGGTGGAGAGGGAACAAGAGTGGGGCTTGGTTGGCCCCTGTTACTGTCCTTCATGTCTGGTTTGTTATCACTGAGCCTTCCTGCTGGAAAACCAATTTTAAGCCAACAAAATGGTGTCTGCCTGATTAGGGGATATATCCATCTGGACCAACATTGGCTGGCTGTCAAGGGGAAGTTGGGGGGGGGGCATGAAACATTGTAAGTGACTTGAAGGAGGTGCCTACATGCTCACCTCTTTCCTTCTCCATAGCCTCTATTGGTGCATTTCCAGATCATTGACAGCTCAGGGGGCAGTTGTGACTTGATTTGTACTTGGAAAGTGCCATTTTGTTGTTAGTACCATTGATTTTTAAACGTTGGCATGTGTCAGAGTGACATGAGTAGTTTAGTAAAGTGCAAACTTCTGGACCCCAGAAGGGACTCAGTAGGTCTATTGTGGAACCTAGGAATCTGCATTTGAAACAAGCAACCCAGCCTGGCCGATGTGGCTCAGTGGTTGAGTGTTGACCTATGATCCAGGAGATCATGGTTCGATTCCTGGTCAGGGCACATGCCTAGGTTGCAGTCTCGATCCCTAGTGTGGTGTGTGCAAGAGGCAGCCGATCAATAATTCTCTCTCATTATTGATGTTTCTATCTCTCTCTCCCTCTCCCTTCCTCTCTGAAATAAAAAAAAATTTTAATTAAAAAAAACTGAGCACCCCAGGTAGTGCTAATACAGGTAACTTTAGACTACTGGAACAATGTGGCCTAGAACCCTGTCTTTTTTGGGGATCTGGAGTTTCTTCTGCTGTCTATCTCAGGGATGTCACACATATTCATATTCTTTCTTCTTTGCCTAGGAAACTGCTTACCCAATAAGATCTAGGTAAAAAGTGACTTCAACTGTGAGGCATTTTCTGAACACCACTTTATCGGGTAGAATTACTTACTTCTTCCTTTTGCTTCCATAGCACTTTGCAGGTACTTTTTGACTTTTACAGGACAGCACAGTGCACACTTATCTTGGGCTTTTATGTGCTCCTTGAGGGCAGTGAACTCATCATCTTCCTCTTGTTGTTTGTCCTAGAACAGAGGTGGGGAATGTCCAGCCCGTGGGCTGTATACTAGTACGGCCCTCAAAATCGTTTGGTCTGGCCCTGCCAAGGCATTAGGAGTGAGTTAATAAAATGTTTGCCTAAATATAGTAGGCTGATTTTTAAGTTGGTAACTTTGTATGGCCCACGAATGATGTTATAAATATCCTTGGTAGAAAAAAGGTTCCCGACCCCTGTCCTAGAATATAGCAGAATAGTTTATCATGGGCACCAATAAGTATTTATTGACTAAACAAAAGAATTCTTGTCAACCCCTTTAATAACATACTCTTTTTGTATGTATAGTTTTCATTAAGTATATTCAAATAGACAGTTTTAGTTTTGATAACATAGCTTATTTATCTTAAATATATTTTTTAACATTTGATTTTAGAGAGAGAGGAAGTGAGAGGGAGAAAGAGAGAGAAAGAAAAAAATATCAATGTGTGAGAGAAACATGGATCGGTTGCCTCCCACATGTACCTTGACTGGGGATCAAACCCAAAACCTGGGTATGTACATGCCTGGGAATTGAACTGGTGACCCTTTGGTACATGGGATGATGCTCCAACCAATATAGCCACAGTAGCCAAGGCATGATAATACAGCTTATTTATCTTAATATATATTGGTCCAATTTAAAGGACAAATACATTTTCTTTTTATGACTCATGACCTTAATCCCCATAGGACACAGTATACTATATTCCTGGCTACAGCTTTTCCCCCAAGCACACAAATAATGTCTTGCTTATAACAGCCATGCTATCAACCCCTACTTTAATCAATTTGATTTTAAAAGCCATTTTTCTGGTTACTAGTCAACCTACAACCTATATTGCATTTTTTTAATTCTTAAGGCCTTTTTGAAATCTTGATTTTTTTCTTAAACATCTATATTTTAATGCCTATGGTGATATTTGTCTCCAACTCCTTTGTCATAGTTCCTCTATTTAATAGCTCAACTTGGTTTCTGTCTAAATGGCAGATCCAGTGGATAGAGACCACGTGTTTGTCATTCTTTTTGGACAAGGCTTAGCATGTCCAGTCATAATGAAATTTGTAGAGTGCCATATAGTGTATATACCACTTTCCTATCAGCAATGCTTCAAGTCGGCAAATACTATTATTTCCCCTCTAGGATCTTCCTAGCTAGTAAAAGACTTAGCCAAAATCCGAATGCAGGTCTACTCTATCAAAATTCCTCTCAAAAATGATTGTTGCATCACTATTTCTAATAACAAACAAAAGCACAATCTATGTAATGTCAAATAGATTAATAGTTAAGTGTTGGATGGCATCTTGGTCAGCTTGGGCTACTGTTAAAAAAATACCACAGATTGGGTGACTTAAAAACCAGACATTTATATCTCACAGTTTTGGAGTCTGGGAAGTTCAAGATGAAGGTCTCAACATAGTTAAGTTCTTGGTGAGGGCTCTCTTCCTGGCTTGCAGACAGCTGCCTTCTGACTATGTCCTCATAATATGTGTGTGTCTGTGTGTGTGTGTGTGTGTGTGTGTGTGTGTGTGTGTGTGTGTGTAAGAGAGAGAAAAATCCCATTAATCCCATCATTGGGGTCACACCTTCATGACCTCATCTAAATCTAAATAACTTCCCAAAGGCCCTACCTTCAAATACATTGAGGATTAAGGCTTTAACATACGAATTTGTGGCACACACACACATTTAGTCCATACCAGATGGTCACAACTGTTTGATGGAATATTAGAAACAAGGCCTCTGAAACATTTAAATTTATTTATTGTCATGGCAGTGATATAAAATGAATAAAGAAGGAAACATGGCAAAATGAATACCATTTAATTGGTGGTTAGGG
Source organism: Myotis daubentonii (assembly GCF_963259705.1). Taxonomy (NCBI): domain Eukaryota; kingdom Metazoa; phylum Chordata; class Mammalia; order Chiroptera; family Vespertilionidae; genus Myotis; species Myotis daubentonii. Next base: position 22,664,082 of record NC_081853.1, on the reverse strand, counting down.
TGAAATGCCATGACTTTATTTTTATTTGTGTCAATGTTGCTAGAACGTCAATACTATTGAAAACAAAAACACAAACCTGAACACCCTTCCCTCCCCTGCCTTGTCATTACACTTTTGCACTTTATTAATGCTTCTGAGGTGCTGATGAAGCGAGAACAACTTTTGGCTCCCAGAGAGCGAGTGTGTGTGCGTGAGTCACAGGAGTGTGGTCTGATGCAGATGATTAAGCCCGTGGTGAATGCAGAATTAAGCAACTCCGATAACAGAGCCCTGGAGCATCCTTCTTAGAGATTAAACCTTTCAGGCTGTTAGCAGCTGAGAGGTGCTGGGGATGGGAGATAGCTGGCTTAGGAAGGAGAGGAAGGGGGGCAGATACTGGACGGGGATGAGAAGGAAAAAGCATCACACTCAGGTTAGTGCTCATTTCTGAAATTGGCTGTCACCCGGAAAAGCGGTGGAAAATGTACCATTACCTGAGGAAAGGACGGTGTGTCTGCCTGCTTCCTGTCTTTTGCTTGTTTGCTGGGTTTTAATTTCATGGGCTAGCCCAGTGGTTGGCAAACTCATTAGTCAACTGAGCCAAATATCAACAGTACAACGATTGAAATTTCTTTTGAGAGCCAAATTCTTTAAACTTAAACTATATAGGTAGGTACATTGTTATTAACTTAATTAGGGCACTCCTAAGGCTTAGGAAGAGCCACACTCAAGGGGCCAAAGAGCCGCATGTGGCTCGAGAGCCGCAGTTTGCCGACCACGGGAGCCTGTTCCTCCAGCTTGTTTGTATGTGAGTTTTCATTCTCACTTGGTGACTGGTTCTGACTTCAAAATACAAGGGTGTCTTAAGCCTTGTTGGGAAGAGGAAGGACCAGGTCTCACCTCTTTGCAGGCTTTCCCTTGTACCTGTTTGTTCAGTACATAAATAGTTTGCCCCTTTCTGGTGCTGGGAGTAGACAGATAGGGCCTTTTGTGGAGCTTACAATTAAATACTGATTGTTCAGTATGGGCTACATAATTTTCAGGACCTGGTACAAAATGAAAATGCAGGACCCCTTATTCAGAAATTATTAAAAATATGAGACATTGCTGACAGAGCACCATGCTAAGCACCCTTCTGAGAGATGGGTGCCAGGTAGCTTGTATGTGTACAGGTTGCACACCCGGGAAGCTGGCCCTGTGGTTGTTTCTCAAGAGCACCTCATTGTAATTTTTTCCTCCCTATTGCCCTAATCCTCCTTATCATGGTATGTGGGATTCAGAAGAAGAGAGTAACTTCTTTGACTCAGTGGTCTTACATAGAGAGACAATAGAACACAGAAAAGAGGCAAGATAAATAAGTATTGCTTGCTTGAGACATGTACAGGATGCTCAGCTTCTCTGAACACACCTGGACATAATCAAATATGATGATAGAAAGCTTTTCAACCCAAAATTTTGTCCTGTGGAGCAAATTCATAAGTTGTAATCAGTCTAATTGGTATAGGCCTGAAAGACAGCCTTTATAAGAAAGGCCTGTTCTCTGTATGGTGACACAGAGTAGAGTTTAGCATTTCTATAAAGCAATAGACACCTAACAAAGGAATAATAGAACTAAGAGTAACTGTAATAGGGTAGTTTCACATTCCCCCAAATGTCCTCTAGAATATTAATTTTAATTAATTACCCTACCTCAGTTGGGTAATTTGACAAGTCAGTTTTAGAAATGCTTCAAACTTTGTTCTCTCCTGGAGATTTACAATTCTTATGAAAGTCCCACAGCAGAAAAGAAGCCCTTAACACTTTTGGCACAACATAATTCGATTACTCTTTTACAGAGTAATAAGTAGCAGCTATATCTATAGGTATCTATGCATAGCTATAGGATGTATATAGTTATCTATAATAATAAAAGCATAATATGCTAATTAGTCTGGACGTCCTTCCGGACAACCTTCCAGATGAAGCCGGGGCTGCAGGAAAGCTGAGTCCCTGGTGCCAGAGGGAAGCCGGTGCCGGTAGCTAGGGGAAGGAAGGCCTACTCTTGCACGAATTTTGTGCATCAGGCCTCTAGTATATATATATAACTACCGCAGCTCTATCTATCTATTTATCTATCTATATCTGCGATCCTGAAGAATATGCTTTGGGAAACATTGGTGATATACTTATAAACTTTAAGGTGGGTGGTCCATGGTCACAGGATCTGGATTTGAGACCTCATCACAACCATGACCAAGTTACATGGCCTCTTTCAGAGATGGTCCCCACCCGTTAAATGATAACACCCACATCACACAATTGTACAGATTAAAGAGACACTAGGTCTGAAAAAACATTTTGTCAATTGTTAAGTTGTTTTGCAAAAACATTTAGTGATTATTGAGATTATATTGAAATAAATAAGAATAATTGTCTCCATTTTAGAGTAGGTAAACTGAGGCCTAGAGAGATTAAGAAGGGAGTCTATTGTTTAGAGCCATTATATGGCAAAGGCAGTCTCCTGACTCAGTTCTTATCGAGATGCATTTTAGACCAACTCTGCTCACATATTTTAGTTTATAAAACAGGCTACCTCTCTGACAAGCACGCACCATGGAATAGCTGGAGGCGGACACTGGCATTAAAATGCCAACTTTCCTTTCCTTTCTAGCTTTGACATCTGATGTTAGCAGAATGATGAAATCAGAGGTGGCAGATTTCAGGAGGATTTGTGTCCTCTCCAGGCTGCCACACCCAGTTAGCTATGTAGTAAGAATCCCTCTCTACTCTGAAAACCATCAGTGAGGTTGATTAAAAAAGGAAGGTGACTTTTTTCTGTCATGAATGAAAACGAACCTGCAAGTTTCTTTTGTTATTATCTTTTAGGGGGAGGACAAAAACAATGTTTTTCTCCTTTCTTTAAAGGAGAAGCAGGGCACAGTGGAAAACATGGAAACAGGAATTTGAAAATCTGGGTTCTAGTCCTGTTTCTGTATTTAACTAGTCATGTGATCTTTGGCAGTTCCCTCACCCTTTCTAGGTTCAAATGAGAGTGTGGACTAGTTTGCAAAATGTAGTGTGTGTGTGTGTGTGTGTGTGTGTGTGTTATCTTTGTGAATTTTCTATATGTGTATCACCTATTTAATTATTTTCTACATATTTTTCTTTAAATAGATCTATTCTGTACAAGTTATTTTAAAGGGAAACATCACACAGTTCTGCAAATGAAAAGTCAGCGTTGTTGCTATATAGTGAAGGTGACTTTAATAACAAAAGCAAGGAATTGTTAAGATGGTAAATTTTATGTTAATGTGTAGTTTACCACAATTTAAAAAATTCAAAAAATTCAAAGCAAAGAAAATATGACTATTAAAATAAATAATATTTTCCTTGTACTGCCTCAAATTTTCATCCACCAGTAGCACTAGGTAATCTACAAAGCACCTTCTAGCTCCAAAGGTTTTGGTACACAATGTTTCTAGTGCAGACTAGGATGCCATAATGTCCTTGCCAGAGAGCCATATATCTTAACAGACCCACAGTTTAACTTTCTCTATCACACTGTTGCCATAGATACACTCCCTCCTTCAACTTTAGCAGTCCCCAATGGGTGACCCCAGGGCCCATGTCCCTGTGAGAACCCTGCTCAACCTGGTAGATGGATCTGTTAACTGCATGGTGGTTGGTGTAACTTGGACCCAACCACTCCATCTGGAATATCTTCTGGCCTTTCTTTTCCAAACCTAAATCCACCCACCCTTTGGATCCCACGTCCTTCAGAGAGCCTCTTGGAATCCCTCCAAAGCTACTTTCTCCCTAAATGTTTACCCTGTACAAACATTTTAGGTTGGGTTTCTTAGAAGTAGAGCCTGTGACTGGGCCTTGGGTGCATATGATTTACTAAAGGAGTGTCCTTCAGGAAAAACCTGTAAAAGGTGAGGGGATCAGGATAGGAAAGGGGGGAATTGAGGGGGAAAGTAGCCCCATGTCATTGGTGGCTCTGGAATTTATCATACTACAGAGTTGTTTCCTAGGTGAGATGGGTGGGGGGCAGCCTTTATGTTCCTATGGCAGCCATTGGCCTCAGGCTGTTGGGAATGGGGAAGAGCATAAATCAGTGATGTGCTTGACTTGTTCCCTACATCTTAACAGAAGCCAATTGTCAAATTTTTAGGAATTTTGTGAGCTATTATTAAAAATGAGTTATATAAATTTATAATTCAATAATATTAAAAACAGTGGTAGTCAATGTTCAAAACTCACCACTTCCTAATAATTTTACTAAAGTTTTCATTTATCAATGTTCTTGTGGTTATTTTTTGTCTGTCATAGTTTTAGGGTAGAAATACCATGTGATGAACAACTACTGTGCGTTTCCTCACAGCTCCGCATTCAGTGATGTCATGTTGGTAGCTTGAAATCAGCCTTGGTGGGAGTATGGAAAGTGGCAGACATTCAAACTAGGTTGTTAAACTTTTGCCAGCACAGCACTGAGTATAAGCTCTTGGTCAGGCAGCTTCCATCAGCTGGGCAGGAGTGGTGGCATTGTCCGGAGGAAGGGGCAACTGGGAGCCACTGGCAGCAAACACTCACAGCAGCAGAGGGTTTGGGGAAAGGGATCTGGACAGGGCACCAACAAATTCCTCTTTATTGCAGCGAGTCATTTGATGTTTTGTCCATGTTCTGACTTGTGGCATCCTCTCTTTTTGTTTTTATAAGTTTCCATGGAGAGGAAAGAACAAGGAAACAGGAGTCTGATGCCCTGGATTCTGGTCTTAGCTTTGCCATTCATTACCTTACTGTGTGACCTTGGGAGAGCTACTAGACATCTCTGTTTCCTCACCCATGAAAGGGCGGGGGGGGGGAGCGGGGGGTTCAAATGATCTCTTAGGAGGCTTCCAGCTCAGTACAGCCTCAGACTACATGATTCTCTTAGCCACTCAGACCTGAATTGGGAATATTACGGGAACCTCATCTCACTGTATTTCCTATAGGACTTAACACTCAAAAGTTTCATTTCTGATCCCCAGGTTTAGAAAGCCAACAGTAAAATTAGGTAACATTTATTGGGCATTTACTATATACAAGGCATTTTAGGCATTAGCTTGTCTAATCTGTATATCATATAGGCTTTGTTTGCTTGTCCTTTCTATTTTACAGATGAGAAAACAGGCTCTGAAATGTTAACTAACTTGCCCAGTCACACAGCTAATATTCAGTTTGGGATTCCAACCCCAGTCTGCTGGATTCCAGAGCCTGTGCTTTCAACCATTTCCCATCTCCCCTTTTTTGGAAAGAATTTGTCAGAGGCTCTTGCTATGTCAGGGTCCTCATTTGAGACCTGGAGACTGACGGGTTCCATTCCCTCTCCTCCTACTCCCTGCCTTTCTTATTCTGGGCCCTCTTCTGGGTAGAGTGGGTTGTAAGCCCCTCGGCAGCTCAGGCCTTTGTAACTGTTGAATAAGCAAATATAGGCAAAAGGCCAGGGGAATGGAATCCAGCTGTGCACTTAGCCATTTGTCTGGGATGCACAGTGATGGCATGTAAGGAGCAAAGGAGGTCCGTAATGAACATTTCCCAGTGATGCTTTGGAAGAGGCACTGCAGATGCTGAGCTGCTGTTTAGGGCTGGTGCAGCTGTCAGAACACAGCCAGGAGACGTGACATCCGCCCTTGGGCTTACCAAAGGGTCAGATCACCTTTACCCAGAAAGCCCAGCTACTCTTTTGTGATGTCTGCTCCTGGGGCCAAGCAAGGAGAGCTCACACTTCACACTGACTTCTTGCCACCTGGAAACCCATAAAGTGTAGTTGAGCACCAGGCCAAGGGGAGCCTTTCTGTGCAGACCAAAGAGCCTTTATTTTTCAGTTTCCTTCAACCTACACCCCCACTCCAGGGTAACAGGGACCTGAGCCTCACCCGAGTGTCTGCCCCAGGACCCCCCCATCTCGGTGTTTGAAATCTCCTCATGTACTCACTGTTTCTTTAGGCTTCTGGGTGTCTCCTCCGCCTGGATGCCCATTTCACATAAGGCACTAATGCCTTTCTTGTGATTCTGCCAGCAGGGAAATCGAGGTCAGGGAGATCTGCCAAGAACATCTTTTTGTGGTTTTTAAGCAGGAGTGATCTATAAGCGATCACTGAAGGGAGACAGCTGAAGGGATGGTTTCAAGGAGAGAAGAACCAGTGATCGAAGCAACCTGTTTACTTTTGGATTATAGGAATGAAGAGAGTGAAAGATGCCAGGCTGGGTTTAGGAATCAGGGCACCCCAAACTTTCCCCTCAGGATTTCCCATTTTAGTCACCCATACCATCATCCATCCAGTTGCCAGGCTAGAAACCTGGGCATTCTCCTTGACTTTCCTCCCTCACTGCCGAGTCTAATCAGTTACCAAGTCTTGTTTTATCGACCTCCTTGATTTCAGTTCTTCTCCATGGCCAAATGCCCACTCCCAAGGGTTCACCAGCTCTTACCTGGACTGGTTTAGCAGTCTCCTCCCAGTCTTCCTGCTTCTAGCCCTGTCTCCTCCTTCCATCCATTCCCACCTGCATTCTCCAATATCTCCCAGAAAGAATAGACCTTATCATCATTGCCCACAAGTTGGAACCCTTCGTTTTCATAACAATTGACTCCAGGGTGAAATTCAAACTTATTAGCTTTGGGCAAAGCTCTTCTTGCTCTGTGATGGGGGGGGGGTGTCCCCAAGACACCTGTAGGTTTGATGACTGACTAAAAGAGCTCAATAGAACTCAAAAGATTTATATTCATAGTTATGATTTATTATAGCAAAAGGATGCAGATTAAAATCAGCAAAGGAAAAGGTGCATAGGGTGGAGTCCAGGGACACCAGGCATAAGCTGCCAGTTGTCTTCTCCCAGTGGAGTCATAGGACAGTGCTTCATTCTCCCAGCAATGATGTGTGACAACACATTGAATCTCACCATATGGTTGTCTAGGGTTTTTATTGGTGTCAGTCATGTAGGCATGGATCACCTGTGTGACTAACCTTAGCTTCTCAGTCTTGAGCTCCCACTGAGTCCCCCAGGCAAACAAACACAGGCCTTCACCATAAACTATTGTTAGCATAAACTCTGGTGTGGCCCAGAGCCCTATGTATACAAATACATGCTCAGGCAGGATATTCCAAGACCTCAGAGGTTATCTCCTAGGAGCTGGTCAAGGACCAGTCTTTCCTTTGGAATGTGCAGGGTTTGAGCACTGCAGGTTTGCTGAGTTAATCCTTTCTTGCACACCCTCCAAACTCACATCCACCACTCTTTCCCATGCACCCCACACTCCAGCCATATCATTTAGCCTGTACTCTGATGCCTCTGTGCCTTTGCATGTACTGTTCCTTTTGCCTGGAATTCCCTTCCACCTCTCCTGCCCTAGTCTACCTGCAGAGCTCTCACTCATCTTCAAGTCTCTGGGCAAGCACTCCATCCTGTGAGAAGCCTTCCCTGATGCCCCCAGGGAGGCTGAGCTTCTCCCTTCTGTGCCCTCGAAGTAGTTTAAATACCCCTGTCATTCATAGGTCACTCGTGTCTATTTCCCACACAATGGGAAACACTGTCAGCACTTTTAGAGTGGGGAACAAGTAGTCCATTAAAAAAATTTTATGTTTTCCCAATTATAAAAATAATACTTACTCATGGATAAATATTGGGGCAGCATGTTGCTTTTCAACTTTTTTCTCTCCAGTGCTTTCCACATCAAAGCCTTGCAACCAAAGGGCCTGGGCCTGCCTCTGCCTCCAAGTTGCTGCCTGATGCTGCCTAAATCTCTCTAAGGTTGTGAATGAGGGTGGCCCCCACCTGTGTTCTCTCCCATCCTCCTTTCTCTTCATTCCCGAGACCTGTGGAATGGGCTGGGAGCTGAGGACATAGAGTTGAGGGATCCCCCCCCCCCAAGCTCCCCCTCCCCCCCAGTCCTGAGGAGCTCAGTGTGGTCGGGGAGACAGAGAGACAGACTAGACAGCTTGCTGGGGCATGAGAAAGTACCACAAACAAAGGTGCTGGCAGTGTGGAGGAGGAAGAGTAACTTTTTTTTTTTCAATGCAGGAACTAGAGATGAAGTAGGGATGGAGTAAGAGAAAACTTCCCAAAGAAGTTGACGTTTAGGCTAGGCCTTAAAGGAACTTAGGGTTTTGCTTAGGGAAGGAAGAGGTTTCTAGGCCAAGGTCATAGAACAAAGGCGGGTGACTGGCTGTGTGCAGCCTGGGCTGGCTGAGCTCAATCCTGTGGGGCTCCTCTTCCCCCAGAGTCCCCAGCCCTCAGATGTGACACGCTACTTGGATGCCTTTGATCCCAGGCCGGGTTTGTTCCCAGGGGCCTGCCCTTGCCAAGCTGCTGGCTCCAAGTTCTGTTTTGGCTATGAGGCTTCTTTATTTGTTCTTTATTTTTTTGGTCATTTGGCTCTAGATATGTGTGAAATCGTAATTCAGGCTCAAAATAGCTGGCTGATTAAAACCTAGTGAAACAAAAAATTGGGAGAAATGTGCACTAAAACAGATGTCGAACAACCCAGGTAGCTTAACTGCATGCCAGCTTTAAGCCTATAAATACATCAATTGGCACATCTTCCTGGTTTCAAACAGTAAGCCCTAGAGATCAGAGCCAGCCAGTGCTATTCCATTATACCACATTTTTAGTTTGGGGGAGTCTTTTGAGCAAAATGGGACCTTTAGGGGCCAACCTGTCATGCTTGAGATCATGGTGAGACCTGCATGCTCATGCCAAGAGCTCAGTATCTTCCCTGAGTCCTTCTGACTCACTTGTCCTCATCTCCTATCTTCTAAACCACTCCCTGCTGCTCCTTGCCATTGTAACCAGGGCTTTTCACACCCTATTCTGCAGCTTTTAGGCTTTGAAAAAATCACCAGAACCCCATGGGGTATATTTTCAATGGGAGTTTTGTATGTGTTGGTGAAATTACCAGAATCTTCTACAGATTATATGAGGATATTTCTAAATCCAGTGTTATTATTGTTTTTGTTCTTTTCTGAGTTTTTCCTTCTCTCTGTGTTTAAGTCTCTTCTTTGCTACTTACTGGTGCCGGGATTGTGGGCAGGTAACTTAACCTCTCTTGTGTCGCAATTTCATCTGTAAAGTGGGAATGATTACATATAGCACTTTTCTCTCTATGCTGATAGGATGAAATGGGATTATGTATGGAAAGCACTTAAAACAGTGCTCGGCACATAGTAAGCACTAATTGGTTATGAGTATTATGATTACCTGCATCTCCAAATTGTACTCTCAGGTGTATCTCCTATCTTAAAACCTGCAATAAAAGGAAAGTAGGAAATGAGGAGAGAACTGGATTTGAATCCTGGTTCCTACCTATGACTAACCCAACATCACAGAGTAAGCCAGCACTTCCTCTTGGAACTTAATTTGGTCATAGTAGAATGATGAGGGTGGATTAGATCAGGAATGAAAGATATAGGAGGGCTATAGAACTTAGGGGATTTTTCTCACTCATTTCCCACCAGTCTCATATATGACCTCAGAACCTTCTGAGTTCAGGTCTCTAGGGCAGCCATTATAAATTGATCAGATGGCACCTAATTCGAAATCTGTGTTTTGTCCCTGGGCTAAATGATATCCCAGCTCTGATCATGTATACTATTAAATAAAGGGGTGTGTGGAGCCCAATTTTTAAGCTCCACAGGTAGCTGATCCTCCTCCCATGTAACTCTACACATTAAGTATGACAATAGATAAAAATGGACTTTCAGCAAGGTCTTGTGAACCATTTAGCTGAGGATAAGCAGGGGCTTGCCTTATTGGCTGCAGCATTTTCTAGACTTCTGTTTTCTTGGCATAATATTTGAGACAGTCCTACTGAAGGCCTGAACACACTTTATTTCCACCTTTAAATTTGGTTTTAAGTCAACTAAATAAGTATTTGCATTTATATGTTCTCTTTTAGGTGTATGTGGACAGGGCTGGGCCTCTGCCCCGAAGGAGTTTTAACTTTATAGGATTGGATTGAAGTACACAGAGTAGTGAGAGAACATGGTACAGGGTTGTTTACAATCAGATGCTAAATTAAGTACTAAAACATATATTATAGATCAGAGATAGGAAAACACAGCATCACTATGCCCATGGCAGACATAACTAATCAATCACTACAGTCTTTCCTAGTAACCTCAAGTGCTGCCCAATAATCCTTCTCAACATGGAATTCCAAACAGCCACTACCGTAGGTCAGAGTTGGCACGTGAAGTAAAACCTATATGCCATTCTGTGTTAGTTACAGCTGTTGTCACAAATCTCAAAATCTCAGTGGCTTAGCACAATAAAACTTTATTTCAAATTTAATTTTTAAATTGGTAGGGAAGCCTGCTCCACACAGTCATTCACGAACCCAGTCTTCTTCCATCTGTGACTCTGTCCCTCCTTGAGGCCTGTGGAATCCTTTCTATTAAGTTATAGACAGGGAAAGAGAATGAGGACTATGCCTGAGGATTCTTTATGGTCTAGACTTGGAAGGGGCATGCATTATGGAACTCACTTTTTATTGACCAGAACTCAGAAACATGACCCCAACAGACTGCAAGAAGGCTGGGAAATGTGCCCAGAAAATAGGGAAGAAATGCAGATGTTGATGGGCACTAGCAATTTCTGTCACACACCCTGGATTAACAGGAGACTTCCAAAAGGAGTGGATTTGTCAGAAAAGGCCTTGAAAAAAAATAAAGGAAAAAGAAAAGACCTTGAGAAGGGCTCTGGAAAATGTATAAGATGTGACTATGTCAAGGGATGGGAAGTAGGAGGGCATTCCTGGTGGGTCAAAGCAAGAGTTAAAGATTAGAGGTGGGAGTCATTGTCTTTATGCAAAGACAGAAAGGAGACAAGATTGGCTGGAATTAAAGGTTTGTGGAAGGAAATCCTGCATGGATGGGGTTAAGTGATGGTTGAGTCCCTGATTGTGATGATACTTCCTATCTAAATGGCAGAAATTTGGACAAGTGTTTTGTCTCCAGCCAAAGCAACAAAAACGGAAAAGACCCATAGTAGTTACTGGTCTGATTCTTTCAGCTTCTGTTTTTCCTTTGGCTGTCCTTCAGTGAACCCAACAGCCTATTTAGAAATACCACCCATTCTCAAGTTTCCTCAAAACCCTTTTTTAAAATGGTGTAAAGAGAATTCCCAATGAGAAGAGAGCAAGTGGGTCAGGGAGCTGGGAGCACTAGTTCTTAGCCCAACTTTGCATCTTTCCCTATTTGCATATATTATCACGCACTAATTATTCATAGAGAGCCTTGCCCTTCGTGAGTTCGCATTAATTTAGATTGCTTTTGAAAAGCAATCAAGGAAGGAATTAAGTGATCATACATCAAAGGGAAAAAAGATGTGGCACTAAAGTCATTGGATGCGCTTTGCTGGAAGTGGCCATTTCAGGCCGCTGTGAGCTTTTACTCTAGCCCAGGAAATGTCAGCAGGTGCACCTGAGTTCTTCTAAAACTCCTGTAGCCCTGTTTGTCACACCTTTGATCAGTATCTCAGTGGATCAGAAAGTAGCAGAGGCAAGCCTCTTTCCCTCCCTGAGCCTGAGTTTCCTCATCTATAAATTGAAAAGGCAGGTTAGTTAATCTTTCATGGCCCTCCCTCTAGGTCTACAACTATCTGTCAAAGTCTTTTTGAAGACTTATAATTATATAACATTACACATGGACACACAAATTACCTGCTCATAATCCATAAGGTTTTCCTTGTTCAATCTTCCCATGGGCGTTATTAGGAACAGGAAAAGTGAACTAATATTTCTATATCTCTCTCCTGCTTCAACCGAAGCATAGATTTTTTTAAAGCTGTTTGCTTTTCGTTTTATTTGGGCCTTTTAAAACGTGTATTTGTAGAGTATAATACACATACAGAAAAGTGTACATTTGATAAGTATATAGCTTGATCCTTGCTTTTTATGTTTATTTTCTTGTATTCTCTTCCCTTCTCCCTCCCTCTTCTAATTTGGACACTGAAAAGGACTGGGACCAGAGTCCCAGATCTCTTGCTTCCATAGGCCTCTGGCGCAGGGAGGTGTTTGCTAAATGAGGGGAACTTGCTGTGGGCCTGGTTTGCTGTCCTAATCACATTTACAGATAATGCAAAGGTGTGCAGGGGTTCTAAGGGCACCACTGATTTGTCTAATCCCGCCTCACACGGGCTTGGATGAGATCCTCAGGGAGCAGTCATCCAGTGAAGTGAGACAGAGGCTGACGACAGGGCCCTGATCGGAGAGGTTGGCGGAGGAAGAGGAGACAGGAAGAGGAGACAGGAAGAGGAGAGTGAGGCAGAATGGAGCACATGCTGTCAGGAGGAACAACAAAGGGAAAGAAGCAGCAGAGACTAGATTCATACAAGCCAAGGAAGTCAGGGTTGAGAGCATGGGGGTGGCAAGTTTAGGCAGGGAAGAGAGAGGATGAGGAGGACCAGGGCTGAGACACGCCACTGTTTTTGTGATTAGGAGGTTGGCGAAGATGATGCTTTGAAGAGGTGAAAGGGAAGTGATGTGTGGGGAGAAAATGGGTGCAAAAACACTTAGCACAGAGATTGTGTGTGTGCTAGTGGGGTTCTCTTCCGAATCACCTCCCACTGCTGGGCATAATGATTAAATCCTGTCCTGCCCCTTCCTTAGTTAATCCACCAACTGGGCCACCTCTCTTCCTCTTTTTCTCTTGGAGGCACACTGCCTTTTTGAGAGGTCACCATTAAAGCTCTTTTTGCAGAAGAAATAGTAAGATACAAGGAGAATTTAGTACCACTTACTCTAGAAAGGGTCTAATTAACCTTGCTCTGGGGCTGTCCAAATGACAAGCTGCTCCTCTAGAATAACAGATGCCCCTGATGTTTATTCAAGAGCAGATTATCGATTGGACTGACTCAAACTGAATAGATTTCAATAACAGGAAATAAACATCTACTTTGGGCTACCTAAGGACATGGCATAATTATTCCCAGGGTCAGATGTATGAACTTGGTTTAGAGCAAGGGTGGGCAAACTTTTTGACTAGAGGGCCACAATGGGTTCTTAAATTGGACCGGAGGGCCGGAACAAAAGCATGGATGGAGTGTTTGTGTGAACTAATATAAATTCAAAGTAAACATCATTACATAAAAGGGTATGGTCTTTTTTTTTTTAGTTTTATTCATTTCAAATGGGCCGGATCCGGCCCGCGGGCCGTAGTTTGCCCACGGCTGGTTTAGAGAGAGGTAGAGTTGACCTGCTCAAGGTGTTTCATACTTTCACCTGACATTTATTTATCTGAGGTTTTCCGAAGGATAGGCTCCTTATCTGTAAAATGGGGTGATACTTCGCTTGCAGAATTGTAAGAGGATTAAATGAGATTTTATATCTCACATACTAATGTCATCCCAGGCATGTAGTAAGCATTCCATAAAAGGTGGCATTAATAATAATACAATCAAGCATTTATTGAGTTTCCCAGGTGATGTTATAAAATGAATAATGCAAGACTCCTGTTCTTAAGGAACTTGCAATGTAGCAAAAAAGAGAGATTCATAACAGGCCGTGTGGTAAATACTGTAATAGAGGGGCACTCAGAGCTCTGTGAGAACATGGAGGAGAGGACATGGGATCCTCTTTGGGAGAGGCAGACAAGCTTCCCTAGAGGAGGAGTCTCTCAGGTTAGACCTTGAAGGCAAAAGAACAGAGAAAAGACATTCCTGGCAGAGGAGGCTGCAAGTCCAAAGGCAATGAGGTTGAGGCAACCTGGTGCTCTTTGAGGAAGCATTAGCTAGTGTGGTGTGGCATGAGCGAAATGGGCTGGTGATTATTTCTACCAGCCCTGGGGTTTGAGGTGTGATGTGGTTGGAGAATTGCTGAGCTCTCTGGTTTAGGTAGAAAGTGGAGTGCTCCCTGCCTTGCTGAACTGTATGTGCCTGCCCACACCCTTCTCCTAATTCTCCCAGGAGCCTTTTGGGAGAGAGGGATCAAGCTTGTCATCCAAGGCTCATTACAGTCTGTTTTCTAATCTTTTTTCCCTGGACATCAATATTTCGCAACATTTGCCCAGTGACTGTCTTACAAATCAAGTGTCATTGGTATGCCCTCCTCACCTTCAATCATCTCAGTTCACAGATGGCTTCTTCCCCTGATTCTCAGTCTTTGGCCAATTCAGGGTAGCTAGTGGGAGTGACTGGAATCTGGCTGAGGTGAGGTAGGCATCTGAGGGATAGAGAGGCACCACCTGGTGGAAAAGGCATGGCATGGTGTCCTGTGGGGGAATGTGGGGTCCAAACAGGCAAAGGGACTTGCAATATTTCTGAAACCACAGACCCCCACTAGGTGGATGGAATACTTGAAATGGGAGTCTGGGCCTGGGACCCTTGGGAATCCAGGGTGGAGCTTCATAGAGGAGACCCCAGTCTGGGGAGAGAGGGTGGTAAGAGCAGGATACATCAGGCAGACACTGCAGCTACACCCACATGAGGGCCCAGAACAATGTGGGGTCCTGGCTGTCCTGCTGGGATGCATGGTGTGGGAACTAAAGGGTGGAGCCTGAGCTGATTCATGCTCCTGTCTGGGAGGGATTGTTCAGTGCAAGAGTAAGGAGCCAGGTTGGCTAGATAACCTCCCTCTTCTAACCTCTCCTGTAAAGCAGTTAACTAGCTGTTTACTATTTGTTTGACCCTTAGCCTCAAAATGCCTTTCATATTGCAGCCAAGTCCTCATTGAACTTCAAGGTGGTTCTGCCTAGCTCCCATCTAGAGCATAAATTCTTGGAGGGCAGAATCCATGCCTGCATTTCTAATAATAGTAATGGCAATAACAACACCCATTTATTGAGCACTTCCTCTAGGTGCTGGGAGATTTACATGTATAAGTCATCCAACGTAACTTTAAAACCTTGAGGCAAGCTTATCCCCATTTGACAGATGAAGAAACTGAAACTCAAAGAATGAAAACTCTGGTGTTGAAGTTCACACAGCTAGTAACTAGCAGTTCAGATTCAAATCAAATCTGATGCAAAGTTTGTACTTTAAATCCCTGTGCTGTGCTGTGAAACACAATCATTTCAACTCATTGAAACGAGTCTTTCTTTGTTAAAGGCAGTGACTGTGCAGTGCATTACCTCGTGCCTACCTCACTTTCACAGTAACCTGGGCCTCCAGCACCCCTTGCTCAGTAATCTCTGTACATGAATTAATTGATTGAATTGGGAGGTGGAGATTTAGGTGTTGTGCAACCCAGGGGCACCTGGACTAGTGCCCTTTGCTTCCTTGAGTTCCTCGGCATAGAGACCCCTGGGATCAGATGGAAATGTCTGCAGAGAGTGTTTTTCAAACAGCCCCTTCAAAGCAGTCTGCCTAGCAACAAAGAGCCTTTCAGAACCCAGCTCCTCAAGGAGGAGGAGCTCACAGCAGTGTGTGTGTGTGTGTGTTTGGGGGGGGCGGTTGCTGGAGTTATTGCTGCTCTGACTCCACAAAAGAGACAAGCCACAGAGGATTGAGTTTCATCTGGGGGTACAGCTGCGGAGTCTAAGGGGCCAGGGCTGGGGCTGGGGGTTAAGGCTGATGGGAGTGAGAATGTCTTTAGGGAACATTCTGGTGTGTGTGTGTGTGTGTGTGTGTGTGTGTGTGTGTGTGAGCAAATTTATGTTTCAGTATTAGAGCACAACTATATGGGTGTGGAAGGATGTGTTTAACTGTTTCCTAGGGAAATATGTGTTTTTAATTAAGAATAGTTTTAAAATATAAAAGTAATGCATACTTGCTATAAAAATTGAAATATAGAAATATATAAACCTCTAAATAAAACATTGAATCTCTTGCCACCCACCATAAGTAATCACTGTTAACATTGCGGAGTATTTTCTCCCAGACTTGTATGCATGTATGTGTGTGTGCATGTGCGTGTATGTGTGTGTGTGTGTGTGTGTGTGCTATGTTTTATATGTACGTAATTAAACATCTGTATAATAGATATGCTAGGTTCTAAACAAGTGCATGGTGTGTGTTTTTTTCATTACCTCATTTAATTCTTACATTTCTATGAAGGTAGATATTTATATAATTCCCATTGAAATGGTGAGGAAAGTGAGACAGTGAGGTGCAAAGGGATGAAAATGTGCTACAAGGTTCTTATACTCCCCTGCTAGCCATGTAAGTGTTGTTTATAACCACGCAGGATTATATTAGCTTTCTTTGCAACTTGGCTTCTGCTCTGGGCCACTTTCTTGGCCTCTTCACCTCCTCCTCCTCTCCCAGGATCCCAATCACTGCTTTTTCCTCTGGGGCCCAAGGATGTCTGTGCCTCAATTCCCTGGGAACCTGTGAATGTTATTTTACCTGGCAAAGGGACTTTACAGATGTAACAAAGGTTTAGACCCTTGTGTAAGTTTCTCAGGGCTATCGCAACAAAGCACCAAAAACTAGGTGGCTTAAAACAACAGACATTTTTGGTCTTATAGTTCTGGGAAGCTGGAGTCTGAAGTCAAGGTGTCATTGGGGCCTTGCTCTCTCTGCAGGCTCTGGTGAGAATCCTTCCTGGCCGCTTTTAGCTCCTGGTGTTTGCTGGCCATCCTTGACAGTCCTTGGCTTATAGCTGTATCACTCCAGTCTCGTGGCCATCTTCCCTCTGTGCATGTCTGTCTCTGTGTCCAAATTTCCATTTTTATAAGGACACCAGACACAATGGATCAGGGCCCACCTGAATGACCTCATTTTAACTTGATTACCTCTGTAAGACCCTATTTCCAATTAAGGTAAGCTGAGATATTTGGGGCTTAGGACTTGAACATATCTTTTTTTTTGGGGGGGGGGATACAATTCAACCTATAACCATCTTAAAATATGGAGATTATTGAGGGTTATCAGGTGAGCCCAATCTAATCACATGAGCCCTAAAAAGCTGAATACTTTCTCCAGCTGGAGGCAGAAGAGAAGTGCAGCAGAGGGAAAGCCAGGAGGACTTGACACACGGCACCAACCCTGGCTCAGAGACATAGGAGCCTGTCCAAGGGCAAAGGTTGGGAAAGGTTGGAGAGAGGCCTGTGGAAGCTAAGCACCCCCACCCGGAGCTGACATCCAACCAGGACGTTGTAACCTCAGTCCTACAACTGCAAGGGACTAGATTCTGCTGCAACCACAATCCACGAAGACGTGGATTCTTCTCAGAATCTTCTTGTAAGAGCTCAGCTAGCCGACAGCTTGCAAGACCCTAAGCAGGAAACCAGCTGAGTCAACTTGTACTTCTTATCTACAGAACTGAGAGATAGTACATTTGTATTATATTAAGTTGCTAAGTTTGTGGAAATTTGTTCCAGCAGCAATAGAAAAAGAATACAGTTACCTTCCCATTTCACTGGCCCTTCGGAGCCATAAGCTAATGAAATGGCCAATGCTAGAAATTCCTTGGGGCCATATGTTTACTTTCGTGGGTCTTTAATAATACCATTCCCCTGTGCAGAACATGATAGTTCCCAATGTATTTCACACAAAATTTCATTTACTCCCTTCTGCAGCCCTGTGCAATGTAGGGAGATTATTTTCTCCAGTTTCAGAGGAGGAAACCAAATTTTAAAGAAGTAAGTGATTTTCCCAAAGCCTCACAGAGCTGGGATTGCAAGCCAGGCTTCCTGCTTCTGAATCACATTTGCTTCTTGCCACAGCTCACTCCTGCCTCCGTTTCCCAAAACAGCAGTCTGAACACAATTAGGGCTGCCCAATGGGCTGAGCCCCCTTGTGAGGCTGTAAGCTTCCTTTTGCTGAGAAAAGATCAAGCAAAAGCTGTGGACAATTTACTTGGGACGCTGAGGAAGGAATCCCTGCTGTTCGTGGAAGGATGTTGGCAGATGTGTCCTAATGCCTTTTTCAATTCAGGGTCTACAGTGGGAAGTGAGATGAGTTTTTTGTACTTCAGTTTAGGCAGGAGAAAACTCACTAGGAGTTGCTTTGGCCAGTAGATGGGTTCACAGAGGAGTCAAGATTTACCCTAGGACTTGGAGAACGAAGAGGGCTTAGAGAGGATGGCTGTGTTTGGGTTTCTGGCGTGATTGTAGGGTATGTCTTTAGCCCACGCCTTCTGACTCCAGTTGCTTTGGTTAAACTTGCTGTCAGGAACTGGGTCAAACCTGAAGTGAGTGTACCGAGGGCCTCTGGCCTGCCATCCCCATCCCACCTCCAAGTCCATCGTGGTGGCTGAAGGCACACCATGTGGTCTACTGCTTCTGTAGCCAAAAGAACAGTGGTGGGAGAGCAAGAAGGGCAAGGAAAATAGAGGCCGAGAGCTTCCTGCTTGGCCTCACTTCCTGTGGCTTCTCTGCTAACCCGCTGTAACTCTTATTAACTTGCTGGCTTTCTGTGGGTGGAAACCAAGCGGCCTGTTTTTCTGAGGTCATCTCTCCTATTCAAGGTTCCTCAGCCATTTCCACTTGTCCTTCTTGAACCTGGACATCCCCTCCTCTGCCTGTTCCCTGCATGGCTGAGGTGACTTACAGTGTGGCTTTCCCAAGCCCAAACTCTCTTCGGAGCTGTGAAGGCCGCTGGGCTCCACTGCTTTCCCCCGCATGTCCTGGAGTGCTGTTCAGTTCAGGAGTCCTTTCTAACACACTGTGCCAGGCACTGTGGGGAGGCCCCGGAAATACTGGCCCAGCAGGCTTCAGCTGGGGAGGCAGCATGGCACTGTGGAGAGAACTCAAGTACTTATTAAACACCTGCTGTGTGCCTGGCCTTGTGCTAGCCCTCAGGGACACAGCACTGAACAAGACAGCTGGAGGGCCTTGTGCGTGGCTAGCTTCCACTCTGCTGGCTGTGTGACCCCGAGCTAGTCACTTCACCCCTGTGTCTTAGTCATGTCTTGCAAAGACTGACATGGCCCTTTAAAGTGTGTTGTAACCCATAAAGCCCTATGGAGGTGATATTGTTCGTTATTATTTTCTTACCCGATCCTCTCAGTCACCTCATGAAATAGCGCAGCAGCATTTGTAAACCCATTTCTCAGATGAGAAAACGAAGCCTCAGAGAGGTTGAAGAGCAGGGGCAGGAACAGACACTAACTCTTCGTTGTTGGCTTCTATTTTACTGTATAGCTGTAGTCCAGGAGTGACAGTGTTTAACGCATTTTCAGCAACAACAGCATTAATAACTGACATTCATCAAATGCTTACCATGTGCCCAGTTCTAGGCTATAAACATGCCTGTTATTATCCCCCACTTTCCCTATGAGAACATTGAGGCTCGGCTGGGGTAAGTCATTTGTCCAAGGTCACTTTCTAAGGAAGAGGCAGAGGCAGAGGCAGATTCAAACTCTGGTGTGTCTGACTCCTGAGCCTCTTACTGATCAGACTGTGGTCACATGATCTTCCCTACAGTTAGTCCCAGAAACCACATGGAGTGAGAATGGGAAGGGATGGTTTTTCCAGAGGAACGTAGAAGTGCTGGTCCCAGAATAGGCCAGCAAAAACTGCAGATGGCCTCCTCACCATCCAAGGGCTGGGCTGACTGTCTCTCAGTGAAGCCCCTGGCAATGGGACTTCCCTGAACTGTTAGGGTCATAAGACCATTTGAGAATGCCCTCCCCCCAGAAAGGCACGTAAGTGAGGACTCCCTAGCACGGCCTCTGCGGCATTGCACAGTTTCTCCTGCCTCTGCCTGCCCCCTCCCACCCAGCCTCCTAGCTGTTCCTTTTACTCACCATGCTGCCTCCCTTAAAGGGCCTTGAACTTGCTGATTGTTCCTTCTGACCTAGTTAATGCTTCCTCTGTGTACATTCTCATTGCCTCTGCTTGGTCCCTATTTCAGTAGCAATTTGAATTGGTTATTTTGTTGATGTTTGTCTCTACCACCAGAATGGAGGTTGCCTGAAAAAGGGAGCTGGTTTTGCTCCCCTTTGTATCCACTGCACCCAGTAGAATGTCTAGCACAGAGTTTGTGCCAGATAGTACATGAGTGAATGTTTGTCCTTACATACACAATTTGCTCTGAAATTCCCAGTGGCACTACAGCTTTCTAGAGTCAGTCTCTGAACCTGAGGTTAAAAACCACAGAATAAAAAATGGAAAAATCAAGGCATTGGCCATCAGCTCACTTAAAACAAAGCCATGCAAATGAGGAATTCCCCACCTCCCATCCCCATCTAGTTTTTCTGATAATCTTTTTTTTTTCTACTGAAACTGATGTCTCCTAAGTGGAGTCCTGTGGACGACGAGTTCTGGGTAAACATCTGTGGTCAAATAAAGTTGGAAAACACTGTTTAATCTAACATACCCTCCTCTTGCACATTCAAAATTACATTAATAAAAGTAATATATTTTTTCAAAATTATTGTTAGTATAACTACCATTTATTGAGGGCTTATTATGTGCCAAGTACTTTAATAGGTTCTTTGAATGTATTTTCACATGCGATCTCATAATAACCTTGTGTGATAGATGCCATCATCACCCCATGTTACAGAAGAGAAATGAATGATAAGAAGGGTTAAGAATGCTAAGTTATCTTCTAGGAAGTGGTAGATTTGGAACTCAAACCCTGGCAATCTGATGTGTGTCCAATCTTCTTAATCACTGAAGGTGTGAGAAATCCTATGGCAGGACCAGTTTATCTTTGTTTAACTCATACTTATTGATAATAGAACCTCTTTTCTCTCCAAACACATAGAAGATCCCCAGGATCAGAGCAAGTTGGGGATATATGAGTCAAATGTTGAGTCATGTTGAATAGGACTAAGTCTGGAAGAATGTAGGCCTGGCACAGACTCAATCCCACAAGTATTTATGGAGCACCCTCTGTGCCAGGCGTGGTGCTAGGAGTGCCAGGAACATGGGTACAAAGCCACATCCTCATTGCCCACGGGTGCCCAGTGCCCCACTTGTCCCCGTAGCAGACCAGTCTTGCTCCTGGGCTGCCCCACACAGGACCCACCTGTCTCCAGATCAACCTCAGACTATTCAACTGCACCTCCCCTCAGTGGAGCATTGCCCAGAGCCACGTTCATGAATTAGTTCAGAGCAAAATGCACATTCATTCTGTAAATGTTCATTGAGGACCTTCTGTGCTGCAGAACCTGTGCTGGGGACTGGGGATATGGAGGCAAATAAAATAATGTCTCTTTCCCAAGACATTCACTGGGGGAGGCAGACCAGTGCATAGGCAACCATAATAAATCAGAGTGCCTGACAAATTGAAATGTGCCCCGTTAGAGACGCAGACCAGCATGCTGTGGGAGTTCTGAGAAACTTCCTCTCTCCCTCCCTCCCTCCCTCCCTCCCTCCCTCCCTCCCTCCCTCCCTCCCTCCTTTCTCTCCTTCCTTCCTTTCTTCCTCCCTTCCTTCCTACCAAATTAATTTTGTTGTGGGATTGAAGCTCATGCCTAAATGATACCAGAACATCTGGACGAAGGGCAAGGCCAGATGTTTGGCTGACAGCAGTGAGCAGCCATGTGTTCCGAGGTGTGTTCCGAAGCATCCCAGGGAATTCCTGCCCACCTGCCCCATGGTCAGGGAGGGACGTGGGAATGGGGTGCTGCCTCACCGGGCTCCCTCCAATTGTGCTGCTGACTATGCCTAGGCAACACACAGAATGCCATCACCCACTGCCCTGCATGCTGTCCTTCCAGCCCACAGAAGGATGTCTTCCTGGTGTCCAGTGTTGCCAGGTCACTCCCATTTCCCCAGATTAGTCACCTGAGCCCCCAGAGACAAGCATGGACTTTTCATTTCACTGACCTCGGTTTTCTTATCCATCAAATGGGAGTAAAGATTCCTCCTTCCATGGTGGTTGGGAGGATCAAATGAGAAGAAGTAATTGGAGGAGCTTTACAGATGTCACACATTGTTAAAGACCCGTCAGGGGCCCCAGGAGTCCCACTGGAGAAGCAGAGAATTATGGCCCCTTTAGCCTCCTACTTTGCTCTAGTGCCAGCAGGCAAGGTCAGGCGGGGCCTGAACTCCTTCATGACCCTGAAGCCTCTTGGGCTGCTTGCCTCTAGGTCTCTGCTGTTGCATTGACTGAGGTGATCAATGTGAAGGTTTAGTGTGGTGCCTGGTGCCTGTGTGTGGAAGAGCTTACAGCCTGGAGTCGCCCCTGCTGCTCTTGTTCTGTTCCCTCTGCCTACAATGCCCTTCTCTTTTTTTATCCCTCTCCTTCCCTTGTCCTTTTCATCCTCACTTCCTCATCTACTCATTTAATAGACACTGTTTTCTTTTTAATTGTGGTAAAATATACATAACATAAATTTACCATTGTAATCATTTTTAAGTGTACAGTCCAGTGGCATCAAGTACCTTCATGCTGTTGTCCACCATCAGCATCATCCATCTTCAGAACTTTTTCCATCTTCCCAAAATGAAACTCTGTCCCCATGAAACACGAGCTCCCCATTTCCCCCACCCCCAGCCCCTGCAACCACCATCCTACTTTCTGTCTCTGAATCTGACTACTCTAGGGACCTCATATAAGTGAAATCACATAGTATTTGTCTTTTTGTGATTGGCTTATTTCACTAAGCATATTGTCCTCAAAGTTCATCCATGTTGTAGCATGTGTCAGGATTTCCTTCCTTTTTAAAGATGAATAATATTCCTTTGTATGTACATATCACTTTTTATTCATTCGTTCATCTGTTGGACACTTGGGTCATATCCACGTCTTGACTCTTGTAAATCATGCTGCTGTGGATGTGAACATGAATATACTGATAGTACTTTTTGAGCATTACCTGGCACTGTCTAGGGCTGCGATGGGGAATGAACTCAGCTCCACTGCTCATGGAGCTTATAGTCTCTTGGATGAGGTAAAAAAGCAGACAAGCCAGTAAGTGCATCAGATTGCCCTGTGTCCTATGAAGATGAAGACCAGTGTTCTACCAGGGAGAATAATGGTGGTGTGGAGGTAGAGGTGGTGGGTGGCTGGGGTGATGAAGAGGTCTCAGGGAGTGGCCTGAAGGATGAGGAGTAAGGGAGGGGAGGGGAGGGGCGGGGGAAGGTTGAGGCAGAAGGAACAGCCTGTATGGAGCCACTGAAGAGAGACAGAGTTGGCAAGTTGGAAAAGTTGAAAGAAGTAAAGTCCTTAGATTGTCACTTTGTTGTGCCCTTCTCTAGGAGCCTCCTACCAACCCCCAGGCCCAGCTTATTACTTCTCTCTTGTCGCTTTCTCCACCCTGGCCCTTACTCCAATTCGATCAAATTGCCCCCTTGTTCAGCTGTTTCAGCTAGTGAGCTCTACTTGAGTGCCGGCACTATTATTTTATTTTACTTGGGGGACATGCTTGCATATCTTGGTAGATGTCAGCAACTCTTAGACACTCCCCTGAGGTCAGCAGTTTCCCTGGCAATGACCCAAGAACATCTACACAAGGAGCCGGCTGCCATCTGGGGCCTGCCAGAGCCGGACATAGAACTGGTGTTAGGACATTCGACTCAACATAGAAGCCTTTCCTCTGTGCTTTCTCCCATGATGTGCCACACACTTGGGCACGTCACTGTGCAGCGTGCTGGTTTCGGCTGGCGGGAGCTTTCCTGCACTGTTGCCTCCTAAGCAGGGAATATGGGAAGCATCCTGCCTACGGCTGGGCAGTGCAGCGGTGTCTGCCCCCATCTGCAGATTTCCAGAGTCGCTGTGCCAGTCCAGCTGACTTGGCCGGGCCACAGTGCACAGTGCTCCGGGGTTGGTGGCCATAAGCCATGCCCCGCCACCTCTCCCCTTGGTGTTGGTAGCTTCCCAGCTTCCTCTCACATGACCATCTCTGTGTACTTCTCTCTCTGGACGCCCTGCCTGTGGCGTCCCCATGCCACCTCGAGTTTAATCCGCTGCACTATACACAGCCCCTGCAGTGGCCCCTTCCAGGTGGCCTCATTCCGGAGCATGTGCTATCTTTGGCTAACCCTCCTAGCCCAGGCTCCTCACACCCTCCCCAGCATTCTCTACCACCATGAAGGAGGATCTGTGCACTTCTTAATGTTAAACCTGTGATGTTGTGCCTGGGGCTCCTCCATCAAGTGCCCAGCAGGTAACTGGCTCTTGCGGGACAGAAACAGGTTAATCTTGAAGTCATGGGATGAACATTGTATGGTGAGCAGCCTAGCACAGAGCTTAACTGAAAACAGATGAGTGAGATAGATAGTGGAAGGCAGACAGAAGCTGGGGATCCAGGCTCTGAGTGTACTAGAAAGCTCAGGGAAGGTGTTGGTTATGGGTTGCTCTGTGTCCCTCCAAAAATCGAAGTCCAGACCCCTCAGTATCTGTGAATGAGACCTTGTTTGGAGATAGGGTCTTTACAGATGATCAAATTAAGATGGAGTCATTAGGGTAGGCCCTCATCCAATATACATACAGGGAGGATGCCATGTGAAGATGAAGACAGAGATGGGGTGATGCAGGTATAAACCAAAGAATGCCAAAATGGCCAGCAAACCACCCGGAGCTAGGCGAGAGGCCGGCACCCATTCTCCCCTAAAGCTACCGAAGGAACAAACCCTGCCAACACTTTGATCTCAGACTTCTAGCCTCATGAATAGGCAGAAAATTTCTGTTATTTATGCCACCAGTTTGTGGTCCTTTGTTATGGCAGCCCCAGGAAACAAATGTAATATCTGAATATCGTCAGAGCCTCTCACCTCTGATTATGGAACAGTGTGCTTTAGCTCTTGGGTTTCTTCACATCTTATTTAGTTTGGAGACACGGGTTATTTCGTGGTATCCAGGCAAAGATCTTTAATAATAAAAATAATAAAGACCTTTAATAAGACTTTAATGAGAATTGTAATAAGATCCTAATAAGGAACTTTTTGATATCCTTCCAACGGATGTGAACTGGGCAAGGCATAGTAAGACCAACAATCCACTATACTTTTCTAGGGCTTCCCAGCTGATAAAGCCTTTCTTGTTTATTATCCCATTTTAGGTTGATCTCACAGGGAGGTTAGCACTGTGAGATTCCCATTTTGGAGAGGAGAGAACTGAGCATCACAGAAGTTCCATAATTGTGTGAAGTGGCAGAGCTGAGATTTAAATGCCGGCCTTCTGACTTTAGTCTCATGTTCTTTCCATGCTTCTCAGCTGCCCCTGAACTTGGGGCAGGTAACGGTTCGAGGGCAGCTGAGCCCTTGCCTGGTGGCCCGAGGAGAAACACATTCTTTTGGTCCTTTCTCAGGAGCCAGGAAGAGGAGACATCAGCCAGCCAGGACCTTTTCACATTCTTGTAGGGCTCCATGTTGGCCATGGGGCCCTCGGGTTCTCGTGCTAGACTGTGCTAGAGCAGTCCAGTTGTGGGAGTGGGCCACGATGGGGTCGTAGCAGCCGTGCCCAGCAGGTGGGGAGAAAGGCTCCAGGTGAGACCGGCTGCCCAGGGTGGGATTAGCACTCATCAGATATCCAGCTGTCTTCCTGCAGAGGGACTGGACCAGCGATTCTCAACCTGCAGGTCGCGACCATCGGAAAACACATATAGCACATTAGATATTTACATTAGGATTCATAACAGTAGCAAAATTACAGTTATGAAGTAGCAACGAAAATAATTTTATGGTTGGGGGTAACCACAACATGAAGAACTGTATTAAAGGGTCGTGGCATGAGGAAGGTTGAGAACCACTGCACTGGACAGAAACAAGTCACACGGCCCTGAACCTTAGCCAGCCAGGGAATGGTGGTGGTGTGTGATCCCAGGCCACTTCATAGCACTCCTCAGGGCTATGAAAGTGCTTGCTACCCTCTAGGATTCAGAGGCCTGAGTTTAGGCCTCTGTAGAGTGTTACTTCAGGCAAGTCCCTTAACCTCATGAAGAGCCAGGGCTCACACCTGTGAAGTGGCTGGATGAGTGCATCCACCTTGCTGGGCAGAAGTGAGGAGGGAAGGATATGGTGGGAGCACTTTGTAATGGCTGACCTCAATGTTATTCATAATAATAGTAATAATAGTGAATGCCCATGCATCTTGGGGAAGAATGCTATAACTCCTTCTGCCATGAGGAGCCATCCAGAACCATGGTGGTTCCTAAAGAGAAGGCCCACTCTACCCCCTTCGTCCCCCTTTTGTTGTGCCAGGGTGTGACTCAAGTTCTCTTGCAGTTTCTATCACCGGAGAGTTTCTTTCTGCTCCATCTCTCCTTGTACCCTCCCTGCCATCACATTCTGAGGTTGTCATGTGAGTGTTTTCCATGTAAAAAAAAATCTGGAAAACTCATTCAAGCCAAACAGAAAGATAATATTACTGAGTCTGAAGTCGATCATGTTTGTCTCACTGCCCTGGCACAGGACTTCTGCAGGCTTGAAAATTTCTCCAGTGTCAGAAGACTTTTGGTTTGTCGACTTGAGGGGGTAAAACTGAGGGGCTGTTTTTTCTGAAGCATTTACGGACACAGCCACTTACCAGCACTGTTTCAATGGCAGTGATCAAAAACCTCTATGCTTTTTGCAGTGCTTCCTATAGGTCTGCCACTGTGTGAGGTGTGTATTGTATAAGTTAAAATCCTCATTTTTATCCTCTTAAATGTCAAACAGGCCCCTCTGACTGTAGAGGCCAGGCTCTAAGCAGTTACGGCACACTGTCTCTCTGTCTGAAGAAACTCTAGACCGGCCCCTTCACCATCTAGGTGAGGAAACTGAGGCCCAGGAAGGAGGACAGTGACTTGCCTAGAAGGAGGGGCTGGACCCCAGGTGTCCTGACTTGCAGGGCTTTTCCCGCCACCCTCTCCTCCTCTTCAGGGAAACACTGAATTGCTGCGAGTAGTTGGCCACTGGGCACCAGCAAGAGCCCCAATTCAGCGATGCTCTTGCAGTTACATCCCAGGTCCCAGGTAAGCCTGGAGAAAGTGGTATCGGTTAATTCAAGCCCTTGGCTACTTCAAAGGGCTTTGGCCTAATTGATCCAAAATACAGCTACTTTGAGTTTCAAAGTCAAGGGTCTGGACACATAAGTTAGGCACCAGAGGGAGTTATTTGCTCAGTTATGTGCACCTCATCTCAGCAAAAATTCATAATTAGTAGTTAATAGTGTGGGAACTTCTCACTGTTCCCAGAACATGCAATGACATGTAATGCCTCATTTCATTTGCACATACTGTTCTCAAAGCCCTGAATGTTCTCCATCCTAATCCCCACCTCTTATTCTCAGCCTGGTTAACTTCTACTCATCCTTCAAGAGCGGCTTATTGACTCATGTCCTGCCACTCCTCTCCCCCAATCCTAGGCATAAATAGATGTGGTGTTTCTATAGTCTGCCTCTCCCAGCAAACTGTACACTCCATAAGAGCTTATATTAATAATGGTGCTTAAAATGCTTCCCTGCAGCCAGGCTCTACGCTAGCCACTTTCCACATATTTTCTCATTTCATCTTCCATGACATTATAAGATAGATCCTACTACCATCCTTATTTCCTAGATGAAGTTAAAGCTTCATAGAGAGGTTCAGAAACTTGCATGAGGGTACACAGTAGGTGGCAGAGGCAGGAATGAAATCAGTGCTGCCATGCAGTTTTGCAGGCTGTGCACTGCACAGGGCATGTGGGGGAGGGGCCAGTATGGCTGAACTCTTACTCTCATCTTGGTGCAGAGCTGTGACTGGCTCCAGGGTTCACACTCTTAACCCCTACAACACACCGGGAATTTAAATATGCAGATTCACATCACCAGTCTCTGACACAGAGTAGGGCCCAAACATGGTTGAAAAGGGAGAATATAAACCAATAGGCTTTTTCCTTCTCACCGTTCCCCATAGCTGCAAAAACAGGTCACCACTTAACATGGTACTTGGTTTAAGAAGCACATCTTTTAGTTGGCTTGCCTCCTAGCAGGTACAAAGAAATGGCTAAAAACCCAGAAAGAGGTCTGCATTTGGAGCTCTGGGTGTTACATAGGTGTCTTCGAAGTAAATTCATTCTGCTACCTTTGGACCTTTGAAAGTGGTTTAAGCAGTTGTTCAAAAGCCACGGGTGAGCTGAAACACAGGCTTGGTTTGAAACCAGCTGCAAGAACTGCACACACTGCTCACGGACAGCGTGCTGGGTGCTCCAGTTCTGGTGCAGGAGCACTGTGTTCTCCAGCAGGGTCTCGGCGCGGGTCCTCTTGGGAAGAAGGGTTTCCTGGTGCCTGACAGGTGACTTTCCCAGCATACGTGCAGCAGCTGGGAACAGCAGAGCTGATTCCTTTACATGGCACTCAACACATATTTGTGGAATGAACAGAGGTATGAATAGTTATGCAGCACAGATTTGATTTGGACAGGCATGGGAAGGACGTGCTGGATGGAGAGAACGTGGAGGTGAATGTGAGGGTGAAGCAACTGGCAGACAGCAAAGAGACCAGCCGAAAGAAAGGAGAAGCTGGTTTGGAGCTGTCTCCCTCCTTGGGAGGCCTCTGTTTCAACAGATGTTGCAAAGACAGAAGTCAGAACCAAAATGCACAACTTGACTTCTCAGCCAAAAAAACCACCAAAGAGAATGTTGTCCCCAGGCCTCTCCAGTTCCTTGCTTTGATGTGAACAACTCATCCTAAAGCTCCATTTTTGTCTAAGACAGAGGCCCAACCATCAGCTCTGCTGGAAGTTGAGTTTGGGAGCTGGAATCTTCTTCCTTACATTGCGTCCTGGATTTCTGGGGATGTTCCTTAAAACCAGCATATCCCAAGGAGGGAGACAGCTCCAAACCAGCTTCTCCTTTCTTTCGGCTGGTCTCTTTGCTGTCTGCCAGTTGCTTCACCCTCACATTCACCTCCACGTTCTCTCCATCCAGCACGTCCTTCCCATGCCTGTCCAAATCAAATCTGTGCTGCATAACTATTCATACCTCTGTTCATTCCACAAATATGTGTTGAGTGCCATGTAAAGGAATGAGAGGTAGGGCAGTTCCTGGGAGTTGAGAAGGTCAGGGTGGGGCCATATGAATGGGATCTGAGGAGGGGTGGAATGTAAGATTTTTAGATTAGTGAAGACCAAGAAATGAAGTCAGGGTAATAATTGATTAGTCAGCAGCATGGATGCTGAAATGGCCTTAGGCAAAGGCAAGCGTGTATGTCATGAGGATGGTTACCTGTAGCCAAGTCAAACATTTGCTCTTGTGGGTGTGGCTTAGAGTTCTGTAAATAACAACATGTTAGTTCAGGCAGAAATACCCACATATACTACACTTAAGTACTATCGATGTTGATTTCTCTTTCACGTAACAGTCCCACTGGCTCCAGCTGTCTGGGAGGCTCTGAATGAGGTCATTTGGTTGAATGGGTTCCTTCTGTATCATTGCTCTGCCATTTCCTAGGATGTTGCATTCATCTGCATGCTTATGTTGGGTCCTGTGACGTGGGCTCATATTCCATTGCAAAGCACTTAGTCACAGGGTCACCCTTAGCTGCAAGGGAGGGCAGGGAATTTCTATCTGGGACATCTCTATCATACTTCTCTGCAACAACCATATCTATCTATCTATCTATCTATCTATCTATCTATCTATCTATCTACCTACCTATCTACCTATCTATCTATATCTCCTGGCTAACATTCTGTCCCTACAGACAAAGGAAGGAACAGAATTTGTGGGACCATTTAGCAATCTGGCACAGATGGCTTTACGGATGGGAGCCATTCATTCAACAAATATTTATTGAGGACCTCTTACTTGTTAGGCACTAGGGTTATAGAGGTGAAGGAGACAGATGTGATGCTGCCCTCATGGAGCTCACAGCCTAGTGGGTGGTATGGTCTTTAGAGAAGGAAATAAGACTTATTGAGTGACAGCTGTAGATGAAACATGTGAGAGCCTAGAGATGGGCAGCTTCACAAGAGCAGGCTGTGAAGGGAAGAGTCAAGGAAGGGAGTAGTGTCAAGGAAGGGTGGACTCAGGCTTAGGCAGTAGGTAGAGGAAGATTCATTTACTCACTCATTCATTTATTCATTGTTTATTCATCAAGTACTTAATGATGGGGATGGTGATAAGTGAAAAGAGGTACCGTGTCCACTCTCATGGGGTTTTCTTCCTAATAGGGTTTTCTTCCTTATTAATCAGTTAATTATGGGATGGATAATTACAACCTGAGATAAAGCTTTAGAATTTAGATCTGTGAGAGTTTTTAACAGATCTGACCTAGACAGGGTTCAGGGAAGGAGTAATGACCATTTGAAAGATGAAAGGGTATTAACCAGGTAAGGAGCATGCCAGATCAAGGGAACAGCCTGTACAAACGCCCTGGGGATGGAGGGACTGAAAAATGCCTGTGTGCCTGAAGCAGGCTGGTGGGGAGGAGGGGCAAGCACACACAGGGCCTGAGTTCTGTTGGGATTTTAGCCTTTATTATAAGAAGCAAGGGAACCCACAGATGAGTTTTAACTGGGAGGACTGACATGATCAGAACCTTACAAAGGGTAAGTTCATGAGCCATGTCTTTGCAGAAAAGTAGAAGGTATAGCAGAAGGATTAGAAAGGGGTCAGAAGGCTGAGAGAACAGGGTGGACAGAGGGACGTCTTGGGTAAGGTCTATGGCTCACTTGGACAATAAGCGTGAGGAGTTGAGCAGATGGAGGGACAGAGAATGGACTCATTGACCTCAGACTTCCATCTGGAACTGGGGTGTGAAACTGCGTGTCAGGCCTTCCCCAGGAAGGGCTTCATGGCTGACTAATGTGCTGGCTATCACAGTGGGCACCTCACCCCACCGTGGCCCCTTCCCAGATGGTATGACCCTCCCTTCCTTGGAGGAGAACACTGTGGGGGAATGCCCTTCCGCTGGAGCCCTTTCTCCCTCAGAATGAGGCAGTGGTGACTGAGCAGCACCCAGGCCCTGAGGGCTTCTCCAGGTCCAAAGGCCTGGCCTTCCACCCTAGCTGACCCCAGCTTATCTCCAAATCCCCTGAGAAGAACCACAGGGCTAGTTCCCAAACTGATAGCATCATGGGACTCCACTCACTGGGAGGCCAGGCTGGTGGGCCCAGTGACTGGGCAGGGAATCCGGCTGGGCTGGGTGCTGCATTTGGAACCACAAGGGAACCTCCATCTGGGTTATTTATTGAGCCTGGGACTGTCCCTGTTTTTCTACCTGTGAAATAAGGTTTCTATAGGGATCAAGGGAAGATCAACTAACAGTACGGTGCAGCATGACCGTTGTGGACACTGATAATAATAATCATATCAACTATCTGAGTATGAAGTGGCTCTGACATTCATCTGAAATGCCTGCATTGTTGTGGCAATGAAGATGATGGTGTTCACACCTGAAATCTCCATTAGAGATCTTTTTCAGAATACTTGTGTGTGTGTGTGTGTGTGTGTGTGTGTGTGTGTGTGTGTGTGTGTAAATTGATCTGGGTGTCAGGAGATTTGGGGTCCAAGCTCAGTAGCAGCAGTAGTTGCTGGGCAATCTTGAGCAATTCAGTTCCCCGATTTATATGGTAGATTACAGTGTTTAAATGCACAATCCTGAAAAAGATTAGCCTAGTGTCAAATCCTGCCGAGCCATTTATTAGCTATGTTCCTTATAATACAGAAACAATAGTCGCTGCTGGGAGTTAAAGGAGATGCCACATCTAAGGTGATTCATACAATCCTGGCGTAGTGGGTGTGCCTGAAATGGAAACAATGGGCCTCAACTTCCTCATTTGCAGAGTTGAGCTGAATCTATCCCAGTGGCAGCAATGACAAGGGTTTTCAGTGGGAATGTCAGAGTTTCCTATGAGTATTTCCCACTGGCGGGATCCCGGGTCTCTGACTCATCCCAGCCCGGCTTGTGCCCAGGCCCCAGGTCTACAACCTGCCTCAGGTCGGGCGAGTGCAATCCTGCAGTGGTTCAGGCCAGGCCTAATCCTGGCAGTGCCCAGAGGCCCTTTGGTGGGATCTGCCTCATTTTTCCTGTGCATCCCCTGCATTCCACCTCCCCTGCCCTCTGCTCGGAGAGCAGCAGCCTTCTGGCGGGGCCCGGGAGGCAGAGTGGCCTAATTTTAGCCCTCTGGCTTCAGTGGTGAGCCACAGGTGAAGACCAAGGGGAAAGCAAAGAGGCAGCCACATTTTCAAAATACCTTTGGTCAAGACCATAAACAGTGCAAATGTTAGCCCACAGATGGGCCCACGCCCTCTGCTTGTTTTTGAGGGGAAACTAGAAAACAATCTCATTTCCTTCTCCTCTGCTTCTTCAGTTGACCCACCCTCGAGAGGGCCCCCAGACCTGCTGGGTGTGGGAGCAGGCCCCTGAAGCCTGTGTTTGGTTTGGAGGGTCTAATTTGGGTTTGGCTCAGAAAGACCAGCCTCATTATGGGAGCTCCATCCTCCTCAGCCTCAGCCAGGGCTGCTGCCATAGGAAGCCTGGGCAGACAGGCCTGAGACCGATGAACACTTGCTAAGTACCAGGCATTGTTTTAACAACCTTACCTCCATCAGCCTCTCTAATCTTCTGAGTAACCTAAGAAGTGGGTAGGAGGATCACTCTCTTTTTGTAGATTAGGAAACACCGACAAAGCAAGTAACTTTCTCAAAATCCCACAGCTAGTAAGTGGCAGAGCTAGGATTGAAATTCATTCAGCCCGCCTCCAAAGCACAACCCTGGACCACTACAGGACATTGCCTCTGTCACACAGTGTCCCCTTTTTTGAATCATTTACTGTGCCAGGCGCCTCTAATGCTTAGAACAGTTAATTGACCTGCCGAGGGTCAGGACAGGAAGCCCTGGGATAGTGAGTCCAAGCCATTTCACTAGGTTCTAGAGTTCATGCTTCCTAGTCCTGCCGACCCCAAACCAGCTTCCCTGTGTGTCTCCTATTGGCCAGCTGGCCCTGGAACCCTTGTCCCTGTG
Source organism: Myotis daubentonii (assembly GCF_963259705.1). Classification (NCBI taxonomy): domain Eukaryota; kingdom Metazoa; phylum Chordata; class Mammalia; order Chiroptera; family Vespertilionidae; genus Myotis; species Myotis daubentonii. The sequence goes on along the minus strand of NC_081853.1, from coordinate 22,631,385 downwards.
TTGGAAGGGTTGTCTTCCCTGTGGATTATCTCGTGGGCTTCGTCACAGCAGCCTGCAAGTGCAACAGAGGGAGCAGGGACTGCCCAGGATGTGAAATTGTAGACAGGAAACTCCTGGAACAGGCACTGCTCTCAGAGCTCCAAATATTGGGATTGAAATGGTCCATGTGCTTGTCTTCGGGGGTAGGGAGTCTTTACAGTCATCTTGGGGGAAGGTGTTCAGGGGGATCTTAATACCCCATCCCTATTTTTGCTTTGTCTCTTGCATATATTGAGGTATTTATTTATTTAATTGTGGCAAGATACACAATTAATATATAAAATTTACACTGTAACCATTTTCAGTGTACAGTTCGGAGGCATTAACAACATTCACATTGTTGTGCAGCCATTGCCATCATCCATCTCTGGAACTTTTTGTCTTCCCAAACTGAAACTTTGTACCCATTACACACTAACTCTCCATCCCCTCTCCTGGAGCCCTTGGCAACTACCACTACTTTCTGTCTATGGACTTGACTCCTCTAGAGACCTCAGATAAGTAGAATCATACAGTACATATTTGTCTTTTTGCTACTGACTTCTTTCACTTAGTATAATGTTTTCAAGGTTTATCCATTTTGCAGAAGGTGTTAGAATTTCCTTCTTCTTTAAGTCTGAATAATACTAATTGTATGCATATACCACATCTTGTTTATCCATTCATCTGTCTGTAGACACGTAGGTTGTTTCCAAACCTTTTGGCTATTGCCAATAATAGGGCTACCATATATTGAGGTTTTGTGGAAAAGTTTGCTTGAAAAAAAATTGGGTGCTAAAAGAAGTTTGAAAACCACTGTTCTGTCTAAAGTTGGGGGAGATGGAGACCCAACAAGTGTGAGTAAGGTACTGTATATACGTAAGAGGGCCAGAGTGGAAAGTGCAGCCTATAGACTCTATATGCAGCACCTTCTCTTCCTCTGGTGTTTATTAGAGGAAGGACGAGAATGCAGTTCCGTTTGGGGGCAATTGTCAGAAACCTCCTGGAGTTGCAGGAAGGACGGGATTCGACATTTATGGAGTGCCTGAGGGAACCAGCCCAACTCGGAGGTGGACAGAGCAGGGGTTGTGGCTTGCCTCGGCCTCTTGCTGGTTGTATGACCTTGGGAAAGTTGTTTAATTCTCAGAGCCTACGGTCACGGTGAGGATCAATTGAGATGACATGTGTCCCGGGCTTCTTGGTGCGTGTCTGGCACACAGGTCCCAGGAAACAGGAGCTGCCCCTCCGCAAGGCACTGCTGGGACAAAGAGATGAACAAGACAGGCTCTGGCCCATGGGAGTTCTCAGTGCATGACATCAAGAGGCACATGCTGTTGATTTGTCCCATTACTGGTCATATTGACATGTATCAATTGATTAAGATGATATTTGCCAGGTTTTTTTATTGCAAAGTTAATTAACAAGTGTTTTATATGCATTAATTAATTCGTATTTAATAAGCATTTTGTGGGAGCTATTTTAGAACTATATAAATATTCTATTCCTCATCAACCTTTCACCTTGTAGTTTTAGCATCATATTTAGCCGAATGATGATTTCATAATTTCATCATTCCTTCTACATTTATTACTTGGAATTCTACTGCAAGGTTGAGATTTTCTCCATTATTTATCTGTTCATTTGCTTGTTTGTTCATTCATTCATTTAGATCGGCGCAGCTTCATGAATTTCTATTTTATTCATTGGGTTATAACCTCTGTAATAATCATTTATTTTGGTGCTTAAATTGTTTTTCTTTAACTTAAAATATCTGATAAGCTTGGAGAATAGTAGTAAATAGCCTAGTGTAGTTATAATATAAAATAATAATAAATATAGAGTCTTTTCTAAGTGCCAAGACTGTTCTAAGTCTCTTTAACTCTTTACATATATTAATTCTTCACACATGTAATTGTTATTTATTGCATGAAACAAATTATCCCAAAATGTAACAGTTTAAAACAACAAACATTTATTTATCTCACCGAGTTTTTGTGGGTCAGGAATCATGAGTGGCTTAGCTGGGTGGTTCTGGCTCAGTGTCTCTCATGAACTCACAGTCAAGATCTTGGCAAGGGCCGCAGTCAGCTCGGGGCTTAACTGGAGCTAGAGAATCCACTTTGACGACATCTAACTCACATGGCTGTTGGCAGGAGGCCTCTCCACATGAACCTCTCCATATGGCTGCTTGAGTCTCCTCACAACACAGCAGCCAACATCCAGAGTGAGCGGTCCCACATAGAAGAGCGCGGAGGAAACCACATCGCCTTGTGTGGCCCAGTCTTGGAAGACATACACTATCACTTTTGCCACATTTTATTCATTAGAAACAAATCACTGAATATATCCCACACTTAAAGGGAGGTGAGGTATGCTCGTAGGCCCCCTTTGAAAAGAGGAAATAAAGGAATTTGTGGTAGTACAGCAAATCTACCACAAAACATATGAACTCTTATTAACTCTTCCGTCTGTACCATATCCCCATAAGACTGGCATTACTCTGAATAATTGTCTTGCCCCAGGTCACACAACCAGCCAGTGGTAAAGCTGGGATTTGAACCCAGGCAGCTGGCTCCACGGCCTCTGTTCTCAGCCACTACCTGATCTGACAGGGCCTTGAATACTTTTCTAAGCTGAGCCAAGGACATGGAGAATTTCTGAAGGTATTTGAGGAGAAACAGCCATGATACAAGCCAGTTTCTGAAGGCAACACACAGCAGGGTGGAGGATGATAGGAGAGGTGAGTGTCCAGCTGCCTTTCCGGGAGGGCTTGCATGCAGATCCATTTTCTCCTTCTGTAGCCAGGAGGCTTGTCTTTCCACCTGGAGCTTTCCATCTGTTCATTTTAGAGGTAGACAGAAAAAAGCAGTGTAAATCATAATTTAAAAAAATGGGCGGGATGGTGGTGTTGGCCTCTTTTTCCTGGCAAAGCACTGGGGGAAGGCTGGGTGTGGCACACCTGTATTGGAGGGAGGGGAGGGGAAAAGATGGGACAGTATGAGCTTTACCCTACGTAGATATTGCCTACTTGGAAGACAAGAATATAAACACGAAATTATGTAAGATCGGCTTGCATGTAAATAACTATTAAACAGGAGGGCCCAGGATTGTGTCTTGGACGCCTTTATATCTCATCACAGTACATAGCAGGGTGCCCCACTTTCCTTATTGATTGTTAAGTGAACAAAAGACAAATAGATACCATGATGGTGCCCTATCATGGCACTGGGGGCAGAGATAAGAAGGAGGTAGATGGTGAAGCCAGGAGAGCCTGCCAGAGGAGGTGAATGTTATGAAGCATCTGGCTCCAGGAGTTAGGATTAGGTAGGAGTTAGCAGAGGTTAATAGCCAAGGAGGTATCGTAAGGATCTCCAAAACTGACAAGCACCAAAAAATGGTCTGAAGACTCAAGGACGGGAATATACTAGATGTCAGGAGGGGTGTGGCAGGGGAAATCTTGGGGCAGGCAGGTGTCAGCACCAGGAATCTAGGTGGGAAGGCAAAGAGTTTTAGCCCTCGGACCAGAGCTCAGAACAGGGGCTAGAGTCGGGGGCAGACTTGCTTTGCCCTTTGGTGCCCTTTGACCTTGTTTGGGCCTAAACTGGTGTCAGAGGGGCTCACTCTTAGGAATGTGAGCAGGAAGGGACTGGAGTGACTTAGGGAGGTACCTATAGCTGTTGAGGGGCTTTGTCAGGGAGCTGGCACTAGGGAAGAGGGTTTCATTTGGGCCAGCCCAGTGCAATGTGTCCTTCAGATTGCTGAGGCCTTCATATGCACAAATTGTAGATTATGGTATATATTGGAGTGAGGGTGAACCTGCTCTCAAGGGATTTTTAGTGTTGAATTTCTTAGGAGAAACTCAGAGCCTACACTGCAAATGAGACCCAAGGATCCCAGCCCCTGTGGAAGCCTGTCTGAAATTCTGTACTTTTCCTACTGTGCAAAGAGATAGAATAGCATCTGAATTTCTCTACAAGGAAGCTTTAAATTTGTGATTTGAGCCCTCGCTGTGCCACTTCCTTCTGTGGGACCTTAGACAGGTGACTAATTCCTCATTGGGAACTTGGAAATAATTAATACCCACCTCCTGGGGTTTTGGGGAGAATAAATTCAATCACACATATGAATATAATTTTTCAAACAGCAAAGTGGTATGTGAACCTAAGGGAATAATACTGTGAAATAAACTCCACCCAGTGAGAGCTGAAAGGTATTATTAATACTATTGGTGGACCTCTCTTTACATAGGAACCTGGATGTCCCAGTTGCATTCACAGGGGAGCTACAGAAATGACTCACTGCCCTTCTCTGGCTCATGGAACAAAAACTCAAGGAGAACCTGGTTAAGAAAATCTCCCAATTTGACTAGAATCCCTCCCCACCCGCAACTCTGTCTTCTGTGAGGGTCGCATACAGAACCCTCTTGGTTTGAGCAGACAAGAGAGCCAGACAGAATCCTGGGTGGGAAGTGGCTTTTTTCTCACACAGCCCTGGTGTCCAGACTGGCTTTGTACTTCTTGATAATATCTGAGAGAGTTATTTTAGTTGGACTTTCAGAGAGATTTAAAAAAAAAGAATTAGGTGAAAATAACAATGATTGTTACTCACTGAATGGTGCTAAAGCAATCTGAGTTCCCCCTGAAGCATCTTCCCTCAAGCCTAAAAATACTGCTCTAGGATTACAGTGGAACCTCAGTTCTGGAATTGAATTCATTCTGGAAGTCTCTTCGAAAACCGAATCCTTTTTTTCCCATTAGAAATAATGTAAATTGAATTAATCCATTCCAGACCCCCCAGTCCCCATTTTAACCTTTCTTATATGCAGCACATGTCTAATGCTGTTTAATCTATAAATAAACACTTTAAGAACAAAAAGGACAGAAATATAAATGAAAATTTAACAAAAAGGGAATGGAATGTACCATAAAAAATGAAAATTTAATAATAATAATAAGCAACAACAAAAACAAAACACAGAAAATATTCACAGCACAATTTCCTGAGATGTTAACCACGTGAGGTTTAGTGGTAAACTGACTCATACTCGCAAATTCTTTCCTTTGTTTGTTGCCTGGGAGACTGGTGACTGATCATACAGGTATCAGCATGAAGAGGTGGTCAGGTTGAGAAGCAAATTGTTGGAGATGGGAGACATTCAAGAACCAAGGTTTGACTCTACTTCCTGTGTTACTTCCTTCATGCCTTAGAAGTGTGTATTTTAAATGTGTACATATAGGGTATTCCAAGAAAATGATTTTCTCACACTCTGAATGATTATAAAGTCAGTGTTTATTAACATACAGTTCATTTTCAAAATTTAAAAGAATCTACGGAAATGAATAATTTTTTTTGTCAATGCCTGTTTTTACACTGATGACCGTTCTGGTTCAGGCACTGCTGATAATGTGAAATAATGGAATTGCAAACATCAAGAATAATTTTGTTTGGCTTTTGTGTGCCCTCAGTTCATTGACCGTTGCCAGTTTTGTACTGTAAACTTTATCCTTTATGTATCCCCATTAAAAAAAATTCTAGTGGCACTTTAGGATACATTTTCTTTGTGCAAAGCTTAGTCTGGATTCACCCATTATTTCGAATCAGTTAAACCTGAAAAGGAGTGAAAATTAAATGAGTTATCAGCTGTATACATTTTTGGGGGACATCCTATATGTGTGGGCTATAGATGTATAACTCTTTGGCCTGGGTTTCATTTTCCTCTTAGGGTTCTCTTACTTCAATTCCTGGTGTTCCCCAGTGTAATTTAGAGAAGACTCACTGTATAATAGCCAAACTTCCATTTCCCCTCCCATAAAAAAGGGTAAACAGTAGCTACCTCGTGGGTTGTTTTGAGGCTAAAAGGCACTAATGTATGTGAAGTGCTTAGATGGTACCTAGTGCATAGTGAACACTCAGTAAGTGTTGAGGTTTTTGTTTCCCCCCCCCCCCCAAGTAGCTAATACAGTATTTCTTACCCTCAAAAAAAATATACCTCCTAGAAATATAAACATCTTGAAAGTTTCGGATAAATCCCAGGATCCATACTTAGAATATTAAAACTAGGGTACTTGGGGGTATGGAGTAGGGTCCTGATACGTATTTGTGTTTATTTGGAAATAAAGGGTGGGGGGATGCTCCTTTGAGGTGCTATCTCCTGCTGTGCTTGGCTGTTTCCTGTCTGTTGAAAAACATATCCAAGCTTTTCCCTGCTATTCTCACTTTCCCAGAACTAGTCAAAGTCCCTTGGGAAATATGTTAACAGATCTTGCTCTCGAGGGGCTAGTGCAGTTCTTCCCCACTCCTGGGCTGGAGCCTCAATGTTCTAGTGACAATACCAAGTGTCAGCTCCCCCTGGAATACATTATGGGGAGGGAAATAGGTTATTAAAGTTCCCCTTAGGGGTCAGGGTTCCAGAACCAGGTGTATTGCTTGACATCTGGGACTGTTGTAGGGTTCCTTCAACTGGGAAAGAAGGTTGGAAAAAAGCTCTCTCTCTCTCTTTAAAAAAATTGGTCTTAGAGGAGAGGGGGAGGGGGAGAGAGAGAGAGAGAGCGAGCAAAAGGGAAAGAAACTTCTATGTGAGAGAAACATTGATCAGTTGCCTCCTGCCTGCGCCCTGACTGGGGATCGAACCCCCCACCTTCTGGTGTATGGGACTATGCTCCAGAGCAAAAAGCTTCTCTTGATTGCTGTCTAAGGCTATGACAAATAAAAGTGATGCACCAACATGTCCTTGCAGACAGTACTGGGCAAGTCACCCAGCAACTCAATAGCAAGACCTTCAGTGTCCTCCAATATAACTATGTTAATTATGCTCTGCTACTGGGCTCTGATCCTACACTAGGGACTCTGGTGGGCCAAGAAAAGTCAACTGCAAAGCTCACGGTGGGGAGGGTTTAGGAAGAGAGAGGGAGGGGGAGAGAGAGAATATGCAACAACATAATACAAACTTCCCACTCAAGATGAGCCTACAATTCCAAATTATAAAACAAATTGGAGGAAAACTATTGTTAAGGCAGAAGGAGAAAGAAAGGAGGAAAGGAAAAAGGACTAGAGGAAAGAAGGAAGGAAGGAAAGGAGAAAATAGCCAGCACAATCAACAATAGGGAGATTAATTCACTACAGACTAAGAAATAAGAGCAAAAGATGAGCATCCTAAAAAGGGCTGAAGAACGGAATCTATAAAAATAAAAGCATAATATGCTAATTTGACCAGATGTCCTTCTGGACAACCTTCCAGGTAAAGCCGTGGCTGCAAGGGAAGCCCGGGTCCCAGGTGCCAGAGGGAAGCCGGTGTGGAGCTGGGGGAAGGAAGGCCTACTCTTGCACGAATTTTGTGCATCAGGCCTCTAGTAGAATCTATAAGAAAGAATAAGAAATAATGAAATAAAAAAGAAATAATGAAATAAAAAGTAAGCAGAAATGAAACAAGAACACAGGCACATAAAAAGAAACAATTAGAAATCAGGAAATATGTAGTTTTGAATTTTTTTCTTTTCTTTTCTTTTTTTTTTTATGGGAGAACATTTCTTTAGTTCTTATATTGGGAGAGGAAGGCCTGAAGGATGGCACCACATCAGAAGTCATTTAAAAATTGCTTAATGCAGGTGTTCGCTGTGCTACCGTCACTCTCTATGTAGTTTTGAATTTCTTAATAGAACCTCAATAGAAGCAATAGATTTGATACTGGACATAACTGAAGAAAGAATTGGTTAAGTAGAAGTCAGTACTATGGAGTTCATCAGAAATCCAACCCAGAGTGAGAAATTTAAATATGGAAGAGCAGTTAAGAAACACAGAATAAACCAAAAGGCTCCAATGTATGTCAGAGTCACAGAAGAAGAGAATAGAGGGAATGAATGAGAAGCAATATTTGATAATGGTGAATGCACCTTTTCCCGTAACTGAAGAGACACGAGTTCTGGAGATGAAAAAATATCATGAGTGACAAATAAAAATAAATCCACACCTAGACATATTCTTAGGACACAAACTGTTCAAAGCTCCACAAAGAAAAGACAAATTACCTACAAAGGAACAACTGGTCTGACGATACAGTTCTCATCAGCAACAACAGCTTCCAGAGACAATGAAGAAGTACCTTGAAAGTGCTAAGGAACAACTGTCCACCCAGAAGTCTATACGCAGCCAAGCTAGCTCTTTAAGAGTGAGGATGGTATAAAGGCATCGAGTATACAAAAGGAAAGTTTAGTACACACTGATGCTTACTTAAAGAGATACTAAAGGATGAACTTTATCGTGAAGAAAAGTGAATATCAAAATGAAAAGCTGAAAAAAAAAAAGACAAGCCTAAAAATTGGTGAAATGTGTCAGTTGCAAATTTATATAACCATTGATTGTTTTTTAAAAAAATAAGCAAAATCAAAACTTTTTTTTTAAAATTTATTTATTTATTTTTTATTGCTTAAAGTATTACAAAGGGTATTACATATGTATCCATTTTATCCCCCCGCCCTAGACAGTCCCCTAGCCTCCCCTATCACCCAGTGTCTTATGTCCATTGGTTATGCTTATATGCATGCATACAAGTCCTTTAGTTGATCTCTTACCCCCCTACCTCCTGCCCCCCAACCCTCCCCGGCCTTCCCGCTGCAGTTTGACAATCTGTTTGAGGCAGCTCTGCCTCCGTATCTATTATTGTTCAAAAGTTTATAATGGTCTCTATTGTCCATGAATGAGTGAGATCATGTGGTATTTTTCCTTTATTGACTGGCTTATTTCACTTAGCATAATGCTCTCCAGTTCCATCCATGACGTTGCAAATGGTAAGAGTTCCTTCCTTTTTAGAGCAGCATAGTATTCCATCGTGTAGATGTACCACAGTTTTCTAATCCATTCATCTACTGATGGGCACTTAGGCTGTTTCCAGATCTTAGCTATGGTGAATTGTGCTGCTATGAACATAGGGGTGCATATATCCTTTCTGATTGGTGTTTCTGGTTTCTTGGGATATATTCCTAGAAGTGGGATCACAGGGTCAAATGGGAGTTCCATTTTCAGTTTTTTAAGGAAACTCCATACTGTCTTCCATAGTGGCTGCACCAGTCTGCATTCCCACCAGCAGTGCACAAAAACTTTTGTACAAAAAAAAAAAAAAGGTACAGAGGGGGCAGTTTCTACTCCTTTTTATCTGAGATTGTTGCCATGTAGGAAGTAATGTTTCCAGATCACTGGTGTTTCAAGACAAGCCACAAAGCCAGAACTTTTTATGCAGAATCTCTTGACTTTTAACAAATCCAGAAACTTTTAGCATGCCAGGCTCTTCAACACTTTGTAGATCAAATAAAACTTCAGCCAGCCATTCAGCCTACAACTGATGACTTCAGGTATAGGCAGTACTTAAATGTCCCTTTGGCTCTCTGGTTTCTATCACAAGAGCAGGGAAGTCTTCTTATAGGAGGTTGTACTTAGACTGGGAATTGAAGAAAGGATGGAATTTACATAAGTGGAGAGGACACTTGAGACAGAGTAGGAAAGCATTTGGAGTGGCTCAGAAAATAAGGAATTTGAGGGGAGTGGCATTTGGAAGGAGGAGGTGAGATTGGTTGGGGCCAGAGATGTTTGGATATTGTCTTGTATCCTTGTGTCCTCCTTAAGATCTGAAGGCTGGTCTATTTGCTGGCCTGTCACATTGTTTAGCGTCTTACATCATTCCCCTGGGATGGCATGGTGGTGAATAAATGAACAGTACTTGGTGATGAGGGTGAGAATGCCAATGGAAAAGGCAAGAAGGAGGGACATCTGGGGGAATGTGTGGTGTGATGGTATGCTTCCCAAGAAGCTACGTAATGTGTCAGCCAGTCCTTTAATTAGAAACAGTGATCTCGAAAGCATGGCTGCAGTGTGGCAACTGACATGGATTTCTCAACAGCTTGAGTTTTTCTAAAAGGCATTGTTGAAATGCTCTGAGTCAGCTTGGTTTCTTTGAAATAAACTAGATAAACAAAGGTGGAAGAGGTGGAACGACGCTGGATCATGAGCCGGAGACCTGGGTTCCAGTTCTCTCCCTGCCATCAGCTCCTTCAGAGGCAGATCTCATCTTACAGAGGTTTAGATTCCCATGTCAGCATGTCAGACCATGTCAGTCCTCGAAATTGCCCTTCAAACATAATGTACATGGTAGAGAGTATACAACACTATGCAGCAATATGTATAGTGTATATAGTAAGGGCCGTGAGTAGAGTACATATAACAAGATGATTTATTGTGGAGAAAATCATATTATTTAAATGATTTTTTATCACTCCCTTTTTTGTCCCATGTATATTTTGATTTTGTAAAAGTTAAATGTTCATATATTGCAACTGGATTGTATGACCTTGAGCATAAAAACAACAACAACAAAAAAAAAACAAACAAACACCCATCCATTTGGGCCTCAGTAAAATAAAATGACCTGCCCAGATAATTTATAGGACCCATCTAGCTCAAAATCATTGACTCTTTCTTTGATATTGTAATTGAGTGATGCAGGAGATAGAGTTGAATGTGGTTAAGGACACAGGTTCTAGGTTTTCATATTGACATTGCCCTTTCTTACTGGGAAAATATGCCTCATTTTGTTTTCTTTTTAAATGTATAAAATGGGGATAATAGCATCTTCCTCATAGGGATGTTGTGAGGATTAAACGATCCTTATAAAATGCTTAGAACAATGCCTGGCACATAGTATTTGTTAAATAAATGTTATTATTATTCTTATTGCCATCATTTGCAAAACACCCCGGAAAGTGCTCTTGGGAATACTAAAAAAAGGAGTCACCACAATTGAAATGGACTTTTAAAAAATGAGTACCGTCAGTCTAGTCAAGACTCACTCATGACCTTAACCGTTGTGTCTTAGTTAAAATGTTTGAGAGAGAGAAAGAGAGACTGGCTGGTTTGGACCAATCTATGAGTGGACACCCTCTCTCCACCTCCAACTTGGATCACTGTTCATTCTCAGTCCAGTATCTGGAATGGGAGATGGGATCATGTTGTTCCTCCATTGCCGTGGTCGGCAAACTCATTAGTCAACAGAGCTAAGTATCAACAGTACTTCTTCAAAATAGACTGGCCCAGGCCGAAAACCGACTTCTGTGCATGGGCCACGAAGTTTCAATCACACTGTATATGCGCCCGCACGTGGTATTTTGTGGAAGAGCCACACTCAAGGGGCCAAAAAGCTGCATGTGGCTCACAAGCCGCAGTTTGCTGACCACGGCTCTAGGGGTTGTGGCCTGGTCAGGCACCATAAATATATGTCTGTGGGACACTGAACATGGATTTACTGAGCACCTCTGCAGAGCCAGGCAGCATTCAGGGTATAGGAGATACTGCAGCAAATCCCACCGACAAGGGTCCCTGCCCTCAGAGAGCACATTCTATTCGGGGCAGAGTGACTGTGAAGAACTCAATACGCCCTGACCAAGACAGAGGCTGAGGTTCTAGAACAGCATTTTCTTAGGAAACATGTGAAGATATGGGGAGGACTGGGAGGAGCTCCTCTCAGAACCTGGTTCTGTCATTATCTTCTCTCTCTCTTGCAGCTCAATTCATTTCCTTCCAACTGCCTCCCCCCCCCCCCCAACTGCTTCCTTCTCCTTCCAAACCTGTCTTGTCTTTCAAGAACAGCAACATCTTTTCTTACCTCTGCTCTCCTTCAAGCTCCTTGCTGATGCCCCTCAGACAGTTCAACCTGACCACATCTGACAGCCCCTCCCTCTTTCCTATCGCAGGGGACGTCGCAGTCATCCTCACAGATGTGGGACCTGGGGATGACCCGAGGCTCTGCTCTTTCCATCCAGCCAGTTGTCAAGTGGTTTGGAGTCTGTTTCTCACATCTGTCTCCTCTTCTCCGACCAGTTTTGGCAGGATCTTCTTAATTTCTCTTCTTGGCTTCAGTCTCTCCTTTCCAGCCCATTTCATTAGCCAGATTAATATTCCTGAAATGCACTCCTGATGTCACATCGTTTGACTCAATATTATCTTCTTGATAAAGTTCAACCTCCTTTTCTTGGCCTCTAAGGACTTCCTTGATCTGGCTCCAACTTGCCTTTCCAGCTGACCTTCCACCTTTCCCATCTTGTTGATCCCCGTATCCAGATGAGTCCCCAGGTGGGTTCCAGGCTTCCTACCTCTATGCCTTTCAGCAGATTCCATCTCCTTTCCCCTAGTTTCCTCAGTCCTTCACTCATCTTTCTTTCTAGAAGCCTTGCCAGATTCACTCAGTCACATATGGGCATCTTGCTCTTATGTGAACTCCTCAAATTCCATGGCATGTGGTTGGGGCTTGCAGAATGTGGTCACTAAGAGAGTACCTGCTGGCTGAACAAATGAAGGGATGAATGAATGAATGCCACTAACATACAGCCTCTCTGGGATTTTCTCTTTCCCTTTTTTCTTCATAGAGGTGAGGCATACAGGGGTAAGGCAAAAGTAGGTTAATAATAATAAATAATAATAATAATAATATAAGAGTAAACTTTCGCATACTCACAACTGTAAACCTACTTTTGCCCACCCCTGTGCTCCCCCCTCCCCTTCCCCCTCCAGTTGGCTGTTTTACAGTGTTGTCGATTCCAGGTTTTGTTTCTTGATTCAGGTCCTATTGTGAGCTTTAGGCAGGTAGCAAATGTCCTTTATAGTTGAAATGCAAGAACTCCTCCTGCTGCCCCCGGAAGGCTGTCCCTAGGCACTCCCCTGCTGAGTGTGCACTGGAAATGTTCTGTGGCCTTTGCCTTCACTGCTCCATCTGTGCGTGGATATGGTTCCTATTTCCTCTTCTGGATTCACTTGGCTTTGAAAATAAATATGGGGAAAGTACCCTGTGGTGATGATTGGGTCCTCATGGTGCTAGCCTCTCTGGATTCCCTTTTCTTGTCCCATCTTCTTTCTTCAGGGCTTCAGCCAGCCAGTTCCCTACCTCATCAGGCCTTTGCCAGACTGTCTTCTGCTGTGAACATTCTCCCTGACACTCCCCTCCAAAACCCATAGGCTCCTCTTCAGCCTTTAAATTTCCACTTAGATGTCATTGCTTCCAGGAAGCCCTCCTGACTGCCCATCACCCACCCTCATCTCAGTCAGGTTCACCTATCCTGAGCCCCCACTGCACCCTGTACTTGCTCTATCCCTATCCTAGTGTTCATCTTACTTGTTCCTTCTCCTCCTGATCTGCACACTCCATGAAGGCAGGGAAGGGTCACCATTGTATCCCCAGTGCCTAGCACAGTGCCGGACACATAGTAGGCATTCAGCAAATATATTGAATCAATGGATGGAGACATAAGTGGATGGGTAGGTGGATGAATGGATGAAAATAGGTGCTCTGTATCTGTTAGCCACTGCCATAGAATTGTGCATGACAAACAACCCCATAACCTCAGGGGCATTGGGTAACTAGTGTTAATTGCTCATGGTTCTGGAGTTATCTGGAGGTCAGCTAGGTAGCTCTGTTGATCTTGGTTGAACTCATTCACGTGTCTGAGGTTGGCTGTTTTTGGCTGGGGTGACTAGAGTAAGTAGGGCAGCACAGCTCCACTCCTTGTGTTTCTTATCCTCCCACCGTCTAGACCAGGCGTGTGCTTCTGGTGATGGCAAAGGCATGAAATACTCAAGGTCTTTTGGGGCCCAGGCTGGAACCAGCACACCACCTTCTCTTGGCCAAAGCCAGTTACAGCCAGTTACAAGCTCAGATTCAAGGGGTGGGTAAATAGATTTATCTTCTTTAGTGAGAGAAGAACTGTAAAGTCACATGGCAAAGATCATGGATACAAGGAGGGTTTAAAGAAGTTTGGGGTTCTTGATGCAATTAGTCTGCCACACTGGGCATCAAAAATCCTGGGTTGTAGTTCACAACTCACTGGGGCCTTAGGGAAGACACATCTAATGGGTTTATGAGTTTCAGTTTCCTCACCTGGAAAATGGAAATGATGATCTCTGTCTGGTCATCTCACATAATTACAAGGAATTTATTCTTTTTTTTTCTTCAGCCTACACTCAGAGTTTGGGGAGGATTATAAACTGCAGAGTGCTGTGATGTGGGAAGCAGGATTGCTCTTCCATGGCACTCACCCAACAGAACTGGCAAGGAGTGTGTGTGGGGGAAGTGGGGAGAGGGGGGATGGCGAGACAGGAACCCACCTGCCACCCCCACATTCTAGGCTTCCAGTATCTCAGGTTCTCCATTGTGAATTAGAGGCCGTTGTGAGGCCTAATAAATAATGGATATAAATGGGTTTTGAAAAGTGCCAAGGATTATTTGGTCGTAAGGTATTATTAGATACAGGACCACCTTTGCCAAAGTAGCTATTTGACAAGGCTGGCCTTACCACATGGCACTTCCTCAGTCTCCCCAGGAGATGAGCTAGTTGGGAGCAAATCGTTCTGTAAAGATGTTCCCATAGACCAAGAAAATGAGAAGCAAAACTTGTTCTGTATTCTTTTTCTGCGCGAGCACCGTGAAGGTCGCCTGTAGAATGGCTGGTGATGGTACCCAAGGTTCTTCTACTGTCTGCCCAGGGTAGAGAAACCCTAGGGTTGGTGCTTCCCCTGCGGCGTTTTCTTTTTCCAGTCCCACTTGGTCATCCCCTCAGACAGAAGTCTGTGTTTCTGGAAACGAAGCAGGCATCTCAACATTTCCGAAATGCTAATGGGAAGTTCACCTGGGCACCCCAGCTAAGCTGGGTCTGGGGGCGTTTCTCCCACTGGTTTCTCCCTCAGAACAACAGCCCTTCTCTGGTTCTGGAGACAGTCCCGGGGTGGAGGGGGGTTGGGGGGGAGCTCAAGGCCTTCCATTACCAAACTTAGAAAGGGGAGGTGCTTTGAAAGATAGGTCTTATAGGGTGGGAGGGAGAGGCCAGAGAAAGGTAATACATTCTTAGGGCCTGGGCGCCCATCTGAGCCCGCATGGATTCTGGCTTGCACCATGTCATCTGTTTTTGTGGCGCAAGTGCAGGCTGCATTCCTTTCTTTCTCAGGCTTCACGTCTCCCGCCTCTCCTGAGGCCATCGTCGCTCTGGCTGGCTGTGTGGAAACACCTGGCTCAGAGGGTCCAATTCCCAAAGCGCAAGAGGAAGCGAAGCGCTCGAGTGCTTCTCGCTGACAGCACATTGTTCTTTTCCTCTTCCCTCTCTCATGAATCACGGAGCCTGGAATCTTCCTGGGAAGGGTTCTCTGGCTAAGGATTCTGTCCCCAGAACTGGGGATTCTGGCCTACGGGTGAGCGACAAGCCAGGCAGGCTGAGGTTCAGGGGGAGCATGCCTTATTGGGCTCCCAGAGCCCTGGGCTCAGGTTCTGGCTGCAGCATATCCCGCCGTGGGCTTGAGGAGCTCACCACCGGAGCCTCAGTTTTCTCACCCATGAGCTCCTCTAGGTTTGTGGTCAGCATTAGGTGAGACCAGGTGTATGAAATTGCCATGTGCCGATGGGTTTTGAGTCTGAGTCAAGGCTGATCGACTCTTGATCCTTCACCCCACTTCTCTGGTGGCTGCTGTGACCCCATGTTCGTGTCCTCTAGGGAAGGGGAAATCCAGGCCCAAAAGGGTTCAACCTCCAGAAGGCATCTCACGTGTGCCCCCAACAAGTCTGCTTGTGCTGCAGTTAATGTCTGCTTCCTGCCGGGCACGTGGGAGTGAAGCATCATCTCCCGGCCCCTGCTGGGGGTGCCCTCCTGGGATTACCACTTCTGTTCCAGGACCTGGCCCTGGTGTCCTTCAAGTTGCATCCTTCCTGCTGCCACTGTGTTCCCTCTGGTCTGTGTTAGCACTGTGCTAAGCAACTTATATACATAATCTCATTTAATGCCCTTGGCAACACCATGAGGCACTCAGTTTCCTCAAACCCAAGACCTGAAGATAATTGGGAGTAAGATGGGATAGGAGGGATAAGTGGAGAGATGAGAAGGGCATTTCAAGTGAAAGAATAGCAAGTGCAAAGGCCCTGAGGCAGGAAAGAGCTTGGTATGTTTAAGCACCAGAGAGAAGGCCAGGGGCCAGATAACGCCATGGAAGCATAAAGAGACTGCATCATGTAGAGTCTTATAGGTCATGCTAAGGCTTGGTCTATTATCCTAAGAGTATGTTAATGTTTTGGTCTTTATCCTAAAAGGAATGACAATCCATCAAAGGATTTTAAGCTGGAGGTGGAGAGTGGGGAGGATAGGGACTTCCTAGTGGTGTCATGAATTCAATTTTTAGTTTCCAAAGAAGGATTGATTTGAAAATATTGGAAGAGGGGTGGGGGACAAAAGTGATGTGGGCACTGGTTTAGGAGGCTGTGGCGGTTGCCCATGTCTGAGATGATGGGGACTTTTGCTAGGGTGGTGATAGTGGACATGGAGAGAATGGATGAATTTAGAAATGTCAGGGCAGGAGAATGGAAAGGACTTGGTGATGGATGGGATGGAGACCTGGAGGAAAGGGAGAGGTACAGTAATGGCCAGTTTCTAGGTCAACCAAGTAGGGGAATAGAGGTGCCATTTCCCCACACAGGGAATATTCTGGGGTGGGGGTACAAGTTTCAGGGTAGAAATGGGGGGCATCTCACGGGCTCAGGGGGTCTGTGGAACTCCCTAGGATAAATGCTGGCTTTGATGATCACTAAGGTTACTAGAATTTTCAGAAATTAGGACCCCATCCAGACTACCACCCTCCCTAATGGTGCTTGTAGGTCTTTTATGTCCCTTTCCTGTGGGAGACGGGAAATTCAGCCTTGTGCTGATTGTAGTTTTGCCCACGGCTCCTCAACCTTTGAAAAGACAGACGCTGGAAAGGAATCAGCATATCTGGCCTGTCTCTGCTACATTCCTTGTTAATATTTTATATATTTCTTACTATGAACTACTTTCAGGATCCAAAAGGCCTGGTCCTGGACACTGGAATGCAAAATTAGATGGCATTTTATCCATTCATTTCCCCCATGAGCTGACCCACAGCAACCTCCTTCATTTAGGAGGGAGATTGTAAGTGAGCTGAAAAGATGGGACCAGGCAGTGCTTTGGATGCTAGAGTCTGTTGTTGTTGTGTTCTTGCCTGAGCAGGCTGCACCAGCAGCTCACCTCAGTGCTAGGGAGATATTTCCATGCCGTTGGTGCAGGTGGCGGGCACCTCGGCTGCGAGGTGATTCCTATGGGACTATTGAGCATAACCTGATTTATGTCCAAATGGGGCACAGAGATGTGTGAGACTAAGAAAGGGACAATTTGGTTGACATTCAATAAGCTCTTAATGCTGAAACAGACTTTAATCCAATGACCCCGCTTTTTGCAGAATTTGAGGCCCAGAGCCTCAGGGTAGGACCACAACAGCAATCCACTGGCCACCTGATAGAGACTAGTAAAGCTATTTGCCCCAAGCTTTGTGAGGCTCAATATATATATATTGCTTGAGTAGGGCACAGAAAAAACACACACAACTACTATACTATGCTGCTAGTGGCAAGATAATAAACACGAGATATTTTTCCTCTTTGGTCAAGACATGAAATATGAGCTTGGCAGAGAGTTCCATATTACATTAAAGACAAACAGATTTATACTGGGGTAGTAAGTGCTCACTCTGAACCCAAGCATGAATGATTGGATTCCAGCCCGAGCATTGAAATTCGCCACCACACTGGGAGAATGTTGGGTCTGCTAAGGGGGCCGCAAACTTTTCCTCTTTGGTTAATCTTGTGTCAATGTTGCAGTCAGCGATGTGCAAGCAACACTTTGTACTAATTTGCAGGTAATGGATAATAATTATACCATGGTGAAGAATCACGCCCATTTGTAAAACTTTTTACTGTTTATAGAACTCTTTCATGATGTATATAGTTCCTAATTTGATTTTATCACAATTCTTAGAATTTGATTTTATCACAATTCTTAGGTAGGTATCTTTAAGCCCAGGTTATGGATGAGGTTAATAATGCCTTGAGGCAGAGCTGGAACAAGCCCAGAACTTATTTTTTCAGGCCCATGTTTGAGTATGAAATAGTTTCCAGACCACAGCATGTACATTATCAGCACTCAGACTTGTAACTGGTTATTAAGCCGTTAGGCAACTATAATGATTTTGTATTTTTTTCTGAGGCTTTCCCCGAAAAGTTTGTTGGATTTTGAGCATTTGAGAAGGCAATTCCCTGGAAACCTTTTATGTCCTGGTGCCCTTCATCTATCCTCAAAGGCAAAGAGGGTCTCCTGAAGGGCGTCTCTCCAAGGTTCACCTATTGACAACAGAATTGATAACGATAATTGTAAGAACTTGCTTGCCCTGCATTGTAAAAATGAAACCCCTTCAAAGAGCTAGCCCCACACTCACTGATCTCCTTGAAAATTTAAACACACACACACACACACACACACACACACACAAACACACACACACTGAAATCAGACCCTTTTTGTTTCTCCTTCTCTCCTTTCCAAAATCAATTGGCAATAGTTTGCAAATTTGCGGGGATGAGGTAATGGGCAATAACTCACGTGGCTTTCAGAAATATAAATCACTCCTGAGGTAGTGCCTTTCCATCCCGCGGCAAGCCTTCTGAGCAGTAGCTGCAATGTGCATAAAACATTTGAGCTTCACTGTGGCCTTGGGTATTCTTTCATGTGGCATTCTCATCAGAAGGTCAGGGAAATTCATCCTGCATCCTGTTACTGTCAGGTGAATGCACATGGCCGGAGGCACCTTCTCAATAAAGATTAGCAGCTCTTGCCTGGGCCGGTCATTTCAGCACGAGTTAATGGGGTCAAGTTGGGGACAGCTGAGGCAGAGTGAGTCGGGGCCTCCCTGCTCTGGGTTTGAATCCAGTAGGACTGGCACTAACTACCTAAAGTAACGGTTGCTGGGAGAGTTTCTGGAGTCATAAGCTTGAGGTTTACATATTGTTTTTGTTTCGCAGATATAGCGTTAACATTAAAGAGTGAATTTGAATATATTTGGTCAGATCTGTGCTCTCTGTATTATTTTACACCAGGTCTCTCTAATCACATTTTTGGTACCTGCCTAACCCTGAGGGTTATTTGAGGTTATCACCCCTACAGGTGATGTTACCTTACTATGGCCCAACCATGGCCTTCCCAGGCCCACTGATACTGACATTTAAAAAATGTTCTTGTTCCTCTCCATATTAGGGAAGTAATGCCTATCATAAAGAAAGTAGATCCCAGGCTACAGAATCTAGGCAGAATTTAATAACATTATTTTGTGTTCATTGTATTTATTTTTACAGTTTCCTTCCATTAATGGTGAGTGATTCATGTTTTTCCAGTTATGGCAATACTATGAATCATCTGATGTAAAATGCAAGGCGATTTAAAGAAACATATTAAATAAATACAGAACACATGGTTTTTAGAGAGGACACGTGGAAATGGCTCTAAAGTTTGGGAAACACTTAGATGTTTCCAGAGCATGGCGGATTGAAAACAGAAAAAGAAGCGTTCTCTGTCGGAGGACGCAGCTGGAAATTCAGCATTAATGAATTCCGATCTCTTCCCATTTAAATGCGTCTGATCCTTCGGGGACCATGGGGCAGCGATGCTGTGAATATTAACCTTGTGTTGAAATTGATCACGGCCCATTTTAAGGCAGAGCTTCCAGTAGGAGGAGGCGTGGCCTCATTCTGACCCTTCTTTGCATCTCACCAAACCTCAGGAAGGCAGGGCGGGGACTTGTGACTTCTGTGTGAGAGGGAATGGCTGTTATTTGGACATGGCACAGATACTGTAGGGAGAGCCCCTTCCCCGCACGCTCTGCTTTTCACTTTCTGCTCAAAGGAACCTGGGTTGGCAATCCAGGTGGGGTGCTCCTGGGGCTGCAGAGCTGGGTGTCTGCTTTTGGACCACGGTGGCAGGTGGGAATCTCCTGTCTCTCATCTCTTCAGCCACGAATGTATATCCAGCGCTAATTCGTTAGTGTGTTTGGATTCAGATCATTTCCTCTTACCTAGAGGAAGATTTTCCTGGTTGACAGATAGCATCATAATCACTATTAACAAATAACTCTTATTTTTTTCAAAACACTAGCCCATGTACTGTGCTTCCTTTTGGGGGGAGGGAGTGGTGGTGAGGAGCGGAGGGGGAAATGCCAGTCATTTCACCCAGCTTCTTCCAGGGCCATGTGTTTCCCCACCCCTCAAGAAAGTTGGAAGCAGATTATATCTGCTTCAGGGAAGCATCGGGAGTTGATATGCTTTGCTCATCTGTGCTAAGCCTGGCCTTTGCTACCCCAAGTAATTGTGAGACAGCTAAAGACAGACTGTAAAAACTTGGCCGACTCGGTCGAGTACATATGGCAAGCGCACAGGAACACCATCCCTGGCAAGAGGGACAAGATTTGGAGCCCAAAGATCTCTTAATGTTTGGGTGAAATTAGGCCAGTCACTTTACCTCTCTGCCTCCGTGTCCTCCTGTGCAGAACAGGATAACAGTGTAGTTCCTCTTAAGACTGTGGCATAATATTCACTGCTTTGCTTAACAAGGAGACGAGCCCTGACCGGTTTGGCTCAGTGGACGGAGCGTCGGCCTGCGGACTCAAGGGTCCCAGGTTCGATTCCGGTCAAGGGCATGTACCTCGGTTGCAGGCACATCCCCAGTGGGGAGTGTGCAGGAGGCAGCTGATCGATGTTTCTCTCTCATCGATGTTTCTGACTCTCTGTCCCTCTCCCTTCCTCTCTGTGAAAAATCAATAAAATATATTTAAAAAAAACAAAAACAAACAAACAAAAAAACACACAAGGAGACGATTTGTGGAAGCACTCAGTGCCATAAATGTCTGCTGTTATTCCCTCTATTTTGCAGATGAGAAAGCCAAGGCCCAGAAAGGTTAGTGACTTGTTGAAGGCCACGCAGCTTCAAGGCCAGGCTCTCAACTCAGCAAGTTCTGCTTTCTTGGCACTGCAGCACCCAGCCACCCATTTAACAGTCCCATGCTGCGGCTTACTCCCTCTTGTCCACGGGATCAGAGCTGGACCAGGGTAGTGCCTGGCAGGGTCAAGCCAGCTGAAGTTGGAATCCTGTGATTCAAGCAGGTCCTTTCTCTTCTCTTGGGCCTCAATTTCCCCACCTGTAAAATGGTGTGATACCCACCCCCTCCCTGCAGCCCTCTTCTGAGGTGGAAGCAATGATGGATGTGAATGGGCTTGGTCAAGATTAATAAAGGATGACCAATGCCATTGGCAGGGGTCTTTGGCCTTATGAGGGAAACGATACAAGGGTCCAGGAACCACTAGCATCTGCAGAGAGGACACATGGAGGAGCTTGCTCTCAGTTACCAGGCTGGCTCCACCCAGTGTGGAGGCAGCAGGGACAGTGGCTGGCACGGGTGGGTGAACAGTGGTTGCCGGGGAAATGGTGTGTGGCGGCTATGTCTGGCAGCTGGTGCTCTCCTGCAAGGCATGGAGTCCAGGAACCCTCAGGGGCATAGGGCCCCGGCAATAAACCATCTCTTCACACATGCGAGCCTGGGAGAAGGGGCGGGGATGCGTAGCCTTTTGTGTAAAGCCCAGAGAAGGAATGGAACATGGGCCCAGCTTGCTGAGAGGGTGGGGAAGGAGGAGGGGACTGAGCCCAAGAGGCCAGGGGTAGGGATGGTCACAAGTAATTCAACCCTTCCCCCGGGGTTGTGGAGGGAGGGAACGAGAGGGGCCTGGGAAACACCCAGCGTGCTCCGTGCTTAATCCGCCTGGCTACCACAGCCGTGATGGCTCATTCCTGCTATTTATTGCTTATCTGCTCTGCCTGGGCATCATGCCAGGTGCTTGATATGCATACCAGTCTCTTGACAAACCCACCGGGAAGGTATTATTATTATTCCCCATTTTATAGATGAGAAAACAGACTCAGAGAGCTGAAGTGACTTCTACTAACAGGGTAAAACCAGGTTTGAAGTCCAGGCTTGCTGTCCCCAAAGCCTCTGAGCGTGTGCCCTTCCCATGTCCCCAAAGCCTGTGAGCGTGTGCCCTTCTCATGTCCCCAAAGCCTGGGTGTGTGCCCTTCTCATGTCCCAAAGCCTGTGAGCGTGTGCCCTTCCCATGTCCCCAAAGCCTGTGAACGTGTGCCCTTCCCATGTCCCCAAAGCCTGAGTGTGTGCCCTTCCCGTGTCCCCAAAGCCTGTGAGCGTGTGCCCTTCCCGTGTCCCCAAAGCCTGTGAGTGTGTGCCCTTCCCGTGTCCCCAAAGCCTGTGAGCATGTGCCCTTCCCATGTCCCCAAAGCCTGGGTGTGTGTGCCCTTCCCGTGTCCCCAAAGCCTGGGTGTGTGTGCTCTTCCCGTGTCCCCAAAGCCTGTGAGCGTGTGTGCCCTTCCCATGTCCCCAAAGCCTGTGAGCGTGTGCCCTTCCCATGTCCCCAAAGCCTGGGTGTGTGTGCCCTTCCCATGTCCCCAAAGCCTGGGTGTGTGTGCCCTTCCCATGTCCCCAAAGCCTGGGTGTTTGCACCCTTCCCGTGTCCCCAAAGCCTGTGAGCATGTGCCCTTCCCATGTCCCCAAAACCTGTGAGTATGTGCCCTTCCCGTGTCCCCAAAGCCTGTGAGCGTGTGCCCTTCCCATGTCCCCAAAGCCTGTGAGCGTGTGCCCTTCCCATGTCCCCAAAGCCTGTGAGCGTGTGCCCTTCCCATGTCCCCCAAGCCTGTGAGCATGTGCCCTTCCCGTGTCCCTAATGCCTGTGAGCATGTGCCCTGCCCATGTCCCCAAAGCCTGTGATCGTGTGCCCTTCCCATGTCCCCAAAGCCTATGATCGTGTGCCCTTCCCATGTCCCCAAAGCCTGTGATCGTGTGCCCTTCCCATGTCTCCAAAGCCTGTGAGCATGTGCCCTTCCCATGTCCCCAAAGCCTGCGTGTGCGTGCCACCTCTCTGTGGAGGCTGTTTGCTGAGGGTCTCCCAGGTGCCTGGCACATTACTTACATTATTGCTGGTCTGATCCTTGCACCCCTGCAAGATGAGCATGGTTAACTGCCCTTTACGGGGTAGAGGAGGGGGGAACAGCTCAGAGAAAATGACTTGCCTACCCAAGACCTCACCTGGCAGAGATGATATTTTACCTCATGCAGCAGCTGGAGTCCAGGCTCTGTGGGTCTGTCCACTCTGCCACACAACTGCCTCTCCTATGGCTGGAGCTGGGCAGCAATGGACCCCTTCAGGAGTCCCTTCAGGATGCTGGCAGTTGGGCTGGTGGCAGTGAGAGTGTCTTCATTACAGACCCCAGTACGCTGCTTTTGTTGGAGGGGTCATGCACAAATTCTTAGTACTAAAACATGGACGTCATCTGTGCCGCTCAGGACTTTGTTTTCCATTTGAGGAGATGAAAAATGGCCACAAAAAGCAATAACAATAAATGATAATTACACCCAACTCTATTAAGCCTGTAATACAGTGCTGTCCAATGGAAGTTTCTGCAATGATTGCAATATTCTGCAATACAGTAGCCACTAGCCATGTGCTTTTGAGCACTTGAAATGCAGCAAGTGTGACTTAGGAATGCATTTTTAAAAATCTATTTAAATAGCCACATTTGTCTAGTGGCCACTGTGTTGGACCGGGCAGTGTTAAAAATAGATGAAGTGCTGTACTGAGAGCTTTATTGAATGATTACTTATCATCCTCACAGCAACACGGGATAGATTATTATCATCCCCATTTTACAGAGGAAATGGAATTCCCAGGGAAATGAGGAAACAAGTTTGCCCGGCTGACCATGTGGAAGGACCAGGATTTGAACCCCTGGGCAGGTAAACCCAGAGCCTGCTACATTGTGTGACCAAGCTGATGTGTCCCTCCACCACAAGAGAGCTTGAGGTCAAGGTCAGGATGCACAGGGATGATATGCTGACAGCCAGGACCAGTGAGAACGGCACCAAGGTGGCAGATGGAGTGCAGGGTGAGATAGGAGGTGGAGCGGGACAGGATCCCTGAAAGGAGAAGCATTGGATCCCCGGGAAAGCGCCTTGACTTGGAAACTGGGTAATCTCGGTGCCTGTCTGCCTCTTCCTCCAGATCTGAGCCCTGGCTCTGCCACTCTCCGGTGATCCTGGGCAAATCACTGTGCTCCTTGAGTCTCAATGGCTCCATCTGTAAAATAGGAATGATTGTAGGACCGCCTCGTTGGATGTGGTGATAATCAGGCATGATTGTGCATAGACGTGATGAAAGTCTGTCACATACCATATGGTTCATCCTCCTTGTTAGCTCCTGAAGCTTTACACTGGGGAGGGTACACCAGCTGCCTCTGTGGAGCAGAGGGGCCCAACGCTCACACGGTCTTGATTCTCAGGACGAATACAGACTCACCATCTCGGGAGGGGTCAGAAGAGCTACCTCATTCCCAGGACAGGGGCCGAGAATTAGAATTGGGTGGGGCCTGGGAAACTGCATTTAAAATTGCACTCAGGGTCATACTCCGGCCCCTCTTTCTAACCCAGGACAGCCCTCACAGGCTGGGGACAGAGGCCTCTGGGGACAAGTAACTGGCATTCCTGACTGGTCAGGCCTGTTAACCAGAGCCGCAGGCTTTGTGTAAAGTGTCTGGCTTTGTCTGCCTTTCTTTTCTCTCTTTTTTATTGTGAAAAAATTTCAGACATAACAAAAGTAGCGAGAATAGTATAGCAAGCCTCTTTCCCGTATTCATCACTACAACTAAATTTCAAAAATTAAGATCAACCTTGTGTTGCCCATAATCCTACCATCCCCAGCCACCCCCCCGCCCCCGTCCCCCACACACACCCAAGGTTATTTTGAAGCAAATCCTCGCATGTCTTCCTTTTAAATAGTCCCTGTGACGCTCTCATAAATTTCTGGTGGGCGTCAAATTGGTACTGTTTCAGAAGAGGACAGTTTAGCAGGCTCAGAATCCTACTGCAGGTGCCTTCGGATCTGGCACTTCTACTTGACACAGGTGATGTACCTGCACATGTGCAGAATGAGGCTGTGTGTGGTTATTCATTCCAGCATTGTTGGGGATTATAAAAAACATTCAGCAAAGGGCACTGGTTAAGCATTTTTACGGTGGAATTCTATAGTGCTGTAAAAAGGAATGAGGAAGTTCTTTATGAAATGGTATGGGCTAATCTCCCCAGTGTAGTCTTAAAAAGGCAAGGCACAGAACGCTGTGAGTGATACACTATAACACGCATAAAAAGAGAAGTAATATACTTGAAATATGCCATTATTTCAGGAAGGATGCACATGAGCCTGGTGATTGGGTTGCCTTGCTACAGGCAGACCAGGTGGCTGGTGGATAGCGGTGGGAGAAAGACTTTTCTCTTTATACCCCTTCTACCTTTTGAATTTTCCTGTATTTCCTATCTAAAACAAAAATTCTCTTTTTTCCCCTGCAACCTAAAACTGCTCTTAAGTATAGTTTATTAATCAATAAACAGGTGTTCATCCAAGTGAGTTGAAAACTTCTGTCTACACAAAAACTTGCACAAAATATTCATAATTGCCAAAAATTGGAAGCAATGAACATGTCCTTCAGTAGATGAATAGACTATCTGAATATTATTCCAGACAATGGAATATTATTTAGTGATAAAAAGAAATGAGCTATCACGCCACAAAAAGACATGGAGGAACCTTAAATGCTCATTGCTAATTAAAAGAAGCCTGTTTTAAAAAGCTATATAATGTACCATTCCAACTGTATGACGTTCTGGAAAGGGAAAATTTATAAAGACATAGTAAAAGGACGAGTAGTTGCCAGGTGTTGGGGAGAGGAGGAAGGGAAGGATAAGTTGGTGGAGCACTAGGGATTTTTAGGGCAGTGGAAATACACCGTATGATACTAGAATGGATACATGTCATGCATTTGTTCAAACCCTAGAATATAAACCACAAAGAGTGAGCCCTAATGTAAACTGTGGGCTTTAGTTAATAATACGTGTCAGTATTGTCCATCAGTTGTACTAAAGGTACCACACCAATGTAAGATGTCAGTAACAGGGACATGTGTAAGAGAAGGAGAAGGGATATATGGGAACTCTACATTCTGGTTAGTATTTCTGTAAACCTAAAACTGCTCTAAAAATAGTCAATTAACTAAAAAATACAATTCCTCATTACCTTGGATCTGAAGAAGCTTCGTGTGCCCTCTGCCAGTGAGGTTGTGCTTGTGTGTGGGGTAGGGAGTGCAAGGAAACTGGTTCTCCTGTAATGTGGGTTGCCCTGGGTATCGCCATGAGTGGCAGATCTGACGCAGGCACAGTGGTCTTTGGTGAGACTGTTGCTTGGAGAGTAAGCAGGAACATTATGAGGCATGTCAGAGGAGTTTGGCCTTGATTCTATAAACAATGGGGAGCCATGGAGAATTTCATCAGGAGAGTGACATGGGGAAAGCTGTGCTTCACAATTAGTTCTGCCCCTCCTCTGGGCCTCATGCCTCTGTCTGTAACCCAGGAGTCTGCCCTAGACCTTCAAGGAGGTCATCTTCAGCTCTAAGGTTTTGAGATCAAAGCCTTTCTGGACTTTCCAAGATCGCCCTCCTCCCTGTCCCCACCCCCCGCCCCCCCTTTTATTTTTCTGCCACCCAGTGTTGCGCTGTGACTGGAACGGCTCCCTGGGGGAACGTGTGCTGAATGAAGTCTGTGCCTTGGGAGCAATTGTGTTTTATTTTATTTTCTTGCTCCTTTTGAAATCTTCCAGGAGAAAAACCAAATCTGTGCCTGCCCCAATGAGGAGCAACTTGGAAGGGAGTTAGAAAGAAAGAGATGGGTAATCAAATCCCCTCAGGGCTCCTGCCAGGTCCGCTTCCTGCTAGAAAGACTTGACTCTGAGGCGTCCAAGCTGCAAGAGGTCCCCTCTGCGACCCAGCCTGGGAGGCTCCAGCTGGTTGTGTGAACTGGGGGAGGTCCCTCTGCTCCTTCCAAATCAGCTCCTGTCATCACAATGTGATTTATGAGCTTTTCCTCTAAAATATGAGAACGTTGGCTCCCGATTAGGTCCTGTAATGGAGGAAGGCAGTGGCTGCAGCATTTCTGATAAATACTATCTCTTTAGACCACCATCTTGTTACCAAAAAGGTGCCAGAGGTTGACTCCAGATGGATTAAAGTCTTTTTTTCTTAATAACACGTCTAATGGGATGCCGGGAGGGTTATTGCCCCCATCTGAAGGCTCCGGGCTTGATTTCTAGCTTAATTGCCACATACCAGCTGCGAAGACCAGAGGCTACTTACCTCTGAGCCTCCACTTCTTCACCTGTGGGGGGAGCGGAGCACTAGCTCCCACCTTACAGATGCTGTGCAAGGTATGAGAGGGACATCTAAAGAACTCAGCACAGGCCCGGAACAGATGTGTGCTCTGGGAGTGCTGAGGGTTATTAGGATTATTCTGAGACCCAAAGAGTGGATGGTCTCAAAGTGATGGGGAAAATATTTGGGAAGCATTTTTATAATTATGTATTGATACGGCAGGGCTGGCACTTGGAACCAGGCATCTCAATCCACTTCTACAAGAAGGCCATGTCACAGGTGTACCTGCATAGCTTGTTACAGTTCCTAGAACAAAATGTGACCTTGGACAAGCTCCTGATCTTGGTTGACACAGAGCCTTGGTTTCGTCATCTGTACAAATGGATAACAGTAATATTCATGTCTTGTGTGTGCTGTGTGCGAGTGTGTGATGCGAGTGGGATGTGTGTGTTACATGATATGTATATGTGGTATGTGGTGTGTATATGTGCGTGTGTATGGTGTGTATGTCTGGTATGTGGCATGGTGTGTGGTATGTAGTATGTCTGGTGTGTATGGTATATGTGTGAGTGATGTGTGGTATGTGTGGTGTGTGGTATGTATGTGTGTGGTGTATGGGATGTGTGAGTGTGTGTGGTGTATGTGTGGTGTGTGTATTATATGGTGTGTGTAGTTATGTTGTGTATGTGAGTGTGTGTAGTGGGTGTGAGGTGTGGTATATGTGTGTGTGGTGTGCGTGGGAGTGTGTGTGTTTGTGTTGGGAAAGACTCGCATAATCACAGCACTTAATGTTCTGGGGTAAAAGCACTTAGGTAAATAGTAATTTGCTATACAGATATTTATATCCTGATGACCCATATGTGCTGGGAGAATCCACCCTCAGAGCTTAAATTTCATTTGAGGAGCCCAGGCAGATAAGACATGTACATGAATGAGTTAAAAAACAGCAGGAATTGGTCTGAGACTAACTTAAGTACCACTGGAGTTCAGGGGAGGGTCACCAGAGTTGAGCAGTCCCGAATGCCTGGGAGGAGCAGGGTCTGACATGGGCTCTAAAGCGATGGTTTTGATTTTAAAACTTTTTGCTTGCCTACCCTCTACATGAACTTTGGCAGAAAAAAGTCTCTTTGCCTCACACATTTTAACTTGACATCTGAAAAGTTTCATTATAAGTTTAAGTAGTTACAAAGGATATAATTTCTGCCATATTGTAAATATTGACCTTGTAGAATAAAATTACACTACTCTTTTACATGCATCAAATGGAAGCTAAATAACAGCAATTTTTAATTTTTCCTTTTTATTGAAGTTTCATGTATATACAGTAAAATGCACACATCTTAAGCATGCAGCTCAGTTAATTTTTATCAGTGTACTGACTACCCAGATAGAGGTGGGTATATATCCAGCATTCCAGAAGGCACCTTTGTGCCCCCTCCCAGTCAATATCCCCCCAAAGGTGACATTTCTCTGAACTCTATTATCACTATATCATCATATATACCAGCATAAACTAGTTTTGCATCATTTCCTTTGTTCTGGCTTCTTTCAATCAGCATGAGGTCTGTGAGATTCAAGCATGTTGCTGCAGGTAGCCGTAGTTCATTTTTCGTTGTTGCACAGTATTCTCTTGAATGAATATTTCATATTAAAAAGCCTTGACTACTCTTAATGGGCATTTTGGGTTGTTTCTAACATTTGGCTGTAAAGATTTTTCTTCTCTCTATATATTTTGTGGACATAGACACTGATTTCTTTGGGGTATGTATCCATGAGTGTAATTGACAGGTCATAGGATAAATATTGGAATACATTTAGTATCCACCACCATTCATCAAAAATGACCTGCACAAGTCAGGAATTTACATTGTTTCTTTCTTTACCTTCTTGAACTCATAATTCCCTTCTACTTCCTTCACAGGACTTTATCTTACTATATTTTCATGCTTGAAAAACTTTTATTGATTACTCTATCATATTTTTTTTTACCCAAAATATGTATGTGAGTGGAAATGGATGTTTAAAAAATTTCCTTTGACCACAAAACTCTAAGTTATCTTTCTTTTGGGTTGACTTATCATACAATTAATTAAAATAACATCAATTTTTTATAATTTGATAAATAATGACTAAACATAAGTAGTAAGATAGTATGGGAAACACTTCTCACAATGCAGTGAATAGGGAGGTTGATGGCAGTGCTTCTCCTACGTTGAGGTGCATAAGGACCATCCGGGGATCCTGCTAACATGCAGATTCTGATGCAGAAGGGCTGGATCGGAGCCTGGAATTCAGCATTGCCAATGCCGTGGGCCCATGGATTGCTTTTGAGTAGCAAGGTCCTTAGATTAAAGAGTTGCTAACACCAGCAGTCTCCATGGTCCACTTTTTGGTGCCCAGACATCTTGACACTTAGGAACACTGCACCATAGTCAGATTCTGGATGAGGGAGAAGTTGGTCTTCTGCAAGGAGGGAGAAGGCCTGCTATGAAGAGAGAGGTGGGAAAAGAGGGGTGATGTCATCGAGACTGAGCCACATTCTCAGGCAGAGCAGAAAAGTGGGGATGGAAACAGGATCTCCAGCTGATTCCCTTAGAGCTCTTCCTGCCCGCGGCTCCTTGGGGATCTTCGTGTACAAAGGGTAGAGCTGCCCCTTTGAAGACCACTTCTCTCAAGGATGCTAAGACGGTGCCACCACCCTTTCAGACAGGGTGCCCATTAATGCAGGCGGGATTGGACATTTCAGGGACTGGTTTGGATGGTTTTACAGTGTCCTGGGGGTAAATCCCGAGAAGTTAGGTTTGGAGCTGGGTGGTAGATGGCCTTGAATCCATCGTATGGAGTTGGATTTAATACTCAGGCGAGGGGGCCATGGCTGATTTGAGCAGGACACTGGTGTGAGCAGTGCTGTGGGGACACTGCTCTGTCGAGCAGCTCATGGACGGCTGGGAAAGAGTTCAGGCAGTGACAACACTGTGAGCTTGACAGTAAGGTTGGCTGTGGTTACTGGGATACCCAGGCTGTGATTTTTATCTCCACCACCCTCCAGCCCCCACCCTCACCCCTAGCTTTTGAACTTTTGCCTGGTTTGCTCGGTCAGTATTTCCTGAAGTGTGGGCTGCATGCCTCTAGCGCAGTGATGGTGAACCTTTTGAGCTCGGCGTGTCAGCATTTTGAAAAACCCTAACTAAACTCTGGTGCCGTGTCACATATAGAAATTTTTTGATATTTGCAACCATAGTAAAACAAAGACTTATATTTTTGATATTTATTTCATATATTTAAATAAATAAAATTTATATATTTAAATGCCATTTAACAAAGAAAAATCAACCAAAAAAATGAGTTCGCGTGTCACCTCTGACACACGTGTCATAGGTTTGCCATCACTGCTCTAGTGGTACCTGAGATGTTAATGCATGGAGCTCAAGATAATTCAGAGTGGAACACCAGCATGGCCTTAAGTAGTACTGAAACCCAAGAGCAAAAGGCATTCCCTCTCAGCCCTTTCTCAGTCCTGAGCAACATCTTTCTTTAACACCACTCATGTTCCCATTTTCATTTTGTCGGTAGCGAGCAGTTTAGGGCCTTTGATAAGCAGTCATCTCTAGTCTTTACAAAATATTTGTTTTCATTGAATTGATTTTCTATGTAACAGGATGGCAAGCGGTCCTAGTTTCCCCTTACTATAGTGACATAAAACTGTTCCTTTAAAATAACCTCATTTCAGTAAGAAAAGTGAGCCAGTTTACTAGACGATATGGCAGAAATAACAATGCTGGAGGCAATATGCAGGGGTTCGACTTTGGGTTAGACCATGTGGCAAACCCTGGCAAGTGCCAGATCATTGTGCCAATGACCCAAGAGGCTCTGGGTGGTCCCCACCAGCCTAACGTCCTGCCCATTCTTTGCCTCTGCCTGCAGAGATCCGCACGCAGCTGGTGGAGCAGTTCAAATGCTTGGAGCAGCAGTCGGAGTCTAGGCTGCAGCTGCTACAGGACCTCCAGGAGTTTTTCCGCCGGAAAGCTGAGATCGAGCTTGAGTACTCCCGCAGCCTGGAGAAGCTGGCTGAGCGGTTCTCCTCCAAGATCCGCAGCTCCCGGGAGCACCAGTTTAAGTGAGAAGGGGCCAGCGTTCGCGGGGGGGGGGGGGGGGGGGGAGAGGGGGGTGCGGGGAGGCAGCGCTGGCGTGGGTGGGCGGTTGGCCACAAAGCTGAATGGAGGCAAGGACTCATCGGAGGGGGATGGCTGCCTCTGAGGCCCTGGGTCTGCAGGATGCTACACCCCCAAGCCTCAATCTTCCTTGGTGGAAAGTGAAGAGAGAGTAGTTCCTCCACATAAGGACGCTGTAGGGAATAAATGAGCAACCTGAGAAGACTGCTTTTACAGACCGTAAGTGCTCAATAAATGGTTGCTGTCACTCTCATCCACCAGGCACTGTGGGAACTAGCCTCCATTTGGGCCAAGGTGACTCGCCACCTCCTTTCAGGTCATCCTGGCCCTATCCAGTTCTCTTGTACTTAAGGGTCCGCCAGCCCACTTCCAGATTCCTTCAGCACAAGGACCTCAGCATTTCTTCTCCATGGAACTGATGCTCAAAGCATTCCTCTTCATTACTCCCTGGGGGACCCATGCTGCCTTATTACTTACCTGAGACACATAGACTCTGTGCTAATTTCTCACACCCCACATGCTGCGTTCCTGGAGGCCTGGTCCTCTCAGGTCTGTAGGGACTCTGAGTCCTCCAGCTACAAAACTCTCGCAGTGCAGGCAGAAGCCACAGCCTCCCCGGGAGGCATTCGCCCACTTTGCAGCCCCTTTTCTTTGCCATGCTTCCCAGATGTTTCCCGCCTCGAAGCATCTCCAGCAAATGGCCCTCAGCCCCCGGAGACCAGAGACTTGCTTCAACACACTGGACCTGATCCTTCTTCCTCTGTGTTTAATCTCTTTTCTCCCTTTTGTATATTTTTAAATTGTGGTAAAATACACGTAATGTAAAATTTACCATCTTAACCATTTTTAAGTGTACAGCCCAGTGGCATTTCTGTATCATCAAAAACATCCATCTCCAGAACTTTTCTTCTTCCCAGACTGACACTCTACCCATTCAACACTCACTCCCCCCTCCTCCCCGCCCCCCCCCCCCCCAGTAGAATGGCAACCACCATTCTACTGTCTCTATGGACCTGACTACTCTAGGGACCTCATTTAAATGGAATCACACAGTACTGGTCATTTGTGACTGGCTTATTTCGCTTAGCATAATATCCTCAAGGTGGATCCATGTTGTCGCATGTGACATAATTTCCTTCCTTTTAAAGGCTGAATAGTGTTCTGTTTATGTACAGACCACATTTTGTTTATTCATTCATCTGTCGTTGGATGCTTGGGTTGCTTTTGCCCTTCTTTGTAATTTTGCATTCCACTCTGGGCAGGGAGCACGCATCCTTTAAACACCTCTGAACATCTTCCTCAGTCTGGGCCACAGCATTTGAACACTTGCTTTGGTGCCTTTTTCTCTTGACATTTGGGAATAAGAAATGGCTTTATTAAAAGGCAAAAATTCATTACTCCTTTGCAAATATTGTGCTTGTTTTTCTACTCAGTTTCATCTCTTTAAATGTTCATTGCAGAAGGGAGCTTCTATTAATAACTTTCTCCCAGGCACTGTCAAGGTCCTTTCACATACAGAATCTCATTTTTCTGATATATTTTTTGGAGAAATTTTATGTTTTTTTTTTCAAGTGACAAAAGTAAAATTCTCATTGTATACAATTTAGAAAGTACAGAAAACTAGGAGAAAAAAAATGCACAGTCCTGACGGTCAGAATCAGCCACTGTGCACATTTTGGTGCCTTTTCTCACCTGTCTTTTACTAATAACAACAGCAACAATAATTTATTGAGCGGGTTAACTGAGCATTTCTTTTGTGCCAGGTGGGTATTACTATCTCATCTTACAGATGAAGACAGTGAAATTCTGAGAAAGTAGACAAGCCATTGGAAATGGATTCGAACCGTCACTCTGGTTCTGCCTCCTCGGCCTGAGACAGGAAAGAGCCTGGGTGGAGCCTGGGGGCAGCTGTGGAATCCGAACACTCCCCTAAAACTACAGGCACCAACACGCACTGGGAGACACACGCTGGGAAGCCCAGGTCTCATGCTGGGCTGTCACTGGAGCCATCCAGGCCTGTGTGGCCATCTGGAGCATCAGCTCCTGCCCCTTCTCCTTCCTGTTGGTTTGGAGTCAGATCCCTTCCCATTCTCAGTGTGAACAGGGAAGAGAGGGGAAAGGCGGGGTCGCCTGTTCCCTCGCTTCGCCTGTAATGAGCTTGGCCAGCCCCTCCTGGGTTCATTAACCGGAGCCACCAGACGGAACAGGAGCCCCAGCTGGCAGTCGGGCTAAGCAGGCTGCTTGACAGAGTATGAAAGTCTAATTAGGGAGTGGGCCAGGCCAGTGCAGCTGGTGTGGGCCTCTGCATGATGCTGATGTGACTGCAGAGTCCCCAGTGGGTTTTGGAAACAGGAGTCTGTCTGGATCTGCCCTTTGACCCCAGGGCCAACCAGCACTGACCCCTGGCTGCCTCTTCTTTGGAGCCTCACGTAGGGTTTTCTTCCTGGCTTTCCAGAGAAGCCCTGTCCTTCTGTCTCACAGACACTTCACTTAAGAGTGTTTCTCTGTCTTCCAGGTAGTCTCTCAGGTAGTCATTTTATTCCCACTGCAATCAGCCCAGAGCTGGGCAGAGATGGGGTGTTTGTCAGTGAGTGGGAGAAAGGGAGGGAGGGAATTTACTCAGTCTATAAAGTCCACTCTGGCTGAGAGGTTTGGTTCAGAGAGGGAATTAGTTTGTTCAAGATCTTACAGCAAATTAGTGGCAGAACTGGGATGGGAACCACCTTAGTCTGTTTGGCTGCTATAAAAAAGCACTATCGACTGGGTGGTTAATAAACAGAAATCTATTTCTCACAGTTCTGGGGGTTGGAATTTCAAAATCAAGATGCTAGCATGCTTGTGTTCTGGTAACAGCCCCCCCCCCCCTTTGTTTTTTGGCTGGTAGACTGCTGATTCTCCTTCTATTCCGAAGCGGCAGAGAGCAGAGAGATGAAGTAAGCTCTAGTGACACTTATAAGGGCACTGATCCCATTCATGGGGGATCCACCCTCATAACATCCTCTAATCCTAATTACCTGCAGAGGCCCCACCTCCTAACACCATCAGATTGGGGGTATGGTTTTAACATGACTTTTGGGGGACACAATAGGAACTCAGGTCTCCTGACTCCAGTGTTCCTCCTTTTGCTGTGAGCCCCAGCTGCTCCCTACCCACCTAGACAATAAAAACATTTACAGTTGCCCAGGAGGTGCTGTGTCCAGGGCTAGACTTACCTGGGTGGCATGCAATTCAAAGAAAGGCTCAAATGATGGCTCTGAGGGTTTACCTGGGGCAGGTTGACTATTGAGAGAATAATACCATCACATGTTTCTTTTCTACTGTCATATGTTTCTATTCTATATTCTAATCACATCCGTTTCAGAGAACTCTGCCATCTTTGCTCTCTTATAATCCTGATGATAAGCTAAGGGCATAGAGAGGAGTCAGTGGTTTTATTTCAAGCCAACTGAGCACCAGACAAGCCGAGTGGTTTATCTGACAAAGGATCCCAAGCAAGCTGTTGAGTAGGGAAACCCACAGTTCCCTACTTCCGAGCTCAGGTTCCTCTCTGTAGGAAGCCATGCCAGTCATGCATTTATTTGAAATGCATGTAATGAGGACCTCTTATTTTCTTGTGTTCTGTGCCGAAGACACAAAGATTAACAAGACACAGTCCCTGCTCTCAGATATTCTCTCTTCTCTCAAGAGACAAAGCATGCCCGTGATTGGTATGGTTGGGACAGGCCCCCAACCCCTGTGGCTCTGCGCTTTGAGCCTGCCACCTGCTTGCTCTCCAGGCCTCAGCATTTAGATGTCACTGTCTTTGGAAACTTAGCTTGAGTCTGACCTGGTGCTTCCTCTGTGTGCCCATCATATTCTGTACCTGTTGACTTGCTTATTCACCTGATATTTTTTGAGCCCCTACCATGTGCCAGGTCCTGGTTTACAGTGGTGAACAGGATAGACTTGGTTCCTGCCACAGTGGAGTTTAGCATCCAGTGGAGCAGAGAGATGACGAATCAGACATAAAGAATGAAAAGAAAGACAATGTGTCATCAAATGATTGCTAGGATGGAAGTAAATAATATACTGTGTTCTGGTTATTAATTCTATGTAACAGCAATACCTCCCAAACTTAACGTATCTCCTGCTTTAGTGGGTCAGAAATTTGGACAGGGCTCAGCTGGGCGATTTTTCTGCCTTTTGTGGCATCAACTGGAATCAGCTGGCAATACTCAGCTGGCAGCTGGTCTGGGCTGGAAGGTCCAAGACGGCTTTACCCATGTACTTGGTGCTTTGGTGGGGATGGCTAGAAGGCTGGGCTCGGCTGGGTTGCCTCCCTCTCCATATGGTGTCAGGGCCCCTCTAGTGCTTCAGCCGGCTGTTGGGCTTTAGACGTGGTATCCCAGGGCTTGGAGAGAGAGCAAGGGGGAAGCTGCAGTCCTCTTCAAGGCAAGACCTGGAATGGGCATATCATCACCATCAGCCCTGGCTCGGCATCAAGGGGATAGGAAACAAAGCCACCTCTAGTTGGAGGAATGTCAAAGGATTTGCAGCTCTCTTTAGTCCTCCACACTGAGCCAGAATGGCAGTCAGGGAAGACTTCTGGAGGCAGTGGCATTTAAGCAGAGACCTGAGAGATGAGAAGGAATAGCTATGGGACAGTGTGAGGGAGAGAGAGCCCAGGGGCTGGAACAGGTGATGGGAGTGGAGTGGGAAGTCACTGAGGCATCATAAGTAGGAAGTAGCATGATCCAATTTTTACTTTTAAAAGATTGCCCTGGATTGAAGGGGATAGAGGGGAGCTGAGGAGACCTGTGGGGTCAGAGGGAGTATCGCTCTCCAGGCAGCTGGCTATGGCCGCCTGAGTGGCAGCAGAGCAGATGAAGAGTGGACAGAAGCTGAGAAAGCTCTCAGAGGTAGAATCAGGGGAAAGAGGAATCAGGATGTCTCCCACTTCTCAGTTCAGCAATGGAAGGATCTGAGGAGAGGGGTGAGGCAAAAGCTGCCACCCTGTTTTGTAATAGTCCTTTTTCTTCTCTGTCGCCCGTTTGATAACTGGGCTACATGCTTTGATGTGACAGAAAGGGTGGCTGTTGCCCTGGGGTCCATAGCACCTGGTCCAGGTTTGGCATATGGTTGGCACTCACTAAATGCTTGTTGAATTAATCAATAAAAGTCAAGTGATAATTAGAGTTGCTCTGGGGTGGGGGTGGTGAGAGATGGGAAAGGGCATTTACCTTCTGGCTGCCTCAGGAGCTCGGTGAGTCCATCTGGGCTAAGGGCCACCCTCTCCTGTGCCTGGAGCCTGGCTCAGTGTAAGAGGACAGAATGTGGGTTCCCTGACGGGGGCATGGGGAGCACAGAGGCCGGAGCACTAGTTTACAAAGTGTGGTCCTGACCAACAGCAAACCTGCCCTGCCCCCCAGACCTGCTGAATGAGAAACTCTAGGGGTGGGGCCCAGCAGTCTGTGTTTTAACAAGTCCTCCTGGGGATTCTGATGACCATTCATATTTAAGAGTCGCTCAAAAGGATGATTTTAGATGATAAATTTTTTACAGCTCACTGCCAGGCCGTGCTGGCCTTCCTAACCCCTCCTTCCTCAGCATATAATCCGTATTCCACTGCCCTTTCCCGGCCAGGCCTGGCCTGAGCCTGGCTTGTCCTAGAGCTGGGAGCCCTTCCTGAGCAGGAGTGTGTGTGTGTGTGTGTGTGTGTGTGTGTGTGTGTGTGTGTGTCGGGGGGAGGGGGATGGGAGAGGAGGGGGACACAGGAGGCCAACATCTGCCTCTTGGGGAAGGTGGATATTCTCCGTCAAGTTGGATGGTTCTAGGAAGCCAGAGGTTTTCTGGGACTAAGGCTTTTTCTTCCTCCAGAGCAGTGTTTTCTTAAGGCACACTGGTACTTTAAGATGAGAGAGAGAGAGAGAGAGAGAGAGAGAGAGAGAGAGAGAACGAGTGATTGGAGGTGGGAACAACTGCCCACTCTGGACACTAGGATATGGAAGGCTCTGAAAAGTTTTGCATTAAAGAAGCCTGTTGACCTCTTTCTGAATGCTACTTGACCACAGAATTCTCCCTCCCCCATAATATTGATTAACATTTCCCCAAACCAGCACTCCTTGTTTGGAAAGATCTGTTCTAGACAAATGCCAGATTCCCTCTGGATACTAGCGCTGCATGCAAACAGTGCTCTACCGGAGAGGCGACAGAGCCCCTGCTATTCTGAGTCCTCAGTTTGGATAACCCTCAGCTTCCGGGGACATACCTGGTAAAAAATGGTCTCTCTAGAAGTGTAGGTTGCTGCTGCTACTATTTGGACAGGTGGAAACAAAGAAAGAAGGAGAGAGAGAGAAAGAGAGGAAGAGAGAGAGAGTGAGAGAGAGAGAGAGAGAGAGAGAGAGAGAGAGAGAGAGAGAGGAATTAAGAAAGAAAGAAAAAGAAAGAAAGAAACAAACAAACAAACAAACAACAGGGAATTCTATTCAAATATGTTTAAAATAAGGGAAGTTGAATTTGGGAAGAGCTGGGAGGTGCTTGGCTAGTTAATGCATAAAGCTTAATATTCTATGCAAAGGAGGTTTGGAGCATCTCTCAGCATCCAGAGCAGTTGGGAGGGAGGATTCCAGTGAGGAACTAATTTTATTGCTGAGAAAGTGCTTTTGTGTGTTTTTGTGTGTGGGAAGGGGGAAAATAAAGCATTACAGACTTTTTTCAGAGGTTGCCTGTTCCTAAAAAGATGCTATAATTTAGACTTAGCCCTACAGGTGAATTCTAAGCAGAGAAGCACTTTTGTAGCTGGTAAATTGAACCTATAAATGTGCAAAGGATTCAGAATGAAAAGGTTTGCTCAGAATGAGGTGAGGATAATGGGGTAGGCCCTCCAGGTGGGGCTCACTTCTCCATTCTAGCTACTACTATTATGATGACTATCACACAAGTAATGGCTTTCGCGTAATACTTTCCAGAGCTGCTATTCTCTTAGCACGGTGTGCAATACAGATCTTTCCTGATTTTTTGGAGTCTGTGCTGTGCAGGTGTTTAGTCTTTCAAACACCTCCACGTCCACATTACCACATGCCTATGACTCTACCAGATGTTTTTCATGCATTGCCTCGTTTAACCTTCACAGTAACTGTTGTGATCTTTGAGGCAGGTCCTATCTCTGTCTTTCTAGTTAAAAACATTGAGTAACTTGTCCAGAGGGACAGCTAGAGCAGGTTAAGTAGCATAGCTAAGATTCTAATCTTGGGTCATCTGGCTCCAACATGCAAAACTGCTTCTATCTGCATGACTTTGGGTATGTCCCTTCACCTCTCTGGGCTGGTTTAGTGTTTCCGAGAGTCACCCATCAGTCCAGACCACGTTGTCCTTGTACTGGTATCAGGGGCTCCCTCCTCTCCTGCTAGTCAGTTCCTGCTCATCCCATCAGAGCCAGTTCAGGGTTCGCCTCCTTTAGGAGCTCCTGCTGTTGATCCCAGACCCAGAGCAATCTGTGTGTCACTCTTACGGGGCTTGAGGCCGATTATGGAGGGATGTTCCAGTTCGTAATTCTGATTCTCCAACTTCGGTCTGCCAGTTGCTTGAAGGCAAGGGCTACCCAACAGAGCTACAGAGTGATCTGCAGATGGCTGTTACCTTTGCTGGGCATGGATGTGCCCAGGCAAGGCCAATCTGTGAATCAAGGCTGGTTGCTGCTAGTGCCAGGCCTGGGGCCACATAGTGAGTGGTATGGAGAACTCTAAGGCCAAGTCAGTTCATTCATATGGAAAAACCACTGGAAACAGCGGGGCCTCAGGGACTCACCAGGGCCAGGTAACAGCTTTAGCCAGGTTGACAGAGACTCAG
Organism: Myotis daubentonii; assembly: GCF_963259705.1. Taxonomy (NCBI): domain Eukaryota; kingdom Metazoa; phylum Chordata; class Mammalia; order Chiroptera; family Vespertilionidae; genus Myotis; species Myotis daubentonii. The sequence continues at coordinate 22,592,210 of NC_081853.1, read as the reverse complement.
GTATGGTACCCACCTGCTGGCAACACTTCTGTCTGGAAGAAAGCTGCCCCTCCAGGTCTCTTCCTGATGACAGACAATTCAGTTCCTCTCTGTATGTCCCTGGTGCCTTTTGAGCTGCTGCCCCAGCACTGGAGCTCAGAAGGGGAGAGTTCAAGTAAACCCATGTACGGGCCCTTTAAGAGGAATGCCTGGAACTTTCGGAACCTTCATTTCCCCAAGCCACATCCCTGCTGGTTTTTATAGCCAGAAGTAATGGGGGCTTCTCTTCCGGGCACTGGAAACCTGGGCTGGGGGATCTGGTGTGGGCCTGGGACCCCTCGCTCCTCAGTGGGAACCTTTACAGTTGAGATACTGAGATATCCTTCCCAATGTTTTAAAAATATATTTTTTTGATTTTTTACAGAGAGGAAGGGTTAGGGATAGAGAGTTAGAAACATCGATGAGAAAGAAACATCGATCAGTTGCCTTCTGCACTCCCCACTGTGTACGTGCCCGCAACCAAGGTACATGCCCTTGACTGGAATCGAACCTGGGACCCTTGAGTCTGCAGGCCAAAGCTCTATCCACTGAGCCAAACCAGTTAGGGCATCCTTCCCAGTTTTTATCTACCACACATGGGTGTGGGACCAGCCCGTTTTGCACCTCTCCACCCCTACCAGTCTCAACGTGGCTTCTTTAAATCCCTAGTTGTAGTACTTCCATTCAGCTCGATTTCAGGTGATTCTGAATGATGGTTGTTCTGTAGTTAAGTTGTAATTTTGATGTCTCTATCAAAGGTTTTCGAATCAATAACTGAAAAGTCCAAATGACAACAAAATGCTTTTTTTCAAATACATGAAGAAAATAGACTTACTTTGTGTGGCTGCAAAAGGAGAGACGTGAGATCCAAAATAGCATTTTCAGGGAAGCTGACTTCAACTCAACCTTGAGAACATTCCAGTAGCCAGAGCTGTTCCGCACACCAAGGGCTGCCTTGGAAGGTGTGAGTTCCTAATCTGTGCAGGTGTATACTCAAAGGCTGGGCCTGGGGCCACTTAGTGAGTGGTATGGAGTGCATTTCTGTAATGTGATGGATGGTCAGACCACATTAATGCTCCTCCAAATGAGGGAGGGATCATTGATAGCACATGAGCCATAAATATTGAATTATCTTTTCAATTCCCTTTCCAACTTTGTGGTTGCCTCAAGGAGAAAGTCTTGGTTTGGTACTAGTGTGTTGCTAATGCTGCTCTAATCTCTCTTTTTACAAAGTGTGGACAGACCTCAGGCATCAGCATCTGCCTAGGACTGGTGATGTGGTTATGTTTTCCTTACACTTACTTTTCCAGTTACCTTTTATTTATGCCAAAGGAAGCTGGTTTTTTAAATGTTATTTTAACTAAGACTAGGGAAAGCCCTTTATAAATAAATTCAGTTAAGTAAAAAAGGACAACTAACAGGGAGGTGGTTTGTGGGAATGGCGAAAGTCCTGAAGCCGGCTTGACACCCCTGGGCTCCTCCCAGCTCCTCCTAGAAGGTGGACATCTTTCACTGCAACCCCCTATGTCCTCCAACTTCCTCTTTTCATTGCTGGGAGGGATTTTAAGGCAGGAGGCTCAGCCTAAAAAGTGGTCATTGCAGTGGCTACAGCCCCTTTTGCTCCTTCCTGTTTTCCCTTCTGGTCCTTTCCCAGATGCCACCCCAGGTTTCCTGGGATCCTCAGAGACTGTAACCAGTGACTTCCAAAGTATTAACCAGGACGTGATTTATTTATGTATGATATGCTTGATACATGTGATGCAAGCATATCATTTAAATTTTATTCTAAAATGAAAAGTAGCCCTAGCCTGTTTGGCTCAGTGGGTAGAGCATCAGCCTGCAGATGAAAGGTCCCAGGTTTTTTTTTTTTTTTTTTTTTTTGCTTAAAGTATTACAAAGGGTATTACATATGTATCCATTTTATCCCCCCGCCCTAGACAGTCCCCTAGCCTCCCCTATCACCCAGTGTCTTATGTCCATTGGTTATGCTTATATGCATGCATACAAGTCCTTTAGTTGATCTCTTACCCCCCTACCTCCTGCCCCCCAACCCTCCCCGGCCTTCCCGCTGCAGTTTGACAATCTGTTTGAGGCAGCTCTGCCTCTGTATCTATTATTGTTCAAAAGTTTATAATGGTCTCTATTGACCATGAATGAGTGAGATCATGTGGTATTTTTCCTTTATTGACTGGCTTATTTCACTTAGCATAATGCTCTCCAGTTCCATCCATGACGTTGCAAATGGTAAGAGTTCCTTCCTTTTTACAGCAGCATAGTATTCCATCGTGTAGATGTACCACAGTTTTCTAATCCATTCATCTACTGATGGGCACTTAGGCTGTTTCCAGATCTTAGCTATGGTGAATTGTGCTGCTATGAACATAGGGGTGCATATATCCTTTCTGATTGGTGTTTCTGGTTTCTTGGGATATATTCCTAGAAGTGGGATCACAGGGTCAAATGGGAGTTCCATTTTCAGTTTTTTAAGGAAACTCCATACTGTCTTCCATAGTGGCTGCACCAGTCTGCATTCCCACCAGCAGTGCACAAGTGTTCCTTTTTCTCCACAACCTCTCCAGCACTTGTCGTTTGTTGATTTGTTGATGATAGCCAGTCTGACAGGTGTGAGATGGTACCTCATTGCTGTTTTCATTTGCATCTCTCGGATGATTAGTGACTTTGAGCATGTTTTCATATGTCTCTTGGCTTTCTGAATGTCCTCTTTTGAAAGGTGTCTATTTAGGTCCTTTGCCCATTTTTTGATTGGATTGTTTATCTTCCTTTTGTTAAGTTGTATGAGTTCCCTATAAATTTTGGAGATTAGGCCCTTATCAGATATGTCATTGGCAAATATGTTTTCCCACACAGTGGGTTTTCTCGTTGTTTTGTTGATGGTTTCTTTTGCTGTGCAGAAGCTTTTTATTTTGATGTAGTCCCATTTGTTCATTTTTTCTTTAGTTTCAAGTGCCCTAGGAGCTGTATCAGTGAAGAAATTGCTTCGGCATATGTCTGAAATTTTCTTGAAAGGTCCCAGGTTTGATTCTGGTCAAGGACACATGCCCAAGTTGCGGGCTCTATCCCAGACGGGTCATGCAAGGAGGCAGCCCATCAATGATTCTCTCTCATCATTGATGTTTCCTTCTCTCTCTTCCCTCTCCATTCCTCTCTGAAATCAATAAAAATATATTTAAAAAAAATAAATGAAATGAAAAGTAGATGTTGTAATAAAGGAGATTTTAACCAGCTGTAATAAGCAAGGGTTTAGTTTTGACTTGATTCCATTAGGCAAATCTATATATATAAAAGGCTAATATGCTAAGTGTCCGTCTAGGTCAGTGGTCGGCAAATTGCGGCTCGGCAAACTTGGCTCATCAGCCACGTGCAGCTCTTTGGCCCCTTGAGTGTGGCTCTTCCACAAAATACCGACTTCTGTGCATGGGCCACGAAGTTTCAATCGCACTGTACGTGCGCGCCCGCATGTGGTATTTTGTGGAAGAGCCACACTCAGTGGGCCAAAGAGCTGCATGTGGCTTGTGAGCCATGATTTGTCAACCACGGGTCTAGGTAATGATGTCCCGTAGCAATGCCTTGCTTCCTCTCCCTAGCGACTAGCCTCCTTGCAGTTTCTTCAGCCCGAACACGACTTGCTTTATAGCCAAGTGGAAACATTTCACACTTTAACCAAATGTCTGTGAAGCATTTTCCTGTGCCTCATCTCATTTGATTCTCACAGAAATCCTGGAGTAGGTAGATAGGAGACTCTGTTGAATCCTATTTTCTTTTTATTAGCCAGAAAATGGAGATTTAGAAAGCTTAGAAACTTGACCTGACTGAAAAAAAGTAAGAAATGGTGGACCTTGAAAATGACTTAAGGTTTTCTCACTGCACAGAATATAGTCAAACACTACTGCAGTTAAATATTTTACCCTTTGTTCCCCCTCGTGATCTACAATAATAATCTGCTTCGTGTTGCTATTTCCTGCTGTGTTGCTGACAGTTACTTGAAAGAGAAGTTGGGGTGCTTCACTGGGCTGCAAAAAGTTTAGCTACATCAGAAAGCAGGTCTAATTAAGCAAATTTATTCTATATATATAAAAGGCTAAATTGACTCACGCATGCAGGATACATATAAAGCTCTCACTGGCGCCAACTGCACGTGCGTGTTTCAATCTGTCATTGTTGATCATGAATTTGGTTGACACTTCTATTATAGAGAAAGGGCGAATAGTGACATTAAAATATTTCTTCTAATTAATTTCTTTTCAATGTGCATGAATCCATGTACTGGCCACTAGTAAGGTAATAATGCCCTTTGATGATTATACACTACTTTACACTTTGCAAAGTGCCTCCCTAGCCTTTAGTTGCTTAAATTCTCCCAAGAATCCTCTTGGGGCTGACGGCTGTCAGGGAAGATGCCATCATACCCACCTTACAGGCAAGGGATCTGAAGGCCAACCAGGGTGAGTGTGGCTTAAAATCGTCATCTCCTGGCCCAGGATCCATGGGTGAGGATCCTTACTCTGCCTAGTACTGTACATACAAGGTGATGCACACCTTTTGCAGGAGGATAAACAAAGGCAAAAGGGACTTTGGAGGGAAAGAGAAGATGAGATTGGCCAGGCATTGCCTGGAGGCAGGGATTTTCATTCTGGTACCAAGAATATATTCAGCAAGTTCAAGGGGAGCTCAGAGATAATACACCAGACCCAGTGTGCCACCACTTTGAGGTGTGAGGAACAAATGAGTGAGGGGATAATTCTGCCCCAGGGTGGAGGGGGAGTTACAGGACCATTTGCAGTGGGCCTTGCAGTACATGTAAGAGTTTGTAGGGGGGGAAGGTAGTAATGGGAGGAAGAAAACCAACATTTGTAGAGAACTTACCATGGGCCATACATCTACATTATACACCAGTCAGTGGATTTTCCCAACAACCTAGTGAGGTGCTGGTGGTAATACAGTGGGGCCTTGACTTACGAGTTTTTCGAGATACGAGCCGTCTCTCGGCCGATTTTTTGCTTTGAGTTGCGAGCTAAAATTCAGGTTACGAGCCAGCTTCAGATACCCCACTGCTAGTTGGCGCAGTGAACGTCACAGTGAACGCCACAACATCAGCCCAGCATCACGTGTCTCACTCGTTCACTTTTGATTTGACATATGAGTAATTTGAGTTACGAGCTCCGTCACGGAACGAATTAAACTCGTAAGTCAAGGCCCCACTGTACTAGTGATGATAATAACAATTATTATTATATCCTGGATTTGATGCTTATAGCATCCCATGAATTACCTCATTTAATCCTTAAGGTGCCACTGTAAGTGCTATCAGCCCATTTTATAGATAAGGAAAGAAAAGGTTTAACTAACTTCCCAAATTCCCCAACTGCTCAGGGACAGAACTGGTATTTGCCCTCCAGCTTTGACTCCATAGCACCCCAGCCTGGTAAGCAGAACCCACTTCCGCCAGGTGACCTAATGGATGTAGGCCTTCCCTTTCTGAATTACTCTGTCTCAGGGCTGGCATCAGCCAAAGGCAACTTCAAAGTCAGTAGATTTCAACTGGCATGAAGGGGCTCCCTTGCCCGAAAGCCTCAGGCCTGCTGTCTCCCATGAGGCGGCTTGAAGGCAGAGCCCTACATCAAACTCTCCCCCCTCACCTGGGCGGCTGCTCTTTCCCCACCTGGCTTTCTTGCCCCTATGATCACATCACTGGCCCACTTGTCACCTTCATTCAGCCTTGGCCTATGAGGCTGTTCGTAATCCAGTACAGCTAGCTGCCTCTGCTTCCACTGTGTCCTGCTTCACCCTTGTTCTACCCAGATAACCTGTGAACAACCCATGTCTGACTTCACAGCTTCACAGCCAGATTGCCCTCGGACTGCAATATGCTCTTATCTCTCTTTGCCTTTCCACCTGGCAAACTCTTGTATGTACTTTAAGGCCCAGTGCAGATGTTCCAGTGATTCTCCCTCTACCCTGAGGCAAAATTAACTACCCCTTCCCTCCTCTGGGATCTAGTTTTTCACAGAACATAACATAGTAGGCATCTGTTACTCTCCCTTGCAGCCTCTCTCACCACTTCTTCGATAACAATATCTAGATTTTCCTCTGGGGAATCATCTTTGAGCAACGGTGAGCCTGTGACCAGCAATACATCATCTTGGTCACAGAGCTTTAATCTAGGGAGATACAATTCCAGGCCTTTTGGTGGAACAACTGGGGAAAAGCTCTCTTCCTGTGGGGATTAATAGCAGTTGGGTATTATTGGTCTGGAGAGGGCCTGCCTAAGAGTGAAGCTAACAGAGAGAGGAAAGCAGAACCAAGAGATGGAGAGAATACGAGGTCCCTGGGATCCAGCTATGCCTGAGGCCAATCACCTCCTATTTCTTTATTTGTTTAAATTAAAATTTGTGATCCTTTACATTTCTCCTCTTCCCATTACTGTCATTTTTGCTTAAACTAGTCTGACGTATTTCTGTTGCTTCAGCTAGTTTTTCTGACCAATAGCCATAATCCTTGGTTAGTGTTACTTTCATGTACTAGATTGTGAGCCTTTTCAAGGCATATCCAATCATCTTTTTAATCCTCTGTGACTAGCACAGGACCATCACATAGCAGAAACAAAAAATATCAGAAGAGTGAAGGAATGAATTGGATTCTGTCAAGAGCTATGGAAAGATACAAGGAAATAGAAGAGATTGTTTCTGTCTTCAAGGGGCTTATAGAATAGAAGTAATCAAGTGAAAATGAGGTCATTAGTGTGGGCCCTACTGAAACATGACTGCTGTCCTTAAAATAAGGGGAATTGCGGACATATATAAATGTACAGGAAGAATGCTATATGAACATAAAAGTAGAGATCAGGGTGATGTGTCTACAAGCCAAGGAACAGCACAGAAGCCAGGGAGAAGCCATAGAACAGTCCCCTTCACAGTCCTCAGAAGGAACCATCCTGCCAACACTTTGATCTCAGACTTCTAGCCTCCAGAACTGTGAGACAATACATTTCTGCTATTTAAGCCACCCAGTTGTGACACTTGTTATAACTGCCCTGTGTACACCAGTACCAACCCAGGTGCTCATCATGTCCTTCAAGGACTGGCTCCTACAACCTCTTGGGCCTGTCTCCAGCCCTCACACTCCCCTCTGCCCTCAGGCCACACTTACCTCCTCTCAGTTCTAGAAGGTGCCCATCGTGGAGCCTTCACTCTACTGCTGGGAATGCTCTCCCTTATTTGTGTTGTGTTGAAACCTACCCATCCTTCTGGTCCCAGCTCATCCTCTGGGCACTTTTCACCTATTCAGCCAACTGTGTGGCACCAGAGACCCAGTGGGGAACAGGACAGATGTAAGCCAGAGAGGAGTCAAAGACCAGAAACAAAAGAGTGAATAGGACAAAATTCAGGCGTGGTAGTGCTGTAACAACATGAAATGGGGTGGTGTGCTATAGATGGGGGGCGGGGGCGGGGGGGGGAGCGGGGGGGGGGAAGAGGGGAAGAGCCCGCTGGGGTCAGGGTAGGCCTTGACTAGAAACATCTCAGGAAGGTCTCAGTGACAAGAAGGACCAGCATGATGAACTGATACCCACCTCCACCTTCCCTAGGTACTCTCAAGGCACCATGCATTTTTCCTTCACACCCCTACCCCTGTTGCCATTTCCTACCTATTTATGTGACTATTTGATTGACACCTGAGGCCCCCACTGGATTACAAGCTCCCTGCATCAGGGAGCATGCTCACTTTGCTTACCACTGTCTGGCACAAAAGATGGCACTCAGTTAATACTTGCAGAATTGATTATTCCTGCTTCAAGATAGGGTAATGAATTCCATTTTCTGCTTGGGGTAGCTTAGGTAGCAAGAGGTTAACAACACCTTTTTGGCCCTGGAACTGTATGAGTGAGTGCTTTTCAGAGGCAGCTTTGCTGGCAAATGCCCAAGCAAGCCCAATGTAAAGCCCAAGAATGTTCTGGAAGGGAGCAGGAGGCCAGAGGCAGGGACTTGGTGTCTAGGGGACAGTGTCAGCTGCAGGAACTCGCTTCCCTCCCTGAGAGACTGCGATCCCAGGCCAGTAGATTTGGATCCATCTGCAACATGGGGCTCTGAAGGCCTGGAAATGGGTTCTGTTGGCTAAGCAGAATTTTCCGGCCCCCAGCTGAGAAGCTGGAGAAGCTGGCTCACTGCTAATTTCATTTTCCTAGCTCACCAGCTTGGCAAGGCCTCAGTCCTCTAGCTGCAGTCTCGTGGAACCTCAGACCCAGCTCTCCTAGCCAAAGAAAGAAAGCTGTGACTCACCAGAAAATTTCATTGCTATTTTCTGGATATATATATATATATATATATATGTATATATATATATATATATATATATATATATATATATATATGAAAGTTCTCGCATTATGCCTTAGCTCAGCAGCTTCCACCTGCTGCATCGATGCTCACATGCTAGACTGGAAAAGTAGAAAGGCTGTTCAAGATGTGCCTCAGAAGAGAGAGCGCAGGTCCAGGTTCATTCTGACGTCCTCCAAAAGGGGCTACAGCAGGAAAAGATGGCTCTCAGGTCCAGGGGGGTCTCGCTTTCCAAAAGAACAAGTAACCTCCTAAAAAGGGAAGGACGGAACTGAAGGTCCCCAAAGGCCAGTATCGGGCTCTGCCATCTGTGGCCATCAGTGCTTCTTTCTGTGGTTCCCAAACAATCCATAAGGCCAACAGGATGGTGAGCCATGTGGTAGTCCTGTAGGTGCAAGACCCTGCACCTGCCCCCTTCTGCGCCTTGCTTTCTGGGCTGCAGCCCCACTGGCCTTTATTCGGTTCCTTGAATTCACTGAGTTTCCTGCCCCTCAGTGAGCCTTTGCCCATTCTGTTCCCTCTGCCTGGGACTCACTTCCCCTGAGTCCCTGCTCCTGAACCTCTTCCCTTGCTCCCTCTTAACTCTTTCTTCAGAGCCCAGCCGAGAGACCGCTTCCTCAGGGACACTTCAGTGACCCCTGAAGTCAGGTCAGGCCCCATGTGTCATGGGCTCTCATGGCGCCGTGCTCTCCTCTCTAGCACTTTCTGCAGCTCAACTTCACACACATTGGCTGAGATCTTTGAGGGTTCTCACCTCCCCCACTAGACTGTGAGCTCCATGTTGGCTTCCATGTTTGTCTTTCTAGCCCAGGCATATCCATCTGGATGTTGCATAAGCCCTATAGACTCGTCATGTTCAAATAAAACTCATCGTCTTCCCTCCTGATCCCTCTGCTGACCTGCTTCTCCTCTTCTCAGTAAATGCCACTTCTTCTCTCTCCAGGGCTGAGCCTGGAAAACTTGGGAGTGGTCTCCCTCCCAACTGCAACCCTCACCCCATTCAGTCTCCAAGTCCAGTCAGTTTACCACCGAAGAATTTCATGGACCCCCTCATCTTCTCTCTCGGCTCCTGCGAGCCCATCCTTCTCATGGTAGCCAGAATGAGAGTGAAAATTCAATTTTACTCTTTCACTCCCCTGCTCCAAATCCAATGGCTCCCCACCAACCTCAGAACACAGCTCAAACTCTCTAATGGGACTTAAAGGCCCTTGGCTGTGTGCCCTCTGCCTAATTCTCCAACCTCATTTTTCAGTCCCGTCCCCACCCCCACTCCAGAACACCATGCTGAAACCCCCCTCAGCTATGTTCAACTCACCAACATGCTCTCTCTAGCCTCTGTCGTGGCCTTTGTTCATTATATTTCTTCACCTTGAAAGCTCTGTCCTATAAAACCATTCCGGCCTTTAGTTCTCAGTCTAGAATCTGCTTGCTCTAGGAAGCCATCCATGTCTACCTCACCACCACTTCCTTTGCTCCACAGCATCCTTCTCATCACTACATGAATGAGACTGTATTATCGGCTTGTTTCCTTGTGTGTTCCCCTCACTCGAGTGGAAAGCTTGTGGGATCGGGGTCTTGCCTGCTCTGGTGTCTGCTGCATCCATAGCATCCAGTGGTGCCTGGCACATGTGCACAGACAGGCAGTGCATGACTGAAAGCTTGAATGAGCCAGGACCTTCGTCTTCCCAGAAGCTGCTCATTTGGACAAGTCCTTGGTTGCTTTCAGGTAGCTTTCTCCTCTTCGCCTCCACTCATTCTGCCTCCCCTGGTAATTCCATCTAAGGCTGTATTGCATTCTGCCCACAGCTTCTCATAGGAAAGTACTGCCTTTTCTGCTCTTTCTCTCAATCTCCCTGACCAGGTGGCCTAATTAATGGTCCCTGAGCCATCCTAGAACTTATGCACCCTTTAAAGATCTTTTTCCTCCCTCCACCCCCAAAACTCACCTTCTGGCTGTGACTTCCATAAATTTTGCACATTTAATTCCCTGATGCTATTCAGTTCTCAAATCCCAGGCTGAGATAAGCCCCCAAAGTAATTTAGGTAACAGCTTAATTATCTCATCTCTCCTTTACTCTAATCTGTCCATTTCCATCGCCACCTAGGAAGCAGTGAAAAATGGGATCTGTAAATAGGTTTCTGCCCAAACCTATTTCTTCCCTTGAAGTTCTTATCTTGGTTCATGTCAACAGCATCCACCCAATCACCTGAGAACTGAACCTCAAAATCACCATCTATCCCTCCCTCATACCCCCTACTCTCTTTCCAGGATGAATCCAAGATCATCTGCTCTCTTATTGAGGAGTCTCTGAAGTTCAGCCTTCTCTGGCCACCTCCCAGGCCCTTATTATCTCTATTCCCTTGGACTAAGTTCACCTTCTGACTGGTCCTCTTGTTTCCAGCCCCATGCCTATGCCCACACCCATTCACCCATCTACCATCTACTCATTTATTTACCCATCTACCCACCCATATACCTACTTACCCATCCACACATCAATCCACTCACCCATCAACCCAGCCACCCACCTATTCATCCATCCATCCATCCACCCACCCACCCACCCATCCATTATCCTTCCTGGAATTCAATACCCCTCAGCCTCCCATCAAGTCCTTACTCTGTCTCCCCAGCCAATCCTCTCCTACCGCATTTGGAATTCTTGCTCTACTGAGTTACTTCTCTTTGTATCCATGGTTCCCTCTGTCTATAATTCCAGCTTTCTCTGCCTCTCTATTTGGAAAACTCTTACCCATTCTTGAAGACCCAGCATGAATGTGACCTTTTTTTTATGGGTCTCTCTTCCACAGCATCTCCTCTGTATCAGGCACATCGTTGGGCACTGGGTGTGGTCACTAAAACAAAAACAATCTTTGTTCTGAAGTAATATACAAGTGAGCAGGGGATGGAAACTCCTTAAGGCAGACATTCTCATGAGTGTGCATCAGAATCACCTGAAGGGCTGGTTAAAACACATATTCTGGGCCCATCCCAGGGTTTCTTATTAAGTGGTCTGGAATGGCCCTGCATTCCAATAAATTCCCAAATGCTGCTGCTGGTCCTGGGATCACACTTTGAGAACCTGGGTTTTGGAGTGTGGTCACAGGCATGCTCTCTGGAGAGGTATCATTTAAACTGAGACCTAGAGGAAGAGAAGGACCCGTCATGACAAAAGCAGGGGCTAACATATTCCAGACGGAGGGAGCAGCGTGAGTGAAGGCCTCAGGTGAAAAGAGCTCTGAAAGCCAGGAGAGCACAGGAGGGCGACACCTTCTCCAACTTCTCACGCAGAACGGACACTCTATCACCTGCCACTGTAACCTTTTTCTTCTGCTTCTACCACTTGACAAGGAGACTCTCCAAGCCAGGTCTGTGTCACATCCCTCCCAAGCCCACCTGAGGCCTGACAAGGAAGTAAAGGCCGAGGGATTTGGGTTGGGTGGTTGAATTTTAGTGTTCTGGCTTTTTCTCTAGGCTATAAGCAAAGGAGAAATATGTTTGTTTCTCCTAAGCAACATGTCTCCTCCCATTTTCTTAGGCAGCTCCCAATATATCTATCCTCTAAACCAAATTCCTGCGACTTCACAGATTTTTAGCCCACTTTGTAACAGAAAGAAAATGCCTCTATGTCGAGTGGCAGAGGCTCCACCTACCCTCCCCAAGCGCAGGGTTTGGGCGGGGTGAGGGTGCAGGGTGCTATGGGAGCCCAGAGGCCCTCAGGTTGCACCCTCCAGCACTTGCATTTGGCTTTGAGAGGATGATGTGGTCAAAGTAAGAGTCAGCAGACTTCCCCTCCTCAAAAACACTGATAGTGAGAGGCTGAGAGCATAACCATGGCCAGCCCTCATAGGTGCCCCACCCTTAGGGCACGTGTGGAGCAAGGCAGGCCTGGGGGACCCTGAGCTGACCAGCTTCAGGTGGAGGATGGGACTGTCCCCCCACATCCTGCCTTTCCAACATCTCCTTCCCACCCTGGAAAGCAGAGTAAGGGAAGGGACAGAGTCAGAGGGCAAGATGGTAACATGGGACTATGGGTTTGATTTTGATTCTAATTGCAGTTCCCTTTTCTTTGTGAATAAATTATATATATATAATTATATATATGTGTGTGTGTGTGTATATATATATAATTATACATATATATATATATATATATATATATATATATATATATCCTATCTAATAAAAGAGAAAAATGGTAATTGGCGTACGACAATACCCTTTTCATTGGCTAATCAGGGTTATATGCAAATTAACTGCCAACTATGATTGGCAGTTAACTGCCAACTATGATTGGCAGTTAACTGCCAACAAGATGGCGGTTAATTTGCATATGTAGGCACAATGCAGGGAGGCGAAAGGGAAAGCAGGAAGAAGCCCCCTGCCACTGACAGTGATCGGTAACCCAGGGGGGAGCTAAGAGCTAGGGGGCAGGGCAAAGGCGGCCCTGGGGCCGCCTTTGCCCTGCCCCCCAGCCATGATCGGAGAATCAGGCGCCTTTTCCGCCCTGGCCAGTGATAGCAGGAAGTAGGGGTGGAGCCAGCGATGGGAGCTGGGCATGGTCAAAGCTGGCAGTCCCGGGAGCTAGGGGTCCCTTGCCTGGGCCTAAAGCGGAGCCCATGATTGTGGGGCCGCTGCAGCTGCGGGTCCCCGCTGCCCGGGCCGTACGCCTAGGCCAGAGGTGTTAGGCCTGGGCAGGGGCGGAGCCTGCAACCGCGGGGGGCTGGGGGTCCCCTGCCCAGGCCTGACACCTCTGGCGGAGGTGTCAGGCCTGGGCAAGGGGCCGATCCTGCGATTGGAGGGTGATGGGGGTCAACGCCTGAGGGCTCCCAGTATGTGAGAGGGGGCAGGCTGGGCTGAGGGACACTCCCCTCCCCACACACACCCAGTGCACGAATTTCATGCACCGGGCCCCTAGTATATATATATATATATATATATATCCTTTACTAAGGCTGACAGAGGGGTCTTTAAGAGAAATATTCCCCCATTTCGTTTTTTGGAAGCATCCCATTTTCCAAGCTCTGGGAAACAGTGGCATATAAATCCATGGTTCTCAGACTTTAGTATGAATTAGCATTCCCTGGAGGGTTTGTAAAACTCACATTGCTGGGCCTACCCTCAGAGTTTCTGATTCAGCAGGTCTAGAGTGGGGCTCGGGAATCTACATTTCTAACGACCCCAGGTGCTTCGGCTGTTGGTGGTCTGAGGACCACACTTGGAGAAACCCTGTTTTAGCACAGTGCCCAGCCAGGAGATGCTAAGAATCTGTCCATCATTACAGGACAAAGATTTTCTTCTCTTCTATGCACTTTACTCAAAGTAGCTTTCCTCAACCCCTCCTCCCAATACAGAAGAAGGAAAAGGGAAGTGTTCATATTTTGTTCTTTCAACTGCATAGTTCTAGAACTCAGACAAATACAGACAGTCCTCGGGTTACATCAGAGACCTGTTCCTACAGCATGACGTAACTCGATTTTCGCCGTAAGTCGGAACTCACCTACATAAGCACCTACGTCACTCACATGGAGCACATACACAGCAGTAATGAAGTGAAACAGTAAAAAAAAAAACAACATAAAAGAAAGATAACAATTCCTGACCTTTACTTGTGGTAAATAAATAATAAAAAACATAAAGCATATATGTACATACGTCAAAATGACGGAACTTTTTTTGAAAATAAATACTGTAAATGGGAGATGGCGACGTAACCACGAAAGGACGCAAGTCGAGTCCGATGTAACCCGAGGACTGCCTGTATTTCAAACACAACTGGTTTCATATTCCTTAGCCCTGGGGAGGACAGCTTCTTCCCAGAAGGGAGAGATGCATGTAGCAAATGCCATATGCAATGGGAAAGTAGATGGGATAGGGCTCAGAATCAAAGACCTGAGTTTTGGCCCCAGCACTGCTCTGTGACCTTGGGAGGATCACTTCAGTTTTCACAGTATCCGTTTCCCCACCTGTGAATGTGTTAGAATAAAACCGAGCTTGAAGGGCCCCATGAGGGTCAGAGAGCCACGGTGAGCGATCCTGCAGAACACTGTCTGGATGACAGTTCCAACAAAGCCAACCTGAGCATCTTGGTTTCCACAGGAAGGACCAGTACCTCCTCTCACCCGTGAACTGCTGGTATCTGGTCCTGCATCAAACCAGGCGGGAGAGCCGAGACCATGCCACCCTCAATGACATCTTCATGAACAACGTCATCGTCCGCCTCTCACAGATCAGTGAGGATGTCATCAGACTCTTCAAAAAGGTGGGCAAGCAGGCCACTGACCTGCCTGGGTTTCTCCTGTCTGTGCTATTCAGGGTGGGATGTGGTTTGGGGACATGAGACCAGGAGGGCAGTTGTGTTGAAGGTGTGAGGGGCCGAGAGCTGGACTTGGCATTCCAGATCCTGAGTTTGAATCCTGGATATGAATGGTGGCTCAGCCACTTCAGCAACCACCACAGGAATAAAAACCTTTTCATGATAAAATAAGTAATACATGTTCATTGTAGGAAATATTGATAAATGAACATGAGTACAAACAAAAATTAAAATCACCTGCAATGTTATCAGCAGTAGTCACTTTGGGCAGCAGTAGTCACTTTGGGGTCATAGGTATTTCTATGAGTGCTCATATTTACACATTTTCCAGTATACATATGCATTTCCCCCAATGAGGTCAGCCTGCATATATGATTTTGCTATCTGCTTATGTCACCTAAAAATTATATAACACTTTATTACAGAATTTTCCCATGTCAATAAATACATTTCTACTAGAGGCCCAGTGCATGAGAGGCGGGGGCTGTCCCTCAGCCTGGCCTGCTCCCTCTCCAATCTGGGACCCCTGGCCTGCACCCTCTCACAGTCCAGGACTTCTAGCTCCTAACTGCTCACCTGCTTGCCTGCCTAATTGCCCCTAACCGCTTCTGCCAGACAGCCTGATCGCCCCCTAACCACTCCCCTGCTGGCTTGATTGACGCCTAACTGCTCCCCTGCCAGCCTGATTGCCCCCAACTGCCCTCCCCTGCTGGCCTGGTCGCACCCAACTGCCTCCCCCTGCAGGCCTGGTTGCCCCCAACTGGCCTCCCCGGCCGGCCCAATCGCCCACAACTGTCCGCCCTTGCCGGCCATCTTGTGGCGGCTATCTTGTGATGATGTCGCATGTGACGCTACCTAGGCTTTTATTATATAGGATAACATTTTGAATGATTAGTAACATTTCACTATATAATGTACCCTAATTTATTTCACCAATCAGTGTCTTATTGTTGAACACTCGGGTTATTCCATTCTTTTGCTCTTCTAAACAATGCTTCTGTGAGCAATCTTGTATATACACCTTTGTCACATTCACTTCTGTTTCCTAGGATCAGTTTCTACAACGGGAATTTTGGGGTCCCAAGTTTACTTATTTTTAAGTCTTTTAACAGACTGCTCTGTTGCTGTCAGAAAGGATTTAGCCATGTTTATGGCCCAGAAGCCAAGTGAAAGGAGCAGTCATGGTTTATGCCCCAGGCCTCTGTATCCCAAGCCCCTTGCCCAGTGCCAAGCAGGCACCAGCTGCTGCGTACATGCCTGTAGCGCTGAACTCACTTCGGTGAACTTCAGTTTTCTCATTTGTGAAGTGGGCAAGTCATTTAGTCTTCATGAGCCTCATCCTCTCTGTCTTGCAAATGGGGTGAAGATCCACTACTTCCCAGTGGCAGTGTGAGGGTTAAAAGAAACAGTGCATGTGAAGGGGGAAGGTGTTGAGAAGTGGTTCAGGGTATAGGCCTTTGGGTCCACAATTCTTGAAATTCCCGGGGTCATAATCCTGGTCCCATCCTTAGCTTTCCATCATTAGTCTGGCGTTTGTTCCTTATGCTCTTTGTGCCTCAGTTTCCTCATTTGTGAGGTAGGGATAGAAATACCCACTGGGCAAGTGGGAGGATTAAGAAGGTTTTTAATCCCACGTAAAGCATGGAAAACAGCACCTGGCGGCTAAGTGCTCATGAAAGCTGGCTGTCGTTACAGGAATGTGAGAGACTGTTACTACTAAAAAAAATCTAGCTTATCTCTTCTTGCCAGATGCCGATTTTAGGGATTGGGTGACCTGGGATTGCTAGGAGCACAAGGAAGAGGACAAGCTGGTTTGAAATATAAAAACCTCTCCGTGGTCTGTATTAGGATTGTCCACTCTGAGGATGACTTCTGTAGCAGAATTGTCATCACAGGCTAGTTCCCCTCTTCCACACAGTGTGATCTGGTGTCCTCCTGGGGCCCTGTTAATGAAACATAGTCTAACTTTAATACTTACATAAGCAAACATAATTAGAATGGTAAATACAGTACAATAAAAAAAAATTCACACAGCGCTTTGCAAAGCCACACTGAAGTGATTCAGGTCCCTTGGTCCCATCACAAGCCTCTGCCTGCTGCCACTGTCACATCTTTTTTCCTGGGTGGGAGTGACTCAAAGAGAAAAGATCATCAGGGCCTTTAGGAAATGAAGGGTCCCCCCCTCCCCACCCCCCAAGAGCTGAGCCGAGGGGACAAGTGAGATAAATCTTTTCAGTTCTCATTTAGGCTGACAGCAGCCTCACTTGTGATGGAGGTTAACAGGGTGGAAAATAATGAAAAAATGTCTACAGCTGAGCTCCTGGCTGCCTTGTTACCAGGCCTTGCCTGTGGAACAAAGGAAGCAACCCAGCCCCCGTGGGCCGGGAGAGGATGGGGACAGGGCCTCGCTGGCTGAGCTAGCACAGCACGGCCTGTTTGTGTCACATCAGTTATAGATAATCTTGGCACCGAGACTGCACTCCCTACGTAATAACAGTTCCTGCAGGCCTCAGAATGGCTGCAGGGCTGGTCTCTGGTCAGACTGGGGCATGGGCTCGTCACTCACCCATTTTATAGATGAGGAGGTAAAGCTTGAGAAGCTGCAAGGAGAACCCAGATTTGGTAACTTTGGGCCTATTGTCATCACTGGCAGGAGGCAGCATGGCTGGACTTTGCAGTCTCTCAGAAATGCCTCTCACTGACGCGTGACCCCGGGCAAGTCTCCCTGAGCTTCAGTTTTCTCATCTGGGAAGTGGAGATGGTGACGATGTCTCCATCAGGGGCCTGTTTTAAGCCAGGAGTCCTTCCTGGTCTCAGGCCTGGGAGAGCTGCCTTGACTGACAGCTTCTCGCTGATGGCAAGATGCTATTTAACTCAATAACTACCTTTTCATGATTCTCCATTTTCCCTCTTGTAGTGGACTCTATTCTCATGACTACTGGTAGAGGAAACACTTCAAATTCCAGAAGCCATTCTAGGACTCGTCTAATCCAGTGGTCGGCAAACTGCGGCCCCTTGAGTGTGGCTCTTCCACAAAATACCACGTGCGGGTGCGCACGTACAGTGCGATTGAAACTTCGTGGCCACACTCAAGGGGCCAAAGAGCCGCATTTGGCTTGCGAGCCACAGTTTGCCGACCACTGGTCTAATCAAATGGACTTATGCATGCCGGTGGCCCTTGCTTTAAGTGTGAGGTATGGTCCACCATAGCAGAATGGAAGTGGACGAGATCTTGGAGGACACTGTGGGGATCAGGACTCTTATGGTTTCGAACAACAGAAACCCAGCTCAACCTGCTTGAGGGAAAGGGGGGATTTACCAGCTCTCTAGAGCAAAGCCTGGTTCAGGCCTGAGGGGCTTCGAGGGCACAAAGAAATTCAGTTTCTCTGGCAACTGTGCTCAACCCCCCTCCCCTTTTAGGGGAGACAGTGAAGGGCTCTTTTGTAGTCAGTCTCTCCATGTGATGACCAGATGGCCCCTTGCAGCTTCAGGCTTCAAAAAGGAAGTGAGAGCTCCTTTTCCCCCAGAATTGGGTCTTATGGGCTCTGATTGGCTCAGTGTGGGTCATGTGAACCTGCCTGCCGCTGTACCTGTGGCTGGGGGATGCATGTGGACTGACCAGGCCTGAGAAACACACCTACCCCTGAAGCCAAATGTACACTCAGCTCTACCTGATGCATGGGACAGAGAATGGGTGAGGGGTGGTTCTCCAGGAAAAACTGAGGTGCAGTAAATCATTCAGTGTCTACCAGGCCTCTGTTCCAGTCCTTTATCATCCTCTATAAGAGTGATCATCCTCCCTCTGTTAGATCACCGTCAATAAAGGGCATTCATTACCTCTCAGGACGGCTCGTTCCATTTGGGGACAACTGTGACCAATACAAAATTCTCCCCAATATTGAGATGAAATCTTATAGTGTTTCTCACTCACAGGGCCTGGTCATACCCTTAAGGGCCACGTAGGTCAGATCCACATGGGAACCTGTGAATTTCTCAAACACAGAAATCATGATCACTCACCCAGGTCTTTCAAAGCTCTGTATAAACATCCCAGGTTCCTTCACTTGTCCCTCTGTGATTTGGCTTGTGTTTCCTCTCCACCTGGGATACTCTCCCTCAGTCACTCTCCGGGTCTTCTCTGACCTACAGAACTTAATATTCAGGACCATTCAGAACACTCTAGGGAGGTCTGGCCAGCTGAGATTAGAGCAGGGCTATGTTGACCCTTCATTTCTAATAATGAAATCTATGAAGGCATTTTGCCTTTTTCATGACAGTCTCATCACATGGTTGACTCACTGAACTCTTAGTTCAAATTCCCAGGTATTTTTGTCCAACTGGTTTTTAATCTAGCCTGTGAGTTCTGCACCTAGGTTTTTTTTTTTTTTTTTAATATATTTGCCCCTTTAAAATGTTATTATATTTGATTAAGGCCAAATGGGATCAGTGTCCTTATTTAAGTGATTTTTCAAGCATCAATGGGGTAACTTTTCCAAGCAGTTCTAATTCCTCCTTTGTGGGAAAAGCTTGTTCTATAACTTCTCCATGTCTTCCTTCTTGGTGTTACCTTCTTTTATGTGTCAGTTCTTTGCCTCTATTTTTGATTCTTCTCTGCCTTCTTAGTGGAGAGGTGAAAAGTGTAGCAGAGAATTGGGAATGAGTTACAATTAAGGTGACTCTTGATTTGGGTGTTGAAGGATGGGTAGGAGTCTGCCAAGTAAGGAAAGGAAGTTGAGAGTTCAGTATAAGGAGAAAGGCAAGAGCACAGTGGGCAGTCCAAGGCAACTCAGAATGGAAGCTGCAAAATGGTGGTCCACAGCTGAATTTGGTCCTCAAGGGTATGACCAGGCCCTGTGGCTAGGGGATGCAGTCTGTTTGACCCTCACTATGTTAAAATTAAATCAACATTTTAAAATTGCAGGATTTCACGTTAAAATTGGGATTTTGTGTTTCTATTAAAAAATCAGAAGCACTGCCAATACCAGATCCATGAGGGTTCATAGTTGGTAGTACTTGGCTGGATCTGAGTAGCTGCTGGCCCTTTTAGCCAGGGCACACTCTCTCCATTGCCTCATGGTCCCTGCTGTTGTCCAGTGTATGACACCTACTTGGCTCCTTTATTTTGCATCCCTGGCCCTTTATTGTTTGAGTTTGTGGCCTTATCTTTTTTTTCTTTTACATATCAATAGTCACTTTATTTTTAAAAATAATTCCTTATTGTTGAAAGTATAACATATGTCCCCTTTTTTCTCCCATTGACCGCCTCCTGCCCCGTTTCGACCCCCACCTCAGGTCTTCAGCACCCTATTGTCTGTGTCCATGGGTTATGCATATATGCATACAAGGTCTTTGGTACCACCCACCCACCCTCTCCTGCCTTCCCTCTGAGATTCCGCACTCTGTTCCAGGCTTTGAGTCTCTGGATCCACTCCGCTCATCAGTTTGTTACTTAGATTTGTGGCCTTATCTTTAAACATTATCTACCAGTGGTTGATTTGTGAATTCTTTAGAATCACCTGGAGGGCTTGTTACACATGGATTGCTGGGCCCCACCTTGAAGGATTAGTTTCAGATTCAGTAAGTCTGAGAATCTGCATTTCTGACAAGTTTCCAGGCCATGTTGATGCTGCTAGTCTGGGGACCACACATGGAGAACGACTTACCTAGTCCAACCTCCTTGTTTTCCAGGTAAGGAAACTGAGGCTCCCCACCTCCTTCCGGTAACCCAGAGTCTGGCCCCAAGCACAGGTTTTGACTCCAGGTCTGGTACTGAACCCACTGCCTGCTGAGGTGCACCAGTGGGAGGTCCATCTGCATCTTGATTGCTCTCCTTCCCGCCCCAGCCATTCCTGAGAAAGGGCGCTGAAGCCCATTTCATTTCCAACCTCAGCTTCCTTAACAATAGCCACCCATTATTCTATGCTCTGATGCCTGCAGAATTTAATTACTTGTTGGGCAGTGAAGTGAATTTGATTGTTGGAAGCTGTGCTGTTCTGGAGGAAGCACTAATGAGGAAAGACTCTTAGCAGAGAAGAGGGGGCATGTGGGGGGTTTGTGTTTGAAAGCAGCCATTCACTGTGTGGCAATAAGGGCTTGGTCTTCAGTGAGCTTTTTCGTCCCGCCTCGAAGATGTCTGTCGCGTTTCATAAATAAATCGGGGCTTTTGTGTGCAATAATTGCTTTGCTTTGTAACCAAGATCAAAAGCACCAATGGCCTTGGATTCAAAGCCAAGTTTATTTTTTATTATTGTGTTGAAGGAGAGAGTGAGGGTTTGCATGCTGGAGGGTCCAGCTATGAGGCGGAGAGAGAGAGAGAGAGAGAGAGAGAGAGAGAGAGAGAGAGAGAGAGAGAGAACAAAGTGGGCAAACTGAAGGTATGAGGGACCTTCAGCCAGTCTCTACCATCTCCCAGGGATATGAAATCCTGAACGCTCACTCCGCTAGTACAGCCACTGAGCTGGTCACTACCAGGCATTCCCAACTCATTGAATAGACATATACTAGTACTATCATGACAGTAGGTAAGCAGTAATTACAGATAACAAACCATTAGTGAGTGCTTACTGTGTGCCAGGCTCTGGGCTAAGCATTCTGTAGACATTGAATTCTTAGGGAGCGATGCTGTCATCACTTAATTTTACAGATGAGAATGCTGACGCTGGAATAGGTGGAACTCAGACTGGAATCTAGATTTGCCTGAGTCCAGCGCCCAGTGGTAAAGGCACGTGCTAAAGAAGACAGAGAAATGAGTCAGACGTGATGTCCTCCCTCAAGGAGCTCACAGGGTAGACAGATGTGTAGCAGTGATTCAAACGCAGCAGAGAAGAGAGGGGAGCTGGTTTAGAGGACTTCCTATCTGGGCTGGTGGGGTGGTATGAGGGAGTTTGGGGACGGTTTTATGTTGGGGAAGCAGCATTTGAAGTGATCCTTGAAGGATTAGTCTCTATCTCAGTAGGTTCCCCAGGAAGCAGATTCTGGGGCAGTGATTACAATGCAGGGGTATATTAGCAAGTACCACTGGGGTTCCCACCTGTAGAAGGAAAGGGAGAGAAGCAGGAGTCAGCCAGTGGAGAAGTTGGGCCTTGGTGTAGTCGCAACAAAGGCCTCAACTGACTCCTTGGGGAGCTCTGAAGCTGGGGTGCCCTTCCGAGTTGTCCTGGGTTGTGGTAAGGAGATTGAGCGGACCTTTATACCCTCAAATTGTTCCCAGAAAGGGGTGTGGCCTTGGGCATGTGCCTCTTTAGCTGAGAAAGTTCATAAGGCTGACAGCCAGGGGTGTCTGCTGGCAGCATTCCTCACACCGGGGGGAATAAGTCCTCCAGTCCTAAAGGGGATCTGGGTGGTGCTTCCCTGTGTCCACAACAGATATTCAGAGATTCGGGAAAAGGGAGAAACTGGATTCCAGACCAAAGGAAAGTCCCATGGGCAGGAAAGTCTGGGCCTGTATCATGAGCAGGTCTGCCGGTATTGTAGTCTAGTGTAGTGGTTAGGGTTATGGACAGGCTCTCTGGCTCAATTTCTGTTCTTCCACTCCCAGGCCATGCGAGCTCAGCCTAGTCCCTTGATCCTCTGAGTTTCTTCATTTTCAAAATGGAGCTAATGATGGCCTCCTTAGTGGAGTTGTAAGATTAAAAAAATGACAATATAAAATCCCTACCTGGTACACAGTAAACAGTTCATAAATATTAGCTGTTATTGAGATGATTATTGAGACTTTGAAAAAGAACATAGTGAGAGTTAAGATTGAAGATGGAATAAAGGAATATTTTATTCATGGCATGCAGGTTAAATAGCCAGAAGTAAGAAAATGTGCTCAGGAAAGTACTCACAGATTAGTTCTAAATGATGGCAGTCTTACCTTTTCTTTGATAACCTTATTCTTTTATCTCGTCTTATCATATTGGTTAGGACCTCTGTCTGGTGCAGTGTGAAGGGAAATGGGAGAGAAGTGGTATTCTTGGCTTTTAAAAGGCATGCTTCTAACATTTCACCATTTAAGATACAAACTCTTAGCAAATTACGAATAAATAGGCACTTACTTAGTCTGACAAACAATATTTACCCAAAACCAACAGCAAATATCATACTTGCTGCTGACAAGAGCTCAGCAAGATGGCTGGTTACAAGATCAATGTACAAAAATGAATAACGTGCCTGTGTCCCCGCTACATTCAATTAGAAAATGTAATTTAAGAATGCATACATTAGAAAATAAGAATGACTGAAAATTAATGCCATTAATGCTACAAATTAGCTACGTCCTAGAAGATTTGATAAGTAATGCTTTCACTGTCATTTAGATATAAATATTTCATAATTTGCATTACAGTTTCTTCTTTGCCTCATGAATTATTCAGAGTTAAGTTTATTTTAGTTTCAAACCTTTTTTAAAGCTTTCACTTGCCTTGAATTTCTAACTTTATTACACCATAATCATTTTTTTTTAAAGATCTGTACGTTTTTGTTGAAGCATTTGCCGTGTCAGAGTACCAAGATTTCCCTAACATGATAGTCATTAAAGCAGGTGGTGCTAGAGCAGTGCCAGGTAAACTGACCTACAGGGCAGCTCAGAGCCCAGAAACAGCCCTCTCCACATGGGAACACAGTACATGGCAAAGGTGCACTACAGATCTGGGAAAGGGTAGAGTATTTAGGGAATGGGGCCGATTACATTGGTGGGTCATCCTTGTCTTGTTGTTTTAGAAAGTGATTTTACACACACACACACACACACACACACATTTTTATATGGAGAAAATAAGACCTCCACCTCAGTTCACAAAAATATAGTCTAGATGGATTAATGTGCTAAAGGTAAAAAGCAAAACTTTAAAACTTTTGGAAGATAAAATGGGAGATTATATTTAAAACCTTGAGGTAGGAAAATAAACATAAAAAGATAGTTTTATTTCTGTTTAGAAAAATAAAAAGCATAACCCATAAGGAAAATATTAATAAATTCCATTATATGACAATCTTCCTACAACAACAGCTAACAAGGGAACCTACAGATGAGACAAGAAGATATTTGGGTCTGTACAAAATTCATAAAAGGTTAATACCAAGAATATAAAATCAGTTCCTACAAATTAATAAGAGAAGGGCAAACAACCCAATAGG
The DNA here is from genome assembly GCF_963259705.1 of Myotis daubentonii. Classification (NCBI taxonomy): domain Eukaryota; kingdom Metazoa; phylum Chordata; class Mammalia; order Chiroptera; family Vespertilionidae; genus Myotis; species Myotis daubentonii. The sequence goes on along the minus strand of NC_081853.1, from coordinate 22,568,404 downwards.
AACATAGGTAAGAGATAGAAATGGGTAAGTCACAGAAAATCATTTTTAAATGGTTAAAAATGTAAGAATAGATGCTGATAATTACTGGTAATCAGGAGAGAGTAAAATAAACCGAGACACAGTTGGAGTGCCACTGGATTGGTAAAGCAGTCCTCCGTGCTGGCAGTGAGGAGCAGCAGGGCTCTCCTGTCCTCCTGAAAAACCTGTGAATTTTTCCAGCCCCTTGAGAACAGTCGGGCAGTGCCTAGTAACGGTGAAGTGAAGGAAGAGGGGCATACCCTGTGACCCAGCAATTCTACTTCTAAGTGTAACCTAAAGATGTTCTAGTATATCCACACACACACACAGAGCCTTGTACAAGGATATTTGCTGTACACAAACAAAGAGAAATCACCTAAATGTTCATCATGAAGGGAATGGCTAGGTAAGCTATGGATAGTCATAGAGTGGAATGTTACACAATAGTTAAGATGGCGGAACTAGATCTACGTGTATCAAGGTGGGTAAAACTTGAAAACACAATGTCGGGTGGAAAAAAGCAAGGATCATTATGATATTTTTATACAATTTTAAGTATAAGTTAATAGTTCATATTGTTAGACATCTGTCTGATATAAAGCTATCCAAATATGGACTGTGTAAGAATACATACCAGCTTCAGAATAGTGATTGAGGGGTGAAGGAGTAAGAAAGGTGACAAAGAATACTTCAGCTGTACCTGTAACATTTTGCTTCCTAAGAGCCATTTTGAAGCAAAAATGAGAAAATCTTAATAGGTATCTAATTTGGGTGGCATGTTCTTGGATGTTTGTTACTGTTTTCTCAACTCTTCTGCATGTTTCAAATATTTGGAGATAATTAATATTTAGTTATTTAAATACTGGAGACCTGAAATCAAAGGGTGGGGGGTGCTGTGAAGACAGATTAAGGAGGCCCTTGGGTGTCAGAATGAGAATCTGGGCTTTATTTTCTAGACCAGGGGTCCTCAAACTACAGCCTGCGGGCCACATGCAAATACAAATATTGTATTTGTTCCCGTTTTGTTTTTTTACTTCAAAATAAGATATGTGTAGTGTGCATAGGAATTTGTTCATAGTTTTTTTTTTCAACTGTAGTTCGGCCCTCCAACGGTCTGAGGGACAGTGAACTGGCCCGCTGTTTAAAAAGTTTGAGGACCCCTGTTCTAGACATTGGAGAATCATTGCAGGTTCTTGAATAGGGAATGACATGATCAGAGCCAAGATTAAGGATGATTAATTTGGTGTATTTAGGGCTTTGTAAAGGGGGAGTAGTTATATATTATTAATACATACACACTACTATACAGATTAGTGGTGAAAGACAGTAGGAGCCTAGATCAGGGAGGTTGGTACGGGACTATAGAGAAAGGAAGGGATAGATGGAAGGTGGTTAGGTGAGTGGGTGAATAAGTGGGTGGGTAGGTACATGGGTGGGTGGGTGGATGGTTGGATGGATGAGTAGATGGGTGAATGGGTTGGAAGGTGGTGAATAGATGGGTGGATACATGGCTGTAGACATTTTTGGAATGCCAGTGCCATCCTCATTACATCCTATTTACAAACAATGCAAATGAAATTGAAGATCAGATTATAAAATGACAAGGAGTTTAAAGAGATGTCTCAGGTCAATGATTCAGCAATGTGACCAATAATGTTTTAATCCAACAAGTAAGCCAGACAACAATCATATTCGCCATGAAGGTAATGGAGGGAGAAAACAGCTCAAAACCGAGTGGCCTCAGGTTTTCATGGATATTGATTTCTCAAGAAGACAACTTTGTCATGTTCCCCAGGACATGGACTCTCACTCACCCCCTAAATCTTTCACTCCTTATCTGTAAGAGATTTGAGGCAAAAACAAAAGCAAAAACCCTCCAAAACACAAGCCAACACCAGGGACATAGTCAAGCAGGATTACTCCTGAGTATATCCTGCCTCTGCAGGGACTCAGCCCCATGATCCAGACCAACTCCTTCTGCCTGGGCCTGGAGGCCAGAAGGAGGGCCTGGAATTTGGTCACTGATAACAGGAGATTCTGCAAAATGGCACTGAGCACTGTATGTTATTTCATACTTACAATGATCTAAAGCAGAGCCTTGTAAACATCAGTATGCTTTTTATGCGAAGGCAGAGGAGATCTGTGTTTTATAATTACCTTGAAATGTTTGGGGGGGGGGGGGGGAATTCTAAAGGCATGCAGAGGGCTAGCTCTCCCAGTGGAGGCAACAGAGTGGATTGGCTTAGAGAATCACATTTACTAGCTCTATGATCTTGGGGAAATTACTCACCCTCCCTGAGCCCTGGTATCCTGATCTTTAAAGTGGGGTTAACAATGTTGCCTCCTATGAAGGGGCTGATAATAGGCTGGCATGAGGTACAGTACTGTCTATAAAGCAGTTATCACTGTGCCTGACACATGCTAAGATATCAAGAAACAATAGCTATTATTGTTGTTATTAACTACTAGAGGCCCAGTGCATGAAAATTCATGCACTGGAGAGGGGGTCCCTCAGCCCGGCCTGCCCCCTCTCACAGTCCGGGAGCCCTCAGGAGCAGCAGGCAACCCAGCGATCTGGGGAAGGTGACACCTCTGCTGCTGTCACTGCCGGCAGAGCAAGCCTCAGCCAGCACTGGTTACCTGAGCCTCGGGTGGCCATCTGAGGCTTGCCAGCCCCTCGGGCCGGCCCTGGGTGACTGGGGGGCTAAGGGGACTGGGTGTTGCCATCTTTGAGGGCGTGACGGTCAATTAGCATATTCCCTCCTTATGGGCGGTGGGCGCTGCCATCTTTGAGGGTGGGGCAGTCAATTAGCATATTCCCTCCTTATTGGCTGTGGGTGCTGCCATCTTTGAGGGTGGGACAGTCAATTAGCATATTCCCTCCTTATTGGCTGTGGGCTCTGCCATCTTTGAGGGTGGGGCAGTCAATTAGCATATTCCCTCTTTATTAGATAGGATAATGATAAGTATTATTAGTAATAGTATCAAGCATTATTGTTAATAATGATAAGTATTACTACTATTAATATTTCATATTATTAGTAGAGAGCCTGACCACAGTAGGTCACCTGTTCATAACCATCCCGAGGTATCTTTGGGCTTCCTCAGATCTGTTATTTTAAGCATTTCTGAAAATAAAGGCTTTCAGTGCAAACAGAATCCAAGAGAGATGCTGGGAGTAATTACAGGGGGAAGAGGGTGGCAGGCTTCTTGCCTCAGCTCATTGCTGGGCTCCAGTGGGGCCCACCACTGCCAAGAACCTATGATGAGTGGTTCCAGGACCTTCCTATTTTCTTGCAGCTCAGTATCCCAGCCACAGCAACAGGGGGGAAGAGTTCAAGCCTCAAGTCTGCATTCCAGCTTCTTGCAAAAACAACATGCAGATGACAGCATTTGGAGTTGCAGCAACAGGAGACATAAATTAGTTTGGGAAGGGGAGGAAAAGAAGGGAGGTGTCCATAACAGGGAGAGAAAGAAGGTGGGGGGGGAGGGGTAACAAGGGTCCAGATGGAAGGTGGAGCAGAGTGTAGGCTGAGGATGACGTTGGGGGGCAAGGAGTGGTGACATGACAGAGTGCAGGCAGCCCAGTTATTGGCAAGCTAGGACACAGCCAGGAGAAACAGCCAGCTAGCTGTCCAGGCTGCCATGTGCAGGGATAAGCTGACCTTCCAGGACAGACTGGAGAAGCCCATTCCTCTGAGACACGCCTTTAAAGCCTTTGCATTGGAAATGAAAACACAACCGCTTTGGGAGATGGCCAGTGCTTACATATACCAGATACTTAAATAGGGAACATCTGTGGGTCTCAACTTTTGTTATTTGATGAGAAAACAAGCTGGAGTGTGGAAAAGCAGTGGGATTTAGACCTACAAGAGACAGGAGTTTTTGTTTTTACTTAGTTTTGTTGGTTTATTTGCTTCCCATTGTTTGCTTGGAGCCCCAGAACTGGGAAAAGCGTGGAATGTCCCAAAGGTAATCCAACCCTACATGAGAATATCTAGTCAAGCAAGAGTGAGAAAAGAGAGGCCTTGCTGTAGCAGGGTCTGGTGAGAAGGAGTTGAGGCCTGGAGGCCCCACATGGGTAACAGGGGGTTGAGGAAGCCTCCACTTTATTTCCTGCATTAAGAATGGTCCCCTATGGAGAAGTGAAGGGGGAGCTTGTCATTAAAGCACAACGTTTTAGGACAGCATGATTTTCTAGACGTAAAGAGTGACTTTAGCCATGGGAATGACCCACTTTTGAGTTCATTTGAGGGAGACAGAGACATGCCCTTAAATAATAGAACTTTTCAAATACAGTTCAAGCCCTGGCCTCGTAGCTCAGTTGGTTAGAGCATCATCCAGATATGCGAAGGTTGCGGGTTCAATTTCTAGTCAGGATACATACAAGAAGCAACCAAATGAATACATGAATAAGTGGAACAACAAATCGATGTTTCTCTCTCTCTCTCAAAATTTAAAAAAATAATAATACAGCTCATAAAGCCCTAGGTCTTATAGTATTAGTTTTGAGGGTTTTCCTTTAAAACATTGTTAACCTGTATTGAAAACTAAATCAAGCAACCCATTGCAAGATTTTCATGGTGAAGAAATTTATTTAATTCAGGAACCATTGTGTCAAAAAAATTTAGTCCTGTCTTGACATGACTGTGTGGGGTTTCGTGCACAGGCATTGGAGCTCCTTGTGTATGCGAGTCTTCGTGATCTGCACCCTTGGAAGCCAGAGTGCCAGCGTCACTGATTGATTGGAACTTGGTCCTTCTGCAGGAGCTGTGTGAAAGCTGGTGCTTGGTGAAGGGTTTGCGGAAGTCTGTGTCCCTCCATGCTCCTTTTGGTGCTTTCACACTGGCATAAGCACTTATTGTATCAGTATTCTTTCACATAAGCAAAAATGAAAATTCGCTGGATCTTGTAAGCTGGAAAGTACAGAGGTAAATGTTATCTAGATATCTCGAGGTCCAGGACTTCAATGCTAATGTCCTGGTTCTCCTTCTGATGGGCAGCCCAAGACCCCTGACATCCTAGCTCAGGGACGCCAGAGGAGAGATGAACTGAGAATGTGGTTGTTAGAAAGCTCCCATAGAAGATTCTTATTGGCTCTGCCTGGAATATATTTCTATCCCTGACCCAATCACTAGACATGAGGAGCTAGAGCACTCTGGCCACACTGGGTCCCATGCCCGATGGACCATCTTGTGTGACCAGGCAAGCAGGGGTCAGTGCCATCATATTTCATCACCCGTTATCAGCAGGAGGAAGGGAGAAGTTAGAGATGGCTATCGTGGCTGAGATTTATTCTTAACAGGACAGGTGAACCAAGAAGGACCAGGCCAAGGACAACTAACTGTGCCTGCAAGTGGGGACAAGGGATGAGGATGCAGATTTCTGCACAGGTGGTGAGAAAGTGGCTTGGACAGGCAGGTGATGTCCAGAGCGCATGCTCTCCTTGTACCTTCTTTGTGGCCTGAACTCATCTCTATTGCAGCATTGTGCCTGCATATCATGCTAGGCACTAAGGAAGCAGACTACAGGAAGTCATTACAAGTACCAACTGTGGGGTCAAACCAACTAAAAGCTGAATCCTGGCTCTACTCCTTCCTAGCTGTGCAACCTGGGGCTAGTTGCTCAGCCCGTCTGAGCCTCCAGCTATCAAGTGGACATAATATTATTACCTACCTTAAAGGTTTCAATTAGATCATGTATGGAAGTGCTTTTGGACAGTGTTCAGCAAGTGGAAAGTGCTCCATAAATGCTAGCTGTGATGGATCGAGGTGGGCTGCATCTCTTTCTGCTTTGTGTCTTTGGTGCCTGGTTGAAGTTGGTATCCAGTAGGTCTCAGTGAATGCTGGTGTAAATAGAAACAAAACTAGGTGAGGAATTGGCCACAGAAGAACAAGAAGAGGTAGTGTCAGCAAGAGGACGGGTTCAGGGGATGCTGGGATTCTACCCAGGCTGTGCTGTTGGGGTCCATGGGGGAACCAGGAGCTTTGGTCTCAGGAAGCGGATGCTTCAGTGGCTTTCAAAGTTGGGATATGAGAAGGACGTTGGTTGAAAAGGCACTCTCACAGGTTAGCGATGGCTGTTGTTGACAAGGGATTCTGATGGCTACTCCCTGTGAGACCCCATTCGTCTCTGGGTCCTAAACTCAAATGCCCCCGTGGGCCAGTGAAGGGAGATGCTGGGCACTGCAGCCAACTGGAGAGCACAAACCCCACCCAAAGGGCTGCCATGCCCGAAGTGGGGTCCCAGTATTACTGGATCTTCTAGTTTTTTCAGGAAAAACTGAAAATCTGGACATGTAAGGGGAATTTCCTGATTTTTAAAAGCTGGGAAAAGAATCAGATTATCTGAAAACACTGAATGGCCAAATAAAACACATCTGCAGGCCAGTGAAGCTGCCATTTGGAGCCCTTGGTCTAGGGCAGTGGTTCTCAGCCAGGGCAATTTTGTCCCCCAGAGGACATTTGGCCATGTTGGAGATAATTTCTATTATCACAACTTGGGGTGGAGGTGGGGAATGCTCCTGGCATCTGATGGTTAGAGACCGGGGATGATGAACATCTTACAATGTCCAGGACGGCCCCGCCCCCATCAAAGAGCTATCTGACCCTGTTAGAGTTTAACTGGCATTCGCTGCGGGAAGAAGAAAGAGGCAGGGCCGGGCCACCTGCCACCTGATTTTACAGACTTATTTGGGTCAGACAGACAGTGTTGTACCCTTTCCACCCCGAAGAACTACGGTTGCCATGGCTGAGCCCTACTTGGTCCAATGTAATTATTTTCTACAGTCCACACACTTCCTGTGCATGAAGGAAAGCAGCCTGCCACCCCTGACCTCTGCAGGCATGAAAGTCATGTGAGAAATGTGGACAAAGAGTGCTAATGCATTGCCACTTGGGTCCCCAAGGGCTGGGTGTGATGGTCTGCTAGAGATTATAAGGGTTTTGGCCTCCTGTTCCTGGTGGAATGTGTGGTTTGGGTTCCTCATTCAGTAGTTTCTGGAACTGTGGTTGAGAATATTTCCCTTCTCAACCAGCCCCAACCATAGAAAAATAAAATTCCTTTGAGTCCTGTGCAGTGTAGTAACTATTTGCTGAGTACTCACTCTGTGGCCAGCCGTGCTTGGTGCTGAGAGGGAGGTGAGCAGAGACTCACGCAGGCAGGTCCCCTCTGGTGACTTACTGTGCCATTGAGGAAACACAGGCATCAGGCCTCCAGCTCCTCCCCGTCCAGACTACCCTGTCTTCTTCTTCCTCTACACCCTCTCTTCATCTTCCTGAGGAAGCACACCTCTGATCACAGCCTTCAGAGGCTCCCAGTTCCACTCCGAATGAAACCTGCACTCCACAGCCTGTGTTGACCCAGCTCCGTTTCAAGCTCATCTTCTGCTCTCCCGTTGCTGTGCTTCTCTCTTTGAAAACCAAGCTTTTCCCTGGTGCCAGTCTGTATGCCTTTGCTCCGGCTGCGCCCCCTTCCTCAAATACCGCCTCTGTCCTTTCACACAAGGTGAGGTGGCTCTGGTGGTTGTCCCTGTATCCTCTTCATCACTTCATCCCACATCACGTCATCTGTCACTCACTCCTGCCTTAGAATTATTTGGTTCTTGACGCTCGATCCTGCCAAACTAGGAGATTCTTAAAGGACAACTTAATAAAAAAAATCAACTCTTGTTTCCTTTTCTGAGCGACTTCCTAGCTTTGTCCCTGGCATCAGTGGATGTCAGTTCAGCATGCACTGTTTCCCAAGCTCTTCATCGATGCCAAGTGCTGCCATATGTGTTACCACTTTTCATCCTCACAGGGACTCCGAGACATCATCCCACTTTTACAGATAAGGAAACTAAGGCTTAGAGGAACTGTCCCTTCATCTGTTCATAGATTTATTCACTAGGAGGCAGGCTTTGGGTTCAGTTCAACCAGTTTCTCAGGGAGTCCTTAAGGAACCAATATTCTTTTGTTCTGCCACCCAAGGCTACTGATAGCAATTGGGGCTCCATGGTTATTTTGCTGGCACTCATTGGAAAAGCTAAAACCTTCCTCTTAATCATCTGAGTCCTTCTCTTCTATCTAGGTAAGTCACATACCCCTGGGCTGACAACATACCAGAATGTGTTGTCTCAAGTTGGGATGGGGTCATGTCCTTGGAAGAACTCAGCTGGAGGGCTGAATGCAGGGCCAAAATTCATAGCTCTGTTAGGAAGCAGGAAGGGCAGGAATGAATGCTGGGGAAGGAACCAGCATCACCTGCTACTGAGAGCAAAGTATTAGGCAGTTAGAAGGAAGGAGGCAATGACAGATTGGATTAAGGAGGAGGGATTTTTTTTTTTTTTTGTCAAAACTCCAGATTTTCCAGTTGCCATGCCTGGGAATATATTGTCCCATTGATCAAATTCAAGGAGATGGAGGAAAGTTCAGGAGTTTGCTTTTGGTTAATTGAGTTTGATGTGATGAGGGAACATCCAGACTGTACTGTTTTGCAACAGTTGAAGATACAGGTCTCTGAGCTTGGGCTCAGGGTTGTGCAGGGCAGAGCCCAGGAGAGAGGACCATGGAGATGGTAGACATGGCTGCTGATCTCTGAGAAGTGGGAACTGGAGTCAGTAGTGTGTGGGGAGCTGGCTGGGGCAGAGGCTGAGAAGGCAAGCCTGGTGGGAGTTTTGAAGGCAGGACTCTTCCCAGCAGAGCTGCTTCTAGGAATTTATCTGACAGGGTGCACAGTGATAGAGTATGAGGATGTTCACTGCATCATTGTTTGAAATATTAGGGGACTAGATACAACCTAAATGCCCCGTCACTATGCAGCTGGTTAATTAATTGATACATCTGGTATATGGAACCCCAGGCAGCTGTCAAAAAAGGAGGATGCAAGAGCTACATAGGCTATGAAGGAAGAATCTCTCAGGTATATTGTTAGGTAGAAAAAGCAAGATGCAAAGGTGTTTAAAAAAGAACATACGCTATCCAAATGCATGCTTGTGTATCCGTAGCCTGTTTCTGGAAGGTATCAGAAGAAACTTTGAATAGCAGTTGACTGTGGGCAGGCGTCTGGGAGCCTGAGAGACTTACTCTTCTTTTTTACTTTGCTGGCTGTTAGGGTCCTTTAACCACATGCACTTAGTACCTTTAAAAAGTGAGATCATAAAAATAAAGACAGAAGAAACTGGGTCTTGGATGTCAGAGATATTGGTAAGACTGAGCACTGAGAGGAGCCACTGTGGATGTCAGAGTACGGGGTCAGCAGTGGGGCAAACATCAGGGGGATGGGCCACAGGGGAAACTGAGGCACAGACTGAGAATCAGGGAGAATAGAAGAAAATGGGGGTAACTAGTTGGGTTCATCACACACCATGTGCATGGGATGCATGGGATGGCGCTGAAGGCTCCCTGCGAGCTCTGTACAGACAGTTCTGCTGAGACTCTGCTGTGCTGTTGGATTGAGTCCCTTCTCTTTAGTCACCAGAACTGGAGTGAGGCCTAAGCAGATCCCTGGAATTGCCCCAGAGCTCTTACTGTCTGTTATGAGATCTGGTAAATGCAGGGGCTGCCTTCAGACAAGTGACTCTTGGCAAGTCTAGGCCCAGAAACTGAGAGAAAGGCTGTGGGTGAGAAGAAGGAGCCTGATACTGAGCCCTCCCCAGCTCCCACTGAGCCCAGGGCCTGCTGACCTGCGCAGGGCGGGGCGGAGGAAGGCTGGTCTCTGCCCATCAGCTGCTGGTCATGCTTGAGGCTGAGGGAGCTGAAAGGGAGAGCAGGATGACTCAGCTGTCAGGGAGCAGAGACCAGGGCTCCTATTTTCAATACGGAAACTTCACATGATGGTCCAAGCAAACAGGGAGAGTAATAATAATATTAATAAGTGACAGAATCCTAGACTCTTTAGGCTGGATGGAACCTGGAGATAGTTTGTTATTTTCTAAATTATGTCCCTCAATATACTGAACATGTATGTAACTGCGAAAAAGGATTGAGGTCAACTAAATTACACACTACATCTCCTTCACATACAGTCCATGCATGTGAGGGTATAAAAGCCTCTGAAAAATTCTGTGGTAAGAAAAACCTGTCTCACTTTAACTAGCTTTTCCCAAATGTATTTGGTCACAGAAGCTCCCATCCCTTTTATAGTGCGCCCCCCCCCCCTCCCAGAATGCTTTGGGAAGTGTTTCTTTTAAATTTTTTATTTTATAACGTGGTAACTAAGTCTCCAAGGCCACATGGCCAGTTGGTGATACAGCGGAGGCCAGAACCTCCGTGTTCTGCCAGTGATCCAGAGGGCTGTCTGTTTACCTGCCCTGCTCTGATGGATTGAGATGCTACATCATTCTTTCTCAGACTGTGTTCTGTGGAATCCCACCCTCATGAAATGTTAATGAGTATTGAACTAGGGACACACATTCTGGTCACATAAACATAGGACACACAGAATTAAAGAAAGATGGCTGTGGGGTTTCTTAGAATCTTTAATATGGTAATATCTCTGTGAATCACCAAGCAGGGTTCTCCAACTTACATGGCCAGGGAAGACTTTGTTTTGTGGATACCAGTTGAGGAATTCAAGTCTAGATCAATGAGTTTTATGTTGATTTCTGCAGCCCCTGCCCAGAGCATTCCTTCCCTTACTGTGTTGAAAAGGAAATTTAAAGCCAACAGCTACCTTCTCCCCCTCTGACATGTGCTATTTCACATTCCAGAGCAAGGAGATTGGCCTGCAGATGCACGAGGAGCTCCTGAAGGTCACCAACGAGCTCTACACAGTAAGTCCTGCTCAGCTCTGCTGCCATGTGAGATCGGGCCCCTTTCTTCAGTGCCCAGGGCTGGAGGGAGGCTAACCACAAGTCTGGGAGGACCCTGAGCCTTTTTTACGATGTGGCCAAGGGACAGGGGGTCATTATGGTGGGATGCAGTGATTCAAAACCCCAGCTGCTCATTCTGTACATCTGGGGTGGGGCCCTGGGCATGTTTACTTAGTAAAAGTTCCAGCTGTGGGAATGTGTCACCTACCAAAGCAGAAGGCACAGAGTTGGGGTGGGGGAGCATGGACACAAAGCTCCCGAGGGAGGAGTGTGGGTTTGGAGTCAGGTAGGACAGGCTAAAGTCGAGGCCTGCTCCTTGCTGACCGTGGGACTTTAGGTATCCATGTAGCTCGTGTGGGCTCAGTATCCTTATCTGCAAAATGGAGCACTGCTCTGAGGATCACATGCGGTGAGGGGGATGAGCATGCCTTGCCATCTCCAGGAAATAATTTCAGAACATCACAGGTTGGCCAAGAATTGACCTTGCTGTCTGCGGGGAGGCAAAATCTAACTGGACTTCGGATGAGCGTTAGAATCCAGGAAGGCGAGTGGCTGGGGGAACACAAACACGCAGGTCCTAGTGCAGGAATTTATTTGGGAGATAGTGCAGCAGGATTTCAAACCCAGGTTTGTCTGTAATCAGACTTGTTGGCTCTGCTGGGAATCTCCGCTGCCTCTCCTGCTGAGAAGTCCCTTTCTCTTCCTCCCTTCCCCTCTGCTTCTTGAATTCTTTCCCATCCAAAGGCACCAAGCTCAAACTCACTCTTGATCACAGAAGCTCACCTGGAGCCATCACTTTTCGGAACTCTTAACTAATCTCTCATGCACATGCACACTCTTCCTCTCATTTCTTCACTCACCAAATAAGTATTGATCGCCGGCTATATGCCAGCACTGCTGGAGGCTCTGGACACACTGTGGAGAACATGGTGCAGCCTCCACAGGCTCACGGTCTAGACACCCTCCCTCCCAGGCCACATATCCAGCACACACTATGCTCTGTTTGGGGCTACTGTATCATCCTTTCACATGCTTTACTCTTGTCTCCCTGCCCAGACTCTAAACTCCTTGTGGGCAAAACCAGTTTCTTTCATTTATTCATATATCCCTCCCTCCCTTCTCTGCTTCAGTAAACACCCTGGGAACACTAGGGATGTATAAGACATTTCAAAGACCAACTCTTGAAATGTTCACAGCCTGCCACTGTGCCTCTTACAGCACTGGGTCCACGGCAGGCAGCTGCATATGCTTAAAATGAATTTCTGGGCAACTACTGAAGACTCAGTGTGCAGTCAGCAAATGACCTAGGGAGGGGTTTGCTGTTGGCACCCCAGTGCTCTCACTCTGTTGGCAGCTACAACAAAAATGGCACCAGGTGTTAGACCAGTGGGGTCCGATGGGGCCTTAGTTCAGTAATCTTGGTACTTGAGTTCTGGCTCAGAAAGAATTCAGAACCAAGATTCAAACTATAAGAGAATATTTATTTAGAAAGTCACAGAGGTAGAAGAGTGGGTGGTAGAAGAAATGGGCTCAGGAAACAAGTTACAGCATCAAAAGCAGGGCCCTTGGAGTTTAAGAGAGAGAAGGGTAAAGGTAATGTACCTGGGAGGTGGGGGTTGGGAGGAGTGGAGGGGGAGGGGAAAGGCCAGGCATGCTAGGGTACAGATTTCAGGGGAGTTCCCAGGGGAGGATCTCAATAGAATATTTATCAGCTTTCCAGGTGTGTTCTTTCTGGATTTTGGTCTCCACGGATTGGTTGGCGCCAGGGCAGGGGGTCTTTAGTCAATACAGCTGGTCCAGAGGTCAGCGTGTTGTCTCTGGTCTGGTTTTGCTGCTTTTCTGGTTTTGCAGATTTTCTGGGCCTGGAGCTGAAACACAACAGAGGCCTAGATGTATTTGATGCAGGTCAGAACCTCATTGTCCTGGGGGCTTAATGCTTAAGGGCTATTCCCTGGCCCCCTGGTTTGTACCCTCTCTAAGGGGGCCTAACCCGCATGACTAGCAACATGCCAGGGGAGGAAAGGTCAGGGGAGGGTCTGAATCTCATGATCAGCAATATGCTAGGGTAGGGAAGTCACCCTGGAGACGAGGCTCTTGTTTTCCCAGTTTTGCCTTGGTGACCTCTGCACCTGGCCCATTGTCCTTGCTCTGCTCATGCCTGTCTAACTGCCTACCACAACTCTTCTGCAGCAAGCAGCACCCCAAAATACTCATAGGCAATAGAACAGTACCTCCTCCATTTTATCCTATTTCCTCCCTCAGTTTTCTTCCTTCCTTCCTTCCTTCCTTCCTTCCTTCCTTCCTTCCTTCCTTCCTTCCTTCCTTCCTTCCTTCCTTCCTTCTTTCCTTCCTTCCTTTCTCTCTCTCTCTCTCTCTCTCTCTCTCTCTCTCTCTCTCTCTCTTTCTCTCTCTCTCTCTCTCTCCCCC